>NC_140125.1:26047303-27247303 GCF_964035555.1 Netta rufina
TCACAGCTCCTCCTCCGGATGCAGGAAGGAGGCTACAGATGTAGAAAAGGGCAAGACAACTTCCAAAACTCAATTGCATTGCCACAAAACTAAAGTAACGTACCCCTGCAAGCACAGAAACTCCTTTGCAAACCACCACAGATCAGACATTAGGGCTAAAGAGTGCGGAAAGGACTGTTTCACAACTGTATGCATACTGGCAACTTTAGGAGCCAGTCAAACGGAGATGAGAGCTTGAGATGCCAAGCGTGGCTTGGATATGGGGAGCACCGTAGCACATCCTCCGCAGAAGAGATGTTGCTGGGAAGCGCCCCTCGCACTCTGCGCCCCTCGCACTCTGCGCCCCTCGCACTCTGCGCCCCTCGCACTCTGCGCCCCTCGCACTCTGCGCCCCTCGCACTCTGCGCCCCTCGCACTCTGCGCCCCTCGCACTCTGCGCCCCTCGCACTCTGCGCCCCTCGCACTCTGCGCCCCTCGCACTCTGCGCCCCTCGCACTCTGCGCCCCTCGCACTCTGCGCCCCTCGCACTCTGCGCCCCTCGCACTCTGCGCCCCTCGCACTCTGCGCCCCTCGCACTCTGCGCCCCTCGCACTCTGCGCCCCTCGCACTCTGCGCCCCTCGCACTCTGCGCCCCTCGCACTCTGCGCCCCTCGCACTCTGCGCCCCTCGCACTCTGCGCCCCTCGCACTCTGCGCCCCTCGCACTCTGCGCCCCTCGCACTCTGCGCCCCTCGCACTCTGCGCCCCTCGCACTCTGCGCCCCTCGCACTCTGCGCCCCTCGCACTCTGCGCCCCTCGCACTCTGCGCCCCTCGCACTCTGCGCCCCTCGCACTCTGCGCCCCTCGCACTCTGCGCCCCTCGCACTCTGCGCCCCTCGCACTCTGCGCCCCTCGCACTCTGCGCCCCTCGCACTCTGCGCCCCTCGCACTCTGCGCCCCTCGCACTCTGCGCCCCTCGCACTCTGCGCCCCTCGCACTCTGCGCCCCTCGCACTCTGCGCCCCTCGCACTCTGCGCCCCTCGCACTCTGCGCCCCTCGCACTCTGCGCCCCTCGCACTCTGCGCCCCTCGCACTCTGCGCCCCTCGCACTCTGCGCCCCTCGCACTCTGCGCCCCTCGCACTCTGCGCCCCTCGCACTCTGCGCCCCTCGCACTCTGCGCCCCTCGCACTCTGCGCCCCTCGCACTCTGCGCCCCTCGCACTCTGCGCCCCTCGCACTCTGCGCCCCTCGCACTCTGCGCCCCTCGCACTCTGCGCCCCTCGCACTCTGCGCCCCTCGCACTCTGCGCCCCTCGCACTCTGCGCCCCTCGCACTCTGCGCCCCTCGCACTCTGCGCCCCTCGCACTCTGCGCCCCTCGCACTCTGCGCCCCTCGCACTCTGCGCCCCTCGCACTCTGCGCCCCTCGCACTCTGCGCCCCTCGCACTCTGCGCCCCTCGCACTCTGCGCCCCTCGCACTCTGCGCCCCTCGCACTCTGCGCCCCTCGCACTCTGCGCCCCTCGCACTCTGCGCCCCTCGCACTCTGCGCCCCTCGCACTCTGCGCCCCTCGCACTCTGCGCCCCTCGCACTCTGCGCCCCTCGCACTCTGCGCCCCTCGCACTCTGCGCCCCTCGCACTCTGCGCCCCTCGCACTCTGCGCCCCTCGCACTCTGCGCCCCTCGCACTCTGCGCCCCTCGCACTCTGCGCCCCTCGCACTCTGCGCCCCTCGCACTCTGCGCCCCTCGCACTCTGCGCCCCTCGCACTCTGCGCCCCTCGCACTCTGCGCCCCTCGCACTCTGCGCCCCTCGCACTCTGCGCCCCTCGCACTCTGCGCCCCTCGCACTCTGCGCCCCTCGCACTCTGCGCCCCTCGCACTCTGCGCCCCTCGCACTCTGCGCCCCTCGCACTCTGCGCCCCTCGCACTCTGCGCCCCTCGCACTCTGCGCCCCTCGCACTCTGCGCCCCTCGCACTCTGCGCCCCTCGCACTCTGCGCCCCTCGCACTCTGCGCCCCTCGCACTCTGCGCCCCTCGCACTCTGCGCCCCTCGCACTCTGCGCCCCTCGCACTCTGCGCCCCTCGCACTCTGCGCCCCTCGCACTCTGCGCCCCTCGCACTCTGCGCCCCTCGCACTCTGCGCCCCTCGCACTCTGCGCCCCTCGCACTCTGCGCCCCTCGCACTCTGCGCCCCTCGCACTCTGCGCCCCTCGCACTCTGCGCCCCTCGCACTCTGCGCCCCTCGCACTCTGCGCCCCTCGCACTCTGCGCCCCTCGCACTCTGCGCCCCTCGCACTCTGCGCCCCTCGCACTCTGCGCCCCTCGCACTCTGCGCCCCTCGCACTCTGCGCCCCTCGCACTCTGCGCCCCTCGCACTCTGCGCCCCTCGCACTCTGCGCCCCTCGCACTCTGCGCCCCTCGCACTCTGCGCCCCTCGCACTCTGCGCCCCTCGCACTCTGCGCCCCTCGCACTCTGCGCCCCTCGCACTCTGCGCCCCTCGCACTCTGCGCCCCTCGCACTCTGCGCCCCTCGCACTCTGCGCCCCTCGCACTCTGCGCCCCTCGCACTCTGCGCCCCTCGCACTCTGCGCCCCTCGCACTCTGCGCCCCTCGCACTCTGCGCCCCTCGCACTCTGCGCCCCTCGCACTCTGCGCCCCTCGCACTCTGCGCCCCTCGCACTCTGCGCCCCTCGCACTCTGCGCCCCTCGCACTCTGCGCCCCTCGCACTCTGCGCCCCTCGCACTCTGCGCCCCTCGCACTCTGCGCCCCTCGCACTCTGCGCCCCTCGCACTCTGCGCCCCTCGCACTCTGCGCCCCTCGCACTCTGCGCCCCTCGCACTCTGCGCCCCTCGCACTCTGCGCCCCTCGCACTCTGCGCCCCTCGCACTCTGCGCCCCTCGCACTCTGCGCCCCTCGCACTCTGCGCCCCTCGCACTCTGCGCCCCTCGCACTCTGCGCCCCTCGCACTCTGCGCCCCTCGCACTCTGCGCCCCTCGCACTCTGCGCCCCTCGCACTCTGCGCCCCTCGCACTCTGCGCCCCTCGCACTCTGCGCCCCTCGCACTCTGCGCCCCTCGCACTCTGCGCCCCTCGCACTCTGCGCCCCTCGCACTCTGCGCCCCTCGCACTCTGCGCCCCTCGCACTCTGCGCCCCTCGCACTCTGCGCCCCTCGCACTCTGCGCCCCTCGCACTCTGCGCCCCTCGCACTCTGCGCCCCTCGCACTCTGCGCCCCTCGCACTCTGCGCCCCTCGCACTCTGCGCCCCTCGCACTCTGCGCCCCTCGCACTCTGCGCCCCTCGCACTCTGCGCCCCTCGCACTCTGCGCCCCTCGCACTCTGCGCCCCTCGCACTCTGCGCCCCTCGCACTCTGCGCCCCTCGCACTCTGCGCCCCTCGCACTCTGCGCCCCTCGCACTCTGCGCCCCTCGCACTCTGCGCCCCTCGCACTCTGCGCCCCTCGCACTCTGCGCCCCTCGCACTCTGCGCCCCTCGCACTCTGCGCCCCTCGCACTCTGCGCCCCTCGCACTCTGCGCCCCTCGCACTCTGCGCCCCTCGCACTCTGCGCCCCTCGCACTCTGCGCCCCTCGCACTCTGCGCCCCTCGCACTCTGCGCCCCTCGCACTCTGCGCCCCTCGCACTCTGCGCCCCTCGCACTCTGCGCCCCTCGCACTCTGCGCCCCTCGCACTCTGCGCCCCTCGCACTCTGCGCCCCTCGCACTCTGCGCCCCTCGCACTCTGCGCCCCTCGCACTCTGCGCCCCTCGCACTCTGCGCCCCTCGCACTCTGCGCCCCTCGCACTCTGCGCCCCTCGCACTCTGCGCCCCTCGCACTCTGCGCCCCTCGCACTCTGCGCCCCTCGCACTCTGCGCCCCTCGCACTCTCTGACACTTTCTGCGCCCCTCTGCACTCTGCGCCCCTCGCACTCTGGCGCCCCTCGCACTCTGCGCCCCTCGCACTCTGCGCCGCCTCGCACTCTGCGCCCCTCGCACTCTGCGCCCCTCGCACTCTGCGCCCCTCGCACTCTGCGCCCCTCGCACTCTGCGCCCCTCGCACTCTGCGCCCTCGCACTCTGCGCCCCTCGCACTCTGCGCCCCTCGCACTCTGCGCCCCTCGCACTCTGCGCCCCTCGCACTCTGCGCGCCTCGCACTCTGCGCCCCTCCGCACTCTGCGCCCCTCGCACTCTGCGCCCCTCGCACTCTGCGCCCCTCGCACTCTGCGCCCCTCGCACTCTGCGCCCCTCGCACTCTGCGCCCCTCGCACTCTGCGCCCCTCGCACTCTGCGCCCCTCGCACTCTGCGCCCCTCGCACTCTGCGCCCCTCGCACTCTGCGCCCCTCGCACTCTGCGCCCCTCGCACTCTGCGCCCCTCGCACTCTGCGCCCCTCGCACTCTGCGCCCCTCGCACTCTGCGCCCCTCGCACTCTGCGCCCCTCGCACTCTGCGCCCCTCGCACTCTGCGCCCCTCGCACTCTGCGCCCCTCGCACTCTGCGCCCCTCGCACTCTGCGCCCCTCGCACTCTGCGCCCCTCGCACTCTGCGCCCCTCGCACTCTGCGCCCCTCGCACTCTGCGCCCCTCGCACTCTGCGCCCCTCGCACTCTGCGCCCCTCGCACTCTGCGCCCCTCGCACTCTGCGCCCCTCGCACTCTGCGCCCCTCGCACTCTGCGCCCCTCGCACTCTGCGCCCCTCGCACTCTGCGCCCCTCGCACTCTGCGCCCCTCGCACTCTGCGCCCCTCGCACTCTGCGCCCCTCGCACTCTGCGCCCCTCGCACTCTGCGCCCCTCGCACTCTGCGCCCCTCGCACTCTGCGCCCCTCGCACTCTGCGCCCCTCGCACTCTGCGCCCCTCGCACTCTGCGCCCCTCGCACTCTGCGCCCCTCGCACTCTGCGCCCCTCGCACTCTGCGCCCCTCGCACTCTGCGCCCCTCGCACTCTGCGCCCCTCGCACTCTGCGCCCCTCGCACTCTGCGCCCCTCGCACTCTGCGCCCCTCGCACTCTGCGCCCCTCGCACTCTGCGCCCCTCGCACTCTGCGCCCCTCGCACTCTGCGCCCCTCGCACTCTGCGCCCCTCGCACTCTGCGCCCCTCGCACTCTGCGCCCCTCGCACTCTGCGCCCCTCGCACTCTGCGCCCCTCGCACTCTGCGCCCCTCGCACTCTGCGCCCCTCGCACTCTGCGCCCCTCGCACTCTGCGCCCCTCGCACTCTGCGCCCCTCGCACTCTGCGCCCCTCGCACTCTGCGCCCTCGCACTCTGCGCCCTCGCACTCTGCGCCCCTCGCACTCTGCGCCCCTCGCACTCTGCGCCCCTCGCACTCTGCGCCCCTCGCACTCTGCGCCCCTCGCACTCTGCGCCCTCGCACTCTGCGCCCCTCGCACTCTGCGCCCCTCGCACTCTGCGCCCCTCGCACTCTGCGCCCCTCGCACTCTGCGCCCCTCGCACTCTGCGCCCCTCGCACTCTGCGCCCCTCGCACTCTGCGCCCCTCGCACTCTGCGCCCCTCGCACTCTGCGCCCCTCGCACTCTGCGCCCCTCGCACTCTGCGCCCCTCGCACTCTGCGCCCCTCGCACTCTGCGCCCCTCGCACTCTGCGCCCCTCGCACTCTGCGCCCCTCGCACTCTGCGCCCCTCGCACTCTGCGCCCCTCGCACTCTGCGCCCCTCGCACTCTGCGCCCTCGCACTCTGCGCCCCTCGCACTCTGCGCCCCTCGCACTCTGCGCCCCTCGCACTCTGCGCCCCTCGCACTCTGCGCCCCTCGCACTCTGCGCCCCTCGCACTCTGCGCCCCTCGCACTCTGCGCCCCTCGCACTCTGCGCCCCTCGCACTCTGCGCCCCTCGCACTCTGCGCCCCTCGCACTCTGCGCCCCTCGCACTCTGCGCCCCTCGCACTCTGCGCCCCTCGCACTCTGCGCCCCTCGCACTCTGCGCCCCTCGCACTCTGCGCCCCTCGCACTCTGCGCCCCTCGCACTCTGCGCCCCTCGCACTCTGCGCCCCTCGCACTCTGCGCCCCTCGCACTCTGCGCCCCTCGCACTCTGCGCCCCTCGCACTCTGCGCCCCTCGCACTCTGCGCCCCTCGCACTCTGCGCCCCCTCGCACTCTGCGCCCCTCGCACTCTGCGCCCCTCGCACTCTGCGCCCCTCGCACTCTGCGCCCCTCGCACTCTGCGCCCCTCGCACTCTGCGCCCCTCGCACTCTGCGCCCCTCGCACTCTGCGCCCCTCGCACTCTGCGCCCCTCGCACTCTGCGCCCCTCGCACTCTGCGCCCCTCGCACTCTGCGCCCCTCGCACTCTGCGCCCCTCGCACTCTGCGCCCCTCGCACTCTGCGCCCCTCGCACTCTGCGCCCCTCGCACTCTGCGCCCCTCGCACTCTGCGCCCCTCGCACTCTGCGCCCCTCGCACTCTGCGCCCCTCGCACTCTGCGCCCCTCGCACTCTGCGCCCCTCGCACTCTGCGCCCCTCGCACTCTGCGCCCCTCGCACTCTGCGCCCCTCGCACTCTGCGCCCCTCGCACTCTGCGCCCCTCGCACTCTGCGCCCCTCGCACTCTGCGCCCCTCGCACTCTGCGCCCCTCGCACTCTGCGCCCCTCGCACTCTGCGCCCCTCGCTCTGCGCCCTCGCACTCTGCGCCCCTCGCACTCTGCGCCCCTCGCACTCTGCGCCCCTCGCACTCTGCGCCCCTCGCACTCTGCGCCCCTCGCACTCTGCGCCCCTCGCACTCTGCGCCCCTCGCACTCTGCGCCCCTCGCACTCTGCGCCCCTCGCACTCTGCGCCCCTCGCACTCTGCGCCCCTCGCACTCTGCGCCCCTCGCACTCTGCGCCCCTCGCACTCTGCGCCCCTCGCACTCTGCGCCCCTCGCACTCTGCGCCCCTCGCACTCTGCGCCCCTCGCACTCTGCGCCCCTCGCACTCTGCGCCCCTCGCACTCTGCGCCCCTCGCACTCTGCGCCCCTCGCACTCTGCGCCCCTCGCACTCTGCGCCCCTCGCACTCTGCGCCCCTCGCACTCTGCGCCCCTCGCACTCTGCGCCCCTCGCACTCTGCGCCCCTCGCACTCTGCGCCCCTCGCACTCTGCGCCCCTCGCACTCTGCGCCCCTCGCACTCTGCGCCCCTCGCACTCTGCGCCCCTCGCACTCTGCGCCCCTCGCACTCTGCGCCCCTCGCACTCTGCGCCCCTCGCACTCTGCGCCCCTCGCACTCTGCGCCCCTCGCACTCTGCGCCCCTCGCACTCTGCGCCCCTCGCACTCTGCGCCCCTCGCACTCTGCGCCCCTCGCACTCTGCGCCCCTCGCACTCTGCGCCCCCGCACTCTGCGCCCCTCGCACTCTGCGCCCCTCGCACTCTGCGCCCCTCGCACTCTGCGCCCCTCGCACTCTGCGCCCCTCGCACTCTGCGCCCCTCGCACTCTGCGCCCCTCGCACTCTGCGCCCCTCGCACTCTGCGCCCCTCGCACTCTGCGCCCCTCGCACTCTGCGCCCCTCGCACTCTGCGCCCCTCGCACTCTGCGCCCCTCGCACTCTGCGCCCCTCGCACTCTGCGCCCCTCGCACTCTGCGCCCCTCGCACTCTGCGCCCCTCGCACTCTGCGCCCCTCGCACTCTGCGCCCCTCGCACTCTGCGCCCCTCGCACTCTGCGCCCCTCGCACTCTGCGCCCCTCGCACTCTGCGCCCCTCGCACTCTGCGCCCCTCGCACTCTGCGCCCCTCGCACTCTGCGCCCCTCGCACTCTGCGCCCCTCGCACTCTGCGCCCCTCGCACTCTGCGCCCCTCGCACTCTGCGCCCCTCGCACTCTGCGCCCCTCGCACTCTGCGCCCCTCGCACTCTGCGCCCCTCGCACTCTGCGCCCCTCGCACTCTGCGCCCCTCGCACTCTGCGCCCCTCGCACTCTGCGCCCCTCGCACTCTGCGCCCCTCGCACTCTGCGCCCCTCGCACTCTGCGCCCCTCGCACTCTGCGCCCCTCGCACTCTGCGCCCCTCGCACTCTGCGCCCCTCGCACTCTGCGCCCCTCGCACTCTGCGCCCCTCGCACTCTGCGCCCCTCGCACTCTGCGCCCCTCGCACTCTGCGCCCCTCGCACTCTGCGCCCCTCGCACTCTGCGCCCCTCGCACTCTGCGCCCCTCGCACTCTGCGCCCCTCGCACTCTGCGCCCCTCGCACTCTGCGCCCCTCGCACTCTGCGCCCCTCGCACTCTGCGCCCCTCGCACTCTGCGCCCCTCGCACTCTGCGCCCCTCGCACTCTGCGCCCCTCGCACTCTGCGCCCCTCGCACTCTGCGCCCCTCGCACTCTGCGCCCCTCGCACTCTGCGCCCCTCGCACTCTGCGCCCCTCGCACTCTGCGCCCCTCGCACTCTGCGCCCCTCGCACTCTGCGCCCCTCGCACTCTGCGCCCCTCGCACTCTGCGCCCCTCGCACTCTGCGCCCCTCGCACTCTGCGCCCCTCGCACTCTGCGCCCCTCGCACTCTGCGCCCCTCGCACTCTGCGCCCCTCGCACTCTGCGCCCCTCGCACTCTGCGCCCCTCGCACTCTGCGCCCCTCGCACTCTGCGCCCCTCGCACTCTGCGCCCCTCGCACTCTGCGCCCCTCGCACTCTGCGCCCCTCGCACTCTGCGCCCCTCGCACTCTGCGCCCCTCGCACTCTGCGCCCCTCGCACTCTGCGCCCCTCGCACTCTGCGCCCCTCGCACTCTGCGCCCCTCGCACTCTGCGCCCCTCGCACTCTGCGCCCCTCGCACTCTGCGCCCCTCGCACTCTGCGCCCCTCGCACTCTGCGCCCCTCGCACTCTGCGCCCCTCGCACTCTGCGCCCCTCGCACTCTGCGCCCCTCGCACTCTGCGCCCCTCGCACTCTGCGCCCCTCGCACTCTGCGCCCCTCGCACTCTGCGCCCCTCGCACTCTGCGCCCCTCGCACTCTGCGCCCCTCGCACTCTGCGCCCCTCGCACTCTGCGCCCCTCGCACTCTGCGCCCCTCGCACTCTGCGCCCCTCGCACTCTGCGCCCCTCGCACTCTGCGCCCCTCGCACTCTGCGCCCCTCGCACTCTGCGCCCCTCGCACTCTGCGCCCCTCGCACTCTGCGCCCCTCGCACTCTGCGCCCCTCGCACTCTGCGCCCCTCGCACTCTGCGCCCCTCGCACTCTGCGCCCCTCGCACTCTGCGCCCCTCGCACTCTGCGCCCCTCGCACTCTGCGCCCCTCGCACTCTGCGCCCCTCGCACTCTGCGCCCCTCGCACTCTGCGCCCCTCGCACTCTGCGCCCCTCGCACTCTGCGCCCCTCGCACTCTGCGCCCCTCGCACTCTGCGCCCCTCGCACTCTGCGCCCCTCGCACTCTGCGCCCCTCGCACTCTGCGCCCCTCGCACTCTGCGCCCCTCGCACTCTGCGCCCCTCGCACTCTGCGCCCCTCGCACTCTGCGCCCCTCGCACTCTGCGCCCCTCGCACTCTGCGCCCCTCGCACTCTGCGCCCCTCGCACTCTGCGCCCCTCGCACTCTGCGCCCCTCGCACTCTGCGCCCCTCGCACTCTGCGCCCCTCGCACTCTGCGCCCCTCGCACTCTGCGCCCCTCGCACTCTGCGCCCCTCGCACTCTGCGCCCCTCGCACTCTGCGCCCCTCGCACTCTGCGCCCCTCGCACTCTGCGCCCCTCGCACTCTGCGCCCCTCGCACTCTGCGCCCCTCGCACTCTGCGCCCCTCGCACTCTGCGCCCCTCGCACTCTGCGCCCCTCGCACTCTGCGCCCCTCGCACTCTGCGCCCCTCGCACTCTGCGCCCCTCGCACTCTGCGCCCCTCGCACTCTGCGCCCCTCGCACTCTGCGCCCCTCGCACTCTGCGCCCCTCGCACTCTGCGCCCCTCGCACTCTGCGCCCCTCGCACTCTGCGCCCCTCGCACTCTGCGCCCCTCGCACTCTGCGCCCCTCGCACTCTGCGCCCCTCGCACTCTGCGCCCCTCGCACTCTGCGCCCCTCGCACTCTGCGCCCCTCGCACTCTGCGCCCCTCGCACTCTGCGCCCCTCGCACTCTGCGCCCCTCGCACTCTGCGCCCCTCGCACTCTGCGCCCCTCGCACTCTGCGCCCCTCGCACTCTGCGCCCCTCGCACTCTGCGCCCCTCGCACTCTGCGCCCCTCGCACTCTGCGCCCCTCGCACTCTGCGCCCCTCGCACTCTGCGCCCCTCGCACTCTGCGCCCCTCGCACTCTGCGCCCCTCGCACTCTGCGCCCCTCGCACTCTGCGCCCCTCGCACTCTGCGCCCCTCGCACTCTGCGCCCCTCGCACTCTGCGCCCCTCGCACTCTGCGCCCCTCGCACTCTGCGCCCCTCGCACTCTGCGCCCCTCGCACTCTGCGCCCCTCGCACTCTGCGCCCCTCGCACAGGAAGACACTTACCCGTGATAGCTGAAACTCGGGTTCATAGAGCTTGGGAGGAAGTGCAATTCTCTTTAAGGTGCTGGACCTGTTCAGGAAGCAGTCCCCAGCTGAGACCCAGGCCTGAAGGGAAGATGACAGACTTTCCTCATACTGCTTTTGGCCTGCATCTTGTGAAAACAGTATTTCTTTTATGAACAACAGCACATTCTCACGATTTCCACTTAGTCAAAGTAGCAATCTTCCCACCAGTATCCATCCCAACCTCTTTCTACTTACCACAAGGCCAAATCTGCCTTCACATTAAGGCACCTTGTTCACACAGCCCGTTTGTCAATCTTCCAAATACTTAAGAACCTTCTTCAACGTCAGGCTGACCTGTGTGCACTTGGGCTTGTGAGGCCTTTTTTTGTTTGTTTTTTTCTTCCAGTGCTTGGAAGGGAGCTTAGAATCCACCTAGGTAATTTCACAGAAAACAGACAAGGTGAAGGAAGTACTCTGACTCCTCAGCAGTAACAACCACAGAACCCAGGAACGCTTACCTGCTGTCTTCTGAACTCCAGTCACTTCCAAAGCGCTTCGCAGTGAAATAGTGCCACCAGGGTTTTTCTGAAGAAGGCACCACCAACGTAACTAGCTCATAGAGTCTCTAAAACTATTTCACAGAGAGGGCAGAAAACATGAAGGAAAAGCAGCCTAGTAGGGAACACGGAGACCAACTCACCACGAGAGAAAAACACCCCAGGCTACCCAAGCCTCAGTCTCCCCTGGGGAGGCAGTTCCCCCACAAGTCCTCATGCTTCCTATATAGCAAAGGTCAAATGACCCACACCTGGCAGGTTTCACTTAACAAGGGTGGAGCCAAGAGACCTTGTGGAATAAGCTTGTCTACCTGGCTTCAAAGTTTTAAGGTCTGTTGCTCCTTATTGCTAGTAGAAATAACCTGACAAGGGGCTTAGTGGTTACAGCTGACCTAATGAATTAACTACAAAAGGTGCACAAGGGTCATATTTCTGTTAGTCATTCTGTGAGCAAAATTAGTACAGAGCCTGTTAAAAAAATCAATACAAATAAATAAAAGAAATGAATAAAAAAGAAAATGACCTTAAAGG
Organism: Netta rufina; assembly: GCF_964035555.1. Lineage (NCBI taxonomy): Eukaryota > Metazoa > Chordata > Aves > Anseriformes > Anatidae > Netta > Netta rufina. The sequence continues at coordinate 26,058,753 of NC_140125.1, forward strand.
CAAACTTGCCATCATAGATTTTCATCTGTCTAGTCATGACAGATAAAGAATTTAGCAATCAGAATTCCTTTTCTTGATATTAATGTTATTTACATTTTCTTCTCTGAGATCCCTTCTTTATGCAGGACTTTTCTAAATCTAGCCCCGTGACCTCTGACTACACTATTTATAGAATCATAGAATATCCTGAGCTGGAAGGGACCCATAAGGATCATCAAGTCCAACTCCTGGCACCGCACAGGTCTACCCAAAAGTTTAGACCACGTGACTAAGTGCACGGTCCAATTGCTTCTTAAATTCAGACAGGCTTGGTGCAGTGACTAGTTCCCTGGGGAGCCTGTTCCGGTGTGCGACCACCCTCCCCTCGGTGAAGAACCTCTTGCTGACGTCCAGCCTAAACCTTCCCTGCCTCAGCTTAACAGCGTTCCCGTGGGTCCTATCGCTGGTGATTACGGAGAATAGGTCAGCACCTGCCTCTGCACTCCCCCACGCGAGGAAGTTGTACGCTGCAATGAGGTCCCCCCTCAGCCTCCCCTTCCCCAGGCTGAAGAGGCCCAGTGACCTCAGCCGCTCCTCATCCGGCTTCCCCTCTAGGCCCTTCACCATCTTCGTCGCCCTCCTCTCGACACTCTCCAGCAGTTTAATGTCCTTCTTGTACTGTGCTGCCCAGAACTTCATGCAGTACTCGAAGTGAGGCCGCAGCAGCGCAGAGTAGAGCGGGACAATCACTTCCCTCGATCAACCAGCAATGCCGTGCTTGATGCACCCCAGGATATGGTTGGCCCCCCTGGCTGCCAGGGCACACTGCTGGCTCATGTTCAACTTGCTGTCAACCACCGCCCCCGGATCCCTCTCTGCGGGGCTGCTATCCAGCTTCTCGTCACCCAGTCGGTACGAATAGCCAGGGTTGCCCTGTCCCAGGTGCAGGACCCGGCACATGCTCTTGTTAATCTTCATGCGGTTGGTGATCATCCAGCTCACCAATCTGCCCAGATCTCTCTGCGAGGCCTTTCCACCCTCATCTGAGTCTACAACTCCTCCAAGTTTGGTGCCATCAGCAAATTTGCTCAAAACACCTTCTAGTCCTACATCTAATATTGAGGGAAAGGCTGTGGATGTGGTCTACCTTGACTTCAGCAAGGCTTTTGACACCGTTTCCCACAGCATTCTCCTCAAGAAACTGGCTGCTCTTGGCTTGGACTGGCGTTTGCTTTGTTGGGTTAAAAACTGGCTGGATAGCCAGGCCCAAAGAGCCGTGGTAAACGGAGTCAAATCCAGCTGGAGGCCGATCACTAGTGGTGTTCCCCAGGGCTTGGTGCTGGGGCCGGTCCTCTTTATTACCTTTATCGATGATCTGGATGAGGGCATTGAGTGCACCCTCAGTAAGTTTGCAGATGACACCAAGTTAGGTGTGTGTGTCGATCTGCTCGAGGGTAGGACGGCTCTGCAGGAGGATCTGGATAGGCTGGACCAATGGGCTGAGGTCAACTGCATGAAGTTCAACAAGGCCAAGTGCCGGGTCCTGCACCTTGGGCACAATAACCCCAAGCAGAGCTACAGACTGAGAGAGGAATGGTTGGAAAGCTGCCAGGTGGAAAAGGACCTGGGAGTGATGGTGGATAGTCGGCTGAATATGAGCCAGCAGTGTGCTCAGGTGGCCAAGAAGGCCAACGGCATCCTGGCTTGTATAAGAAGCAGTGTGACCAGCAGGGCTAGGGAGGTGATCGTCCCCCTGTACTCGGCTCTGGTGAGGCCGCACCTCGAGTACTGTGTTCAGTTTTGGGCCCCTCGCTACAAGAAGGACATCGAGGTGCTTGAGTGAGTCCAGAGAAGGGCAATGAAGCTGGTGAGGGGTCTGGAGAACAAGTCCTACGAGGAGCGGCCGAGGGAGCTGGGCTTGTTCAGCCTGGAAAAGAGAAGGCTCAGGGGCAACCTTATTGCTCTCTACAGGTACCTTAAAGGAGGCTGTAGCGAGGTGGGGGTTGGTCTATTTTTCCACGTGCCAGGTGACAGGATGAGGAGAAATGGCCTAAAGTTGTGCCAGGGGAGGTTTAGGTTGGATAATATGAAGAACTTCTTTACTGAAAGGGTTGTTAGGCATTGGAATGGGCTGCCCAGGGAAGTGGTGGAGTCACCATCCCTGGAGGTCTTTAAAAGACGTTTAGATGTAGAGCTTAGGGATATGGTTTAGTGGGGACTGTTAGTGTTAGGCCAGAGGTTGGACTCGGTGATCTTGGAGGTCTCTTCCAACCTAGATAATTCCGTGTTTCTGTTGCAGTCTCCCAGCTCAGAGACAACCACCTATTAGTCTGGCGCAACGGATTTGTGTGTTCCTTGCACTAGCTGTTCCTTCACCTCCTCTTCACGTACAAGGACACGCGTCTCTTTCACGCTCCTTCAGGAGTAAACAAGCCAGGAGAGATTTAAGCCTCTTTCTCCAGGTCGGTAAGATCCCTGCCTTTGGTTTCATTGAGAATTCAGGCCCTAACAACTCAAGTATCTTCTGGACGGTGTTTCTTCTGGGTAGGATAATTTCATTTCCCTTTTGAAGACTTACAGAGATGTAGTAACAAAAGCAAAAGCATAAAACGGTACCTGAGGCACAGGCTACTTTTCAGCCTGCAGCAGACTATAGGTATGATATCAAAGGATGATATCATACCTATATCATACATCTTGTTATCATATCAGGAAACGTAGAAAACTGCCTGTTGCTTCTCAGGTTTTAAGTTTTCCCTTAAAAGGTGTGTGCAAAGGTGTAATCAGCTGTTTGAGTACAATTCTCACGTGTACATGAACATTTTCCTCTCCCCTTCCCAACTTGGAATGCAACAGTTTTCATCATACTGTTATAAATTCGGAGTCAACTCAGTTTTATGAGATTTACTTATGGGGTTAATAAAAGGCAAGTAAAGAGCGCTGGGTGCGTGGGGGGGTCTGGGCTCCTCCAACACGCACACACGTTACATCAGGCGGCAGCTTTTTCTGCTCCTAGGCTAATACATGTGCATTACTACTTCTGGAAAAGGCAGGGTTATTATAATTAGTTCCTGGACTCCAAACCCTCCCACTGGCGCATGCGTATCAGTCCCCAGTGGTCCCTCTGGGGGTCTCTCGTGCTGAAGGCTCATAGTCTTCCTCCCAGGCTTTGTCCTTGTCCCCAAAATCTGGGGACCAGGACTGGGCAAGTAGGGTGCAAGTGTGTTGGGGAGCAAGCTCTCTGGCTGATTACCAGGGCTTTAAACTAGGTTTGATGGGGGAAGGGAAAGATGGGGGAAGGGAAAGGAGCTAAAGGTGACAGAGAAGGGCTGGGGGAAGTCCTCACTGCTGTTATGAATGGCTCAGTCTTCAAAATAGGACTATAATCAAAGTTTACAATTTATTAAAGGAATAGAGGTAAGCAAACAGCACTGGGTGCGCCGGGAGACTCTGCTCCACCCAGACGCACACCAGTTACATCAAGCAGCTGATCATTATGCTCCTAGGCTAATACATATTCATTACTGCTTCTAAAACAACCAGGGTTATTATAATTAGTTTCTGGAATCCAAACCCTCCTACTGGAGCTTGCGTATCAGTCCCCAGTGGTCCCTCTGGGGGGGTCTCTCGTGCTGAAGGCTCATAGTCTTCCTCCCTCTTGTCCTTCTCTTTTGTCCAACTTGGCTGTATGTCAGAGACTCGTGCAGCGCCCCCTGCAAGCTTTGTCTTTTAGTCGTTCTTCAGCTTCCCCCGTCTCCTTAGTCTCCTGGCCAGGTACCAGAGACTTGCGTAGTGTCCCATGCAATAGTCATAATAGTTAGCAGCTATTCTGACCCCCACCCCCCCCAGATATCAGAGACTTCAAGGAAAAGCCTACAAACTACATTTCCCTTCAAGCTCTCTATTGACATGAATTGCTAAAACATTCCTTCGCAAGGTACAAGAACTATATACATAAACCACTCTGTTTTTCTTAGACACATGGTTATACAAGGGTCTGTAGGACAGAAGGCCACATTCATCATACCTTGCGGCCCTAGCATTGTTCCATATTGACGTGAATCAGATGAACGCATTTCACAACCCCCCATCTCCTTTTTCATGGCATTGATTCGTGTTTTCCTTTCCAATCAAGTCAATGCTTGCCCAATTGATACCAGTTGATACCAATTTTGGATCTTTGTTTTTATTATCATCGGGCAATGGGTTTTCTCTTTCCCTGGTTCTGGGTCAACAGGTACCACAAATGTTTGCGTTCTTTTTATAACCGAGTGCATTAGTCTGATAATACAAGGTGTTAAACATGGAATTATTAACAATCCTCCACATATCCCCAGTACAACCATCCTTATTTTAGCAAGCCAATCACCACCCATAAAGCCCCCTCCCATCATTCTCTTAGACCAATTCCATTCCAAATTTGAGCTGGGACATGCAATTTTCTTCATTTCTTTTACAAGTTTATTTACAACTTTTCTTTCTGTTGTGGTTTAACCCAGCGGGCAGCTAATCAACACACGACTGTTCGCTCACCTCCCCCCCTCCTTCTCTGGGATGGGAGAGAGAAACGGGAAAGTGAAGCCTGTGAGTTGAGATAAAGACAAGAAAATAATAATAATGACAATAATGAAGATAATAGTACTACTAGTAATAACGCGTACGAAACAAGTGATGCACAGTGCAATTGCTCACCACCCGCTGTCCGATGCCCAGCCTAACCCCGAGCAGTCCAGCCCTCCTCCCAGTTCTTGCATCCCCAGCTTGCCTGCTGGCAGGAGAGAGTGAGAAGCTGAAACGTCCTTCGCTTGGTGTAAGCACTGCTCTGCAACAATTAAAACATCAGCATATTATTAGCACTCTTCTCATCCTAAGCCAGAACATAGCATTCTACCAGCTACTAGGAAGAAGCACCCTCACCAATCTCTAAACAGCAATTACTAAGGTTAAGTTTTCCACAGACTTCTCCTTCTTGTGCTAGCAAATAATCCAAAGCTAAGCGATTTTGATACAAAGCAGTTCTCATCTTGGTATTTTGCTTTGCAATTAATCCAAGTGCATCTCCGGTTTTATTTACAACTATTTCTATTACAGCTTGTAACCTAATTATTCTATTAAGTATATATATATTGGGGTCCTATAGCCCCAGCATCCGTCTTCTGCCCACGTAGCTGGATCATGATAAGCAAACATCTTCAATCAAGGGGTTGGGCCCATTTTCAGGGTCGATTTGGGCTTGTGTTCCTGTTCAGCCTGTCAGGGTGATCCAGCTCCTGGAAAACGAATCACAATTTTATATGCGTTTAAAAAAAAAAAAAAAAAAAAAAGTTCTTATGTTATTTTCTTGGGACAACACGACCCTAGTGTGGGAGAAATCCGGTCGAGGCCCTCTCACTCAGCAGTCAATACCCATAGGGGTTGCCTCCCTCGGTAGACCATACACACCACAGTGGAGGGTCCTGCCCCGGTCTTGCTTCTCCCTTTTCTCCCTTTACGCTTGTGCCCTTTATTTGGCATCCTTAATTCATGCAGAGCCTCACTGCCAGAATATTAGTTCTTCTGTAGCTTGAGTTTCAGTGCCCCAGGAGTGGACACAACCCTCCAAGTTTCAGTAGTTACTGGTCCTTTTATTCTGGATGCGTGGGTCCAACCCCTTTCTGCTGTGAGGTAGTAAGGAAAACAAGGTACGATCCCTCCCGTCGGGGGTTCAGTGATTCTTCCCTCCAGGTGTTTATTAAGACCTTGTCTCCTGGTTGTATTTTACGAACGGCAAATCCTCAAGGTGGTGTTTGAGCCATCATTCCAATTTCTCTTAGCTCTTGTAGTCTCCTTCCAATAGTAATTATACATTTCTGGATGCTACGATCCTCAACTACATTGTTCCCTAGAGTCATCCCTTGAGAATAAGGCATACCATATAACATTTCATATGGTGATAATTCAGCCTCACTGTGTGGTTTAGTTCTTATGTTTAAAAGTGCCAATGGTAAGCATCTCATCCAGGGCATTTGTGTCTCGATGGTTAATTTAGCCAATTGTTGTTTTATTGTTTGATTCAGTCTTTCTACTTTCCCTGAACTTTGTGGGTGCTACAGAGTACAGTATTCCCACTGAATACCTAATGATTGACATAATAATTTTATTATTGTAGAAGTAAGGTGTGTGCCCTGATCAGAATCAATGTACTGGATTATCCCATATCTAGGTATCAGGTGTCCTAATAGAATTTTTACCACCATTTGTGCTGTAGCTCGTGCTACGGGATAAGCTTCTACCCATTGTGTTAAATGATCTACTATTACCAATAGATCTTTTATCCTCCCTACCTTAGGCAATTCAGTTAAATCGACTTGTACTTTCTCAAAAGGCCTATAAGCTGTTTTTTCTCCCTCCCGTGGCTGCTTGTCAAAACACTTTCTTATTTATCTTCTGAGAAGTTAAGCAACTTTGTACAATTTACTTTGCTATTTCAAAATCCCAATGCAACCAAATTGTTTAAGTAAATGATCACTTACCGCCTTTGTACCCCAATGTGTTTGTGCATGTAAACGTCCCAATATTTGCTTCGCATAAGCTTTTGGCAATATCTCTTGCCTGTCTGGCAGTGTCCATTTTCCCTGTTCTAACTTAGCCCCTACTTTTCTCCAGTTTTGTTTGCTTTGTTTTGTTTTCCATTGCATTTCAGAGTCGGTCCAAAAATTCCACAGGGGTTTCTTTTGGATCTTGTTGGAACAGATTCTCAATTCCCAATTTAACCAGATTTTGGTACTTACCATTCATTATTTCCAGGGTGACTATAGTCTCTTCAGGAAACTGTTCAGAAAACAGCTGTTTTACTGAAGTCCAACTTGGCTGTATGTCAGAGACTTGTGCAGCGTCCCCTGCAAGCTTTGTCTTTTAGTCGTTCTTCAGCTTCCCCCGTCTCCTTAGTCTCCTGACCAGATAATATGCATGTCCCATGCAATAGTCATAATAAATAGTCATAATAGTTAGCAGCTATTGTGAACCTCCCCCCCCCCCCCCAGGTATCAGAGACTTTAAGGAAAAGCCTACAAATACATTTCCCTTCAAGCTCTCTATTGACACGAATTGCTAAGACATCCCTTTGCAAGGTACAAGAACTCTATACATTAACCACTCTGTTTTTCTTAGACTTGTGGTTATACAAGGGTCTGTAGGACAGAAGGTCACATTCATTATACCATGCGGCCCTAGCATTGTTCCATATTGACACGAATCAGATGAACACGTTTCACACTACTGCCACTGTTGAAGACAGGGAAAAACTTCTGAGCTCTCCCATAGGATTGTCTGAGGGCTCCTCAGAGAAGGTAGCGTTCCCAATCCCCTGTCCAGTCTCTTCTTCTTGCATCCCCCCGGGGTAACTGTACCTGCTGCTTCCCTAAAGTGGCTGTACACCAGTGCACCGAGCATGGGAAATAAACAGTTAAGACCTTTTTTAATACAACTCATGAACCGACAGAGGGAGCTCCGAGCAAAAGGTTTGGTAGCACAACGCCCTCCGTTAGGCATAGCAATTCATAAGATACAACCTGGGGACAAGGTTCTAATTAAGATTTGGAAAGAGACTTCTTTAACACCACGATGGGAAGGTCCCTGTGTTGTTTTGCTTACCACAGAAACAGCTATTCGAACTGCGGAGAAAGGATGGACGCATGCCAGCCGCGTGGAAGGACCGATCCATGAAGAAAAGTGGGAAGCAGCCCCGGGTTCTGATGACTTGAAGCTGACACTGAAATGGACTCAATAAGTATTGTGTATTATCTGTGTATCATGGGAGGGGAGAAAGCCCTGTTTAATCAAAAGCAGGTGCAGACAATTTAACAGCCATCTAGCAAATTCCCCTGAAGAACACTCCTGCTGCCGAGAAGAATTCATACCTTGTAGCTTGTTGCAACTGAACTGACAAGCGCGGCAGAGAAGTGAAACAGTGAGGAACTGAGTGAGGCTGAACAAGGTCCATTAAAACACCCCGGGAAAAATGGGCTTCGACCACCTCCTACGATAAATAAGAGTCAATATCATAATTCTGGTGAGTTATGGATCTGCGCATCCACACCAGCCCTTTAAGTGGAGCTTAATCCAGTGGGAAGCCCAGACCATCATGCAACAAATAACCACAGCAGGTGCTCCTAGTTTCCACGCCCCATTATGCACTCTGACACAGGCGATGCCGTGCCAGAACCACTTGGGATTCTATTTTTGCCCTGCTTCCAAACCAGGATGGGGATATTGCAACTATCCCAACTCCTATTATTGTACCTATTGGGGCTGTGAAACAATTGCTTTGGATTGGAGCCTGGGAGCTGGGAAAGACCGGTTCATAACAGTAGGATATGGACCACACATCTGCAAACATTTCGGCAGTAATGGACATAGCATGCAGCTCGGATTCAGGCGTAGTCCAGGATATTCTGGGAATTGTAGCTTTTTGTATATGAACATAACAAACCCATATGATTCTGGCTGGGTTCTGGGAAAAACATGAGGTGTAAGACATTATGAAGATGGAACTGATAGAGGAGGACTAATATCAATAAAAAAGGAGGATGCTGATAAACCCCAGGTAGTGGGGCCAAACAAGGTGTTGTCACAGAATGATCAGAAGACCCAACCCACAAAGAATACAAAAGCGCCAACGCTCAAAAACAAGGTGTTTTCAGAGAATGATCAGAAAATCCAGCCCACAAAGAATATAATAGCGTCAACTCACAATAGTTCTGCAGGCTCAGAGAGAGCTGATAGGACAGAAACAGATACCATACTTGAGAACAATATATGGGGGGTCATGGTGAAAGAAGTCTTCAAGCTCCCCAACCCAAATCAAATTTTTAACCCTGAAGCACTTACCTGCCAGCTTCTGAATTTGACTCACTGACGAACAACTTCACAGGGAAGTAACACCACCTGGGTTTTCCTGTTCTGAGTAGTCACCGCCGATATTACTAGCTCATAGATTCTCCAAAACTATTTCTCAGAGATGCTAGAAAACACAAAGAAAAAGCAGTCTATTTTGGAACACTGAGTCCATTTCACCAGGACCAGTAGAAAAGCACCCTAAGTAACCTGAGCCTCAAACTCCTCTGGAGTGGCAATTCTTCCCATAACTTCCTCATGCTTCCTATATAGCAAAGGTCAAATGATCCCCACTTGGCAGATTTCACTTCACATGTGTGGAGTCATGAGACCTTGTGGAATAGGCTCATCAACCTCGTTTCAATGTTTAAGGTTCAATTGCTCCTTATTGCTAACAGAAATAACCTGATAAGGGGCTTAGTGGTTAGAGTTGACCTAATGAATTAAATACAGAAGGCATGTAAGGGTCATATTTCTGCTAGTCTTTCTGTGAGGAAAGTTAGTACAGAGCCTGTTAAAATAAGATAAATCAACATAAAGAGAAGAAATAAATAAAAGAAAAGAAAATGACTTAAAATGCAAAATTGCTGTGAGGAATGTTTTAACTACTCATGAAGTGTCAATAAGAGAGCTATTTGTGTTTGTATGTTCTTTCTTTGAAGTCTCTGATGTCTGGGGGTTTCAGAACAACTGCTAACAACTAGTGACTGTTATGGCTTCTGAATGGGACACAATGCAAGCCCCTGATATCTGGCCAGGTTGCCAGGAGATTAAGGAGAAGAAAGAAAGAAGCTGAAGGACGGCTAGGAGACAAAACTTGCAGGGGACGCTGTGTAAGCTTTTGACATGCTGCAAAGGAGTACAAAGGGGAAGGACAAGAAAAAAACATGAGAGGAAGACTATGAGCCTTCAGCATGAAAGACCCCCAGAGACCCCCAGGGGGACCACTGGAGACTGATGTGCATGCTCCAGTAGGAGGGATTGGATCCCAGAAGCTAATTATAATAACCTGTTTTGTTTTGTTTTAGGAGTAGTAATGAATATGTATTAGCCTAGGAGCATAAAAATCAGCTACTTGATGTAACTGGTGTGCATCTGGGTAGAGCGGAGACTCCCGATGCACCCAGCGTTGTTTGCTTACTTCTATTCTTTTAATAAATTATAACCTTTGATTATAATCCTGTTTTGGGACTGAGCAATTTGGGGGCTCATCCGGGATGGTTTTTGGTTCCTGGATTTTAATCTAGGAGAGGCACCCCACCGTATGGTGGCTCCTGTCCGGAACCAATACCATCTTGAACCTGAATAAAGGTAAGCAAAGGATTTTTTTTTTTTTTTTTTTTTTTTTGAGCTCCCTTTCTGGGTGCAGCATTGTTGGTTTTTTGCCCGTAATTCTGCACACGAAGATCCGGACAAAGACAACGGAGTCGTAAGTGTTTAAGGCATATACCGTTCGGTTGGGTGGGGTTTGGTTGCCTGTGTATGTGTGTGTGAGAGTGTAACTGAGACTTCCAAAGTCAGTGTGGAGGTCTTCTCGTTTTCTCACCGGGGTTCCAATCTCCTGTGGGGGACTTGGCCAGTGAAGGGAGTGATTCCTATAGGGTTCGTGGGTGGGTGATAGGTCCTAAACCCCCTGCAAGACACTCTAAGGTAACCAAGGACTGTGGGAATTGCCATAAGTAAAATTCCTAGATGGGTCAGACAGAATTGAAGACCAAGGACCAGAAGGAAGGGAGCGAAATACTAGACATACCACCAGAAAGTCCATTAGGAATAAAGATTGGAAATTGGAACAATAGAGGCCCCAGAAAAGGAAAAAGTAAATTAAAAATGGTTCAGTATCGTATGATAGAATGGCCAAAGAAGCCTTTAAGACCACATGTTTTCTGGCCTGCTTTTGGATCTTTTGAAGACTGGATTTGCCAGGCTTTAAATATATATGTTAATTCAAAAAAAAAACCTTTTTGCCAGGAAGAAAGTGATTATGCAGAATTATGGATTAGGACTTCACGTCCAGCCTCAATATTTACACTAAAAACAAATGAGAATTCTGGAGAAGAGGAAAAACAGGAGAAAGAAAAAATGATGAATGGGAGCCGTTGGATAATTTACCACCTCCATGTCCTAATAATACACGCCCGGCAGCTCCCTTTCCAGTAATATCTCCAGCAGTGCCACCATTGTCCCTGCCTCCACCACTAACAGCACCGGAATTAGATTTGCCTCCAGCTGCATGTACAAGAAGTAGGACTGCCATATCCGAAGAAGCTTCTCTATATCCATTAAGAGAAGTACCCCTCAGAGGCAATCAGGGAGGCATTGAGTTCGTGGCAGTCCCCTAAAATACCACAGATGTAAGGAATTTTAGGAAAGAAATGGGAATCCTATTAAATGACCCTCCTCGGAGTAGCTGAAAAACGGGACCAATTCCTAGGTCCTAATACACCTGGGAAGAAATACAGTCCATTTTAAGAATCTTATTTACTGCTGAGGAAAGGGGAATGATCAGGCAAGCTGGAATGAGAATTTGGGAAAGACAAAAATCAAGCAGGACCCCCAGGAGACCAAAAATGACCAAATGTGGATCCCCAACAACCCCAGGGAAGACAAAACATGAGAGGTTTGAGAAAAATGATCATACAAGGAATAAGAGAAGTGGTTCCACGAGGACAAAACATTAATAAAGCATTTAATGAACAACAAGGAAAAGATGAATCTCCAACAGAATGGTTGGAGAGATTAAAGAAAAGCCTTCAAATGTATTCAGGAATTGATCCAAATACAGCAATTGGAACCGCACTCCTTAGAGCACAATTCGTAGCTAAATCCTGGGGGGACATAAGAATGAAATTAGAAAAGCTAGAAAATTGGCAAGAGAGAGAATTAGAAGAATTACTTAGAGAAGCACAGAAAGTATATGTTAGAAGAGATGAGGAAAAACAAAAAGCAAAAGCCAAGATCTTTGTAGCAGCAGTAAGAGAAAGTCAGAAAAAGACCTTGTCCGTGGAGAGGAGAAAAAATACAGAAGAAACCCCTAGGGGTCAGCCTTGTCAAGGGAATTCAACGATTCCCGTCTGTTACTATTGCAACAGGAAGGGACATGTTCAGAGGAACTGTCGTAAGCGGGAACGAGATGAGAAAATGTTCAAAGAAGAATAGGGGTGTCAGGGGCTATATCTTCTGGGGACTTCAACATCAACAGAGCCCTTGATAAAATTATTAATTGGTCCCCATAAAGAGGAAGTTCTATTTTTAGTAGACATGGGAGCTGAAAAATCCACTATTCAAAAGTCTCCCAAAAGGAATAGAAGAAGGGAAGAGTTACACGTCTGTAATAGGGACAAAAGGAGAGCCCTTTAAGGTTCCTGTTTTGAAAAATGTAGAAATGGAAACAGATAAAAAAAAATCTGTCTTCATGATTTACTTTTGCTCCCTGAAGCAGAGTACAATTTACTAGGAAGGGATTTGATTTTAAAATTAAACTTTAGCAAAGTCAAGGGGATAAACTGCAGATTAAATTATACACTTTAACACAAAAAGATGAAGAAATCATTAACCCTTCAGTGTGATATAAGGAAGGGGAAATTGGAAAAATGAAAATGGACCCCATAAATGTTCAAATAATGGATCCACATCATCCAATTAGAGTTAAACAATACCCTATACCAATGGAGGGTCGAAGGGGATTAAAACCCATAGTTGATAGACTTCTGGAAAAAGGAACTCTAGAACCATGTATGTCACCTCATAATACACCCATCCTCCCTGTAAAGAAATCGGATGGGTCATACAGAATGGTACAGGATCTGAGAGCTGTAAATCAGCAAACAATCACTAAATTCCCTGTGGTAGCAAATCCTTACACTTTGCTAAGTCATGTCTCTCCCAAATATACTTGGTATAGCGTAATAGATCTGAAAGATGCCTTTTGAGCCTGTCCTCTGGATGAAAAATCCAGAGATTATTTTGCTTTCGAGTGGGAGGACCCAGAAACGGGACAAAAATAACAATTAAGGTGAACTGTGCTACTACAAGGGTTTACAGAGTCACCAAATCTATTTGGACAAACTTTGGAAAAAGTTTTACAAGATTTTAAATTACCCGGGGAGGTAAAATTATTGCAATATATGGATGATCTATTAATAGCAGGAGAGACTGAAGAGGGAACCTGAGAAGCTACTATTAATTTGTTAAATTTCCTGGGAGAAAAGGGATTAAAGGTGTCTTGATCAAAATTACAATTTGTGGAACAGGAAGTAAAATACTTAGGACATTGGTTAAGTAGGGGAAAAAAAGAAGCTAGATCCTGACAGGGTATCTGGGATCCTATCCTTAAGACCCCCACAAACTAAAAAGGAAATCCGGCAAATATTGGGATTATTAGGATATTGTAGACCATGGCTTGAAAGCTACAGTGAAAAAGTTAAATTCTTATATGAGAAATTAATTAATAATCAACTTAAGTAGTCTATAGAAAATGATCAAAAATTTGAAGAAATAGAAAAAGCATTAATACAAGCACCTGTATTGAGCCTTCCAGATCTGGAAAAACCTTTTTATCTCTTTGTGGACACATCAAACCAGACAGCATATGGAGTTCTTACTCAGGACTGGGCAGGAATTAAGAAACCCATGGGGTATTGTTCTAAATTACTTGATCCAGTAAGTAGAGGGTGGCCTGCTTGTCTCCAAGCTTTGGTTGCTACAGCATTGTTAATAGAAGTTAGAAAGATTACTTTTAATGCTCCCTTAAAAGTGTATACTCCACACAATGTCAGAAGTGTCTTACAACAGAAAGCGGAAAAATGGTTAACAGACAGCCGGATCCTAAAGTATGAGGCTATACTAATTGACTCCCCTGACTTAGAACTAAGGGTAACTTCTGCTCAGAGCCCAGCACAATTTTTGTTCAGAAAACCATCAGAGGAATTACAACATAACTGTTTAGAGGTAATTGAGACCCAGACTAAAGTAAGACCCGATTTAAGAGATGCTGAATTAGAGAAGGGAGAAGCACTATTCATAGATGGCTCCTCCTGAATAGTAGAGGGAAAAAGAAAATCAGGATATGCCATAATTAATAAACACCTGGAACCTGTGGAATCAGGACCCTTGAGTCCATCATGGTCAGCTCAGGCTTGTGAGCTGTATGCCCTATACAGGGCTCTGGAACTATTAAAGGGGAAAGTGGAACTATATATACAGATTCTAAATATGCATATGGGGTGGTTCATACCTTTGGGAAAATTTGGGAGGAAAGAGGTTTAATACTCAAGGGAGGAATCTTATACATCAAGAATTAATAAATAATAAAAACTTTAAAGGCATTAAGAGAACCAAAAGAAATAGCAGTGGTACATGTAAAAGGACACCAAAAAGGATTAGAATACCACACTAGGGGAAATAATCTAGCAGATAAAGAAGCTCAGGAAGCAGCCTTAAGAATTCAGGATGCTAAAATTAGCATAGTACAGGAGGAAGAAAGATGAGAAGAAGAAAAGAAGTTTACTCCTGAAGAATAAACAAAACTGGAGAAAATAGGTGCTAAATTAGAACAAGGAAAATGGACATTGCCAGACGGGTGAGAGATATTACCAAAGGCTTATGCAAGACAAATATTGGAATGTTTGCATACACAAACACACTGGGGTACAAAAGCATTAAGTAATCACTTACTTAATTTGGTTGCATAGGGGTTTCTGAAATAGCAAAGCAAATCACACAAGGTTGTTTAACTTGTCAGAAAATAAATAAGAAAATGTTTCGACAAGCAGCCATAGGAGGGAGAAAAACAGCTTATCGACCTTTAGAGAGAGTACAAGTTGATTTAACTGAATTGCCTAAGGTAGGGAGGATAAAAGATCTATTGATAATAGTAGATCATTTAACACAATGGGTAGAAGCTTATCCCGTAGCACGAGCTACAGCACAAATGGTGGTAAAAATTCTATTAGGACACCTGATACCTAGATATGGGATAATCCAGTACATTGATTCTGATCAGGGCACACACCTTACTTCTACAATAATAAAATTATTATGTCAATCATTAGGTATTCAGTGGGAATACTGTACTCTGTAGCACCCACAAAGTTCAGGGAAAGTAGAAAGACTGAATCAAACAATAAAACAACAATTGGCTAAATTAACCATCGAGACACAAATGCCCTGGATGAGATGCTTACCATTGGCACTTTTAAACATAAGAACTAAACCACACAGTGAGGCTGAATTATCACCATATGAAATGTTATATGGTATGCCTTATTCTCAAGGGATGACTCTAGGGAACAATGTAGTTGAGGATCGTAGCATCCAGAAATGTATAATTACTATTGGAAGGAGACTACGAGAGCTAAGAGAAATTGGAATGATGGCTCAAACACCACCTTGAGGATTTGCCGTTCGTAAAATACAACCAGGAGACAAGGTCTTAATAAACACCTGGAGGGAAGAATCACTGAACCCCCGACGGGAGGGATCGTACCTTGTTTTCCTTACTACCTCACAGCAGAAAGGGGTTGGACCCACGCATCCAGAATAAAAGGACCAGTAACTACTGAAACTTGGAGGGTTGTGTCCACTCCTGGGGCACTGAAACTCAAGCTACAGAAGAACTAATATTCTGGCAGTGAGGCTCTGCATGAATTAAGGATGCCAAATAAAGGGCACAAGCGTAAAGGGAGAAAAGGGAGAAGGCAAGACCGGGGCAGGACCCTCCACTGTGGTGCGTATGGTCTACCGAGGGAGGCAACCCCTATGGGTATTGACTGCCGAGTGAGAGGGCCTCGACTGGACTTCTCCCTCACTGAAGCCAGGTTGTCACAGAAAGAGAAACAAACAAGCAAACGAAGATATATGTATATAGTAAGAGTTTTTAACCTATTGTAATTAGTTTTCCAGGAGCTGGATCACCCTCAAAGGCTGAACAGTAACAAAAGTAACCCAAGCTCAAATAGATCCTGGAAGTGGGCCCAACCCCTTGATTGAAGACATTTCTCACACCCCCACAATACCCTCTGGATGGCGCAGAAGGATGTTATATTTCCTGGTACTATTTTTACAAGGGCAATTAAGCCATGGGAATAACTTTTTCATTCTTGGGGAGGAAGTGGCCAAGGCTTTTGACCTTGGCAATTGCTGGGTTTGTGGGGGACCAGGGGGAGCTGAAAGTTGGCCCTGGGTAGCTGGCCCAGTTCAACCTAAGTGGTGGGTTAGTAATTTGAGTGAAGTTCATAATGATACACAATTCTGGGAAGAGGAAGAAGGCCCGTGGCAATTGCACTCATCAGAGAAAGGTATGTACTGTTTAAACAGAACAGGAACAGTAAAGGTGGGAGAAAGCATTTGTAAATGGACTCTGTCTCCTGGATATGAATGTACTAATCCTGAATGTGGACCTATAAACTGTGCAGCAAGTAAAGGAAAATGGAATGCTACACATGTCCAGCTAAAAAACAGGACTTGGCTAAAATGCTCATATAAGAAATTTTTTGGACCTGGATGTGAAGCCATGGCAAGAGCACAATCAAAAGGACATTTCGATATTCAAATCCTGAGTTGTCAGCGTGATAACACCACTAGGGAGCAGCATGTGGTAAGAGTCTACTGCTGGAGGTGGCAAAATGAGAACGGGACACAAGTGTTCTTTAAACATTTCTGGTCAGCTCGTAATATGACAAGTTGTGAAGGAGAACTCAGTTGTAATTGTGAGTGGGAATCTAGTGTGGGAGCTTGGAAGTGTATATATATGAGTATTAATGGAGCAAACATTGTAACAGGACCACTTGGTAATGAGAACACCTTGTATTTTCATGCCCCAAGGAATAAAAGGGAATGGGACAGTCCTTTTCCAAATGGGACGTGGGCTCTAAAGGGACATTATTGGGTATGTGGCAAACAGGCTTATAAAAGGCTACCAAAGGACTGGTCAGGAATATGCTACGTGGGGTACATAAGACCCTTGTTCTTTTTATTGTCACAAATACAAGGGAACAACTTAGGAATAAAATTATATGATGATCTTAATAGGGAAAAACGATATATTGATGCTTCTTTAGCTGGAGGTAGTGCTCCAAAAAAGGAGAGAAAATGAATGGCCTCCTGAAAGAATCATACAGTATTATGGACCAGCTACCTGGAACCCGAATGAAGTAATATCTGGAGCCCGAGAACCTATTTATAATTTGAATTGAATAATTAGGTTGCAAGCTGTCCTCGAAATAATAACTAATCAAACAGTGACAGCTTTGGATCTCTTAGCTGACCAGTCCACCCAGATGAGGAATGCTATTTTTCAACATAGAATGGTTTTAGACTACTTACTAGCAGAAGAGGGGGCTGTGTGTGGTAAACTAAGTGATTCTAATTGTTGCTTACAAATTGACGGTAATGGAAAGGTGGTTAAAAAGATAACAAAGGAAATTAGAAAATTGGCCCACGTCCCAGCACAAACTTGGAAGGATATGGATTGGGATTTATTTTCATGGCTGCCTGGTAGATCATGGGTTAAAAGAATGTTATTTTTATTTTTATGCGGTGTAATGATGTTATTGTTCATACCTTGTATGATACCTTGTCTCACATTATTGATACACCGGGTGATAAATAGTACATTTGTAATAACTTCATTGAAAAAGGAAGGGGACCAGGACTGGGCACCAGACAAGGTGAAAGAAGTCCTCCAGCTCCCCAACCCAAATCAAATTTTTAACCCTGAAGCACTTACCTGCCAGCTTCTGAATTTGACTCACTGACGAACAACTTCACAGGGAAGTAACACCACCTGGGTTTTCCTGTTCTGAGTAGTCACCGCCGATATTACTAGCTCATAGATTCTCCAAAACTATTTCTCAGAGATGCTAGAAAACACAAAGAAAAAGCAGTCTATTTTGGAACACTGAGTCCATTTCACCAGGACCAGTAGAAAAGCACCCTAAGTAACCTGAGCCTCAAACTCCTCTGGAGTGGCAATTCTTCCCATAACTCCTCATGCTTCCTATATAGCAAAGGTCAAATGATCCCCACTTGGCAGATTTCACTTCACATGTGTGGAGTCATGAGACCTTGTGGAATAGGCTCATCAACCTCGTTTCAATGTTTAAGGTTCAATTGCTCCTTATTGCTAACAGAAATAACCTGATAAGGGGCTTAGTGGTTAGAGTTGACCTAATGAATTAAATACAGAAGGCATGTAAGGGTCATATTTCTGCTAGTCATTCTGTGAGGAAAATGAGTACAGAGCCTGTTAAAATAAGATAAATCAACATAAAGAGAAGAAATAAATAAAAGAAGAAAATGACCTAAAAGGCAAAATTGCCGTCATAGATTTTCATCTGTCTAGTCACGACAGATAAGGAATATAGCAATCAGAAAGACTTTACTTGACATTAATGTTGCTTAAATTTGCTTTTCTGAGATCTCTTCTTTATGCCAGACTTTTCAAAATGTAGCACCATGACCTCCGACTGCAGTATTTACTTTGGCTGCATATAAACTGTCACGTATAAATGCCAGGATCCGGATCCTCACTCCCTATTCAGGTCAAGGACCGGGCTGAAAGTTTTGGCTTTAATTTGGTTACATGACTACATGCTGTCATCGTGGTTTCCCCCAGCCAGCGGCTAAGCACCACACAGCCGTTCGCACAGCCGTTCATTCGCTTAGGGCTTGTTGGAGCTGTGCCAGGGGGAACAATGGCAAGGCCAGGGGATAAGGCAATGGCCCAGCTGAAGTGCATCTACAGCAATGCACGCAGCATGGGTAACAAACAGGAGGAGCTGGAAGCCATCGTGCAGCAGGCAGGCTACGACTTGGTTGCCATCACGGAGATGTGGTGTTAAGACCACTCTCATGACTGGAGTGCTGCAATGCCTGGCTATAAGCTCTTCAGAAGGGACAGGCAGCACAGAAGGGGTGGTTTTGATGTTGTGGAACTCGAGGCTGGGAATGACAAGGTTGAGTCCCTTTGGGTTAGGATTGGTGGGAAGGCCAACAAGGCTAGCGTCCTGGCCGGGGTCTGTTATAGACCACTGAACCAGGATGAGGAGATGGATGAGGAGTTCTACAGGCAGCTGACAGAAGTTGCGAAATTGTCGGTGCTTGTTCTCGTGGGGGACTTCAACTTCCCTGACATATCCTGGAAGTACAACACAGCCCAGAGAAAGCAGTCTAGGAGGTTTCTGGAGAGCGTGGAAGATAGCTTCCTGACGCAGCCGGTTAGTGAGCCTACAAGGGGTGCCCAAAGCCGAGCCGGCGTGGAAGAAGACCGGCCTGGCTCAACAGAGAGTTGCAGCTTGAGCTTAGGAGAAAAAAGGGGGTTTATAATCTTTGGAAAAAAAGGGCGGGCCACTGAGGAGGACTATAAGGATGTTACGAGGCTGTGCGGGGACAATATTAGAAAGGCCAAAGCTCATCTGGAGCTCAATCTGGCTACTGCCGTTAAAGACAACAAAAAATCTTTTTATAAATACATCAACGCAAAACGGAGGACTAAGGAGAATCTCCATCCTTTACTGGATGCGGGGGGAAACCTTGTTACAAAAGATGAGGAAAAGGCAGAGGTGCTTAATGCCTTCTTTGCCTCAGTCTTTAGCAGCAATACCGGTTGTTCTCTGGATACCCAGTACCCTGAGCTGGCAGAAGGGGATGGGGAGCAGGATGTGGCCCTCACTATCCACAAAGAAATGGTTGGCGACCTGCTACGGCACTTGGCAAGTCAATGGGGCCAGATGGGATTCACCCGAGGGTACTGAGAGAACTGGCAGAGGAGCTGGCCAAGCCACTATCCATCATTTATTAGCAGGTCTGGCTATCAGGGGAGATCCCAGTTGACTGGCGGCTAGCAAACATGAAGCCCATCTACAAGAAGGGCCGGAGGGCAGACCCGGGGAACTATAGGCCTGTCAGTTCGACCTCCGTGCCAGGGAAGCTCATGGAGCAGATTATCTTGAGAGTCATCACGCAGCACTTGCAGGGCAAGCAGACGATCAGGCCCAGTCAGCATGGGTTTATGAAAGGCAGGTCATGCCTGACGAACCTGATCTCCTTCTATGACAAAGTGACGCGCTTGGTGGATGAGGGAAAGGCTGTGGATGTGGTCTACCTTGACTTCAGCAAGGCTTTTGACATCGTTTCCCACAGCATTTTCCTCAAGAAACTGGCTGCTCTTGGCTTGGACTGGCGTACGCTTCGTTGGGTTAGAAACTGGCTGGATAGCCGGGCCCAAAGAGTCGTGGTAAATGGAGTCAAATCCAGCTGGAGGCCGATCACTAGTGGTGTTCCCCAGGGCTCGGTGCTGGGGCCGGTCCTCTTTAATATCTTCATCAATGATCTGGATGAGGACATTGAGTGCACCCTCAGTAAGTTCGCAGATGACACCAAGTTAGGTGTGTGTGTCGATCTGCTTGAGGGTAGGAAAGCTCTGCAGGAGGATCTGGATAGGCTGCACCGATGGGCTGAGGTCAACTGCATGAAGTTCAACAAGGCCAAGTGCCGGGTCCTGCACCTGGGGCGCAATAACCCCAAGCAGAGCTACAGGCTGGGAGGGGAATGGTTGGAAAGCTGCCAGGTGGAGAAGGACCTGGGAGTATTGGTTGACAGTCGGCTGAATATGGGCCAGCAGTGTGCTCAGGTGGCCAAGAAGGCCAACGGCATCCTGGCTTGTATAAGAAGCAGTGGGGCCAGCAGGGCTAGGGAAGTGATTGTCCCCCTGAACTCTTCTCTGGTGAGGCTGCACCTTGAGTACTGTGTTCAGTTTTGGGCCCCTCGGTACAAGAAGGACATGGAGGCGCTCGAGCGAGTTCAGAGAAGGGCAAAGAAGCTGGTTGGGGGTCTGGAGAACAAGTCCTACGAGGAGCGGCCGAGGGAGCTGGGCTTGTTCAGCCTGGAGAAAAGGAGGCTCAGGGGCGACCTTATTGCTCTCTATAGGTACCTTAAAGGAGGCTGTAGCAAGGTGGGGGTTGGTCTGTTCTCCCATGTGCCTGGTGACAGGGGAGGGGGAATGGCCTAAAGTTGCACCAGGGGAGTTTTAGGTTGGATGTTAGGAAGAACTTCTTTACCGAAAGGGTTGTTAGACATTGGAACAGGCTGCCAAGGAAGTGGTTGAGCCACCATCCCTGGAGATCTTTAACAGACGTTTAAACGTTGAACTTAGCAATATGGTTTAGTGGAGGACTGTTAGTGTTAGGTCAGAGGTTGGACTCGATGATCTTGAGGTCTCTTCCAACCTAGAAATTCTGTGATTCTGTGAAATGGTTCATCTTTAGCCCAATACTACTGCATTACCCTTCCTATGGCCTGAGTGTATATTCACTTGTGTAAGAAATTCAGTGAGACTTATCTCAAAGAGCTGAGCTTTAGTGCACAGAAGAGGAGATGTTTCATGCAGAGTTGCTCAAAGCAGCCTGTGAGTGTGTAGCTAAACAGTTGGATCATGGCAGGGCAGGAGGGGTGGGCGCAGAGCTTGTGCTCACCCATGCTGTGGTGGTGGGCACTAATTGGGAAACCTGCAGCTCTTTAGCTCTATTAAATTTGTACCCAAACACAAATCTGCCTGCACAGTGGGGCACTGAGACTCATCAGATGGGCATGGGCTGCTGGGATCTGCCCTGGGGGGCTCTGCTGGGAGCTTCCATTGTCCCACTTTCATCTCATCCCCAGCAGAGGCAGCACACAGGCAGATTTCAGGGCAGAAGACCAGGTTTTGAGTGTGTTTTGCACCTGGCTCTCGGATTTGCAGCCCTGTTCCTGCTTGTCACTTTGGCTCAATTATTTTTATGTATTACTGCTCCTGATGAGGTTTCCCTGCTCGTATAAAAGAGATTGTTTCACATACTTTCTTAAAATAACTGCAGCTGAAGGTTTTAACAGGCCTTGCAGGCATCAAGAGGGGACAGATGGCTGTCAGTACACGCGAGCAGAACCTGTTTCCTTTGAAACCCAGTCTGCTAAAACAAAGATTGCTGACTACTTTCCTATCTCACAGTTCAGGCAGAAGGTTGGAATCTGAGAAAAGTAATATAAGTGAGGTTAAAGGAAAACTTCCCCAAATCAGATTTTCAGCTGTCTTTGGCTATATCTGTTTAGTGGGTATAATGCAGGAAGGTAGGTTAAAAGGAGGAGGTCTTTGATAAGAAACAGTGTATTAGTGGTTAGAAAATTGAGCTCAGGAGAAATTTTTAAAAATGCCATGCAGAGTAATGCGAGTACATTACAGCAATTTCAGGTGCTGTGAAACAGCACAGCTTTGCTCCAGTGTTTCTACTTCTCTGTTGCAATCTCAGCAGCCAGTTGAGCTGTTGGCTCTGTCCTTCCTTGCAGCTTGCTCTCAGTAACTGCACTGTACTGGGTCTGGGCTCTCAGTGTGCTCAGTGGGCTGCGTTGCCCTGGCCTGTGATAAGCAGGAGGTGTTATCTCTTACCTCTGTGCCCTAAAGCCCTGGTGGCATGCTATTGAGCAGCAGAGAAGATGGTAATTCTGTTGTTTAGAAATGCTATCATCTCCTCTACAAATACTGTTAGGATCCTCTGTGAATAGAGGGAGATGCACAGAAATGGTAGATGTTGGGGAAATGGGGACGAATAGCAGCATATTCTTTCCTTTTATTTGCAATCAAAAGGAAAAAAAAAAAAAGTGGAGAGTTTCTGATAAGAATTCAGTGCTGGGGTGAGATAACTAGCTGCAGCAAAGTTCATGGCTTGATGGAGCACTTGCTGGGGAGTTGCAGAGTTGTCTGTCTCCGTCCCTGATAAGAGAGAGAAAAAATACGTGTGGGGGGGGGGGGGGGGGGAAATCCAGACAGAACGCTTCTCAAGAATAGACTAAAAGAAAGCACTATTATTGGAAAATACAGAATTACATAGTTACCAGAGAGCAGCAGGACAGGCAAAATGATTGCTAAAAGGGAGATTACTCTGCTTGCCCTGGCATTACTTGTAGACCACTGTGTTTAAAAACACCTATGGCCAGACTTGTGTCCTCCAGAAACTTGCCAGTCTCTTGTCTGAGCCTAGCTGTGCTTTTGGTCTTCAAAATGCCCTGGGACAGAGAACTTTAATCATAATTTATATGAACATATATCCCCTTCCATTCATTTTCAACCTAAAGTCTGGTAACATCATTTTTTTCTTATTTTTTGTGTTGTGATTATAGCAAAGCAGTCTTTTCTTCTTCCCTTTCCATCGCTGTTAAAGAAGTTGAGGCAGCTCCATAGCCCACCTCCACCTCTCATTTTCCAAAATGAAGTGCTTTATACAAGCCAAAACAACGCTGCAGAGGCTAGAATATACAGTGTGTATAAAAACAAAAACACACCTCTTTCTGGTTTTTGCCAAGCTACATGGCTGTGGAGACAGCAGCTGAAAGGTGAAAGAGCCTCCTCCTGCTGCCAGTGCTGGGCTGGATGGTGGGGCCGCTCTGTGGCAGGAGACGGGGAGGGGCTGGCCATGCTGCACAGGGCTGTCCTGTCCCCTCTGGTGTTTGATGCAGAGGAACAGGGACCTGGAGAGATGCAGACTGGAAGCATACCAGGAGCAAGCTGCCCCGGGCTACGATGTGCCCTCAGTGGGAACCTTGGGAGTGAGGAGTGCTGCTGGCAGCCAGTATGAGAAGATATGGAAGGATCGGCTGTCTCTGCAGATATGACTCACAAAAAAAATATATGAAGGAGGAATAGGCATTACCCAAAGACCAACTGAAGTGCTGAAATCTGAGAAATGCTGCTAGCTTGTCAGATAATCGAAAGCAAAGCTGGGGTGCTTTTTATTAAGTTTGTTTATAACAAGAACCTTTGTTCAGATGAAATTAGTACTCCTACTTGCTGCCTTGTGTTAGTATTTATGGCCACTTTGAAAGCATATATTTTCTGTCAGATGCATGCAATCTAAATAGTGGCAGAACATTTTCACAACAGAGAATCATTAGATCTTAATGGAATTAATTTGTTTAAGGACCACGAGGGCTGGCAACTGTCATTGCGATTGACAGCTGATTGTCATCTCTTTAGGAAAAATGCAGTTTACTCATCTTGGAGGAAGGGAGAAAATTACAGAATTGGATTTTCTTTGAGGGTAAATAAATAAAAAGCTCAACTGAAACTCTATGGCTGGCAGAAACATCAGAGGGGCCTGTCACGCCTTGGGTCACCTCTCCCCATCTCTGTGGCTCTTGGCGTGACAGAAAGCATCTCACTGAATTGATCATGAAGTTTGGACTCGTTACTGTGACTCAGGCCAGCCAGCTGGAACACGTGTTATGTTTAATGTATTGATGGGTTTATTTTTGTTAAAATAGTGATTATGCAGTTGTAACATACCTTCTGCCACCCAAAGCTGATCAAAATGAGGTCAGAAGGCAAAAATATTCTTCCCTGCTGTAAGGAGATCAAGAAGCACCAAAAATGTCACTGTCTTTCATGGCACATAACTGAGGCCTACATAAGAAGCACCTGTAGGTGTTTTCTTCATCCAAGAAAGCAAATACAAGCCATTTCATATTATGTCAATGTGATGAAGTAGAAGAGCACTAAAGGACACCCCTTTATTTTCAGGAAGGTGATTTTAAGAGGCTCAACAAGGCAGAGGTGAGGGCTCTTACCAGAAGTACCTCAGTCAGGTGAGAGGAGGCGGGACAAGGTCCTTCCCTCCGCTCAGCCCCCAGACACAGCAGTCAGCTGGGCTCACAGGTTTATACCATATCACACCACATCTGCAGAAGCCTGGCATTTTGCAGAGAAGGAAAATGCAGTCTGGGTGTCACCCACCTTGTGCTAAAGAAAGCACACGGCTTTCAAAACTGCTGCTGTGTGGCTTGCCCAGGCTGATAAAGGTGAGCTCTCAAGTGCCCGGGCTTTATCACCAGCTGAAGCTTATTGAATGCAGCAGTAACTACCAAATACAAGTATTAGCTGTGGGTTAAGTTTGAGGTCCCTGAAAGGGGCTCATGCTCTTCTCCTGGGCTTCCCACTGAGAGCACCCCAGTGTCATGCTGCCCAGCTGCTGCTTCAGCTGCTGTAAAAGTAATTATTTGTTGTTGTTGTTTTACTGTTACTCAATATAAATATGAATGCTTTGAAGCAGATTGTTGATTATCTTTGGGGGCACAGTTTTTCTTTCTCATCAGTGTGAAATAATCTAGCAATGGCAGGGTCCAGCTGAGGGGAAGGTGCTGCAAAGTAGTAATTAATTAGCCTAATTGAAACAAGCTTTGGCTTAATGGCCCATAGCTCTGGTGGTGGTGGGTAGGGTTGCCACAGCTGATGGTAACTTGCTCAGCAGGCTCAGGGTATGTTGTGGTACGTTGCATTTGACTTGAGAGCTAAGGTGTGTTTGCCAGGTTTGCGGTGATTGTGTCAAGCAGCCTGCTAGTCCTTAGGTCCCTGGATATTTGGAGTCTCTCGGTTTTCTGTGCTTTGCTGAAGCCAGTGGGATTTCCTGAGCCATGGGAGTTTGTCTCCTGTTTATCTCAGTGGAAGGTATGGGGGCAGCTGGATAACTCCTCCACTGCTCTCCTGATGAGTTTTTTTGTGGCTTCTTTTCTGCATCTTTTTTTTAAGGCACTCAAAGCTCAAATTCTGTCCTCTGGGTACAAAAACCCATAGGGGCATGTTTATGTTTGTGTATACACACAAGCATGTATTTAACGTATATGTGCACCTGAAGCTATGTGTTCATATGTGTAAACACACCACATCCACAGCCTTTGTAATCACTCAAAGTTCTGAAAGGTTTACTGCCACAGCAATGCAATGAATGTAAAATATGGTATTTGCCTGTGAAGCATCAAACAACAGCCTGTTTTTCTGAGCTGGACATCTCATCAAATGATAAGGTAAATTACTTTTCCCTTTTTCTAAGAGTAAACTATTTCCTATGATAGAAAAAATTACTACTTACTGGTTTGGTGTTTTGTCTGTTTAGAAATGCTACAAACTCAAATATTAAGATGATGAATTTCCTAGAGAGAGAA
The DNA here is from genome assembly GCF_964035555.1 of Netta rufina. NCBI lineage: Eukaryota > Metazoa > Chordata > Aves > Anseriformes > Anatidae > Netta > Netta rufina. The sequence goes on from NC_140125.1 coordinate 26,084,571, forward strand.
GGGCAGGATGGGATGGAGGAAAAAAAGTGAAAGAAGCACTAGAAGTTGTTGGCTCTCTTATGAGCAGAGGTAGATAGTGTGCTTTAGCCAAAATGATAGGGCTTGGATCTCAGTGGGCTTTGGGCTGGTGCCTTGATCCGCACATGTTCCATGCTGAACCACTCTGGTGGTTCAGCTGGTTGCTGCAGGCACATAATTGTGGAGTCTGTGCATGAACACAATAGAAGAATACATGTTAAAGCTCATGTTTCTGTTCACTTTTCCTAGTTCAGGTCTTCATGCAGGTGACAGACATACAAGTCTTGACAAAAATGTTGTAGACAGCCTTTAAATCATATGTGCTTTCTGCAAGGTGGGACTGGCAGTCACTCAGCCCTTTTTGGGTCATGTCAATGTGTTTGTACACTGCACAGCAGAACGAATCTCAGCCTGATTGCTTAGGTGTTATTGCAGTGCAAATATTGAATTATAATTACACTAACAAGCATAAAAATGCAGTAGATGCTCTTTCACTGGAAATTGGAGCTCAACAGAGCCTCAGCATGCACATCACGCAACTGCAATAGCAGCACCAATCTTCCTGCAGAGAGAGGAGGGAAAATGAATATTCAAAAATTGTTTTAGTTAAGCTGGTGCTGCTGTATACTGTTCTTTATCTCTAGTTTCTTCTTTGAAGTGTAAATTAAAAAAAAAAAAAAAAAGCAAAGAAATAGAGAGATGGCAATCAATGTGTTTCTCCAGGGCAGGAGGAGCTTTATTTATTTATTTATTCATCTGTGTTCTCTTTAAGGTTTTTTTTGTGGGAAGATTAGTATTCTTTTGGGGGGAAGGGTGTACACAAATGTGCGTGTATCTGGAAGCATTGGAACTAAGATCAGAGTAAGGCTTGCTAGCTATCGGGAAACATCTGGTCCTTCTCCTATCACCTCAGTGACTATTCAAAGTTATTTTTCATCTGAGAAATGCCAGCCAGATGCCCAAACACTTCACCTTGTTGAGAGCCTTATTAAGTGTACTTACAGTCTTGAGTTTAGCCCTTCCACTACACTATTTTCTTCTCCCATGTAGCTGACCCAAGCCAGGGGACAAACCTCTAATAAAAATGGTGGTTTCTTCTCAAAGCCGTCATTCCCCCTTGAGGCTCACCAGCAGCAGAGGGGAAGCCCAAAGCTGGGTTGGGAAGCACAATGCTGGGCTCACTGTGAGCAGCAGCACATCAGAAATACATATTTCATTCATTCTGAACAAGATTCAGGCATTCCTTCTCTTCTGTTTCTGGCTGTGCTGTGTTTGTGTGATTCACCTGTCCTGCCACTTTGTTATGCAAACATGAATAACCTCGCTCAGGCAGAGATACTTGGCTATAAGCAGCCTCTCTCAGCTTGTGGGTTTCAAAATGACTTGTGGTCACTTCTAGGAAGACATTTAAGAAAAAAAAATCTTGTATGGTGGTTTTTGCTTCTTTCAAAAACAAATAGGAATGCAAATGTTTGTTGTACTTAACATGGGAAGTGATTGATGTCTGAAATGCAAAGTGATGTTTGCTGAACTCTTTTACTTGTCTTTCATAATCCTGGGGTGCTTAACTAAGAAGAAATTCATTAGAAAATGTGTTCCTTTCTCTCTTCCTGTCTGATTAGTTTACCCTTATCAGTGAATGCTGTTTAAAACAGCATGACATCTGTTCTTGCCTATAACCTTGTAGTAAAGAGGATGAAGTCTATTCTGTCGTGATCCCAGAGATGCCAGGAGACATTCATGATGTTATATAAAATATAACAGTTGTATTTATTTGTACTGAGCTAATCAATGTTAGAACTAATCCATCAACTTTCAGTAATGTATTAACCAAAGAGGCCCTGGTTTGTCGCAGTCTGTCTATTTCCTCTTTTCAAAAGACAGAAAATGTCAATTTTCTTCTACAATACAAAGAAAATAAGGTTAAAATAGTGGTTAAAAAGCTCTGCTTTGTCATCATCTGGGCTATTATGGCTTGGAGTATTGAGATAGACCATAAAGATTCATTAATCACTAATTATCTCTTGAGACTCTCTGTCTTGGAAAGAGATTATCTGTTTATGGGGGAAAATGGCCATTCTGAATGGGGCGGTGGGCTAGGGGTGGTGTTTATAAGAGTTGCAATTGGTTCTAAGCATTAAGAAACAAGCTACCTTCCTATCTAAGGTCTACCTGCTGTGAAATGCCTTAAAAACAATTATTTCAGAGTAGTTTCTAATCATGATAACATTGTTAATGGAAGACAAATACATAGGCTGTTGTGTGGTTCTCTGTAGAGGGGAGAGATGTGCAGCTTCAGGTGCTGTGGCCAGCACTACAGTGGTAGTCTTCAAAGTGCTGCAGATTTGAGGGAATATAATGAACTGTCTTAGCAACTCAGAGAAAAGGCTTCTTCAGATGAGACAGCCAAACATTATGGCAGGAGAATACAAACTCTACTGGGTTTGTATTAACCAAAGAGGCCCTGGCCCTGTAATCTTTTCCCCAGATGTGAGTTTTTCAGGAAGAAGAAAGATGGGGAAATAGCTATTTTTTGGTGTGCATATAGATCATGAGTCTTGTTTGTCTAATGTGAACTTAACCATATTGAGTTGCTAGAAGAGTCTTAAAGAGTCTTAAAACTAGGGCTTTGTGACCTTGGCCAGGTTATGTGCTTCTGTTTCTCTAAAGCATAGCTCTGTCAAAAGGAGAGGATTAGGAAAGGCAAATAGACATTCTGATCACTATTTCCAAATGTCCCTTTCTTACAGCATCCTGAAGAAACAAAGCGATAGCTGGAGTATTCATCTATCCACTGAGCATGCAGATGCAGTGAGCAGGGGCAAGGTGCTGAGGTGACTTGGCTTGGTTCTGCTGGCCTTGGCCGCAGTCATCCATCTGCTCAGCCACCAGGAGGCTTTGCCTCTGGCTATTCTGTGGTTTCCATCCTGCCACTCCTACCAGAGTTTTCTGAAACACAACAAAAGCATTGCTGAGTTTCTTCCTCCTCCCATTCCGATTTCACTTCTTCACCTTTTCTCCCCAGATGACAAGGCCCATTTAGACATGACCATGGCCTGTGCGTTGCAGATCAGAAATCAAAGAAAGAGCTATCCCCAATAGTTGTGGGCAAAAGCTAACACAGAGCAACTGATAAAATCAGAATTCTTGTTCCCTCATTAAAACTGTAATTAAGGATTTCAGTCCAAATCTCTTTGGGCAATTACACAGAAATTTGCTTCATTCAGCCTATTGCCCAGGACCTCCAGGCACACACCAGCAGCCAATTTGTAGTCTGTGCCAATTAGCACGTTGAAGTTTATCCCGTTAGAGATGCAGCCTGCCACCAAAGGAACACAATGCCTCTCCAACTCTATTTAACGGTGATACAAGAGGAACCCAGGGTAATGGTTGCCTGCCTCAGTGCTCATCTGCCATCCATCACTTGTCTTAAACTCATCTGAGGGATTGCTGTACCTTTTATCACTCACACTCTGACGCCAACAGTGATCTAAGCTTCTTAAATGTACTTTTTAGAAACAGGGCAGATAGCAGGAAATATTGTTGGGAAATGTGTGCGAAGACAATTACCTGCATCAAAGCAAAGAGGTGCAGGACTGAAATTTAAGCTAGGAGTGTGGGGGTTTGGTCATTTTTCTGTGGGTTACAGATCTCACAGCCACTGTTTTCCTGCTCTCCTGCCTGTGGCTGCAAGGCTGCATGTGTTACACCTGGGGTTAAATCTGGGAGCAGTAGGGAGTATACTCATCTCGGCTACTGATAATTTGAGATCGCGTCTTATTTTGCTGCTCTGGGAAACTTGGTGCCTTTGTGCTACTGACGGTATCTTTCTGTTAGTGTTCGGTGTTCTGGGGCTCCCTGGCATAAGAAGGGATTGTTCTCCATGTGTAACAACCTAGAAGAAAGGAGCTGTAAATGCTCTTGTAGCACTGCAGAGTGCACTGACTATACCAAAGTAGCTGGTAAAAAGCTGAGCTTAATGCCCAGTTATGGAAGGTATAACTGAGTGTTTCAAGCTATTATAAAGTTCCTGAAGGACTTCTAAACTCTCCAAAATATACAACTGTATTTAAAAACTTAACTAATATTCTGGAATTTGTGGCTTTTTTGTTCGTTTTAAACCAGTTATAGAATGGCTGCAGCTACTTTAGCAGGAGTTAGTCTCCTGTGAATTTCTACTGTCAGAAAAGAAAAGGAACCCCAAGTTTCTTGCCAGGACTTCACAATGCTTTTAGATTCACTTTCAGACTTCAAGAGCTATTTAAAAGCCTATAGGTTTTCTAGCAGCAGTTGCACAATGACGATAAACGAAGGTTCTTGTGACTTTGAGCTTTCTGTGAGCAATGACGAGAAGGGTATAATTGTACCTGGGTTGGTAAGCCTGCAATCCTGTCCCAAAGTGACTTTCTTGGTACTTACCCATCTGCCTAGCCTAAGACAGAAGACAGAGGAGCTTCTCCAAGTCTGTGCCAGCTCAGCTGTGCGGAGAGTGATGACTTGCTGGGGGTTGAATCCTACTTCAGCCCAGTGCTGGCCCATACTTGCAAGGTCTGTCTGGTGCTTTAGCCACAAAACTAGGACTCAAGAAAAAACTCCATGAAGAAGTTTGTAATGTAAACTTGTTGAATGTCCCTAGATTTTTGGAGTACGTTGTGATTTGTAAAATTCCATACCAAAAAAATAAATTGCTAAAGGAGTCTTTTCAATAACATTGGAGAAAGTGTAACCTGTTTTTGTGAAAGTTTCCAAGATATTTCATTTTCCAGTCTGTCTGTGGAATGAAACCAGACTTTGAAGTCCCAGGCTTTCCTCAGGGAAAAGGAAGCTAATTTTTCAGTCAGCTCAATGGAGTATGATCCTCTCGGTGCCTTGGAATCAACACCCACTTGTTACAGATGCACGCGTAAAAGCAGAACTGGGAGAGAGAAATTCACCGTTTCATGGTCCTTTAATTCTTAAAGGAAATCTTTCCCCTCCAGCCACTTTCCAAAACTTACTAAAATTAAAGCTCTTTGTAAGTAGATCCTTAGATATTCAGTCTTCAGTCTGCTGATGTTTTCTCTCCATGCCCTGGCTGAAGCATAGGGCAGGAGGAGGTGACAGAGTGCAATGTACCGAACCAATTTTGGGTGCAGCTCTGGAGTCTGCTACTGTTTTGCTTGCTGGAAAGTTCTCACCAATTTGTAAATGACAGGTTATGAGCCAACAGCACAAACCTATTTGACCAATGTGCAAAGGGTCTTGAAAGCAGTGCTCTTAAAAATATATATTTTTTAAAAAAAAAAAAAAAAAAAGATTCATTGTACTTCTAGTACCTATTGTATCAAGTAGTGTGCCATCATGACTTTCCTTTCTTAGCTTCATTAAAGAGAATCCTCTGGCTAATACTTCAGCAATAATGAGCAGAATGATGGTAGCCATAGAAACTGCTGCTTAAATATCTGTTTTGCACAAACTTCAGGGTATGGCTAATTAGACAAGTGATGGAAATCTGTTTCAGCCCTATAAAAAAAAAAAAAAAAGACCCATACAGTTGAACCACTACCATTTTCTTAGCTGTGAGCAAGTTTTCTTTTCAAAAGTGGTGTAACTACATCTGCTGTTCAGATGGGCCTGTGGTACTGAAATTAGGAACTCTTATGGACACTGCTTGTCCTTGTTGGTAGAAGTCCTCTTGAACAAATCTGATTTGAGGAGAAGAAAGAAATTGAGGTGACCATAGGAATAGGTGCCTAGCACACATATCCCTTGTATCATAGATAGGCTCTGTTAAGCGGGTCCTGAATTCAATGCATCGTGTTCAAGACTGCCTTTTCCAGCGAGGGTTCAGAGCTGTTGCTCTGCCAGCCATAGGGTTGCTGGGTTTATATGTAAGCATTATAGCTTTAAGGCTTGGAGAACTGGCTGATCCTCACTGTACCCATAAGTATGTGAGCGTTAGAAGCTGTTGCTTGGGGCGGATGGACGCAGTGACTGGCACATTTTGAGTACTTTGCCTACAAGGTCTCTGGAATTTTGGGGCTCTTGCAAAGTTTGCCTAGTTGAAATTCTCTTGCATAGCACAGTACAGCTGACAGGCTAACTACAAAGCAGTTTAAATCCAATTTCTCTATTCCAGCAAAAGGGAGAGATCAACAAACTGGAAAGAGCCCAGCAGAGGGTGGCTGAAGTGGCCAGGGGCCGCAGCATGTACAGTATCGGGAGATGCTGAGAGAAAGGGATGAGTTCAATCTGGAGAAGAGAATTAAAAGAAAGGGGCTAATTGCCACCTTCCATTGCACAAAGAGGAGATGCAGCAAGGCTTTTCTTGAGGGTGCAGAGAAAAAGGACAAAAAGCAGTTGTCACAGGCTGTGATAGGGAGAATGTTGTTTGGCCATATAACAGAGTTTAAAGGAGTGGTGTATTTAAGGCCTGTCTTTCCACATGGCCTTTGTTATGGAGCTGTGCATGTGTTGAATAGAAATAAGTATTATTCAAATGACAATATTTTCTGGCTTGATCTGTGCACTAGTTACCTCTAACGATGCCACAGAAGTTCTACTAGCAGATAAGAAAACTTTTTTTTTCCTGTGTTTCATGAGGTGGCTGGTGTTATCCCAACTGTTGTTGCTGAATTTAAGTCTGAGAGAGATCTACCTCTCAGTGTAAATTGTACTAAAGTATTGGGTGTGTTGTGGTCTTTTTTTTTCTTTTTTCCTGTATGAAAGTATTTCATGAAATACAGCCCCATGAATCTGGGCTAGTAATTCTGGTTATTTCTTAAATTTATGAAGACATCTGGTAATAAAGCTGCATCATCTCTATCTCCTACCTGCATTGTCTTATTAATAGTTTCTATTATCAGGTTCTTGCAAATGTTTTCTCATAAACTGATTTGTTGAATTCCCACTTCACCTATAATACAAAAAGTGTGTGTTTGCCACATTTCTGGCTGGCATAATAATTCTTAACCAACCATGTGTGCTCTGCTGATCAGCCTCGGGAAATATGAGTTGTTTGCTTTCTCTGCCTTGGCAGAGGATTTGTACCATAAAAATAAGAAGTTCTAAAAATTCAACTAAAAAGAAATAGAGGTAATTTGCTTATTGGCTGCAGTTGTGTGATCAGACCACAGTCCTTGCAGCATTTGCTTGGTTTTAGTGAAGGTCCCAGTCCTGGAAACAGAGCACAAGGGAGTGATGGCTTGCACAGCTGTGAACATCTCAGCAAAGGAAGTGGTGACAAGTCTGGCTCTCAGCTCTTCTTCACGCCCTGGGACTGGGCAGAGCTCCACAGCTCTCAGCCTTCCTGCACCCCTCCAGCTCTAGAGATGACACCTCAGGTCAGAAAGCTTGCTTTGCTACAGCATTTTGAGCTTCCCACAGTATTTAGGGATGTGAGCCTACTTGTTTTTTAATGACTTTGTTTAGGCTCTCTGAAGGGATCTGTTGGATATTGTGCCCCATCCTTCTGCAAGCACTTTCGCACTTGCTTATTTCTCTAGTTGAGTGTTTCATTTCTTTGAAGGTCTTTGAACGATTCCTGCTTGTAAGAATGCTGGATTCCTCCCAAGGGCCACCATCCCAGCAGCTGGAAGGCACTCTGAAATGCCGTCTTGCATTTTACCCTGAAAGGTGCCCTTTACCCTTATGTTCTGTACAGAGCATAAGCTTCGGGGCTGAGGCGTTGGGTATCGAGCTTGGATAACATCACCAAGTACTGCAGGCTTAAGTTATTAAAGATCACTTTTTTCATTATTTTGCCTTGTCTGAATCTGTTTAGGATAAAGTCTTTCCTTCTATAAATATGAACACTACGAAGTGAACTTGAGATTACTGACCTCACGGCTGTACTGTTGGGTAAATACTAGAAAAATGGAAAGCATAACCTATGAACTTCAAAAAGCTAAAAATGGATTTGTGGTGTCTTAAACTAAACTTTCCCTTGGAGTCAAGATGGAGGATGAGATTTGTGTATAATTGGTTTTATTTAAGGTTGATTTTTTTTTAAATCCCCCACAGGTGATTTTGGAAAAAATCATTTTCATTTTTTATTTCAAATTTTTCCATATTTTCTTGAAGTGGTGTGTTCTCAGTTATCCTGGTTTACTGGGAAGGGCTGAAATGTAGCTATGGCATCTATAAAATCTTAATATTGAATGGTTTTAATGACATGCATAATTACTTTGACACTTAGACAATTCTGAATTGGGAGGAATAGATTTAAGCCTCCTCTTTCATGGGGAATAAGCACTCGTTACAGAGCAAACTCCTTCAGGATCAACTCAGTCAAACCTAGACATGTTACGTGGGGACAGCTGTACTAAGAAATAACTTGGTCATTGATCCTGTCAGCTGCTGAGCAGTTCTGTGTAGCTATAGAGAAGGCAGGGACCAAGAGGGGAAGCCTTGGTCCGCCTTCTCTGCTGCAGGTGGAAGGTCTTGCAGCTTGGTATGGACACTACCTCTTCTGCAGGGCTGTGGATTGAAAAGAGCTGATACAACTTAGCCTGGAGATGTCTGCAAAATGAAAGTGTTTGCTTTGTTGGGGAGAGTACTTCACAGTCCATCTCTGCTGGTGAAAATGCTCAGGTGATCACTCTCTCATCACATCAGTCTGAGGTAGCTAGCAGGCCTGAGCTGAGCCTGTGGAGAGGAGTCCTTCTCCTGAGCCCCCCACAGCCAAGCCTTGCTCCAAACACTGCCCACTGTGCACGTCTCAGGGTTACCATCCTCTTTGATCACTTGGGATGGCTGATAATGTGGACTTCCAGCTGGCAAAATCAGCTGGGTTACACTAAACTTAGGCTGAGATGCTTAATTGCCTCGGATGTTCCACTGCTTCATTAGGCATCTGATATCCATCACACAGCCACCCAGCTGCCACCTTCTTCTGCTGGGCACTGACAAAGCCACCTACCCTGTGGTTATTGGCAGGTTTAGCACAAGCACAGTCTCCGAAATTCTCAGCTGGGGTTTTAAAATCATTTCCCCCAATTATCTTGTGATCACACTAGTGTTCTTGGAGGATGTGAAAACTGAAGATGCAAAAGATGATCAGCCTCTCTAGAGAGGCTTAGAGGAAGGCTTATTTCCAAACTTCCATGTGCAAGCAGCCACCCCACCTGGACATGCAATTTGAGACCCATATCCACTGAGAGCCAAAACTTAGTAGTGGTCTAGCTCTGTTGATGATGGACAAGAGAGAAATTCAGGTACCAAGCTTAAGTCCTTGAATCCTCATCCTTTCTTGTTTAAATCTGTTGAAAGCAATGATATGGATGTTTAAAGGAACATAACACAAATTTCTTGAGGTCTTAATATTCTGGTAACTTGTCTATTAGTTGATGCATAACTAACCAGAAAGGTAGCTTTTGAACTGCATTTCATCAGTCATACTGTTTAAAACAAACAAACAAACAAACAAAAAACAACAAAAAAAACCTACCTATAGTTACTGTCATTCTTGAAAAATCAAAAAGGAAAAAAAAAAAGTTATTTATATTCCTTTTCTAACAGCTCAGAAGTGAGGACAGACTTTTGCAGCAAGGAATCAGAAGTGCACATAGTTTGAGGGGGTTTGAAGATCTTAGTATTCCCTTTGCAGCTTGGCATGATTGCAAGATTTACACAGGACTGTAGGTCTTTGCTATACTTAATGAGTTTTGGAAAAGCAGACTGTAAGAACAGCTTGGAAAGGTTAGGTAGCTGACATTTTGGGAGGCAGCAAATAACACAAGTTGATAATGTCAAGGAGCTGGCACAAACAGTCTTTTGAGGGATACAGGTGGGTCCCAGACAAATGCTGCAGTAACTGGGAACTTCCATTTGAAAAATATGTTGTGGGTAGAAGTTTTATTTCCTGTTCGCCTGTAAAACTCTCCAGAAACATCAGACAGGAATGGTGATATCTTACATATGATGTTTTTCTCTTAGCCCTTCTCAGAGCTTGCAAAGCTCTTCCTTGAGGACAGCCTGTATTCCCTTCTTCCCTTTCCTACTTCATTCTGCAGTTGTACCGTAGGATTCTGTGTCAGTATATAAATTTGGTCTGAAAAGGGATAGCTGAGAACTTGCATCTTTTGATGCAACTAAACATAAATATTTGGGGATAATTGTCAGTAAATAGCGAATTCCTGTCTGCCCACTTGTTGCATCTAAATGTATTTCCTAGAAGCTGCTGAGGCAAGGAGCAGGGCAGAGACTTAGTCAAACAAAATAAGCAGTGGGTGGATGGAAGGTGCGCATTTGTAAAAAGTGATCTTACCACACTGGCTCAGTTATGTCCCTTCAGAAACAGGTATGAATGCTTTCTGAATGCCTACGGCAAGGTTGTGGCTGCACCTTCATGGAGCTGTAGGGACATTTGGACCTGCTGAGGGATGCCTTTGGTTACAGAGCTCCAAAAATCTGCAGCTGCTGGCTTATGATGGCAAATGTCCTGTGAGTTTCCATTGAAAAAGACCCCCCCCTTATTTTCAGATGCAAGCAGTGATGATTTTCTCAGAGCTGCAACTTTCCTAGCCTTTCTGACTAATACTCTTCTTTTGTCCTATGGTAGAATTTTTCCATCAAGTTTGAAAGCTGTGACTCAGTAATTGGAGCTGCCACTTTCGTAATTGACTTCCAGTGCAGCAGAGAATAAAGAACTTGTTTTTTATGACACATATCTGTAGTTGTAATTGCAGAACTTAAATGGCTACTGTATTCAAATCAGTACTGCCAAATACACCTCTATGCCAAAGACAACTTCCTGTGCTTGCACTTGTAAAATACTTTGTCAGTTAAGCTCAGTGTCTCACATGGATTGTGTGTGTATGTGAATGTTAGAAATGTGGGCATGGCTCCTTTTTTATTAAAAACATCTATGTATGAATTTATTTTTACTGTGCTTATAAGCACCATTCTTTCTGATAGGCACATACCTATGTAACTAGCACATAAATACCATTGTGTTGCTGTGATGTCAAAAGAATTAAGGAATTGCATCATTTCCTTGCCCTCTGTGAGGCACCATTCTGGATCTGCAGGAAGGAAAAAAAAAAGTATCCTTTTTTTGGTATGAGTTTCTAAAAAGCAGATGTAAATTTCTGCTGGTGACACTGCATTGCCCGAAGGTTAGTGTTGATATGATTGCTGCAATTATTTTGTTTGTCAGGCATTACAGACAAATGTGACCTTTTAAATATCAATTAAAAATGCAATAGGAAAACATAAAGCTCTCTAAGCCCTGTTTTAACCAGGCTTTATTACTTACCTTCTGAAGAGACTCTCATAAAGAACAGAAATCACTTGTATCTCATTTGGCTCCCATGGTGTGGCTCTACCTGGGGCAGGGGAAGAAAAATGAGCAGCAGAGTCCCAGAGGTACAGGACCAGGCATCAGGTAGGATTCTGCAGCATCTGGTGATCAGACAATTGCACATCACAAGAAGCAAGGAAAGATGCAAGTTATGTCCCTGACACTTACAGATCTGTGTATTTGTGTAGGATATTTGTGTTCCACAAACATTTGTGAGTTCCATTGGGAAGCACTGCCAGATTCTTGGTGAAGTGATGTGTGAAACCCTAGCAAGATAACCTCTGCATCAAGAAGGCGTAGACTAAGCAGGAAGATTCCAGATCTGAAGGAGTTTTTTGGCTTGTGCTAATGGACCTGTAAGTCATTAAAGAACATGCTGAAAGGGCCCTTTTCCATCCTCAGGTTTTGCCCTTTCTTGGTACTTCATCAGTTCATTCCCTCTAGGCATAAACTCACACCTTCAGTCAGTGCTTCATGTAAAGCCTTACAGCACTGACTCTGTTAATGTACCTGTGGCACAAATCGGCCACAGCTAAACCGATATTGGTCTGTTAACACACTTGTTGGGCTAAATCCTTGTTTCAACCAGTGTGTGTGAGTGTCTGTATGGGAGTATGTGAAATAAAACAGCCAAAGGACATGTGAAGTGGCTTTTTGGTAGGTGGTGTGTGTTGCACAGGCTGTGCTCCAAGCCCTGCTGGCTCCCATTGATGGCTGTTCTGTGATTTACCGTGTGTTCTGGGAGATGTCCTCACCCCAGATACTCTGCCCTGAGTTCAACAACTGAGGAACTGAGTTTTCTGGAGTGTCCTCTGGTTCTGTGGCCTTGACTTTGTTGAGGGACTAGGTTATGGGGTTTTTAATTGCAGAGGAGCTTTGTTAGATGATTTTAATCACAGGTGCTGGTCTAATTTAGACTTACTGGTGACCTGCAAAACTCCTTTTGTACTGGTATCATGAACTTTTAGGTATATAGTCAAAGTAAACCAAGGTATGTAGTTCAGGTGTGTATCAGTTAGTTCTCATTCGTTGCAGTTCAAGCACGTTTTCCCCAGAGTGCAAAGAGTCTGCCAATGAATTGCTACCGCTTTTGGAGGGGAGGAAAGAAAAAACATCTTTCTCCTGCACATACAGCTAGATACTTTGCTGCTCTTGAAAACAATCTTTTTTTAATTTCCTAATTACAGGCACTGATAGCAAGCCATGGTGCTGAATCAGCTAGTACATAAATTGAAACGTGGAACAGTAATAAGTAAACAGATCGTCAAACAAAATGATCTAATTTGTGTGACAGGGCAGAGTGTTTTTTATTGTTGTTTGCTTGTTTGTTTTTGCTCTTCTGAGTGCCTGGGATATTCAGAAAGCATGTCTGCATCATCTTTATCTGCTCTGGGGTTTAAGACTGGTTGTTGTCTAGGCATGATGCTCTGCAATTTGTCAAAGCCCACTGCAGTAGCTTCTTTTAAAGGCCAGCTTGCTTGTGCAGTCTTTGTGTATCCAACTTCCCTCTATCTTTGTGCTGTGTCACTTTTTGCAGATTTACATGCTCTGATAGCTGAGTTGAGCAGCAGCTTGTTACAGAAGTTTTCTCCAGAGAGGTGGTGAGCAGGGTGGTAGCAACATACAGTCTGGATGTCTGTGTGTCTATTCTGGACTGATATGGTTAGAGCTGTTCAGTTTGTCATTACTGAACAGTTCTGAACCAGTGTGGAGAAACTGCTACTGTTACTCTTGATATCTGGATCTTATCAAGTGGTTACTGGAGTCTGTGGCATCCTGGCACAATCTTTAACTCTCCTGGAAGCACAGGGCTGTGCTGGGGAAGACAGATGTGGCTGCGCCTTCAAGGTCCTTAACATGCCCCTTTTCAAGGAGAACTGCTGTGTGGTGGTAGATTTGTGCTGGAAAACCACGGTGTTTATTGCAGATGTTTCTGAAACAATGCTGAGATCCCCTGTGGCCTGGGACCTGTCAGCTGCACAAAGGACATCAGTGGTGTGGGAGCTGACTACCCTGGGACACGGTGGGGCAGGGATGCAGAGCTGACTGGGCTGCCCTGCTTGGCATGGGGAAGGTTTGGCAGGATGAACACAAGGGTCAGAGACCACTTTGGTTCCACAGGATCAGCAGTTCACAGAAGAAAACTAGTTCTTTCTAGTCAGCTTCAGCAAATACTACTTCTGCTCTATCAAGTAATGTTTTGAATCAGGACGAGGGAATGCTAGATGTGCTTGAGCACTTCTTTGTACTTGCTATTTGATGGTAGAATATCTTTTTTAATATGGGGAAATGAACTAATAGCTATTTCTTTCAGTTTCCATTTATATGATCATGATTTTTTTTCCATATGTGACTTTTGGAGTGCCCTATGACAAAATTTTTGCAAGACATTTGCAAATTTAATACTTGCAAATAAAACGATCTCAAGTAAACAAGGAATCAAAATTTTAAAAGGTCCATTGATGGATTCAGCACGTGGAACTTGGGACACTTGGTATCCACCTTCTCAGAGCAGCTCCTGCTAGTTTCCCTTGGAGGTGACCGACAACTCCAATCTACCCTTGCTTGCCTTGCAGAAGAGGCATATAACGCAAATGTGAAACGAAATGTTTTGGTTCAATTAATTGCTTTGTCTATTTCAGCATCAAGCTGAAAAAAACAACCTATTAATTCCACAGTCCTGGGATTTGGTAGCCTGCCAAACCCACACAATGCAATTTAAGGCACCTCTCTGCATTTTAATCACTGAGGAGAGTCCTGAGAGGAGACGTAACCTCAGCTGAGAAGTGACACTGCACTTTTTCATGCTCAGAGAAGTCACGTCAGCCTCCAGAGTCAAGAGCAGTGCTGAAATGCTCCTGGCAGTGGCTCAGTGTCAGCAGCTGATGCAGGGCTGTATCAGGAGCTCCTTAGAGAACAGTGTCACAAGATGCTTGTTAAGCAGTGATTTCTGGCCGCTGACAGATGCCTCTGAATTCTGACCTTCAGCTCACAAATATCTGTCTCTCTTGGCTTAAATCGTTTGTGTCTTTTAAAGTATTGTGTCTACTGCCTTGGGATGGCAGTAGAATGGGACGAAAGGTCAGCGTTCATCTCTCTGTAGCATGGTTGATTGCAGCACAAAATTGGTTTCTCTGTTGATGTGGCTTCACAGGCAGAGTAAATAATGGTGGGTTTACTAATGCAAGGTGCTTGGAGAGGTCAGTGAGGGGCACAGCCACCTCTCTTACCCTCCACTGATTGTACATTGAGAAAAATAGTATGCTTGTAGGGGGATGGACTGAGAGAGTCTGCTCTCTGCTTGTAATGCCCTCACTGTATGGATCCAGTATATGCAGAGGGGGTTGTTCCGTCCTGCTGACCTACCTTGTTCTTATTTAGTTCAGCAGCTCCTTCCTTCCTTCCCATTCAGCTTTGTCTCTTTCAGAAACCCCTCTTAACTGGATCCTTTCAGAACCTTCTCCAGGTCACTTTGGAGAATGTTGGATGTGAGGTAGAACGTACACAGAAGAGAAAGGGCTGGCACATGCCTATCGTGACTTTTCCTAACCTTGGGAAGAGGTTTCTCTCTGGGAATATGCAGACTTGTCCAGCTCTGTCTTTGAGCAAGAGCAGAACAGTGCCTGAGGTGCCCCTTCAAGGGTAAGAAGCCAAGATAGCAGGGACTGATTTATCCTTTATTCATTCCTGAAGCTCAGCAATTACTGGTTCTGTGGCCTTTGAGAAATATGTGGCACCCTCATTGAATAAATAGCTGGGATTTAACTATCCAATGACTTTGTAACTTGTTCATCAGGTTAAATAATTTTGAATATTTTAACATAGGTCTATAAATATCACAATTAATAGAGGAATTAGAATGTGAAGAAGCTAAAATAATTAACCATTAAGCCTGGATAGAGTGTGTTGTGGATTTCAGTGAACAGCGACATTCTTCCTGGTGACTTGCAGTATGTCTCTGTAGTGGTGGTCACTCCAGGTTGCTAAGGAACTTGGGTTGTCTACAATTCTGCCCTTAACATGTGCTTTTATCCTCGCACTTCACACAGAGCGTTTTCCTTCTGTATTGATGCTGACCTTTTTCTTCCCCCTCATTAGCAGAGGCAACAACTGTGCCGCGTTTAGCTGTCATAAGTCTGATGCTTCAATGCTTGGAAAGTAAAATATAGCAAACCTTTAGCACTGCTGACACTTCATAATGTGGTCATTATGTGCTGTAATACAATGGAGGAAAGCTGTTTCAAAGGGAAGGGTGTTCTGCTTTTGTTATTAGCTGTTGCATGCTCTTAAAAGAAATAACATTCCAAGAACAGATAAAATGAGGTAATCAAAATGACTGAAATCACAGAAATCAGTGTCCAAGAGGTCTGTCAAAGGTCTGCTGCCCTGCTTTGAGATGCCATTAGTTTTACCTGCATCATCCCTGAAAGATGTCTGTTAAATTTACAGCAACAGTGATTTTTTAAAAAAAATAAATTACACTAAATGCCTTCCTTTCCATGGTGAACTTGGAGTATAATTTATTGATTGCTGTCTCTTGAAAAAATTCCTTTTTATGTTTGGAGACTCTTGTTCTGTTCCCCTCTTGCTTTTCCTCTGTGCATTAAACAAATCCAGCTCTTTCATCCTGTCCTTGCAAATCATATTTCTAAACCTTTGATCATTTCTGTTGCTCCACTCCGAACTCTTCAGTTTCTCCCCACATTTCACCAAATGTGCTTTCCCCAGGACTGCTCTGTGAGCCCATCCAGTGCTGAATAGAGGGATACTCAGTTCCCTTATCTTATGATTATTTTTTTTTTGACTCGTGTACTTAAAATGAATCTGCCTTTTTCTTCTAACAACATGGATTTTGTTGATTCCTTCTCAGTTTGATCTGATATATTCCCCCATACCCATTCCCGCTATTATCGCAGCCTGGAGGAGCCCTCCATTTATGCACCATTCAACAGCTTTCCTTCCCTCTCTGGTGTGGTATTCTGCACTCTTTGAAATCTGTTCCGGTTTTTGACTTGAGATTGAGCTTGATACATAGAAGCACTCTGAATTTCAATCCTGCCCTTAAGTAGGATTAAGCTTTGGGCTGCACTCTTCAGAAATGTATTTGCTAGTCCATCACTCAAGTCAGTAGCACACAGTCATTTTAATAGATCTGCTCTTGGCCTTTTTCACGTTACAGTGACAAATGCAAAATTTCATAGAATCATAGAATCATAGAATATCCTGAGTTGGAAGGGACCCTTAAGGATCATCAAGTCCAACTCTTGACACCGCACAGGTCTACCCAAAAGTTCAGACCATGTGCCTAAGTGCACAGTCCAATCTCTTCTTAAATTCAGACAGGCTCGGTGCAGTGACCACTTCCCTGGGGAGCCTGTTCCAGTGTGCAACCACCCTCTCCGTGAAGAACCCCCTCCTGACGTCCAGCCTAAATTTCCCCTGCCTCAGCTTAACCCCGTTCCCGCGGGTCCTGTCACTAGTGTTAATGGAGAAAAGGTCTCCTGCCTCTCGACACCCCCTTACGAGGAAGTTGTAGACTGTGATGAGGTCTCCCCTCAGCCTCCTCTTCTCCAGGCTGAACAGGCCCAGTGACCTCAGCCGTTCCTCGTACGTCTTCCCCTCCAGGCCTTTCACCATCTTCGTAGCCCTCCTCTGGACACTTTCCAACAGTTTCATGTCCTTTTTATACTGTGGTGCCCAGAACTGCACACAGTACTCGAGCTGAGGCCGCACCAGCGCAGAGTAGAGCGGGACAATCACCTCCCTTGACCTACTAGCGATGCCGTGCTTGATGCACCCCAGGACACGGTTGGCCCTCCTGGCTGCCAGGGCACACTGCTGGCTCATATTCAACTTGCTGTCTACCACGACCCCCAGATCCCTCTCTTCCAGGCTGCTCTCCAGCGTCTCATCGCCCAGTCTGTACATGCAGCCAGGGTTTCCCCGTCCCAGGTGCAGGACCCGGCACTTGCTCTTATTGAAGTTCATGCGGTTGGTGATCGCCCAGCTCTCCAACCTGTCCAGATCCCTCTGTAAGGCCTTTACGCCCTCATTTGAGTCCACAACTCCTCCAAGTTTGGTGTCATCAGCAAACTTGCTCAAAATACCCTCTATTCCTACATCCAGATCGTTTATAAAAATATTGAAAAGTACCGGCCCTAAAATGGAGCCTTGAGGGACCCCACTGGTGACCGCCCGCCAGCCTGACGCAGCCCCATTTACCATAACCCTTTGGGCCCTGCCCGTTAGCCAATTGCTCACCCATCGTATGATGTTTTTATTTAGCTGTATGGTGGACATTTTGTCCAGTAGGATCCTATGGGAAACCGTGTCAAAAGCCTTGCTGAAGTCCAAAAAAATCACATCAGCTGGTTTCCCTTGGTCCACCATACGGGTGATCTTATCATAAAAGGAAATCAGGTTAGTTAGGCAGGACCTACCCTTCACAAACCCATGCTGGCTGGGACCAATGACTGCTCTGTCCCCCAGGTGCGCCTCAATAAGTCCGAGAACCAACTTCTCCATGATTTTACCAGGCACTGACGTGAGACTGACAGGCCTGTAATTGCTAGGGTCTTCTTTCTGACCCTTCTTGAAAATTGGCACAACATTTGCCAGCTTCCAGTCTACCGGGACCTCTCCAAATTCCCAGGATCGTTGAAAAATAATTGAAAGAGGTTCCGCGATGACATCCGCCAGCTCTTTCAGCACCCGGGGATGAATCCCATCCGGACCCATGGACTTGTAGGGATCCAGGTGGAGTAGCAAATCCCGCACACGTTCAGGGTCAGTTGGGAGTTTGTCATCCCCACCGTCCCGGCCCTCCAGCTCAGGGCACCCTGGGTCCCGAAGCCCATCATCGGCATTGAAGACAGAGGCAAAGAAGGCGTTAAGCGTCTCTGCTTTGCCTATGTCATCGTCTGTGAGGAGACCTTCCCTATCAAGGAGCGGCCCTATGTATTCTTTAGTTCTCCTTTTTCCATTTACATATCTAAAAAAACCCTTTTTATTTTCTCTCACAGACACAGCCAGCTTCAACTCTAGCTGTGCTTTGGCCACTCGAACTTTCTCCCTACAAACACGAACAGCATCCCTGTATTCTTTCCATGACGCCTGGCCCTCCTTCCAGTAGCGAAACACTCTCTGTTTCCGCCTAATCTCCATTAGAACATTCCTGGTCAGCCACGCCGGCCTCCTTCCCCGCCTGCCTGACTTGCGATATTTTGGAATTGCCTGATCTTGTGCTTCTAGGAGGCATCGCTTAAAGAGTGACCAGCACTGGTGGACATCGAGGCCTTCAAGAGCAGTTTCCCAGGGGACCTTGCTGACTAGTTCCCTGAGCAGCCTGAAGTCCGCTTTCCCCATATCTAGGGATGAGGTTTTGGTGGCACTTTTCCTTCTGTCACCATAAATATTGAACTCAACCACTTCATGGTCGCTATGGCCGAGGCGGCCACCAATCACCACATCTCCCACCAGACCCTCTCTGTTTACTAGCAACAGGTCTAGGAGGGCACCTTTCCTAGTTGGCTCCGTTAGCACCTGCACCAAGAAGTTATCATCTAGGTGCTTCATGAACCTCCTGGACTTGCTCGTGTCAGCTGTGTGGCACTCCCAGTTAACGTCCGGCAAGTTGAAGTCCCCCATAAGGACAAGGGGAGTTAATCTCGAGGCCTCTCTTAGTTCTGTAAAGAATAATTTATCGGCGCTATCGTCCTGGCCAGGCGGTCTGTAATAGACTCCCACAACGACATCCCCTTTATTCGTTCGTCCCTTGATCCTTACCCAGAGGCTCTCAACTTTGCCATCGCCGACCTGAAGTTCCACACAGTCCAGCCCCTGCTTCACATACATCGCCACCCCACCACCTCGCCTACCCTGCCTGTCCCTCCTGAAGAGCCTGTAACCATCTATCGCAACACCCCAGTCACAGGACTCGTCCCACCAGGTTTCGCTTATGCCGATGATGTCGTAGTTGCGGGACTGGGCCAGGACTTCTAGCTCATCTATTTTATTCCTCATACTGCGTGCGTTCGTGTAAAAGCATTTCAAGTGCGTCTCCTTACACTCAGCACCTTGTGGATCTGAACAAAGGACCTCACTGGCACACAGCCCCTCTGATTCTAGCGTACCATCCCTTAGGTCTTCACCGGCACGCCTGGTTTTAGCCCCCCCCTTCGACTCTAGTTTAAAGCCCTATCTATCAGCCCTGCCAACTCCTGACCAAAGATCCTTACCCCTCTCCGAGAGAGGCGCATCCCATCTGGTGCCATCAGGCCCGGTGTAGCGTAGACCTTCCCATGATCAAAGAAACCGAAATTCTGCCGGTCACACCAGTCACGAAGCCACGAGTTTATGTGAACAGTACGTCTTTCAGCTTCGATCCCCCCTATCGGAAGGACAGAGGCAAACACCACCTGCGCCCCTGATCCTCTAAGTAGTCGCCCCAAATCCCTAAAGTCTCTTTTGATCGCCTTCGGACTTCTTGTTGCTACTTCATCACTACCAGCCTGAAAGACCAGTAGCGGGTAGTAGTCAGTGGGCCGTACCAGGCGCTTGACTTTCTTGGCAAAGTCTCTCACCCGAGCCCCAGGGAGGCAACAGACTTCTCTGCGGGTTGGGTCCGGTCGGCATATCGGTCCCTCTGTCCCTTTCAGGAGGGAGCCCCCCATAACAATAGCCCTTCTTTCTTTTTTGAAGGATGATGTGGCAATGCGACGTGTAGGTCGCATTGTCTTAGGCGCCCCCTCCAACTGGGACGGGTGTTTGTCTACTTTGTCATTTAGATTGTCTTGCTCTAGTCCTTCATATCGATTATTTAAGGGTAGATGAGAAGGTGAGGTGGGCAGAGAGAGGGCTCGCCTACCACCCCGAATAGGCACCTGCCTCCATTCCTCCCCTTGATCTAGGTCTCCTCCCGCTGCCTGGCAGGAGGAGGGAACCTCTGTCTTCTGCGTAACAGGAGACGTCTGTGCTGTGGCAGTCTCGTGAGCCTGCCTCAGAGAGGGTAGAGCGCACCTCCACCAGTCAATTTCCCTCTCTGATTCCCTGATGCTCCTGAGCCTGTTCACCTCCTCCCGGAGCTCCGCTACCTGGCTGAGCAGTTCTTCAACCTGGGCACACCTCCCACAGGCATACCCACCACTGCTGTCGGAGACCGACAGAAGGCTGGGGCACACTCTGCAGCCCAGGACCTGGACGGCTGCGTGTTTCCCCGAGCCCTCCGTCTGAGTAGCCACGCTGGTGACCGTGGCTGGAGATGCCGCACGAGATGCGGAGGCCACGGTTTTCTGCCTGGTCGATACCATGGTCAGGTTCTACGCAAGCAGGTTGCAAGCACCGAAGGGAGAGGCAGCTGCAAAAGAGCGACGATGGGCCCCCCGCTCGCCCTGCCCGCGCAAACTGCCACGCCCTTTGACGTGCCACGCCCTGTTTGCCCGTCCTGTTCGCCGCGCTCCTGGTCGCTCGCGCTCCCTAGGGGCAACTTTTAAACAGCCTGGGAGGGGGCGCTGCTGGCTCCGCCCTCGCCTCGTCAGCCTCCCTCGCGAGCACAGCCGGGTCCCGGCGGCTCCCCCGAGTGGCCTCGATGCCGGACAAAAAGCCCTGCCCGCCTCGGTCCCCTGCTCCGCTGCAGAACACGTCTGCCCCGGAGCCGATCGCCTCAGCAAAATTTTACAGCACCTTTTTGTGCATTTATTTTCTGTGATTTGATGGGAAGAGCAAGCACCATAACCATTGCCATGGGACTTTTCCTGTCCTCCAGAGTTCTTCAAACCTGTTCACAGAGCGTGTTAGCTGCCTTCAGAGTAACTCCTGGGTGAATGCCATCCAGCATCTCGGATAAACAGAGGAGGGAACAAAGGCTAGCTGGAGAAAAGAGATACCAAACAGTGTGTAGGCATATGGGTGTATGATGCTATTTTGCTTTCCTCTGAAGACTGAAGCAACGAGGGTATCAAATAACTCATCCTTTTCTGCACGTAATTCCTCCCTTTCTCAGTCTTGAAATGTTCTCAATTTTCTTGCAACTATCTTTTGCTCTCTAATAGTGTCAGCTCCTGTTGTCATTTATTCTTAGTGATTCGTTTCCATGTACCTATGTGAATATTTTACATCTGCTATTAGTTTTGTCCAATATTTTATATTTTGTTTAATTCTGCTTATTTTTTCTTTTAAAGAGTTCTTTGTGTAACCAGATGGGGCATGTGGTAAGACTTTCTTTCCTCTTTATTGGTAAAGTTGTATGCGCTTTCCTGAGGGGTCAGTAAGCAAGAGCAGAACAACTGTCCTTGCTCTATAGTTTCTGTGAAGCTTACTAGTTTGGCACTAACTTGCACTCAAGCAGCTTTTCCAGTCCAGCTCACCACAGATCTTTCCTATTAGTCACAGTCCAATCCAGCTGCCATTCAGGGAACCTGCAGGCATTCACAGCTTCTGATTTTTTGGAAAGTACTTGGCACTATCTGGACTCTCAAACAACTTTCTTTCTTTAATTCATCCTGCCACTTATTAGCCATGGCAGTAGCCCTTCACAGAAAACCACTCCATGAGAAAAGATGCCAAAATTTCTTCTTTTCACTTCAGTAAATACAGCAATATTGCACTCCCTAACTTTTCTGAGTTAGTATAAACAAAACAGACAATGATAAAAACTGGAAGAAAGAGCATTTGGGACTGAAGTTGCTCAAAGAAAAGAACTTGTTCTGAGTTACCCCAAGGAAAAAACATCCATCCCTTGGACAACTGCAGCTAACTACCCTTTGGAATGTGCAGAGCAGACAGCAAAAGAAAATGCCAGGTTCTTTAAGAAGTAAGGTATATTCCTTCTCCCTCAGCCATCATACAGGGATACTTCAAAGCCTTCAGAAACATACATGGGATCAAGGACTTCAGACCTTCCAAGCTTCCCAAGGTAGAGCCGGCCATAGGGCATACAGAGGTCCTGCAGCACAGCTGAGAGCTGAATCTGCTGCTGCTCTTTAACTTTTTTGGTCTCAATTCTAGAAGCCTAGAAGCTTTGGCAGAGATTTTGTTCTGAATTGTTCCTGAATCTAATGTTTCCATGCCAGGACCTGGACACCTTAAATGCTTGCTGGCAAGGCTGTCCCAGCTCTGAAGCACTGGATCCTACAGGATTCATAGCCTTTGAGGAGTATTGGCACACCAGCTGCATGAGCAGAGGTCAGAGACACTTTTTTAAGCTTTTGCTTTGCCATGAAAAATAGATTAAGCCACTTGAGCTGTCAAAATATATTTTGGAAATGTGTTATCAGTGCTAATCCACCTCCTCCTGGAATCAGTTCCTTTACTCGCTGTAGAGCAGTTTGAGAAAACATGCTCCTAAGGTTTGCAGTGTTTGATACTGCTTAAAAGGCTCATGGGAAACCTCTTTCCTCACACACAGTGAGGGAAACCTGAACGAATATATCAAAGTAGGACAGTAACATCTATTTCAAGGAATGTGGCTGGAACAGAGCTCAAATGTATAGCATCATAATCCTTTTAAATTTCTATGTGTTTCTTGCTCAGCAGAAATCCTGACACATTGTGTGTCTTCAAGCTCAAGCCATGCTTTCTAAATTGTATGGGCAAGAGAGGGATTTACAAATTGAAATCCAAATCATGTTGAAGTCTGGTAATTTTCTTTAACTTTAAAAAGGGTTAGGATCTGTTATGCTGCTGACACTAGAGGTTCTCCTGAACATCACCGAGTGCTGTGCTCTGAACGTGCCTGTGTCCACCTGAGACGTACAGCACCAGTGAGACACCCACTGAGAATTTCTGGAGCAGAAGGCAACCTCTGAGGTTGGAGGGGGGGCTCTTTTTCTCTATGAGAGCAGAGGGGAAGAGCTGTGGTTCTGCTGGGTGCTCAGTCTACTCCTGGGCATGGCATGGGTCCTTCTGTAGCACTGGGCTTCAGGGAGAGAAAGAGCCTGTCTGACCACAAAATCACAGAATTTCTAGGTTGGAAGAGACCTCAAGATCATTGAGTCCAACCTCTGACCTAACGCTATCAGCCATGGGATGGCCTTTATTTATTTATTTATATATATATATATATATATATATATATATATATATAAATACATATTTTGAAGATATCTTTCAAGTTGTAATCATGGTAGGTTATAGCATTAAACTTATAGCCCTTCAGTGACTTAGGAACTTTTTTTCCTGAACAATGCATGTAGTTCTTATGGATTTTAACTCTACAGAGTGCTTTTTGTCTCCTTGTACTTTAAGCTGGCTTTTCGAAATGTCTTTGCAGCTTTCTCCAAATGTACCTACAATAAATAAATAAGCATCCAGTCTTGCTTTCTTGCCTCAGAAAGTAAAAGTTTGGATAAACCAATGAGAAACTGAAATCACAGCAGGATGGAAACTCAGATTTATCTGATGGAAGCTGAATGCTAAGTGAATCATCGTGACTCAGTAAATAGGATAATAGTCTCCCCCTCTGGGATTTCTGTTCCTGCCAGAGCAAATAGAAGCCCTACTAAGCCACAGTGAAGTGAAACCCAGCCTGCTCTTGCTGTGCAGCAGGGCTGCACCTGCACCTTTACACCTGCTGCAGGTAAAATACCATACAAGTTTGTTCTGGAGGGGTTAAACATATACTGTACATCCACCCCATGTGTAGAATTCATTCTGTTGTGTAGGGAAGGAGTCTGAAGTCCCTGCTCCCATAGCATCAGGAACATTGCATTTTATCTGTGTGTTGATCAGGATTCTACATTCTTCTTGCACAAACAAGTTTTAGTTAATCCTAGTGAAAGCTGCAGCCTGTTTTGTTACCACTTTTAGGTGTATTAAAGCATGTAGAATCGCAGACTCAGAAGAGAGGTGACAGAGGAGTTGGTGAGATGCAGTTAACAGTTTAAGAGACGTGGAGAGGCAGTGAGCCCTCGTGCAATGGGGAGAAACCAAAAAGCTATTTCAGATAGCCAGAACTTCAGAAAGTTCATAACACTCACCACTACAGGGAAAAGAGCAGGACATTGTTCCCTAGGAGCAGAGGTGACAAGTCTGCACGCTCTGATAGTACTGCTAGAGCTCCCTTCATTTGCCTCAGCAGGACAAGGCTACTACAGAAGCAGTCTGTTTTGTGTTGTGCCAAGCACTCTCTTGCTCTGTTTGTTGTAGGAAGATGCATCTCCTATGCATCTTCCTGGAAAAGGAGAGCTATGGCAGTCCTTATGTCTGACAAGTGTCCCTGGGGAGTTAAATACATTGGATAAAGCTCCACTTGTCAGGGACTAACAAGAGAAGCCTACCATCAAGTATACTCGAAACCCACCCCGTTTGTTTTTCTGATGGCTGTTTGGCAAAGCCCTGCTTGCTGGTCTCTGCCCTCTGGATGTCACTGTTGTGCTCATTTAGATTGCTCTTCTCAGGCCTGCTCTTCTGGCCCTACATATGCTCGTACAAAAGCTCACAAGAAGTTAGTTTCCCTTCTTCATTAGCCTCGTGGGCCCTCTTGGCTGGAAAATGGGAGAAAGTTTCTGTACAGACCATATTGTGCAAGATATTTTAAAGGGCAATTGCCCTCTGAGGATCTTCTAAAACATACCAAAGCCAAGCACAGAACCATCTGCTTGAGTCAGAGCATCCTTGGGTTGTCAGAGCAAGTGAATGCTGCCCCAAGGCTTCCTGCTCCGGGTCTTCGCTGTGCAGCTCCTCCCAGCAAAGAGGTGATACAGTGAGAGTGATGGTTATGATGTCTCTGAGTGCTTTTAATACTTTTTTTTCTTCCTTTTATGGAAGTGTGTAAGTTGCACAGGGGTAGGATTGTGTTTTCAGCACTGCATCTGTGTGTAGGATAAATCCCACCTTGGTGTAAGTCTCTAAAGACTGAGTAGGGAAAGACACCACAATCTTGCTCCTTAGAGAGTTAAGCTCACCGCAGCAGAGCCCTTCATGTTTTGCTTTCGTGCTAAAGAAACCAGGCCTAAATGACAGGTATGACAGAGCAGAGGGGGAGCCCAATTAAAGATCAGACAAAGTAGAAGAGGGTGCTGGTTGACACTTGTACTGGGGCAGTGGTGAAAAAACACGGGGAGATTTGGTGTCTAGGAAACTGAGCAGTAGGGGAGCATAAGATACATTTCAAATATGTGATTCAAAGGCAAGGTCTGTCAGGGAAGGTAACTAATTTCATTCCTTTTGTCTTTCTCTCTTCACAATACACTTAAACAAGAGAAGAACTTTCCTTGACCACATTTTCTGCACTGAAGGAGGCGGCTGTATTTGGTTTATTTTTTTTTTTCTACTTTAGATTTTCTATTTTATACACACTTTCTTTTTTAATGGATCTGAGTTAGAAGACTCCTCTTTTATGCCCCTTCCTGAATGTTATGGGGCTTGTGCTCACAGCAAGAGGCATCCAGCCCTGTGTGTGGCCTTTGAATGTACAAAGGGGCCAGCCATTTTGTGGTGGGGCAGGAAAGCAGGACAGTGAAAAGTCTGGGGAAAGTAGAAAGTTATCCCAGGACATGTATTATTCACCACTTCTTTTCTGCTGTTACTTTCAAGCATATGGAGTACCATAATGCAAAAGAAACCGAGGAGCAG
The DNA here is from genome assembly GCF_964035555.1 of Netta rufina. Lineage (NCBI taxonomy): Eukaryota > Metazoa > Chordata > Aves > Anseriformes > Anatidae > Netta > Netta rufina. Next base: position 26,110,441 of record NC_140125.1, read on the forward strand.
GTGCCTTAAAGTTCATTTTATAGGAAAGGTGGCTCTTCTGGGCAGCTGCTCTGGGTAGCAGCCTACAGGAGACATCATCCTGCATCTTACAACTGAGAGGAGAGATGTAGAAGACCTGTACTAAGCTCCTTATGCTCCTGCCAGGGCAGACGTGTGTGGTCTGATGGCTTCACAGGAGTTGGAAAGGGTAGTTTTCATTATGCCATCAGCAGGAGGAATCAGTAACTGTTCTGTGCAGGGCTCCCGCCCCCGCCCCCGGCCTTGTCCTGGCAGCTCATGGCAACTGCACATGGGTTGTTTTGCAGGGGGAAGAACTGAGCAGGCTCAGCCAAGCTCAGACACACAGGTTGATCCCATAGTTGCAAAGGTTCGCTACCAGGTTGTGCACAACATGAAGTCTTTCTTTAAAGAACTTTTGAGAACCTGGTGGAAGTACTCTGTGAAAAGTGCTTCTTAGCTGACCAGCTCAGAGCTGCTGCCTGCCCATGGGAACGGTCTCAGCAGAAGCGGTGTGGATGTAATGTTGTCTGTCTGGGGAGATTCTGCTGGTCCCTCCCAGTGTGCTCTTTCCACTTGGCTCTCAAAATACATTACTGGAATTCAAGGCACTGTATGAATATGAAAAAATATATAGTTGAGAAAATCTGACAGATAATAAACCAAGGTTACATTAGGACCATTATAATTTAGAATAGACACCTATAAATAAAGCCATTGTGTTCTTGTGTTGAACCATGTGCAGAGACGATTACCTTTGTAAACAGTCTGTGTGAGCTGTGTTTGTTCTGTACTGATTGTATAACACCCGTGATTATCTCAGAATTATGGTATTTTTGATTTTTGCATGAAGTGACTTTTCCTGTGATCTCTAGTGTTGCATGGAGATTCTTTTTGCTTCATAGGGCTTCAGGCTCATGTGTTCTTCAGAGCTCTTACCTCCAGTTTCTCCTGCTCTGCCTCATTTTTCTAAATGTATTTTAAACGTTTTCCATCTTCCTAATCTCTGCTGTTATACTCAAAGGAAGAATCAGCCAACTAGTTCTTCCCACCAGCTGATGATGCAATCAACAGATGTGTAAGAACATTTTTAAGCCATGTTTTCTCCTGCAAGGTCCTTTTACATTGGTGCCAACAGGTCGTTTTTCCAGTTGTTGTTGGCATCCTGCTGTTCCCCTGACTTTGCTCTCTCACTTGACTCAATGTCAGTGTGACACGTACTTACTCTTGCCCATTCAGGGGGATGTGCAAACAGATTATTTAAAGGCTTAAAGTAAGACAGGTGACAGTACAAGAGCGTGCTATAAAAGCATAGTTCTGGAAGGCCATGACAGAGCCTACTCATTGTTTTATGCAACTTGAACTTAATAGAAAGTAATTTTTTTTTTAGCAGCAGGGGCACTGTTTGGGTGTTTGCAGGATCCTCAAGCCAAGTGTTATGTGGTGGACCAAGGCAGCAGAGAGGTTAGCCCTTACCCGTATGAACTTGTAGGGTCCTGTGTCACCCCCAGGCTGGAAGTCCTTACCAGTGTGTGGGCAGAGATACAGCTAACCAAGTGAGTGTAAACCGAGGTGGGCCTGGGAGGCTTGGTGGTTGTATGGATGGGGCTGAACGCCACCACAACGTAGGTGTAAACGTGAGTAGAAGCAGGGAGTGGGATCTTCCATTTCATTTGGCTGCAGCTTCACAGAGCAGTAACAGTAGATTATACACATAATGGTTCTGCAACGATTTTGCAGAATCCAAACGGGTTCTCATTAGTTTTTTTAGGCCCAGATCTTGACTTTTCTTTGTCTGGCTTCTAACATAGGTACTTTCTAAATGAATTAGAAATGCTTTAAAGGTCAAGGAAACTCTTTTTTCCAAGTGGCTAGCTGGTGTGCTGATACAACTATTAATTAAATTCTGTAATATTCTGGTCATTAGTTGCAATGATCAATGATTTCCTTAGAGACAGTTGTTGTATTAAAAATACATCAGTAATAAATGACCTTCTCTGAGAACGTACCTAGTAGCTCTGAGGAGTACCGTTTTAATAACAGATGTGTATTGTTACAGTTCAAGCTAGAATAAGGATTTTATTATCATGGAAACACCACGACTGGTGATGGGCTGCTGCTGTCTTTAAGTCAACCAGCGTTTGAGAGTGTCCCTCGAGCTCTGTGCTCTACTTGAGGACCACTGAGCAAATCCTCCCATGACAAGGACTGATTGCCATTTTCCAACCCTATTAATGCTCTGCCTGGAGTCTGAGTGTAATCCAAGCAAGAAATGCAGATCTCAGAGTCAAGTAGCCAATGTGCAAGCTGGGTGAGTGAAACAATCTGTCCTATCCCCAGAAAGCAGTACTCCTCATTGGATGTGGTGTGATACTGGGGTTTTGACTAGCATGAAATGACACCATCTGCAGCAGCATTCAACACCTTATTTCCCTCCTCTCTGGGTAGTAACTTATCCTTGAGAGACTGCCCACCAAGAAAAAAAGGGAGTTACGTAGCTTGATGATACATATGTTTTGGAAGTGTTGACAGCTTTACCCTTCATCAATTTTGCTCTGGTAGGAGACCAGCTGTGCAAAATTCTCCAAACTCTTACTAGCTGCAATGAAGGTATGTAAATTTTGTGAGTACTGTACCCTGTGTACAGTACGTGACTGGCCAACACAGTGATCTCTTTGGAAGACAGGTCAGCACCTTGTTTGTAGAGCCCTGGGGATTTTTTAACTAGAAAATTTTCCAAATATTTGGTGGTTGCTTAAAAATGCCCCAGCAGAGAGGGAAGTGAAAAAGTAGGAATAAATGAACCTCCAGTCAGTGCAGTTATTTTCAAAATAACTCTCTCTCCTAGCAGCATAGGGTTATCTTCGTTATTTCACTCCTATGACTTCAAGACAATAAAACATGGACTTTCTTCAAGTATTTCCTGCATGTGAGAAATATCAAGCAAAAGATACAAATATATTGATTTTCTGGTACTTATATGGAGATGAGGACAGTGAAGAGGGTAATTGTGCTTTGAGATATGTAACGTTTTTTAAAACCCAAATTTAGCAGGAGATAAGCAGGAGATCATATTTGCTATGGTTAATCAGCTCTTGAAGCTAAAACTTAATGAAAAGCACACAGAAAGCTAGTGGTCAAGGACAGTGTTTTGGAAAGCACAGCTTCATACCTGTAGCAAAGCAGGAAGCAACACTCCACAGTTGTCCTATCACAGCTAGAAAATGGCTATGTGACAAGGTTACAGGCTTAAGAGTGCAGGGGAGGTCTTGTACATAACATACACAATATTACAATCATTACATTTCATTGGTTTCCCTGGGCACACTAAATATTTTACACCATTTCGTTCATACCTATAGGAAACGCCTTGAAACTATTTTTTTTCCCAAGAAATCTGTAGTGAGACTGCTACATACTTCAGGACGGTGACTTTTCTAGAGTCAGAACAGGCAGAAAGATACCATCTTGAACAGTTTGTACCTTTGCCCATTCAATTCATGATCTAGTTATTTGGAAAAGTGAATCATATTCTATAAGATTCCAATCTAATTTTCTAACTAATAGTTGATTGGTCCTAGCTGGGTGAATATGGAAAAGAAATGCAGATTTATTTATTTATTTATTTATTTTGGCAGAGCACTTACCTCTGTTGCATTACAATGCCCACAAATGGTAGGAAAAGAGAATAGACCATTAAAACCCTGAGCTATCTTATTTGCTGTGAAAAAAAAAAAAAAAAAAGGGGGGGGAAGAGTTTTAAATAAAATAAATTCAGGGAGCAAGGGACAAGAGCTCTTACATAAATGCTAGGCTATTTGTATTATCACCACTAAAATGCAATCAGTAATAAAAAGCTGAACTAAAAAGTGATCTCCAGTACAGCTGTTGCAATGTAAAATCTTGTTAATTTACCCCAACAGTTATCGGAGGAGCAATTGGTTGGTTAAACCTGAATAAAACAAATCTTCACAGATGAGAGTTTGTTTATTTATTGCCAACTCATTCATAATTAATGGAGTTTCATTTATTTGGGCCAGTGACTCAGCCACCCAGGAGAGTGAGAGCTGTCATTCCTGCTGTGTTCTCTGTCTCTGGAAAGCGCAAAGTGGAAAGGAGACAACTCACGCTGGCTAATGCTGAGGCTGGTCCAGCTCTGCAGATGTGAAGATTAAGCTGAATATCTGTGAGCAGAGAAGCCTCTGTGAGGAGGAAAGAAAATCTATTTAAAAGCTGAAATGGAAAAACCCAGCAGCAATCAATCAGAATAGGTAAGCAGAAACAGACTTTTTGACTGGGTCTAAATGAGGAAAAAGGAGGGGTACTTCCCTTACCCAATTAAACCTCAGGACATACTTGTTCAGAAAATAAGCACCGTTGCACGGGGCTTTGTAAAGTCACACCTTCTCTCATAATGAGATAATGATTCATCTGTCACAGGGAGAGGAGAAGGATGTTACATGAAATCCATTGCCTGGCAATTAATGCGAAACAGCTGATACTTTTGTAAAGGCTAATCTGGACATTCATTCTAAATGTTCCAAGCTACACATATTAATCACGGAATAATTTAGGCTGAAAGGGACATCTGGAGGTCATCTGGTCCAACTGGCTGCTCAAAGCAGGGCTTTGCCATGAGAGCAAGTTGCTCAGGGTTTTGTCCAGTCCAATTCTGATGATCTATGAGAATGGAGATTCCCACCACCCCTAAAATAACGTATCTTAGTGAAGGCAAGGCTCAGGAAAAACAAACAACAGGGAAAAGAGAAATTCATGTGCTAAGATAAGGTCAGGACCAACTTATGATTGATGCGCTAAAGAGCAAGAGGGGATGGAAAGCTCTTTCTCCATCCCAAAGCAGCATGGTAGTCTTGGACCAGTAGAAGGTACATGACATGCATAGAAATAGTTGTCAGGCACACATAGAAGATAGCTAGCAAGAAAAGAGGAACATTCTTTTCTGTGGGTTCGCTCTGGATGTAACAGATGAGCATGGGAGGAGCACGTTGAACATCAGGGAGAAGTTTTCTAATGGTACAGATAGTGAAACTGGAGTTCTGCCTCAGAGTGGGCTCTCCATCATTGGAAACTTCAAGTAAAATGCCAATCTGGCAGGAACGTCTTATGCACGGGTAATCCGACTGTGCAGTAAGGTGATCATCAAAGTGATTTCCCCTTTCAACTCCATTTTCCCTGGTTCTGTGATGGAAGAACAAGAACATTGATTCTCTTATGGTTTGCTTGAGAGCCATGACTACAGGATTAGGGGAGACCTGACCAAGCAGCAAGCTTTTCCAGCACTGTAGTTTTGAATGGATAAACTGAGGACCTGTAAAGCAAGTCCTATAGGCTTCATCTCCATGTCAATTTGGCTATTTCAAGAGTGGAAAAAGCTCCATTTATATATTTAGCAATGGTTGACATACCAAAAAAAAGTATGTTTTGAAATGAATTTCCCAAGAAGGAAGATCTAATCAATGATAAAACATAATTTTGGAGGGATAGAAATTTCTAACCATTACCACAGCCTTGCTTTGAAGACCCTTCTGTCTTTCGTTTTATTTACAGGACTAATATTCTTTGGTGAACAATGAAAAATCCTGGTTCTGGGTAGTAATGACTGAGCAAAAGGACTGAGTAAAAGAACAGGTAAAGCAACATGGATTCATTTTTTATTCATTATTATTTAATGTTTGTTTCTTTTTATTTTAATCCTGCCTTTCCTGGCTAGTTGCAGTCTTTTTTTTTTTTTTTTTGGTCTCTGTGAATATAAGCAATGATGCTATCTGCACTTGTAGTGAGCAAGCACACACATCTCAAAATAACCCTGGCAGTAATTACTGCCTTTGGTAGTCTCAAGAGAGAGTCCAAGGACTGAATGGGCACGTAGATTGAATTACCTGCTGCAGTTTCCATACGGATGCATCTGATGAAGCCGCAGTGTCTTGTTACCAGAGGATCGCCCATATAGAATTCAGCAGATACAGGATTAAGAGAGCTCAGAACTGTGCACTGGGTTCATTTGAGATCTACCATGTGCTCATGTACTTAGCAATTCTTTTTTTAAACTTACATTGCAAATAAAACAAACCTACCACAGTTGTAGTGTTATGGAAGTGTCAGCAATGACTCCAGATAAAAGAAGTGCACATTGTAGTCCAAAGTCTTAATCCTGTAATTAAATCCTGTAATTAATGAAGCAGGTTCTTGAAAACTGTGACATTCACCACAGGTACAAAAGCTCATGTGAGTATATTTATTGGCTGAATCAGGATTAAAGAGCACTTTGACAAATGTGAAAGTGAGTATGTATGAAAAGCAAATTTGTACCCTGTGCTCAAGAAAAAGATGGCATATTTAGTAGAGATAAATCTATACCAACACTTGCATATTGTTCAGCAATTTTCTGTCCTACATCCTCATTTATAAACAAAATGACAAACACAGGTCAGAGAATTCACATAACATCAGAGCTCAGGCTTCTATAAATTACTGTGTTTCTAGGAAATAATAAGTGACTTTAGGAGAGCACTATTTTGAGCTGAAGTTGCAAGAAAAATGAACAATAAACCAAGCATTTACTTTGTAATTAGAAAGCAATGTAAGTTGTGTGTTCTGTTTCACTGGAGTTCAAATGTGTTTCAGTGATATTTGTAAGGATTAGAGGGGTTTAATGTGTACATCAAGGAATGAAAATATTAATCTTGAAGTAAAAATTATGTCGCTAGAGGCAGGGTTGTCTTCATGATTTTTTATATTGGATGGATTTGCACTAAAATTCAATGTAGTGATGTACATAACAGGAAGAAGGTACAGCGAGGGTGTGTCGGAACTGCACAAACTGCTTGCTGCAGAGTTGTGGGTTGGTTTTTTATTTGTTCAGTTTTGTGTGTGTTTTGTTGTTGTTGTTTGGTTGGTTTTGATTGATGTGCTTACAATGACAAGGTACCGGAGTATACCAGACTGGACTCTGCAGGATAATGCTTCTGTCTCTGCCATACCTTTCATCCAGGAACATCATCTGTGGGAAGTGTTATAAAGACACAGTACACGCTGTATTTCTTGTGTTTGAAAAATAAGAGGCGGGGAATAGCTAGCTGTAAGAACATTTATTATATTTACAACTAGTGACAAGAGAGGGTGTTTTATTATGGAAGTGGAATGTACAGTGGTGAGAAAGAACACATCAAATGTGTTTTGTTGGTTTTTCTCGTCTTTGCCATTTCTCTTTGCCACTCAAGTTACAAACTTTCTCAGGATTAGAGGGCTTCTTGTTTTGTTAGGTTTGACAAATCTCACTCATTTGTGGAATGAGGATATTTTATTGGGAAAGTTGAGTAGATGTGTTTCTTTGGGGAGAAATCTTGAATAAAGCCATTCTTTATAATGAAATGCACATTCAAACCAAAATCCTAGGCTCATGTTGTTGCCCCAGCAGCAAATAAGCACAAAGGGGTTTTGTGCTCCAGTTACAGTCCTACTGAGTCTCCGATCTTAAATACAAAGGATAGCTGGAACAAAATTTTTGTGCCCTTCTCTTTCTGCCTGATTTTGGCTCCTAGAAATGCTTTACTGTTGTGCTGGGGCATGGTGGCAGCTCAGTCTATTTGTACTCCATCCATAAGCAGAAAGACAGAAAAGGTGACTCCTTCCCAAAGAGCAGAAACATAAATACAGAGGAAAAGTAGCAAGTGGATGCAGTCAGATGGGAGGCTACAGAAAGACAATATTGGCTACAGTGACTGTCAACAATTCCCAGTAGACCTGCATCTTAATTGCTGTTAAATTTCTTAATTGTTGCAGCTAAACTAGAATGATAGCAAAGGAAGGATGTTAAGGTGACAATCAATTGGCTTTGCCTATGTTTTGAATTTGTTCCCTTCAAGTGTGTGGGGGCGCACAAGGAGCTGTAGAATGTTTCAAGGGGGTGAAGATGTTATGGGTTGACTTCCAGTGGAAATCAGTATTTTTATCGCTGCTTATCAACAAGTCTATATGTAACTGGGATAGAAATGGTGCTACCTCGTACCTTCTTCTTGCAGTCTCCTGGCTCCTTCCTTCCAGTACCTCTGCTCCTGTGCCTGGGAATAATTTTGGATCCAACTGTAGCATACTTCATCAGTTTTGAGCATCCTGTTAGTCTGCATTGTTCTACCAAGTAAATCATAGTGCTAGATATGGTTGGAGATTACTACAGTTTTATTCTGAGAGTTAAATAAACTTGTTTTAAGCAACTAACCTCAAGGTCTTTCTTTGTAAATTCACGTGGATCTGCAAATTCTTTTCCATTGGCATTTCTAGAGAAGGTGGAAGGTTTCTACCACAAGTCAACAAAGAATTTTTTCAACCATTTCAGCAACTTTATTGCTAACTTTACTGCTAAGTTTCCTAAGGGGATTTGACTGGTTTATTTATTTTGAATGAGTCCTATTTTTCTAGCATCCCTCATACCTCCAGCAACCTTCAGAATTTCTTATCTACCTTTGCAGTTTCCTCTCTGCTGGTGACAGTAATCTTATTATAATCTATTCCGGCCTGGAGAGAATTCTAATGAAATCACTTCAACGTGGCTCAGCACTCTTGTTAGAAAGGCAGGGTGACTCACTTGCTGAAGATTTTAAGCAGTGTTTGAAGAAGGAGAGAACTGGATAATGCGGAGAATTGTCAAGGTTATTGTGACAACTACGATGACTTTGAATCTGCGGAGAATGAGTCAAAGTGCTGTGGGCTGCTGACTATTTTGCTGGGCAATGTGAGATAGGATCCCTGCCTTTGCTGAATACCTTTCATCCAAGAATTTCAAAATGTTCCGTGGGTATTCAGCCACAGGGAACAGAAGGAAATGCACAGAACTAAGAGGAAAGCTTTCAGAGAAGACTTCCATAATCAGCTGAAATCAAGGACCATGATACAGTAGCGTTGAAAACTAATGTGTCATGTCTGCAGCAAATTTGTTTGCATTTCTTGACCTTACACTGCTGACTAATTTGGCTTAATGTGTTAAATGCACTCTGAATGAGGTACTAAATGCACTGAAGAATATGTTTTAGCACTTAAAAGGAATGGAAAAAATCCTGTTAAGGTGATTTGGACTAAGTCCCAGAGTGACATGCATAATGCTGGCAGAAAGTCCACTATGCTGAATTATGTTTCCTGCATACACAGGCATGCTGATATTTTTTGTAAACCTAGTGTGTAACCAAATCAGCAAGACATTACCTAGAGAAAGATCCTACTTGCTTGTTTCACAGTATTACTATATTTTCATAATTGAAATCCCATCTACTAAACTATATTAATAAATTGAATCATGCTTAGCAGGATTCCTAAGGGGGGAAACATTTAGATAATATTCACCAGACACTTATTTATTTAGCTAAGTGGCTCCATTTTATTGGCTTATATCCACGTCTCTTCTAATGTTCAGAGTATTAGTAATTTCTTTTGCTTTTAAAATTTGATTAGCTCATACCATTTAAAATTTCTATAATCAAATAAAATACCTGTAGTTCAAAACTCTGAGGCTACAAAAATGCTTATTACTTTCACAAGGTTCTTTGATGCTGAGTGAGAAGCATTTCTCCTAACCAATTAAGAAACTCAATCTCCTCTTATTTAACATAAATCTCTATTTACATATCCATAGAGACCTTCTACAGAGAAAGTCCTTTAAGCAGAGGAAACCACACTCCTCCCTCCCTCCCTGACCCAGCAAGGACAGTGCAGTACACAAAGAAAAAAGAAGATCTTCAACAGACATACCACCAAGCAGATTCCTACTAAGCTAATGAAAATTGATCATGAAATGCTGGAGAAAAATAAGCCTATTTATCTTCAGTAACACACCTAGCTTAACCTTCTTTTCTCATTTCCTGGTCACATTACTGCTTTGAAGGTGTTGATTTCATCCCAATACCTTTCTGGTCTTATCCTTATACTCTCAATCACAATCCTTGTACTGTCATTTGGGTAACTTTAAAATCACCGATGTGATTGTACTCCCAAATCATTCAGTGACGTTGGATTATCATCACACTCCAAGTCATTTTACATGATTGCAGAAATAACAAGATTTCATAAATAAAGGTGTGGATACTGAAAGATAATTTTGGTTGCCACGCTACTGTAAATGAGAGGCAAACCTTCATTTGTTCTAAAGGGGAAAATCAACTTGGATGGCCGTGAAAACAGGCACAACCTTGGGGTTTCAGGATGCTTGTAATAGCTAATCCATACTCTGAGAACTTTTCAAATTATGAATAATAAAATGTAGGCATTTTTTTCCTCCAGTACTCTTTTTCCTCTGCTTAATTCTGTGTGGCATAAGCTTTATGTTTAAAAAAGCCTCTTAATCCTATTGCCTAGTGGGAATCTGCTGATAACTTCAGGAGTGACTGAGACACATTTCTTGCTCCGAGTTGCCATCAAGTATTGTTAAATCAGAGAGTCCTTCAAGCCAGATTTTTTTTTCTCACTGTGTCTGCTTTCACCCTAGGGCGATCAAGTTACCTAATTCATGGAATTATTAGAGACTTCTGGCATACTTCTCATTTTCTCTTCATTTACATTTGTTTCTGTCTGCCAAGGTCATTTCTAGTTTTAGTCATTATTCATCTGCAAGAAAGTCTCACTTTTTTCCTAATGTGATTTCATACATGTGAAATGAAGACTGCATCATCACCATAAAAGAGTGGAACAGATTCAGCTGAAGATATCAGCATCAGTCTTACGGGACTGAATTCAGGCTGGCTTAGGTCTAGAACTACTGTTTATTTTAGTGCTACAAAACATTATTTTTTTTTTTCCCCTAAAATAAAACCCCTAAAAATGGGACTGCTTTTAGTATAGTTTAAGTACAGGTGATCCTACTTCAGAGCACTAGATTTCCATTTAGTCCTGTTTTCCATAGTAGCGTACATACTGCTGCAGAACAGTTGGTCTTCCACTTCAGTCTTTTGCCAGTGATACGTTGACAAGAGTGAATCTGCTTCCGGATCCCATTCTTACTAGTGTCTAGACCGAATCCTATACTCTCTGGATGTATAGTTTGAGGTCTCTGCACCGAGGATGCAGCTACCCTTAAACTACAAATTGTGTCATAGTATGGGATGGCTATTCCCAGTGTCAGAAAGTATGAAGAGCTACCTACCATTTGCAAATAATTCAGTCTAAACCAGACGTTGGCATGGAAAATATTAACAGGAAGCTAGATGATGGAACCAGGCAATCCATCCTGATGCCTACTTGCATCTGTAGTAAATGGAAGAATATTATGGAGTTATAATATGGAGATATAATGGTAGAATCACATTTTCAGGATGGAGAAAGGGCTCCAAAATGCTGTTGGTAACTCACTGAGAGACCTTGCCATACTTGCAGTTATGCTGTACATTCAATTATCCACGCAAATAACTGTATTTTTCCTCTTAAATATGGATTGTGGTGTGGTTAAGATTTACTATCCCGTACAAAGCTGGGACTTTATAGAACCTGGCAGTAATTTTCATTTCAGTTGACTTACCAGAGGACCTTACACTCTGTCAAGGAAAGTCCCTCCTGCTGGTGACCAGGACTTAAAATGCAGTAACTAACTTTGCTGTATTTTTTTTTTTTTTTTTTTAAACAAAGATTTAATCTCATTATAAAGTCACTGGTTAAATTCCCTGGTCAGACTCAAACAAATCTTGCAGTTCAGATCACAGAAGCAGTCAGTCTTTCCTGTTTTATCATGTGGAAGGGAGACATTTTGATAGTTCTTACAACTTGCTCTGTTCTGTTAGTGCTGTTATAAAACTTCTAAGGCAAAGTGCTCCACCATGTCACTGCATATTGTGAGAGCTGTGTTTTTGGAAATGTTTTCAGTCTTCTCTGCAACCATTCTTCAAAGCATACTGCAGATAAGTTGTTCCTCTTAGCTTTTGTTAGACCTTGTCTTGTACCTCTTCAAAAACTTAGGAATGTTTTCTTGCTGTTGTTCATTTGGAGGTTTCCATTGCTTTGTCTTGTTTATTTAATAAAACCTTTCTCATTCTTTGCCCTAATTTTAGTTTAGTTTAGTTAGTCCTGTTGGTAGTTGTCCTTTGTGAAATGGGAATCAACCTCTTTATTTTTACTATTACCTTGAGACTTAAATTGTTTGGCTGTATTTAAAAAATGAAATATCTATTATTTTGACTGTTTAGATTTTGTTTCCATGGCTGTCATCATTTGTCATTTTTATTACTGTCCTTTAGGTTGTGGGAAGGCTTCCTTCCAGTATCTGAATCTGGTTTTGAACTATCTTTTCCCTTCAGTGATGCACTTTTTGAAGCTAATGGCACTGCACAGGAATGTTTGAGGTTTAATGTAGCTCAGCCAAGTTTCCTCCCTTTCTTTCTCCATTAATGTTTTAAATGTAGTAATTTTAATTTAACTCCATGCCAAGATTCTAGTGGGGGGAGGAAGGGAATATGTGTACTTTCTGCACTAACCTGTTCCTTTAAGTCTGGTAAATGTAACATATCTAAGCCTCAAATAGAAAAAGTGGCATCATCATGAATCAGAGTTTTAGTGACCGATCATCCAAGTTCTTTAATGAAGAAAGTGTAAAATTTCTACTTTTTTTTTCCCCCTAAGTGGTAACTCCAGCCCTGTCTGCATCATGAATATTCCAATTAACATGCATAATGTGTTTTCCCACCTGTTGTATTAGATGTAATATTCCAGCCATCCTAACATACCAGCTGCTTAGTTTGATTTTTTTTGCCATATTGTTCAGATCATCTACTGTAATCTTTCTTTGAATGAGTCTCTTGTGGGAGAGTGTAATTGCAGCAATTTCATAGCCTTTCAAGCCTACAGTTCATAACAAAGTTAGGTGTAGAATTATGTATTATTTTACATTGACTGGTAATTGTTCTAAATTCAGGCTAATGTTCTTTGAAACAAGAAGGCATACGAATAACACATTTTCTCTAGCTCTCTGAAATACCTGAATTATTTTTATATTTCATCAGGTTTCATTATTTCTGTATAAAAAAAGTAGGAGTAAAGGAGGTTGTTGAGGTCCTAGTTGCTGTAGTCTCTGCCATACAGAACATGACAGATCTACTTTTGTCTTAATCTCATATGAAAAATGGGAGGAAATGTTATAAAGCACTACAAATGGTAGAAAAGATTGGAATATAATACATAACATCGTCTGAGAGAAAGACTGATCATATCTTTGAATATCACCGGTAATAATCCTCCATTAAATTCTGTTTCTTAGACCGTACAGTACATTTGGAGAGTTTTTTCTAAAAATTCAAGTGCACACGAATAACATTTTCTATTATTTCTTCCTCTATACTTGTGCTATATAATCATTTACCCAACAACCAAACATTATCAATCATTTCAAAGCCCTACCAACCCTTCTGCAATAGCTTTCAAAGAATGAAGAAGTCACAAGCACAGCCTTCTTCAAGTGCACTTTAGCTAACATGTGGTGGGCTCCTGTGAAGCTGCCCTCTTAAATGTAAATGTGATGTTGCTATGCCAGCAAACAGACTTACTTTAGGCTGTGTAAGCACCACTGTGCTTCATGCCTTGCCCACATGTGCCGGAAGTCTCTGTGTGTTTATCTAAAGTTGTAAATAAAAGTTATTGCAGAAATGGCATATGCTCACAAAAAGAAAGCCTATTATAAAACATGAACACTGAGAATTGAAGTTACAATTCAAAACACACCCGTGACCAGTAAAAAGTTTTTGGACATGGAAAGTTCTCTTCTTCTTCATTTACTACCCTTCCTTTCATGCCTCCTTGCTTTTCAGGGCCTTGAAACGCTTTCTACTTAGCAATAAAAAAGTGGCATTAGCTGAAGTAAATGCCAACCACTTTCAAAGAATGACCAGAAGCCACTGTGTTGTGCTGCCCGCCATCCCTGGGGCTATGTAAGCTGGCAAGCTGGTAAGGACCTCTGGGAAGAGGTGGGTGAGCTGTCGGGAGCTCCTCTGTCAGTGTGACATCCTGCTGCTCACAAGAGTTGAGATGTGGGGCAGTCATCCATCCTACCTCACTTCAGCACCAACTGCGAGCAGAGACGTCTTTTTGACCTGTGCAAGGGTTCATGACTCCTGCTACTCTCTCTTCAGCAGGAACCTCTCACAAAATAAAGGACTTCTTCCTGAGTGAGGCAGCAACTCCAGGCCTCTGGTTCCTACTGAGCTCACTGACAATACAGCTCGTCTCCTGTTTAGATCAGAATCATGCCCAGAGCCATTCCTGTATAAGAAAATGACCCTGTAAGAAGAAAAAAGAGCCTTTTTTATTTGCTTGAGATCCAATCTGCGTTGAAAGCACTCAACTGATTTCTTATTTTTTAGACAATTTCGTTAACTGTGAAAAAAGACTTAATATTGGATGACTCGTTAGAGGACTTAGAGCTACATCCAGAGCTTGTTCAGCCTTCACTCTCAAATGTCCTTCAGTGCAAGGTACATCAATCATTTTAATCCTGCAGCTGCCTGTACTCTTCAGGATTTATTTTTCTGATCATCTTTGCTTTTCAAAATTATTTAGATGGGAATAAAGTTAAAAACAGAGTGAACAGCAGGAGTCACCTCCTGTACTTTAGGCATTCTCTCTGATGCAAAAAACTTTCACCTGCAAGATTATTTCTGGCAAAATATCTGTTTGTTATGACCCTGATGTGCTAAAGGAACAAACTCCTTTCTGTATCGTGTTCCCTGCATCATTTTGGAATTTTTCTGTATACTGTGTACTGTACCATGCACCTTGGATTCCCTCAGAGAAGGGAGACCTTTTGAGACCTTCAGAAGTTTCATTTCTGTGTGAAAATATACAAGGATTTACATTTTAAAATTAAAATATGATATATTTGTAGAGCTTTGAATGAAATCTTAGGGGAATGCTTTCCTTTGGTGCTGAGATTCAGAGTCCATTGCCATGTGGTTCCACAAACACATCAATTCATAAAAGCTGATTTCTGATTTCTAAAGTATCTGAACTCCCAAGTGTATGTCTGTGTATCCTAAAAACAGCATTTCAGACGAGTAAATGCAACAATTTCAGAGACAAGCAACTTCAAGACGAGAAAAAAAGTACCAGAGTAAAGAATAGGGATGTTTAAAATTAAATGGACACAAATAATGTGCTGATTTCCTGGTGAGAGTTGAACACGTGGTGCCAGGTGCTGCTTGGAACCCAAGACAGGATGGGAAGGAGCCAGCCTGCTCTCCTCGTCACCATGTCTCTGCTCCATACCTGCATCCGGACAGGAAAGAGGAATACGGGATGCCACCATGGGATGGCACAGGGCTGGGGAGAGGGGCAGATGTGTAACAGGAATTGGTATTGCTAAGTCTTTTCTTTGGGGAGCCTCCTCGGTGTCATCATCGGAACATCCCCCTAATTCAGATGCCTACAGTCACCACTAAACTTTTTGTGTGCCAAGAAGCCCAAACAAAGGCTTCAGGGATAGGACACAAGGCGCAATTTCTACTCTCCTATTTTGGAGTAAGGAAGACAAAAAAAAAAAAGTATCTCTCCAGTCAGTTTGTTCTTGCCCTAGATTTCCATTCCCCAACAGGTACATGGACATAACGGGAAAAGATGTGCCATCAATATGCTGATCGAAATTTTTCCATTAAAGCACAATTTCATTAGAAACATATTGGTTCATTGAGCCGCCCAGCCTTTATTCAACATCTCTTAGGCTCATGATGACTCATGACCGGGGAAGTTTACGTTTGTACTTCAAAAGGAGGAGGGAGAAGCAGATCCATCATACAGGGCAACCCTCAACCCACGCCAGGGCGCTAGGACATTGCTGTGCTGACTTTGCAGCAGTTCTTCAGAAGTACAAGCAGGCAAGTGCCAGACAACAAAGGATTTTATTATGGGTTAATGGGTAGAAAGGAACAGGCACACATAAAAAGAAAAGGGAAAAGCAAAAAGGACAAGTGACCAAGAGAAGCTCTAATTTCTCCTTCTTCCCTGTTAGTTTTCCCACCTCTTGTGCTGCATGTGGTGGTGATGACCCATGTTTGTGTCCTGATGATGTGGGGCCAACGTGATGCATGCTTCTGTGACTAGAAATGTAACACACACAGAGGAAAAAAAAAGAAAAAGGTCACCTAAATGCAAACATGACTTTAAAAGGGCAGTGTCCCACTGCCTGCTTCTAACATAGTGGAGATATAAGGAGACTTGCTCTCTTGCTGCTTTCTCTTTACAGATGCCCTCCTTCACACAGGAAAATCCTCTATTTCAGCTCTTAGCTGGTTCCCAGCCAGGGCAAATGTGGGTTATATGGCAGTGGCTGCAAAGGTCAGCAGCTGTCTTTAATTAATGAACACAGTAATTCAGTAAATCCCCATCAAAGCTACATGTGAGATCTCTTGACTTTATGTCGTTTGATTGTATTTAATGTTCTGTTAATTTGCCAGATGCTTTCTTCAGAGTTTTAAAAGTGCTTCTGCTGCAGTAAAAATCAAGAGTGCTCCTGGATCTGGTTGCCTGTTTAAGTGTCGTCTTGTGGAAAACTCTCCCCTCACTCACTGACACTGAATATATATATTAAAAAGCTTCCAAATGAAAATGCCTCAGAGAAAGCCCAGGCAAATTGATGCACTAAGACCTTAGAGTGAATAAGCAATAAGGGGCAATATTCAGGTTTGGGGAGTTGGAGAGATGGGTGAGATCTTAGTAAAGAAAAGGAAGGTCAGGGAAAGAGACAGAAGAGGGTTCTGTTGGGAAATCGTAGCTTTCTCTTTCCTTATCCTTGACTGGTATCATTTAAGTCCACAAGATTTCTGTGTAACTTGCTCAGTGCCCGAGCCAAGGGCTGGTTTGACTAATATCTAATTCTTAGTGTCTCCCAGATACCCTGCAGCCTTTTAATCTTATCTCCCATTAGTTTTTCGTATCTATTGAGACACCAGCTTCTCCTGTACAATTGCAATGGCATTGAAGCAGGAACTCTTTGGACTGCTGTGGAAATCCACAAAATCCATCAAAAAGTCTTACTTGAACATAAAAAGAACCAATTTATGTTCAGTGAGATCTGACACTGGACTTCAATAATACTGTAATTGAGTCTGCATCACCAACTTCTGTCCTTTATTTTCTCTTTCTATTCCTTCATTTTTTTCTATTTTTATTTCTTCATTCCTGTACTTCATCCTTCCCTCAAGTACATTTTCTTTTTGATTGATTTCTCAATCTTTTCTTTTTTTCTGTTCCTCACTTTTCAACACATAAGAAGCTTTCCTTTTGCCATTTTCCTTATGCCTTACGCTTTTTTCACTTTCCTTTTTTCCTTTTCTTCTTACTTTTGTCCTTTCTCCCTTCCTTCCCCCCTTGTGGAGCTCAGCTGTGCCCATCACTGACTGTAGGGCACACCCACCAGTGGCCTTTCAGCCTTGCAGGGAGAGGACCTGTCCCTGAGCTCCCCCCAGCTCAGCCCAGGGGCACAAAACCCTCACGTTGCCATCTCTCCCCATCACTTCTCCTTGGGGAAAGCTGAGGCAAGGCTGGGCTAGGTGCCCACCAAGGTCCCTTTGAGCTGAGCAGTGCTCAGTTTGGAGAAGCCCACCTTGCCTTGCCCTTGGACACCAGCAACATAGAGCACAGCAGCAACTGAACACAGGCAAAATTGCAACTAGGGCACATGGACGACCAGAGCTTGTGTTGCTACCTCTAGTGAATTTATGTGAGTACAAAAGGATGCTGTGGGATGCTGCATCTGTTCATGGGTACAATTTTGTCTTTGGGGAAAGGATCTGTACTGGGAGGGCTGATTTAAAACTTTTCTTCTCCTGCAGTCAAGATCAAATGTCTTGTAACAGGGAACATTTCTTGCCTAAGGGGTTTGACTCTGTCCTGCTAATAACAATATTCCCTGGATAGTTTTTAATATTTTTTTTTTCTTGTTCATTTAGAATTGTTATTTGAAAATTTCCTTTAAATGCATTTAGACATTTCCCTGGATGATCAATTATCTCAATTCATGTAACATTCTCATGCGTAAGCATTCCCTATGATGGCAATAAATGAAATTCAGTAATAAACTCTCATAAATTTATTAAGGTCCCACAGCCACAGATCACCATTGTCAGTTTATATAAAGCTTCCCTGGTTACTTAGAAGCTATATTATGTGCTATTACATTTATAATCCCACTTAATATTAGTCCACTTAACAACCTCTCAAACATTTGGAACTGAATTTACAGTCTCCTGTCAATGCCTCTCTTACGTTTATTGCAACATTTCCTCTCTAAATGTTTCTGTGGTCTGAGAAAGGATTATTCTCATCAGTGCCATAAGCTTCACTCAGCAGCTCACTTTTTTCTCCCTTCAATGTCAAGTCTGTCCTTTCCATGAGATCATTCCCTCCTGTTTCTCCCCATCAGCTCTCTCTGACTAACCAGCCCACACTAAGACAGGTCGGGCATGTTGGCAGAGCAGGCTGTGAGTTACCAGAGTGAAATATTTGGGTATTTCTCACCTGCTGTTGCTGCGTAAGTGATGCTTGGAACAGATTTGCTATTAGAAAAGTCTCTGGAGCATACAAACCACAGTGAACTGGAACTGGTTTGTGCTGTCACCCTCTGATGTAGATCTGAGTGCTTCTGAGCTCACCCGGTGAGGCATGACACAGGTTCTACTCTTTTGTCACGTTTTCTGCAGCCAGCTTATGAAGGAAATGCCTGACTAATTTCCCCATGTCTGAACAGTTTCCTGTGGGCTGAGCAAGGACAAAGCTTTTCATAAATCAGGAACATTTATGATTTTTCTCAGTGATGGAGTACATCAGTATTATATTGTAGCTAAAGTAATGGGAGCAACCCAATGGTAGCACAGCATCATGCTTTCGGAAGGACTTTCACAGAAAATCCTAACAAACCTCATGTTTGCCAAGATGCTGCATGCAACCCGAGGATCTGCTTGATGAGACAAATGGGCGGAGGTAACTCAGCAGATCTGCTGATCCTATCTGTGTTCTTCTGCTCATCCTGCCCCCAGCTTTCCCCCAGTAGCACCAGGCTGGGCTGCAGGGAGCAGGTTTCTCCCTATCCATGAACCTCACTGCTGGGCCAGCCCCAGGGCTGGACGGGGCTCGGCCTCTCTGGTGCTGCTGCTGCCCAAGGCCTGACTTACCCCATAGCACAGCCAGTGCTGGCTTGGTTTTGAAATGAAGCTTTACTGAGGAATGCTCCAGCTTTTGTGGAAACACAACAATACTTTGTACATCATGTACAGGTTGGAAAACAAATCCTGCCCTGCAGGCTGCTGGGAACACAGTAGTACTGTGTGATCAATACACACCCGAGCTTTCTGCAGCTCCGCTTAACAAGCTGAAAGCCTCAAAAATCACCAGTATCAAGCATTCTCCACAAGCACTGTTAAAACCTAAACATGGCTTTCTGTTCCTTTAGCTGTGTAGAGTTTTAATTAGTGCTTTGCAGTGGGGGGGATTTTTTCTCCTCACTTGATGCCCCAGGCTCCAAGACACTTTTCTCATATTCCTTGACAAAATGGTGGTTCAACAGGACAAAAGAGAAGAGAAAGAGTCTCTTTCTCAGCAGAAGGAAAACAGCCTGATGATTCATCTCTGCTACTGGTGTGGTTGCTCAGGTGCAGACACAGACGGGCCTTCTGGGCCCTGGTATGAGGGCACACAGCAGATGCCTGCTGCACTTTATGCTGGTTATGCTCCTCTGCCCCCAGCTGTGTGCAGCTGCCCTGCTGCTGGGGAGTAGGCAAATGGGAACTGAATGCATGTGTGTCTGTGTTGCTTCCATGCAAAATCTGGCTGTTTGGCTACAAATGACAGTGAAGGCATGCTCGTGTGGGAGTTGAAGCTTCGCACTGAATGACAGAGGAGGTTTGGCGGGGTTGCATGGGCAAAACTCTCTGGCAGAGAAGCCAAACACACAGCTGAGGTTGGGATCACACCAAATCTCTGTAACATCCTCCAGAGAGAAGTCCTGCAGCCCTTCCTGCTGTGCTTGCTCCCATGGGCACGTTTCTGTTCCCAAGAACAGGGGGGCAAGCTGGGTTGGAGCTTTTACTGGGAAGCAAATGGCAGGGGGTGAGCAGTGTCAAAACAGCCTGACTCCCTGATCAGGTGTTTTTCTTGGGTTAATCTGGATCGCCACCTGGAGGGTTGTACCACCTGCAGCCTATCTGTTGATCCAGAATTACACTGGATCAAAAGGTGAAACTTTTCTATACAGATAAGTTGTAGCAATAGAAATTTTGCAACTTGCTGAGCATGCTTTCCTCACATATATTCAAATGAGGTAGATGATTATAAAATTGTATTCTCTTTGTTTTGTCTTTGTGGATGCTACAGAAAGGATTAGTTTATGTTTTGCACTTTTTTTTTTTTTTTTTTTTTCTTTCTGCCTTTTGAATTATTATGCTGAGGCTTTGAACAGCTGAGTTGCCTGGAAATTCATATTTCCCCAGAAGAACCATTTGGCCTGTGTGCTGATGGCAAAGAATGCAAGTTGGCACATTTACAAAAGAGAAAGCTGATTTTACAGCAGCAACTGTGCCTTTCATTCAACCTGGAACAGCAGACAGGAAACCAAGGGACTGTTCAAGAAGCAATTCCAAGCAAATTACTATCTGAAATCAGCTTTGAAAAAACTGTGATGGAAAGCAGCTATATTGTTTCTCTGAGATTTTCTGCTGCCATGTCTTTTTCCTATTTTTTGAAGAGAATACTAGAATGAAATAAACCTTCATTCAGGAAGAAAGTATACTGATTCAGTTTAATGTCTTTAGCTTTTTCTCCTCTAATTTGTGAGCACCTAAGAGGACACTTCCTGTCATTTTGGTGATGAGTCCCATGTTTGAGGCTCTTGCTGTTTCAGTTCCTCGGTGATTTCCATGTCTTAGAAGAATTTTTAATATCTTTTTTTTCTTAAAATATTATGCCCGAAATAGGCATTTGCTTTTTCTTGATAGATTCTTTTGTTCCTTTAATGAAACAAATTTTACTTTAATGCAAGATCATCATCATTTTGATTCTCTCTCAACTCTATTTGTACTGAATGGAGCACTGTGTCCTGTGGGTATACTTCTTATAAGGGACAAAGTCACAGGCAACAGAAGGTACAGAGCAGCAGTGCTAGTTAGACAGTCCCTGTTTCCTCCCACTTGATGATATTTAATAAGAAGGCAAATGTGTTTTAGGTGCTGAATGCTCTGCTTTTGTGTATGTACGTATGCCTTTTCCAGTTTGCAATATGCCAAAATTTGGAGGAGCAGAATGCTCTACAAGAGCTTGAAAAGTAATGACTATGTGGTAACTGCAGTGCACCCAGTGTCAGGGTGGTATTATTTTCCACCAAGAGATCAATTCTACAGTCTTTTATTGTAATAAAAGTCCTGAGGAGGCTGAGTGGGGATGTGCTTCTCCAGGGAGAAGCAGGGAGAGGGACTGGCCTCGCTGTGCAGATTTAGACTAGGCCCCAGTGGTCTATCCAGGGACCATGGACTGGCCACTCTGCTACCCAGCTCAGGGTGGTTGGATGGACCCATCTGGTTGCTCCTCAGCATCTTGGGGAGTTCAGCATCTCTCACAGCTCTTCTGTTACTGTATTTCTTCTGTTACTGATACATAAAATCATCCCATGGCAGCATAGTGAAAAGCATAATCAAAATAAAAAAGCTACTATACTGGGTCAGCCCACAGGCCCATCCAGCGTCCTGCCTCCAGCTGTGTCCAGCAAAGGTCCTTATGGAAAGAGCCTCAGAATTAGGGCAAACATAAATAGGTACCTTCCCAGGCACTGATTTTCTAGGGGCTTCCTGCACCAGGGGTTGCATCCAGACAGTCACGTTCCCTCACCACTGGTGGACGTTCACAACTACATGCATTGTCCGATCTCTTTTTAATTCATTTATAAGTTTGGCCTCCACAACTTCCATGGGCAGCTAGTGTCACAGTTTAATTATATGTTCTTAAAAAAGGTATTTATTTTTCTTTTATTTAAACCTGGTGCCTGATAACTGAGATGCCTTCTAATTCTCATAGTGGGTGAAAGATTGAGTAATTGTTCTCAGTTTACTCCAGTTATCATTATAAACCTCTATTATCTCCCTTCTCAGCTGTCTCATCTTTTCAGCTTAAGAATCCAAGGCTAATTAAGTCTCTCCTCATTTCAGTAAGGCTGAAATCCAGCTCAAAATAGTTGCCATGTGAAATCATAGAACACCTGTCCAAATCATACCTACAAACCTTTGGAGGCTATTGTACTACTTTTAAAACCAATGGGCATCTTTGTAAGACCTGTTATGTATGCAAAGGGCATACACAGGCTACTCAGAGTAGAAAGATAAAACAGAAAAAATGCATGAGATTTTCATATAACGTCACTTTTGATCAGCTACCACGTGAAACTATACATTCTGGTAAAGACTGGGTGGATCTGCATATCCAAGAAACTCACAACTGGTACAGAAATGCCTGAGATGATGCCAAATAAAATACACTTCAATTCTAATTTCTGCAGAAGGGGAAAAATTAGGAACGAAAGACCTTTAATTGGCAGAGTTCCACAATGGGAATTCTTTTGTGGTCTGCTATTTCCTGACATGGTTAAATCCATCTGCCTAAGAATGGATTGGGTCATCAAACATCAAGAGTTAAGCTGCTTTGAAAAGCATTTATAAGTACCTGAATATAATTTAAAGCTGTAGAGATTATATAAAATCATATTAATGAATGAGCCCCAGATAGCAGATTGAATGGTTTAGACATGCTTCGTTTGAGCTAGATGGATATCAGATTCAGACCTGGCTTCAGTTAAACCACAAGGAAATCTGTTAGGTTCTTTCATTATACTCTTCTCCATGTTGGGGGATGGTTGGACCAGATGATCTTGCAGGTCTTTTCCAACCTTAATGATTCTATGGTTCTGTGTCACAGTATGTATTCATTGTGAGCTAATCTTTTAAAGTTTACATGCATTACAATATGCAAAAAACGTTAATGTCCATTAAAATATGCATGCTTTTAAGTTTCTGAGCTTCTTCTCTGAAGGCACTTTCCCAGCTGAGAGCAGCCATCTCCCACCTCCCATGCACACAATCTGAGTTTCCACCTCCTGGGTGGCTGGAGCCACTTTTGGGGAGCCAGCTTGGGTTGCTCTGGGGACTCACAGAGTATTAGCTCTTTGGCCTCCCAGACTCTTGGCCCGCTCCAAGGCAGGCTGTTCCCTTCCAGCCTGTAGAAACTCTACAAATAGTGGGGGACAGTTTGGAACTGGAGGAAAAGCAGATTCTGAAACATCTAATCTTCTGTGAAATAAACTGTCTTTCTTTACGCAGCTGTAATTATGAGGCAGATTTCAACTGAGCATTTTATGATGTGCAGAGATTTAATAACCTTTATAAACCAGGGATTTAAGTACTGTGATGATTCGCAGAGCTTCAGAAGACTTTTAGACTTAGAACATGAGTGTTGTCAGGGCTGCTTAACTGGGGCTGGGTGAAAGATCTGGAATGCCCATTTGGTATCTTAAAAAGAAAGGAAATACAAGCTGAACACTCAGCTACGTAAAGAAAAAGAACAGCAAAAGATAGCCAAAATAAGCAAAAGTTGAAGCTGTGCCATCTATAAACCCTAGGGACTAATGAACCATTCAGATCTTGCAGCTTTATAGAGAAATGGAAAAGTGTGATGTAAAAATGCAGACAGGCACCTGAAGACTGATGCTCTGCTGGCTTTGTCGTTGCTCCTCATGGGCCTCCTTGTGCACAGGGAGAATCCAGCAGCATGGAGCATCTGTGCCTCCAGCCTGACTTTGTTCCCAGAGGGGCTTAGTCCTGGCCACCTGGAGCACGCAGGCATCTTTCAGGAAGTTTTACCACTCTGAAGGTGACACTTGGTGGTCTTAACATTGTCTCTTCTGGTTTTAAAACAAACTAAATCAAACCAGGTCATACTTCCATGCTTTATTTCCCCTTCATTGTCTTGAACATATCAAGTGCAGCTTCATCCAACCAAGTGTGAATTATCTCCTAGTTAGTCAGCAGTGCTTAGGAAAAAATTTGCTACAGCCAGCATCTTTTAAACTGCTTAGAAATTTCCACATGATGAAGGTTGTTTGTCCAGTGACTGCCACCTGCTTCCCCCTTATCCTTCTAAACTAATAAAACTAATACAAACCATAGCTATTAATATATTCAAGGAACTTTGTATAGTCCTTTCTAGATCTTTAACAGATATCTTGCTACTTGGCCATGAAAAAGTAATTACCACGCTACTGAAACTAAGAGAAAACTTGCTAGTAAAGCAAAAACAATCATCCAAATGTTCATCCAGCAATAAAATTTAATTCAGACTTTGGAATAGAGTCCCACGTCACTGTTTTCTTCTGTGCTTTTCTAAATGCAAATTAATGTGCTATCTTAAAGTAATTGTAATACCCTTCCTGTTCTGGAATGAGGACATATTTCAAAGCACATATTTTAGGAAATCTAAATCTTGATGTATCTTTGGTGGTGGTTTTTTGGTCACTTTAACATTCAGACAGCTGGTGCAGGGCATCGGTTCTTCAGGAGGCTAATCTCTTGAGTAAACTACAGCTGAACACAAAAGCTACCTCTTGCAGGTAGAAGAAAGGAAAAATCCAGAGGTTTCTGAAGTATGGGGCTATAAATGAATGGTACATAAACAGACAGCAATGCATTGGTCTTGAGCTTTCATCTTATTGTTCCTTATGTGTGCACAAAGGATTTGCAGTGCAGCTCAGGACAAACCAGTTTTACAACCACTGGGCATGGGTGTGATCACCCAGGCTGGGTGGTAACAGAAACATATTGACGTGGCAGCAGTTTTTTAACTCCTGCCTTCCGTTCTGCTCACCTAGGTATGAAGGAGCAAGCTGGGATGCATCAGTGGCCTGCCCCAAGCCCCGTGGAAACCCCTTCCACCTTGTACTTGTGATGTTAGGTTATGGAGCTGGTACCCCGCTCCCTCTGTCCCTTTTTGCAGTGTTTTTCACATCTGTCGTGTTGCAGAGAACAGCTACTGAGAAAAGCAGTAAGGGAGGAAAGCACCAAAGCCAATATGTGGAAGTAGGAGTGCCATCTGCCAGGTGTGCAGCCTTAATATCCAGCAGGTTGTGCTTGTGCTGCTGTTAGTCAGTGCTAAGTTTATGTTCCTACATGCAGCGGTGTGAATGCAGGCTGGTTTTATTTTACGTATCTGTTCAAAGACATTGATTTTCCTGCAGCAGTGTGCCCTCTGTAGGCCTGGTCCTCTGACAAGGATCAGATTAGAAGCCAGTGGGGCTGTGTCAGTACACCAGCAGGCATCCCGTGCTGGCAGGATCATTTTCAGCAGCTGCTCGTGATGCAGCAGGGCAGCTCTCAGAAACACCTACCAAGGGCCAGCCCCGCGAAAACTGTTTCTGATATAACCTGAAGCAAGCAACCGGATTTATTTCGGTCAGTCTGCGGCTCCTGTAATTACAGATGGTTCTGTAATTTTTGAAATGAGGTATCCTCTTTATCAAACAAACATTTTAGCCACAACATTCACCAAGTATACACAAAGGTGTAAACGTGGTGATGTGGAACTGCAGGTGCTGCAAGGTACAACTTTTGTGTAGGGGACATTTTGAGTGTTAATGAGCATGAACCTCAGAGCACTGAGAGGCAGGTTTTCCTTGCTGTACTCGCTGCAGTTAGCAGAAGGAGAAAAATAACAGTTACATCTATTGATTCGTTGATCTGGTAATTTATAGATTTTTGGAGTTATCCCTGAAGAGAAGGAGAAAAGAAAGTCATGTACTGCATACTGGAGATGGAACATGGAGAGAGTAGATTCAGCAGACATTATCCTGTATCTCTTTCTTATTTCTAACAGCTACACATGTCACAGTAATTTAAAATTCAAGCTATAATGAATTGCATTTACAGTATTTCACCTCTAACTCAATTACCCACTAATTAGACCTTCAGTTAAAATATGATCAAAATCTCGGGAACCTGTATGAATTAAAAATAAAAACAAACCACTTTTCACTTTCTATTTGCATTATTTAAAACAAGTGTCACATGATAATTCAGTCATTGAATAGAGACAGCTGTATCTTAATATCAAATGCCAAAAGCCCCTGTGATTTATCCACGGATGTGACAGAGAAAGCTGGGAATCCAGCCTCACATCATTTTTGAAGGCTCTGTGTAAACTTCCCTGTTTTGGTCCATGTCACAGTTCCTATGCACCGGCAGTTCTCTACAGAGCTCATGGCCCTGCTCTTACAGCAAGGGCTTTTCTGACTTGTACAGATCCCATCCATAAGTGGGTCCGTCCTTCTGTCCTCTGTTCGGCTGCTGATGTCCTGTCACTTAAGCGAACCAAGGAGTCCTTTTGAAGGAGGCTGGTCCATCAGTTTTTCAAGGAACTTCCCTAAGAAAATAGCTTTGCTCACATAAGCCTGCTGCTTATGCTCAGAATATATAAGCTAAGAAGAACATTTCTCTGCAGCAAGCTCTGGCTAAGAATTTACTTTCTTCCTTTGTAGATCCCCCTGGATCTATTCCATTTCCTCCTGCTCATCATGCAATTAAGAACTGAAACAGGAATGCAGTAGTTCAACCCAGTAGCGAGGCCTCTGTGGATGGGCACTTCATTTCTCTCATATCTGGTGTAATGGCAAATCCCCACATCCATTCCCACCATGCATCGACGTATTGGACCGCTGAGAAAGTCATTACCCTTCTTAGGGAATAACTTCATGGCGGGCAGTTGACAAAGGACTGAAAAGATAAAGAAGCTGTTACTTTTGAAACAAGAAAAAAGAAATGGGAAAGCAATTTTTGGAAGCTACATCAATTTTCTCAAGGACAGCTGTAAACGGCAGCTATTGCACACAAACAGAAGCCAGAAATGATGACAAGAAAGCAACAAATAAACAAGTCAACAACAATGCCAACAAAAAAGTATTCTGCTGCCAAGAAAATACTTTATTTCTCATTAGCATAATTATTGCTTAGAGTTTCAACTCCAAATGCCACAAACAAAAAGTTATGTCACGATTAAATATTTTGCCTTTTTTGGCAAGAAGACAGGCCTAGGGAGAGCAGAGCACAAACGCCATCCATCTCACATTGGATAAAGTTATCTCCCTCATTTGAGGAATTATCCTCTTCACTGACAGGCTTATGAAGCTCCAAACCTGATGGAAACCAACACAATCCCCCTGAAGTAGGGGCAGTTGTGCCAAGTTACAGTAGCAGAGGCTGTCAGATTTTAAGCCAACCAATGCTGAAAATGGAACCAAGGATTTTCATTCATACTACCCTTTTCACTCTTGGGGGAAGGTTGGGAGAGGTAGACCTAAAATTTGGTCACTGAAAAGTCCTTAGACTTTGTTTTTTATGAATATTGTTTCATCCACTTCTTTCCATGAACCTTTTGGCATATGCACGCTCAATCTAGGGACCACAGTAGACTCAGAGGAGAATTCTGGTGTCAGCTTGGAAGGAAGTAAAAGAGAGAGCAGTTAGGACTCCCTCAAGCCAGAGAAAAGTGCATTTCCCAGTCTTCCCTTTCCCCCTCTGGGCACTGCTTTCAAGTGTGCATAAATAGTATTGCCTAACCTGCCAAATATAACCTCAGATTTAGGTAGTGAAAAATCAATATGAGGATAGTAATTTTTACCTAGCCTGATCCATTTATTTTAAATAGGAGCATATCTATTGGTGTTTTGAGAATCAGACTTGGACTGTCTCAGGTCTTCTACTGAACAGCTTATTTTCATCTAAACACTGTATGTTTTGCTCTTAAGGTATAGACCAAAAGATATGGTCCGTATCTTTTCCAACATAAATTTAAGGGAAATCTGCTGGTAGCTTTCCTGGGAGAATAGCCCTGAAGCTGAGCGGGTCATGTAAAATGGATCCACCACTTGAGAAGCCCCATCAATTAAAAAACAAGGTACGCTGGAGGAAAGCCCTCTGGCAGCAACTCACGACCTGATAGACCTTTCTGAGTCAAGTCTCCCCATGTTTTATTGCAAGGGGCTGCTGGGGCATTTCCTTTGAAAATCAATGCTTGTGCATAGCAAATGCTTTCATTTTCAAGAGCTATGCACGATGGTAGACAGTGAATTGCTGCAATGCTGCTGTGGCTTTTTTGAGTCTGTTGATAGCTGCTAGCTATAATTAGCAGAGCCCTTTATGCAACTGTCATGTCCCTGGGAGAAATCAGTGCTGCAGCATTGTTTTACTTTCCTCTCCTTATCTAGACTTCTGTAAATTGAAATGCAAATGCAGCCAAGAACTTCAGGCTTTGAACCATATTTTATAGAGCTTCAGTCATGTATTACAATGTTTCAGCTGTAGTACAAGATGGTGGGGAATAAAGATGTATGCTCATATGATTGCCAGGGGACACTTAAGGATTGGAAATCTTTAACAGGTTAGACAGATGTTCGTCAGGTATGACACCATATCATTTATCCAATTGGTTGGACTAGCAACCCTCTGGAGGTCCCTTTTCCCCATATTTTGCAATGATTCTGTCCATGTGGGATGAACATGTTCCCTATAAATACTTTGGTAAACCTGAGGACAAACAAAGCTTAACTGAGCTCCTGCATGGATTCCCTTGCATCAAATAAAGGGGATGGTGTTCATAACCCTTTCAGGAAAAAAAAAAAAAAAAAAAAAAAAAAAAGCAGTTACAGGAAATTCTTCCTCTACATACATGTAGTTTTCCATTGTAAATCTTATAGGACCAGAATGCCTTTGAGGTCTGAAAAGATTTTATAGAAATTGTCTGTTTAGTGCAATAGTTATTAGACAGGAACTGACACGCCTATGTGCAAGAAGGCAAACAGAGAGAGATTGTGAGCCTTGTTACACCATGAAATCAGGCTGAAACACAGAGCTGATGCAGCAACCTTATCTGACAGTTTAACAAATGACCACTCTGAGGGGAAAACAAGAAGACATATATAAAGCTTTAACTATGCTGGCTATGGAGTGGATATTTTAGTGCACTGAAGCTACGTTTTTATGATATTCAGGCAATACAAAGCCATCAAAAGACCTTCGTGATACTTATTTTGTGCTGCTGGATTACAACAAAGGAACCAGTGTATCTGATTCCTTTAGAGTAAGCATCACTGATAAAACAGTGGTCCTCTACAACAAGGACTGCAATATGCACTAAGTAATTATTAAGCAGGATTAAAATAAGGAATGGCTTAGAAGCATGAATTTTATGTGGAATTTTATTTTGCTATGCTCCAACACCACCTACACATGAAGGCAGGATGAACACTTGCAGGTAATAAATTTGTGCATGAGTTCAGTGCTGATTATTTCTACTTATAGACAGTAGAAGTCTTTGGGTCATATTTGACCTTTTGTATATTAATATTAGAGTGCACCCACTCTAAAATCTCCTGTCAGAAAATCACAGGAGACTGTACAAAGGAAGGCTAGTTACCTGTGATATTTTCACAGGTCTATCAGTAGTGAAAAGTAAATGGGACAAGTTGAGTGGGGAAGTCCTCTGACTCTTCGTATTATTACGGGGATTGTAATATTACAGGGTGTGCAATATATGAAGGATCAAGCAAGAGCTGGAGTCTGGTATGTCAGGTCAGGAATGGAGGGAAGGGAGGGTTTATGGGAATATGATAGGACTATATTCCTAGCTGTTTGTGTGTGTGTTTGTTTAGACACATATATTCTACCACTGAGAGAGCATGCTGCCAGCTGTCATCCTTGAATTTAATTCCTCATCCTTCTTATTCTACACGGTCATATTAGCCGTAAGAAATGAGAATGGGACAGACAGATCGCTGTGATGTGAACTATGCAAAAATTGCTGCTGATTTTGATGGCCTACACAACAGTTCTGGGCTGTGGCTTGGACAGGGAATAATTTGGGAGCATATGTAAGGCTGGTAGAAATGATCATTTTTTCCCCTGCGTGACTCATTTTAGCTAATTGGGTTTTGCCCATACTTTTACACCATACATGCTTCCAGGTGAACTATGAAGTATTAGGAAAAAAACTGTTTCACTTTTTAACATGTTTTTTAAACAGCAGTTTGTCAGAAGGACCTTTTCTAAAGGGTAACTCTGGACGTACTGAATCTGATGTCTTTGTTTGAATCAGAATGTCACCGCCACTCTTTCTAAGGTCAAAAGCATAATTCATTGTGGTAATTAGATATATTCGTTGTACTTGTTCTTATTGTTTTGAACTGTATTTTCTTCTTCATTAGGTGTTTAAATATGAGTTGGCATGACAAAAGTAGACTTTACCACTGTAGGTAGACAGTTTAATCCTAGAATATCACAAGCTGGAAGGAACTCATAAGGATCCAATTCCTGGCTCCACACAGGACCACCCAAAAATCAGACCACATGTCTGAGAGCATTGTCCAAATGCATCTTCAACTCCAGCAGGCTCGGTGCCCTGACCACCTGGCTGCAGAGCCTGTCCCAGTGCCCGACCACCCTCTGGGTGCAGAACCTTTCCCTAACCCCCAGCCTGACCCTCCCCTGTCCCAGCTCCATGCCATTCCCTCGGGTCCTGTCGCTGTCCCCAGAGAGCAGAGCTCAGCGCCTGCCCCTCCGCTCCCCTCGTGAGGGAGCTGCAGGCCGCCATGAGGCCTCCCCTCAGCCAGCTCTGCTCGGTGCTGAGCAAACCAAGGGGCCTCAGCCACTCTGCATGCATCTTGCCCTCTAGGCCCTTCGCCATCTTTGTAGCCTTCCTTTGGACACTCGCTAATATTTTTATGTCCTTCTGATAGTGTTGGGCCCAAAACTGCACACAGTGTTCAAGGTGAGGCCACACCAGCACAGAGCAGAGCAGGACAATCCCTTCCCTCGACCAGCTGGCAATGCTCTGCCTTGGTGCATCCTAGGATATTGCTAGCCCTTTTGGCTGCTAGGACAGATTTCTGATCCCAAGTTCATTTGGTAATCTTTTTCACAAACAGCCTTTTTTTTTTTTTTTTTTTTCTAGAAATACCATTTTCCTGTTGTTTAAGATTGCTCTTGTGCTTCTGAGCCAGCTCAGAAGCTTAAGATCATCTTATTTGTCACTGTAACATAAATCATGTTGATTTTGATCTCAGTTTTTCTCTAAACTGTGATTTCTATCGTAAGTGTTCCCATATTTTCATGGGGAACTTGTACTATTTCGTATCTTCTGTAAGGGGGGATTTCTATTATGGTACATGTTTTGAACATTTCTTTACAGCTTTCATGCTTTAAATTAGAGGGTTTTTAGATTTGCATTCCTTGGAAAATAATCCTACTCAGGAAAAAAATATCTCTTTAGGCATATTGTTGGAAAAGGCAAGAAATATCCTCACTATTTTGGGATTTTATTAGAGCCTAAAATTAGTCATGAACAGGGTGTAGATTTTCCTTTGGAAAAAAAAAAATGTCTGGAGAATATACATTATCAGTTCCTGTTGTCATTGTCTTTGATTTTAAGCTCTTATTTCAAAAGTCTGCTTTTCTAAATTGTCTGTAGAAATTTTCGACTCATCTGAGTGCATTGCTATGCTTATAGTCCTCACTTTGTCATGCTGAGGA
Source organism: Netta rufina (assembly GCF_964035555.1). NCBI lineage: Eukaryota > Metazoa > Chordata > Aves > Anseriformes > Anatidae > Netta > Netta rufina. The sequence continues at coordinate 26,142,021 of NC_140125.1, forward strand.
ATCTTGATAAAAGGTTGTTATCTACTAAATGATTTGGCTGCTGCTCACCACAAGGTCACTGAGCATCATCGTACATTTCAGTTATCCTGACCTACTTCATTTTCTTCTTCTCTTTCACAATTGCTGGATGTTTAAAATCTAAATGTCTCCTCCAGGAGCCCTCATTCATGGGAGGAGAGTATCAAAAGGCCTTTTAAGGGCTCTCATAAATCTCTACAGTGGTGTGGGCAGGGAAGCTCACACTGCAAAGTGTGCTGCTGCAGTGGAGTTTACTGGCCAGGTGAAAAGATGTGGAGGAAGGCCACTGGTTCTTCCATAGCAGGAACAATTTGACACGTTCTTCTCTTGCTGTGCTGAAGAACAAGAGCACCTAACCTACCTCTAAGTGATGGCATCAGGACTGTTGTCCTAGAATGAGATGATATTGCCTTTTTGTCTGGAAAGGGATCTTTCCCTCACTGCCAGTCTGTGCTGGCTGGTGGGAAGGGTGTGAGGGTTGGAAGTCACCTTCTTGTAAGCCGTCAGGACAGTGTTAAAATGTTTGGATCATTGCACTTTGTTACAGAAAATCATTAAAGAGTGGATCTGATCCCTGAAAAACTGGAAGAGGTCTTGCATTAGGGAACAGCATTCTCATTGGGACAGCAATTGATACATTTCACATCCAATGGAGGAAGAAATTATGCTTCTTTTCATGCATCTTCTGCTGACACAAGAGGGAAAGCCAGTAAGGTCCCAGAAATCACAGTGCGGCCAGGCCAGAGGAGCTAATGGGACACTGTGCTGATCTGTCTAAAGAAGTACAAGGTAGTGGACCAAAACTGAACAAAAAATTCCAGCTTGTCTTTCTGCTGTGGTCCTTGCTTTTCAGAACTGGTGCAACTCTTGATCTGTTGGTGTGCATATATACAGTTTCATGCAAGTTTGTCCCCAGAGTTTCTGAACGAGATATAGATCACCAATGGGTGTTCACAGTAGAAGCAGATAGAAATATTTCAGTCAGCTACTTTTCATTGGCCTTCAGTAGGTCTTCCCTTGTAACTAAATGCCAAAATTATGGTTGTACCCCTTTGCCCTTTTCTGGGATGTCTGTGTGGATCTGGATGGCTGGACACAGCATGCTGTTGCTGGGAATGACAGCATACAGAAAGCTCCACCCCAGCTATGCTGCTTAGGAAGGGAAGGGCAGAGGGGAATGAGAAAATGCTTTTTTCTTTTTTTTTTAATGTTTGTTTTTAATTAGCAGTCTACCGGAAAAACTGTATGCAAAATAATTTTTCCCCTGTTTTCTTAAACTCCCTGGTGCCACCCAATGATAATATGTGGTCTACTAATGCTAGATACAAGTCCACAGTATCCAGAGTAGGCTGCATTTTAATATTTCATACATGGTCTTCTTGTCAAAGCTATTTTCTCTTTTCACACCAATACACCAGGGATTTTTTTATGTGACTACTGGAACACTCCCTCCAGACTATCTTGTGTACAGTCACTCAGTGTTGTTTTCAGAACCCAGGCAGTGAATGCAAATGATCAGGGATGCATAAATCTTCAAAGGAGAGGGAAAAAGGCAAAGCTGGTATGTAACGGAAGGATGAACCACTGGTCTCTGGATATCTTACTGTCTTCTCCTCTCACTTGCTTTTTTAAGTGACATATTCCATTTCAGGATCTTTTTGAGGTAAACTGACTCCACAGTTCTTTAATGTTTCCTGTTAAAAAAAAAAAAAAAAAAAAAAAAAAAAAAAGATTCTTAGATTCTTGCCAGGGACCTTTTATGATTAAAGGATTAAGGCACAAGGATTGAAATCAAGGGGGAATCACTTTTGATTTCCTAGCCCTTAGATGCATGAAAGCTATGTTCTTAGCCCTAGAATCAGGCTAATCATGTCTGTGCTGATATGTGTTATGTTTGGTTCACCCAACTGCTGAAGAAAAGAGGCTTCAGTACCTTTGAAGTTTACCCTTTTGAGCTTAGTACTGGCACAAGTATCTGAAGTGGCAGAAGTATCTGAAACTCTTTGCCCTTTGAAGATGCCTCATTTCTGCCTCAGAGTTTCCTTAATTTTTTCCTTGGAAGTTGATGAAGTTAAGGGAATACAGAGCCACTGTGAACTCAGTATCAGGAAGGCTCTAACATGCAGGTAATAACAGTGCTGTAATAACCTGAGTGGAGCAGTAACATCATCAGCAGCATATTTTCATCATATTTTGATAGAAAACACATTTTTTCCCTAGCCTCTCCATGTAGTGTTGCAGCGTGAAACAAAGGGGGACTTTCACATCATCTGCACCAAGGCACTAGTTCAGATGTCCAGGTGAATGGGTTGGCTCCTGTAAGAGACTCCCTCTGTCTTCATTTGCACTGTCATCTCCTGGAGTTGACTCCCTCACCATGACTTCTGAGAGCTGAGACTTGTAACTTAGCACTGCCATGAGCTGCATGAACATGAAGTTAGATTTTGCAAATACCCTACAGAACCCCATCAAATCCATTTACAGATCCCACCATTCTCCTAGCTCCTTTGAGATACGTGTTTCTGGAGCCATTTCATCATATATTTTACATTTTCCAATTACTCTTTCAGTGTTCTTAATCAGCAATTAATTTTAAAGCATCATTCTGAATTCCTGATTATTCAAACTTTCTTTTCTTTATTTAATATGCTATAGACAGATGTAAAAAAAAAAAAAAAAAAAAGCCTCTCCCAGCCATTTTGAGTCATCATTAATTTCATCCATTTCTCATTCGTAATTGCTTTGTTATCTTCTAGCTCCATTCCCATTTAATATGTTAGAAAAAATAAAATAAAATAAAATAAAATAAAATCCAACCTTCTGGTTTCTCCAAGGCCCTTTGGCTAATAGTAACTCATTCTGGGGCTTTAATTGCATTTTTAATTAAGGCTGTCTCAACCCCATTGGCTCAGAGCCTTTCATCATGCACAGTATTTTTTAGCATTCAGTGCAGTGCAAGCTAGTCGACAGGGACAGCCTGTGCGCAGAAGCTGCAGGGACAGAGTGGAGCACATAACACGTTCTGCTTTATGAACCTGGGCAGGGAATAAGGAGGTGTTAGTTAATTTCCTAACTGTCTCTCTCACATATGGGTTCATTTAGTCACCTCAGTGATGTGTCAGTTCTCTGCCTCTCTCATCAGCTAGTTGTGTGATTTACCAAAAATACTCAGCCTCCTTGTGGCTTGGTTTAATCACCCCTCCATCAATCAGAGGGCCCTTTACAGCATTTCCTCAAATAGGCACTAAGCAGTGTTCCCCTGCTCTAGCACAGGCAGTACTTGCATTTGCAGGATGCCAGGATGGCTTCCTTCTCCCCTGTGCATGCCACAGAGCCCATATCAGCTGCCTGCCGTGACCTAAGCCTCCCCCTTGCAAACACCTGTGCACATCCTCCAGTTGCAAGCACACATCTGCACATCCTCTAGTGGCCCAGGAGGAGGGTAAGTGCCCTCACCTGGAAACAGAGGAAACCTGAGCTTGGCAGTTGTACCATCTTAAGCAGAGCAGCCATACATCATTAATGCCTAGCTTTTAAAGTCTAAAGGACACCTATTATAGGGGGGTTAGTGATTCACTATTACTTCACTGTCTATGACTCATCTTGCTGACCCCGTGTTAACATCAAGTCCAGATTTGTATTAATAAGGGTTACATTTAAAGGGTTGTAAATGGCACACCTGGCACTGCAGTCACTAAAAATGGCATGATTTCATTTCCAAGTGCACTGAGATTTTAGCTTTCATAACCCAGCCACATTCTGATTTGAGTATTTACTTTTTGCATCTCAAAATGGTTTCTGTCATTTTCACTGGCAACCACAGTTTCACTTGTTTCACTTCCTACCCTAAACCCTGTTGGGCTGCTCATATAATGTAGACAGTGCTGTATAGAGTGGAGCTGTTCCTGCATTTGTATATTCCAAAATTATTCTGAGAAGAAAAGTCAGTGTAAGTATACAGATAGTTCTCTTCCTTCAACTGTTCTGAGAGTTACTGGTGTTTATAAAAATGCTCTGAGTTTCTCTGATGAATTGTGAACTGTAAAAACAGTCACCGCTTTTAATCGCAAATAAACCTGATGTCTTGTAATTACCCTGGCTCCGGATTCTAGAGATTTCATAACGCATTAGGAAAGCATAACCAGCTATGTGACTGCAGGGTAATTAGTTCAGGAAAAGCAAGATGGACTTCTTGTAAAACAACCTAATGTACTTCATTAATTTCGGCATTCTCAGGAAAATATTTGGGAAGAAATTCATTACATAAGTTTCTCACCAGCAGCCAGGAGCTTGTGGCAATCACTGAGACCGCTGATTCAAACACAGTGTTTAGGGCCCTGGCATCAGGTCAGCCTGTCCTGTAGTGAAGACACTGGCCAGGCTCTGGGGAATAAATCATCACAAGGACAGATGAGCCCACAGGTTCCCCCTGGCTCTTGCCCCACAGCGACAATCCTGATGATAAGAAGCAGAGCAGCTACAAACAGTAGCTGGAAATCTAGGAATAATTCATAAATAGCTTTCAACAAATGATTAGCATTTCAAAGTTAGTTTACAGTGAAAACCTATCTGCTCTGGTATGGCATCCTGCATGGTTTGTTCCTGTGAATCTAGCTCTCAGATGTTTACCCAGCAAAAGCGTCAGGAATTAGAAGATCCCAAATGCCACCTTGTCGGTGGCTGTTGTTGTCCTCCAAAGTCATTCATATTTACAGGCAATCCCCTGAGTAAAGGGAAATTTTGTTCCAAGCAAGAAATAACCACAGGCTAATGTTCTATAAATAACTGTAATACCTGTTCTTTCTCTTTTCCTCAATTGCATGGCGGGTCAGATAGAAATTCCTCCAGGTAACAGAACACCAGGAGGAATTACAAAATGTAAGCAAGGCTTATCCATTCATCACAGCTAGTTTTCCTCAGATTGAGCAGACAGCAGGCATTTCATCATACCTTACATGATCAAGCTTTGTAGTAACTTACTCCCTATGTGCACTTACAAAATCAAGTTAACTCAAGCTATTGTGAAGTTCTAAAGTACAACCCTTTAGTTTTCCTTACCAAACAAAATAGAAAAAGGAAAAAAAAAAAAAAAAAAAAAAAAGTAGGTGTTCTGGGGAAGCAGGAGGAATGTATAATCATAGGCAAGCTGCCCTCTTAACAGAAACTAAGTATAGCTGTATGCTGAACCATAAATAAGGTTCAGTGACTATAAAGCACCAGATGTTCGTAGCATTTTGGCTCGCCAGACTTGGTGCCGCAGAGCAGAAATATATGAGTAGAGCTGGTTTCGTAGTGGGGACATAACATCTCCTAATTGTGCACTTGCAGGTCTCACCAGCTCAGGTACAAAGCTCTCTAAAAGTCATTACACTGCTTCTATACCCAGACTTAATACCTACATACGTACTTTTCAGCAAGAATCACATTTTTTTTTCTTGCAATATTGTTCACAATGGCAAATCCAGATAACACACAAAGAGCTTTAGATCTACAAAAAAAAATAAAAATAAAAATAAAAATAAAAATAAAAATAAAAATAAAAATAAAAATAAAAATAAAAATAAAAATAAAAATAAAAAATAAAAAAGGCCTCCATAGACTCAGGAAATATTTGAGATGGCCAGGTTTAATGATTTCTCGGAACTTCATGAAGCCAATTTTGGAAGCCTTTCATTCATAGTTATTTGACGGTTACCATTCATGATTAATTAATTTAATTAATTTCTTTATCAACTCTTGACTTTCACAATATTCTTACTTACTGATGTGTGTATATTAACTTTTTTTTTTATCTATCTCCTTTCTCCTGGTAGTGAATATTTTACTTTATAACTGTTTTATTATTTTCTTACATTACTTTTTCTTTTCCTTTCCCTTGAAGGAACTTTTTCAAAGAACTGTTCAATATAACATGTTTATTCGAAAATGAAAACTCTCGTAGGCTTTTGAAGTGTCCTGTGGAGTTTAAAGGAGAATTGCGTCTTCTGTAGAATGCTACAGGAAGTCTCAAGAGTATTGCAAAAGGATATTCATAACTGCTCATAGGTTTCAATAGTAATTCTCAGTAGGACCTCTCCAATGTGTCTGTAATTCTTTTATAACTTTAATAAGGCCTTTTGGGACAATTCTGGTTCATTCCATTTGTTGAGTGCTCCACATTTAAGGTCCAAAGCCTAGATTGCTATATGCCCAAGACCCTTCCTTTATTAAGGTGCCTTAGCATGAGCATATAGGCAAAAATGGAAATTAGGTACTTTGTATTTGTGTCTGCATTCTTTTCCTCTGTGGGGCTGGACTGAGGCTGAGACTTTCAAAGTCAATGGATGAAACCACTTCTTTGGTTTTGGTGGGTGTGGAGTCAGACTGGATCCAGAAGAAGAGGCTCCTTTTCAATTTTTACACCTTTGAATGATCTTTGTAAACCTCTATTGGCTGCTTCCTGTCCTTTGCATTTTCTTTGCTCATCTGTTTTTAAATTACAGACAGACACACTATTATAGTTCAATTTGTTCTTCAGTATTGATTTTTCAGGCTGACATATGATTTGTTCCCATGGCTGTTTGCAATGACAGATCTTTGGAGGCAGGAGTTCTTGATAAAAGAAAATGTGTTGTTTCATCCAGACACATTGTCTGGAAGCCAGGAGGGCCAGGCAGGCCAGGCCACCGGAGATGCTCACCCTGGAGATGATGGCTTTGCTTACACGACAGTTTAATGAATAGAATTCAAGTCCATTGTGTATGTCTTAATTAGATTTGGAATACCTGAACTCACCATTGTGTGGTACAAAATGTGCTAAAATGGGAGTTGTTGCCTTACCTACCTAACATCACAAATTCACAAATGACAGCTAGCTTGCTTCCTTCCTTTCTTTTTCTTCCTTCCTTCCTTCCTTCCTTCCTTCCTTCCTTCCTTCCTTCCTTCCTTCCTTCCTTCCTTCCTTCCTTCCTTCCTTCCTTCCTTCCTTTTTCTTCCTTCCTTCCTTCCTTCCTTCCTTCCTTCCTTCCTTCCTTCCTTCCTTCCTTCCTTCCTTCCTTCCTTCCTTCCTTCTTCTTTCTTTCTTTCTTTCTTTCTTTCTTTCTAAGCAAGAATTTGAAGTTCACAGGTTGATCAGTTGATATTTTCAACCATAGTCAGGGTTTATTTGGGCTGAGGTATGATTTTTAAAGTTTGTTTCTGGCTAAAAAGGGGAACTATTTCTTTTTTTTCTTTTTACTTCTGAAAACCAGAGGTCCTAAAAGGGAAATATTTCCATTGTTTTCTATTCCAATTGGCTTACACACAAATCCAACAATGGGTGAACGCCTGAGAACATTAGAAAACCCACCAGCAGTACATGGGGAGTGCAGCTCTGCTCCTCACAGGGATGTGACCCACAGCCATGGAGCAGAGGCACCCACTTCTAAAATGCAAATCAATCATTTGAGCACTTAGTCTTGACCTCACAGCAGCCAGTACAGAAAATAGACTCTACCCCTGAGCAGGGAGTGTATGACAGACAGCAGGACATCAGGCAGAGACAACGTGGCCAGGAGACACAAGAGCAAAAAACCTGTAAGGGATGACATTATTGTGCTGTTAAAGGTAATGAAAACAAGCAAAAACCAACCAAACAAAAAAAAACACAACCAAACCCAACAGATGGTCAATTAGCATCTTTTCTGCAAAAGCTCAGTTGTGCTTTTCTTAACTATCTTAAATATCTTTTGATTTCAACAACCTTTATCCTTTATTTATATAATAAGACTGCAGAACAAAAGAAAATAGGATAGCTGCTGAAATTGCACTACTGTTTAAGTGGAGTAAATATCATTTTATATAAACAAGCATCACTTGTAAAATATAAAATTTAGATATTTATAGTAAAATTCTCCGCTACCCTTAGCTACAGAAGAATTGTTATTCTCCCAAACTTTTAGCACTTAAAAATATATAGAGAAAAGCAAATGATAACAAATTATGCTACTGGAATGAGAGGAAACTAGTCAACAAACACATCAACTATTACATTGCCTTTTTTTTAGATAAATATGCAGACATACTCTCATGAAAGCATGCCATGGGGTTTTAATTTTAATAAGAGGAAGGCTATACTGTGAAACTATATATTTCTTAAGGACAATCATCTGGGGAAATGCTAAAATGTTCTGAAAAGAATGACATTTTAATCTAATTATAAACAGATTTTCATACTCATCAGACAATGTAATTTCCTCTGTAGTTTGGTGATGCTATATTTAAAATAGTAGTTTTCTTGGGTATTCTAGTTTCATAGTCAAAACTATTTCAATATAAAATGATGAGGTGAAAATTCAGTTTTCTGCTTTAACATCATGCAGAAGAAATACGTCTTGGGGACTTCATTTAGGGGGAGATCTTTTTCTGCTGCAAAACATTGAATCATTTGTCAACAACTTAAGATAAAAAAAGGAGTATCTTGGGAGTGAAGTCAACAATATATTGCGCAATTGTATGTAAAATGCTATGATATATATTTTTCATAAGTATTTAATGCCTTAGGATAGTTACATCCAGCTTTTCTTTCAGTCTGATCTTCCCAGAAGACAGTCAGGATTTATACGATCCTGTGGTAATAGCACATATTGTTCTCCCAAAATAATGTCTCTCTATCAATCACACAATATGAATGGGAATGTCTAAGCAGACAGAAGCCTGTGGCTAAAAATTTCAGAGTACCTACCTTCTAGCTCCTGAATTTGTTTAGGAGACCAACCACAAGCCACCTGGCTTCCCTGAGGTGCTGTGCTCTTGCAAGTCCTTATGTGTAATGCTCCTCTGGGTCTGTTGTCCCCTTCACCTGTGGAACTAGTCACACAGGGCTAGTGCCATTGGCTATTCATTGCCATACAGGAGAAGGCAGCATGCCAGCAGCTCAGGTAGCCCAAGCACATTTCCTCCACAGCATGGGCACTGGGGTAAGTCACTAAGGCCAGATCTCCCACTGGCCTCAACAAAGTGCTAAATGATAAAGAGTGTGGCCTAGAAAAGGAGCAAGGTAAGAACCTACTGAGGGACAAAACCTGCTGGCAAATGCCAGCTTGGAAATTGAGCATCTTTTCCACAAGCTGTAGAAAATTCACTTTGCATGTGCTTTGCTTTTTGACTCATCTGCTGGCAGCAAACAGCTGATTCCATCATTGCTTTCTCCTCTAAGCAGGACTAGCATGACAGGGCCCTAAATACCAGCTGGGGATTAGAGGTTGAGGATGCAGTCAAGTGCTTCATGAGATTGCGAAAGAGTACTGCCATGAACTGTACATGTCAACTTCCTAATGATTTCAGTAGGGTTTTGCTGGCATTCTTGACTATGCTATTAAATGCCTGTCCATATCCCTTGGTGGCTGGGGTTCAATGTAATTGTCTGTTTCTATTTTTCTGAAAACTCCATTTTCCAGATATAAAATGAGGAAAACAGAACTTCACTCAAAGGCTGTTGGGAAATTAAAAACACTGAAACTTTCTCTCTTTTCAGTGTTCAAAATCATTAAACTGCTCAGTAATCATGGCATGATAATATCGAATAATAACTTAGATCAATTTGGTGGGTAAATAGACTTGGTAATAGTCTGAGCATATAATTATGCAATAACATACTGAGCAGAAAGTTCTTTGGAACCACAGACCTGATTGCTATGGTTTTATGTAGAAGAAATAAGCAACATCATTTTAATCATCAACATTATCATTTTACTTTTTAATTATTTTTATTGTCAATATTTTTATGACTGGAATACCTCTCTCATGAGGGAAGGCTGAGAGGGCTGGGCTTGCTCAGCCTGGAGAAGAGCAGGCTCAGGGGGGTTGCGACAATGTGTATGAACACCCAAAGGGAGGCTGCAAGGATGATGGAGCCAGGCTCCTTTCAGTGCCACCCAGTGCCAGGACAAGAGGCAGTGGGCACAAACTGGAGCACAGGGAGGCCCTCTGAACACCAGGTCTCACTTCTGTGCTGTGGGTAACAGAGCCCTGGCACAGGCTGTGGGGTCTCCTCCTGGGAGATCTCCAAAAGCCTCCTGGATGTGGGGCTGGGCAGCCTGCCCTGGATGTCCCTGCTGGAGCAGGAGTTGGGCCAGGTGGGCTCCAGAGGGCCCTGCCAACCTCAGCCACTTCATGATCCTGTGATTTCTATTATTATTTTTAACTGACATGAGTTACTTCTGAGTGCCTTAAAAAGTTAAGGCAACATCACAAGATTTTTTTTCACTGGTTTTGCCTGGTACAGACTTGTCTTCACTAGTATTGAGATGAGAGAAAATTCAACAACTAGCTGCTGGATGAATATTCATCTTGTCTTCTCAGCTTGTTTCCTGTGTATGACTGGATTGAGAAGTCTTTGAGGACTGAGGGGTCTGTTTATCACTATTTTTCAATTGTACAGTGGCATTACTAACATATCCCTGCTTTTTAGAGTCTTTGTGCTAAACTAAAATATACTTACTCTATTTTTAGCCATGCTAGATTCCATGGTCACATCTTAATACATGATAATTTGGTAATTCATGAATATTATATTCTTTAATGGGTCCTGTGACTCTATGAGTTTACATAAGAATTAGCATTTGTGATTTCCCTTGCTAATTTGAAAAGTACATTGTCCACTATCAACTTAAAATCTAATGCCAACTTAAAAACTGGTCTTAGGAAACAGTGAGTCCTGTGGGAACTATCCTTTACTTGTTACTCTTGCAGGATTACGCTGCAAAAGAAGAGGGCTATGTTGCTGTTTAATTACTCTTTGGTATTGACTGTTTTAAATTTGCCCAATTTTACTGCTTTTGTTCTCTGAAAGGACTGAAGCTCGTAGCAGCTAACCAATGGGGCAAAGCTGTTTAAACTTCCATGTCAGAAATTACACAAGAAGCCAGATGAAAATGCTCTGGAAGTTTCATTCACTTCTTATGCAAGTATCTCACCATGCCTCGTCTTAAGTGCATGGATTTTCTCACTGCCTCGTGTAGAACCAGATCCTGGTAACAGTGAGGCATGCATTCGTGGACAGATCACGTAATTGTACAAACTATACAGAGCGGAACTACAGTGTCTTCTCAGCTGGTGACTGCTCACCCTACCATTAAGCTCTGTGGAAAATGAGATCTCAGTAGAAGGTCACCGAGAAACTTGAAAAAGGCAGAAACCAATCAGGAGAGAGAAGAGCAGCAAGATTATCGCATTATCAGTCTTTGCAACATTGATTTTGACTACTTTTTTTTCAGAGAATTAGAAATTTAGTTAGATGTGGGGATTTTCCATCCACCAGGAAAAAAGTCAAGAACTCATCAGTGTTAATGCCAGCCTTACAGCATGAGGGTGCAGGTATCAGCAGTTGGATTTTGTGTCAGCTCCTATATTCCTGTCTCCAATACCAATCTCTTTTATTCCTTTCAAATGTCCTTGGGCATAACTCTTGTTGGTGCAAACCAGAATTGGTCCTCAGGAGGCAGAGATACCTAACAGCTGATTCCTGTTGATTATCTTCTTACCGTGATCACCTGACTGTCTCAGTTTCCATTGCAGTAACTCAGCAAGCAAATTTGGAGCCTTGTAGAACTGGTAGTGTAGAACTGTTCTACAATATGACAGCCTTGTGGATTTGTTGTACACCATTTGGTGTACACCACCAGCTGATAGGAATCAACTGTTTCTTTTGAGATTGTTTCAGGGAAGAAGGATTTTACCAGCAAAAACAGCTAGAGGCATCCCTGTCTTCTCATTCTGGCAGCTTGTTCATACCCACACATTAAAGCATGCCTTGGTGATATTAATATAACTGTTCCTGGGCTTGTATATGCTCAGATGTCCTGTTGACACCTCTGAGAGGTGATGGAGTAAAAAGGAGCAGGTTGGAAGCTTGAGGGTTGGAGGTCACTGAGGTCCTCGTCTGTGTTGTCCCCTGTAATGTGGAACCAGCGTCGCTGATGCACCTGCGGTGGCACTGAGCATGCTGCATGGTGAAAGCAAGGAAAGATCTTGCTTCTAGTGCAGACTTGTCAACATCTAATAGCTACAATAATCATCATCAATAAAGTGGAAAGTTTGAAAAATACGTAGTGTTAGGAGGTTCGTGATGTGAGACTCAAGGATGCAGACTGTAATCCCTTTAGTGTGCTATGATGGCAATACACATTAATAATTCAGAGGTTAGATATGCTTGGTGTTGATTAAAATAATTAATCCAGCTCGCTCAATGAGGGCAATGTGCTGGCTAGCAGGCAATGGTAAACAAAAACCCAGAGCAGTGTAATTACCTCTAAGGGTCAGTGCAGGTGACACATTCAGAATGGTACCAACCAGATGCCAGGCAGGCAGCCAACATTGCCTGTCTCCGGCCTGCTTGGACAGTTCAGGGGAGGAGGATCCACAACAACCCCTGGAAGGGCAAAGAAAATCAAAGGGCTGGGGATGCCTGGGTGGAGGAAGAGACATTTTAATAGCAAAAGAAAAGAAACATTTGAAAAGTGTGGAAAGTGTTGGTGACAGAACCTTCAGCAGGTGGGAGGGAAGGAAGAGTTGAGATAAACGGAAAGCTACAGGGTTAAAATAAAGCAAGAGAAAAACAAACCATGAAGACCTACCACTGGGAGAAAGGTCATTTGATAGGCCACAGTATAGAAAAGCTTAATATCAGTGAAGCCTAACCTTTAATATATTTCATCATATATCTTACTTACTAAAAAACTTACTGAGACTTTCTTGTACTCCATTTTGGCTCCTCAGAACATACTGTACCTTACATTTTATTTGTTCTAATCAAACACCGATTAATGAAGTATATTTAGTCCATGAGATATTGCTTCTACAAACAACGCACTCCCTTTCAATTCATTAATGGATTTTGGATGTACCAAGTTGCAACAGCAGATTAGCTTTTGCCCACCAACATTGACTTGCATTGTTGCAGGTAAATTGTATGCTACTGATAGAGCTTTTTCAAAAAGAAACCTTTCATGGGGTGTGGTAGCTGTAGAGCCTATGAAAGCCTTTGGATTTTATTGTCAAAGTAGGCTTGGAAAGAAAGTAACAGCAGTGAAATAAAAGACATCAGAACAATGTAAAAACAATCCCTTTATCCCTATTGACTGTTAATATTAAAAGCTGTTTTAATGCTCAGTAATACTACGGTTTTCTTCTTCCTCCTTCCTTCTCCGTGCACTGCACAGAAAAATACTTCCCTTTGCAGAGTAAACACAAAAACAGTACTTGTCATTGTGGCAATATATCTGATTATTGTCAATTAAAACTTTAATATTATCATTATATGTTTTTATTTTATGTTGGTGAGAGATCTGATGTTGACTTGAGAAAACAGAAGTCCATCTAAAGCTTATAGCCTGTCAGAAACAACACAATGTTTTATACAAGCTGTTCTGGAATTAGTTTAACATCAAATCTGTTTCATTCAAGAAACCATGCTAATGGTCAGTTCTGCAGCCTGGTGTAAGATTTTGTCATTAGTTATTTGTACTGAGGTGATGCATAGGACTTCAGTCATAGTTAAGATCTTTTTGTAGTAGGCATGTACAGAAAGTATAAGGAGTTTCATCAAAATGTCACATGAGAAAGAGACAGCACACAAATACAGGTCACAGGTTGAGCATAAGAGATATTCCTAAATGTGTGTGCACTGTCTGCTACTTCTTTGTTCAGTGCTGCACAGCACCCACAACACTCCTCTGAACCTGGGAGAGTTAATTAATGAAAGGACAGCTTGAAATATACACATAGCATTACATTGATTTCATTTCCCTCTTTATAAAAATGTAGTTATAAAATTGATTTGGTGGAGGGTGTAGGAGAAGAGGGCTTTAGCCAGGAGCAAGAATGGGCACTTGTATTATTAGTTTAAACAAAGAAGTGGGGGAGGTAGAGAAAATTATAAGGCAGCATAAAATCAGAATACATAGTTGGCAATGTTCAAAAAGGATTGCAAATACTAGTCCCCAATCTCATCTTGAGAAAGTATTTTGTAGATCTGTCTTCAAATCAAGTGTGAGAGATCAAAAGAGGAAAGTTGGCTCTGTAAAAAATATATTTTTCCTCTGAAAACGGGGTTTTCCAGTCTTTTATTCTTGATTCCTGGCAAGGTTGAGAACTTGTTTGAAGGACAGCAAGCTGCATTCTGTGAAAGATTTCAGGAGGGAGGAGGGAATGATTATCTGCTAGCATATGTTGCAATTGTTTCCTATATATGTTTTATGAGCTAGACAGAATAGGATCAGGTCTGTGATGTTTGTTTTGACATAACAGGGAAAAAAAATAAATCTTTATTTTCTTTCTTTTCCTCTCTCTCTCTCTCTCCCCTCTCTTTTTTAATTGCTTCATGCATTTCTGAAAATACAGGGGAAAACAGTAAGGTATTTAACAAAGGTTACTCTGTGTAAACTTAAACTTTAAACCATTTGTTTAACAACTGTACACCAGAGAGGTTTCATAATTCTTGCACACATGCCCTCATGAACATTTGGTAAATGTTACAAGAATGCACGGTTCTTTCTGACAGAAATGGATTAAGTGATGATAGTATTAGATTAAAAATCAGTCAGCCCAATAGCATAAAATCCCCTCATACTAAAGCTATCTTACTACACAAAACTTTTTCTTTTCTCCCATGATGTTCTTTCTATCCAAGTGTATCTTTTCAGAGGAAAGTGTAATATTTGGCTTCTGCCAAGTAGTGATTTTCTCAAATCTTAAAACGCCTCACATGATTCAAGATTTGTCCTTTTGTACTTCTGAAAGGTTTGCTGGGTTGATTGAGAGTCAGTGGGTGAAAATAGGACTCAAAATCAGTTTTGATTGATGAGTCAGATGACACAGTTGAGAAAAAGTAGGGCACTGCAGCTTGTGTTCCCTCCAAGTGGATAAAAATAAAGGACCAAATTTTCAAAAGATTCAGGTCACTGAAGTAGGCTTTGGTATTCATTATAGCAGGTGCATGTGGCAATAGTACCCATGGGCTGTTCCAGGCGTTGGTTCAGCGAGACAATGAATTGCAGTTCTTGAAATTTAACCCTGCTGAGGCAGAGTTGCCTGGAAAATCGATCTGTCTGAATATCATGGCTAGGTGGAAGTATCACAGATTAGACAGTATTGCTTCTGTTTGCTCATTGTAACTTCTAAGATCATAGTGTTGTATTTCCTCAGAGTAACTCCTGCTTACTTTGCTGTGATAATATGGGACTTGGGCGGTGAGGAATGAACACCAAGGCTCGGGAGTGGTGTTCTGTGATGCACTCCCAGCGCAGAGCTGTCAGGACTGACCAAAGGGAATGGTGCCTGCTTCACCACTACCTTCCAGTATGCTGGCTGTAAAGGCAAAAGGGTTGCCTGTGTTCTCCATCCAACTAGGATGGTTATACGAAAATGTTTTGTGTGTGCTAGCCTACAGACAGCCATTATGGTCCTTCAAGTTGTAGGATCCATCCAACACAGGGAAGATCTAAGATCAGACGTAAGTGTTGTGTTGGTGTGCCTCATTTTCAGGGATAGCTGAGGACCCAGGCTAGAGAGTGTTTTATGTACTAGAGACTGCCAACCAGTTGTAAAATGGTTTAAATTTAAATTCTGTATGAGTTAAGTCAAGAGCCTGGCCCCAAGAGGCCAAGTGGCCATACTTCCTAGCTTTCAGCTATGGGAAAGCAAGTCTTTCTCAGAGCTGCATCCCTCCACCTTCCAGGGCCCCTTACTTCTTGGGCTGTGTGGAGGAAGCATCTGAACATCATCTTAAGAACCTGCATCATGGCCAGCGTGTGGTGCTCACACAGGCAGCCGCATGCACCACCAGACTCCCTGCTGCAGCAAAGTCACTTGGCCTGGAGGTGACGTGTGGTTACCGCAAGGCCTCACGTTGGCCAGGATGGTCACAGACATCCAGAAGTTCACTGTTACAAATGACAGCAGTTTCAAGAGCTGCCCAGTTCAGAATTGAAGAGCAATCAGCATCTGAACTAGGCTTCGGCACGCTGTCTCTAGCACATGAGGAAGTCCAAATGCACACGCTGCTCAGTCTGAGCTAATTACCAAGGTCAGGGAGGCCTTGGAGAGCTGTGCTGTGCTGAGCACACAACCAGAGGCCAGGGAAACAAGTGGAGTCAAAGGCAGCTGAAGCTGACAGCTTTGGCAAGTTACCGCGACCTTTCCGTGAATGGGAGCGAGGGTACGTTACTTGTCAGGGCAACGTCACCACACTGTGTGCAGGCTCACTGCTGCATGTCCCACCACAGCACTCGTCCAGCTTAGCCGGCTGCATAAACTTGTCTGTATGAGGACACACTCTGAGGCAATGCAGAATGAATTACAACAGGCAAAGGACCTACCAATACTCCCCAATTATAGTAATAAACTGGGAGACTGGGATTGGGCCTCAACTAACCACACATGGAAAACAAGGAATAAGGTGTAACTGCTGAAGAAAAGTTATTACAGACAGACTGATCAGTGCATAACCCTTTCTGGGGCTTTGTGTTTTGAAAATTTCCCTGAGAAAGCTGGCAGGCTTTCTGTTAGCGTCATTTCCTGTGTGCACAAGGACCAGGGCAGCACCTTCGAGACAAAACCAAGTTCAGTCCAGCTGGTGATAAGATCTTAGCCTCTGACAGCTGTGAGTCCACCTCAGCTACTGCATTCTTCAGTTTTCTTCCATAACCATATTTAACGCCAGGCTGCCAAGACGGGGGAGGAAGTACTAAAAATTCTACAGTGTAGAAGGAAGAGAAATAAAGCATTTTATGACCCCTTGTTTTCACTACAACGTATTAAGTATTTTGACTGGTTTTCCTCTTTTCAGCATCTTGAACAAGAGGTTAAAAAGATTGATTCTGCTGGCTGACTGCCACAGGACTTAGGAGGACAAGGTCACTTTATTTAAAACACTGAATTTTATTTAATGTAGTACTCTAATAAGGTCATGTTGACATCCTGAATTCTCTGGGTCATTACATTCCTTCAGCATTAATACAATCCTACAAATCACGGATAATTACCTTTCTTCCAAGATGTGACACAACTTGGAACATAAATAACAAAGAAACATTTGAGGAAGCACACTCTGAATGTACGTATTTATGTACAAGGCCCTCATCACCATTAGGCCCACACCTCTTAGAGTGACCAAGCTCCTTTTTGGATAATATCCTAGGATAAACCTGACTGCAAATCTATACATGAGATTATTTTTGCCATGACATTAAATGGTTATCTCATTAAAACTAGTAGCTATCAGCTGTATCACTCGGACACTGAGATCACCGGTTAAATATGAATCCTTTTTACAACTCTAAAGGAAATTACATTTACTGTGAACAAGGCATGACTCACTTGAGAAAGAATTTGTGCCTGACCATGCATATAAACTTTCTTGATTCTAAATACTGCTACTCCGTGACGTAAGCCTTCCCCTAAGCATAGCCCCCCCAAAACACGTACATTCATTCTTTTGCTGTAACAGATCAGTGGTTTTATCCTTTGTGGACAGTGTTGCACCATTAAGTTAACAGCATAAAATGATTTTTGAGGAAGCCACTAAATCTCCAGCCTCCCTCTCAAGTAGAATGCAACCAGGCAGGATATTGGAAATGGTATGGACACAGACTTTGCTGACTCTTTTTTCTTCCATGGCAATATTTCTCCTGTCACTAGTATGCTTGGTGATAAATTGTAAAGACCTGAATGTGTCTGTACTCTCCTATCACATCTCCATCCTCCTGCCGCATTAAGATGGGAATGAATCCTCTCTTCTAAGACTACTCTTTTCTATAAAGTCAGGCTGAGTTGTTTCAATTTTTATAACACTCATATTGTTTGACCCAAATCTAAATGATTTCTTTTAGCCAGAATAGAAAGAACATCTTACCCATCTGATACACAACACATGGCAACCCATCTGACTGCTTCTCAACTACATTTGTGTTGGTGTCTGCGAGGACATGATTCTTAAAAATCCTCATCCTGCTGCCCACGAGGGCATGACATTCAGTCAGAGCCACTAGATCACCTTGTTAACTTGCAAAAACCCACAAATTGAGTATTCAGAAACAATTGTTCGGATATATTTTCTTCTACAAGAAGAGGAAATACATTATGTTCCAACCTCCATTTAACAGACATGGCAGATTATGAAGGATTTTACTCCTCAGAACAATTAAATGTGGCAGAATCCTTAATGCAAGAGCATTCAGAGAATCTTACCTTTATGTCTTCCTTCCTTCATGTACATGTAATTTAGGACCTACCAGAGATATTTTAGACTTGATATTAACTTTGAAAAACAACAACAACAAACACAACTGAAGGACAAATCAATTCTCTGTTGCTGTTCAGTATTCAGCTGTCAGGGTGACAGTTTTGATATTATTTCATGTTCTCTGCAAGTAACCATTTACTGGCTCCCACACTGTCCTGGTTCATCCCAATCTCCCCCCACTCTATTCAACGTACTTTGAGTTCATGCTATAGGCATGCCAGAGCAGAGCGTATTTGATTGATGATTATTGTCTAGTAGATTATTTGAGTTACCTGAAGTTCTTCAGCACAATTAATAAACTTTTTTTTTTTTTTTTTTTTTTTTTGAGAGAGAGGAAGGTTATTTTCTCATAAGATGTGTCAAAAAGGAGGAGTTTGTGATTTTGCTTTGAGACTAGCTCTAAAAAATAAAAAAAATAAAATAAAAAAATCACCTTTCATTCAACTTGAAAGTCTCTGTGCATTTGAATAACTTTTGATTACTTCTTTTAGGTAATGAAAATAACGTTGATGGTGATAATGGTAACAAATGTGGTTGCTTCCCTTTCCCCACATTCTCCCTCCTCATGGTCTAGAGCTCAGCAAGCAGAGCTGAGGAGCTCCAGCTTCAAATCTCCTTTTTGCAAATTGCCATTCAGCACAGACCAGTCATTGGACACTGGAAGTTTATCAAGAGCTATTCTTGCTTTCAAGCAAAGCTAGCATTTGTCTCAGGTCATCTTACATTTACTGGGACGAAGACTAGCCTACAGCAGCCCCCTTCTCTGGTCACTCGCTGACTCCCACCAGGCAGTCATCTCCTTCCAGCCTACCACCACCTCCTTGTCTTTTGGTGTTTGGAGCACTTCAGATTTTCATTGGAAATGTGTCAGGATAAAATATTTCTTTAGTTAGCATAAAAGCTCAGAGAAATATAGGCTGTGATTAACACAGAACCTCTTTATTTCAGTTTCACATCTCCTAACAGAAAGCATCAGTGATTCATGCTGTTCTGAGAGTGCCTTACATTTCATATGTATGAGAGAGGATTTCCTCAGCAAAGGTTAGCAGCCTGTGGAATAGACTAGAGAGGTTCCTAGCCCAGTGATGTGGCAGGGGAGTCATTACATCTCCCTGAGTAGCAGAGTTAGAGCAGGCTACTTACTTTCTGTATAGTTTTTTAGCACCCAAGGGCACAAACACAATTTCTATCTCAGCTGTATGGGTGAATTAGAGCACATCTTCTCTTCTGCCCTCTCCATTGGGTTCCCTCATGGGACAGGCAGCCTGTACCTGCATTTGCTGTGCCTCAGAACTGAGTTTGTTGCGATAATGAGCACCAGTATCTACCAGTAGAAGTTTTTTCTCACTCTGCTAGCAGCTGGATTTCTCCAGCAGTAAGGAGCCCAGACATCACTAAGCTTAGCTAGTGTATGAGTGATATGATGTTATGGTTTGCTTTATTAACTGGATTAATGGTTTATGAAGAGGGATGATCGCAGTAGAATGAAACTTCTGCTGGAAAACAACAACAACAACAAATAAATAAAAACTGACCTGTAATAGCATGCTCAAAAAATTAATTCATTTCTTGCTGAGGCATGTGGCAGCTTTGCGTTATACAGCACATAATACTGAAGTCAGTACACTGAATGCTTGGCTAGCTTGATCCTTAACTAGTAAAATGATTTGAAAATGGACTTAATTTACTCTGGAAAGAAAATGAAATTATATACTTGCATTTGTGTATAGTATTATTATGCTAAATTACTAGCAGTAAATATGATCACTTAAACTCCGAAAACTAAACATTATGACACTTTTCTTTCTGCAAATCTATCCCAAAGAAATCCGTAATGTAATCATCAGATATGTTAAGGGCTTGAATTTAAAGCACAAACTTAAACAACAGTGGCTAAAACTCTGACTGTCCAGACATTCCCTTTGGAAGTAAGAATGTGAATGCTTTGGTGACACAGCTGAGCTGCTCTGCTTTCGTGCCTCCTCTCCCCAGCCCATGCCTTTGAAAACCTTTTTTGGGGAAAAATGACTCAGTTACAAGGGCAGGGCAGGTTCTGCTTGGCAGAGAGTCCTTCATTTCTTCCTAGCCCAGCAAGCCTGCAAGTGTGAGAGGTTTCTAAAAATGGAGAATGACTGATTCATAAAAACGGAAAACTGAAGGAGGCCAGTGAAAAAAATTCTTCAACTACCCAGCCACAATTTCCTGTCACCGCTGAAGAGAGGTGTGTTCTTAGGCAAACATTTTCTAACCTTTAAACAAATATTTGGCTTGAAGGTTGGGAAAATACTGTTTTATATCAAAGACATGCCCATTCTCCATCACAACTGCAACTGTACCTACCAGATGTTGCCATAAATTTGATCATATTATGAAGCCTATTGTGTCTGGTGAACTGAGTGCACGTGGTCCAAATGGAGCCCAGTATGTCAGACGTATTGTTCTAAATGGCTTTTCTATTATAGATTGAGACACTCAGTCATCTGGACATCGAGGGGACAAGTGATTAAGTAATTGGGTAGAGTTGGCCAAGCATTCCAAATTGGTCCATGGGTTCCTTGACCTCTTGTTCTGCAGCAGTGCTTAAATGCGTGTTGTCTTAGTGCAATGCAATAAAGCATTTGTTTGGAATACTCCCTCCAAAAGCTTGTCTGCATTACATTATTTCAGACAGTATTCATTTTTAATTGTCATTTATATTGATTTAGATAGCCTTTCACCTATATACCACCATTTTACAGGAAAATATATATGTATATATGTATGTATATTTTAAAGATACACTGATGACAGTGAAAGGTGCTGAAGTGACGATGCAGGGACATGACTTCTCTGCCTTTATCTGTGCTTCTGTCAATTAATTTCTGGACGTGTAGCACAGATTTTCATCAGTTGTTCACTTCAGACCCCTCACCCTAATTTAATTGCACCGCATCCCTATTTGGTGCTACAATTTACATCTATGAAGGAGGCAGCTTGAAACTGTTTCAACAGTTGGAGCCTTTTAACAGTTTAGGAGTTCAGCCATAGGGGAAAAGTGCATCTTTCTACCAAAACACCCAAGTGTCTGTAATGCCCCCTCCCCAGTTGTAAAATTGGATTCAGAAGGTGCAAGTGCAGGCACATCACACATACATTTGTAGGCTGAAGCATGCCTGGGCTCCTGGCACATGATCTAGTCTGCTTGTTTGGCCTGCCACATACATACCTCCTACAGCACCCAAAGGCACTACCTGGCCAGGCATTCGGCCTCTTTGCCTTCAGAATTACGTCCTGACTATGTGACAAGAGACAGGGGTACGAGCCCCTGGAACAACTCAGCTGTAGGTGGCAGTGGGGAACGGGCCAGAAACTGGATGAAATGTCCTGCCAGGCCAGAGTCTGCCCGTAGCCTCGTTCAGCTGTCGTATGAAAGGAAATGCGAGTGAATCATTCACAGTTTCTGGCATGCAAAACTGTTTTGTGACTTTCATTTTTGTATTCTCCTCCCATTTTAGTCCTTACAGCTTACAGACGTACCTCACAGATAAATATATGTTGCTGCACTTGATTTACTCTGTCCAAACTCCCCAGATTAACCTCATTAACTTCCAAATTTACAAACTGCTGCTTTCTTTCTATGGCAGTGGCTGAGATGTGGGGCAAAAGCAGCCTGCTCCTGCTGGGTGCGGTGCTGAGATCCCATCTTGTTTACCAGAAGCTGTGCTGGCGAAGCCACACTTCTCTCCTTCTCATTTCATGTGGCAGGGAACCTTCTTTGTGGGTTAACCGTGTGGTTGCTGGCCAGACCTCGAGATGGGCACAGGAGGAGTATTTCGAGTGAGGCTTGAGAAGATTGCTGTGTTGGGCCATCACAGAGGGCTGACTGGATGGTGCGTTACATGTAGCGTTATCACTGTGGGCACTGATATGAGAACCAGCCGGGCGTTTCTCATGATCAATTCTAAGTATTTTCAGGAGTGCAGCACTGCATACGAGGAACTGAGCTTGGATGGGGCTTCAGGAGGCCACCAGCTTCCAACCCCAGCCCCAGGCAGGCCCCGTTGTGAAGCCAAGGCTCGGAGGAAGCTCCCGCTGACGGGATCTCAGAGCCCACCGCCCCGGAGGCACAAACCCAGCCTCCCACCACCGCTCCCCCCCCCCCCCCCGCTGCCAGCGGGGCGCCCCCGAGGCGCTCAGCCGCGGTGCCCGGGCTCCCCTCACGCGTGAGGGGGGCGGAGGGGCGGGGACCTGCGGGCACCTCCGCGCACAAAGGGGCCGGAGCGGGCACCCGAGCGGGCGGATCCACCGCCGTTACGGCCGTTGAGCGGCGGTTGGCGGCCGTTGGCGGCGGCGGGGCGGCCCCCGGCCGCGCTACCTGCGCCGCGCCGCCACGTGAGCGCCACATCAGCGCCGCTCCGCGCTCCCCAAGCCGGCAGCGGCAGCCGCAGCCGCAGCCACGGCAGGCGGCGGCTCCGGCCCCGGCCCCGGCCCCGGCCGCGCTCCCCGTCCCGGGAAGATGCTGCAGTCGCTGGCGGGCAGCTCCTGCGTGCGGCTGGTGGAGCAGCACCGCTCCGCCTGGTGCTTCGCCCTGCTGGTGCTGGGCTACCTGCTCTACCTGGTGTTCGGCGCCGTGGTCTTCTCCTCGGTGGAGCTGCCCTACGAGGACCTGCTGCGGCAGGAGCTGGGCAAGCTGAAGCAGCGCTTCCTGGAGGAGCACGCCTGCCTCTCGGAGCAGCAGCTGGAGCAGTTCCTGCTGCGGGTGCTGGAGGCCAGCAACTACGGCGTCTCGGTGCTCAGCAACGCCTCGGGCAACTGGAACTGGGACTTCACCTCCTCCCTCTTCTTCGCCAGCACCGTGCTCTCCACCACGGGTAAGGCCGCCGAGGCCCGGGCTGGGCCCCCCGAGGGTGTGGGGCCTGGCCCCGGGTGCGGAGCGGGGCTGAGGCGAGGCCCCGGCCCCAGGCGGCCGGTGAGCGGCTGGGAAGTTTGCCTCGGAGCCGGGAAGCCGCTCGTTCACCGGCTCGCGGGTTCACCTGGTTAGGGGGCATCCCGCGGTTGAGGGGAGAAGAGACGCTTTACATAGCCAGCGTCGTGTCGCAGAGGCTCTGAGTAACCTTGTCTGCAGGCACCGAGCTCTCGTCCCACCTGCCCTTGGCTTCAGGTGGGCGGTGGGATATCTCGTGGTGGTGATAACAAGGAGGCATCCCAGAAATGAGCTGGGCAGAGTGGAAGCGGGAGGCATCCGAGCCACTGGGTGACTTCCCAGGACTGTCACAGTTTGCTTGTGTAAGCTATCTTTTATGTAAGGTGCACAACCCAGGACAGCAGTGGTGCGACCTCCCACAAACACGTACATTGATGCCCTTGCTACATGTTAAATTATTAAAAGTGAAACTGTATTTTAAGTCCGCCCTACTTAGCACTAAGAGCAAAAGTATTGACTTTAGTTAATTCTTAAAGAGGCAGTCACTGTGCTGATTGCCAAGCCCCCACCTCTCATCCCCCTGTCCTCTCCTGAACTTTTGGTGCCTTTGAAAACACAGCAAGGTGGGTGCCCATCTTCTGTGAACTCTGCAATGCTTTTAGAAATCTCTTCTTAGGGTCTCCATCTCCTTTGAATTTGGGGTGGGGGTGGGGAGACGACACCTTGCTGTCAAGCTGTTTAAAAAAAAATCTTCCAGATTTGGTTTAATATCTGTGGGTGAAAGTGCATGAGCGACTGAATTACTTACTGAAATAAATAGCTAAGGCTTCTTGAATAAGAGAAACTTTAAAAATTCACCCTAAAACTAGTCCAAACAAAGGGCCTTGCCCTCTAACTGATCTGAGTCTTGGCAGTACATTGGTACTACTATAAATGATGATTTTTTTTTTCTCTGCCCTGAAGTGATCATTCTTACTGTTAATGGAAATTTAATGAGCTGATATCAATAATGACATTTAATATTTTGCAGTATACTTACTTGATCATGTTTTGGCACTTCCTGAATGATTAGAACAAGCATTGACTTTTTTTTTTTTAACAAACAAACAAAAAAAACAGTCATTGAATCTATAGATCAGGTTGTCAGCTCATTATAAAGAGTTGGATTTTTTAATTTCTTTTTATATTTTATTTTTTAAAATAGGGTTATGGATTCTACTCCACCCCTTTGGTCCTACTAACTAGACAAGGAGTTTATATAAAGAGAAAGTGATATGCTTGTGACATATGCAATTAAATGTTTCCACTGAATACATTTTTAAGCTTTAATCAATACACAGTAGCAATAGTAGTGAGACAAGCACGGAACTGTGATAGTACTTCAGTGCTAAACTCTTATTTTTCAACAGTAAGGACAAACATGGAAAAGGGAACCAGTGCTGGTGGTACCAACTGATGGTTGCTTCTGGGCTAGGAGAAGCAATGCGAAATTGCAGGGAGTGCTTGAATGTCCCATATGTTCAGCTGACTGAGTTTGCCATTCATCATGTAAATAAATGCACACCTACCTCCTGTTCAGAGGACAAAGCTTATCTCACAGCCTTCTAGTTTTCTATATAAAGCATATGGGGAAAGCATTTAATTTTAGCATGCTCAGCTCCACTTCTTTTTTTCCTCCCATCCTTATTATGTTCTTTGGCTTCTTACTAGCTAGAGAAAATCCTTGAAGGAAATGACAAAGCTACTTACGAAGTCTGAATTATTCTTCAATGGAGGACATTTGCAGATTAGATACAATAAGGCAAATTTTTACTTGGAAGAAATTCACAGAGCACATGCAGACTGTCACAGGACAGTCACAGGCTGCCTGAAGGGTGGGTGAACAGAGGGCAGCAAAATGGGCTGGGGGTGAGGCTTCAGCAGATGACAGCAGTGACTGGCAGCAGGTTTAACGACTTCTAACATATTTATTCCTCCCTGTACAGATTAAGCAGTCATGCAGAATGACATATGAGCAGTCTGCAAGATGAAGCAATTTGGTCATTAAGCACTGACAACATAAACACTAAGAATGTACAGTTGTGTGCATTTAAATAGCATCTGTCCTGCAAACTCGTTACAATTATGTCCTTACGCACACGTATGGTCAGTGCTAGATGTCATGAATAATTTTGCTGAAGCAGTTGTTTCTGGTTGGCTTTGTTGTGGGGCCATTATTAGAGACAAAACACATTTGTATAATAAAAATGAAATAATGTTTTGCACTTGCTCTCCCAGGTAGTGGGCTTTCACTGTTAAGCTCTAAGATTTTACTGCATATCAGTGCAATATGGGAATGCTGCACCATGGGGAATACCGTAGGCAGAACGGAATAAAAAAGGAAGATGATATCACTTGTGCTGGAAGGTTTGAAGAGTAAAGTGGCTTTTATTTTTGAAGGAAAACAGATAGGAGAGGAAGGGAGATGCCAATTTAGGAACGTAAGGCCTGCATTTTGACACACCTTTTTGGAAAGGGTCTTTTTAGCGTAGGGATATACCACAGCATTTCATGAGAAAGGAGGATAAGTCTTATTCTGGCTGTCTGGCTTTGAGTATTTTTCCTCCATCACAAATATGTCTAAGGGTTTTACTTAACATCTGTTCACCAGAGGGGATGGTGAGAAAGAGCTTCTTCGGATCCTTCTGTTTTGTGGCAGAGTTAGCAAGACGCACTTTGCCCTGACCTCAGGAAAGGTGAGGAGAAGTTGTCTTCCATAACAGCAATGCACATCTCTCATTTTTGTTTAAGAACAGACTACATCCTTGTCTAAACCACAAGAGTTTAGATTAGTAAGAAGAGGGAGGAGAGAGCTGTTAGTATTCAGATGCTTCTGAAGCCCATAATGTGGCTGTCTGTGAGGTGGTTAGTGGGTATCAACATCTGCAGAAATTAGCCTGTACTAGTTTAAGTGTTGTTAATGGGGACTGGGTTATGTTATGCCACACCATGAGGAGTGATGCCCAAGGTCCATGATGCACTGGCTTCAGTTTTCTGCTTGCTGTATTCTGAGAAGAGTAAAGAGATCTGTGTAATAACTGTAGCTAGATGCTGACAGCATCTAGTACCTTGGAAGTGCTCAGCTGAGGAAGTAGTAAAGAAACAGTGTGTCTTTCAGGGAAAGTTTTAGTGTTCAAGTTACATAGTTTATATGAGCTCTACCAGCAAGCAGTATGAGGAATTAACGAATGTATCATTTGCTTCCTAAGGGCTTTCTCTGTTAGGTCTGATTTCTTGTAAGCATTGTTACTGATGACTTGCAAGAGAAACTAAGCTCTGCCTTTCTTATGAAAGACAGCAGACTGGGAGGTGGTGCTGGAGTCAGTGGCTGTGCTGCAAAAGAAGGTAGGCTTGATATGAAGTGATTAGGGAGGGAAAACCCTGTCAGTCTGCATCATTTTCTCCATATTCTTCTGTCAAGAAACTGTCTCTTATATTTCTGCCTCCTGGGGGAACAGACCCCATATCCAATGCAGACTTAGCGTGCATTATGAATCTTGACAAATCCATGGACAATTAAGGAATGATGTGAAAGCATCATGATGTCTTTGCAATAAGCCACTGTAAGATTCATACATGCTTATAACAGAGCCCTCAGGTTGAAGAGACCACATGGGAATTTCATAACATATGGAAGAAGGTGAATTTAACTTCATTAGAAAAAAGATATTTTAGAGGCTTTAGGCAAAGAAGGCTTTTATTTGTTCTAAACTTTATTTTAGTGTAAAACTTTTTTTTAATACAGATATTGTAGGCATCAGAATACGTGGTCTCTATCCCTGAGGATGACTGTATTGCCTCATTAACACACACTGAATAAGTGCATTGCATAAGTAATATCAAATACATGTCTAGAAACCTGGCATAGGATTTCCTGTAGCTTGTATGAATATATACAAACTTGGTGATAGTTTAAACTTGGTTACCTCTGACTCCAGCAGAAAACTGAAGCTTCATTATACTGCTGCTCTGCCTGTACCACTCATGGATCGCTTAAATACCTTTGAATTGCAGCTACTGACCAGGTCTGGGATGCCAAACTTTGGGAAGGAGCTTTTAAAGAGTTGTTAGTTACTTAGAAAGCAACAGGAAAATGGAGCTTGCTGGAGATTATCTAGGAGATGAAACTAGCTGTGCTGTGCTGTGCTCTGCAATAGAAGGATGTTTGTGCAGGAGTACTGGTAAGGAAAGCAAAGGAAAAGAAGAGGCAAGTTGACAAAGATGCCAGAGCAGGATTACATTCAACATGCCAACTGTTTAGATGTTGACTTAGAATGTGAGAAATCACATTCTTTTCCCTCCTTGGATCTGAACACATACCCCAGGACAATGGTCTGATGTTACAGACTGCTCTGGCATCAGATAGTCATAGCTGCTCCCTCAGGCTGTTCCCTTCCAGACAGATCAGGAACGACTGTCTCCTGATCTATTGGGATGATAGATCAGGAACCAGACATCCCACTTCTTGCTTTGGTAGTATAAACACAAAGGGAAAGTCCTTCTGTCTGCCTGTGTGTCTGCTTTCCTCTTGGGGAAAATCCCAATTTTTAAAGACCACAGAACAGCTCCAGACTTGCTGCTGCCATATTTCAGTTTGGGCCTAGGGTTAAGGTGCTGTCTCCTGGGACACAGGAAACTTGAATTCTGCTGAATGCTGTTCTCAGAAGAAGGATTTGAACTATGGTTTTCTAGTCTTGAGGAAGAAAAAACAAACAAACAAAAAACTACCATTCCGTATGTTAGGAAGCTATAGGAGAAAACAAGAGGAATACATATAGAATAAGACAGGGAAGGTAGACTAGATGCTTCTGGTTTCTCCATCTTAGAATGTAAAAACACGGAAACATCCGAGACAAGTAAAACAACCTCAAATTTAAAATTACCCAAGAAGGAACTTAAGTTTAAAAAAACAGCCCCACCAACAAACCCCTCAACTTTTCTGAGTTTGGATGGGGAAAAAATCAAGTTGATACGAGTTTTATAAATTATTGGTATTAGTCAAAGTTAGTAAACTTTTGGGGAAGGCTATTAGGCTTCATGCTGCAGGATGCAAGCTGTTCTTTAGCTAGCAGAGATGACAGCTGCAGCCAGTAGCCTGGTCATATTACCTCTTGTGTGCCTGGGACAAAGTTCTTGTCTTCTCTGCTAAAGCAGACAGCAGCAGAGAGGAAATCCGTGCATGTCCTGTCTCATGTTCCGGGCCAGCTGGTGGTTCCTGGTTTCTCATGTGAGCACAGCCATCAGCTGTGCCAAACTCCTGCTCGTGCATGCCAAAATAAAGGGCAGCAACAGTAGCTCTAATCCAATGTTTATGCTTTCCAGGTCAAGGAGTAGTAAAGACTATCTCCTGGCAGAAACCAGAGAAGCCAAGGAGTAGTGTTACTGTGTTATTGCTCAGAGCAGTGCTGGCTGGTGCTGGATGAAGCGCCTCTCTTACCTGCTTTGTCCTTGCTTCTGCATCGCGCTGTGCTGCCTGCCTTGCTAAGTTCCCGGGGATGAGGAGCTAACCCAGCAGCTTTCCACACTGGAAGGACTAATACTACTGCCTTTCTTGTCCTTCCATTTCAGGTCTGAGGTCACTTTTCCTCTAATGAAGGAGAAAATAATAAAAAAGAAATTAATAAAACAGTCCATTGAACATAGAGTATAACTGACCTCAGGACTAGGTTGATGGTATTCTGCCCTGGGCTTATGAATCAATTCTTTTCATAAATGGTAACTTTGCTATTTCTCTATTTTTTCCTAATTCTGTTGTTTTAAAACTACATGTCATAGACAGATTGTATGGCCTCTAGTTACTCTGTTATTATTTCTAATTATTACTCTGCTTGCCTTTATTTTGTTCTGTGATATTTACGTCCTTATTGAAAGGAAGAGTAATATCTCCAAAAACTTGCCTTTTATTAAAAAGTTTGTAATCCTTTCGCAAAGTTGGAATTTTTACTACTGCTCTGCTGACGTCTCTAGATTGATTCCTAAGCCAGAAGTTATGTACACTTTCAGAACAGGACTTCTAAAATGCATGCATTTAATAACCAAATTCTGCAGTTCCTAGCCATTGTTGAATAGGATTTTCACTTGTATGTGTATGCAACTTAAAGTACCTTTTTTGAAATACCTGGTTTTTCTTGGTTTCATTTTTCTATTGGCTGTTTTTTGTTCTTTGTTTCATTTTGACCTGTAGCACCATTGTTTTAACCTATGCTTTATTTTGATAGAAGAACGTGATGATCCAGGGAGAAATTTCTGGTTTAGCCACTGCTCCAAGTTAATTATGAATTAGGCCACAAGCTGCTAAGCCATATGAAGACCAAAATGTCCCTTGGCATGTGCAGAAGTGGAATTTTAGCAATCTGAGGAAAAATTGGGATACCTTTGTGAGTTTCAATGAATTCAGGATTAGAGAGTAGCAATAAAATGTTTTTTAAGAGTTAGCTACTTAAATTCCTACTGCGTCTCTGGATCTGACCTCAGCTGCTTGTAGGTTGATATTTGTACGAAATTTAACTGTAGCCCTAGAGTGGTTACTAATGATGACCCAGGAGACCCTATGAGAAGTGTCACTACGTTTTTCTCTAAAGAACCTAGCTAAAGTCTTTTATAAGATTGTCCTGACAAGAAACGCAAAGTGATCTGTTTAAGAAACAGGACAGAAAGAAATGAATAAAACAAAGCTTTTCAAGTGGCTGTGCTTCAGAAAAATGTCAGAGTGGCTTTTTCAAGAACAGGGATTTTCTCTCCCTTGGAAAGAAAAAGGTACGCGTTCATCTCTGAAAGCAGCGGATGAAAACTTGGAGGAAAACCTCATATGAATCAAAGCTGTCACCAGACCACAGACACAAAACCACTGAGTGTTATCACAGTCCGTGTTCTCAAACGATTTTTGTGCCAGTAATTTAAGCAGCTGCAGAAGGCATCACAGCGACTTTGAGGCGTTGAGGCAATGCAGACACAGAAGCAGGGAGATGACCAGGGAATACAGCCTGATCTCACCTGGGAGACAGGTTTTGTCAGCAGAACAAGCCAACCCAGCAGTCTCGGTACCACTCTGCTTGGGTGTGAGAAAGCGGAGCTGCTCCCTCTGACCAAGCTGCATACTATTTACCAGTAGGAACTTCAATAACAGCTTTCCATCTTTCTCCTAAAAATCGTGAGTCTAGGCTGATGTTAAGCTGACACGGAGTAGAGACTTTCTGCATTCTTTTTTGTCATCTACTACAAAACAAACTTCTGGAGTAGCCAGAACTTCTATGCAGAATGTTTTCAAGCAAAACTCAATAAACAGAAACTTAATCCTAATGATACGTGAATGTAAGTTCTAAATTTTGGCTTTTACAGATGTAAATTCACTTCAAGCAGCACTTAGATTGTGGGACTGGTTCTTTGTTGTACTGGCTCTACAGTTCTATTATGGTGGTTCTATTATGCTGAAATGAGTATAAGAGGAATACTTTTCCCAAATCAATATGAAAATATTTTATTTAGTCACTAAATATGATCCATCCAGTGTTTACAGTAATGGAACTGCATTTAGCTGATATTGATATGACTGTATGCCATTAAAATAACAACTAGGGTACATATTTGTTTCAGTTTAAATACTTGCTGCAGCGTTGGTAAAAGCTATGTGCCAGGCTTTTCATACAGAGACATGCAGTGAGACTAAAAAGGATGAGCCCAAGGCTTGTCTCTCATGCTGTTGGGGAAGGAAACGTAGTCTGATCTACAGAAAAGGACACAACTACTAAGCCTGTGAGAATCCTGCCACAAGTGCATGTCTGCTTTTGCGTCTTCCTTTCAGCTGTGATGTTCTTAAGGGTAACACACGAGTATCCCGAAGCTAAGCAGAATACAGAATTGTGGGGCAAAGGTCTCCTGCATCAAGGAAAAGGAGGCAGCTGGCTTGACAATGATTATAAAATTTACTGCTGTTCCCCAGATTCTTCTCCCTTTGGGTTATATGCAAAGATTAGATACATACTCTAACTAGTTATTTTAAAATGCAAGAAGAATTCTTGGCAAGAAGATGCAAAAGTGATAGATGACCTCAAATTATGACAGCACTGGCTTGCATAGGGCTCATGCTTGCTCTTATCTTAAAGCCTGCACTGACCTTTCTCTTGTGTGATAGTTGGGCTTTTACTTTATTTGTTGTTTAAAGTGTACAAGGAAGATTCTGACCACATATTTTGCTAGGCTGAGCTTTTGAAATGTGATTGGCAGGCTCAGACATTGTAACGTGCAATAGTAGCACCAAAGTCTAGAGGCAAGCTAGAGTGGGTGCCCTCCTTTGTGTTTTATATAGTTTGAAAAGGGTTTTGCTCCTTCAGAGTCACCAAATGCAAAGGCAAGACACATTCTGGTTTTGTCTCTCCCCTAGTAGGCTGGAATCATAGTAGGATTCATGGTGTTAAAGAAAGCTGTAGTAGGAAACAGCAATAGTGTGCTCTGAAAGTAGCAATGTGTTCAGAGATAGGTTTGAAAAAAATAGTAGTAGCTCAAACGTTTAACTTTGGGACACTTCATTTTACAATCCTTTACATCTAACTTCATGAAAGGGGGAAAGAAGTCCTAAAAATATCTTCTTGTGCTCATGATTAACAGGAGAAGGCCATGAAATCTCTACTCTGTGTATTATTTAAGTAGCTATTTACCCAACTGCATATTGTATGAGACAGACATAGGCCTACAGGAAATAAGAAAACCCTAAAGGAAACCATAGAACTTCCATTTCTTCTACAGCTTTGGAAGCTTTAGTGTATATGATTTACTAATGGGTAATTAAATTTTCATTTCACAGCATGTCTTGTTACTTACTTTCACAGTTACATATTAACTTGGAATACTGACGCAGTAGTACAGCTAAAAGGACTAAGACTCAGATGTGTCATTGTGTTACCATTTGGAAGTCCTAGCTACAGAAAACTGTAAGAGTGATGCACAAGAAGGAATGCAAAATGCTGTTAATCATCTGAATGGTTAGTATTGGGCAATGATGAATTAAACATTAATTGGGCAAAGGTGAATTAAACAGGCTCTTCTGTGTAAGAGCCTGTTTAATTCACCTGTGTGTGTAAGCTTGTCTGTTGAGAAATCAAGGTTCACAACCTGTCTGCTGGTCCTGTACTGCAGCTCCTGTTGGGCAAACAAACAGCTCTGAACATTGCCTGACGTTGCGTTCTGTGAATCAGCAGTGCACATTGATAAGACGAGAAAATCTAGGGATAGGGCAAGCTCCTGCCTTACTTCATTACTGGAGTTATTATACGTTTATGCCTATAAATAGTATGCCTATATGTTCTGCCTATATGTAGTGCAAAAATAAATCTTTATCTCTCAGATCTTTCCGTGCAGCCATTTGTACTACTTGAAGCCTGTTGAATGTTCGGGTCATGCTTTCTGGAGTAACTGCTATCTGACAACTTTGTGTGCTGCGTAGAGGAAAATGTCACTTATCCTAGAAGTTGTTGGTAATAACAAATCTCAGCCTCAACTAAAAGATAGGAATTCTTTCAACACCATAAACGGCTGTTCCAGACATTAGCCTTGCATTATACCATGTCCTTAGATGTCACAAGGGAGATGGTGATAATCTCTCAAATCTCTGAACCACCTTCTAGAAGTAGATGCTGAAGCACATGTGTAACAGGAACTGCTTTACTGGCTAAAGCACTTTCTGTCCCACAAGTAAAAGAACAGAAGTGTTATTTCTGTATGCACTTTGCAAAAGGATAAACTGAGTCAAAGAGAAAAAAGCAGTTGTGAAAGTTCATGTAAGCCATTAGTATGGCTGAGAATAGGAGCCTGTGAATTTTGTCTTGCAGCTCTCTGTTCCTCCTGCTAGGTGCTAGGTCATGTTTCCCTACAGTAAGCTGACTTTTTCCATCCCATAGATGTGCTTTAGCACGCTTTCATTTTCTTGCATTGGATGGTTGGGTTGGTGGTGTTTGTGTTTTTTTTTGTTTGTTTGTTTGTTTTTCATTTTGTTTTGGTTTTTGGTTTATTTTCATATTGTTTTAGTATGAGTTTCTCTGCTCAGTAATAATAGTGAAAATTGCAGCTTCTTGAATAAGGACTTAGAGAAGCCATATCGAAATCTGTAATATGCATTTCTGTGTCTTCCATGGAGACTCCAGAAGCACTGCCACTCCCATCTAGGAAATAGTTCAGTTGTGTACTCTGTGCAGAAGACAAGATGGTTATCAGTTAATGCAGCCCACACAACTTATCAAAAGTGTGAATAGCCTTTATGGGAAGAAGGCAGAGTTTGTTCTGCTTTAGCATGCTGGTTACCTCTCCTTATATCTAGTAGAAAGTTTGCCCAGGGTGAGGTAAAACAAAATGTGCTGAGCCTACCAAACAACCCTGCCACTGGAAGGAAAATATGTTGGACTGTTGACTCCCAATGTGTGGTGCAGCCTTCTTCCCTGTGCTAGCTCTGTTGCTTCCTGGACCACAGCAGTAAGCCAGCTCAGTTTATCGGCCTAGAAGAAAAGCAGGTGCTTTCTGCAGGATTAGTTTGCTCCAAGTTACTGCAGTCAGATAAGCTACAACCAATGCAAGAGGGGTAGAGCCACAAAGGGAAAAGGATCTTCTTTCTCAGCTGCAACTCTTACATCAGATACCTAACAAATTGGTGAAAGCATGGGAAGGATCAGAAATGCATGGCCAGATCAACAACAGGTGTAAAAGGAGCTGGCAACCTAAGAATGTGTTCCTGTAATGATGATGTATCTGACAATTGTTCATTGCCCCTCATGAAGGAGCAATATTTCAAGCAAGATTAAACTGACAGCTAGCAAAGCTGAAAGAAGCTCCTCTTTGTTGATAGATATGCTGCCTCTGACATATTTCTACACCTTGCTAGGACTCTATCCACTACCCCATACACACATCTTAGGGGGGAGCTTTATTTTTACCCTGCTAGGTAACTAGCATTATTTGATAATTTGTCATTTTTGAATCTAATACAGAACTAATGCAGTCCTACCTTTGTGTTTAGTTACCGTAACTAGTTCGTAAGTCCTGATCCTTGAAAATTACGAGAAACTTGATGTTTGCATAGGGCCAGGCTCTTGCAAAGAAATACCTCACTTGAAAAGATGTGCTAACTATCAATTTGCACATTGCTGACCCTGGCTCTTCACTGCCTGTCTTTATTTTGGAACCACCAGCCAGTTTATCACCTTCTTCCCCTGCCAGTACATTGGCATCTGAGAGCTGCCATTTACAGCATCCCACGTAGAGCCTTTTTCTTGATGGCCTTGGTTTGCACATGCAAGCACTGATAGGAAAGTGCTGAATGTGAACCCCCCACACAATTCAGTCTTTCAGGCTGGGCAGATGCTCAGCAGGTTGATGTATATGCTGCCTTAAGGTACTGGAGCCTGAGGAAACGGGACCCAGAATCATTGATCGGTGTTGATGGTCTTGGTCTGATGCAGTAGGTCCAGAATTATGAAGGAGCACTGCATTTTTGATGAATTGCCCTATGGATTTAATGTTGCCTGCTTTCACTGTGTGCAGGGCTATCTTATTCTGTCCCCAAGAGGCTAGGATGATATATCTGCACTAGGTCAATCATACTATAGTTGCAAGAATTTCTGAAGATATCATATACCCTACCAGGAGGCATTTTGCTAGCAAGCTGGAAAAACATTCACCATCTTAAAACAAATTGCCATTAATCTAAACAGACAATAATGGTGTTTGAAACCCCACAGCATTTAAATTGTTCTATCTTAATGTTGTTGGCTAAATGTCTTGTGTCTGTAGTTTGCCTTTCTAAGCACTACATTGTGATTTATTTCTAAAGAATTTCTAGTTAAAGCTGTCTACGGTTCCTCTTATGAACAGAAATAGTATGTGCAATTACAGTGCTGTTCTTTTCTTCTATTGTCCCTGTATTTGTTGGTAGGGCATACAGTCGTGATTATGCTGGCTATCCTGATTCCAGTGTGATTAATTTAGTTCATGGTTCCTGCAGTTGGTGTTTGCTGTATGGGCTGTCCTAAATGTGTGAATGATTCAATACTCAATATCTGTAAAATCTGTTTACAGTTCAGTAAGCCAGCTCGCAACAGTTAAAGTATTTCCCCATTGGGTCTTGTAAATTAATGTTCTGTTTTGAATGTGAAAGTGTGAGTCTGTTCAGCTAGGCTATATTTGGATGGCAGAGTACCATCAAACATCGTGTTATGGACTGTGATTTGGAATAAACTATCTAATCTGAAAGATATTTCACTTTGGCCATTGATTAAACTTTGTCTTTTAATTTCAGAAGTGATAAGGATTACTTTTTAATTTAGGAATGAATATTCCAGGTGGAACATACCTTCCATAAAACTGGAGATTGATGCGCTCTAACTGTGTATTTCAGTTAGTTGGTTCACTGATTTCTGCTATTCGTGTTGATTTGCATCTGTTTTGCTCCACATACTGTTGAATCCTTCATATTTCTCAGGAACAGCTATTAAAACAAAAGGTAGGGATACGACTTATTTGTATGCAAACGCATTATTATGTCTGATGTAAGCATGAAATACTGAATTATCTTACAGAGATATGTAAGGACTATGTGTCTTCCTCTGTCAACAAGGGAGCTGATGCTAGTAATTTCCCCAAGTTCCACATGTCAAATCTACAAGATTAGAAGTATACGTTCCTATTCCCCTGCTGTATTTTGTAGATAATACTTTCTTCTACGTGAGGTTGTGTTTTAATGCAAAGATGCTGCTTACAGGTTTGATTTTAACTTTCCTGCATGAAATTGCTTAATTTTTAATGTTGTGTGATAATTCTTTACTGCCCACAATACCAGTTTCATTCACTGTTTTCATGTCCTGTTCTTCCTGATGGTCCAATAAAGCAATTTTTGTTTCAGAAGTGAAGGTGGGAAGCATACTAATTTGCAGCTGGTTGTTTCTTTTTATTCCCAGCTGGTTGGAAGAACAACTGTGGCTTGTTTCAGTGCAAGAAGTGATAACATAGCAAGACCAGATAGGTATTCTTCACTAATCAGATGTGATGAAAGCACTGCAGTAAGTGCCACTGCAACACATTTAAAGCTTGTGACACCTCCCAAGATGGATTTGGAATGGCACCAGGTGCCTATTACCAATTTTAGAAACCTCTTCCCACTACACAGTACCAGACTTGTTCTCTTCAAGCTGAGTACCATACTGCACAGGTGCTGGGCTCATCAGTGGCAGCTGGCACATCCCTGTAGTATGTGCATAAACAAGGTCTTTCAAGTGGTGGAGGCTGAAGTAATTGATAGAACTTTAAAACCTGTTACAGAACGATTAGCAGAGGTAGGGAAAGAGAAAATTACAGCATGAAATGAAATCATGGTTCCAGACCTTTCCCAAGAAAGAAAAAGCTCTATCTTCTGCCAGTCTCTTCAGAACGTGTTTATCTTCTCACATTCATTGAAATGAAATGCTAAATGCATTTCTAAGCTGCTAAAATGAATTTTTCTGTAGGGGATATTGTTGCAGACTGCCATATCTATAGACAAAATCTAGAAGTATTACTGTTGTGTTAAACATATCACCTTTATGCTATAGACAAGGTGAAAGTCTCATCGAGCTTTTTATTAAATGAACACATGAAATGAAAAGATCATGTGCAAACTAATGACTAAATCTAGTCAAAAATGTCGCTTTCTTTCCTGGTCTCTCTGCCAAAACATTTTCCACGTTAAGGTTTTTCTTTCCAACATTGGATATTCAAGGATGCGAATCCTAGGAAGAACTGCAGAAGGGTTTGTACCTCTTCTCAATACCTTGAAATTGGTGTTGAAGATCTTAAGAAGGTTTTTAATGAATCCATTTCTTTACATATTGATCTTGGTGATCTGTGGCTTCAAAAATCCATTATTGTGGGAAGGTTGCTGCACGTGTGTTGCTAAACAGAATACAAAAACCCTTAACAAAAGAGAAGAGCAAAACCTTGCCTTGTTTTCTAACATTTCAGAGGACCGCAAGTAGACCTTCCCTAGTAAAGCCTGTTCACATTTCTTTTTTTTAATCAAATTTTAGTTTCCCAGGCAGAGTTTGTTCTGTCAGGAAATATTCATAATAAAGTAATCTGATGGGGGGCCCCACTTTGATACAGATTTTTGACCATCTGTTGCCTAGCGGGCAGGTAAACCAATAAAAGAATAATTGGAATTTTCCTTGCTGAAGTCTCAGAGGAGCCCTCAGGAAGTCTAACCTTGCTTTTGACCTGTTGGGGTTGGCTTTTATTCAGCAGACTTTTGTCATTTTCATCCTTTTTTTTGCCCCCATTGAAAAATGAATCCTAGGTTTCATGGAAAATAGCTGTTGATACAAGAGACGTGTTTCATTACTTATGCTAACTGCTTGCTAGAGGCAGATCTAAAAATATGGTGCTCTGGTTTTGGATAGGTATTTCTAGAAATATGCTGTTATTGAGAGGTTGGGGGAGGAAGGGGATGCAAAATCCCAACCTGAGATGGATCCTAGTTTGATTGCAGTTTAACCCTATAGGGTCTTAAATCCGGGATAACTCTTGAGAGGACCCGAATTCTAGTATACAGACTTCAGATTTAGGAAAAAAAAAAAAAAAAGTAAAATGTTTTTAAGGTAAAACCAAGCAAACCTAGCAATGCACACATATCTTTTGACCACCATCTGTGACAGAACTGAAGCCTGAATGCTTCCTCAGAGGTTTAGCAGACTTCTGTCTGCTGAATGTGCTCGCGTATTTAGTCTTTGTTCCTGCACTGAGCACTGTTTGAAGCCATGCACACAGAGCATGAAGTCTTTAATGACACTGCTCCAAAAAGCGTTATTGAAGCTACCAGGACTCTGAGAGAACACAGGTCCAGCCCACACAAACCTCATACCAGGCTGAAGGTTTAGCTTGTCATAACAAAAAAGGTCCACAATGAACAGTTTTGTAGGTACTATGTAGCTTACTGTGGGGCAGTAGGGTTTAAAAAATCTGGCTTACTGTTCACAAAGGGTAAGTGGGAAAGCTCTGCCAGCCGAATGCCTGGGGAGCCCAAGCTTGTCCTACAGACTACGTGTCCTTTCTAAAGGTGTGTTTAATAGCCCAGGAAATGGGTTATATGCCTCACCTGGAGTCCTGCCACCTTTGTCTCACACACAGCAGGTCCCTTTCTGGTGGTAAGCAACGTGTGCTTTCACGTAGGCTGTGCCAGAAAGGTCTAACAGTTCCCTTGGGCTGATAATGTACGCTGCACTCCCATGTAATGTATCCAGGCGGGGTTAAGGAGATGCAGTGTCTGTCTGTGGCATGAAACAATGCTATTGTTTTTCACTTAATTATTACCTTTTGAGCTGTATTTCTCTCTGACTCTGCTTGAGAAGAGATGCTATTGTGAGGACCCCTCACTAATAACCATCTGATGTGTGGGAGGGACTGAGTTCTGTACTTACTCTTCGGGCTGAATTTGGTTCCCATGCAGTGGATCTGCTGTTTGTGTGGCTCTAGTACAGTGCAGCCTTTTGCCAAGTAGCATCAGTACCAATCAATTCCTTAGAGCTACTGGTGTGCGAATGGGTTCAGCATTATCATCGCTGCTGTGCAGTTGGAAGGTGTTTTTGCTACTTTAAATAGAAACTATAGGTAATAACTGACTAAAACAGCAGTCACTGTAAATTATCAAATGTTACCGCTTGCTAGCCTTTCAGTTTGCCCATCCAGCTCTAATCTTTGCATCAAGTTACATGCTGTGATGAATGAGGCATAGAGTGAACCTTGTGGTGGAAAGAAGTGTAGGATATTGTATTAGAATTAAAAAAGTATAAGCACTCCCTTGGGTTGGTGCTGAGTTTCGTCTAATTTCTCCCCAGTTTATGGAATGTCCTTGTATGTTCTTGAGAGCTGTGGTTCAGGTAGCCTCACAGTATGAATGCTGTCATCACTCATCTTGCATCGCTGTGTTTGAGTCATGATGGCAATTCGGAAACGTTACTTTAGAGAAGTGAAGGGCTTTCATACAAAAACCTGGAGCCCATCAGAAGAGGAAACGCTTTCTGTCTAGGGAGCTATACTCTTAAGATGCTCTGTCAAGGCCCTGCAGAATATGAATGCAGGAGGTGATGCTAGAGGAGCATCAATTAAATTTAAACTCTGAAAGAAGCTGAGGTCTGCCTGATTTCTTGGTCCCAAGTCAGTGCATCTGCAGTAGTGTTTTGGTTCAGGTCAGGCATGCAGTGCCACAAGTCCCTGGATCGTTTCTGCTCGTGATTCACGCTGTGGGCCAGTCTTGGATCATTCAAAGTGGACTCCTCTTCGATTGAACAAAGCTGAAGGAGGTAGTCTTGGAGAGCAGCAAAGTGCACCTCACCTGTTAATGTACATCCAGTCTTCATGAACAAAGTAGAGCAAACCTGAAGGTAAACCCTCACTTACAATGATGACCTTAGGTCCATGCAACTGATTGTTCCACTGTAGCACAGTAAGTGTGGTCATATAATGTAAACAAAGTGGCCCTAGAATTCTTGCCCCCTCCCCCCATTTCTTTCTTCCATTGCTATACTTTATATTCCAATAGTGAAAATAATTGGTTCTGGACAGAAATTGGTAGATACTTGATCCCTTAAGTAATATGATCAAATGTAGCTTTTTTCATGAAATTGAGATGAAATTTTTAAATAAGACCTCAGCTCCCGTTTCACTCAAATTATTTTCCTATTTTAAAGGGCTTGGTTTTCTGACAAATCAAACACAAAAACATTTTCTTCATCATGGCACCTTGTTTCTCTGACTACCTCTTTAGAGAGTAGAGAGTTAGCAAAATTATCACATTTTAATAGAAAATTACCATCTGTAAATAAAAATTTTAAATCTCCCTGCCTGCATTGGCTTCAGCTTTTCTCTCAGACATTGAAATGATAACAGGGTACTTGTACTGCTTTGTTTTGTCACTTGAATTTAATTGAAAAATGCCTTTAACACGCGTTCTTATGTCAGTGCTTGTGGATTATGAGAGTAGCTAACTCACAGGTGGTGCATGGTGACAGTATTTTCATCAGTTTCCAAGAATGTACATTTTTTTCCTAGTTTGAAAATATATTTATAAATTTCCAGCTCCAAGTGAGAAAAAAAGATTAATAATAATTCATATGAAAGTATGCCAGAATGCAGAGACAGAAAAATTAAAGGTTATTTGTGCTTTATTGTCAGTTGTTCTTAATGTTCAAAGTGGCAATAGTTCCTCTTGTACATAATTGATACAG
The DNA here is from genome assembly GCF_964035555.1 of Netta rufina. NCBI lineage: Eukaryota > Metazoa > Chordata > Aves > Anseriformes > Anatidae > Netta > Netta rufina. The sequence continues at coordinate 26,182,474 of NC_140125.1, forward strand.
GAGGAAAAAAAAAAAAAGGAATTGCAAAGACATGCCCAGGACACAACGTTCACTTTTACCATCTTCTTCCTATATATAGAGGTGTACAGCAACCTTGATATCATACAGGGTACAGAAATTTCTCCTAGAACAGACTTAGCCTGCTTTGGCAGCTAGGGAGGAACCAAGACAACAACCATCTTAACACATTTCCTAGCTCAAAAGAAGAAGAATATTCCTTAGACATGCCTTGGACAAGAAATGGATTACTGATTAGCATGAATAATGCGAGGATTTCACTGACAGAATTTTGGAATTCCAAAATGTGCTTTGGAATTTGGGGGTTTCCAGGGCTGTGAGGCCGCAGAAGCTGAGAGCGTATCCCTCTAGAAACTTGTAAGTGGACTTATAATAGTGTGCACACATAAAAAGACACAAGTTATCATTATCAGCAGATGGCACTGCGTTTTTTCTAGAGTTAAAAATAAATAAGTAGATGCACAATGTATGTATCAATTTGCTGTCCGTTGGTATATTCAAGTGGAAAGCCCTAATGCACTCTCAACTTTCCTTGCATAATTAATGGCCACAGACGAGCCAGCAGGGTGCCCTCGGAGCAAAGAAGGCTGACGGTGCCTTGGGCCAAGGGAAGTGATCCTTCCCCTCTGCTCAGCACTCCACGTCTGGGCTCCCCAGTGCAAGAGGGACATGGGGCTGCAAAGATGATGGAGGAACAGGACCACCCCTCCCACAAGGGAAGTCTGAGAGGGCTGGGACTGCTCAGCCTGGAGAAGAGCAGGCTTAGGGGGGTTGCATCAATGTGTGTGAACACCTAGAGGGAGGCTGCAAAGAAGATGGAGCCAGGCTCCTTTCAGTGGCACCCAGTGCCAGGACAAGAGGCAGTGGGCACAAACGAGCACAGGGAGGCCCTCTGAACACCAGGCCTCACTTCTGTGCTGTGGGGTAACAGAGCCCTGGCACAGGCTGCCCAGAGAGGCTGTGTGAGAGGCTCCTCCTGGGAGATCTCCAAAAGCCTCCTGGATGTGGGGCTGGGCAGCCTGCTCTGGGTGTCCCTGCTGGAGCAGGGGTTGGGCCAGGTGGGCTCCAGAGGGCCCTGCCAGCCTCAGCCCTTCTCATTCCCAGTCACAAATTCAGCCTCACATTTTTTCATAAAAAAAAAGTCATTACTCCTTTTGCTCTTGGCATAAAAAACTTTTTTGTTGGTTTGTTTTTGGTTTTGTTTGTTTGTTTTTAGTCAACAATTGTCATTCTTTCTGATAGTAGATAGCTTAAGTCTGAATATGTAGCCATAACCTCATAACCTCTGTCACACTGGGTATTTAGGGTGATGCATGTCATGTTGGTCAGGATGGGAATTAAACCTGAGTGATTTGCTAGGTCTGATGCAAATTGGTTTAAACAATTCCAAATATAAAAAAACCTTAAAGTGAACTGCTCCCCTTAAATAGTATGGGGAGTATCTCTTGCTCTCCTTCAAACATTTTCCATGGCTTTATTCATCAGCCTCCTCTTTTCCCAGCATCTGTGGATAGAGTTTCTAGCCCCGTTTCTTTCTTTGGATGGGTAAAAATATTGTTTCCTGTGTAGGAACAGATGTGATAGACGACATGATTTGCAAGCTATAAATGTTCTGATGTACAGCTGTTCTGGTAGAAGTTGGTTTTGAAGCTACCTTTGAATATAGATGCCTGTATTTAGATGCTATCGGGTTGATATTTTGGGTTCAGATGTTCCTGACAGCTGTCCAAGTTACTCATACAATCAATCTAGTTATAAAACTGACAGTGTTCAAAGCCATTCTACCTTTCTTGGTGCAGCAGATGACATTAGTGAGGGTATTATATGAAGCAGTTCTTTGAGCTAACTCCAAACTCAGCTGGCAGGACACTGGTTGTGAGGAATTAGCGGTCGTGGGCACTGATGACTGATGGCAGCAAAAAAGTAGTCTGATAAGGAACTGAAATTGTGTACACACAGTAAGTACATGCAGATCACTATGTTGGAATCTCTCTTTGTTTTGGAAAAAGTCCCTTGACATGTCCCTGTAATAAATATCACACTGAAATCGTAACTAGAAATTGGCAAAACAGGATTTGGTCTTTTGAGAAGAGAGAAGGTGAGAAATCATTGTGAAGAAGAAATAACCTTTGAGGTTAATTTAGTTGTTTAAATACTCTTTTACCACTTTTATTCTAGCAAGGTTTGAGGGCTACATCATTGGAGGGAGCTGGAGCAGCACTGAATCAGATCACTTTGGCTGGAGGTTTAAATCGCCCCTCCTGGTGCTGTGTGAGGATGGATGTAATGACTGCTTTCCTTCATGGCAAAACTGGTTTAAGAGGTTTCTGCCACACCCTTCATCACCTCCCTAATTATGCCGATGCAGCTGTTTGAGGACAGCATTGTATGCTTTAATTAGTGAAATGAACTAGGTTTCAAACAAATTTCCTTCTCACTTTCCCTCATTTTTTCCATGCAGATTGTTTAATTAACAGTTTACAGCGCATCTTCCTCCTCCTTCTTCCAGTGCACACAAAACCAGTTCCATTAATGACTCAACTGAGGAGGCAGCAAAATGTGACATCCAGATGGATTTCCTCTGCTTAAAAATGCCCATCATAGACTTTTTTTCCCCTTCTCCTCTCAGCCATGTAGGGCAGCTTGTCTCAGCCTGGCTGGAAATCAGAATTCTCAGGTTTGTTCACTGAAATGGTGTTGGTGACCTCTTTAATTTTCACTCCTGCTTTTTCACATAAAACTCTCTTTTAAATGTTTTGTTTTAATGGCTTTGCTGTGTCTCAAACCTGACTAAAAGTCATTTCTAGCAGCACAGCACTACTGATTTGCACTATCTTTTTTAAGCTATGGACCAATTTTCATGTCTTTTACAAGTCTTTTAAATTCTTCTTCCCACCTGTGATACAAGGAAGAGAGGCTTACCTGCAATGGTGCACTAAAATGCTAGTTAACTACCTACCTATCTGCCATCTCTAAAGTTGGTAACTTATGTCCTTCCCAATGCATGCCTGATAGAAGTAGAGAAGTCAAAATAACTTTCCTGAAAGACAACTCGGTTCTCAGCAGATGCTTTGCCATGTACAGATATACTGCATAATGCAGCATGTCTTTGGAATTGCTTTCGTTCTGTATAGTAGGTGACTTTTGCCTGCTAATTTATGGCCCAGTCAACTGCTTGACTTTACATAAAATTCCTAATCAGCTACTTTAATTGTGTTGTTGATATGAATTCTGTAGGGCAAGTTTCTGATCACTGGTTACTGCTATGCTCCTCCTTGCAGTAGAAAAAGTACTTGAAACTTCTATGTGATCTCTCTGCCACATGGGTCTGCCATCAGCTGACATTTCCCTTTTATTTCGGAGGGTTATAGGCCAGTTACGAAGAAGGATGTATTTCACCGTTTAACACATGGAAAATGTCAAAGGTTTATAAGAACAATTGTGCAGAAATTACGTAAATGTAATCTCTGGCCTCCATCATCATCATATTCCAGTGAGTCATGTTATGCTTGGGATGAATGAAAAAGGCTTTTACATGACTTTAATATGTAGCACACAATTGCCTTCATCTGTTGGGGCGTTTGGAGATTGTGAGCGGACTTGAAAGGGATGATTTCTCTTCAGGGATACTGACTCAAAGCAGCAAAGGGATGAGTGTGTGTGTAGTGTTGTGCCACCACGTTTGGGTTGGGTGTTATGACTCTGCCACCTGGACATGCCAAGGATGGCCCGCTCCCTGCCCTGAAGAGCTCGGTGCTGTTGGCATTGCAATGGGTCACCTTGGGCAGGGGGACCTGAAGGAGCAGTGGCTTGGCAAAACACAGGGTGGGGGGAAGAACACCACCTGGCAGAAGCAGACAGACAACCCAAACTCATTATCTGGCATTGACTGATTAAGTCATGAAGGGAGAGGCATGGGCTGGGATCTCTGGGCTGGCCCCGTTCTCATGAGAGCGATAATGGGCAGCCAGTGCCCATGGGTCTAACAGGGGCAAGGGAAAGGGCCAGTCCTGCAGCCTGCTCACACACCTGGGCTTCATCACCACAGCCTGAGAGAGGCTGGCCAGGTGAAGCTCTTTGAGGGCTGCTGTTTCTCAACAAAAGGATGTCCGATTACTTAATGTGCTCCAGGAAGGACTGAACTATGAAGGGATAAAGCAGTGATGATGATACAGAACTGCTTAGCTTGGTCAAAGGCAGTAACTGAGAAAGATGAAAGTTAAAACACAGCGCCAACAAGCACCAAGCTAACACAGGGTAGAAGAGTTTTATGGAATGGTTGTACATGATGCTGGGTTTGACAGTCTGCTAGGAGTTGGATGGTCTTGTGAGCTACCTAGGGGCTCTGCAAAACAAGCAAAGTGTTGTGGTATATCAAGATGGAGGGAGAAAATATTTCTTACCTGGAATAGAATGATCTGAGCATCTCTTTGCAACAGAAACAATTAGATATAGAGAAGAATGAAGAGGAAAATTACTAATAGAAGAACTCACACATGAGGGATATAAACCAATGAAAAGTGTAGAAAAGTCATGACCAAGCCTTTTTAGAAAGATATAAGAACAAAAGACTAACTTGAAAGACAGCAAATGACAAAGTAAATAGTTTATTGAACGTATAATTGACCTGTATAATTCCCTGCACCAAGATCAATATAAAGAGATTTAAGAATTGTAAATAACTTTTAAAACTAAGCACCTTTGTGGGTTGCGGGGACATTCAAAATTACATCAGAACAGATACAGATATTTTGTATATTTATGTAAACTTCTACCAGTTTAAGTCCTCTGAGTCATAAGAGGGTAAATGACTTTTAAGGAAAAAAAAATCCTCTTACATTAGCAGAACCAAAGCCCGACTATGCATGTCCTGTAAGGTTTGGTCTTTGCATGATCAAACACCAGTCTGTGTCAAGACGCTGAACTGGATGAACTGTTGATCTTATTAAAAGTGGTAAATCCTGCTGGTCTTGTATGAGCTTCTTTGTGAGCTTCTTGAAGGAATTGTACCTCTAATGTATGAATAGACAACAGAAAGGATTGTGCATGAATAATGTTTTTATCCCTGGTGTTATTTTGCTTCCGCACTTGGGCAGTTTATCTGAAGGTTTGGTTTTTCAAAGGTTAGTGCTTTTAAACAGGTGCTTGTGGTCTGATGTTCAGATTATACACATGAAGATATGGCACACTGTAAATCTTGTCTCTCTTATAATCAGTAATTATGAAATGCTGTGGAGATGCTACGTGGGCAATTTAATTCTAGTCACCCATAGCAAGTCTATCCAACTCCTCTCTGATAGATTAAAGAGACGTATTCATTTTAATAAGCAAAATATAAATAGTGAGCATGCTTTCTGTGAGCATCCTGTTCTCATAACAAAAATGATGTCTCAGGATTGCAATTGTAATGCTTCTGAGCATGGTAGTTTCTGCTGAAAAAGGCACACTGCCATACATTGTGTTATCTATTGTTAATGCAGAACCAGCGTACGCTAGGCACTTTATGGAGGGATCACAGAAAGCCATTTCCCTGAACAGGCTGCAAAGTGTAAATGGCTGAAGGCACACATAGAGTGTTGTCTCCTTCCGTGGATCTGTAATTTCTTGTGTTTTAATACATGGCTGTAGGCTTTTTGTTTGGTTTTTAATGACTTTTGTACAGCGATGGCTAAAGCATATAGGAATCGCTAGGAATAAGTCATGCAAGCAGTTTCATACTGGGAAAAAATATGGGCCATGTTCCTCCCTGCCTGCCACAGCCTTCTAAATTGTGACTGTTTTAGCTCAAGCTTTTCAGTGTAGTTATTCCCAGCCAGTGACTCTGGATCCTGAGGAGCAAGCACGTGTTGATCCCTCCTCTGTTGCTGCTGGAAGATGTCATATTCTTACTGTGGCTGGCTGAGGGGAGTGTATAGTCTCTCCTTGGTCTGAAGCTGAAGCCTGCATTCAGCATTGCTATGCTTCCTGTTAACAGCTGAGAGATGCACAATCCGCTTTCTAACCTTTACGTGGTATGGCAGAACAGACCTTAGAAGGTAGCATCTGCTTTAGGCATCTCAGCTAATTCTGTGAATTCAGAAAATTTTGGTAGGGGTTAGCCAAGAGGCTGGTCTGAGCACCCAACTTAACCAAACCTTGTTGCAAACTTTCCTGTAGTGAAGTCTTTGATTTTACACTTTCCTCTGAATCTGGGTGTATCCTGTGTAGCACCTGGAGAGATGATTTGCCTGTCCTTCAGGAATTATGAGAGAAGTGATGGAGAGGTAACAGCACCAGAAGCAGTCCTCACTGAGAAATGAGCTGATCACTGCTTGGGTCAGCACAGAGGCTGGGATTAAATTGCCATCAACCTGTCCTGTGCCTAAAGAACTGACAAACGCATCAGGGGTTTATTTTTTTTTTATTTTTTCTACACATGATACAGATATTTGGGTTCAAATTAGTAAAAACTTGGATGAATTGTACGGTTCAAGCATACATTAATTATAGGAATCTTGAGCTCATAAGGGCTTTTGTAGATCTGCAAGCTCAATTTCTGCTTGTCATGTATAGCTTCATGGTATAACACCATCTGTAAAGTTACCAAGCTTCATCATAATCTGGTTATGATGAATAACCAGGACTCCATCCTAAACATAGTTGTGTTCCTTCCCTGGTATTGCATGTGTGTGGCTGTTGCAAAACTCTTCTCTGAAGGTTAGAAACCTTATTTCTAATTCCTAGATTAAATTTAGTTATGGCTACATCAAAACTATTTGTTTGTGTGGTAACATGATTCTTCATCTGAAACATTTCTTTTCCCTTGGTAGCACTTGTCTGCTGCTGCTTTAACAGGGAGATAGTATATCAGTTTTCAGCCTCCATTCAGCTGTGTCAAGGAATTCAACCACTTCTATCTTTCACTCGTGGAAAAGTTTCTATTCCTCTGGTTGTTTTAGTAACCTTTCCCTGTTCTTCTGTCAGTGTGAATTCATTCTTAAGCATGGATGTAGGGAATGAGGTAGATTAGACCAAATGAGGTCTGCCCTATGTCTTAATCAAGTAACACATCTCTAGTGCTGTTTTACTGAAGCTCCCGTGATGTGATAAAGCATTGCAGTTGCTGTTTTCATGTTTGTATAACGTGAGTCAGTTTGATATGCTATGATCAACTCAAACACACCTTTCTTTTCCTTGAAACTTGGAGTTGGTTACTTTCATTAAAAAAAAAAAAAAAAAAAAAAAAAAAAACAAAGCTGTAAGAACCACAGGGCAGCTGGGCCATAAAATATCACTTGAAAATGAGTGGGATAAAATGTTAAGTGATGCACACAGCAGACACCATCATAGTTTCACATATGGAGCGATGGGATCTGCACAGATGAATACCTGGACACCTCTGAGGGGCAAGGCCCTGCTGTTCTGATAGACAGGGCCAAGAAGATGTCATCTCAGTTCTCACTCATGGTCAGAAGCACTAGCCAGATATCCGGTATTACTAGGGGCAGAGTAAATCAGGAAGTGGGAAGTGTTGGAAGTGTTCTTGGCCAGTTTCTAAATCTGGTTCAGCTGCATCTGACATGCTCTGTGTGGTTCAGTTCTCTCATCTCAAAACACATACAGCAAACAGAAGGTGAACAAGAAAAAAGCCATTATTATCTTCTGGGGTTCAAAAGACTGAACTTAGATGAATTTTTGGTAGTCATTAGAATTCAAATACAACTGAAGACTTGTGTCATAGATTTCTTCTGGAATGATTTTGTGTGTTGGAATGATACAACATCTTGCCCATCTTTCATTGTCTGGAAGCATCTCTGTGTATTAAAAAAAAATATATTACTTTTTCTTACTCTGTTGGAAAACTTAAAAGAGCAATACTTCTACTATTACATTCACTAATCTAGAGGAGAAATACCAGGTGTTCATATAAGAGGAGTATTGCTCTCTATATTTACCTGAAAGGAAGGTGTGAGGAGCTGGGGGTCAGCCTTTTCTCACAGATAACTAGTGATAGGAGTAGAAGGAATGGCTTCAAGTTGTGCCAGGGGAGGTTCATGTTGGAAATGAGGAGATATTTCTTCTCAGAAAGAGCAGTCAGGCACTGGGACAGGTTGCCCAGGGAGGTGGTGGAGTCACTGTCCCTGGGGGTTTTCAAGTAAAGATTGGACATGGTGCTTAGGGACATGGTTTAGTGGGTGATATTGGTAGAAGGGTGATGGTTGGATCAGATAATCTTGAAGGTCTTTTCCAACCTTAATGATTCCATGAACAGTTGGTTTAATGGGGCAGAAGGTAGGAGGCCCCCAGTTACTAGGGGGGAATACTGCAGAATTACTAGGGCCTGTCTGCACTTGCTTGGAATATCAGGATAAAGAGCTGCAACTACAAACAAGATTTCAAGAGATTTCTCCTTCCTTGCTGCAATAAAAACAAATTTTTCTTGGCTGGCAAACAGAAGAAAGCATTCCTGGTTTATGCTGGCTTTACTGTTCTTTTCTGCACCCGTGATTCACACTTAAAACCAGGCTGTCTGGCAGGGTGTGCTTTGGCAGCATAGCTGCTTGAGCTGTATACGAGTGTAATTGCACACATTTGTGGAATTGAGGTTGCTGGCCGTGATCAGCTTGTAAAACAGTGGATGCATTCCTGCAGCTGAAACAGATCACTATTGATATTTCTGGTACGCAAATGACTAGGCAAAAATCCAACCACAGTGGTTGGATCCTGGAGTTTGGCTGTGAAAATGTTGTTCTGCTTTTAGGTGTTTGATGGGTTATCATCTAAACACCTCTTGGGAATATGGAAGTGTGCCATGTGGAATGCTGATTTAAATGCTTTTAAGTGCAATTTAAATGCTTTTCACAGGAGGTCTCAGAGTATTTTACTACAAAGTAAATATAGGAATGCTTTCCTGAAGTATAGATTATACCACTTGATAAAGTGGGTAAAAGAAAAAGTTGCATCAATTTGTAAAACTTCAACAAAAAGGAAAACCCAGATTAAAACTCAGATTTCCTGCCACAGGTTCCCTGCTCCCAAGTAGGCATTACTTTCTTCTCCAAAATACGCATTAATACAATTTTGTTCACAGTTTTGAAATCCAAAAATATTTTTGGATTTTTACTTCTTTATTGCCAGCACTTAGGCTCTATTTGCTTGCTTAAAGCAGACCTTCTTTGAATAGCATTTGTCAAGAACAGCAGAATTCAGACTTAGCACTAGCAAAGCAGTTCTTTACCTTGTGCAATATAGTCAATATCAAATAGGTACATGAGGGTCCCAGATTTGGCTCAGTCTGTCTTCCCTTTGCTTTATTTCAGGATATGGACACACAGTGCCTTTGTCTGATGGAGGAAAGGCCTTCTGCATCATCTACTCAGTCATCGGGATCCCGTTTACGCTGCTTTTCCTGACAGCAGTGGTGCAGCGCATCATTGTTTATGTCACCAGGCGGCCTGTGCTCTATTTCCACATCCGCTGGGGCTTCTCCAAGCAGATCGTTGCAATCATCCATGCTGTAGTCCTTGGGTTCATCACTGTCTCCTGCTTTTTCTTTATCCCAGCAGCAATATTTTCTGTTCTGGAAGAAGACTGGAATTTTTTGGAATCTTTTTACTTTTGTTTCATTTCCCTGAGCACCATTGGCCTAGGAGACTATGTGCCAGGAGAAGGCTACAATCAAAAATTCCGAGAGCTGTATAAAATTGGAATTACATGTAAGTGTCAAACTAAACAATTAAATGAGTTGTTGTTTGGTTTTCTTTTGTTTAGTTGTTGTTTTTTTTTTTTTCTTAATAATTTGAAAACAGGCTTTACCTATCCATTCCAGGGATGGTGATTGCTTTGAGGCATCAGCTAGCAAATTGGGCACTGTAGGTAATCATGTAAAGAGGAAAGTTTTAAATAAGGTCAGCTTCTTAGTAAAGAAAGGAAAAGCTGAAAACAGAATTCCATTGTGCTGATCCATAGCTACTTCTTTCCTACTAATAATAGCAAAAACTGCTCACATTACTGTTACAGAGATGGTCAGGAGCATATCAGGCTAAGGTTTCACAGCGCATCACAGAGTCAGGAGTTGGTTCATGTAACCTAAGGTCAACTCATAAGGTGAGATGACAGACAGAGGTGAATCAAGAAGCAGTGAAAAATGGGCAGAAGAGCAAAGTTTCTTACTCTGGTTGTAACAGAAGGTAGCTGAAGCTGGTGTTGGGACATACCAGCTGTCAAAGAGAGACAAATAGACTGAGGTGATAACAAAGCAAGACCGTGAATGTTAAATTTATGTAGTTTAATTATGTTTGACACAGCAGAGAGGCACAGAGATCAGTGGTTTGATCAAAGAGTACAGCTGAGAAAATTATCTGTGTGTTAACATTATGAATGAATATATTTTCTGATACGGCATCAGTCTGCGCAGTCCTGGATCAGCAGAAGCACTCGTTAAAAGATCTAGACAGACAAAACAAACCTTTCATGTCAGGTATGTCTCTGTCTGTGCTCCTGTATGTGACCCAGCAATCATAATATAGATAAAGGGTCCATTAACTTGTTTTTATGTTTTACCTAAAGAAAAACTGTGCCTTCAATTTGCATTCCTTGAAGCAAGGCCTTGAACTAGCCAAAAGAGCACTTTATTTTTTTCTCCTCAGTCCCCCCCAGACTCATGGTCATTGCAGGTTTCTTCCTCTCCCCGTCCTGTCTATCTTACCAGCAGATTTTAATGATTACCCTGCTGATCTGCAGAGTTGATTTGGGGATGCTAAATGATGAAGTGAGGAGTGGAAGTCATACATAATAAAGGCCTTGTAGACATTCTGAAAGCTTAAAACCATAAAAGAATATGTTGGATCAAATCCTCTCCTTCCCTCCCCATTCGCCCCAACTGAAAAGTCAAATTTTCCTTTTCTGGACAGAGATAAATTTTCAAATTCAAGCTTCAGAATGCTTAAGAAATATATTGAAGGAAATTCTAAATGGAAGAAGTAGGTAAAGTTATGTATTTTAAAACTTTTGAAGTTAAATAATCTACAGTCATAACTTTTGAATTATTGTTCACGTGAAAGAAGAAAGAATTTGTAGAACCAAACAGGTTGTATAAAATGTTTTCTCTTTCTGAACCTAAGTTTTCTCCAATAACAGTTCTGGAGTTCAGATCTGAAAATGCTGGATGATTGCTACAGGCTTTTCAAGGGAAACACAGGTCTCCCTAAATCAACCATTGATTAGCTGGACTGTGTTTCAGAGCTAATTAAAATTTATCGGTGCAAATTTATAGATGCTTTTTAATTGGCATAGCTTTGCTATTTTCTCCCTGCTTTAATGCATAGCTCCCATTTAATTTCATGAGATAAAGCTTAAAAACAATTCATAAATTTTTAGCTGTACTGTTGATTTAGATCAGTAGCTGGCATCATGGTATTGATTTAACACTGCTCCTGGAAGAGAGAGAGAGGGAGGAGTGTTATTTTCACTGAATAACGTGCAACTGCATGTAAAATATATGCTTTTGTGGTAACAAAGCACTGTCCATGTGTAAATTATAATAATTAATCTGTGTTCATCTTTCAGTACATTTAATGTTTAGCCTTTGGATTAACCTGATGTATTAATAGTTATACACTTAGCTTCTGCTTGATTTAGTCATTGAAATGATAAAATAATTAAGTAGTCATGTTCCTTGTTAGATTGTAATGATCATTATCTAATGAAAAACTGGGATTAAGAGATGCTCATTTTAACACCTTCCCTCTAATTCTGGATACATATGTTTGGAGTGGAAAACAAAAGATCTGCTAACCATACAAAACCTCATTTCCAAAAGTCTCACATTATGGGAGCTAACTAATACCTTTAAAAGTCAGAGTCATGCTACCAAAGTCATGAGTAACATTTAAATAACACTGTCAAGCTGGGATAGTTTCTATGTGTTAGTAAAATGCTGTAAATGATCTTCAAGGTTTCATCAGATACAGCAATTTTGTCAGGTTTTTAAAATATCAGCAGCAATTTTACAGTAAAATTTAATTTTGTTTTTATTGGTTTTGCACGCATTTCTAGTTGCTTTGTTTTTTAGAAGACTAACATAATCTTTGGAGATGGCAGGGATGGGAAAAGGTAAAAAGGTACAGAGTTAAAACTGTTCCAGCCCTACTTACTCCAATAATAATTAAAACTTTTTTTTTTTTTTTTTGTACCCAGGTTATCTGTTGCTTGGCCTTATCGCAATGTTGGTGGTTCTTGAGACTTTCTGTGAACTCCATGAGCTCAAAAAGTTTAGGAAGCTGTTTTATGTGAAGAAGGACAAGGAAGAAGACCAAGTGCACATAATGGAACATGACCAGCTCTCCTTCTCTTCCATCTCAGACCAAGCAGCCTCCATGAAGGACGATCAGAAGGCAAACGAGCCTTTTGTGACTTCCCAGTCTCCAACTTCCAATGACAGCTCTCTAAATAATTAATACAGGGGCGTCCATAACATTGTTTTGGTGCACTTATGCTACTTACCATAAGATATAGAATGCCTCGCGTTTTTTTTCCTGAAAATATTAAAGCTGGAAGACTGTGCTGTTTTAACAAGGATTCATCACTTCTGACATAGAAAAGACTTCTGGGAAAAATGTGGGAGCCATCCTGGGAACAGGGAAAGATACGTAGGATGTGGCTGGGAACATTAGACCATTTTGCTTAAGAGATGAGGAGTTAGGAGTATCACTTTCAAAGGTGCCAGAGAGAAAAGCTTGCACAAGCAACTTCATATATCTTTAGGAGAGTAGGCCTTCACTGACTTCCAACTCATTTAGTTGCACGCCCTATCTTGCAAGTGGGTGAAACAGCAAATTTTGGGATGTGCACTTTTAATTCTCACAGAAAGGTAGTCATAGATTTAATCCAAATGCACCAAATATCTTACTCTGGAAACCATTTCCAGACCAATACCCGTAGACCTGCTGGAGGCGAATATCTAGATCATCCCCCTATTGTCCAGTAACATGCATGTGTAAACAATAACTCTAGGAATGAAAAAGCAAGGCGCCATTTCCTCCTCTGCCCAGGCCATTTACATTTAAATATCCTACTTCTGTAAAATGTCCCCTAATAACAAGAAAAACATCCTGAAGAGAGTGTGCCTTGAGTCTTCCATGCTGTTTTGCTTTGAAAAAATACTTTTGTCAATTCTGAGAGCTAGCAAGATGAGAGGGAGTGTTAGGGATGCTGGATGAGATAGTCTTAGGGATGGGAAACCAGCTGCATTTCAGTCCTCTCTCCTCTGAAATGGCTAGGAATGTTTTTTTTAGCTAAGTGGAACAAAATGAAAAAACTGAAATTCAGCATGTGCCATATTTGGCATAGTCATGTGCTTAAGGCATTCTTGTAGTAGAGAGCTGAAATCTTTTCAGCAAGGAAGGACTTGGCTCTGCTTCTTCCATAGCCCAAGCTGGGGGTACTGAGCTGTTAGGCATTGGGAAGAACAGAAGTAGCGTCAACTTTTAACACAGCCCCTTCTTCTTTCTAACTGGTACTCAGAACACTTTGAAGGAGAATGGAAAGTTTCAGGGCAAAACAAAAAAATTTTTCAGTTTTTCATACGGCAAGAAAAAAGGAAAAATGTCACATTTGGTTCGGATGGAACCGAAATTTTTTCCCCTTGGGAAAAGTCACTAAAAAGTCAAGATCCCACTCAACTTGTGAAGCTGGAACCTCTTTGGCTATTACAGGAGAGGCATTTTAGTCCAGCTACCAGTCACTGTGCTGAATGCAGGGACCTCGGAGTGAATTTCAGGGAGCAGGAGATGAGACTAAGTGGACACAGTACTCTCTCTTCTGGCCTTAAGTATCTATGAAATGGAATCGTGGTAATGCTTTGCAAAGAACAAAAGATCTGGAGCACAAATAGCCATATTAGGACAGCCTCCCACATAGGAATAGTGTAGAGGAGAGCCTTTTCCCTGCAGTGCAAGCATGCCAGATTGCCTGTAATTTGGCTTTTAGTGTTTAGAGCTGAACAATATTTTACTGCAAAAGAAAAAAAATATTGCAGCGTGTCTAGAATTAGCTCACATGGGAAAATACTTGAAAGTAAATAACCCGAAATATTCTGTGTTTGAGCTTAATTATAGCTAGCATCAAACAGATTTTATATCTTTACTGAAAAAACTTACTTTATGGTTAAATCGCTAAAAGTCTTCAATTTATATTTGTAGAAAACCAGAGCTAAAAGATTTTGGTTGTTTTGGGTTTTGTAGATTAGGTGAGAGCATACTGTGTTTGCATGTTCCCAGGAAAGTGGCTATTTTTATACCGCCTAAGTTAACACGGTTCTATTTATAATGAATGTTAACCAATATATATGTACATATATACATAAATATATTTATATACAGTACATATATCATAAATCACCAGAGTTTAACCAACTTAGGCACAGTGTTTTAGATTTTCTTTCCTAGGTTACTCTTTAAACAATGAATAATCAAAAACTGTGGCATTAAAATGACACCAACATAAAATTAAGCATACTGTCTTACAAGAAACATGTATACTGATTTTTTTTCAGTGAAATTTTATTGATTGTTTTCAGTACCTTAAAATTCAAGATTTCTTTTGATGTCAGTATAACATTAAGCTCTAGAGGGTGTGCACAGATGCCAAGTGATATACAAAGGTAATTTTGCAGTGTGTACACAATTGCAAAATGTAGACACATGAAATGAAAGCACAGAATTCACAGTGGAAGCGATAAACTAAGCAGTGTACTGTGATATAGGTGAGTATTTGTTATTTTAAACTTAAAGAGTATGGCTTTTGGCTGCCTGCACTATGAAGTGGGGAGTATTTTTTTGAGTAGTGTGTGTGCGCGTGCACATACTGTGCAAAAAGCCTGTCTGCATTTGTCAAGATTGTGCATCCTTTAGTTAGTCTTCCTCACCATAAGGAGGGATGGTTAATGCCAGAGTGTGTTACCTAACCTTGATATTGATTGTAGCTTAGCATTGTATTGATTATTCCTATAGGAAAAAAAAAAAAAAGCATTCCAAAGTGTGTTTGTTTTTGTTTCAGATGCTGATTATAGCAAATAAAAAATAGTGGCATAACATTTATCTTGTCTTTATAACCCAACTACTCCAATATTTGAGGGAATCAATAAAAAACTGTCATTGCTGGTTATCAGTAGCACTAATCAAAATAATGAGCTTCAATTCCTACTGGTTTTACATGTTGTGAAGCCAACACAGAATATCACGGTGCTTAAAGCAGGTATCCAGATGAGAATATGACAGACTTGTGCAAGTACCTTGGTAAGAAACATGCATCTTTCCTGGGAGCAAACTATGAAGTAGGCATATGTAAACCCAAATGGAGAGCATGGGTCATCAGTGCTGAAATAAAAGTTGCAAGAAGGAGTCAGAAAAGTGAGTGTGTAACTCCTACAGAAGAGAAAATTGTTTGGGTCCTGTCATCATGTAGCCACCCTCCTGTTACCAGTTGATCCAGTCACATATCCCATTACTAGCTTTATTCCCGTGCTACAACTGACACTTTCCATCTTTGTCTTCCAGTTTAAATACAAATTTGTTTTTTTACTATTTCAAGGGAAAGAACTAGCAGGCTATTCAGTTGCATGGGGGGGGCGGGGGGGGGGAAGAAAATGGAAGAACCAGTTGAGTTTTGATGTTGGAGCAGAGTGATGGCCGTGTTTGTCCCTCTGAGAACATGTCCAGTCCCCTAAGAGTTTCTTCCGAAGGATTACCAATGGCATCTGCTGCAGGTGAACACAAGACTTGCTGAAAGTTGAAATAAGTTAATGGGTAATGAAATGAGTAATTTTTTTTTATTTATTTATTTATTTATTTATTTATTTATTTATTTATTTATTT
This sequence comes from Netta rufina, assembly GCF_964035555.1. Taxonomy (NCBI): domain Eukaryota; kingdom Metazoa; phylum Chordata; class Aves; order Anseriformes; family Anatidae; genus Netta; species Netta rufina. The sequence goes on from NC_140125.1 coordinate 26,198,346, forward strand.
ATTTATTTTACGTAGGTAACTTCAGAGACTGGGGTGGTTTGCAGCTTTAATGCCAGTACTACAAAAGTTACCTAGCTTGGTGGTTATGTCAGAGTCCTGCATTACTCTAAGTGTTTGTGCAGGCCAGTATTTTCTTTGGCCGAGAGCTGATACGTGTGGGTTCATGTAAGGAGGGAGCAAGCATGTAGCAACAGCTCCCCAGGATATTCTCCTGGCTCCCAGTAATGTGTAGCTCTGCATCCATGACAGTATCTGGGAGGTGCAGAGAGTCGACTCAGGCGTGCTGTGTAAGACTTGCTACACTGATGTGCGTGCTCTGTCTCAGCAAGAGATAGTCCCACACAGGATCAAATGAAGGTTTCCCATTCACAAAGCAGCTGCATGGGGTGGTCTTTCAAAAAAGGCAGGGGAATGCCTTTTACCTGCTGTTACTTGGACATTGCTGTCCACTGGGTAGGTAGGAACAGAGCTTTGTAACTTCACATTACCGTTTGCTTTGTAGTCAGAAGTGAACTGAGATGAACTGTAACTTGCTTACACCATCACTGCCCCGATGGTATGCCATTATTATTCATTCTTCTAGATCTGCTTTCTGTGGAGACAAAATTAAGTTGCTATTCCTGCAAGCAGTGTCATTCCAGACGTGCAGAAGAACAGGGCTTCTCTTCAGAGCATTTCACTAGTAATGGTCATCATTTATCATTGTAGTCTGTATATCAAGAAGCTCGTAGCCAAAAAGTATGCATCTTCATGTTGCTTGCTTCAAAGAGTAATTTTTGAAGTCACTGTGACCAGCTCCATAAATTCATGTGCTCACTAATGCATATTTAGTACTCAATGTGCAACACTGTTAGTGTCAATAGTGTAAATCTCATCACCTCCTAAGATACCATTGTGTTTGCTTTTTGCTGTGGATTTCTTATCCCAATTACGCTCAGAGGCCATTGCGTTGCCACTGATGATGTGTGCTGTGATGCAGTTATTTTGCTGGTCATGATGTGGATTTGTCAGAGCCATTGCCTTAGCTGACAAAGAGACTGCCGCGTGTGTGGAATCTGTGCCAAATGACAGATTTAGGGAATGAGGAAGGAAAGTGTGGCTGGGGGCAGGTGTGCGGGCTGACAGCAGAGCGCATCGCCTGTCACAAGTGGAAGCAGAAATCTGAGCAGTTGTGAATGTCAGGGTGAAATCATCCCAGCAGGCTGTTAAGTGACCATGTAGTTTTCACCAAGCTTCGTTACCTGTCACTGGGAGTAAGAGGAAAATACACCTAGAGGAAGGAAGAATGATATGCCCAAAATTCATCTGAAGCTAAACTCAATGGAATTTTGCCTTTTTGCAATTTGTTTATAATCCACAGCTGTCACTTTGGTTGCACTGCATGTACCACAAATCAGCAGAGCAGTTTCCACAGTACGTATGTCTCTGTGCTCCCCGAATCATGTTACACTTGTTCTAATAACAAATCTTCCTGTATTAAGTCCACTAAGTGATCAGCCCTAAAAGCAGGAGCGTAGGTCAGCATCGCTGCTGAGACCTCCCCGTCCCTGAGCACATGAGCACCCGGCAGCTTGGCTGCAGCCACCGCTGGTCCTGCCAGCTTGTTCCTAAAGCTGGTCCCAACGTCTGCCACGCAAGGACTGTGCAATTCACCCGGCTGCTCTCTCTGTACGCCAGCCAAAGTTCATGCTGCTTGTAACAAAGACTATAAAAACTAATAGCTCATCTGGAAGGATTACATTCTTTCCTTTTTCTCTCAAAGTTCCTTATTACTGTGCTTCTGGCTGTTATTTAGACTAATTTTATCCTAGCCTGCGATGCTGTGTTATCCTACAACTGTAAAGTGGCTGTCTCAGCCACGCATTGGCAAAGATTAATTAAGGTGTCTGCATAAACAGAAGGCACCAAACTGTAATGTTGGTTTAAGTGGAAATTACCAAATCCTGGTTCTGCTGTCCAGGGCTGGTGTCCTGACTATGGGCAAAGACCTGTTCAATTTGTTTTGTGATTGACAGGTGTGATTTGAGGTATTCTTTCTGAAGAGATGTGAAAAATACTGATAACCAGTAGTAAAGTACAGTGTCACCTGTGGGCTTAAGTCCCCAAAATGTTTAGGTAGCTGCTTTTGCAGATTACTCCCGTTTGCATGTGGTAATCCAGCATTGTTTGAAATTCGTTTTGCAAAAATTCAAATCCACACACCATTTAATGCAAATTCCTTCTGTACATTAGGAGAAAACAAAAATAGAAAGCAAGAAGACAACTATGGCAGCATTAGCTGCCATACCCCTACCAGTGCTTTCCATCACCTCGGGGACCCCCATGTAAGTAGCTGCCAAGAAGCTGATTGTTGTGATGGTACAAGTATTGCTAGCTCTTCTTTTCACAAGGGGAGCTAACAAGGTGTTGGTTTCCTTGCATGTTACACATTGAAACAAAAACTCATCTCAAAACATCAATAGTTTTTCCAATGGTTTTAGTCCCAAATGCCCTTAAATGCGAGTTTGGTGACTAAACAGAGTAAAGTATTGATCTGCATGCAAACAGGAGGCTGGGACTGAATGCTTGAACAAAAATATGTCCTCTGGCAAATAGTCACCCAGGACTTTCTTCCCCAGCTGCAAAATCCAAGCCTGCAGGAAACTCCCAGAAATGATCACAGCAGCAGAGAAGTGGGAATAAATGGAAAGCACAGAAACCTCTGTTCGGCAAGACCTCAGGAAGATAATTTGTCTGCATCCTGACATGAGGGATAGCTAACACTATCAGCTGCAAACATTTGCTTCTGTTCTTTTTCTACCTTTTTATCACAGTTACACTTTATGATCACCTGTGACCCAGGGGCTACCACCCTTCTTGAACGCAATCCAAACTAATTTTTAAATGATTTTTAGAGGCATTGCATCAGCAATGTGACAGTGTCCTAACACCATCATGTTGGCAGCTCTGTGAGGCATTCCCTGAGGCTGTGTGGGCGATTTGGTACTTTAATAACCCTTCGTATCTCATGCAGATTTTGTCCTCTTTTTATCTGTGCTGCTACTTCCCAGATGTGGAAATTATTGACACTGGTAGGTTACCCCAGAATAAAGGCATATATGAGAACCGGGGCTTTTCCTAGATCTCAAGAGCCCAAATTCAGCCTCTTAGTGCCCAAGTGGTCTTCCTTGTCTCTGGAGGTGGCAGGGCTGTGAGAAAGTAAGAACAGGTGTTGAGCTGGGATGTGAATTTCTGTACCTCTTCTGCTTTGATTCAGTTCCTCTTCTATCCCCCACACTGCATCCATGGCACACAATCCCCTGGGAGCAAATCAATTTTAACATAAATTCAGACTATTTCATATTCAAACTTCAACACTGTGCACAAGCTGGAGCATTAACACTTCTATAAGGTACAGCTTAATCTGAACCCTGGCTAAATGCATTACATGGGAATCCTTGTGAGAGGCTGGGAGGTGCTCGATGAATATTTAGCATGTAGAGGGACAAATTCAAAACAAACAGGCAGGCTTCACATTGGCTGTACATGTGTATTAAAGCTGAAGCAGTCGTATATGCTTCTAACAGGCTTAAGTCTTTACTTGGTTATAGTCCTCTGAGAGATGCTGCTGTCAAATGGTTTAGTCTAAAGACCCCCACCGTTTAATGGCTGGGCAATACTGACTCTGAAGGAGGTTTGGGGTAAGCAGTGCTCCCGCTGAGCAGAAAAGAGTTTCTACGTATTTACACAGCAGATTAGTGGCTGACAATTATTCTTGGGTAAAAAATAGGCACTTCAAATAACGGCTCCTTTGGTTGCGTTTACATGGGTTGTTACCCCTTGGAGTGTTTTTATGCATCATTTTCTATTTGTTGTCACTTACCAGGATTTAGTTCTCCTCTTCTAGTAAAAGAAGAAAGCCTGGCTGAGCATTCAGCTTGGGAGTGGTATGGGCTGAAAGCTTCACTTTTCAAATACTGGTCTATGAATTGGCTTCTGTAGGTAAAGTTCTCATAGATCAAGGCGCTTCTACTAGCCAGGTGTATTGACATGTGCAAACAAATGCAGGGCTGGTCTCAGTTTAAGTCAGAGGAAAAAGTCCACCAGTTGCAAGGAGCTCTTAATTGGCAATGTCTTTCTTCCCCGTATTCTTTCCTTTAGTGTCATGCTCTGTCAGCTGCCAAATGTGAGTTTCCTCCCAGGAAGAACAAGTTCAGTGCCCCATCATCTCAGCTGGCCTGGGTCAGCCTGGATCAGGGGACACCAACAGCTCAGGTGCCTGAAAGTGTCCTTGGTGTCACTGAGGCATCACACACCTGGACCAGCAGCTTGCTGCTGCCTACGACTGCTCCGGTGGCCTAGACAAGTGAAAACCAAAATCACCAAGCAAGAAAAAGAAAATCCTTCCTGAACCCTGGGAAAAGCTGTGAAACTCTCCTAACGTGGGATTCAGTGGCTGAATGTAGTATCAGAGATGCATGTGGCTACATCTCACTTCAACTGGAACACTGAATAGCACCAAAAGAACCGAAACTCCAAAGCCCCATGTCTTACACCATCATTTCCAAAACTGACAACCATTCCTGTATTCACACAATCTCCTCTGTAACCTGACCAGATGTTGTCTTGTGACAGCTGGACACCTGCTCCCAGCCTCCTTGTTCAAAGGCTGCTCCGGCACTCTGATCCTTACAGTTAAATATCTTCTTCTTCTTCTTCTTCTTCTTTTTCTTCTTCTTCTTCTTCTTTCCAACCCAAATTCTTTCAGGGTCAGTATACAACTCATTGATCTTGTACAAGCTTTTATGTGAATGGAAATAGTTCCTCTCTCTTCCTCTATTTATTGTTCAAACGTAATCCAGCCTTCTCTCGGTCTTCTTTTAACACAGCTACAAAAGACAGGCTATTTAATCTTTGAAATAGAGAGCGTCATCTCTTGTCTCTGTGTGATCCTTGTCGCCCTTTTCCCCACTCGTCTGTTTAAAATAATCCTTTGGAAAGGCAGATGATGAGAGGCTCACGGTGACATCTTGGTGAGGCTGTGGCTGTGCCTCAGACAGTGTCAGGCCCTTCCCTGCCACCCAGCACAAACACTGAATGATACCACTGCAAAAGTGCAGGTGCAGGCAGAGGGAAAAGATACAGCTTCATTTAAGAGTGGAAAAACCTGGAATGCCCAAGAGCACAAAGCAAAACCTGCGTGTTGGGCTTGGACTGCTGCGTCCTGGCCATGAAGGGTCAGTGCTCAGCCCTGCACAGCCCACCCAACGCTACGGGTGAGCACTGAGCGCTGGTCAACCTGCACTTGGCAGCACACAGAGTGCCATAGAGAAGCTTTCAGATGCCACCCCTCTGCCTGTGGACCACATCTCACCCCGCCTCGTCCCCACAAGGGGACATTGTCCCAGGCCATAGCTGCAGACGAGCTCTTCAGCTTCTCACTCGGCAGGGAGGATCATGGATGGTCTGAAATCAAACCTCCTTCCACGCCAGCCCATCTCCCTGCAATGCTTGTTAATAAAATCATTTATGCCAGTTTTCTCAGAAAGGTCAAACATATGCTGGCAAACAGCTAACACTGATTAATTTTCCCCCAGTAATTCAGTGTTGCTATTTGCTGGCTTTTCAGGTCTGCCAGCTCTCCACAGCCTTCACTTCCCACAAAAGACGGCTGCATCTCTGTGCTGGTGCTCCTTTAATCATTTTCTCTTTGAGGTGGGGGTTTGTTGTTTGTTTGTTTGTTTAATCATCTCCTGCGCTGCTGTGCCAAGCTCTAGCCCCGTGCCTGCTGTTATTCTTGGCACCCAAATCGATGTTAACTGGTATATAATCAGCCCACATTTTACCGACCGGCATTTGTTCCACTGTCAGCTTTCATTTCAGTTTCTGCTCTGATGCCAGTAGCTGCCCTGCTCTCCAGTGTGCAGCTCAGCTTGCTTTGGTGTGTGCTGTACTCCATGGCATGGTCTTCTTCTCGTTACCCCCACATTTGCACCCATTCAGCTTGTTGCCCTGTGGCTTGTCCTCGCTTCCTGCTTATCTGTCTGCTTTGACCACTCCTACCAGATATCTGCATTACCTACTCGTTTTTACCCACAGGTTCATGGGTTATAATTCTTAGCTTTAAGCCTAATGTGATTAAGTATTAAACAAATGGCTCCTGACAAGCACACTCTTACATTACAAGGTGCTGGTTTGGCTGCTTTGGCACAGAGCTATTTTACTACATTCTGCTTTTGGTACTCAAAATCCTAAAAACCTATTTCACTTGATTCCCACTTTCCAAATTTGTATGTTATTGATCACTAAAAGCATGCATTGTGCTGAACAAATAGAAATGTAACTACTGAGGCATCGATCTACATAATGTCTGTGCTAGTCTGTCCCATGATGGGGCTAGATTGTATCTAGACTACACAGATAGTGGGACTACATCAACTTTGATTTTTGTGGATAGGAGACCACAATTAAAATAAACTTTAGGAAAAGCTGGTTTCTAAGTCTCACGATTCCTTCTCTCCCACTGAGAACTCTCCCAGTCACATTTTCAGGCCAGCTACTTATTTCCTAAAGAAATATACACACGTGGAAGGCACCTTTGAAAACAGCCCTCAAGACCCACAAAAAGATGCACAAGGGGCAGAAGCTTTCTCCTTTCCAAGGCTGCAATTGCTACACATGAGTGGCTGCTGATGCTGGCAGCTGTAAGGCAGCAACCACATGGTCCCCCCGTCACTTACGAGGAAAGTAGGTGAAAGCCCTGGGGACTTAAGGATGTTCAGATGCCAAGGGACCAGAAGAACTTCTATGGATCTCTTCCAAACATTTATTAAACATCTGAAACTGTATCTTCAGTCCTTTCGTGCAACTCGCAGCACAAGTTGTTAAAATTTTATCCTAAATTCCTCTCACTTTTTTGTTTGTCCTCATTCCTCAGACCACGTCCAAGCCCTGTGATAGTGGTGTGCTCTGATGGGCATACTCACTCCTTCTTGCAGAGCAGGATGCAAATGAGCAAATATAGCATTTTGGGGGGATAAAATACAACACAGAGACTGCAAACTCCATGCACCACTTGATTGTGCCTGGATAGACAACAAGTCTTAACAAAACTGCAGGTGTCAAGCAAGGACATCAGGCAGGGAGGGGCACGGTGGTGTTGTGACAGTAAACCTATAGCTAATGTGTCAGAACAAGCAGAGTGATGCAGATGGTCATACATCACGTGTTCCAGTCTCAAGGAGTCCTTCTGCCCCAATGTCAGGCAGTGTGCATGGTCCAGGTAAACTGTAGGATGTGGGGTTTCATCATCCAGCTTACAAGAAAAGTCTACAGGAAGGAGCTGGGCAGCCAGGAGTAGCACTTGGGACAGAGAAGCAGAACAGTAAAATTGAATATAGACTGTTTTTTAAAAAGTTTCCCAAATTTAAGAGGCAATGTGTTAAAACACTAAAAATCAAAGAAGAGTAATCACAATTCTTTCCTTTTAGTGCTGTGAATAAGGATGAGATAGAAGAGTTACCAAAGAATAAAATATTCTAAAAGAGATAAGATGCAGCAGTTCATTTAAAGATAATTAAAGAAGACAGCCTGGATCCCAAGATAAGGAAAATGAGGATGCAAATGGCATCATGAGCTCAGTAAGGATCTGGCAGCTCTTTTGTGAGGCCTGATGTGTTTTCAAAAGTAGATAATATTGTCTGTTGGGCAAATGCCGATGGAGGGTAAACATAGTCCTATTTTTTGCAACAGATAAAGTAGATATCATCTTAAAGCAGGAGTTGTTATTCCTCAATGGTCCAAACCCTGCCCCCACCCAAATCACACTCAATGCTATCTCTAAGATGTTGTCATTTTCTTTAAGCTCAACATGTTTGCTAACTTCACTGGGTTAAAAGTGAGTAAAGAGGCACAGAACAACCTCCCAGGCTCCTTAAGCAGGAAAATGCATCTCCTCTGGGGTTCGGACAGCTTTCCCTCTAACTGGGGCCAGGTGGCTGGGACAGGTGAGGCAATCAGTGGCCAGGCCGAAAGAGATCTGTGGTTTGCAGGTCAGAACTCATTTTCAAAAGGGTCAGGCTAGATGGAAAGGGATATCACAAAAATTTATGCAAAAGGCAATGGCAAAACATCTGGCACAGCCAGCCCTGGCAGCCTTTGCTGTGGAATGAGGGCTTGCAGTAGAGAGTGATGGTGGGTGCAGGAGGTGGCAGCAGCCTCGCAGGCAGCCTATCTAGGTCAGTGCATCTGTGTGCATGTGATGGCTTTGGCCTTGCTCCTAGAGGAAGGTAAGACCCAAGCGTGAGTCCCCTGCTCACTGTGTCTTTCCCCAGCCCAGGGCAGAGGCTGGGAAGCATCCCTTTCCACTCCAATGCAGGGTGCCTGCACCCCGTGGCGGGGTGGCTCTAAGGGCTGAGGGAGATGCTGTGAGCAAGATGCTGAGCCTAGAGAGAAACCAATGGGCTGTTCTGGGGGGAGGTTGTGAGCCAGGATGTTGGTTTTCTTTTTGGACTCTCACAAATGCTGCTTGGAGACCTAGACAAAAAGGCTACATTATGCTGAGACTAAAGGCTGAGTTTTCTTTCTGAGGGTAAATAGCAAGGCAAGGATAAAACCCTTGTTAGGAGAATAGGCTGAATATATTCCTTCAATCTATCTGAGTTTAAACCTCATCCATATGTTTATTAGCCTCATCTTATCTGAGCCATATGTCTTTTTGCAGCTGCATTTCCCTTAGCACACAGCAATAGAAAAGACTTCAAATGCCTAAAAAGCGTGCTCCTGCTTCACAAAATCCCAGCAGTCACCCATATCACTGTCATAAATCTCACTGCCCTAAGCCTCTTCACCTTACAGCTGGTTGCCCACTTCTTTTCCCAGTCATCCCTGGCCACCTCCTGCTGCACCAGTTCCACCTCAGGACCCCTGGGCTCCCATTTCCTCCCTCCCTGCTTGGCTCACCAAGCACCTTTTAAACCCACTGGCATACAGAGCTGTCTGCGTGGTCAGTCCCTGACACCTTTAGAAACTTTAGAGGGAAGGAATCGCCCCACTGCAATGCCAAGTGAATGCCAAACAGCTGCCTGTTGCAGGGAATCAGAGGTTGGGACAAATGCTGATCAGTTTCCAAAAACTGAAGTAACCTTTACTAAAATGGGGGCTGTGAGTCTGGTAGATGCTACTATGCGAATTTGGAAGAGATTGTTGCATGGGAACAGCTCCTCAAGCCTGTGCGGAGGTGGGCTATATGTTGATGAACTAAAATGTATTTGTAATAAAATGACCTCCAATTGATTTCCCTGTAAGGCTGGTGCAGGTCAAGTGAGATCTCACATAGCAGATAGATTTCCTACATGCAGCAGGTCAAATGCATTTCCTCCTTCTGCCAGCCAGAAGCGGGACACAGGAAACCATAGAGGGGATGTGGGACCTGAGCACCAGATAAGTGTGAGCTGTGGGCAGGACAACTGGGAAAAGGAGTGGGCAACCAACTGTAAGGTGAAGAGACTTAGGGCAGTGAGATTTTCTTGTCTCCTGAAAAACAAAACAAAACAAAACAAAACAAAAACAAAAACAAAAACAAAAATTATTTCCCAGCCCAAGGTGCTTGGCCTGTCATAGCACCGTGGCTGAGGGTGACATCTAAGGGAAAGCACCAAGCCTAGCCTCTGGTGCTGCTCCTGGAGCCCAGACATGATAGACAACTCTGGCTGGAACAGGGGGTGAGCCTTCTTGGAGGCACCCTGGACAGGAGTAGGGGTTCAGGGACCTATGGCCATTGTTACAGGCCCCCAGAGGTCTGCAGCAGGTGCCTGGAGAAGTCATGGCTCTCCTCTCTGCCCACCAGGCCAGGAGGCCCTGGGAGCACCTCACACTAGGCAAACCCAGCCAAGAGCCTCAGCACTGTCTGTAAGTGCTGAGGGGCTGATTTTCTTCTTTTTTTCCCCCCCCCACTGTCAAGCCTAATTTCACTGAGGAAATTGCCCAATGCATGTGGAATTGCAGCTTCTCTGTGTATGATTTGTCAAAGTATCCTTCCCATGGCTGGATTGGGAGATGATAGTGCTGAGGGCCTGCAGCAGTCTTGGAGCTTTTGCCTTGGAGTAGACCCTCACTGGCTGCCAGTTAATAACACACCCATGCTTTTTATTCCACACAGCAGATGCTCTCTCTCACTTTCTGCATGGGCAAATTAAGTCACCCCCGCCAGGACTAAGGCTGGTAGTTGCCTGCACCTCCAGTGTCTCCATGGCCAAGGCCAGATGCTGCCCAGGGTCTGCTGCCCAGGGAAACTGGGGACAGGGGATGAGGTAGAGAGCAACACCAGGTCCATGCAGGGACCACAGAAGGAGCACAGGCTGACCTGTTCACCACTTCACTGTGGAAAACCGCTCTCTGGGAAGTGCCCAGTTTTGGCAACCTTCCCAATGTAGTACATCAGTGAAGAAAAACAGGTGGGACAGAGCACTGCCAGAATGCCACAGTGTTGCTGGAGCACTGGCATTGCCCTCAGCTGCGCTCAGGAAAGGGCTACTGCAAAGTACAGCGTGATGGAAGAGTGCAAAGAGGATTAGGTCAAGGGTCTGCAATAACATGAACTACCTCTAAACGCTTCCTGCACAAAGTCTTTTCTCTTTTTCTCATTTTAATGAAGTCATGTGTATGCTAGGAAGATCGGGTAGGATCACTGACGTTAAAGTGGTGCTGAGTGCATCTTCCATTCCCTTCCAGCCCAGCACTTGAGGACTCCCTCAGGACTTTTCTGTCTAAGAAAGCAATCTGGATGTGTATGATATGATTAGAAAAACAGATTTGTTGTCCCACTCCAAGCTGTCTTGATCAGGTGCATGGGTATTTGATGGGCAATCCACAGAGCCCCCGTTGCGTGAGTTGCTTCATGTACTAATTCCTTTTCATGTCTTTTTCTTTATCAAATAAATAACCTTCTTCTCTTTTATCTTTCCCCATTGGCCTCAGATTTGCTGATTTGACCTTAGATACAGTCAGTAAAACAGAATCTCCCAATCTTTTGAGATTTGACCTAAAGGGAGTTCCCAATACTTCTCTTTCACTGTTTGAAATACCTGATAGTCTTTCCAGTTCCTGTTTTATTAATGCACTGGCTGGTTTCCACACTCTTTTCCTGTGAATTCAGCCTTCATTTGGGGCTGGCCATCTGTATATATACCTTAGCAGCTGATGCTTCCTCCTACAGCCTGGAGAGCACAAACCCCTTCTGGCTATGTTCAGGTTTGTTGCTTTCAAAAACACTGAAATGTTGAAAACTGCTGTTTGTTTCTTTTGATTTGTGTTCTACCAAAAAAACAAGGCTGAGTGAAGGGAAAACAGGCAAAGAAATACTGATCAGAATGTTCTGAATTTCATGTGCGTAAGGCCAGTGTCTCTCAAACTGTTCAGCCAGCATGAACAGTGCATTTCAAGTGGCTCCAAGGTTTCATATATTTGTAATTTTTTTTTGACTACATAATACTTGCCTTCAAACCTAGATCACATGTTGTAATAAACACTTGGTTTTCATCGGAGGAAAAAAATTTCATTTTCATGTGCTATTAGCTCTAAGTTTTCAGCATATCAGTGTATGAGTTATTTGATTTTGTGTCCTGTGTGGCCTTACTTGGTCTCCATGGCCTATGTTTGCTGAGAGACCAATTGCGCCTAGCATCATCAGTGAGACTGCCTGGGTGCTTGCCGACTGTTCATGGCAGAATCAATTGTTTTGATTTTCAGTCCTGGCTACAAGAAAAACCACTCTCTCTTGACTTTCTGCCCAAGTCTGTGGCAACTCAAAATGCTGATTTACTTCATAATATGTTTAGGCTCAAGTACTGCACAAAATGCTGGCAGAGCCAGGGTGAGGTCCTATGGGAGCCTCCAGCAGGGCGATGCAGAAGCTGAGCATGTGGCCGTGGAAGCACGAGGGAAGAAGGATGAGGCAGTATAGGGCACCAAGAGGAGAAGGACTGGAGGCAGTGCCCATGGGGACCACAAAGGATAAGTCAGACACAAAGAGAAGGGGCATTGGTTTGACCGTTTGTAACTGATACAGAGAAAGACTGTCATTCTGTAGAATTTATGGCTGCTGGTGGCAGATTCTAGAATAAATTCCATAAGTAATGTTGCTTTCCCTAGTGGGAAGATGCAGTTTTGAGGGGGAAATCTTGCAAAACCCATGTTCTGAGTCTGCGTGAGAGAGCTCTGGCAGTGAAATGCTGGCATCAGGCAAACAGCTGCCTGAGAGCTTTTCCTCCCCATACTGTGCTCCTACCTGTATCATGCTTTGAGGCTGCATCTACTCTCAGGAGCTGTCAGAGTGGCCTTATGTTAGAATTAGCATGCACATCCACTTAGTAAATGTGGCATATTTGCTCTTGCAAGCCATCAACAGAACTATAAATAGAAAGGTTTGCCTACATGCATGTGTCACAACTAGTGAGCATACACACGTCCATGTTCACCTGAGTCCTTCCTGGGGTAGCACATTGCAAAACTTCCCCTGGGCCTCATTCACCAGTGGTATTAGCCATGCTACTTTGTCTAGGCAAAAGCTGACACCCCTCATTTTACTGTGCAGACAAATTGTTTAATTTATACCCCTGAATTCCTATTGTAAGACTTTCAAATGGACTGAACAGTCAAACATACAACCTGAATAGCTAGAAATTGAGCCTCAAACTTGGGGATGATGCCTAGGTGATGTACTCCTGGGCTATGATGGAGATGGAGCTCACTTGTACAGTGTAAATACTGCAAATCATAGTGCAAATAATGTAAATAAGGTGAAATTCTTTGTGACTCTCCCAGCACTACTAGTTAGCCTCAAATGCCTGAGTTAGTTCAAGTGTCACCATATGCCCAGAATATCTATTGTTGCAGAATTATGGAATTATCAAAGATTACAAGTTCGTGTAATGTAAGTGCTATCAAAGGAGATTACCTGCCTGTCTGAAGCTAGTCACACAGTAAATGGATGCTCTGATATTTCAATTCCTTTCTGTTGATCCTCCATCCGTAAAAAGGGAGAGAAAGTAAGAAGTGCACCAACACCAGATTGCAGGGACAGAAAGCATACATCTGTTTATTGTGTATTCAGACCTTATAGTGCATGTGCACGGAAAAATGCAGTAGAAGCAGCAATTCCTTCACTGTGAAAGGAGAGAAATGTTATGTGGTTAGACAAGGCAATGAAGGTGAGGTAAAACATTGAAGAGCTATACTAAGCAAGCTCCTGCTTCATTCAGTGTACGAATGGGTCTTGTAGAGAAAAGCAAAACAAAAAACAAAAAGGATCCTGTAATTCAATACATTGTTTGAACAAATGACCTCAGTTGTGGTGTCTCCTAGCATCCGAATTGTTCAATCAACATTACAAGACCATTAACGTCATAAGGTGTGTTTTATTATGCTCATAATCCAAGAAAAGGGAAGGAGAAAACAGATTTGTCACAAGCGTGTTTGGCAGAAATTCTGTGCAAAGGTACATGGCTGACATGCCAGGAGATGGCCCGTCTGAAATTTATGGCATTTACCCTAGGATTGTGAGGCCAAACTGCATCTGCACTGCAAATGCTGTGAAATAGGCTATTTATTTGGCATGATGGTTAAAAGGAAGGCTGTTTATAATAGTGATACAGCTGAAACAACAGCCTAACGGGATTTTGGAAACTGCTTTCAGTGTGGGAAAGCATAGCATTGGAATGACAGGACACGGTCAACAGAAGGTGTTAGAGAAGGGGCAAAGAAGAGCTGGATGTAGGTCTGGTCTGTTTATACTGCCTCCTATTTACCACTTGCCTCCTCCGTATGGTCAGCTTTACACAAAGTAGACTGTCATAAAATGGGTCATCATCTTCTGCCTGCCACCTGTGCTGCAGTAACCATGAATTGGAGTCCTGAACTGATGACTGATCAACAACAACCAAACAGCACTTGGAGGTGAAATGAAGCGGTGAGGTTTCTGGGTTCCTCACAGGACTGTTTGGTATCAAACATAACACCACCATGAGGGCAAGTTTATAATCATTTTTTTTCCACATACATTGTTATCATAGAGTTGGACAGATTTGAAATTAACCAAATCTTTTAAAGAAATAATCACAGGGTGTTGTTTTGTATATTAAATGTATTTTTTAAAAGTAACCATTTCTGAAACAATATTGTGTTCTTAATCCCATTTATGTTTTTGTTGTTTGTTCAAAACCAGCCACCTAATCTGACCCAAATTCAAAAATGAAGTTCTCCTGGTGCTGCTCTGAACAATGCAGGGGTGATATGGCAGATAGAAAATAGCAGTTGCAGCCTCCGTTCCTACCATATTCTGACTCAAAAATTAGTGTGATATTTTTTACTTATTTATAAACAAAATAGTTGTGCTGTACTCACCACACTGGTGTATGCCCACATTTACTTAGTCCACATGTTGCACACACTTACATAAACGTGGTTTTGTCCTCATGTGATTGACAGGCTGAGGCTTTCAGATGCTCTTACCTGTTGCTTTTCACCAGTCGAGACTGATCCCTTTAAGTTTTAACATCAAGAGGATGATTCTTATCATAGTGATGGTTGTATGTTCACTTGGTGCCCTAAAAATCCCAGGACAATTATCTGCAGGCTGGTCCTATCATGGTTTCACCATCACAGGCTTCCTGCTCTTCTGCATTTCAGGTCATGTATCCCAGTGCCTTATTTTAATATTCACAGGTCAGTTTCATTGACTTAAGAGACATAGAGTTCCCCTACCAGAATGAAATGGAGGTGAAAACATGCAGCTGATGTAAAAAGCTGGAAATAAATAGGCAGAAACTGTGCTCTTGTGTATATAGTGTATAGAAGTGGCATGTGGAAATAGAATTTATAAATCCCATTAGCTTTTGAAAGGAAGATCATCTGGGACTGCAGAGTTTCCATTGCAAACTTCATTATATATGTCACATAAATAAGGATTCAAGTGCCTCAAGTGAGAAAGTAGCCCGAGGTTCAAAAGCTTCAGACCACTTGTGGTTTTCACAAGTCTGAATGAGCTTTTGAGCCTCTAATGAAGATTTTGAATAGCAAATGCCGATAAACAAGTTGTTCTGAATAATAATATGTGGAAATTCTTGCATAAGTCTCCTTCCCACTGATACAGAAAAAAGAAATCCAGAAAAATTGCATGCAAATAATTGTCATCAAGTCTTAGCATGCTGCGCCTTCTGTCATCTTCAGTTGGACCTAAATCTGAATCTGTTGAGGTGTTGGGATTTCTTTTTTCTGATATACACTCACCAAGCTGAAAAGGGAAGGAAGGTGCCTCCAGTGCATCACTGGCTGGGGGAAGGCAGAAAGGGCAGGCACTTGGCTCAGGGTGTGCTGCTACCTGCTGTAATTACTGACAAATTGGAGGGGGAGACATGGGGCATCCTGGGCTCAGTGGTGTGACCTGCTGCCAGGGAGCCTGCCACCATGCCCAGACCATCGGAGGGACCTTAACGAGAGCTCTTCTTGTGCAGAAGGGAACAAGTCTGAAGACACCCGCTGTAGGGCAAAATATCTGTCAAGTCTCCAAATATCATAGTTTTCCAAACAAGGTATTGCCACTGGCTCAGGATTTGTCTGTGTCTGCAAGATAGAATTATCTGTGAAAATGTTTCTAGTTTAATTATTAGATCCTGAAGCTACCTATGAGCATGGCATGATTGCAGCACACCTCCGTGGAGGAACAGAATGTGGTGCTGGCATAAATTAGAGAAGTTCAGTGCTAGTGTTCAAAAGGCAAACATGCTTAAGGGAAACCGAATGGGGGAGAAACATGGCAAAAACAGCTCTGTTGACAAAGATTTTTAAATAATTATTTTTCTACCTAAAAAGAGAGGATTTATTTCAGATTAATATGCATACAAGTACATATCTAGCATATATAAACACAACTATTAACACACACACACATATATATGTATATAAAATATGTCATTATTTATAAAGATAATTACATTATGGAAATATAGAGAGCGGGCGTATTTAGTCCAGATATTAAACTGACAGGTACAGATAAGGTCCTGTCTCTTCTTCTGTAAACAGTATTTAATTTTAAAACAATAGTCTGTTGTCGATATTAAGGACAAAAAGAGGGACTGAGGAGTGGTTAGTTAAGAGGTTTGTGTTTTGTGAGTGAAAGGCAATCACCCTGTATGTTGCTCTGATGCCCGCTGGGGCACCATTCAAGCATCTCTTTGTGACAATAAGGAATCTTCCTGGCATTGTGTCAAAGGATCTATAAGCAGGGGAATATCACACAAGCAGAAACAGCATGTTGCTTCTGTACAGGACAATGATACCACCCCTGCAGGACTCTAATGACCTGCTCAAGGGCTAATACTTTCTCTCTGTGTGCCTTATGCAAAAGGATGCAAGAAATATTTTAAAACTGGGGGGAAATGATATCAAATTTAATATACTTGCTTACTGCAGTTGAAGGTTAGGAGGTTGCTTGATCATGGTTCACATGCATGTGGATAAGCCGGGGGGGGGGGGTAAGCGTTTAGAGGGAAAGACATTGGAAAGAAATCCTCAGTGCTTTCCTAATAACCTAGCACATCTCTGCATTCCCTGGTCAGTCTGAATTCAGAGAACCTCTGTACTTAGCCTGAGATGTAATCATACAGATGGAAAGCAATTTTGAAACCCTCTTTCTTATCTCATGATTGTTCCAGGAAATATTAACTTGTTGAATTGGAGACATTATGAATTAGGTAAACAGAAGCATCCACTGTAAAAATGATTTAATCCTCCAGTTCAGAGCAGGGTCTCCTAAATACTGCAATTTAATTTACAGGCTTGTTCAAACATCACAAGTCAGGTTCAGTTCTGGACAAAGCTGAGCTGTCATCCCCATGGCTGGGGTGTTTCCCTGTCCTCCTAAAAGCAGAGCCTGGGGGAGAGCTCTGTTTCAGGGATTTATAAGGCATATCTGAGGCAGGGGAAAATGCTGGTATAGAAAAGTGGTGAGTGAACTTGTAAGCTCCATGAACTGTAAAGATTTTTCATAGAAACCTCTTGGGTCACCAAGAGCTCTTGTTTAAAGTCTGCTTTGGAGTTCTGTAGGAAACAGAACAACATAAAGATGAAAATCTGCATTTTTTGTTGTCCCCTTCTGTGATGAACTATTGAGCCTTGGTCCCTGTAGAATTAATGTTTGCAGTGTGGAACAAAAGGGAACAAACATAAAAATGAGAGTAAAGTAAGAAAAGTGTAATAAAAAGAAACATTCACTTTAAACACTCCGGTAGTATTTTCTGCCTAATTCCCTAAATAAGCTCTTGCAGGAACAAGGAGGGAAGAAGCAGAGCTCAGTGCTACATTCTGCTGTTCCATGGGAGCAAGCAGACTGGTAAATGCAGGACAATTTCCCGTGATAGGCTGGAAGATGAGGGATTATTTCCCTTGATGGTAGGGAGAAACAAGCAGATCGGTTTGTGAGCAAACTGGATGACAAACAATAGATGCTGCTGTACCTTGCTGGCCTGTTTGTGCAGCAGGAGCTTCAACTACACAGGGAAAGCAAGGAAAGGGGGAAATTGTAGGAAATACTCCTCTGTCAGATACTGGAACTGTGACACAGCAAGACAAAAAAAAAGTCTTTAATTGAAGAGGGAACAGTTATTAAAGTTCAGTCTGTGCGGCCAGGTCTGCAGAGTAAGGGCTGAAAAGTCACCTACAGAGATATGCTGGTAAATTCTATAACACCTGGATTGAAGAATTAATGCAAACAGTTCCCTGTCTGCTGTCTCTTTCATCTGAAAACAGGATTATATATACATTTTTAGTCTCCCTGACACCACCAGCTTCCCTATACAGCGTTCAAACTTCATGTTCTTTTCTGTGATCTTGGTGCAAAAATGTAAGTAACTTTAAAACCCATAGCAGTTTCTACAGCTCTGAGAAGTTGTTCCAAAAATGTACCAGTACAGATCCTACACATGACACTTACTTCATCCTACTCATATGCAAGGAGAATAAATCCAAGCAAATCAAAAGATAGCTGTAGGTTATTTTCATTGAACGTGGACTGTTCATGTCTGATGGGTCTGGCAGAAAGTTCTGTTTTATTTCATGTACAAACTATGGTCTCATTACATATACATTTTTAGGATCATGTTGAGGTGTTTTAGTCTCAAGTTTATTCTTTTAGTGGGTTTACAGCAGTCAGCATGACTACTTGTGGCAGGGATCATTTCTCTCTGTACATAAATGTTTTCTGAAAGAATAGAGCAGATTATCAGCCTTGTCTCACGTGAAGGTGCCAGCTATTCATTACACATTTTCAGGCTGATACATATGATCCCATGCTAATTAAGCCT
This sequence comes from Netta rufina, assembly GCF_964035555.1. Lineage (NCBI taxonomy): Eukaryota > Metazoa > Chordata > Aves > Anseriformes > Anatidae > Netta > Netta rufina. The sequence goes on from NC_140125.1 coordinate 26,216,681, forward strand.
CTGCTATCTCTGCTTCTGTGAAAAGTGACTCCCTGATGTTTCTTGCTGTCTTTCATTTGCAATTATGGGAACTCAAAAGGAATCAGCTTTTTCTCTTTCTTTTATGTCACACAATTTATATTCTTAACTTGCACAATGACTATCTGCAGAATTGACATGATTGCTCTGAAAATTGCACCTAGCTCATGAAAGCTGCAATTGCTTTAAAAATGGTGACTATTCTTACTTCTTGCGATCTCAGGGCAGTCTTGAAAACACTAAACTTTGTCTAAATTTGCTGGGCAGCTCTGTAAAAGCACATATTTTACTAGAAGCGATGGTTTTCATTTGCAGATTTTAATGGGTCTCTGACCTCCCATGGTATCAGCTTGGATTGCTCAGTGATACTAATAGGAGTTGCTTTGAGAGGGTAATGGCTTCATAAAAGTATCTGTGTGCAAAGATTTCTATGCAGCTTTTGAGGATGTCTTTTACATTGTATTAACATCCATAAATCACTAATAAATACAGTTCAGATGAAGCAATTCTGTTCAAATTGGCTCAGACCTCCTTTTCCGTTCATCCAAAGGCAGTCATGGTGGCCTACCTTGTTTCACCTCCTCAGCCTCCCTTGTGCTGCTCTCCCCTCTCGCTTAACAGTTCTAAAAACTGAGAGAAAAATGTTATCTCAGATATACCTGGATATAATAGTCTTGAATGATATGCAGAAGAGCCCAGGCCACGTGTAAAGTAACTCCAGATGTCTCTGTGATGTCTTGTAGAAAAACCTTAACAACTGAGTGAAGTCCACCTGCTGGTAAGCCCTGTGAAATGTTATCACACTAGATGTTACACCCAAACTGGGGGCCAGCAAGTAGCTAAAAGTCTAGCAGCTGGACTCTTAGTGATCATGTCTGCTGGCACATCTGATCAAAGCTTCCTGGCAAGCCCAGTGCTGCTGTATTTTCCCCCATTGATGCATGGCAAAGTGATGTGCCTGTACCTCAGCATTGCCTCAGGCTTAGTGCATCTCTGTTAAGTGTGATGCTGCAGTTGTTGCCTGGGCTGTCAATACAATGGTCTTGTAAAACAGCCAAGGTATTTCTCTCTTGACGAGCTGCAACTTTGATGTAACATTGGAACATTCAGTGTTAGTGTTTGGTAGACCAAATTCCAGGAGTGCAGGTAATGTAGTGGGTGCATTCAGAAAAAGCTATCCCCTTGAGTCAGAACTAGTGATGCACTGCACAGTCTTGTACATAAATTTGCCACGTTAGGGTTCCTACATTGTGTTGAAGGTCCCATATGATAAGAGGTATCTCCTCCCTTCCAGCCCACAATGTAGGTAACAGGGAAGGTCACCCCAGAGAAAGGTGGGATGCTCCAGGTAGGCAGGCAGTGCCAGGACATCCACATTGCAGCTCTTTTCTCTCAGGATTATCAAACACTCACTGGATGAACAGCCATGACACTGAATAAGCTTGAAGAGGTAACAACTTTTATTCCATGTGAATTAGTAGGAGCATGAGTGGTTTGCAACATGATTCACAGAAGTGGTTGCCTGGTGAATTTGTACTTTCCAAAACAAAAGCTTATTGAAAGTTGGCCAAATGTCTGTAAAGATTTCTATTAGTATCATACATATAACACTCTGCAAGAAATGACTGGTAATGTCATCTTGGACTCTTCAATATTTTTGTTACTTGCATTTAGCAGTTATTTTTTTTTTAATATAAATTCTGAATTAAAGAATGACAGTGTTCACATTAAGTACTTGGTTCCAAAGAAACAAATATAAGTAAGGAACTGTGAGCTCCAATCTGTCTCTTTAACCAGGTTCTTAGTCAGCTTTCACGTCTCCCTTTGTTGTTTTGTCCTTAAAATAAGAACATTACCTCCCGCTGGTTAAAAAGACTCAGGGGTCTTGGAAATAGGAAGGATTGCATTCGGGAAAGCTAGACAAAGCACAATCTCAAAAAAGCTTATGAGAAAGCAACACTAGGAAAAGCTATATATGAAGTCATAATCTTTTCTCTCTGATTCAGGTGAATGCTAACCAAAAACTTGGAGTGTAATTGGTCTCTATCTAGACAGCTGTTTGACTCATAGTTTATGCAAACCCACCTCTCTCCCCCTCTGCACTGTTAATATGTCTTAAAGCCCACCGCAGCCAGTGGAGCTTGGAGCAGAGTTTGTGGGCATCAGATGATTTTAGAAGAAAAAATAGTACCTGGCTAGAGTTTGCCAGGTGAGTGCTACAGATCTTGTAGCTTGAAAACCTGGGAGCAATTTGCTATTGCACAACCCCCGTACCTTCCCCCAAAGTATCATTTAAATTCAGACTTCATTAAGGCATCTGTAGGTGACATGTCCATATTACAGTGTCACAGCCTGTCACAATGCAAATTTTTCCTGTATTTCTGTGTTTGACGTGCAACAGTAATGCTGTCTGGATGTGTTTTCCTAATTGCAGAGGCTACTGGTGCTGGAAAACAGCTGAAGCAAATGAACTGAGGGCTACCCCTAAGGCTAGCTTTCATTCTGTTGCAGGTCCCAGGCTAGATTAAAAAGACACTATGTTGTTTGGGGAAAAAAAAAAAAGTTGGCAGCTATAGCAGCTCCTCCATACTGCCCACATCAGTGCCATCAAACTTGAAATTCATGGTTTTGTGGTATTGGAGAGCTCTAACCTATAGGCTCTGTGGTCTTTGGGTTTGTAACATTAGCCTGACAAACATGGTTAAGGGCAATCCTGAGTACAGAGGGACCTCTGCACGTTATTGCACACAACCCCAAAATGGGGTCCGGATCCAAGGAGTGTGGGGTTGGCACAATGAGCCTGCCTGATTGTGAGTGCTCAGCGTTGTGGGTGCCTTGTTGGCACCACCTGCAGCTAAGCACCAGGGCCAGCCAGCCCCTAGACCTCATCAAACACAGCCCATCAGTGCTCACACAGTTACATGGGGTGTCTCATGGCACATCACAGAGCTGTCTGTGGCAGAGGCAGTGACAGGGAAATTGTATCCCGGGCAGCATTAATCTGCCCTAATCATGAGCTCATCCTGTTTGACTCATCCTCTGTGTGCTTTCCAGATCCCACGGCAAGCACAGGAGGTGTTTCTAGTCCTTTTGCTCACACAGCCTCAGTTGACTCCTTGAGCAGCTCCATCTGATTGGAATGAGGAAGGTCCCATGCGGGGCCCTAGCTGTGAACACATGCCACAGCCCACTAGAAACCATGTGTGTAAGCAAATTGCAGTAAGGCTGCATGGACAATATTATTTCTCCTACTTCTTGATTTCTTAGTTCTTTCCCTTTGCAACCCTCTATTCTTCTACACTCTCTGGTATATAATCATTTTAGGTGCAATTTCTCACCTTATACTGAACAGTTACTGCCACATAAGTAGTGTGAAAAATGAGGTAAATTGTGTTTAATCAAAAAATGAAATCTGCGCTGTCTGGGATATGCAAGTCAACTGCTTCATCTATTCTGTTTCTTATTTGGAGGATTTACTGTGACTCCAAACTCCTGCCACTGCAATAAAAGGCATTTGGGTGTAATATCCTGTGCTATAGGCAGATGGTTACAATTATACTTTTAAATATCTTTCTGTCATTATACATTACACTCAAAATTAAGTATTATTTTTATATGATGAAAATCAATGAAAACGTGATGCAAGTATAGGCTTATACAGGCACACAATAACTGAATGAGTCACACAAGGCTCCTTTTGATAATATGACATCCTTTTTTTCTGACTTCAGTCTGTCACAGCTCTTTAACTTCATCCTCCCTCAGATAATGCTATTTGAATAAAGGGTTGTTTTCATAAAAAGTCTTGTGACAAGGAAGAGTTATATTAAAATGACACAGCTAACTGAAAGGCAGCATAGTCCTTTATTTTGCATGTGATGTTGGCAGTGAGAACCCCCCGAGCTGTTCATATACTTTGGAACTGGATTGCTTTATAGCTTAAAAATCTCACCATTTTAATTTCTTATGCCTTAAAATAGCCAGGATAGCTTAGCTTGCTGTTCCCTCAGAGACAGGTGAGAATTCAGACAGATTGAACCAGACTCAAACCCAGATCCCCACAGATTTCAGAATAAGGTGGGTTGGGATGTTCCCTCTTCAGAAAGCAGCTGGGATACCTTTCAAGAGCATTTGCTTGACCCAGCAGTCAGCTCAAATGGTCTTGAGACAAAAAAAAAAAAAAAAAAAAAAAAAAAAAAAAAAAAAAAGTAAACTTTTCACAAAGCAAGTTGCAAATGGACCTGTAGAAGTAAAGCACTGAAAAGCCTGAGTCTCGTTTCTGAAGAAGCCAGCATTGGGTCTAACAGAAGTAAGACCACTGCATAAAAAAACATTTTTACTGTTCACAGTGATTCTGCGAACAGTATTCACAGTGATTACTGTTCGGTGTTTCTCATCTCATGGGAATGTGTACAGATATTTTAACAGGTATAATGAGCACCCAGTTACAAGTGATACATTTGGAGAGCATAGGTTCTGTTTTAGGCAATAAGGAGAATTTGACAGATAAGATAGAGAACGTGTATTGAATAGGGAATGCTTAAATGCTCTTAGGAACACAAATAAAAGCAAATAACAGTCTTAATAAAAATGGACTGTTTTCTCAGGAGGAAATTTGATCTCTGCCTATTTCCCAAATACTTCAGCTTTCCACCCATACCAATAGGAATGCCTTATTATGCACAGTCACTGTGAAGTTGTCCTTCAACTTCTCCAATTAACTTTTATTCTCCAAAGTAAAATATAGCTATAGTGATGTTTCCCACATATGTAAAACTAGCACACAAGTTCTATAGTGCCTCTCTTCCAGGATATTTCATGTGTTCTGGTTCAGTAAAAATGCTGAGAATAAATGTAATTCTTCAGACTGTTTTATAGATTCTGACATAAAAGATGCTGAAGCTGTAAAATCCAAACCCTTGGGATATGGTGTTAAAACTCATTGAAAAAACAGGTGGACACAGTAGGCTTCAGTCTTCGTAGCAGTTTTCAACTGGTCTTCAGTCTTCATACCAGTTTTTAATCATTATGGACCTGGCTTCAAATATGAGAAGTATGTATCTAAAAAGGCAGAAAACAGTATAATAGAATGAAATATTGCACATTCCCAGCTTTGAAACAATTTGCTACAATTTGAACAATAAAATAATCTGGCATATTTGGAAGTAATAATAGAAATCGTTTTAGAAATTCTGTTTTCTGTGGAGTGGCTTAACTGTGATTGGCAGTCTCTGAAGGTTATCTTCAGAGAAAATATTTAACTCTACAGTGAAAATACTTCAAACCAGGACAAATATAGTGCACATAGATAGCTCCACATTCTCTCATGCAAGGTTATTTCCAACTTTGTATGGCTACAAAATCATCCCTGCAGAGATACTGGCTCCATGTGCGTGAGCCATGACATTGACATCTGTCATATCCACAGGTGCACATAACTTTTTTTTTTTCCCCCCACAGGTTACTAGTTTCTTAATGCTCATTGTGACAGTTTTCACTTGCCCAAATTGATGCTGTTGTCATATCCTAAGTGAACACAGAAAACTGCAGAGAATCATAGAGTATATTGCCCATGCAGAAGCTTGTTGCACATAGTTCAGGGTCTGTTTGTGTTCAGGCATTGCTGCATGCTATTTGTATTCAGAAACCACACCTTTCTGGCTGTTTTGTTTTTATCTGCAAGTTTAACATTCTTGATTAATAATAACAAAAAGGGTGGGAGAAGCATTAATATTCCATTTGGTCTTTTAGTAATGCTTATTTCTAGATTTTATGCAAGAGTATTGACCACATTTTTTTTTCATATAGAAGAATAATAATAAAAAATAGATCTTTGCTCTATCTGTTTCAGATCCCTGCAGGAGCAGAAGATGGCACAACACCCCCAGAGCTACCTGGAGAGCGGGCACAAGGTCCCACAGCAGCACACAGCACATGCACCAGAGCTCTGCTGCTCACCTGGCAGCATGCTGGGTCACAGGTAATAAGGAGAACTCTCTTATCCCAGGTGAATTCTGCACATCCTCTGTAATGTCTTTATGTGCCTCTCCTTGCCTCCTGTCAGCTGAAAAGCTCTCCCCTGTGGCCAGTGCAGTCTGTTTGCACAAAATGGGCATGTGTAGCAAGAAGCCTTGGCCTGGTCTTGCAGCTTTGAGGTGCATGGAAACATTGCTACAGAAAGCAGCACTCAAGGTAGAAAACAAAACCCCCGGGTCACAAAATAGTTGAGGTTGGAGGGCACCTCTGGAGACCTTCTAGTCCAGCCTACCTGCTCAAACAGGATCAGCTACAGCAGGTTGCCCAGAACCATGTCCAGTTGTTGTAAATCTTCTAAAATAGAGGTCAGGACAGTCTCTATTATTATTTATTTATTTATTATTATTATTTTCAAGACTAAAACACTTCAAAATGCTCCAGGTTTTTGAGAGACTGTTTTCCTAGTATTCTCAGGACCAGTCCAAAGGGTTGGATGCATACCAGACCTTGTCCACAGCACAGCCCTGCAAGGTGTCCAGCATGCCCCATAGGTCAAACTCATACAGTTATGTAGGTAAAATGCACAGAGCTGTGATGTTTATAGTCAAAGTAGTGGAGGGAGTCTTAGCATGCAGCTTGCCTAGAAGTAAGATGGTTTAATGCCCTTTATTCCCTACAGATATCTTGAGACAGGTAGAAAAGGCACGGAGCTCATATTTAGAATAAGAAATCTTTCTTTTTTAAAGTATAATAAAATAAATAGAAATAATTACCCCTCTGCTCCACAGAAAATATATAGATGGATGGATAGATAGGTAGGTAGGTAGGTAGGTAGGTAGATAAATCAGCACAATGCAGAAACTGATTCTGAGATACGTCGATCCTTTCTGATAGTGTGGAGGACCCCTTGAAAGCAGCCAGCATGAAGGAACTGTATTGTGTGATTTTCTGTTGTCAGGGCAATGCAAAAGAATGTCAAAGTGTTCCTGGAAATTCAGGCAGTTTGTATATCACATTGACATAAAAATACATGTTCCTAAACGCCTGTATGAATGCATCTGCAAACAAGAAAAGTGATTGTCAAAACCTGCATCCTATGAAAAAGATATTATATGCTGTTATGGAAGGCATAGATTGCTTTAGTTATGAACTAAATGCTTTTTAGAAAAAGCATTATTTCTTTTTTTTTTTCTTGTCATGAAATGTTACCAAACGAAAAAGACTAATCCCTCCCCCCCATTCTTACAGGCATATTTCAGAGCTGTTCCTCTCATAATTGGCTATTTTGAGACAGTTGATTGGTTTGGGGTACTGTTGGCATTATAGAACTGTAAAAATGTCCTGTTTTAGCAGTATTAAATGTCATTCAAAATGTCCTTTAATCTTCGTTTCCTTTATGAGGAAACACAATCTATTTTCCATGGAACAGAAAGATGCTTTAAATTCCAAATATTCTGAGACTCAATAAAATTAATCCAGGAGATAAACCAACAAATTCCTCTGAAGACTTTATTGTTACTATAGAAACCTGCCTAAATCCAGAACTTCATTGTGAGGTAAAAATGGAAGAATTTGTCTCATTAATCATTTTTACTCTCCTATCATTACTTGCTAGATTGGGGTTCTGGAAACCACAGCAGAGAGAATCATAGAGGTGTAAAAGTGTCTCCTGCCCTCTCCAGGAAAAAAGAAAAAACAAAAGGGGGGTGGGGGGAAAGGGGTCTTCCCTTCAGCCACCAAGCCATCAGTTACAGAAAGTGAATGCCAAAAAAGATCCTGCTTGCCTTCCATCAAAAGACAGCTACAATTTTGTAGTTATTAGTTTAAGATTAGAAATGTCAGCCTGAACTTCCTGTGAACTTGCAATGTCACAGTCCTGTTTTCTTGCATCCTCAGTCCAAAGGGGGCAATTTGGGTATTTGATGCTTCTTTATGCAGTTTTTCATTACCTGCTTTTTTTCATTACCTGCTTTCATTGCACTGCTGCAGGAGGTCACTGGGGCAAGTACTGCAGAGTGAATTTAAAAAGTGGATGGACAACTTTGTTACTGAGCTTTGCCTATATGTGAGCACAGGCAAAGATGCAAATAACTGCTATTCTTCAGAGTACGGCTGCTTCCCTCTGCTGCTCCACCACCACTGTTCTCTGTCTTGTTTTTGCAGCAGTGCACATATGCTTCAATCTTGCCTGCTGGCATTCTCCCAAGACCTTCAGAGGCAGTCCAGTACAAAGACAAAACACCTCTAAGAGCCAGAGCTGGTCCATTATCACTCTTAAGTAACATTACAGTGATTTGTAGAAAACAATAGGGTATGAGTCGTGTTTCTGACCAAATAGAGCGCAAAAAGAGAGACCAAGGATGCTCTGAGGCTGGCATGGAGACCTGCAGAAGTTTTGCTTCTGTGTCTCCATGGCAGTTTCCAGAAGCAGGGTCATGCCAAGACAAACAGCAGCAGCATTGGCACCCATGGCATTCCTTGCTGGGAGCAAAGGCTTGCTCACTGAGGTGACAGCCATGCTCACTGGCATGAGCGTCCACTTGTCCAGGCAGGTGTTCTGGAAGATGGCTGCGTTGTGCTCCACTCCAGCTACAAGAATGATCAAGGGGCTAGAGCACCTCTCCTGTGAAGACAGGCTGAGGGAGTTGGGGTTGTTCAGCCTGGAGAAGAGAAGGCTCCATGGAGTCCTTATAACGGCCTGCCGGTACCTAAATGGGGCCTGCAGGAAAGCTGGGGAGGGACTCTTTGTCAGGGAGTGTAGGGTTAGGACAGGGAGTAATGGCTTTAAACTGAAAGAGGGTAGGTTTAGATTAAATATTAGGAAGAAATTCTTCACTCAGAGGCTGGTGAGGCCCTGGCACAGGCTGCCCAGAGAAGCTGTGGGTGCCCCATCCCTGGAGGTGTTCAAGGCCAGGCTGGATGGGGCCTGGGCAACCTGATCTGGTGGGAGGTGTCCCTGCCCATGGCAGGGGTTGGAACAAGGTGGTCTTTAAGGCCTTTTTCTACCCAAACCATTCTGTGGTTCTATGAGGTCCTCAGGCCGGCTGTGCAGGAGGCCAGGGCTCACCACAGCTCTGCTCAGTCGAGACAAATGTCTGCCCCCAGTACCTGTTGTGTTACCTACACAATATCACCTACAAAATTCCCTGGTATCACAGGTCAATGTGCTTTTCCAGAGGGAAGCCAATTGAGCTGCTCACTCCTCTCGGCACATCCTGAAGAAGGTAAAAGTATGTAAAATTATGCAAAAGCTAATGCGATTTCAATCATAATTAAGCTTCCTTGGGAAAATCTTCATAGGGTTTAATAAAGATTAAACCAGTAGATTGCTTGAGAAACTATTGCAATAACTACAGAAGTTAATGAGGAATACCTTCTCTATTGAGTTATTTCAAGAACACCAACTTAAAAATACAGTTGGAAGGAAAATTTAGGTTTGGCATGGATATTCAGTAGACATTATAGGGAGATTTGTGAAGGGGGGGGGGGGGGGGGAGGGAGCTAGCTATTTAATCAGACTCTCTAGGAATCTTCCATAAATTGATTAATATCCAACACTGAAAGTACATGACTTTGCTTACACTGTTTTTCTGGGAAGAAGCTCATTTTCAGATGTCTTCTACCTTTTAGTCATAAAAGCTATTTAGAAACCTGCGGTCCTTTCTAGAAAAGATATGCAAAGTTAGACTTCTGCCAAAACCATAATTAATAGAGTAACAAGGAGTCACATACTAGCCTTATTTTTCTGTGTTTAATAAAATTACACTGTATAAATATTCTAATATTTATTATTTTAGAATAATATTTTTATTGAAGGCAGAGAGGTATCATGATTTTTATTTGAATAATAATAATAAAAAGTGCTACCAAGTTATAATATCTGAAATAATGAGATGAAAACCAAAAAAAGGAATCCATTAATTTTCTTGGTGGGTGGTTTCTTGAAAATTACATTTCACACAAAGTTAAAACATGAGCCTTCTCATTTGCATTTTCTTATACTTCTGGATTACAGTATTAATGAATACTGATTTCTTTTCTTCCATGCAGATAGCTATGCACTGTAGTCAATATTCCTCTCACACTCTTTGTTAGTATAATAAATAAACTACCTCTTAAATTATTTCATTGTGGAGAATTTCCTCCAGCCCTTGAATCACTTTACTTCTTTGCACTTGTATGATTTTGCAACATCCTTTGAAAAAAATTAGAGTAGTGGAGCTGAATACTGTTTTGTCATATCAGCCCCACCAGCCCACAGAGAAATTCTCCTGCCTTCTGCTTGCTTTACCCCAACAGTCAGGCCAGCCAACTTTGCAATGCAATTACAATAATAGCTTGTTCGACATGTGGTGATCCATGCAGAGACACAAGCCCCTTTTCTTCCTCCTTTAGCAGCCTAGAAAAGGTTCAAAGGAGCCCATTTGCTTCTTCCACGTGCACAAATCACCGATTGGGAACAACTGCTTTAAAAGGGAGATCTCAAAGCACGTGTGAGATGTGGGTGGAGAAGCTGCAGGTTACCCTGCAGTGAGAGGGTGGAGAGAAGCTGCTTGGAGAACACTGAGGAAAGGTGGTCAGATGTGGAAGGCAGGAAAGCAGCCTAGGGGAAAGGTTAATTCTGGGCTGCTTAATGTGAGGTTTGCATGTAGGAACTTCACGTAACAGAACCTATTGCAAGGCCTTGCGGAAGCGGAAGGTGACTGTATTGTAAACTAGAATCCGTCTCATTCACCTCTGTTCTCTCATACATATGTATTCTCTATGTCCCTATGCTTTCACGTCCTTTGCTCGGGAGGTCAATTGTCTGGCTACTTGTCATTCTACTTGGAGAAGCCAAAAGTAAAACATGGTACAAAAAGAGCCACGGTCCACATGAGGGGGAAACAGAATTTCTGACAGGTATAATTAATTACTTGTGTGGGTCCTTCAGTCTGTATGTACCTTCACATATGGTCTCTCCCTCTGACCTGTCTAACAGTCCAGAACAGCCTCTGAGCACTGTCGCATTCTGAGGCTTGGTAGCTGGCATGTTATGTCTTTGTGTGTGGGAGACTACAGTTTCCTTGCCCTAGTTTGTCTATTTAAAATGTACAAAATAAACCTTGTGGGTTTGTTTGTTTGTTTGTTTTTTAAACAATGGTAAAAGGCTAAGTGTGAAAAGAAATGACTCGCAGCAATTATCAGTTGAAACTGATGCTTTGTTAAGAATCCTGGTTTCCTACAGTCTTATTGCAAGGATCCTGTACTGGTGGTAATAGCAACTTAAAGATATTAAATTTAATCAGAGGAAACAGTTTCTTAAACTGCCTTTTTAGGCAATGCTATATTATTTGTCATAGATTTCTTTCTATCATAAGGAGAATAAAAAAAAAAATATATTGAGTCTCACCTTCATCCAGGAGTTGTTTAGTTGTTGTTTTGTTTTTGTTTTTTTTTTTTTGTCATGAAGATAGCTGTACTTTGGCAGTGTTAGTCAGAAATTGTGTACAAATTGTTTGCATGGATCCTGGAGAGATCTGAACTCATCTGTTAGGTCATGGCTTACTTCGCATAGTGTTTTTGTTTGCTTTTTCTTTTGTTTTTCATAACACTCTGATAGTGGTCTATGTTACAAAGAACTCCACTGATCTAGGAACAAAGAACTGATTCTCTCATGATAGAAAAGCAAATATGTATCAAGATGACTGCTTTCCTCACTTCCCTATTTCCTCCACATAACACTTTCTGAGTATTCTACATGTTGATTTAAGCCAAGTATCCTGATATTGGCTAGCTTGGAGAACACCAACCACTCTTGTTAAGTTTTTCAATACTTTGCCATTTCATGTCTGTAATACTGGTTGAGAGGAATGCCTCTGCCATTGAAAAGTTTGTCTATAAAAGTCACTTAAACAGATGAAGAGAAGACAATCAGCCAAAAGCGTCAAGTGACCTGGAAAGGGAAGAAGTAAACGTTACCCAACCATGCTGTAAGACACAGAAATTCAGCTCCTTTTCTAATGGTTATACCTCCCTTGCCTAACAGGAAGCAATGGAGTCAAACTTTGAAACAGTGCAAATAAAAGAATTGGTCTGATAAAGTTTGAGGGAGACAACTCCATATAATGGTACAGAAAGGCAATAAATATTTTTGCCTGAGTGTATGCCTTGGAGGAGGAATCTCAATAGGATGCTGAAGCTGAGTACATATTTAAGTCTTTACTTTTGTTCTGTACATAAGATACCTGAATTACTTTACCTCTGTTAATGTGTTCTGCTAGTGGGCCATTTTTAAGTCTGCCACAGACCACAGGGAATGCTTTTTAGAAATTTAGACTAGAGGTTCAGAAGTTTTATATTCTCTCTCCCCCAACTGATAAGACAGTTACATAAATATCTTAAGACTTATTTTTTTCACAGGTTTAAGAATAGAAGCTAGAATTTCATGGCCTTGTGTTATAATCTGTATATCTAAAACACCTGTGGGTAAGGGTTCTGGATGTGCAGAGTACCTCAGTCAGTCTTTGCTGCTCTGGGATGAATTGAAGACAAATCCATTCTTGGAAATGCACCTAACTCATCTGTTGATCTGCTGGAGAAGAAGCTTTTAGCTGCCCCCCACCCCTCTCCACACACACACACTGAAGTGTGTGCAAAACAGTATTTCTGAGGAGTGTACAACTCTGCTAGAAGCTGGTTTTGGTATGGGTAAATTGACATGCACTCCCTCTCCTACCAAACGAGACAATAAGGAGTTACAGGATGGAGTACATGATAAAGACTTGCTTTGAGATTTGCCTTTGAGATTATTGTCAAATGCTTCAGCAATGATTCTAAGCTTGACTTAATTCCCTAAATGTGTTAACAACTAACAAACCACCAAGCTTTTTTTCTAATACAACTCATTTAATGCACAGTAGAAGACACAGTAAGGATTGAATTATATGGGTATGCTATTATGCTTGCAAAACTGTATTGCAATAAGCTTTTCAATAACTGTATTGCAATAAGCTTTTCAAGGCAGGAAATGAAGCTCTCCAATTATGGGATAACAAAAAAATCAGAGCAATGAAATTGGAATTTAGTAATTTCTTTTCTAGGTCTACTGTCTGCAAACATGAACTTGGCTCATTCTCATTTTCCTCAGAGAACTAAAGAGTACTGGTGAAAATCTAGTGGTTGTTTAGAGGCTTCTGAAGTGTGCGGGGGCATCTGGCTCCAATGCTGGCAAACAGTAGGGCGATGCATCATGGTACCTCAGCTCCCTTGCTCTAACATAGATCCTTCAAGACGTAAGCATATATTTTAATTGCAGTAAAGCACTGTTCAACACAAACCTTTTTAAGCCTGTTTGGAATCTGGCCTCTTCTGAGGTGGGGTCATGCTGTAAGATGTCCTCTTCCCTCTGACAGCATAAACACAACAACCCTTTGTGTTCCAGGCCAGCCATCATCTCAAGACTTCATATTGTAAGCTATAGAGGCTGAAGGTGTTGAACACTTTATGGTGCTTAATTACAAAAATGTGACTTACAGAATACAGTATTGCTATCAAGAGGACACGGTAGTACCAGTTTAATATAACCACTTTGAAGAGAATCCTTTTATAGAAGGAAAAGGGCGAGAAGAAAACCAAATTCATAGTTAATGAGTAAGCCATTAATTTTTATTTTGGAAAAAAAATAAAAAAAATGGGAATTGAACCTACAATATAATGTGGTTTGTTTTGTTTTGTTTTGTTTTGTTTAACAGTTGCAGTCTCTAAAGTATAGCTTCCTTTAGAGAATAACAGTTACCTTTATATTTTCATGAAACACACTCTGGATTTATTGCATCTGTGTGAACACTTACGATCAAAGGGTCTGATCTTTAGAGCAAGAGGAGCAGAGTCTCAGTATTCTTGCTAGGAATTCTACTTCAGATGAAGTAATCCATGGTTATTTTTGTGATCTTCTAACTCTGAACAGAGATTTGAAAATAGAAGAGAAAAATAGAAAAATGTCTTTAATGGTTAAGGTTAAAAGAGGCTGGAGCTCCAGTATGTGTGGGACTGGAAAGAGACTGCTGAAAGGATGGGTTGGCAGGGGGACATCTCGCTGACAGTGCCTGCTTCTGGGCTATGACTGAGGATCTTATGCTAAAGCTCAATTAGGGATACACTGAGAGATACTGATGATGAATCTAGGACAGGACTAGCTCATGGAAAGAACAGGAACACAGCTAATTGCTAGCAAAACACAACTCCCAAGTCTTCATTTTAAAGCAGCCTTTATGAAGAGATGCTCTTACTGACCTCTCCCCTCAGTCATCACTTGTTGCATCAGAAGCTGGCACATTTTACTAAGCTACCTTGTAGCTGAAGCTCTCCAGGCACACTTCTAGCTCTCTGGAAGATGTTTTACATGACCACTGCAAATGAACAGTTTTCTATGAGAGAACTGCGGTACTTACTCATTAAGAGGATCAATGCTGATTTTCACTTTCAGTGACATAATTTTATATGAAATTTCATTGTACTTGTATAATTGTTTCCAGTAATATAAGAGTAGAGGGGTGATTGTGGTTCAAATACTCAATCTTGATTAAGCTGGTAAGAGAAGTCACTTATCACATACATAATGCATAACTGAGGTATGAAAGCTTATGAGTCAGTGTACTCTAACAGGTACACTGTGTTACACTGCTCTTAGCATTAAGGTCTACCTGGTTTAATAGGGGGAAGTATTAATGATTTATTTTTTTTAAATGGCTTAGCAAGAAATACATCCTATGTTTTTTCTCTTCATGTGCATTGAGCCTATAACTAATGACTACTGGAATACAAATACTCATTTTGTTAACAAAAAGTAGGATATGTCTTTTTGTAACACAGATTACTGAATATTGAAGCATAGATGTTCAGTATAGAAAATGCATAATCTGTTTGTGTTAGTAATGAGGAACCTTCCAGATGTCTCAAACTATTGCAAATGAGAGCAGACTGCAGGTCTATTCAGATGGAGTAAAGTTTTGGCATACTCAAGTCCTGCTTGTTTCCTCCTTGTATAAGAGGACTTGGTATTCAAAGTGGGAAAGCGGGACTGACAATGATGTATTTCTAATGCTGGCATGTTATTGTTGGAGTTTTTCCTCCTATCCAGAGTGAGAAGGAGCAACACAAGGCTGTTAATAAGGCTTGCTTTGTGTGATCTGTGTGCCCTAAATTGACTGCAGATGCTCTAGGTTACTGCTCCCACTGCTGAGGAACCATTTGAGCCATAGCCCATTCTATTTCAAACTGTCTGTGTAGGTAAACTATGCCTGAATTTTAGTTTGGTTGGAAACTGTTTGTGCTGTGTCTTGCAAACTGCAGCACAAAATCAGTGAGATTTCTGCACTAGTGAACACTTATCAGGAGCTTTCAAATAGGATCAATAAAGGGACTCTTTCTAAACAGTCTGCTTTTGTTTTCCTATGCATACTGGTTTCTTAGATTGCCCTCTTTCCTGTGTTTCAGAAAAAGCAGGAGGCAGAATTGCCAGACCTCCTGGATGTTGCTTTATTTTATTTTTTTTCCTATAAAGTGTGTCTTTAGAAGTGAGAGACGATTTCTGTGAGCTCTGTTGAATGAGCCAGAGCTGAACTATCTTCTCAGTGATCTTGACAGATATGCTTGAGTTCAAATCCCAGCAATTCTACCTTACTGTCACTGGGTATGCTTACAGGCGGCTGGAACACCCTTGACTAGCTTGGAACTCCAGCTAGCATCTGAAGATGATGTAGTAGTGAAGTAGTGAGCTCTTCCCTATGTCCCTTTTTGCATGATAAACTGTAGTAGGTGACTGCTGCTGTGAATGTAGTAGATTGTCTTCCAAAATAGTCCTAAGCAGGAAACAGTAGATACACACACAAAAAAAGAACAGCTGATTTTATAATTTCTGGACTTTCTATCTTGGGTAAGATATTAGATATCTGTAAATACAATATTCATTTCCAAAAGATTAAAGCAAACACCACTTATAACTGGACTTTTCCAAAAACTACTTAAGATCTAAGCAAGCTCTATTACATAATTGCAGTACCTGCCTAAATTATCCTCCATATTTATACATCTTCTATTTAAACTGTTGGTCTTCTCATGATATTGATGAAAAAATATAGTTCTATTCTGCTGTATTTTAACAAGACTTAAAATTAACACTTAAGCAGTTAGGAATTAGTAAAAAACAGTTTCCATTTTTTCATTTTTAAGATAGAGTGCTTTGACAATCAAAACTTGGATCCAATCTTTCTATCTTCAAAGTGATATTTGAGCTTCCAGTTCAGGACAGAAAAGTTATGTGTTTGTGTCAGGAAAAAATAATTCTCTATAGGTTGCACTTTGTACATTAGAACAATTTTTCTACTTAATGTCTCTGACATTTATTGATATTTATAAATGCCAACTATAAACATGTACTCAGGTGATATTCAGCACTGTATGAATGCTCAAGCAAATAATTTCAGAGGTGTTAATTGCACCTCAATAGGATTTCAGTGCTAGCCCAACAGCAATAGCCTTTTTTAATTTCCTCACAGCTGATCGAAGCATTCAACAAGAGAGACATTCTGTTGAATTTCAAGACCCTGATAAAACCTCATTTAGCTTAGGCAAGTGTATGATATTTTGGAAAGTATTGCAAAGTCAGATCTGCTTTCTCTGCTGTTTGAATGTATTTTCTCCCCATGAATGAAACAAGTATGCAAGCGCAAATGTCAGCCTTGACTTTACATCAAGCAAAACAATCCTTAGTGTTCAGGTAGCTCAATACCTTTCAATACTGAAATTCTTTGTGTTGATGGTTGAGTAGACAAGCACATGTATTTATCTCAAAGGTAAAGCCTGAGAAAATTGTAAGTAGCTTTGAAATAAGATGTCTGACCTCTTCAGCTTGACTTCTAACAGGACACACAAGATCAGAGGAATTGCCTGAATTAATATTTTTATTTTTTGAGTAGAAGCCATGTATGTGTAGCTCTAAGTGCAGAGCACACAAGTACCGACAGAGATGACTCAAAGTGCACTATGCAAATTAATTTGGAGCTGGGAGGAACATCTCTGCTCATAACTTCTGTATTCTGAGACAAAGCAGTTCATGTAGGTATTATATTTTTCCTACTATGTGCTCTGCTGGAAACTCATTTTTAAGACTTGATTCTGACTTCACTGGGCCACTCGACTGGGAGAAACAGAACTGAGAGTTGAGGGATCAAACCTGAGTCTTCAGAAATCACTGAAGGCTTGGAA
Source organism: Netta rufina (assembly GCF_964035555.1). Taxonomy (NCBI): domain Eukaryota; kingdom Metazoa; phylum Chordata; class Aves; order Anseriformes; family Anatidae; genus Netta; species Netta rufina. The sequence continues at coordinate 26,233,922 of NC_140125.1, forward strand.
GGCTTTGTGCAAGCACTTCTCCCAAGACTGACTTGTCCTCTGAGTGGGGGTACACCAACCTCAGAGAGAAATCAGTCATGAAGGAACAAGAATTTCACATCATGTTTATTTCCCCACTACTAAGCACTGTACTACTTTTATTTCTTAGACCAATTGTAGAATGGCCTAAATCTGAGTTCATACATTTGTAACATCATAAGCATACTGTGAAGCATGCAAAGGTAAGAGCTGTTTCAGGTTTATTTTCATGTAAAATCCTTTGGGATCTGTTTGTTACAAGTTCATGGACTTTGACTTTTATTATATTTAAAGACATCTGAAGTTTATTTTAAAAATAATATTTTTCAATTGGGTGATCCTTAAATATTGTTTCCTAGTGTTGCAAACTTCAGATCAGTTGTTGATTCAAGTGCTTAAATCTGGATTGCAAGTGCTGGGAATAAGAGTACTACAGTGTTTTCATGTCTGCCCATTGTAGGCCCCAAGATAAATGAGTGCAAGCTCCCTGGCCCCAGAAAACAGATTACAGTTCACATTGGCTTTAGCCCTATAATATGATCAAGGATCAGTTCTGATGCTCTTATTGAATTTCTGTGATGGACAAAGATGATGATTAAAGTCTTCTATGGAAGAAAGTCATTGTACTGCAATATTCCAGAAACTGCCTTTATTGAACCAGTGCATATTCCTTTGGTCAGAAAGGTGTTCTGCTCACTTATGGGTTTTTCATTGCTTTGGGTTTAGAGTGCTACCACAAAACCACTCTTCCACAGGCACTAAAGAAATACAAGATCTATATGAGTTTGCATTGCCACGTCCACAAGGAAGGATGAAACCTAAACAAACCCACTCTCGTGAAAACAACTGATGTCCATGTGATCAAATCTACCAACAGCTGTTATACTTGTGGGTGCTGGCAGTTAGGCTACTACACTATGCTGGCTGTTGGGCCAGAATATTTCACTGGTTTAGGAGATTATTTTGATCAAAGACTGCGTGCTGGGATGCACAGCTACACTGTTTCCTTATTCTGTTGCAATGTTTTTGCTCTGAGAATCATACTTCCTACAAGTTTTCATAATGCTAGAGGTAGAAATTGCAGACAAAATTAGTGACTTCAGTGTTTGCATTGGTGTAAGTATGGCCTGCAGGCTTTCACAGTTGGAGTTACTTGATTGAAGTCTTTGTATTTGGTCTAATAGCCTCTGTTGTGCCTCTAACTTATTCTAAAACCTAGGCTCAGTTTCTTTTAGCTCTAAGCAGTTTTTGTATAAACAGTACAAAAAGGTTAGGAGGAAGGAAAAAGAGGCCTAGTAGGGCCACCAGAGGAAAAAGCTAAAAGTAGTAGTAATTTAATGTGGAAAAGTGTGGCAACAGAAGAATTTTCTGTACAGAGCTTCATGCTAATTTCACCTGTTCAAAGCCTTGCTTTTGCACCACCTGGAGGCTGCAAGCTTCTTTGAACTGAACCTCTACAAAGCAAGTGATTTTTCACTGATGTCTGTTGAGACAGCCCAGCAATTTGGTACTATTTAGCACCAAAACTTATTCTGCTGAGATTCTTCTTTGCTGCCTGAGCCCCATGTCACTAGAAATGATGCGTTACAGAAACACAGCATAATGTTGCCAACAGGGCTATGCTAAGCATGTTCTAAATGATGGTCCTCTATTTCCCCTCATTCTTCCTTGCAGCAATTCTTGTACTACTGTTTAAATATTTAACTATTCTCTTAAGTCTTTGACATAAGGCAAGCTTATCTTAGGAGAACACTACTTATGGACTTTTTTTTTTTATTTGGTAAGCTGTACAAGATGATCCTATAGCAAAGTGGACAGGATTAGTGTTGGCTCCAGTAAAAACTATGTTTGGAGCTTCACTGTCTTTCACTGGATGTCACTGCTTATGTGCCAGAGTTAAGAATTGGGTTTTCCTTTTTTGTTCACCACAACGTTTTGATAATATTAATTAAAACTCTATTTTTCCACATTGTCACCATCTAAAAGGCAGAGTTGAAACCACCTGCAGAGAAGAGAAATGCTGTTTTCAGAGAAGTGATTTTTGGATGGAAAGTATCATAGAAGTACCAATGATGTATAGTTTGCTGCCAATTCCCAACACCTTTTGACATGAAGCATCCAGTGTCACGTGCCTCTGGGAATTCCTAGTTTTTGTTGTTTTTGTTTTTTTTTTTCAAACTGGGTAGGAATTTAGGAATTGTGTTAGCCCACCTTAAGCATATACTGAAGAACTTTCTTCTGCAGCTTTAACTAGGTCCTTAATTACGCACATATATATATATATATGGCTTGTCAGTCTAGAACTATGCAACCAAACTGAAAGGAAATTATTACACTGAGTATAGTGAACAGGCTGCCCTGAGATACATTTATGACTTTAGTGAGCCCCATGAGAAGTGTTATATTGCTGCTAGTACTGTTAATTCATTGATAAATGTGGATGATGCTTATAATCTCCTAGAAATTATTTAAACACAGTTTAAACTGCTGATTTCTGGAGTAAAAGGAAACTTTTCTTAAATTTTCAGCCAACACCTTCCACCAATACTGTGCTTACAAAACAATCTAATATCACTGTTTATCCATAAATGACTTTGAAATGAGCTCATTTCATTGTGTTAGATGATCCACAGAGGTAGGGAGTGGGAGAAAGAAGGCATCCATTACAAAATCTTCTTTTTAGCTTGGCAATCTAGCCAAGAGCTGCAAGGTAACTAGAAGCTGAATAATGAATTACCAATGCTTGCAAACCTTCATCTGGTCTCATGAGATGAGCAGACCTGAAAGTTTCATGTTGTTCTGTTAAGCATGGAAATTCCCTGGTCTCTTTTCTAAAAGGAACAAGTCTTTCTTGAAGGCCTTGGCTCACTACTGGAGAGAGCAGCCCCCAGATGAAAGCTGTGTCACCTGCCCGCAACTCTGCAGAACTTGATCTCATTTCAAATGCCGGTAGCTCAGCATCCCCAGTAAACGTTGTTATGGTGACAGTGGAAATCTAACACTGAGCACTACATCTATCTGCTTATCTACCAATAACGATCCTGCTGTGTAAAACTTCAAAAGGAAGGGAACCTATGGGTTGTTTTTTAAAACCTTCTCAATGATCAAAGAGGAGAGAGATTAGAAAACTGCATCTATTGAAAATTTAATGCTGGAGTTTGATCTCAGGTAGAGGAAGGGAGGGAAGATACATCTCTTCATATACCTCAACAGCTAGATTCTTTGCTTATTTAGGGCTTGGTCGTGTTGCTGCAGAAGATGGCAAAATACATTGGCCTGGTGTAAACAGCCTTCAGTGGGGTTCATGGCTGGTACAGCAGCTTGAAGGAGGAGCTGATCAATGCCATGGGCTGGAGCATCCACATGTGCACATCCTGGCACCAGCAGAGGGTAAGAATATATGTGTGCTGGCACTAAAGAGTTTCATATCCCAGAACTACACAGTTCACTCTCAAGTAGATTTTCCTGTCCTTCCCTTCAACTCTTACTGCCCTTTGCTTAACATTGGCAGCAGTTCTGTCTGTTGAGATAAATACCTTAAAAACAAATGTAAATAAATGAAAGCAACTGGTGCTTAGGTGTAGAAATGAAGCAGGAGGGGTAACCTTTTCTGGAACTCAGAAACACTGTTGGCATATTTAATGTAGGTGAACAACTTAATTGCACAGGAGTTTGTTTTTTTTCCCCTAGTAAAAAAAATATAAAATAAAAAATGGTCATGGCCTTGACCTATCTTCATTCCGTGGGCATTGTCAGATCTTCCTTCATTCCAGACCTTTTCATCAGATACACTTTCTGTAAGTCAGTTGAGTTGGTCTCTCATTGATTTCTCTCTGCACATGCACTTGTCTTGTTGGCCTTCGTCACGCAGTGTCACAACACAGGTGGCACGAGGTGGTAACCACTGAGTATGCTTGCAATGACCTCAAGGTGAAAAGCACATGCTCTCCGGTCACCCTGCCTATTCCAGAACAAGGTAACTGAAGGCAGGATAGACTTCTGAAGGAAATGGCATGCTGGTAACTTACTGCTGGCAGACGACAACACTTCTTGTCTGATACTCAGCAAATCAGATACCATGGTTTTCAGGTCAAATTCTTAAGGATCTTTCCAGTTTTTGCTTGTTTTTCTTGCAGGGCTTCTTTTCCCAGCTCTGAGTAGTGTCAGGAGGTTCTGTGTTTTTCTTGGTACTTTCTACTTGCACTGGGGACCGATGCAATAATGGCTCCCCTTCATCTGAGTACTGTTTCTTTGCAATTTGACTGCTTCTGCAGATTGTTTTGATGACTATCTCTTGTATGTGGCCAAACTGGAGCCAGGAAGCAGACAAGCAGCACTCGCCCTCACACTCCCCCCAGCACTACAGTCCTGGGGAAATTTCTTTCCTGCTTCATTTGTATCTTTACAAAATGTCGCCATAGGATCTCTTCAAAAGTTACAGTGCTATAAATGCGTTTCTGAAAGGCATGACAGATGTTCTCTAGAGTTCTGAGCTGGGTCACATGAGACAGAGCTGATGGGCACCAATGGGAAGGGATAAAAATCAGGAGTAACTTAATTTTATCAGATGAAGTGATAGCCCAAGTCTGGAGGGGCATGGTGTTGAGTGGAAAAGTTGGTTCCTAACCAGAGAATAAGCATTCAGAAAAGAGAAAAGAAGTCATTAGCCAATCTCCAGGATTTCTTTCTTTTTGGTCTTGTTTGATAGCTGAAATGTAATAAAATGGAAAAACTAAGGAGGCTGCTAACAATGAGGCAGTTAGTGACTAATACAACACAAAACAGTACATAGAATAATACAAGCAACTGCAGCAACACCTCTAGAAATCTAATACTAAGTCTGTATTTTGTGGCATGATTTTGGCCTGGCATATGAAACAGCTACTGCCAGTGAGCAGTGGAGATTGAAGCCTCCACTGTGGAGAACAGAGGTGGACAGACTGGGATTCACCCCCTGGCAGATGTGTGTCTAACTTCTTAAATGCTAGTGGTGGGGGCTCAGCAGAGTTCGTAAACAAGGCACTTTTATCTTCAACTGTCCCTACCAAAACAAAGTTTTGCTCAGTATCTAAACAGCAAGGTCTTTTTGCTCAGATGTAAGTCCCTTATTTTTTCTCCTATCCCAAGCAAAGATTAATGTGTGTTAATCTTTCTTTTCTCCTAGTCTTAAGATCACAGCATAGGGAGACCATACAACGATGGCATCTTCTTGCCACATCTACTTGTTTATAATCTGATCTGTGAACTTAAGAGATGTAACCCTGTGCAGTCCTATTGCCCCTGTGCAAATAGAATAGGCGAGGAATTGAAAACAATTCCCTTTTTTCCTCTTTTCTTAAAGTGTTAAGTATCTCCTAAATAGTGAACCTTTATTCATGCTGCTGATGCACAAGCCTGAAAAATAGCTTTCATCCCTAGGCTACCTCACATGGTGTGAGCGGAGAGGGTGTGTGGGTGGGTATTTTTATTTTTATAAATCTTTACGTATGATCTGGTGGTGATAGATGCAGGTTCACTTAATGTCATGAAGATTGTCTACTTGGAGTATAGAAGCACTATGGAAGAACTGGGAGGCAGATAGGAGTTTTGCATATTTTCTGCTGCTGCTGTTCCCGTTATCTATTTTGCAAGGCCTAGTCATTGCTTGTACAACAGTCTGATAAAGTCACTGTGTAGGTTTATTAAATGGCAAAATTCCTAAATAAACAGAAATATTGTTTGTCAATTTAATTTAAAGATCCTCTTTGACTCAATGGGAACTTATCATCAATTATACGGTAGGTTGTTGTTGTTTTTTTTTTATCTCTTCTCCTAACACAGAATAGCTTGATACTGAAATAATGTATGCACATGCTACAAAAATTACTGGTCACAGAAGATGAATGCTTGATCTGTAGTGGCAGATATACCAGAGCCTAGAACTGATCTGCTAGTCCATGGATTATTACAATATCAGAAAAATTGCTGCAAACTTGCATGTTTACTGCGTATCTTTGTGATTTGATTGTACTATGTTTCTGGATGTTGATTAATGTTACTGTTAAGATTGGATTAAAAAATAAGTAGGTATTACAGTATCGTTATTTGTATGCAATATCGTATCTGATAAAGCAGGGAATTTCCCTAACTATTGGAGGACAGGGAAAAGTGATCTCTTGCTCTGATCTAGGATAAAGAAGTGCTTTATGGTTGAATTTGGCACAAAGAGACTTGAGGAGTAGGGAGTGATATGACCATCTCAGTCACGAGATGCCTGGCATGAGTGGGCTTTTGTCTCCTAAATGGTATCAGAGTAATTCACAATAGAACGTGTGGGAGGAGAAGGCACAAAAAGGCCCTATTACTTCTGACAAAAAAAGGAATAAATAAAATTTTAGTCTATAATTGGTGCCAAAAGTCAGACTAAAATTTGCTGCGATGAGGATTTATTTTATTTTAGTAGAGAAACACTATATTAAGTTTACAAGACATTAATTTTAGTTGTGGCTGAGAGCTAAAACATGATTAGTATAAACCTGTGTCAGTACTGGAGGATGGCAAAATGCTATTTGCAGCTCAGTGTTCAGGCAGTAACACTGACTGCTTTATAGGGGCTACTTTAATTCTCTTTCACTGTTTACAAAGAATACACTGAAGATAATATTAAAATCCCACGTGAGATACAGAGGGCTCAAAACACCTCTTCAATGAATAGTAAAGCATAAAATATTGCCTTTTTCAATGTTTTATTGTGTGAAATCACAATTGATTCATCTTTATTTTTTCTTCCTGCTACACAACATAAAACCCACATTATTCTAATTTTTATTTCTTCAGATATTTGAAATAATTAATATAGATATTTCTAGCAGACAAAAATCCTATTAGGGAAGTTTGCAATCTCCTTGCTTTTTCTATTTACTGTAGATTTATCTTTATATCCCAGTATTTGATTAAAAACGAAACAAACAAAATAAAAACCACAGCATTCCAAGCCATGTTTTTCTTCTCCAGTCTTTCTCATAGATCCTCGATCTCCAACAGCGCTGTGCCAAGGCTTTCTATAGCATAGGGAATCTTTTTTGCAATTTTGTCTGTGGATTACTTTTCCAAGGATAACATTTGTATTTCAAATTAATCAAGGCACATGTCTTTTTTTTCTACTGAAGATATCCAAGTATGATGTGATCTCCTCTATACTGTCACTGCTGTTTTTAATTTTTGTTTATTATGTTGCTGATGTGGCTTAATTTGTATTTGGGGGAATTTCTCAGGATTTTTTGCTTTAATAAGAATTTTGCATGGACCAACAAGGGAAAGCTTATACATAAAGAAAACTTTTAGCTCAAAACCAATCAATATAGCCTAGAAAAAGGAATGTAAAAGTGTTCTTTAGTAGAAACGTTACCAATAAAGAAACACACAGATCCACAGATTTTTGAGCAGCTTTATGTGCTTTTGTGTTAAACAAAATTAGAAGTTGATACCTGCAATAAAAACTTTTTTTAGAGTCATGGTTTTTTTTGGAAATGACTGTTTTCACGATGAAGTGACTGATCACTAAAATCATGCCACTCTTCAAAATGAGTGGCTAATGTGTAGTCAGAAGTTGTACATTGGACACAACTCCATCAAGCCAGAGGAGTTTCACCAGCATGAAATAAATTAGATCAATTCAAGTTGGGGGATAACATTGCTTTCAATTTTACTGAATTGAAACTTGCTTGGGCTCTCTTTTTGAGAAATGCAGCTGCTCTGGTCTATATGCAAAAGACTATTTCCATGTAGAAAAACTGTTGTAAAGCAAATTTTCATTATATGGGATGTTCACCACAGAGCACATAAGTACCAGAGTGAGTAAATCTAAACAGTGTTTCCAAAACAGGTTGAAATCAAGTTTGAGATTGGTTTTATAGGCTCTTCCGTATGACAATTATGAGGCAATTTACTTGATAACAACTTTCTGTAGTTATGTTTACCATAGATGCATGATTTTAAACAGCAGTGATGACATTCATCTTGATCTTTGTGATATTTTTGGTAGGCGTGATTATGCACAACTGGTGCTTTTCATTCACTTTCTCCATGTCTTTCTGATTTGTACATGTTTATATGAAATGTGAGGCACTGGTAAAAGTGATGTGGTGGGTCTCCATCAGTTACTGTACATGAAAATTTGTCTTTACAGTTTAGAATAGGTAATGCTACTATACCATGAGCTACTAAAAAATGCTAGAGAATGCAAACACACGTTGCTTTTCCCAGCTTAAGCTTTTGTATTTAGTTTACCAATTAAAATACACATCAAAATCAAGCTTGATGCATTGAATAATGCAAAGAAAAACCATGTTATTTAACATTGTTCTGTGCAGTAAGCAGCCCTGGGAGAAGAGGAAATTCTTCTGGACAGTTCAGGATTACAGCTTTTGCAAGGGCATCTTCTCCTGACTCAACCTTTAAGAGTGATTTAAAAGCTTTTTGACTTTCCTCAGCAAATACCTTTTGGCAGGATTAAACTGCACTGCTGCCAATCTAGCTCAATACCAAGCATATTAATTAGGTGTCTTGGCCTTTTTATTAATTCTACAAGCAGGGTAGTCCATTCAGCAGTGACTGAGGAAGTTTAATCAAATAATCTCATTGTTCCAAATTTATCACCACAATAAAAGAATCTACTAAGCAAAGGATGAAAGAATCCATTTTCCATTGCTAAATAGTTTTATATGAGGAAGAGGTATTGCTTGAGACTCAAACTTGAGGTATTGCTTGAGACTAACATCTGCCCCTACGTGGATATGCAGTACATAGGGATGACCCTGTATACAAATGAATGGTACGAAGGACCTGCATAGTACCTCTGTGAATTGTCTGCCTGTAGTTCTTGCTGTTCTTCCTCTCACTACAAACTTGTAATATTAACAGATTTATTTATTTATTTATTTTTACAAAGTCTTTTAATTTCAGAAAGCAGCTGGAAAAAGAAGTGCAGTGATACACTGTTCTTAGCTATGATATGATGAAACGTATCCAGTGTAGGTGATAAAAGGATAAGAGAAAACACCTTTTTGTGTATTGTAGGGAGATGTGGTTGAACTGGGGTCTGGGTTGATGTAGCAGAATGTGGAATAGCTTCCAAAATTATTTCCTGAAGAACTGGAAAATATGTGTGGTTAACTCATGAACTAGATTCAAAATGCATATATGGAAGTGGCTACGCCTCACAGTACAGAACCATGTGGCAAACATGTAATGCTCCTTGACCTTCTGTGCTAGACCAAAAGTTCGGCTGTGGGATTCTTAGTGTTTCAGACACATGAGCAGCTTCAAACAGCTGCCATTAATTTTATACAACAGAAATTGCCTGTCAAATCAGTCTCCAGGTGTTCTATTCTCTTCAGAAATTACCTTGCCAAGAAAGCTGCGCAGTCCAAGGCTAGCAACGCATTTTCTGCATCAAAAAATGACAACTTTAAAAACCACCTTCAAAACTAGAAAAACAAAAGCTTATCTGAAGGGTGAGAATTATCAGATTTTTCTTGGGGCTAGCACACTTTCCAGATAAGCAACTTTAAATGCAGTATGAATGTTGTGTTCTGATTCACTAAAGCCTTCCCTGAGCACAAATCCATTAAGTTTTCTTTCTTGTTCTGTCCTGAGTCTTTCCTTCTCTCCCCTAAATCTTCATGGCTGCTTTTCCATTATTTCTTTTGGTGGTCTTCCTGGGCTTGCCAAGGTAGATAGCTGTTGCCATAATTTCCCCCTTCTCCTTATTCCCAGATTATTTGATTCTCCTTGCAGACAAACTCATACTACAGTCAGTGAAGTGAAAAGGACAAAGTAGGAATGATAGGCAAATGCAGAAAACTTGCAAGACTGGTAACTACTCTTTCCTTAATTCTTGTTTTGTAGTCCTTTATTTCAGGTATAAATTTCTTGAAATGGCACAACATGATGGCAGATACCAAGTATATGTAGAGCACAGATTGGCTTTGGGATTTATGCCTCTGGCATTTCTCAAAATACGGGACACTGAAGAGATCTGCTGTTCTGTATTTTCTGTCTTTGACACCTCCTACAGTCCTTTTGGGGTCTGTTGCTGGAAGAAGGAAAATGAGGAAGGAGACTTTAAAAACAAAGACTATATTTCTGCTTTTCACTTCTCAGTTTTCCACTTGAATTGAGAAGAGATACAAGGGCAATGCTCATATGCTGCAAAGAAATAATGAGATGCCCTAAAAAAAGTTTTTTCTTTCCCTTCACTTCTTAACTAACAATAGATAGCAAAACAATCAATAGACCTATTTTCAATTCCAAATATAAGAGGCTTCTATTTTCCACTGGCAAAAAAGAAGCTGAACAGTTTATATTCAACACCATTGAAGCAGCAGATTAAAATCAGCTTTATATAAAGCAACATACCTCCCTGGAACTGATCTCTGTGTACCTTCCTGACTACAACAGGCAACTACATCATAATTTTCAGAGCTTTCTAGTTGCTTTTGGCAAGGAGTCATGCCTGAAATCCTGATGCTTGTTTGGTTTTGCCTGTGCATTGCAGGGGTCTGAGAACAATGTGGGAGCTTACATGAAAAATGTGCTGCAACTTGTCTTAAATTTATCTGTGTTTGCTCCAGCACACTCTCCCTCTACTTGAGAAAGCAAGTGTGAATCTGTTGAAGGTAGCTGAGCTGATTTTGCTTATTATCCAGTTTTGCATTTGGCCAGCATCTGTCCACTCTATCAGTCTTTCTTGGTTCTCTGGGTTTATTTATACCATTTAAAGGTAGTAGTAGATATTTTAAAATGTGAATGCAAGCAAGATTACCCATGATAGACGAGGAAGTCTTTAGCTACATGTTTTTTGTTGCTGACTCAAAAATTTGCAGGTGAAATAGATTATGTTCGAAGCTGCACCCTTATCCAGTCAGAACAGCATACTAATATTGGTCCCACTGATTTAGCTGGAGCCACTTTGGCTATACAGTAGCATTATATTCATGTGGATGTCAAATCTGACTCCAGCTAGAGAAAATTAATAGTTTTGCCTTATAAGCATTTCCCTGTGTTATATGGGGCTTCTATCATGTACATTGTATTTCTGTCTAAAACCCAAGAATCCCTGGGGCCGGAACATCTGATTAATGGCTCAGGTATGCATCTTCAGTAATAAGGATAAAAATACTGAGAAGCAGGAACATACATCAACTGCAGAGAGATTCAGTCAGAAGAATACTTGCTTAAGGAGGAAGCTGGGTCCTCTTCTAAAGACTCTGAGTTCCTAGAGGTAATTTTTTTATAAACTGGGTAAGATAGATAGTAGTTTCTGCAGTTGTGACTGTTGTCTTGTCCACTGAAATCTCTCTTCTGTGTTATCCTACTCCTGTCGCTGTATCTGCTAAATGTAAAACTCATTTTGGGAGGTGGGTAGAAATCACTAGCCCCTCACATGAAATGAGTAATATATTGATAAGTGTAAATTTCCATCTTGGATAAACTTATGTCAAACTATTACTGATAGGAGATGAAAATAAATACTGCTTAAATGGTATTTTCCTCTGACATGGCATCATAATGTCTGTATAGAGCTGATATATCTTAATGGTTGTATTTAAGAGCTGACTATCAGTCAAGCACATCATTTCTTGTCTAGGGAAAGAAAATGTGCATCTAACAGGACAGAATAAGTAACTACACTGTAACAAATACTGTTTCCTCCTACAGGGCTCTGCCATTATTTCAAGTACAATATTTCCCAACTCTTCTTTGCTTGAAAAACGGTAGGTATTTTATTAAAGTAACGCTAATAAAAGGTTCAGAAAAGCCATCCACAGTGCTTCCAGTTTGGCGGTGCATAGAGTACTGGGTGGTTCCTACCTAAACTGAGACAAATCCTGCTCCGTTTTGCCCACTATTCCCTAAATAGTGTGTAGGTATATTCCTTAGACAGGTATACAAAACATTTAGCAAATATTTTCTCTGTAATTTGTTCCTGACTCTTGGGGTGCATTGCTAGTTTATACACTACTTTTTCTCTCCTCACACAAAAAATTTCAAGTCAGTTCCATAAATCCACAAATTCGACATCACGAGGGACTGAATATTTATCTTTTAGCATTCAATGCCATATTGTCTGTTTCAATTTCAAGTACAATGTTTAAACATAATTAAAATAGCAAATGCAAGAATTTTTTTTTTTTGCATGTCCACAGCAGCTCTATTTTTAAGAAACATTTACAGCAAGATTTGACAAGATCCTAAGAGCTAACTATGTTGATGTTGCCTCTTACTGTAATTTTGAAATGTTGTTTCACTAAACAATTCCGTTTTCAAAACTTCACAATTTTCCACGCTTTTCTTCTCTCTCACAAGATGCATACTCTCTTCAAGTTTGTCAGCACTGCCACCCAAGCTGTCCAAAGTCACTTACTTGCATGACAGGAGAAAGTATTAACGGTCATCCATCATTCCAGTTACACCTTGAAATGACAGTAGCTGGGAAAGAATAAAACAGCAGAAAAACAATATTTTGGGGGGGCATGTGTAATGAATGAGATGATTCTGGAATATAAAGTGGAGAGATGTGCAATAGAGATTCTGAATTCCATGGCACCTTTCTGGGAATACAGAAAATGGACAGGGACGTACTTTACTGGAAGTCCAGCAGTGCTGACCAAGCGTTTGCTACTCTGCACCATCCCACCTGTCCAGCCCATGATGAGAGGTGGGTAAGTGCTCAGCAGGTATTGCTGCTTGGCTGGGCTTGGTTGATTGAGCCTTTGTTTGCTCCAGCTCTGAAAGAACTTTATGCCATTTTTCCATGCCAATGTGAATTAACCCTATACTGAGCACTGCTAGCCCAGACTTGCATTTCTGGATGCTATTTTTAGTACACTTTGAGAATCTTCTATGAATAATAATGGAGAGATTTGACACCAGATACATGCAGTAGCACAGGTAATTCTCAGCTGACATCCTATCCTTGTCTTTCACTTAAAGCTGGGAAGAGTATGGACTCTGCATATAGAGTGACACTGGACTTTGGCCTGACTGAAATGTCTAATCCCATTATTGCTTGTTATCATTACTGCTGCTCTGAACATCTGAGGAGATTTAAATCAAGCTAGTCATCACTATCTGTGGGTTTGGTGAATGTCGTTTCCATCCTCTCACCTTAGTCCAAGTCACCTTCCTGCATTGGCGTGTGTGCCTGGCAGGGCACTCCATCATGTCGCCAAACGCCTGTGTGGTTGCTCAGTGCTTGTGCTGCTGGACCGCTGCTGATCCTTTGCATTGGGTTCCAGAGCTGACCTGCCCAGCTACAAATGCTTTCATTTGGACAGACAAAATAATTGTTGTGCAGGTGATAACACAAACTCAGTGCGTGATTTGATACGGGTGTTTGATGTTAGTTTGTCTCCTGGCAGCTGGGGCTACTTTGCTTTCTGTTTTTGAAAGTGGCACAGCTTTAAAAGTGGCACAGCTACCTTTAGATAACATTACCTATAGTCATCAGGAACACCTCCGTAACGTTTGTGGTTTGCTATCCCTGGTAACTTTCTGGGACTTCTCCATTTCCTTTCCTATAGGGCACACACACCCACAAAGTTATTCAACCAACTCCAACTATATTTGTAGGCGACCAAGCACCTATTATTGTTTTAATTTTTTTTGACGTGTCTCTACTAGGTGCACAGCCCACCTTTCACCTGCGTCTTTACCACCTCCTTCCCTTGCTCGCCCCCAGAAGGACCCTGAGGGGATCCTTCAGGACCCCCGCCCCCAGTCCTGCGGCCGGGCCGTGGGTGCGGGCTGCCGGCAGGGGTCGCGCGGCGCGGCGGGCCGGGCGGTCGGGGGCCGCGGGGCTCCCCCTGGCGGCGGCCGCTGGCAGCGCGCTGGGGCGGGGGGCGCGGAGCGCGGAGCTCGCCCTGCCCGGCCCCCGCTCGGCAGGCGGCGGCAGCAGCGGCGGCGGCGGCCCGCCCCTCGACTCTCCCATCTCTCGGCAGCCCGGGGACCCTCCTCGGCCGCCGCCCGCTCCTTGTCGTCTCCCTTCTTTCCTTCTTGTTCCTTCCTTCCCTCCCGCCTCGCACCCGGCCGGTGGGCGCCGCCGGCTCGCCCCGCCGAGAAGTCTGGGCGCCCCCCAGCCCTCGCTGCTGCTGCTCCCCATGGGGATCCGCGAGTTCCCCAACGGCTCGGCGCGGGGCAAAGCCGCCACGCTGTGAGTACCGGGAAGGGACGGGGATGGGGACGGGGATGGGGGACACCCGGGCGGGGAAAGTTGTCGGGCGGGAGGTGCCGGGGGGATGCCGGCCCCTGACGCCCCTCTCCCGGCCCCCAGCGGCATGCGGCGCTCCCCCGACGTGAGCCCCCGGCGGCTGTCCGACATCAGCCCGCAGCTGCGGCAGCTCAAGTACCTGGTGGTGGACGAGGCCATCAAGGAGGACCTCAAGTGGTCCCGCTCCGTGGAGGACCTCACCAGCGCCTCCGTGGGGCTCACCTCCATCGAGGAGAGGATCCTGCGCATCACCGGCTACTACGGCTACCAGCCCTGGGCCGCCAGCTACAAACGTGAGTCCCCCGGGAGGTGGTGGGGGTGGTGGTGCTGGGGGGTCTGGCTCAGAGGTAGCCACGGGGTAAATGTGGGATCCTGCAACCAGGAGAGCCCGTTTAGGTGCCTTAGTACTGCCTATGTGCTCGGTGATGTGTTGATCGCCGGATTTGTGACAGCTCTGAGAAAGCTCCGCTGCATTCACACACGCCCTGCTCTCAAAAGTGACGCCTTCTCGGTACGTCTCTCTGTTGCTTTAGAGGTCTGTCAGATCTTCGCAGTGCTTAATCTCGTTTTTATGCCTTTCCTGGGTCAAATGGAGCTGTCTCTTCCATATTCCTGCACTTGAGAAAGAAACTTCCTGCGATACTGCCACGAAGAGAAGCCTAGCTGTGTCCCTCTGTAGACGTGATTTACAAAGGAGCTGAGACCTTGAGGGGTTGTAATATATCAGCTAGTATTCTTGCAATAACACTCCCTGTTTCTTGCCCATCTTTCATCTCCACGGTGGTAATTGCATGACTTAACAAGTTCTAAAAATAAGTTACCCATTAACTGAAGTCATAAAAACATTTTGGTTGTTCAAATGCTGTTCATATCATCACAGGGTTTTTTTGTTGTTGAAATGATCGTGCTGTAACAAAAGTCAGTTTTGCTGGGAACACTGGCTCTGACAAAGTGACTGTTTTCGTGTTGCGCTTTCCTAAGTATTGCGTGTAAACATTCTGAAATGTTTACTCACGGATTAGCCCTTTGCTCACGTGCTTAATAATGAAAGAGGGAGATGCAGGGAAGTGTGGTGTGTGGTACTTGTTCAGTTTTTGTGAGCCACTTCTGATTGCCTGATGATAGGGCTTTACTGATAAATATTCAAAGACTTCTTCTGAGAGAGTGTTTTTATTATTATTTATTTATTTTTATTTTGACAGAAATGTCTGATATTTGCTACTTTACTGACGAGGGAGTATGGGATTTTTCTAAGAGCAAATCCATTGCCTGGATTGGGATCATTCCTGAGAGTAAAGCTTATTCAGGTCAGTTTTCAGGATCAGATCGTGTGCTGATGCCAGGCTGAGTTGGGTATTAGTGCTTGCATCTGACACAGCGACTAATAGTCCAGCTGAAGTCGTGCTGAGCTGCTGTGGCAGATCCTTCTGAAGTAATAACGGTCATGCTAACTCCTCAATTATTACTTGTTTGTTGAAATTCATAACCGTGTCTGAAAAAGTTAATTGCAAGCCTCAGCTTGCTAGCCTAGTTATATCTTCTCTGGTAGCTCACTCTGAATAACAAAATTACATACTTGAGTTGTAATGGTGGGATATAAATACAAAAGTTGTCTGGGTTTCTTACTTTTGTGCCTAAAAATAATAGGTCATATGAAATCATTGCCAATTGAAAATCTGGGTTGCTAGAAATGTGGAAAAAAAAAACAACACTATGAAAGAAAAGACCCATCTCTCTAGCTGGTACTGTATGGCATGGCTGAAGATGAGCTGTATTGATGAACATCAGCTGAATAGCTGACCAAATGGATGTAAATGGGGTAAACCATCTGAAGTAGGAAGCTACCTTTGTAACAGCTACTTTGAAACCTCTTTAAATAGTCCTTCAACTTGAGCTTGTGCAATTAGTTTTGGGATATGGATTTTCCTTGTGACTTTTCATTTACAGGGTTTAATTGGCCCAGGAACTGTGAACAAACTATTTTTATTAAGTTCAAATTGCTCCCTTGTGGTTTTTGTCATCTTATTGTGTGTGCTTGTAGATATTTGTGCTGTTGGCACTATGTAAATAATGGGTATAATTAATGGGGTGCATTAATAATGGATCTGCCTTCTGGAAAACAAGTCAGTAATGTGGTTTGATCTGATCAATATTTTTTTTTATGTATCTTTGTGACATTATTTTGTTGTAATTAAATCACCTGAAGGGCCAGATCTCTCTTTTTTTTTTTTTTTTTTTTTTTTTTTCCACACGACAGTGTTTCTCATATGCATTATTTAGACTGTTTGTAGGTATTTAAAATTGAGACGTTCAAGAAGCCTTTGCTGGTTTTTCTGTTTTTTAACAAAATCCTGTGAATTACTGACCAAATCCTATACTTAATATACTTATAAATAAGATGGAAAGAGGGGAGGAAGAAGGGAAGATTGCCAAAATCACAAAATGTTATGGACTGGACAGAAAAAGAAAGGACTCTGCATTGCTCTAGGGAGACCTGCTCAAGTCAGGTGAATAGCCCAGATGTTAACAAATGACATTCCCTGTCACAAATAGAAGCCTTGTGTTCCCTGAAAATGCTAAAATTACCAGTCCAGCCTGCAAAGTTTCACATCACTGCATCAGCTTGTGAGAGGGAATAGGATGGGACTGTACGCAGCTCAGTGAAGACCTCTGCTGTTTGACTGCACCTTCAAACCAGATTTTAAGAATTAGAATAAAGCAATGTGTTCTTGTGTTATTGTGTTATTATGATGCCTTCAGAGGATTTAGTGGTATGGCCTAGTGAAATATTGTGCAATACTGGTTATTTCCTCTCAAAAACGATCAAAGTCTTTAAGATGAGTAAGGAAAAGAATACAGACAGTCTATTAAGAGTCTTAAGAGTTTTGTCTGGTTATCTTAAAGAGGTAAGAACAAAAGTTTGTAAGGTATTGGTTTATGCTGCTTTGGCAGAAAGAGAGTTTTTCTTTTTACTGTGTTGTTAAAAAAAAACAAAAAAACAGATGGACAGTCAAGGAAGATGGAAAGCTGTCAATTAAAAACTGATAGGAAAAATAATTTTGGAAGAAACATTTGTTTTTGAGATCAAGAGTTCAAAAGATTGTAGATCTTGTCACTGCTCTAAATTACAATTACAGTAACTTAGGAAAAATATTGGAGAGAATATTAAACTTCATTATTCAGAATACAAGTTAGTGTGGGAGGCAGACCATCTCTTCCTGAGGCTTTCCTGCACTTTCCTCCATTTACTCTGCCCACCAAAGGCAATATCCAGAAAGAGGATAGGAGTGTGCCCTGATTCAATCTGGCAGTACTTGTTTTTCTGAAATTCTTGCTACTGAATTTCAGGCTATTTGTGGGAATAACTGCTCTTGAGTCTAAATCAAACTTTCATATTTGTCCCATGGGGGGACAGTTTTGCAGCATCTAATTTGATTTCTCAAATGCAAAGGCAGGGGGAAGAAACACATGCAAGAAGCAGTAGAATCATACTCTAATACAGCTGTGTCAGTGGTAGAGCTCAGTATTTGTGAAATCTTTGATATCAACAGGCAGTATGTTAAATGCCTTAAAAATTTTTAATTAACACGTGTGGATCAAAGAATTTGGTTTAAAAAAAAATCACACACACAAAAATTGTACATCCCAGTGACAGCCTTTTTGTTGTTTGGAGATCAAACTGTTGTCAGAGCTGTATTATCAGTGCTGTTCTCTTTCATGAAGGTTAAGTAAATTACCATGGTTTCTGCCTCTAGAAGCCTGTGACTTAAGTTCAAGAGGAAAGACAAGTTTGGAGGTGAGCAGTTCTATTTCTACTTAACACCACTGTAACTGGGCTTTAGGCTTCTACCTGTTTTTTAGAAGTATAGACCCAAGAACTTTTCTGTACTTGTGAAAGACAGCTGTGACCAAACTGCTGAACTGTCTTGCTGATCCATATGGAAGACTGTTCATTTTAATTACTGTAGCAATTGACAGAGTGCTTACTTCCACCTGAGGAGTGCACAGCAAGTACCTTTGTCAGATGTTCATTGCTTTCTACATGGGCTTGGTCTGTTCTGTAGTGATTCAATATCATGGTCTGTCACCATGTGATTAATATTCTAAATACATGCATCTGGGCTTCAGCAAGTTATCCCTATTTTGCAGTCTTTCTTTTCCTACTGATCATCTGCACGCCTCTGTTCCTTGTATAAGATTAGGGTCTGTCTTCTAAAAGAGGGACTTTCAAGTATCCTTAGAATGTGTTCCTAAATACAGGTTCAGTATGGACAAATCAGGATTATATGTTACCATCTCTCCTTCTAGATGCCTGTAAGACCACCTAGCATCACACTCTTAATTCAGTTACCTTTTTTGTATGGCTACAGGTGTTACTATACTTGAAATAATATTAGGAGAATATTATGTGTATTTAACTCAGTGCTATTTAGTAGGAATGGACCACAGTTTATAGTTCAAGGCTCGTGAACATTTCTGTGAGACTTTGACCTTTTACATAATTCCAGGTTATTCCAGTGACTTCTTATAAGTGGTATATTGTCATTCAGGTGGAAGGGAAAGATTTGTATCCAGCATCTCTGAAGACCTCCGTCTCTTCTGCTTGCTAGCTTCAATAGTAGTTCCCTATTTTTAACATTTCTCCAATGTTATTTAAACAACACAATAAGCCATATGTTTTTTATGCCCAGAATATCAATGTACACTATTCATACAGCATATAACTCAGCAGGTCTTGACCTGGGCATGGAATTTAAGTGCTATTAACAATGTAAATAACATAATAGAAAACACTGGCTTACAAATCTTCTAAATGTTTCTCAGAAAGCACGAGTGTCTGAGACCAAAAGTGTCACAGTTACTGAACTTTAATATTACTTTGAACTTTGAGGGTGGTGAGGCACTGGAACAGGTTGCCCAGAGAGGTTGTTCATGCCCCATCCCTGGAGGTGTTCAAGACTGGGTTGGCTGAGGCCCTGGGCAACCTGATCTAGTGGGTAGCATCCCTGTTCA
The DNA here is from genome assembly GCF_964035555.1 of Netta rufina. NCBI lineage: Eukaryota > Metazoa > Chordata > Aves > Anseriformes > Anatidae > Netta > Netta rufina. The sequence continues at coordinate 26,253,204 of NC_140125.1, forward strand.
TGGCAGGGAGGCTGGAACTGGATGATTTTTGAGGTCCCTTCCAACCCAAGCCATGCTATAATTCTATGATCCTTTTAATGTAGTAGTTTAATGTTGGTTTTAGCTAATTAAAAGTATAAGTATTTTACCCATATAAATAGTGGAATAGACGTTATACAGTTGAAGACCAGTGTTTCCAGCTGATTCACCTTGTGATCTGCTTTTCACATGCAATTCACATTGAATGCTGTTATCTTCACAGTCATTGAAAGCAAATCCAGTGGGGTTGTGAATCAGGACAAAAATATTAGTATGTGAGAATTGTTCAAATACTGTTTTTAGTCTTGAAATTTGAGTGAGAACTTAACTTGTTTTTGAGGTGACTTACAAGAATCTCCAGAAGTTCAAAGACAGAAGTAGAGGAGCATTGTTTTCTCTGGGAAAACCAATTTTCAGGCCAGCTGTAAGTGATTCATTTAAAACTGTTACTTGCTTTCCAATACATAAATATTGAAGGTCATGCTCTTATACTAATGCAGTACTTTAGTGATATCCTTCATGTTGCTGTTCATGAGCTCAAGTGATTATGTGAGAATCTCGCTTTCAGGTGAAAACACAGACTAACCTCTAGATATGTATGTAGCTCTGGGAAAAAAGCTTGGATAGCTGCCCCAGGGTCACTGTATAGGTCGAAAACCCCCAGAAGCTCAGAAGAAAAGTAAAAATATGTGCTTTACCTCATTGTTTTGAGCCAGATTTATGGTGTTTGGTGGCTTAATTCTTTTTTTTTTTTTTTTTCTTAATGCTCTTTGACAGTACTAACATAACTAATTGTTACGCTAGCAGGAAGAGCTGAGCAAAGCCCAGTCACTCCTGCAGGTGAAAAAAAGCAGTGGCAATCAATTGCATTGTAGCTTTAAAAGTGTTGTGGTGTTGTTAATTCAAATGTCACTGTAGTTGTCTGCTGGAAGCTAAACCTACATGTGGTTATACAAAAACCAAGTGGTTCATATCCAAATGACATCTCACCCCAAAACTCCTGAAGCCATTTCCTCATATGTGTGGTACTCTTTGTAACTGAGAATAACTGTCCCCAGACACAGCCTCTCAAAATACTTCAGAGACCTAGTCATAAGTCTGCAGTGGATGCCCCAGAATATTACAGGAGACATTATTCTTTTTTGGGAAGAGATCCTTTTGACCCCGGTGGGCTTTAACTCTTTGGGTGGCCTTGCAGTTGAGAATGAAAGAGGAATAGCACAATCTGGTCATGTGAGACAGCAAAGAAGTACAGGGGATGAATGCTGAGCATCTGCAAGATACCACATGAATAGTTAAGGGGAGATCAGACAGCCTTTCAGAAGGTTCTTTTTCAAGATAATTCCAAAGGAGGTAACACATGAGAGACATGAGAGTTCCCTGGCCTTTTTTTTTTTTTTTTTCCAGGTACTAAGTAAAATATTTTGGGGCCAATACAGAGCAGAAAACTGTTTCCTGTTATAATTTGGGCTTCGTTAATCACAGATTCCAAGTTTTAGGTTGCTTGTTGGCAAGCCAAGCAAATTGAAATTTAAACTGATTTACTAAACATTTTGAATTGCGTAGTAAATATTTGGTGAATTGTAAATGTTTAGTGAACATGTTTACTAAACAATTTTAATTGTGTAGTGTTAAGTTACTACCACTTTAGGTAGACAGCTGTGTAAACATTTTTTGTTTTGTATCTTTGTATTGAGTTTTCACAGTGAAGAAACGAAGAATTGTAACCTACAAAATGGATACTTTTTCGTTTGTTCATTATTTGAACAAATTAATTGGTTGCTTTCAACTTTGTTTTCCTATGCAGCTCTAATTACATGTCATGAGCAGTATGCCACTTATGCAAAACAGTTCGTAGAACAGCAATTAGGGGGCTGTTGGCTTCCAGCTTTCATTGTATACCCCTTAACTAAATGTTATCACTGAATGTTGTTTCTCCAGCAGAACGTACCACTGAAGTTTCTACCATGCAAACCTACTGGAAGCACTAGTTGTATGTGTTTGTAAAGTTGTGACCCATGTTAGTGGGTTTGAAGAAGTGTTAACCAACATTTCAAACTCCTTTTACTAGTGAACTGTGTGTGTATATATATGTATGTATATATATATATATTTTTAATAGAAATGTGTTTGTATTCAGTAATCAATGTATTGAATCCATAATAATGAATTGTTACTAAAAACACGAACTATTATAGTGATATAGAATAATAAGGGAGAAAATTAATTTGCTTGAACTGTGTTTGGCGACTATTAAGGATTAGGGGGAAATGTTTATTTTTGAAACAATTTTGCATCAAGTTTATGAAGTTGTATCTGTCTTTATTGAGGGGTCCTTCCTTCATCACAGGAAATTTCTGTAGTAGATTTTGGAGAGTAATGTGTTATGTATTTGCAACTTTAATTGATAATTTGTTTAAGGAAAGCAATTAATCCCATAAGATAACTTCATTGCAGTCTTGCTGCAAAGTCTGTGCTGATCGACTGTAATATCAGATATTGTTGTGTAATTGGAGGATTACTGAAACACCAAGCCACAAAAGGACAAAGACTCCTGGTCTGAGATGTTTGTCCCTCATGAAATTGCTTAGTGCATTGCCAGTGAAGCTCATTAACCTCACTGGTTGTTTCAGCTGGCTCATGTCAGGGCTGTCTTCAAGGGGACTTGTTGCCCCCTAATCTGTCTTTAATGTAGCGAGGTGTTTGTGCTTCACATTCCTGGTATAAATCAGAAGCTACTGATAACTGCTGCCATTCAGTTGGTGTCAAGTAGGCCTAAGGTGAAAAGAGCGATCGAAAACTTATATAAAGGCAACTTTACTTAACTGGCTCTCTCCTGGAGCATCTGAGGGTGTAGTTCTGACTTTTTCTTTGCTTTGGAAGCAGAAGCCATAGATTTTCCACTATTGCCAGTGAATGATGACTACTCTAAGAATAGAAATATGATGAACCCTTTCCTTTGGAGAAAGGAACCATGACCTGACGATAACGATTTCCCTTCTATGTAGGGAATAATTAGCCTTCATGTGATATATCTTGTTATAGAACATGGTTTCCTGAGCTTTTTTTGATTCTCTGATTATCTTCAGAGGGCAAGTGCTATTTTGTTCCTCAAAAAAAAGATGCTATGATTGCACCTGAGACCATGGAGAACTATTTGTTTCATGAACGGCTCAATGAAACATGCTGTAGATTGGAGGGATGCAGGAATGGCATTCCCTGATTTCATTTTCTTTAAACTTTGGCATTTGGTCAGCTCCCATTAATATATATATATTAGATGGTTTCAGGTACCTCTGTTTTCTCTTACTCTTGAGGGTCTCATAAGATTCATTTTTGTAGCAAATTTGCCTTATTTTACTTCTTGTCATTTTTTTCCTATTATTATTTCTGGCCAATGCAAGAATCAGTCTTTTTCTGAGGAAAATCTATTCCAGTACTGTAGGAATTCAGGTGGCCTAACATTTAGGAAAATAAGGATGACATTGCATAGCCAACATGAAATACTAACTCAGCAAGTCAGTCATACAAGGCAAGGTCATTTGAATCTTTGAGCTCCTCCAGGACCAGAACGTGTAACTGGTTACAAGTTAAATAGTTGCATACTTCCTAGTAAGTCCTTTAACTTGCAATTAACTATTCTTGTTGTTTTACTGTAACTGGTACCTGTATAACAGTTAGTGGAAACAGGTATTAACATCTGAAGAGAGCAACCATGTTTCCCATTTTGAACAGTGGTTCAAAATCCTGCCAGTCCTACTGCAAAATAGCTAGTAGAGCCAATCCAACAGTAATAATCCAAAGGGTTTTATCTTTTCTTCCTTTACTTTGACATTGGAAATAGCACAAATTTTATGCTTTTCTTCACTGTCTTCTTCACACCAACTAACAGTACCAAAGGGACATGGAAGTTGAACTTGGTCTCTGCTTTCCATCTATACTGGAACAGGCCCAGCCATTTTACTCTTATGCTGGCTGGCATTGCTGCTGTTTGTGAGCCCCAGGATATTTTGATGTGGCTTTGCCAGATCCATGCAGCTGTGTGAATGGACCACGTGTTTGTGCTCAGCTGGAAAGTGAATCCCTTCAGTGATCTTGTGCTGGTATGAAGATGATCCTGTCTTCATCGTCATACCCTAGAACTCTGGGGTTGGCTCTCCTTTTTCAAACAGTAACTTGTATGCAGACAAGCTGGCTTATATGGTGTTCAGTAGAATAAGCTGCTTGCAGATTTTTGCCCTAGCTGGAATAGTACCAGAATTCAGATCAATCATCCTGTCTTTGTGCTGTGAAACAGGAAATATGTCTTCACGGCTTTAACTCCATTGCTCACTTCATGCAAGTCTTTTGAAAGCTTTGAGATTTGTTGAAATGCACAGCCATTCATACTAGTATTTGTTAGAGGAAGCTAACATGGTTACAGCCTTTATGGTAATAGTGTTTAATATTTCAGAGTATCTAGACAGTTAATAAACTTTAGACTGCTTATGGTTTCAGGTAGCAGGTTCCATGGAACAGTAAATACCTTGAATTTCAGCTATTTCTTGCCTACGTGACAAGTTCTGTAGACCTGAACTTGGGAGCTCAGGTTTCATGCTAGCCAGAGATCATGCCCTGATGAGCTGAATTATGATGTGTTCAGAAGTTCAAAACTTGATAGTCATGACAGGTGGATCTTGACTTGAAAATAAATGTAAGCCCACATTTAATTAGTATTGTAGATACCATGGGAGTCCTGCATCCAGCAACACAAGCATGATTTGGTGTACATAGATTAACATGGAGGAGTAGAGCTGCCACTGCACACAGCATCAGGGATTTTAGGAGGCTATCTGACTTCCAGGCAGTTTATCCAGCTTGCCAGATTATCCTGGGAGAATGTATGAGGAGGGCACCAATGTATCTCAAATCACTGTTTCCACAGTTTGCACAGATATGATAATCCTCTTAGAGTTGCAGTATAGAATTTGACCTCTGGTTCCTGCTCATAATTTCCTGGTCTTTGGAAGGCCTTAATAGAAGTTGTCCCAGCAGGATAAAATTGGAGTGAAAATCCATAAACTGCAATCAAAGAAGGAAATATGAAATTTAAGTCTCACGCTTTTTACTAAAACAATTGCTTAAAAGTACTTTGCTATTTGCATTTTTTATTAAAAAAAAAAAAAAAATTCTTTATTTGCTTTCCTTGCATCAGACAGAAAGAAAATATAGTATCCTTTTCTATTTCAAACTTTACACCTTAGTTATATGTAGTTCAGTATGTGTAGGAAATTCTCTACTTTTTGCAAATAGTGAAGTCAACAGGTAGAGGGCTCTAAATGTGTTTGGACATCATACAATGAGAAGTAGTCTTGTGTTTAATAATATTTCTCCAAATAGAAACAAAAATGGTATGTAAATCATAGAAGTGTGAACAAGTATGTTCTCAGTAGGGAAATGAAACAGGTCTTGAATCTTGTACTGGGATCAATACTTTGTACCTTCTGTTTCTGGTATGTGTGTAGTACAGATTGTATCTCACTGGAAGTACTTCTGGCAAGCAATATTAGGCATTCTGTGTTTACTCCTGGAAAATTCAGAAGATGAAAAGATTTTTGCAAGGCATCTTTGTAGGAATCTTTGCTATTAATATTGCTTTAAAATAACACTTATATACCAGACGATGTTTTCTTTCTGCATGTCAAATTCTTTCCCATCCTAAACTTCAAAAGCACAATATCTCTTGTCTACATAATAAAAATACATTTGAAGTAGGAATGATATCAGAATCTCCAAAGTGTAAACCTAGACTTTCTTATGACTCTGTAGGTACTTTTCTCTTCCTAATGAAATTACTGCACAAAGGAAACTGAGCAGTTTTGGCTCAAAGTAATATATTATTCAGCTCTACACTCATACTAATATTGCAGATATGAGAGAATTAGAAAAACTATATGGTATGAATCTCTGACTCCAACCAAATCCATGGCATTTCTGTCATTACCTTCAGTCAAGCCAGGTTTCACCCACCAGGCTTAAGTCTTTGAGTTTGCCTTTTAAGCAGGCTTCCTGCTTTACATGCTGAGCTTCTGTTCCTAAGGCAACTGCATCCAATTACACCTACCCATACATGGTCTTTATTATATGTTCCTGAGCACTATTGAGGAGCTCTGTTTAAATTATAGAATAATGATTTCTTTTAATAGACGTGCAATTTTAATTTTCTTTCATCTTGAACTTGGTATTTAATTAGTACTTAATAGCCTGTCCCAACATAGGTAGAAAGTATCTACAGCAATTAAGAAGGGACCACTCTTTCTTCTCATTGTCTAGAAAGCTGACTACTCGGAGCCCAGGTGTTGAAAGGAGGAAGAACACATATACAATCATTTGTAGTGTTAGGTTAGGAATTGAGGATCGAGACCTCTAACAGAGCTTGTCCTCAAACAGGGTGGTTACCTAAAGCAAATAGCCAGTTCTCTAAGCGCCACTCCTTTGTTTATGCTAAACACTACATCATTCTCAGTATCTTTCCACTTCAGATGAGGACCTATGCTAGTGTGGGGGACAGTGGAAGGGTTTGGGGAAGGACCCCATTGAAACAATAACAGGAAAGCCTTCTAGTTGGTCATCTGTGATGTGGAAGCTGTGAGGAATGTTTTAATTAGGCTTTGATAGCCCTGTATCAAACTGTCAAGGTGAGAGAGCATATAGAAACAGAACTTTTGCAAACGTAGACAGAGAACAATGAGTAGTGGGACAAAATTAGTGTTCTCAGTGAAATTTGAAATGGCACTGAAGTAACTATGTTGTATGTGCAACTTTAATTTTTTGGATATCATTAAACTATCCCACTGCCAAAATATACAAGTAAAGTAACAGGATGCAGCTTGAGGAAAGTACTCTGTAAAATTTATCTAATGAGGCTGGTTGATTGGATCAACCTTTTCTGTCTTTGTTTTTTTTTCAGAGACAAATTAAGTCTTCATGTTGATAAAAGTCTGACAGAAGCCAAGACAAATTCTACCTGACTAAAACGAGCAAGTAGTGGCCTGCTGGATACTGCAGCCCTGAGTGTAACAGAGGGTTCTGGTCTCGGTGTGGTTCTGATAGGTCTGTGAAAGCTGTGCAGTTTGGCAGGCTTGGACATTCATAAACCTCCAGAGTCCCAGGGGTAAACTAGCTGAAGTATGTTTACAAACACAACATGCTGACCCAAGGCCAGCATCTCTTCTGTTCTAATGCCTTTTGCACTTTTCAAATGGGAGTGCAAAGTGGCTGGATCTGGTCCCAGCTTCCAGCTGAGAGCATTCCTATTATAGCTATCTGTTGTTGTAAACATGTATAGTAAATTCACTTCCAGCTAACAGCATTCTCATTGTAGCTAACCTGTCAATCTAATAAATTCCTTTGCTTTCTTCACTTGGTTTCTGTGCAGGAGGTAATTAGACAGTAGGTGTTTGTAATCTCCCCAGTTACTTCTGTTAAAAATAAATAAATAAATTGACGATCGTTATTTATGGTAGGTGAAAACAGTGTGAGAGCAACAAAACTGCCTTTCTATCTGTCTTGCCTCTTCTTGTTTTGAACCGGTCTTATCTAAGATATCGAGACAAATTTGGTCTTGTAACGTTTACTTCTTTTGTAGAAACTTAGCCAAAGTTCTATGCCCAGCAGTAGGAACTGCACAAGAAGAATAAGAGATCTAGGTCAAAAGAGTTATTACTAGCTCATACCTTGGATATTAACTGCTCTAGTTGAATCACTATGAGTTGAAGAATAATTGAAAGGTGCAAAAACATCACCAAGTTCCAGAAAGGCTTCTTTTGCTTCAGATGTGTTTCTCTCAGCTAGTACAAGGTTAAACCAGTTGCACTGTAATCTGTTTTCTGCAATATCAGCTAATTTTACTAAAAGCAAATGGGTTACATATGGCTGAGCTTGGTGTTGAAGCTGGAGTCTCCCTCTGACAGTAACCAAACTTGCAAATCCTGATATTTCCCACTCTTTTCTCACTGATGATTTATTTCTGATAGGTTGAATTGCTCTGTTATCTCATAAGACTATTTTCATTATATACCTTTTTAGAGATAAAATTAGAGCAATTCTTAATCATTACCTACTTCAAATAATATTTCTTAGCTTTGCATTTATAAGCTCTTGGGACTAACTACTGAGTAAAGTTTAAACCTTACAGTAGTTGCTCTTACTATCTCTCATTGTCTTTATTATATTAATGTTACACCATTAAAATATTAAGGACCTCATCCAGTAAACAAAATAATAACCAAAAATACCCATAGAAGTATGTAAGTACAGGGTCATGCATCTGGTTTATATTCAAAGGGTAGGTCTTCAATGTGTTTTTTTCATCAGTTAAATAACTAGTGAGCTATATTTTCTTTGAGCTACTGGGTTCCAAAGGAATGTTTCTGTAACCATTTGATGCACAAGTTTCAAGCCTACAAAAAAAAAAAATAAATAAAAATGCAAACTACATATATATGTGAGTAATTTAAGTGGCAGAGCAGCTGAGACTGAAATTACTAATTTTTGTATGTTAACTTCTGGTGTGTTAATTATTTGTACCCCAAATAACTGGTTTCTACTGACTGTTAATGAATCACATTGTTGAAAATATTAATTTATTATTCTTGATAACACAAAATATCCTTTTTTGTTTGTCTATGGTAATTACAGTGATCGAGAAGATTTCATCATCGCTATTATGTATACGTTGAAAGTCAATTTGTGTGTGAATGAACCACATTATTTTTTCTGTGCAAACAGGAATGATTCCATTCTGGTTCAAAGTACTTCAACTCTAAATTAATTTTCTGAATCCCAACATAAGTATTGGTCTGGTGTTCAGGGGTTGGTTTTGGTTGTTGTTTTTTGTTTGTTTGTTTGTTTGTTTTGGGGGGAAGGGGAGTTGTTCTGTTTTGTGTTTGTTTTTGTTTTTTTTTTCATCAGGCTTGTCTGTTTTCTAGAATGTAATATAATGCAAAGTAATTCACATGTGCTGAGAAATTGTTTGATACAACAATCTGTTTGTAAGGTAAAATACTTTTGACGGTTTCTTTGCAATTTATTTAATGCAAATTAACTATAAATTAGTCTTTTGATGGATGATTGATTTATTTAAGAAAAATGTGTTTCTTCTTATAATATTTCTGAGTGAGCAATTAGATATTATAGGACCATGTTGTGAAATTAGGCCTTTGATAGCCTGTTTGCAAGAAGTTCTATTTCCTTATGCATAAAATGCTCTTCAAACCAAATACATCACTCATTTTATTTAAATTGATTCTCTGTTGATTTCAGTGGAATAAAGTAGTACTTCAGCTACCACAAGCTTGTAGAACCCAGCTTAAAATAAACAGCCTGAAAAAGATGGATAATTATCAGTTGTAATGTTAGGGACAACATTAAGTTTTTAAATATCTAGCAGAAAAAAATAATATTCAGGTATTCTGTATCTCAAATGCACCATGTGACAAGAAGCTGTAGTTACCAAATTTTTGTGATCAAATTTAACTCGGTTCAGGTACCCCCCCACCCACCCTTATTTAAACTGTTCTTATCAAAGCAACAGGAATCCACGGTGTTCTCTCCCTTCCTTTGCTTAGTGACTTTGACTGCATGTGCAAAAACATGCATATCCAAGTGAAAGTTGTAGTCCTCATAATACAGAGCTCTGGACTTCTTTGTTGTTTTAAGTATAAATGCGTTGATTCAAACATGAAAAAACCTTCATGTGCATGCAATGTTAGCCTGTGCTGTTGGGATTTACAGAGTTACCTTGATGAAAACTGTCCCTGAATAGAAACAGTTATGTTTTCTCATAACAAGTACCCTGAAAGAACATTATGTAATGATCCACACTGACATGTTTGGATGGTTTCTTTGCACTGACTGATTATTCGTACAGCTCATTTGCCCCCCTCTCTTTCTAATCATGTAATTCATTTGCTTGTATAAAGTCTATTAGTTTTGCACTGGATTTATTGTCAGTATCATAGCTATAGATGTGTTCTTCAAAGGCATTTTACAGAAGTCTTAATTTAGCCTTTTCTGCAGTCACATCAATGAGTATTGCAAGTTGACAGCCAGTTATTTCAAACTGCATACAGCACTCCTTGAGAAGGAAGGAAAGGAAAGAAGGAAGCTTGACAGAAAAGTCTGTGTACTCTGGCTTTTGCCTTACATACTCTGTCCAGGTAAACCTGTCTAGGGAAAAAAAGAGGGAGGGCATCAGAAAATTTGTGCCAATTTCCTATGACTAAGCCTTCTAGCTGCTGTCCTAAGAAGTGTGTAGGCACCCACAAAATATTTTAAATGGCAGAAAGATGGCTTGCTTGGGTACTGAGGCCGAATTTTTAATACAAGAATTGTAATGTACATTGAAAAATTATTTCAAAATATTGCAGAAGTTTTTGTGATGGACATAATGCATAATGTTTGGCAGGAGATGGATAAATGCAGTAAAATTTGCAATAATGTGGTGATAACACTGAGCTGCAATGTGCCATTAAGTTTGGAACACTGGAATGTAATTCCAGTTTCCTTCTGAAGGGGAAAAATGTCTTGCCCTGGTTACATATGTGCCTCTCCAAAGCAACTTTGTAGGTTTTGCATACACTCATAATGAGGGAGCTTGAGGATTATAAATGACTACTTATTTGGTGAGCTCCAGGATCCACAGACAGCTAAACTAAACTAAAAGTAAACTAAATGTACCATTTCAACTGGCACATTTGCCAAACTCCAGATCAGACAAGCTTATTCTGGGCTGGTACTCCTGCAACTCTAGGCTTTTTATATCTAAGATGTGTAACATTGCCACTTAATTGCAATGTATTTGCAGTACGTATTGTGTAAGTATGCCGCTTACTGTATTACATGTGGATAGAAACATGATTTTCCATGATTTTGGAATTACCTTGATTCATATGAATTGTGGTCCATCTAATTACTATTATAGAAGCAATGTTACGAGGGAAAACAAGGAAAGGGTACTCCAGGGTGTTGCAAGATAACCTCTCCAGAAAGTTTTGTTTCTTGTAGTGGTGGTTTCTTGTTTGTTTTTGTTGTTGTTTGTTTCTTTGTTTTTCCTGATTGCTAAGTAAGCTATATCTTGAAAATGAAAATGTGACTATACTGATACCTCTTGTGTAGTTTTATTGAAGGACAGGAAAATGAAGAAGGTAATATTTATTTACAGAAGTATCAACAGAAAATAGACTTATATTAGTCTTGATCTGTGTCTCATATAAAACTGTACGGTTTGTGGTTTTTTGCTTGTTTTTTAACTAGGAGGTCTGTGCACAAGTATGTAGGCTGACTGCATGAAGACGTATCAGGATATTTATCTTCATTAAGTTAAAACTGAACTGGCCACATACTTAATCTGTTGGAAAGTATGACTAGATCTTTGGATGTAAAATAAAAATGAAAATTCACTGACTCCATTTCACAATATCATCGTACAATCTTAACTTTATCTTTAATGGACTTCAGATTCTCAGTTATCTTTAAGTGTTCCTGAACTCCATTGTCTTACAGGATTGCTCCTAACCAGCAACAGTGTTTTGAAAAAGTGTTTTGAAACAGGTTTTGAAAAAGTGAAGTGTGGTAGCTGCTTAAAAGTGAAGCTTCCATGTCTGGTGATGAGGTCAAAAGGAATTTGTCTCACTTTAGTCTTACTGATGTTTTCAATGTAGGAACTGTATAAATAGTTTAGAAAGATTTAACAAATTTAACAGACTTACAACATGCTTCAAGGTTGTGACTGAAGAAGGAAATAAATAAGAACTAATTTCTGACAGACTATTTTAAGTGATACTGAAATGAAGCCTTGTGTAAGTGTTGCTACTCAGTGAAGTTAAAGTACCAAAATAAAATGTGAACAGCAAGCATGATTCCTCAAGCAAGGACACTTGTATTTGTAATGCCTGTAGTACGTTGGTAGTTCAAAATTCTTCACTGGAATATTTCATTCCCATAAAACTGAAATGTTTTATTTAAAAGTCAAGATCAACAGCAATGAAGAAGGAACTATGGAAAAAAAAAAAAAAAAAAAGAAAAGCAATATTATTCTATATAGGAAACACTTATTTTCCCCAAATTAGAGTACCCACAAGGCCCATTTGATGATGGACTGCTTCAAATGTCCCAGGCTGTGCTGATCACCTGCTTCTGTGAGGGATCTCTAGCACAACATTAACCACCCTACAGGGAGCCAAGTGATTGCTGGTAGCTTCTCCTGACTTGCACGTTCCCAGCTGTGCCTTACTACTCCAAGGTTTAACACTGTGTGTTGGCCAGGGATTTTCTTTGTCTTGAGAAAAATTGCTTTGGGATAGGATAGTATAAGGAAATTTCAAGTATGATATTTAGACGCCCAGACTCTTTTTGCTGCATGAGGAAGAAAAACTAGAAAATATGTGTATGTAATACTCTGGTGTGCATGAGTACTTGAGACTGTAATTGTTCTATTGTGAACATGCAAGTGCTTGTTGTTTGTTTTTCATGTCCTTATTGACATAAAATAATCAATCAAAAGTAAGTAATAACCATTGAATGTGTCATAGGAAAATGAAAATAAAATGGAAAAAAGTTTTAATATTACCGATTCTAATATATGGATTTGGTGTCCATTGAAGACAGAAGTAAGTTAACCACAAACTACAAGGAATATGTCAGGAATACATTGTCAGGTAAAGACTTGTTAAAGCAGGTTAAGTGAGGGAGTCTAAGTAAAAGCCTTTACCTCATAAATTCATAAAGGAAGAAGTGAAGAGTTGCCTCTCTGAAAGGAAAAAGAGGGCCTAAGTGTTTAGCATCCCCTGAGTTATCTACCATTTCTCATGTTAAGGGCTTTATTAAGGCAACCTTGAACCGCATTGCTTTTAAATGTATTTATGCATCGCTGATTTTTTTTGAAAATTTCCAGTTTTAAAAAGTTTACTATTGCCAAACATGTTTGCAGCATAATATTATAGCTAAAGTCTTCTTTCCCCCTCCCCCTTACCAGGACCTCTTCAAAATTCCTATTCAGTGCTGTTTAGCAAAATACCATCACCTGTTAACAGGAATGGGTTCTGAAAATTGCTGCCAGTTTCACAGAATCACAGAATGTCCATGGTTTTAAGGGTCCTCTGAAGATCATCTAGTCCAACCCACCCGCCAAGCAGGATCACCTAGCACATGTTATGCAGGTTGGCATCCAGGCAGGTTTTGAATATCTCCAGAGAAGGAGACTCCACAGCCTCTCTGAACAACCTGTTCCAGTGCTCTGTTACCCTCACAGTAAAGAAATGCCCCCTCATATTGAGCTGGGACTTCTTGTGCTTCAGTTTGTGCCTGTTGCCTCTCATCCTGTCACTGGGCACAACTGAAAAGAGACCGAGTCCATCCTCTTACCACCCTGGTCAAAAATAGGTTGTATTATCTTATTTTTGACACTGTTTCATCTCCACCCCTGTTCTATCTGCTGTCTTGTTATGCCCTCCTGTTATACCTTTAGCTTGTATGCTGTCAGGGGAAAGTGCCCTAAATAACATTGCTTTTGCATACGTAATACTGACAATCCCAGTTCAGCTATATTCTGAACGTTACCACACCATAAATACTGATAACCTGTGCCCACAGATTCTGCACCCAAGGAGCAGAGTGGTTCTGGTCTGACACAGGGAGGCTGCGTGCCTGCAGACCAGTCGAGTGACACCTCTTACAATGTGATTTGGCAGGGGGGACTATCTGATGTGTCATATTTAATGGGCATATTGTGGATTCTCCTGGTTTTGCTGGAAAGAAGACATCTGTAGTAGTTGCATAAATGTTTCTTGTTTCTTTACAGAGAAAGGTACTCGAGAGAACTTTCCTGTTTATAACATTTATAAATAAGAGATGAGTGTTTGGATTTGTTGTCGAAGGTTGTTATGTAGTGACTAACAGTACAATACCATTCTCTTTTTGTCTGTGTCCTGTGGGGTGGCTTGGGGGAGATCTGATAATCACATTGTCTTGGGAGTGATCTCAAACTGGTGCAAAGTCTGAGTCTGTCACCTGCACCCTACTCTGCAACCTCTGTCTTTTACAGAGTTTTTGATTTTGTTTCTATAATTCCAGGGTGGCTAATGCGTTTGTGTGTTAACTAACAAGAAGTATTTGACAATGTGTTCTTTCCCAGAGTAGAAGTGCAAAGTGCAAGAAAATAAATCAATAGCTTCAAGCATTGTGCAATCAGGCTCTGAGATGTGAAGTGGCTTGCAATGGGGTAGGCGAGAATTTCATTTTTTTAAGAGCAAACTAAAGCCATTTCTGTATTCACCATGAATGTAAGTTCAAGAGGAAGGGGACTCAATTCAGTACAATGACTTTTCCTTGGCTTCTTGCTGTTCTTGGCGGTGTTTTTTCCTTAACACCTGGTCAGCTGGCTGGTGAACAGGTGTGTGTAGGGAACAGAGGCAGCTCAACAAGGGAAGTAAACAGCTTGAGTTATGGCCTCTTCTATCTCTGGCTATCCTGTGCCATTTTTTCCCATGATTTAATTCCTCCATGCATTTCAAGGGAAGGGAGCTCACTGGACCAGGAATTGACTTATAGGAGGAATTCTTTCTTTGATGTTCATGCCTCTGCAAGATGATAGCATTTGCAAGGAAGATAGGTGTCTCTTGTTGTGCATCAGGCTTAACTATCTACTGCGTGATGTGGTTAAAACAGATATTTCTCATTGCATGGCTCAGGACTTTGGTCTTTTTTAGGGATATGCCTGCTAAGGCCATTTAATAAGAGCTTTACAGTGACAACATGGTGCTTCAGCTTAGAAGTGTTCTGATACAATATCTGAGGGTGGGAGATTCCACTAGTCTAGGTGAAATAACAGGCTTGTTTGGTTAGCAGCACTGCATTGCATTTTCTTCCTTTTATAGGGATGAGATTTTCAAAAGCCTAAAGTGGTCCTGGCTTTTCCCATTGTTCTGTTTGTTTGTTTGTTTTGATATTTTTTTTCTAGTGGACAAATTTTTTTTAGTGTGACACATCTTTCTTGTGCCCTTGAAAGTTTATTGAATCACATCATTTTCTTAGACTAAATTGAACCGTTCCTTGACACTGGCTTCAGTACAGTGGGTTCTAAATCTTAGGGATTGTCAGTGATGGGCATGGTGAATTGCAATAAATTTGCTTTTCTTTATTTATTTAAATAAATACATGACTTTCATTATTTAAAGTATTATGAAAAAAGTAAACATATTCATGAGTAAATACATTATAATCTATTCAGATAATTGCGAGTGATTTTCTAAAGCAGATTAGTTTAATAGCTTTGTTTGCTGCTGAAGTTTTAAGAAGTGTCAATCAGGAAAGAAATGGAAGTCCTTAACTGCCTACCTGGGAGTGCGTCTTTTTCAATACTTGAGCCTACTTTTGCTATTTATAGTCTTTTCTGATGGAGTAGAAAGAATTTATTGTGATTAAATAAATAAATGAATAAGTTTAGAAGCAGAATATTGGGGGGAGATGAAGGTTGGTTTTTTTTTTTGTTTGTTTGTTTCTTTCCAGTCAGTGGACAAAGATGCAGTTTGTTTTCTGTTTTGATTGTTTGTATTCTGAAGTTATACTAGCTTTAGATTCTTGAATGATACAGTGACTTGACACAGGCTATTACCAGTTTGGTTTATTACAAGGAATTAATTTTTGTGTAGTGTGAACTGTTTTTAAAATTCAAGGTATGTTATGATAAATCATCTTTTTGCCCCAAAGAATCCACTTCACTAAGGGTATTTTAATTAAAGTTTACAACAATATTTTTTTTGCCATTTTTGCAAATTATGTATTAATTTGTTGTCTTCACCCAAAAACACCATGATAAAACCATAATATTTAAGGTTAATCATTGTAAGTGTCAAACAGCAAGACTATTACTAATTAAAAATCTGAATAATTTACGTCATTATTTAAATGACCACATATATATTTATATTTTATAAATTGTTAAAGATATTGCAAATGTCTTGTAAAGACCATCATAATTCTTTTTTAAAGAAGTGTTTTTTTAAAAAAAAATCACACATGATCAGCAATATACTGCAGCTTTCATCTGAGGAGACACTAATCAGAGTATGATAATATAAGGTGAGAAAAATGGAGCAGTTTTAGAAGCATACAAGAAAGATAACTTATCTGATCTTTCTTATAAGGAAAGAATTATTCATTACATGCTCAATGAAAGAGTCAAGGTAGCCATTTTCAAAGAACCACAAAAAGATTGGATCCTTTAGTTTGTTTTTTTTTTTTCTGCACCCTTGCCATATGGACCTCACTGACCCTGGATATTTGGAAGCCAGACAGGAAGAGGGCATACTGAAAAAGGAACCAGATGTTGCTGGTGTTAGTCTGGATGCCTCCTCTATTTTGGGTCCATAGACGTGTTTGCTGAAATGTAAGTGCTTGCTCACCCTATTTCCCATACCTTTCATTATCCATCTGCTGTTGGGCCCTGATCATACTGATCACACCTCTGTCCCCCCTGCCAGTGCAGCTCGCTCAGGGGGTGTGCTGGCCCACTCAGTGGCACGTGGGCTGCTTCCTGGCGCTGAGACACCAGTTTGTGTCTGGGTGGGAGAGAAGAAGAAGGAAACGGCTTGAGGAGAGCACAACCAGGTGGAGGTGTTTCCAAAGAGTAGCTCGGATGGAACCTCCTGGAGTTCATGCAGGCCACTGAAGAGGAGCGTAAATGATGTCTAGAAAGATTTGCAGGCCAGAGGTACAAGTTGGGACTACACTAGAGCTGGATGTGACAATGGCTCAGGAGGCTTTGCTCAACTGAGGGGGTCTTGAGGTAGAAGAGTGTTGCCAGATTCAGGGCAGCCCTCATCTCCTGGAGCCAGCTCTGGGCAGTACTGCATGTGGGCTGCTTGTCAACTTCTGGCCTCACCTGCTGGTGGCAGTTCATAAGCCCTCATCATTTAAACCATAGTTGGCTGCTGCCTGTTTTTAATCTGGGGTTCTTCAATCACCTAAATCTTTTCTCTTGTTACTTATCCTTACATGTGGTCATGCCTTTTGTTTTCCATGGATGACCGGATTGGAAAGTTAACAGTAAAGTCCAAGAAACAGATTGTCCTTGTTTACCTTCCAAGCTTCATAACCTCTCTATCTCAAAAATAAATTGGTTCAGGGTTTCTTTTTATTTTCTGTTTTGTTTGTTTGATTGGTTTTGTCTTGCTTTCTCTCTGAGAATGGTCATGAAGACCAGGCTGATTGTTTTGGTTGAAGGACCCTCAGAAGTACTGCAAAATTCACAGCAAGAGATTATCCCATCTGTTGTTGCGAGTTTATATTAAACAGGTTTAAGCAGAAATGAAAAGTAAGCAAAGAATTTTAAATAACCTGCCTTAACATCCTCTTTCTCTTTAATGAGAAGCTGCAGAAGTCAGAAGCAGCTGCACTTTATTCTGTCATGATTTCATGCTCTTATTATTTTTCAGTTATCCAGCAAAACATGAGGAATTTAGAGCTATATTTAATGTAAGAAGTGAAGAGAAACACCCTTCATGGTCTGTTATTTAACACCTCCTCCTAAGCATCCTTCCTTCTTTGTAAAGAAGGTTTAAAAGACACCAGCATTTCCTTTTTTTGTTTGCTTTCTGCTGTGTTAGTCACCTCTCTAGCAGTCTCTTTTTGTCAGTACCTGAAAATGCTTCCCTTCCAGGCTAAATTGTGCAGGTGATTATTTTTTTCTTAGTAAGAGGACTTCGATGGGTAAGTACAGATAGATTTCAATGCTGATTTACAGGTCAAATACCTTATTTCATTCTCATTTTGTCTGGATTTTGAGACCCTACCCATTTTGTTTGTTGGCTAAAGCAACAAACTCAGGTGTAACCATTATTTGTACACTTCATGGCAATGCTTTGTGAACAGTGAGAAAAGTTTGGTTTCTGCTAAAAGGAAGTGTTACAGTTTGGATAAAATTATCAAAATTCCTGGCGGTTGTTTAAATACATTTAATCATGTTCATGTTAACCATGTTAAACATATTCAGTTTTTCTATACCGCTCTAATATAAACTGTGATTGTTTGATTCAGTAAAAAAAGAAAAAGAAATGTGATAGAACATTGTATCTAATTAAATGCTATACTTGCTCATTAAATTCTTTGTTTTTGTTCCCTTGCTTACTACAATAAATTGACTGTTAGTACACATTTATCTGACATTGGTTTTGTTCCTTATTTTAATATTTCTGATCTGATACTATATTTTAGATCTTTCCTACCACCTTCTGTTTGTGTGCCTCTGCACATTTCTTTCTTACAAAAAGCACGGATAATTTCATTTTTCATTAGGTACATGTGGGACATGGTCTCTTCTAAATTAAGAGAAAAGGACAGGAGCATCTCTAATTCTAATGGACCTTTTAGATGATCTATTGAACTACTGAAGCAAGAATAAAATTAATTTTCATTTAGACTTTACTTGGAAATTCCTATCTATTGCTTTCCTTCTTTTTCTCTTAGACTCACCCTGGTACTTCCTTCACTGTTTCCTTTAATTTCTTAAAACTTAGGGCATGCTAGATCATTTTTCTGTCTTTTGTTCTGCAGCCAAAGCTGTGATATATAGTGAGAGGCTTTGTGTGTGCGTGTGTGTGTGCGTGTGTGTGTGTGTGTGTGTGTGTGTGTCAGCAGTTACGTATGTGCCTAAGTCTGTCCATTTTCAGAAAAGCTCTTACGTATTTGTCCTCTTGATCCTAATGGATGTTAAACATATATTATGGCCACTGTTCTGTTGCACCCTTCCAGCTTCTGTCTTACAAGTTTTTCTTCAGAAAGCGCACCTGACATGAGGATGTTGTTAGTCTTTGGTCTTAATACATCTGTGCTATTAATGCAACCAGAAGGTCTGACCTGCATGTCAGATGCTGGAGTCTAAATTACTTCTTTGCCGCTTAGGAGTGTTGGTACCATTATGCTTTCCCAGCAGTGCTATTCTTTACAAGTACTTTCAGGCTTTAATATCACCGCTTAATTGAATATTTATCAGATGCCAACCCAAAATATTGTGTAGAGCTTCTGTAATTAAGTTTTGGAATTGATGAAATCATCTACTTGCAAATGCATAAAGGAATTATTTATTTTGCATAACTTAACATATTTTTGTTATAAACATGTCAAGGGGATGTGGAGGATGCATTTCTGTGGTGCAGTCAGATTATATTGTTACCAAACTGGGCTTTGCTGGAATTTGTTTTTATTTTATTTATTTATATCTTTTAAATCTTATTACACAATCATCCGTACCTGTGAAAGTGACCACCTACTTGTGTAACGGAAAACAATTAATGCTGTAATGGCCAAAATTTTAAAGAAGCACTGTCTAGAAAAGTGCTATAGTTATTCTCTGGGTGACTTGTAATCAAAAGATATGAAATTCTAACTTAATGGTATATTTTCATCAAACTGAATTTAGCACAGCATTTCTGAATAAATGGAGAGAATAATTGTTGGAGTAATTTCACCTCAGTCCCTGGAAGGACAACGGAACAGCTCATCCTGGAGGCCATCTCTAAGCCTGTGGAAGACAAGTAGGTGATCAGGAGTAGTCAGCATGGATTCACCAAAGGGAAATGATGCTTAACCAACCTGAGTGTCTTCTATGATGGGACAACTGGCTGGATAGATGAGGGGAGAGCAATGGTTGTTGTTTACCTAGGCTTCAGCAAGGCTGCTGAAGGTCCTAATGGAAAACAAGCTCACCATGAGCCAGAATTGTGCCCTAGTATCCTGGGCTGCATTAGGAAGACCATTGCCAGCAGGTGGAGAGAGGTGATCCTCTCCCTGTACTCAGCCCTGGTGAGGCCTCACCTGGAGTTCTGTGTCCAGTTCTGGGTTCCCCAGTACATGACAGACATGGAGCTCCTGGAGCAAGTCCAGCACAGGGTTTCTAGAATGATTAATGTACTGGAGCATCTCTCTTATGAGGGAAGGCTGAGGGAGCTGGGCCTGTTCAGCCTGGAGAAGAGAAGTCCTGGGAGATCTGATCAAGGTGTATAAGTATCTGAAGGGAGGATGTCAAGAGGATGGGGCCAGACTCTTCTCTGTGGTGCCCAATGAGAGGATGAGAAGCAATGGGCACAAACAGAAACACAGGAAGTTCCATCTGAACATGAGATCATCTAGCCCCAACCCACTTGCCATGGGCAGGGACATCTTCCACTGGATCAGTTTGCTTAAATCCCATCCAACCTGGCCTTGAACATTCCCAGGGATGGGGCATCCCTGGTTATGCTAGGTTACACCCAAATCTGTGAGAGTTTTACTTAATACAGCTTCAGAAAAGTGTTTTTCAACACAAGTATTTGGTGGAAAGAAGAAGTGGCTGAGACACACAGAGGTAATAAAGGTGGTCTGAGGGCAGGAAAAAACACTGTTATGATTTTACAAGCAATTTACTAACGGAGAAAAATAGTTGCTGTTTACACATCATCAGCCCATCCTGGAGCAAAGGCAATTGATGCCATGATGGAATTGAACTGAATATATACTTGTTTTTGTTCTGGACACTGTTTCTTTCGTCTATTATTAAACCTGAGTGAGCCCAAGAGAAAAGAATGTATTTGCTTTAGGTGGCTGGAGAGGACCAGTGTATCAGTGAAGGATAGCGGAACTCAGTGTTTGTTTAAACATTGTTTAGTTTGACTAAAAAAAAAAAAAAATAAAAGAAGAAAGGACAGAGATACAACACTGATGCTCTCTTAGTTTAGCATTCAAGTCTCTGGAAGTAGTAAAGGGAAAGAATTTCTGCTGTTTTCCACATAGATTATCAGAATCTGTGTTGTCTGAGAGAAATGCATTCAAGAGCATATTGGATGTACTTTTCAGTACATGAGGAGGACAGGACTTCATGTGTACTACTAATTGCATATTTAAAAAACAGAGTTGTGCCTTTCTGCAGGGTCTTAAAAGTTATTAAAAGACTGTGTAAGGAGTAGAAGATAAGAGATTTATGTCCAGGTGGCACTGGCTGACACAAAGCAAATGGATCCAAAGGCATTGAAAGCCTGAGCAACTCAGGGAAAGAATGAGTCCCTCGCCATTTGCTACAAATAGCCAAGCTTGCTTTGTTTTCCAGGCCATTTAATTTAATGAATAATGACTTTTTACCCTTAATCAAGATTGATGGTATACCTCTTTGTCCTGAGGTTGAGACTAGAAGGTGTTATTCTTACTGCAACCTTGCAGAGGTTATCCATTACTTTAGTTCACTTCCTAACAGTCAAAGTTATTTTTGCAGTAAATGAGGCCTGTCAGTATTGCAGTATGATATGCCAGATCCTCTGCTCAGCGAAGACCCTGTTTCAGTGCTATGGAAGACACGTAAAGGAAAGTGTGGTAGACCTAGAGATGGCATAGCTGGCTCATGTGTTTTGTTTCCAGTGATCCTTCTTTCTAGGATCAATTCAGCATTCAGTTTTTAGCTGAAATGTGTTTCTAGTCACAGGCTTTAGTTTTTCATGCAGTTTCAAAGCCGAACTTGTGGTTCTGTTTTAAAATGTCACCTTTATTTTAAATGAGAATCTGTTCTGGATGGTTGTCATTAGAATGAAATACAGTGGTGGAAAGTTCTTAGATCAACTGAGATCACGTATAAAAAGCTCACCCTTTTAGTACTGTCATTATGTGCTGTTTTTTAGTTTAATATTCGTGGATGAAGTTAGATTTTATTATATTTGGAAAACATTTTAAGGAGTATTTTATTTTAATCTTACTCCATTCATTCCTCTTTATTTTAAGATCAGCAGCATGAATCTTCCAGTGGTCAGGTTTTGGTGTGCTAATGTGTCATGTAGGTTAATAAGGTCACAACCTAAGATCTTAAATAACTTTTTTCCCCTCATATAGGGTGTTTGAACCAATTGTTTTTTCTTGCTTTTACTGTGAATTGTCTGAATATGACTTAATGATGCACAAAAGCAGGCTTTGTTCAATGAAAGCACTTGTATGAAGAAAACCTGACATATAATAAATGACATCAAAGGAAAATTGTCAAGAAGCTTTGGTTTCCACCATCATCTTTGCATACTTAAAAATAAAAGGGAACACAATGTTTCTTAAAGCTTCTTGCCTTGAACATACTTCGTTCCAATATATGTTACTGGTAGAATTCTCATGGTTTGCAGAGTAGCCAACACCGAGAACTTTGAATGTGCAGAAAAGGGTTTTCAAAAGCACTGAAAAAACAAAACCGGGTCAGGTAAATAACCAGTACCCTTGAGGGAAGCGGTGATGGCTTAAAGGTTTTTAAACAAAACAATAACAACAACAACAACAACAACAAAATAAATAAATAAATAAAAACAGTACTTCCATATCCTTCATTCATCATTTCAAGCCAATTCAAGCCAGACTACTGAAACTTTTTTGAGCCATTGTGTGAGGTTTAGGGCAGATCTTGGCCATTCTTTGTGCAGAAGTTTTAGGTGATGTCACCTGTAGCTGCCTACCCTATGGCAGATTAGGCAGAACAGTTGGTATGCACCCCCTCAGCATAGTTACATATGCAATGCAGTTTCTTTTCTCAAACCTGGTGTCACTGGCAGTTTCAGCTCAGATGCTTAAAACCAAAGCTCTGCATGGCAGTGAGTGAGCCATATGTATGTGTTTTCGGCTGCTGTGCAGTGAGGCAAGGCAGCACAATGGAAAAAAAAAAAAGTTGGAAACAGTGAAATCTTAAAACACTGCAGCACAGTTGCCACAGAACATCTGATAGTACTTTAAGAACAAGTTAGGAGGAGCTAGATTATTTGCTGTACTGCAGGTGAGATCATTACCAGTGCATAACACTGCAATTGATCATATAGTAGTTGCTATGTGCTGGTAGAAGTGTATGGCTACGTGGCCGTTAGTTGGGTTTGGCTGTTGTTATTTTTTTTCCAAGAGATGTTGAGAGATCCTAAACAAGATCAAAATCCTGCATACTGTGCATTGCAAATAAAATTTAGTCCTGACTGTTATGTCAGTCATGTGCCTTTTATGTTCTTTCATCTCTTGTATGTATTTTCCAGATAGAAATAGAATAACTTAAATGTGCAAAAAATTGTGAGTAT
The DNA here is from genome assembly GCF_964035555.1 of Netta rufina. Classification (NCBI taxonomy): domain Eukaryota; kingdom Metazoa; phylum Chordata; class Aves; order Anseriformes; family Anatidae; genus Netta; species Netta rufina. The sequence continues at coordinate 26,276,315 of NC_140125.1, forward strand.
ATCTCAGCAATCCCATTTTGTGAAGTGCCATTGTGATACAGACTTGGGTCCCATGAAGATGAAAAATGAGCAATGCCACTCCCCTTTCAAATTATGCTCAACCTTTGTTTTTTTCCTTATGGTTGCCTCGTCTACTGTAATTTCAACCTACTACCAGTGCCAGAAGCTTATACTACAGCATGAGGCTTAATTATACCCATCTGAAGAAAAGTGCCGATGAATCAGCTCTTCACCAGGCTGAATATTAAAATGGCTCAAAATATAATATTTGCTGCATTTACAGATGTAAAAGATTTGTTGGTTGCTCAGCAACCACAGAGGCAAATGCAAACAGAATGCTGCTTTTCAGTAATGGGGGGGAGTGCCACAGCTCCATTGTCACAGCGGTTCTTGAGAAGGGAAGACTGGGTCTACTAATCTAGGTTTCTGCCCAGATGAACACATCCACCTCCTGCTGGACTTGTTGACCTTTGCAGAAGGCAGGCATCATTTGCTAAAAGATCAATTGGCCATAGAAGCCCTTGCGCAAATTGCTAGCTGTGTACTCATCCTTTCTAAGGAGAATGCATGGAAGAGGAGGAATCTTTGTTAAAAGTCCATTGGACCTTAAGTGCTGTTGGTGCCTCTGAGCTTTTAACTGGGCTCCACCTATGCTCGCTGTTGTCACATAGCCACTGTCAGGGTGATGAACAGTTCTTCACAAATGCCAGACCTGACTGGAATCAATCTGGCTGTGACTGAAGCTCACTTCCTTATATCCCTTTCCCTCTGGATCAAAGGGCATTATTCTCTTCCCCCTTCCAGCAGTTTTTCATGCTTTGTCGGAGTGATAATATAGAATTATTTAGGTTGGAAATGACCTTCAAAATTATCAAGTCTGCGTTCACCTCTGCATTCTCTTTTTTTTTTTTTTTTTTTTTTTCTTCATCCCTGTAGCTTCTCTTTGTAGCTGACAGTTGCTAGGCTTCTGATCATTCCCAGTGTTTTCTTCTGGGTTCTGTCCTAGTATTCTGTCTTGTCCTTGACAGCTACTCCAGCTATGACCTTCCCTGTGCTGAATGTGTGCATCTATGTTCCCAACTGATGCAGTCCATAGAAGGAAGGACCTGCTGCAGTCTGCTTGGGTTGCAGGACTGTGTACCTGCATGGAGCACTAGTTGCAGGTGGGTCACACTGTCTGTATTGTCCTTCTCTTTATACTTCCCAGACAACAGCATGGCCTTGATAACTTCTGTTCGCCTTATTAAGCACAGCAGAAATACTTTTCTGCAGAAATACTACCTCTTCCATATCAGTGATAGTGATTTTTCCCACCACCACTCCAGACCTTGCACTTAGGCTTGTTGAACGGCACCCAACCTTCTCAACAAGGGCTTGGTGAGATAGCACAAATTAAGCTGGTGTTTGGGCAGGTGTCTCTGCCCTCCCTAGCATAGAAATTTTATCTTGGTTATCAAGTGAACCAGGGAGGGGAAGTATGTAATCGCTCAGGGAAATTATTCCGCTGCATGGGAGAAAGTGAGCTGTAACAGGTGCCTAGTGATTCAGAGGAGAAATGCTGGATTCGTCTGCTCTGGCTTTAATTCCAGGGGGCAATTTGATTGCTGCAATGGTAAAAAATAATAGGGATATAAAAATTCTAATATTAAGGAAAGGAAAAGTAAAATGATATTTGCAGTATGTAAGGAAATATGGCATTGAAAATGTTATTTGCCTACTTGATGCTCAGTACATCCTGCTGCAGTTGCGTTGGCAGGCTGTAGGTCTATAATGTTTGTAGAAAGGCTTTGGTCAACTAATGTAATTGGTATTTGATGCTGCCATCAACCCTTGTTTCTTCACTTTTAAATATCTATTATTTTTATCATTTTCATGGTAGAGTAAGGCAGAAAGCATAGCATTGTTTTCTTCCCTGAGTGAATTCTTTTCATGGTAAGTATAAGAAACATACAGAGGCAGGCAATATGGATTCCATGATTTTCTGGCCTACACATAGAGCCAGTTCCTCAAGTATACTTGTCCATGGCCCCATGACACAGTCATGCTTACAAGTCTGTGCTTCATTATTGGCCTATATATATTTTTTTTTATTATTTTTTTTTTTTTTCTGGTGAGTTCCTCTCACATGCTTTCATAGCCTGGATGAAACTGATTCAAAAAGAGTATCTGCAGGCTGATTGCTTTCTGTGTTTTATAAACTGAAATGTGTGATGGCTGCATCTGTATATTAACTTTCCTAGTTGCGAATGCCTCAGATTATATAGAGCTTTCTAAATGTTCAGACTGTATAGAAATTTTTTTCATACTAACTTTTTGTTTAAAATGCTTTTCTAAGCTTCAAAATAAAGTTCCAGGGCTTCATTAGTATCCGTATCACAGAAACAGTACTGACAAAGCTGAGAAATAAATAGTCTGGGCAGTGTCCTGCGCTTCTGCATGCCAGGGAAGCTGATGATTCACAGCTCTCCAGCACGATCTGCAGGTGGGAGCTTTGGGGCTTGTGCTTCCCTGTCACTTAAGTGCTTTTGGAAATCTTACATTGACATGTCTGAGTGTGATTTCAGAAACCTCTTGTAAGCTCTTAAACAGCTCTGCTCGGTATTTAAGAAGTTTGCCATAACTTTGCTAAAAAGTTTAAAATCGAGATTACTTTCCTGTACTGTTGTGTTGTGCTGGAACTAAGTTCTGTGAAAATAAGCCACAATCTTAGCTCCTGATGCTGCAATAATTATAGACATGCTTAATTTCAAGTACAGAACTACTTCGTAGGTGACTTTAGGACTATGTGTACTTTGTAGGAGACTTTAGGATTATGTGAGTGACATTTTGGTAGTGTCTGTTTTGTCCACAGGCTTTTTTTTTGTAAATTGAAGTAATATTATCCAGCAACATCAACATGAAAAAAACACAGCCTTTTCAATTGGCTTCATTATAAAAGTTTATCTAGAATTGTAGCAGTAAAATTGTTCAGATAATTTAAAACTTTGAAAAAAATTTAGATACATTATTTCTTAAAAGTGAAGTGTCTTCAGAACAATTCCTGGAGGTGACTGGGGACAACAATCCCTGCTCTTTGATTATTACTTTTTTTTGGCAATTTCCCTCCTCCACCACCTTGGCTTGGTTTGTTAGTTGGTTCCCTGCTGGCCATCTTTTTCCTTGGCTACCCGTATCCTTATTTTGCTTTGTTGTTGTGCTCCTGGCTGATGTGGTACTGCAGCTCCTTTGATCTGCCTAGATTAACCGCACTGCAAAAGCAGCACCTGTCTACTGCGGCTTTGATTTGAAGGCATGGATCCTGTCCGAGACCCCGTTGTCCTTCAGCATTGAGGGCTGACAAATAATTTAAGGAAATGCTGCTCAGCAGCTGCAACGTGTTATCTCTTATGACTGGTCAGCAGGATTTTCCCTTTAGACTTCAATCTGCAGGCTCATAAACTTTTTTATAAAGTGTCTGACATCTGCTCTCAGGAAGGTGATTCAGGGATAAGCAAAAACTGTGTTGTTTAATGAGATTATTCATAGGCGTCTTTTAATAGGTCATCTTGTGTGTTGAATAGCAGATGTAATTAATTGTGCTTTTCCCCACAGTGGAAGTATTCCAGCAGCAAAGATAATCAGTTCACATTCACACTAGTGCAGACATTCCTGGGGTGCTGCTGCTAATTTTCGGTCAGAGCAGTTTCCCTGGTAATTTTAATAACATTGCTGGAAAGCTCACAGGGAATTCAAGGTGAATAAGCAGACCTGCAAGGAGCAGGAGCCACACGGTCTCTCAGTGCAGCCTGCTTGCTTGGCTCAGAGAGAAGGCAGATGACATGTGTGAGGGTAATGCATCACCTGTCAGAGACCAGATGTAGCCTAGGAGCTGCCTGGCTTCCCGCCAGGCCAGGATGGCTCTGGACACTTGTGAGGAGGAGGAAGGTCCTGGCAAAGCAACACAGCTGGGGAGGGAAGCTGCAAGGGCAAGAGGAGCAGTGCGAGGTGCTCATCTCCTGCATCTTGGCGTGGTGGCTGGGAGGTGAGCCACCAGCCGGGACCGGGAGATGAAGTGAGAACATTTTTCCTGGCTTGCTGAACACAAATATTTTTTCAGGTTAGCTCCCTCTTGCAGTGCCTTTGCTTTCAGATTTAGTATTAATGACATGATTAATATTGAAGCTGTCTATACTGGGGGATGTGCATAGTCTTGGTGGCTAAAACGTTACCATTCAATGCAGTTGGTCAGGCAATGCTATTGGCAAGGTAACTGCAGCAGGACTGCTATCTGGTTTGTCTCTAACCCATGTGGCTTCTGCTTCCTGAAGACCTGACCTTTGCCATGAGAAATACTGAGCAAAAACCTGCTATTTGTCCAGAGTGTGTCAGGGGTGCTTTGTCGAGGTAACCACTGCAGTATTAGCACATTTTTGATATTTGAATACAAAGGTAATTGTGGACTAGTCCCTCGTGCTTAAAAGCAGTAATCATATAACATGCAGAATGCAGGTTAAATTAGATTTAAATGCCAGCAAATCCAGCAAGCCAGAAGAAAAAAAAAATGGTAGGGATTTTATGGTCAAAAAGCCAATTAAAGCTTTACAGAGCTTATAGAAGAGATTTAAGCTTAAAGCCTCCATGAAAGCTTGCAGAACATACGCTAGGGCAGAAAATTAGCAACAGTTTGCAATATCTAATTCTTTTATCCACTGTGAACTCTGGCATCTTAAATTGTCACTGTTTGTAATCTGAATCAGCTACTGAAAGTACACTTGTTAGAAAGGAAAGGCTGGGGTGGGGTAGATAATAGGGATATACACAGGAAACTATAAGTGACCAGACAACAAAAATAAATAATCCTTATTTTCAGTTGATGGCATAAAGTCAAGTTCAAGGATGATACTGAATAATTTTGCTTTAAAAAAAAAAAAAAAAAAAAAAGTCTTGCATTAATTTTAATTTGCCTGCCCTGCTCAAATAGGGGTATCAATCTAGGTCTTGATGAAATGTGCTGCTTTAGAAATAGTTTATGATGCCATTTCAGGGTGAGGGATGGATTTGTGAACTGAGAATTCATAACCTCTGCACTTTGGAGATCTTTTTTATTCCTCTTTATCTATGAGAAAACATTGGGAACCACAAAACATTTCATAGCTTTTATAGGAGCAATGCACTGATATGTAGGCTGTACCTATGTAGGATGCATCATTGAGCTGCTTCTGAACATACAGAATTGGAGGAGAGATACAGACAGATGCTTCAGTAGGATCAGCTTGTCACTGGATGATCGTAATTCTAATCTAATTGCAAACAACTGAAGGTGTTTTTAAGACGTATTGGAGGCAATACCTATTGTCTATTCATTTTGGTCAGAAGTTTCTACTTCTATTCAGTTTGTACAGCCAATCTAATAGAATGTTTTATTCCTCATTAGACATAGTAGAAACATGATAATATTCGTAACAGTAAACATCTGGCTCATATAAGCATTTTATAACTCAATCTATTGACAAAAGCATCTCTGTGATGCATTTTAAACTTTTCTAAAGAAAAGATTTAGTTATATATTTGGAACAGCCCAAGGACAGCTTCTCATAGGCATTCAGACAAATAATAGATCTGTATTGAACAGTCAAATTATCTCCCGGTCTGTCTTGTGACTGCTGCTAGGTTCATTAGGGTGGATCAGTGATACAACCTGTGTTCAGCCTCTGAGTAACTGGTGTCAGTTTGGGGAATGCTTACCTGAAATGTAATGCATACATTCTTGACACTTCTTATCAGCTGTTATGACAGAAACTCAGATTATCAGCACAGAATGACTACATCAGCACTGTATTATTCCATTTTCTCTGATTATGCCATTCACCTTTATCTTTTAATTGTTAAAAGTTTTCATATTCTTAGTAACTGAATGTGTTGTTAAATGTTTGCTTCTGTCTACCAGCTGAACTTCTCTTTTAAAGCAATCTGACAAGGAAAAATAGCTTGATTTGGTTGGGATATATACTTAGGAACTTACTCTAATCATTTCATTTATTGCTTTTAGGAGTAAGAGGGAGGACTAGTAATCAGAAAACTAGCAGATTTGTGAGTGAGACAGCATAGTCAAGAATGATCTGAAGACAGTTGTACATGGCCTAGACTAAGGAAAGTCAGACACAAGGACAATCCTTGGAAAAAAAAAAAAAAAAAAAAAGAAAAAAAAAAAAGCAGAAGAGTTTGGTTCTGGTAAAATATTCTTCCTTTTGGATCTGTAATGGTTCAGGGCTTATGAATCTCAGCATTCCTCAAAGTTAGCAAATACCAATGAAAACCTTTGGGTGCCTCATGTCCTGTCCGTGCTAGTCACATAGCTGGTGTCAGTTCTTCCACTAGTTCAAGTAACAGTCATCTCACTAGTGTATTGAGAAAGATTCTACCTGGCTTAATGAGTGAGGTTTCAGTAGGATACTGTGTGATTCATTTTCTCTCACCGTGCTTTCACTTTAGAATTAGCAAGTTAGAAAGAAGTGCTCATTTAAATGGAGATCACTAAGATAGAAAAGTAGACTAATTTGCAAAAAGCAGAATTCAAGTTACCTGTACAACCTGAACATGACCCATTGTGTATAGATGGATCAATCAGGGTCCCCTGAATCCACGCCTCTGTAGTCTTGGTTACCATTCAGTAGACAGGTGAAAAAAGTGCACCTTACATCTTTCCCACGTGCTTTTACTCATCACTGGCCATATTGATCTTGGAGTTACCCACCAATAAACTTTTGACCTACTGAAACTAAGAAACACAAATATAACATGCTAGGAGAACACAACACAAGGGGTGGAGGACACTGCTGATGTTTCAGGTCTTGCAGTTGCTGAAAATGTCAATTAAATTTCCCCTAGACTGAATCACAGAGGAGAGAGACATCAGTCTGATATTCAGGACCAGGGGTGTGACATGGAAGAAAACACATTGGTGAGGCACATGTAGGATTTAGATGTCAGTCAGCTATCTGCAGGACAGAGAACAAAGAAGCTCTTTAGCACCTGCATGTCAATATTCAGAAGATGATGTTTCAGGGCATTTATATAGCAACGGATGCACATGCATACCTCTGTCCCAAGGTGCTGTCAGGATGGCAAGGTCTTGGAGGAGCTGATACTGCAGGCTTGCAGCAGTGCTTTTCAGCTTTATGTATTTTTCTTGTTTATGTAGTACAGATGCAGAATCATGGTGGCAAAATGGCATTCTGAGCATATATATCTATGCAGGTGTACTAAACGGAGACTTTGTTTAAGTGTTCAAGAAGAAGCTAGATATTAATTGAGTCCTGACCACCTGAATCTATGGAAGGCTAAGCTGGTGCTGCTAGAGAAGTGTGGGCTTGACTGCAGCAACATAAAAACAGTGAAACAGGAAAAAGACAAATCTGAGCATTCCTTACATAGCAGCTCACTTACATACATCTATAGGATGCTGGTTTTTGTTTTGTTTTGTTTTTTATAATCTGTGGCTATATGCTTTCTTTATAAATACTTGTGCTTATACAGAAAGATATGCTGTATTATTTACATAGCTCTGTGTTTAAAGACAGTTTGCAGATTGAAGTAATTTTACATGTTCATAATAGTATTGGTTTCTTGCATATGAATCAAATGCTAGTCATCCTGATTTTAATTCTCTGTAGGCAGGCAATTTTAGAGCTTTCAGTGTTGCTTTGTTACCTTTTGTACATGTTGGAAGCTCTCTAAATCCGATTAGGTTTGATACAAGTCATAGGAAATGATTTTGTGTTTAGAGGTGACTTTAAATGCAGCTTGTTTGTTTAAGACCACAGTTCAAATTCAAAAACCCTTCTGATGCTTCATATGACCCTGCCAGGTTTAAAAAAGTAATAAGGTATTGTGTAGAATTCAAGAAAAGTGGAGAACCGTCATATTTGCAGACGTGAAGGTGTAGTTCTTTTGAAAACTTTTCAAACAGGTTTTTTTCTGTCTTATGATTGTCAAGGTAGTAATTATTCTAGAATGTAAAACTGAGTAATATTCTGAGCAGTTTTTCATTCCCAATGTCTCAGACTGTCTCTGAAAAAGGAATTGAATTCATAATGGCTTTTTTCTTTTATTTGCTTTTTTTTTTTTTTAATTCATGTATACCTATATATGAAAACAAAGACAATGTAGAAATTGAGGACATTTTAAGATGCAAAATTTCAATATCTTGCTGAATAAGAAGAGAGTAAATACTGCGTCTGTGGAGCTTATAGGTGATATAACTATGAATTATTAGTAGAGAAGACAAGTGGATAGGAGTTTAAAAACAAAATCCTCTTTGAAAAATGCAGACTAATACAAGGAACTTGAAAATGAATCTGGTGGAAGCTCTAATTTATCAGAGATAAACAGTAGGTTCTCACGCACGCATCTGCAAATACATTGTATTAATTAGAACAAGCCTGGAGCTTTTTATGACCTGTTTAGATGAGGCAAGTATTTAGAATATTTTTTCTAGATTACAACTAGTTGCTAGTTTAAGGACAAAATTTTTTAACCCCCTCTCCTTTTTTTTTTTGTTTTGTTTTAATATGTGTGAGTGATAATATGAGTGCAGACACAGTGGTTTACTTTCAATAGCAGAGCTTCTGCTCCAGACTCTCTCTTTCTTGCCTGGGATTTGGTCAGGAGTAAATCACAACTGAAAAGAACTTGATGCTCTCGTATTAGCATTCCCTAAACCTCTCTGTGTGTTGCAAAGGCAAAGCAGGCTGCAATACATTCATTCTGTTTGCAGCCTTCCACTGGAAAACTCCAAAAACAAAACCAGACTAGAGATGCACTGTTTGACTGGCACAGGCAGCACAGAAAGGAGCCAGTGGTTATGGTTCCCACGTGAAAGCTCTGTTTATGCAGCACCCGCCCACACTGGGTCAAACTCTTCTCTCGTACTTGCTTTCATAAACATCCCTACTTACATGGTTCTCCAACAAAATATTTTTAGCATGTATTGTGCATCTCATCTCACTCTCCAGTGAAACTTCCATTTAGTGTAAACATCAGGCAAGTACGACAGCCTTCTTCCTGAGAAGAGGGTGATGAATTCTGACTTCGGGGGAAACTCAGCTTGGCTACAATTAATGGCGAAACTCCAGCTGACTTGAGCGGAACTAGGATTTGGCCCTTGGTGCTAAAACTTTCTCATCTCTAACAAGCTAAGGACAGAATGAAGTCTGGAAATCCAAGTGTTTATACTTTGCTTTTGTTCATCGGCTAACTTTGTCAGCTCCTTCAATCCGTCTGTTTTTTTCAGCCCAGGAATTTGAATTACTGCCACATTCATGCTTGGAAAAAAAAAGGCTTTTGGTGTGGTTGTACATTGAAAAATGAGTATGTGAGTGCTTTGTAGTTCAACAGATAGGTACATTAGGTGTTTATTTTAGAGGTTAGAGCATGTTCTTTATTTTCGTGTTATATTTCGTGACTCACAGAGTCAACACACAACAGAACAAGTATGTGTTTCTGCCCTTCTTTGACATCAATGTGTCCTTTTTCTTCTTCTTTTATAAAACTTCCCCCTAAACTCCAGTTGACTGTTCACAAACTCCTTTAAACCACATGAGATGATGACAGAGACTGTACAATTGCAGTGGGGCTCAGATTTTGCTAGCAGAACTTGAAATGGAGGCATAAACATGGGATGCTCTATGCGACCTTGCTCTTCCTTTCTAGGCTGTAAGAGTGAGTCTCTCTGAGCTACGATGAGAAGAGGTTGCACGCACACCTTGAAGCATTTCTTTCTCACACTGTAGAGCTCTGCAGAGTTATCTGTGGCTCTGAACAAACCATTCCATGCATCTAAGCTAGATTTCAAAGGAGAAGCAGAGATTTCTGTGTTATGGTAGGAGTTCAAAAACTAGGGTACTAAACATGTCTCATGAAATCAGTCCTGATCCATTCAGTCCAGGTTGAGCTTTGGAATCTAGCAGCTGGAAGTTGCTTTTCATTAGCAAAACACGTAGCCTTTGTTCTATCTGCCAAGGACAGCAGCTTTAAACTGAATGAAGAGATTCCCATTAAACCTTGCTTGGCTTCAGTGTTGTAGCTCTTGACTTGCAGTCTGAAAGACAGGTAGGTGGATGATGGTTTCGTTTTTCAGTGTTTTTCTCAAATTATTATCCATAACTTGGAAGTACTACTTTAAGTCCTACTTAAAAAAACAAACAGCAACAACAAAAACATGTATAAAAAGCTCTATCCAATTTGGGTGTTGAACACTTGTCTCTGATTTGTATGAGGTGTGTCTGGCCTGACTTTTACAAACCAGAGTGTATAAGGGAAGCATCATTTAAACTGTTGTGAATATCATTGTGACTTCTGCTAGAAAGACTTGAGATAGGAAACATCTGTAAGGGGAGAGAGACTATGGCAGCAAAAGATTGTTTTCGTTATTGAAATGTTGTAGATAGAAGAAATAATTCCTCTTTTCTATCTAAACTCACTTTGAAAAAAGGGTGGTTTTTAGATGAGCTTGAGAGGAAGTGACACCCTTAAAGACACCCTGACAATATTTTTCGAAACAGTGCCGTTACTTGAAATGCTTTGTTCTTTCACTGCTTTAGATCTAAATATTTCTGTCTCTTCAAATCAGCACACTACACTACTGGCCGCATGAAATCTGGATATCAAAATACTGACAAATACACATGCTCCTGTATTGTGAATTTTCCATTTGTGCTTACTGTCCTTGTTACAGGATGAACTTGTGAGTGATAAAAGGAATTGAATGAAAGCATAATCAAGATATTTTAGTGAAAGGTACAATAGGTGAAGGTATACTTGAATGGAAACTTCTGGTTAGAAGTGAACACTTAGGGAAAATGAGAGGAGAGGAACACGGGTGCATGGCAGTGCAGCGGAAGAGCTGTTCCCAGCTAAAAACACAGCAGAGGTCTGGTTTACTTACATTTCAGTTGGGTAGCAGAGGAGGCTGGGAATAGAGGTTTTTTTTCCTCAAGTATTCTTGCTACCCCACTGTTACTGTTCTTTGCTCTCAGTCTCTGTGATTCCCAGAGAACCTGTATCCTTGGCAAAAATACGGCAAAAACTGACCCCAGAAAGCATATTGAAAAAGCAGCATTCTGGAAAGCTTTGAGAATAAGGAAAATAAAATTGTTCACTTCAGTGGAAGCTGTAGAATCAGTGGAGAAAGTAAGAGGAAATAAAGGAGAAATTATTTTAATGTTAGTCATGACCTTAATCTAGCCACACTTCAGCTTTGGATGACAGTTTGAAATCCCCAAGAGAAGAGACAGGAAAATGGTCTGGTCTTTGAAGTATGAGTTTGTCTTAGCACCAGAAGTGCTTTGTGAATTGTTAACCTACAGATGGTAAATTTAGAGATTGGGGTCTGAATCTAAGATCTCAGGGAAGTTCATAGCTAAATGATCGGTCTTTGGCAGATAGCAAATTGGGTTGGTTCTTACTGAGTACTTTACTAATGAATACCAGCATAGAATAGGTTTACCAGCTTGAGTTGTTGTTTGTATGATCTTTAATCTCGATACTTCTTTATGCACTCATTTCTCCTCCATTTCCATTAAGTGCCGTAGGCATTTTTCAGTGAGTAATGTGTCTGTAAAGCTGAGGTCCAAATAACATGTTTCTGTCAGGAATAATACGTTACTAAGATTCTTAACTGGTATTTGCCACTAAGCTCAATGAGATGTCTGTTCTCCCTATTTGCCTCAGATCTTAAAAGTAAATCTCTGTATAGCATAGGGATTAATAAAAACAAACTCTATGTCAAAATTAAATGAAAGAAGACATCTCTCACTTCAGGCATTTTTGGGTGCATGTATGGCTGGTGGTTGAATACATTCTAAAAAACATTTTGAGATATCCCAATAAAATCAGAGGAGAGGCGGGGGGAAGGTTTTTTTATATTAAATTTGTGATTACAATTAGACTGACTCGTGGCTGCTGCTATAATGTGATGAGCATTAGTTCACTGGTGTCTCAGAGAGGTCTAATGTACTGAAGAGTGACTTAAAGCAAGTTTAAAATGGCCAGAAATCTTTGAATTTGTTTTAATGTGTTTATAGTGAATTCTTCTGCAAGGGAAAACATCCTTCTCTATGCAGATAAATTCAACTTTGTTTTGCTTAACAGAAAAAAAAAAAAAGTCTCTATAGCTCTTTTATTTGTATTTTCATTTTTAGTATGGTAGTTAATTTTAAGGTTTCCCAGAAATCTGAAGGTGTTGGGATGAAAAACGCTATTCATTTGTATCATTAATTTGCTCAACTATTCATCCTGCTGTTTGCTGCAGGAGCCACTCTTTGACAGTCTGATCCAGTGCCTTTATGGTAGTGGGAGAGAGACAGCCAGAAGTAAGTTTTGTATGAATCTGTTGATAGTCGGAAAGGAGTTCCTCTATCTGGAAGTCTGCAATGGAAGCAATAGGGTAGCTCTCTGGCTATGAGATGGAGACAATTTTGACTTCCTCTTACTATAGACTGGAGAGACTCCTAACGTTGGAAGTACACAGGTGAGCATAACTGGGTCAGGGACAGGAGGGAAGAATCAGTCTACTCACCTCTTTTGAACAAGGCAACGTGACATATGACATTTGGTTAGACCACCTCTAGTTTACACTTGGAGTAATGTTCAGGAACAAAAGTGAAATATATCCCATTAATCTCTCCAGACATAAAGCAAAAGCCACTAATGACCAAGATTCAGTCCTTTAAAAAAAAAAAAAAAAAAGATTTTAAGTTTTTAATTTTGTTCAGTTTTCTGATAAGCCTAAGTAAATGATTTTCCTGCAAGACCTGACTGTGGTAGGTATGTTTAAATGTGAGCACAGACAAATAATAAATTTTTCAAGAACAAGCATTTTTCAGTGGAGATCTGGCTTGCTTCTTACAGTGTTTTTCAGATACCTATATAAAACTTTTGATCCTCTTCAAGCTTTGTAAGTATCTTGTATATTATGTCTTTTGAGTGCTTTATTTTGAAAACTGACCTGCCAGGATGCTTTGGCGATATTCGACTGTTTGCTGTAATTTTGAAATTGTCTGTAGGGACAGACAGAGGGAAGACTGTAGTTTGTGCAAATCTGTCTTTTTTCTTTTTCTTTTTTTTTTTATTTTTTCTTTCTCTGTTCCAGTGTATGAACATCGTAGGAAATGCTAGATCTATCTAACCAAGTGTGTTGTTTCTTGAAGTGGCTGTTATCAGATATTCCAAGAGGGAGATAAGAACCGGATATCAATAAAACAGGAATTTCCTGGCAGGAATGACTTTCCTGCTCTTGAAAGTTTTTTGCTTATGGTCCCAAGGTTTTGCAATGAAGGAAGAGCACAGCAGTTCCTCATGTCACATAAATGGGAGGAGGCAAAGCAGCCTCATTGTGTGGGAAGGGAGAGAAAAATCTGTGGACAGCACTTGCTGGGTAAAACATTGTGATAGCAGAACCCCTGTGAGTGAGTATAAGTCAGGTCCACAGACTGTTGGGTTCTGTGGCTCTTCCTTGCTTGGAGACCCTGTGTACTTGAGGTGGTTCGCAGGTGAGGCTGAACAGCTATGCTAGCACAGGTAATGACAGGACAAAGACAACTTCAGTACATACTGATGAGGACCCTACCCTGTGTACTAACATGTTTTAGAGTCACAGTCCTTTATAGACCTGTCCATACGTAAAGCACAAATACTCTTCTGTAACAACAGACAGTGCCCTACCTACATGATAACAGACAGCGTTTTCTTGATCTGTAACTGTTTTTAATTTATTTATTAATTTTATTTCCATTGCTTGAAATGACTGCTGAGAACCTTCCAAGTGGCATTCCCTACACTGCCACATTTCTCTTGCTTACCATTGATTAGTTTCCATATTTCCAGTGGAGCCAAAACTTCAGCTGGTTTTGTAGCTCTTCCATTCCAAAAACCTGAACGTAATAACTGATGCAGTCAGCAATGTCCACATAGTTCTGAGAATATGATTTAACTTACACTTCTTTCTCTGACTGCAAAGATCTTCAGAAATGGTAGTCTGCATATTGTAGCTATAACTTAAAGGGCTTCTGTTTGCTTCAGATTTTATTCTTCTGTTTCCTAGCAACAGAGTGGTCAATATTTCTTGTCTTTATATCTCTTTAGTAGGCACCTAGTCTTGGGAATACATTTCCAACCAGGCAGTGATCATCAGATAGGTCAAATTTAGGGGAAAAAAATGCTTGTGCATTTAAAAAAAAAAAAATACACATTGTATTCTTAAGTTTTTTCTTTCTTTCTTTCTTTCATAACTTCTCATTTGGAGTACTTCTTATGTGCTAAAGCTTCTACATCTGTAGCCAAAGGCAAATGCCTTACTGATCGCTTGAAAATAAATAATGGCTGCTCTCTATAGTCTAGCTGCACAGGATTAGTTATATCTCATCGAGAAATAGCCTCTCAAATGCTGCTGGATATTAAATGTATACAGAGGGATAAACCAAAGTAAAACAAAACTTAGCTGCAGGCAAAAGTGTAAAAACATTCTGTATTTCATTGTATAGGATATGTCTGAGTGTACAATACTTGAGAAAATGCTCAGTTCTGTTGCCTTCTACTTTCTCTGAGAGAATAAAAGGGTGTGCTTGCAATGTGTAACATAAACCCCCTTGAATATGCATACTAGGTCATTTCAGAGGTCCATGTACTTCAGTGTCCTCACTCCATCAATGACTGTAAACAGGTTCCTGCGAGGAGTAAGTTCAGGACAAGCCTATATTGACACCTCCTTCTAATACTCTGCCAGCATCCAATATCTGCATCTCAGCAACTTCCTGGTGAGATTATGCTTATTATACATAATAAATTTTAATGGAAACTTTTCTATGAGTTTGCCCAGTTTCCCTTTGAATTTGCATAAACTTTATATATCCCACAGTATCCTTTGGCAAGGATTCCCACTAATTTACTATGTACTATGTGACAAACTACTTCCATTTTTTGTTGTGAACTTGGTTCTTATTGGCTTTGATTCATGCTAATTCTTGCACAGGAAGAGAAAGGGGACACCAATCCCTGTCCAGTCTTTTCTTGACATTTATGATTTTGGTAGATCCTTTTCATGTTCCTCAAACAAATTGCTGTTCCTGGCTGAAGAGGTCTAGCTTAGATGCTCATTCCTTGTATGGAAACTATTCCATACCCTCAGTATCCCTTTTGCCTTTCTCTGAACCTTTTCTAGCTTTTCTTTCCCTTTACTTTCTCTGATGAAGGGACCAAAACCACACGGGGTATTCAAGGTGTAGCAACCACAGATTTGCTTAGTGGCATAGTGATGTCTTCATCTATTCTCTTGCTAATAATTCCGAACATCTGATGGCCTTTTCTGCCTGCAGCTGAGCATTGAGCTGTTTTCATGAACTATCTTGACATCAGGATCCCACTTCTGGCTTACCAACACAGAGACTTTCATTCTGTGTGAAGCTGGGATTGTTTCTCGCATCACTTACATGAGCTGTTGGAATTGGAGTCCTCTGTAAATATTTGTAGATGTGTCTAGACTAGTGAAATAAATTGAGATGAGTTTGAAGTTGGTTAGTACATTTTATTTATTTATTTATTTACTACTCATCATATTAGGATATTGACAAATAACCGTTTTTAACTAAGTTGTCAGGATCGACTGGAGATTTTCCAAAATATTTGTCCCAGATGTCAAGGAGAAAGGTACTACCCTGTATTGGCGTGAAGATGAAGATGATCAAGCTTTAAGTCATCAAGTCATCACTAGTATAGAAAACCTTAGCTAACACTGACCAGTTCTCAGCCACACACCTGTATCTCAACAGATTTATCATCTGAGTATTTTTTGTAAGTCTCCATTGTTTGCTGTAGAGTACCATGGATCAAGTATTTCATAGCTATGCTTGCAGATTCAGTTCAGAAGAAGAACTACCTCTTGTGTTGTTTTTTTCTTTTTTTTTTTTTTTTTTTTTTTTTTTTGCTAAACACACTCTGACCTTAGTTCTCATTTGTTCAGAATCTGTGTTGCACCACTCAGCCAGTGTAATGAAGGCTTAAAATAAGCATAAATGTAATTTAAAGACATTTGGTACCATTACTGTTTAAAATGCTTTTGGTATAACTGATAATCAGAGTCCTCATTCTGAACATAAAAATAATTATTTTACCCATGTCTGTAAAACAAAAAGCACAAAGTGTAATTGTATTCTTAAGCATAATCTGAGGCCACTTCTAAATGAAGTTTGCCTTACCATGAAAGAAAAGAAGTACTGCTATTCATTTGTCTAGTGTATAGTCTTTTGTTAGATGTCTCATTAGAAATTACATGAAATAGGCATTAAAATCTTCTTTCCCTTTGAATATGTTTTTTCACAGACTGTTTCACTTTCCCACTCTTTATTTTGATTGCATCTACACATACAAGTGTCCATTATTGTGAAGTACCTGCCCACATCTGCAAGTAATTTTCAAGCACTTGAACTATCTCAGATCTTTTGTTAGTTGCATTCAGATTTGCCACACTGATTTTATTTTTGTTATATTTTGCATGATACTCATTCAAACAAAAACTAGATGATAGAGTTATTTGATATACAGCTGGGTTGTCTTTTAGAATAAAGCTCGCCTTAAAATAAAAAGAGGGTGAAGAGAAAGTATTAGTGCTTCCTCGCTGCTGAAAAGAAATTAGATGAGACTATAGAGCATTACTCCCCTTGCCCAAGCACGTAGGCAAGTCAGCAAGCTCTTGCAACATACTTGCTTCCTTAGGACTAATCATCAAAGTAAAGTTACTCGCTTCTGCTTTCAGGACTGCTTTTTTTTTTTTTTTAAATAGGAAATAGTCCGGCTTTGGTTGGCATTTTTTATGTATTTGAAAAGATGAATGAACAAGTGAATGTGAATAGTCTCTGGAATCCAAGTATCTGTCTTGTCACATGAGTATGTTGGCTTTTCTAGCCTGTGCTTCTTTTTCTGTTTCAAGGGTACATGGCTCTGTTTTCCTCAAAATGTTTGAGGAAAAAATCCTTGCAATAGGAATGGGAAATCCTTACCCAATCCCAGAACTAACAGTAAGCCAAAGACCAGATGCTCTTCTGGGTTGTGATCTGGAAAGCCATTTCCCTCTGGCTGTGCCAAGTGCAGTAACAATAACCTCTGGGAGCCAACCCCAGCTTCTGCTGTGGCCTCTCCTCCCTTTCAGTTGCTTAACTACCTAATTTCAGGAGGCAGTGCTAATCTACATGCCCCATTCTGTCATTCTTCCACATATGTATGGACTTGTACTGGGTTCCACTCTGAAAGCCCAGCATTCTGATATGTAGCATCCTGTTGTGAATCAAACCCTAACTCCAGTTTATACTCTGAAAGCAGAGAAATGCAAAGTAAAGACATTTTAAGGCCTCCTTGTAAAGTCAAACATGGACTTAGGTGTTGTGGTTGAGCAAGAGTATTTGTGCCAGCTTATGGTATTTCATGGATCATCTAAATAGCTAATTAAGACAATCTGTATTCTTTGACTGATTGCAGATTAATTTTTTTTTGCAATTCTTAAGAGTGAGATGTGAACTCTGCTGGTACAGAATGTCTCTTATCCTTCTAGACAATAAAAGAGCTAAAAAAGCTTCAGACGATGCATAAATTCAGGTTTCCAGGAATCAAAAAGAAGGTGAAGCTTTTATTATACACGAAGGAAACTTAGGAAGCATCCATTTCTCGCCCACTTGTCTGTCTTTTCTGTCATTCTGCTTTTCACAAGTGAGTGCTCTTACTCTAGGAAGGGAGTGGATGTGTTTAGCGTTTAAAACAGTATGTAACGTGGACCTCCAAATTATAAGCTCTGTGCCAGCTGCACAGGCAACAAAGTGGAGAAATACTTTGCGTACCCCACGGTGATTCCAGCTGAGGTGAGAATACAGCATGATTTTTGAAGATACCAAAATAACAGCTGAACTACAGTATTGTGTGCTGATGTGGTTCTCATCTGACTCTGGCATTTGTGTGTCTAGCAGGCCGAATGAAACAGAGGCTTTGGAGGATATCTTCCCTGGAGCAGAGGACAACATGGAACACTATTAAGATTTCTGGGCTATATAGCAGAGATACTGCTGATCACATCCCTGGCTCAGATTTTAGGTTTCCATCCATATAATTTTTTTTTTCAGTGGTCCTTTGTCATCTCAGGAAGTCCCTAAAAGGTCCTTCAGCCACTTAGTCCCCTCTTTATGGGTTGTATGCTTTCCTGTGTCTTTGGAAGCATGGAACCAAAGGTTACCCTTAGATGGCTATTTTGTATGAGATGTGCTCAGCACAGCTATTAGGCATGTTTTAGTACAGGTGAAAATGATGAAAATTTAATAATATAATTATAACTAAATAGCTTGACATATCTTAGGAAGCATCATTTTTAAAAATTTCTTAACAACGTGTATTTAGACATGTGGTTAGAAAGTTTAGCCCAAACAGGAGAAATCATATCATGTGCAACTACTGACCCTATTAGTGCCTACCCCAGCCATAGAATTCCCTCCCAAGGAAATAAAGGCCCTGGTAGATGCTACTTCAATTCCCAAACAAAATTTTCTTACTGTCATTTCACAAAATATACAGTTGTATCAGACTAAAAAGTGGAAAACCTCTTCCACATATAACTGTATCTTACATATAACTGTACTCCTTACCAGTTTCCCTTTCTAGCTGATAAAGTTCGTAGTAAGACTGGGTTCATTGCTTCCTTGGTTTACGTCTACAGAACAGGCTGTCTTATACCTCCCTGGACAGTCATCCTCAGTGAAGACAGTGAAACATGATTCACTTCTGACAGTGCCATAAAGCTGAAACAATTGTTCTACACACACAGAGGCTATTTGATTGACTGTGTTTTTATTATATTCACAACACAGGAATCTCTAAAATTTTCTTCCAAATGCTACATAGATCAATTTGTTTTAGATATTTTATGAAAGAGCAGCTGAGCTGGTGTTGCCTGCAGTCAGATACCTGCATAATCCTTTTAATTTTGAATGCCATAAGCACTGTAAAAACAGAACACAAGATTTCATCCCAAATCCTATAATTTTAGCTACACTCAAAATGATATTATCATATATTACTGCAAGTTTCAAAAGACTTTTATGAGTCTTCAGCTGGATGCTAATCACTAGATATAATTTAAAATATATATGCATTTCGTTAGAGTTGCCTTGATAGTTACAATTCATAGCAAAGCAATCTCTCCTTAACCACGTAAATTAAATCTCAGTGCACATCCCACTTCACTGGCCTCATTCCCCTTCTTAGGGAATTGTAATTCAGAAGCCCCTACCTCTGTTCTGTTTATGAAGCTGTTCATCAGCATGCTTCTAAGAGTTGATAGTTTCAGGACTGTTTTAGCAGAGAAACTTTCTCACTGGATTAACATCCATGTGTTTTCCCTGCAGTGCTGCAGAGAAGCATAGGAAATGTCAGATGGGCTTCCTCTTGAGTGTGATCTTCCTTTAAATTGCAGCAGTTAAGACAACAGCTGTGCAAAGGTTGATTTAGGCCCTGTATCCTCTCAGTATCGACCTTTGTGCTATTCCTGGAACTTTTAGTAAATCTGAAGAACAGAACGGAGATTAAAAAAACCTGCAAACCCTAGGCTGGAACTTGCTGGAGTTCACTTCTCAGTGACATCCTTGTTTTCCCCATGTTGTCATAGTTTCCTGTTAAGGATCAGGAAAGTGTCTTCGTGTTTCATCAGCTGTTTCAGCTGCCAGTGAAATGGTTCATCCATCAACCTTCTTTAATCTCAGTCTAGCAGTTCAGAGTGAAACACGACTGGAAATTGTTAAAATAAATAAATAAATAAATAAATCCTCATTTTCATTTTTCTCCTCATTTCATTTGTATGGTTACGGGTAATTTGCTTGCCCATTCTACCAGCTTTCTCCCTGTCAACAGTATATCTCTCTGAAGATACACTGATACTAATGCTAACCTGTTTTTTAAAATAACAAGAAGTTGGAAGTTTGTAATTGTTTGCTGTGATCTTGGTTTTATTTTCTATCCTTTTCTTATTGGCAACACATTAGGGGAAGATTTTTGGCCTTTGTTCTATATTTTGACAGTTTAAATATTGATCTAAGCAAACTGAAGGGGGTATAGTTGGCATTTGGTGAAATGACGCTTCACAGCATGACTTTCAACAACAAAATCTGCATACTCATTTTCTTCCCTTGGAAGGAATCCGTAGATTTTGTGTGTGCAGCACAAGTGGCCAAGTGCCCTCAGCACAAGAGTAAATCTCCCATTCAGGAGTAGATTTTTGAGTCAGGAGAGGTTTGCTTCAGTTATTTCTCACTAAATTTCAGCTTTGAGATTACAAAATGAGATCTTAATTAATGGATCTGGTGGGACTGTGAGATTTATCCTGTCTCCATTTTACACTTGAATAATGTCAGGGGAAAGGTTGTTACCAAAGTCAGCTTGGTCTGAGAATTTTATATTCAGCCAAACACCCAAAATTATTCCATCCGTGTGTGAAATGACATCCACGAAGTAACACTCCTACTCTCTACCCGCTCTGCATGACGATGTAGCTTTTTGCAGTCTTCTTAAAGAAAAGGAATCTCTCTCCTTAACATAAGTGGATTTGTAACTATGTTGTTTGCTTAATGTACATCAGACTTCAAATCCCTTAAGTTTATCTGCTGTATATTTTATCACTAGTCTTCTGAAACTTAAATTAATGATGGTTCAAGTCTTTGACTGTATGTATGCATAAGCATACTTAATATATCTGTTTACCTGTAAGTAGCATCTCTTATTCCACCAGGTCATCAGCATTAGGGGATTCCATGTGAGCTGTGCCTGAGTACCTCAAAAGGGTTAATAGCTGAAGATCATGGTGCAAAAATCAGGTTCAAAGTGGAGCTGTGGAGGAATTATGACCCTCTCTCTCCTGCAGTCTTTTTCTTGATGTATCTATTTCAATTTGTAGTAGCTGAGGGTCTGTTTCTTTAACTTCTGTGTCAAAAAGCTTCCAAAACCCTTATTTCATAGTATATTTGAAATAGTATATAGCCATCTCTTGATTTATAAAGTTATTCAACACACATTCATTTCAAGGTTACATTAAAATTAATTTATTAGGGAAATAAGTCTTTTGAAATGTGAGTTCAGGAGATACAACCTGCAAGTGAGTTGGCTTAATATCAAAGTGAATAATTTTTCTGAGCCATATGAATAATAGTTAGCTGTCAGCATCCAAACATAAACACATACAGTTAGCAACTTCGAGCCTGTTGGAACTGTGCCTGAATCGTGTCTCAGAATAGGCAGTAGTGCAACTGAGCTTTTAAATTTTATTAGAAAATGAAACAGTTGCAGGAAATGGTCCTCATTTTAATCATTTGAATTGTTCTTGGGCCATCAGGAAAATTTTTCTGCAAGAAAATGTAGAATCAGAACATTCAGTTGCTCAAAGCTGTGAGAGAATGCTGAGTTACTTCACTGTACTATAAAATTGTTTTTCAATAATGCTTTATATGCACACGCATTTCCTATTAGCACAAAATGTTTGGAAACTAGTTTGAAAATACTGAAATGTTTTGCTGGAAATTATTGAATTGTTAATGATAACTCATAGTAAGTTAATTTAAAATTTTATTTGTGGGTAAATCTCCTTACTCCAATTTATAGCACAAGACAACTTGGTATTGGTGAGAGAATCACACCTCTTGATTATGGTTTATCTTAGTCTTTACTTCCTGATGTTTAGGAAATAACTTACTCAGGTGCTTGGAGAGCACAAAGCAAGGCTTTCTACTGAAGTACAGAACATGAATTAATTTATGTCAAGTGACAGTGAATTAAAAAAGTAAGTCAAGTTAATTTTTTTATTTTAGAAAATTGTTTTACTTTATTAGTGGATTTGGTGGTGTGAGGTTGATGGTTGGGTTTGATGATCCTTTTAATGGGCCTTTTTCAACCTAAATGATTCTATGTTTCTATTCTGTGATGCTACTTAGAAAGTTTTTCAATTAAAATCAAACTGTTCTAGATTAAATTAAAAAAAATAAAAAAATCACGTGCTTAATCTTTATTTAATCAGGCCCTATTTTGAATAAATGCTCTCAGCTTAAAAACTGTTTCTGTCTCAAATTTATTCCTATATATAGTGATTCCTTAAACTTATTTAAAACAAAATGAGACCTAAGAGCATGTATTCAATTTAGCAGTCCCAGTTTGTTATGGTTTATTATCTGCTGGTGTTATGAGTTTGACTAATAGTGAAGGTCACTTGTCATCAAAGGAAGTGAAGAGAAAAATAAACTTCTCTCTTATTCAGTACATGTTCATTTTGCATATATGGCTCATAACTAGGTTACCCCGTTCATTCAATATTGTACCCTTCTGATTTATGGGAGACTTTTCCAAAACAAATGGAGAAGAGGGAGAAAATATAACTACAGATACGGGCTGGAGGAATTACATTTAGATCTCATTTTGTAGCTGAAATTATGTTGTTGTGTTTGTTTTTGTGTTGTTTGTTGTTTTTTCTTCCTAAAAACACCAGTAAAATATAAATTTTCCCCTTCTTTTAATATATACTTAAACATTTTTCTCTGTTTTTCCACAACAGTATTCCTTCTTGTATATTGTACCAGTTTTTAATTCATAACTTTACCAGAGTATGTGTTTTGTAATGAACTGGGACTGGGAGTATGACCAACCTAGATATGTTCCTGTGCGTGTCCTGATCTTTATTCACTTGTTAGTTACGAAAATAAGGAAGACATCTTTCTAGTGCATGGAGCTACTACATCTTGCTTAACCTTGCTGTTTGGTTAGTTTTTCAGACTTTATGTGAAGTTGGGCTGGCTGCATCCTAACCTGAAAGTACTGGGATGGTACCTCTGGATTGTGGCTAATAAGCAAAAGTAGTAGAAATTGTACCTTCTAGATGAAAGCCTGAAGTCTTTTTTTTTCTTTTTTTTTTTTTTTTTCTTCAGGCTAATTATTTAGTAGATTTCTTAATCTCTTTGACCTCAAAACTACTGTTTCTGTAGTTGCTGTGTGGGGACAGTGGCATCTGGCCTTCACAGTGGCCCGTTAGTTGTTTGCAGCGTATGAAGCTGTGACTGTTGTTCCAGCTCCAGCTTGTGTACTTTGGGTGGGTGTCTGTGTGTGTGGTTTTGAAGCTAGGACAGGTATTAGGAGAGCTGAGTTCATGTTGATCTGCCCTGCTGTGGGTGCAATGCTACTGACACCTATGGTTTGGCTTACCTGGGCAGTGCTGTTACAGAGTCTTGTGTGGAGCGTCCAGAAATGTTCCTTGTTGAGGACTCAACTTCCAAAATCCTGTTTCTGCCTGGGGCTAACTCTTCTGGTTTTTAACTTCCTGTCCACTGCATCAAACTGGGTCACTTGTCAGAGAGCGGAAATAAAATTTAAAAGCACAGTCTCTTTTGCAACAGTTGCAGTGCTAAAAACAGCCGGAATTGGGAAGAGGAATGTTTGCCTGCCTTAAAATATCTTTTAAAAACTGTCTGGTTAGAAGTGTTAGAAGGAGTCCTTGTCAAAATGCATTAGTGAGCATAGAACATGTGAAGCCATCAGGACAGGAGAACGGCCATGCCATTTCAGACCAGAGGCCTGTCCAGCCCCGGGGCTCATCTCGAACAGTGCCGGCGGCAGGTTTTTAGGGGCTGGCATGCAGCTGTAGCCCCCGTGGTTGGGGTCTCAGGGACTTGCTGAGACATAATGTATATATCCTGGTGTTCATCTGCCTTCAGTGTCACAAAGCCCTGGCTGGGCATCTGTCCTACAAGAAGGCTCACGTGTGTATTAGGACACAGCTGGTTGCTGAACCCAGTCAGTCACAGAGAGGCACAGTCCGTGTGCCCAGACACTGCAGTGTTTGTTGACACTGAAGATTCAAGCCAATAGTGTACATTCCCAAGATTTTCAGGTTAAAAAAAAAAAAAAAAAAAAAAAGGCATAACTGCTATACCCTTATTTTCAGGATTTGAATCCTGAACCTTGAATACTTTATTAGATTTTGGACACTTGAACTTCAAGTGCCTCCAGATGGCTTGCCCTCTTTAGGTCACAATATAAGACTGCAGTGGGACAGAGCACCGTGGGACACTCACCTCCATAATTTGCTGCAAATTTAATGATAGAGACCCTGTGAAAGCTGAGTCATGGTAGGGCAAGAGCCAGCTGGCTGGTTGGAAATGGCTGATGCTCATTATCTAATTCACATTAACTACTGCATCTTCACTGTGAAGAAGACCCACCTGGATAGAGGTACTGTAGCTAGCTTTCTCCTTGCCTAGCAAGAAGGATGTGAGAGGGAGAGGATTTGCTTCAGTCTTAGCAGTGTAAACCATGACAACAATATATTATGGATACTGTGAGGTACTTGAGAGATACTGATCTTGTTTTTCCCTTTTCCACTGAATGTCTCAGATCTTTTTCATCTTCCCTGAATTGGTGGGAAAACATATTTTGAGACTAGTATGGAATGTGGACAGAGAAAGAAACTGCACCTTATGTGCTTACGCATCCAGGCAAAAAGTGTCTGAGGGAACAGAGAATATGGAGTGAATGTTACATTCACTTTTCAAGGTGGGTGTAAGCTGCTTTCAGTGGTATAAGCACAAAGCCATCAAGAATCAGGTCTTAGAAATCTGAAGAGTGGAAACAATTGTTTGTAAAGTATCCACTTAGATAAAGGTGACTACACGTTGAAAGAGACTTCCTATCAGGAGTAACATGAGAGCCAACAATATCTTTAAAAATAGAAAGTATTTTGAGATGTGACCATGATACATTCACTTAACTGTGTGTGACATGTTTTTATCTTAAGGGATTCTTTGATCCTAACCATGATACTGTGCATTCATTTCTTGTTTATCAGGGTCTGGCAAAACATTGGTTGTCACCATTTCAGAGACCATTCTTCCCACTTGCATTTGGTTAAAAGGTCTTAAATGCCATAACTTATTGTTCAACCACATCATACTCATGATGCCATACCTATAAATTACATTATTTATTGACTTTTTTCCCCTAATACTTTTGGTGTTTTTCTCTGCAGTATCTGAGGCATAGCAGCCTAATACATTGACGGAAAACCTTTAAGATAGTGTTTTCTACAGGGTTCTTTTGGCAGCAGTTTTAAAAGAAAAAAAAAATGGCTTCAGTTTCATGATAAAGGGCATTCAGGAGGAAGAATGGAAAGGAGAAATAGGAGGGAACGGAACAGGAAAGCAGTCATTGCTCACATGAGGAAACACAAAAATCAATTGATGGGAGAGCTAGCACAAGCAGTAATTATTCTGAGAGCTACAGGATTTTTGATACAAGCTTGAATTGGGGAAGAATAAGATTTGAAATGGAAATGGTAAGTGAATTTTAAAGAACAGGGTCCAAAGTCATATATTAAAAAATTCTAGTTTGGGCAGTTCATGTGTGCAGTTGTTTAGTTAGTTTGCTTAAAAATAACTGTTGTTAGTTAGTTTGTTTGCGTAAAAAAGACATAGTGACAGCTTGTGTCCTTTCTGTCATTACTCTGATTTGTGGGTTTATCTATTTTTTTATATCTATATCATATTTATGTATTTATTTTCATCTGTGTACAGTGGTCCAAAATAATGAGGATAAATATTTCATAATGCACAATACTGTGTCATCACACGTATATAATCCTGGATGTTGGCAAGAAACAAACTCTTTGGCAGCATGAAATACCCTGCTCTGGGCAGCTCCACAGCTAAATTGCAGGTTGCATACAAGCAGGGAGCCAGACAACAGAACCACGGCCATAAACCCAAAGACATGGTCTGTGATGGTGATTTGTATGATACACACTGGGCTTTAGCATCATGCAGTTTGCTAATACTGTTTGTTAGATAAAAAGATTCTGGGCAATTCTGGGAGATAACGCCAAAAGCATTTTTCAGCTAACCATGAGGGCTATACACCTTCCATTTCTGTAAGCTGGGCTCTGTTTGTGAAAAGTACTCAAACCAATTTAGGGCCAGGGAGGCACAACTGGGATTTGAAAATATTTAAGCAAAGAAAGCACCAACTCTTTGAAGCCAAGTCCTTCTGTAAATTGCCCTGCATTTATCTTTGCTTTTCTCACCTATCAGCTCCTTCTGTATATCTCATCATCTGCTGTGTTCAAAAGACCCTGCATCTATAAGTCATAGTCCTTTACAAGGTCTCCTGCCCCCTCTGAGAACTTGAGTCTACTGTGGCAGTATTGCAAACAGCTCATCATTTCCAGTCCCTACTTGGAAAATTATATTGTTATACAGACAGTGTGCAGAACTACCAGTACTCATCTAGAAACTCCAATGTAGGTTACTAAGAAAACAGAAGACGTTTTGTTGTTTGGACCTGTGAGTGCTCAAGCAGTGAAAAAATGATTACTTAAAGTTTGAGACAGTGTACTAGTATGATCTGCATTTGATGAATATCCTGATGCATGTAGTTAATGCATACTTAGCTAAAGAAATTTAGCGGTTCTTTTGCTCAATTGCACTCATACCTTATGCATAATCCATTGTGCATAGCAAAATCTCCAGAGTAGAGGGACTAAAAAGTAGGCAAAGGACTTGGCCAACTATATTTGAAAATCTTCTTCACATTCTTCATTTTTGTGAAACCACCGAGTATTGATGGATGTGAGGTAGCTGAATAACTTATTAGAATCAGGTTATGAATCTGCTGAAGAGGAAATATTCAAGAAGAAATGCTGAGAATTTCCTTTTGAGGGAAGTAAGAACGCTTGTTCAGGTATGTTGCCAACATTTATTAGGTGGACCAAATACCTTCTAAACTGAGGTGTCTTGTTAACTTGTGTTCACTTCTGGAGTACAGAACAGAAATCATACGTTAGATTTCACATCAGGCAATGGATTTATGGGGTAATGAAGGCTGGCAAAATGCCATTTCAGTAGGCCAACAGAATAGAAGTTAAATAGCTGCAGGTTTTCAGTGCAGGAGGTATAAACTTCAAGGCTACACTATATATGCATTCCTACTTTTTAATATGGTAACTTAAATTGGAAAGAGGAAACTAATTGTTCGTGGTCTTGATTTTAGCAGGATTCCACTGAGAAAATGTGATGCTGTAGACTGAAAATTAGACTGGTTTGACTTGCTAGAATCTGTCTTTTCAAATTATGTAGAGATGAGTCTGGGACTCGAGGAGTCTCACTAAGGCAAAAACCATTAAGAGTTATGTTCAGTGCTTCAAGCCACTGAATGGACTGGTTTTGCCTTCAGATTTTACTTATTAGTTTGCACTTTTCCCATATTGCACTCAACTCCCATGTGGAGCAGATGCTGGAGAAAATGGACAGGTTTGTGTAAATTCTTTATGTCCAACTAAACTGTTGATCTTGCTGAAAGATACAGATTAGTTTCTCATCATCAGGAAGGAGAAAGTATGCTGAATCTAATGAAAAAAAGGTTAACTGGGAAAATAAATTTGTCTTTAATTCATATTCAGTTTGGTCATAATAGCTGCAGATCTATCACCCAGAGTTGGGAACAGCTTCCCTGAAGTCGTGGATGTTTTTCTAGAAACCACGGCTCAGATTATGTCATTCAGTAAAAAAAAACCTGCATCAGGGCTCAGAAAGCTCATTCATGATAACTCTTATGATGTTGAGGTTTGCTTAAGAGGAGAAGGCTTAAAAGGTTTTATCACCTCTCAGCTCAGCAGACTTTGGAGGTCTCAGTCATGTCAAGAGCTTCTCAATACAAAGGAGTTTTCCACCTTGAGTACATCTCTTCTTACTCCTGAAGGGCTCTGTTGAGATGTTTGGGATCTCATTTTGCACTGAAACCCATCTGCTTTGTGTGTTGGCTTCTTGTAAGAAAATGAATTGCCTTAGGTCGTCTTAAAATATGACTTTACAAGATGCCAGTTTTCCTTAGGGGGGAGTGAAAAAAAAAAAAAAAAGCTGCTATCTAGATTGGCCGTGTTTAGCTAATGCCTCTCCGCAGAACTCCTGTAACACTGTTTACAACCAAACTGCCCAGTTTCAGCCCCAGGCTTGTGGGAGATCTGCTTAGCACTTGAACAGAGATATGAGCTATTTATTAGGTCAGCATAGTTTTTTATTGTGAAATGATAAAAGACACACTGTTAATAAATGCAAGTAAAAATATAAATACATTTAATGTAATATCCATAGCCAAAACACTGGCAGGATTCTCTTGACAATGGGACATTTATGTTCGATTATATATTAAAGGACAGTGGTAGTAGGGAAAGACTCCCAAGTGTTTCTCAGTATTGAGTGACTGTTTCTGCCTCCAGTCAGCTGCTGATGCCAGCCATCCACCCACCACTTACATTTTTCAGACAAGCACATTGTTCTTTTTCGCATGCTTGAGGTGCAAACTGCCTCATTATTTTCATTCTCATCATCCTTGATGTTCTTTTTTTGTTGTTGTTCTTTTTTTTTTTTTTTTTTTTGTCATGGCTGCAAAACAGTCATCAGTGGCTAGTTTGTGGCATACTGTAGCTACTGACCACTAGTAAGTCCCAGCTTTGTCCATAGCCTTCTGATGCCTCTTGACTTAGATTTTGATCTGGGCTGAACCCAGTAAAGCTTTTCTTATTCCCAGCAACTTGAGTTGACAGTTGATTAGATGAATTACTGATAAGTGGAGATTCAGGTAGGCTTTCAGTTTCTGCAAATTCCTCTTTGTGCTGACTTCGGGAGAGATTTCCAACAACATTTTTTTTGGTGGTTGCTCTCGTGATGAGTAGAGGGTGCATTCACTTTCTTAGTATGAGTCACGATTTTTCTGTGTTTCGTTAAAAACTTCAAAGACAAATTCTCCGTGCTTGTGTTGCAGTAGCAATATGTTTGAATAAGCCTTGCAGCCACTATCAGCTATGAGACAAATAGCTTCTGTCCAATGTGTGGATCAACAATGTTTGACAAAAATAAATTTGGAACACGAAATGTCCAGAAATTATTCTGCCCTTGAGCATTTCAGTTCGTTTGGCTTCTCTTAAGAATATCTTAATTCTCCATCCTTTGAGAAAAGCTATAAATTATTCCATTTAGGAAAATATTTATAGGTTTTGAATATTTCCTGGTCTTCAAGTTTTTCTCTGTAGACTGGTGTAGAACTGGGTTGTGTAGCAGTGACATCACACAAGCAGAATTGTCAGCTCCCACAAGAAAAATAGTAATAACATCAGAAAATGTGTAAATCGTTGCAAGTGACACCTGCATCCTCTGCTGGTGATATATATTGCAAGTAGCCTGTCATCAAGAAGAGCAATTCTCCACGTTTTAGAGGTCAGGTGGTATCAAATCCGTGGTTTACTGAATAACCATTATAGGTTCCCTAAGCTGCCATATGGGATTTTTTTAGCAACATTTACATTCCTGGTATGAACAGGTAAAAAAAAAAAAAAAAAATGCATTTTTTTCTCTACAGAAATACATTTAACACTGCTGTACATCCAGCAGATGTAAAGGCCTCTGCTGGAACCATTCAACAACTAGTCAGAAACAGTGTCAGGAAAACCTCTCCTTAACAGAGGTAAGCTTATAGGGGTTTTAATCTTTGCTGCTTTGCATTGGGTGGCAAGAAGCTTTCTGTAGTAGTGTATATCCTGAATTCCCTGGGTTTGTCCAAGATGGCAGGGGACACTTTCAAGCATTTCTTGAGAGTCGTCCCAACAACACACATTGAAAAAAACACCATATAAACTGGGGACTTTGAGCAAATTAATGGTTTTTGACCATTAAGGTCTTTCACATCAAAGGTCTTTGCATCAAAGTTCTTTGCACTTCTAAAGAGTAACTGTCATTGAGGAAATACTGTGTACTGTGCTATATAAACATTCATCCATGGAAAGATTTTTATACAAGACTCTGCTTATCTCTGGGCCTCCCTTGGGTGCCAAATCCACAGAAATCTATCACGCGGTTCTAGATGGCTTTAAATTGCCTTAGATGTCATCACTGTTGGAGGCTTCTTCTGTCAAGTCTGAATTACTGGCTCTATCAATTGCAAGTGAAAAGGGATTTTTCATCTTCTCAACCAATTTTGCTAACAAGTGTGGCTTGACAGCTCCATTCAGGATGCTGATGGCTTTTATTCTGGGCTTCAGAATACAGTCCCCCAGGGAACACTCAGTGAACTACAGCAATTACAACTTCTAGCTTTGCTTTCTTCGCCTCTTAATTTCAATCAGAGAGATTACTTGAAATAAGTCTTAGCCCATCATCAGGTGATATATTTGTTTCTATGTTCCCAGATCACTACTGTTGGCTCACTGGCACACACACTGGGTTTCCTGGTATCCATGAGCCAGATTACATTTGTTCAGTGTTAAATAAATCGTGTGTAGGTGCCCAAGTTCTTGTAGGCTCTGGAAGCCCTACAGCTATGCTTACAGGATAATTTACCCTGTCTCTCAGGCAGGCTGTTTGGCTTAGATACCATATTGAAGTGCTATTACCAAGCCCAGGTCCCAGTTTAGCTAATTAAGCATTAGTTCTTATGTCTCCTCTAAACTGCATTATGCTGAGTAGAAATCTCTCTACGCTTACATAGGCTTTGTGGGCTGGAATGTATATATAGTATTTCTCATTAAGATTACAGGATTTTTCTTTTATTCTTATTGCTTGAATGTGGGCATACATCTTCAAGTGAGTACTTCTGAGTCGAAAATTTTCTGTCGTGGTGAAATATCATGAGTTGCTAAGTAATGTGTTTTGTTTGTATTTTTCCTTTCCCTTGAGAGTATTAGATGCTTTTGACTCCTGTTTTCCTTCCTGATGGCAAATGGATTCAGTAACAGCACTTGCACAAGAGGGAAGTTATTCAGATTTGTTAACAGCTGCTGCTTTCTCAGGCCAGCAGATTACGTGGTGTCTTTAATTATTACTGCCTATGCCTGGCCAGAAATTTTAATTGCAGGTACAGACCAGTGGGGTTGATATTATGAGCTATTTGCCCACTGCAGGGTCCTGCATTCTCCTTTTAAGCACATTGTCCTAACCACAATGCACGGGGGGTAATATATTTGATGGACCTGAAATAAAATAATGTTCTCTCACAAGGGTGCTGCTTTTATCGTTGTCTGGATATGACTATTCTGTACTTCCCAAGGACTCCTGAGGAACATGTCACTATCCAAATTAATAGAAGAGACTTTCCTATGAAGTGTAGCTGTTTCACAGGTAAAAAGCATTACTTTCTCTCCTAGTGGTTCTACTAATGATGCTTGCTCTGGGATTTTCATACTATATTAAATCTCTCAAACCTGTCTTTTGATACCAGCTAATAACAGTTTTTTTTCCTACCGTGACCCAACTCTGAATTGCTTTTTTCTGCTACCTTCACGGAAATCTGTGACATTGGGAACTTTCCTAGAAGTCTGTTTTCAATTTTATTCCTTTTTCTTTTCCATTTGACACTCACTGAGGTAACTAGGCCTGGTCTTAAATTAAGCCACATTAGATGCAGTCTGAAAATGAAAGAGTTTTAATATATTGTGGTCTTGGTAACATGTACTTGATCAGCAAGACATCAAAGGAATACAAATTTTGAATGTGAACGCCATACCGTGAAGCACAGACGGGAAGTCAGTACAGGGCGATCACATGGAGAGCTGCACAGTAGCTCTGAATGAGCCTGCTCCAGTCAGGAGCTCTGCAGTCACTTCAGTGCCAGTCTCAGCCTACGCAATCCCATCAAGGGGTGAAAATAATAATCAGCCTACTAACACAGTATTCCTTGGTCTCCATGTTGTCTGTGCAGAGGTCCCTGTTGCTTTTGTAGACGTGCCATTGCATTTGGGTATACCCAGAGCAGTGCTCACCACTTTGCTCAGACATCCCCACTGAAAGCTTTCAAGGCAGTCCTTTGCAACCCACACAGCAAAGCAGAGTATAATGAGCGGTCTGTTACCATGCATGGTGTCCCATATTAAGTTCACCAGAAACTGTCCTTTGCCTTTCCACGCAGTGTTCACAGAAAAGTACAGCATACAGTCTACTAGTAAATTACTTGGAAGATGAACGGATGGCAGGTGAGAAGAATACAGAGTTAAAACATATTTTGAAGACTAAATTCATATGATTCATGTCATATCTCTTTAATCTTTAATTTCCGTTTGACTATATAGTCTCACAGTACTGTTCTCAAAAAGAGTGGTGTTGCTGCTATGTGATGGTGTTAGGGAACACAAGAATTCAGATCAAAGTATATTATGTCCTATCTGAAGGCACATGTAACATAAAGTAGGTGTTCTCTTGGTGATGTTCTCTTTTTCATTAAATCCCCCTTATGTAATTCTAGCAATGTGAAGAAATTATATATATATATTGTCCGAAGAGATAAAAAGTGATGAAGGGAACTAGTTTAAATGTAATTAAGACTTCCAGTGGAGAAGTGGTTCAAACTCTTCCAAGCAGAAGGTTTCACAGATAGATGCAGAGCACCAGTACCAGCTGATTAGATTCTCTCATCCTAGAGATAAGTTGAGCTCAAGCTGTTTGCTCCAAGGAGGTGGCAGCAGCAGCAGCAGAGAGGAAAAAAAAAAAAAAAAAAAAAAGCTTCTATTTTCAAGCCGTCTACTCATGCAATCCCTGTAAGGAATTTGGAAGTTGGTGAGGCAGCTACAGGGGTGCGAAGGAGACCACTGCTGCAGACCAACATGCCAAACTGCTCGGGCAAAGCTGTGAGAGGCAGTAGCAGAAAGAAGAGAGAAGTAGCTGCAGCAGGGAGGGGATGCTTGTGGGAAGCTGACAGCAAGAGGTTCAAGACTCAGCAGTCCCAGGAAAAGTAGTTTGATACAGCCCATTGAGATTTACGCTGAGATGACTTTACAGCACCCTGGCAGTTTCAAAACCTCCTTAAAATTGATGGAAATGTTGTTCATTGCTATACTTTGTCACCCTACCAGAGCACTTGGAAATGAACTCATTGTGACTCAAGATCAAGTACACTTCTTCATATCCCAAACTGGCAGCCAAATAGGTCACATGTAATCTGATGCTTTATAGGTTAATGTTTCTGTTCCCAGACACAAAAAGAGATTCCTTTCTTCTGAGGATAGCAGCACTGAATAACTGGCAAATGTTACTGTACAATAAAGGAGAAAAATACTGTGCCCTTCTAAACCCCAAATCCTCTCTTTCATTCTGACAAAACTGTCTGTTGGTGCTGCTTTATGATAGCATGCTTGCTAAATTCTGGATGCTCCTTCCTGTGGGATCATTGAATGGTTTTGGTTAATAATCACCTTTCTGGTCAATTTAAGCAAAGATGTGAACTTGTATGTATATTGTGAGACTTGTGCATGTGGTGATGCAGGATTTGCAATTATTTTCCATGTAAATTCTGGCTGTTAGACTGAATCAGCTGACTAGGGTGAGAGAGGAAAAAATGTTGGGGGCATCAGAAGGAGTGGGATTTGTAAGCAGTGTCTTGAAGCTGAAAACTTAGTGAGAAACCTTGCTATCCCCCATTACCATTCCTTGTTACTTATTAACTGGGATGCTGGAAATGCCAGTAAGGAGAAGATATGTGTGCTGCTTGGAGGATGTCTTTCTTTTTAGTTCTTGGCTGACTGGTCTGAGGAACTTAAAGCTGGGCTCATGGTAAAAGAGGAGGTGTAGATTTTTGATTCCTTTACTCCCTCTCTCTGTTGGAGAGTAGAAGTCTTTATAATCAGCTCTTTCTCCTGGCCCAGGAGAATTTTTTGGAATATATACCCAGCCCTCCATTTTACTTTATTCCACACTAGTATATGCAGTACATGCATTTGCTACTTCCTTGGATATTCAGTATTTTAATTGATAAGTTTTCCAAAACTGCTAGTTGGAAATCCAGTCGGATGGGGAGGTCAAAAATTATCAGTAGATAAAATAATAACTCTTTATTTTACCTATTCATTTTGTCTTCTTATAGCTGAGATTCCAAAATACAATTGTATCAAATTTTCAAACTTTCCCCCAAACTAACTGGGCTTAGGAATGTTTTTTAAGGTTTTTTAGGTTCTCAATGGGACACATCTGCAGATGTGGTGGAAACGGAATAGCAGGTGTCTTGAGAATCCCCATGGAATGAGGAGAATTGACAGTGCTACGGATTTCCCCCAAAGTCTGAGCTTGATGAAACTGGTTTGATTCTTAGCACAAAAATTTCATTGTGTGTATTGCTGTGCTGGGATTGTTTTCAGCCGAAAGCACATGTATTGGTACTATATTGCAATACCCAGAGATCCATTGGTAATTCCCTCTTCTTTGTAACCAGCTAGTTGGTTGTTGTTTTCTTTTCATTTTGTTTTATGAAATCTGATGTTTCCACAGGTACACCTCGCACTCCCCCCCCAGTTGTAAACAATACGTATTCCCCAGAAGATGTAATTCTACTGTTAATTCTACTTTCTAACCAGACAAGACAGTTTAGCGCCTTTTCATCACTAAGACAATAAATACAGTTTTGAGGCTATGACAACAGAGTGATAGGTCAAGCCTTTCACATTATAGCAACCCAGGCTAATTCAAAGAGGTGTATATATATACAGCTGTTCTACCCAAGCTAAGTGCCAGAGGATTGTTCAGTCTGTCAACTGTGTAACCATGTTAGAGCTGAGCTGAGCCCTTCAGCAGATGCACGTTGATCTGCAACCAGCCTTGAGCACATGCCCTGAGGTTGTCTTGCCAGCACTCTCACTGCTGCTGTCTGCCCTGAGACTGCTGCTGCATCTCTGGTGTCTGTGACCCCACCTGCAAAAGGGATACAGGGTCATAATTCATCCTTCTTTGCAAAGGGGTAGAAATGTGTAGTCTCCGTTTAGAGGGAGGGAAACATACATATGCATAAATATATGCACATCTATACATATATTCTATATATATATATACATACATATTTACACACTAAGTATTTAGTACTTCAGCATTTATTTTGTATTAAGATTGAAAGTCATAACTATAGGGGTGTTTGTGTGTGTGTGTGTGTTTGCATTTCTGAAGCAACTATAAATCCTGTCTGATTTTGATCTCATATTTCTCAGGACACAAATCATCATCATCCATTCATCTTCTGCTTTCATGCACTATATGAAGAGGAATGTTCTGAGTTCCCAAACAGCTTCCATAAATTATTTAGAACTGAACATGTCAAGTTAGAAAAAATAAAAGCAAATAAACAGAGCATCTCCGCTGGTGATGTAGCTCTAAGAGTAAAGGCAGAGGGTTTGTGCTCCCTCTTCTGGCCGTGGCTGGGCAGTGACCGGTCAAAACATCCGCAAGCCCAGGGTAGCGAAATCTTTGGCATGACAATGTTGAGAGGGTCAAGAGACTTCTCATGCTTCACGAGGAAATTTATTTATTTATTTATTTATTTATCTTTCTATCTATCTATCTAGTTTTGTCATCCTCTGGCCAAGGTTATATTATCTATTATTATCTATTAAAATCAGGAAACTGGCTTTGTTGCCTTAAGAGTCCTTTCATTTCAAACATAGAAATGATAATTTTTCCAAAGGACATAAACTTTCAATCTTCTAAACTTCTTATTTATTTATTTTTGCCAATGATGGAAAACTGGAAACTAAATTTCCAACTGTTTTGCTTTTATCACAAATGTTCTTCTATCTGAAGTTTTCTTAAAGCCTCAAATCTTGAAATCAGAGGTTATGAGAATTTAGAGTTTCACTTTAAGGAATAACGTTTAGTTCTATTTCTTAATAGAAAAAACTTGAAAAGCATTACCCTTAAAGATTTCCTTCCAAAATTGCTTTTTGAACTGTGTTTTTTGAATCTCTTGGTTCTTTAAAATAGCTATGGTATTTGATGAAGGAAGGGCTCACATTCACACTTCAACTACTTGAAGTCCTCTTAACTCTTAAGAAACTTAAGTTCACTCACTAGAGTGGAGAGGAGCCAAGAACTGCCAAGTGCTGCGTGCTATCTCAGCTGCATGGGCTGGGAATGCTCCTGCCCCCCTTGCAGAGGTGGTGAGGGCCTTGGAGCCCTCAGGGGCATTACGGTCCAGGTGGTTAAATACTGGCACAGGTTTCCCAGAGGAATTGTGGAGCCTTCATCAATGGACATATTCAAAACCCAACTGGATGTGGTCCTGGGCAGCCATCTCTAGCTGACTTAAGCAGGAATTGGATTAGACATCCAGAAGTCCCATCCCACCTCAGACCACCAGTCTTTAATGAAAGTGGCTTTTTGCAACCTGGAATTAGTGACTTAACTCAAGTCCTCCTGACTGGAGGTGGCATCCACAAAATACCACTGGAGTGAGGAGATTACGTAGACCTCGAACTGCTGAGGCACAGCAGGTCGGTTCTTAGCAGCGTCCAGCAAGGTTGTTCATGCACCTGGAGACAGCCAAGGTATGGCTGGTGTTGGTAGTGCTCGTGATCCTGCATAATGCTGCCATCTTCTGGGACAGTAACTCCATGACTCCTCCTGCCTCAAGCTGCTTGCAGCCTCCTGCTCTCTGTTTTTTGTCATCCTCACTAAATCGCAGCATATCACAGTTAGCAAGATTAGCCACGTCAGTGAGGATGCTAATGGGCCACTGCAGGTGCTCCAGTGTGTGTACTGTTGTGGTACGTCAGGGAAGGTGCTTAAGAGTTGAGTAAAATAAGAGTTTTAGAAACCACTGTCTCGTGTTGTCTGCGGTTTCCCAGGACAACGTTCATATGACTTGGCAGCCTAGAAACTGCTTGGTTACCTGAACCCTTTAATACTCTGTAATCATAGGTTAGTATCAACTGTTGTTGTATCCTACTACAAGGAGTGAAACAGAGCCCCATGTCCTGCTAAGCTCCTGAGAATAGCACCAACTTCCCAGGGCTGCATAGTGCCTCATAGATGCATCTCCTACCCATTGGCTGCAGTTCAGGTGCACCAGTGGCCCCTGGGCTGTCTGTGGAAACCAAAAGTATTCAGGAGTTCCTTGAGCTGTGGTTATTAAAATTATTTTAAAATGCATCTAAATGTAAATAATGTAAATTCATTAATAAGTAGGTGTGCTGCTTTCTGGGTTCAGGAGGGGTATCTAGTTCCTTGTGATTCTGACAAAATGACCACAATATGTTCGCCTTCCATTGGAATTCTTTCACTTGTGCTGCAAGTTTCAGGATAATTTTCAGGGGTTTTAGATAATTATTTCTTATGGTTTCTCCTCCGGGATGCCCTGGTATTCTACACATTTTCTGTTGTAGAATAAAAGTGACTGATTTCAGTATTGCACTGCCTAAGAGACTCCTTTTCTCATTAAAGTTTCTGCAGTTAGAAATGTGTTATTTATAAATTCCCATGCTCCTCTGTGTTGAGAGAGATTAAATCTGGCTCTATACTTGTATATCTTGTATATATAGATCCTTGTGGCCTCTTGTGACCATTTTAGCATAATTCACTTGGCTATGTTTTGCAACGTAATTTTCTTGAAATTTTCAAAATCCAGCAGGTTCATCTATACCCTGTTTCCCGTTTTATCCTGAATCACTCTGATCACCAGGTACTGCTGCAGTCTGAGATGTTTCCCAGCTCTAGAAGAGCCTAGCCTCTGAATTGTGTTCCCTGGGAGTCCAAGAAGCCCCATGTAAGAAAGTTAATGCTAAAGCATGTGAGGAACAGCTTGCGTGATATCCCAGGAGAAGGCTCAGTTGTTAAACAACTCCTGCAGTGGATCAGTTTCCAGAGAGAGTTTTCAGTTGAGAGGTTGTTAGGATTAGAAATTTATCCCAACACAAGATGGCACTGCATGAATGAATTTTCTACTGTTTAATTCATTTTTTGAGTTAATGCTCTTTGCAGTGCTCTTAATAGGTCACAGAGTGTTTTTGCATTCACATCTATGTTTTAAAGAATTTGTATAATGGGCACATTTACTGTAAAATGAACAGAAGCAACCATAAATTATGTGGTTTAGCTGATAACAGGCTCTATTTTAGTCTGAAAAATCTGAACAAACACAATGCAAATATTAACTCCTTCTCCACCATGAGAGCTCTCTTTCCTTGATGTTTAGAAAAATTTGAAAATGTAGAGACTGTGGAGCATCCAGGGTTCGACTACCTTGCAGACTTGCTAAGATGGGCTAGTTTTGCTGTTCTTTTCCATCTATCTTCTGTTTTGGTTTGCCCTACACGTAAAATGTAAGACCATAGGGTCAGGGGCATTATTTTCATTTTATTTCTTGTACTGCCTCACCAGGCTATCCAGTATGTGATAGGACTTCTAGCATTTATTAAAAGACAAACTTATTTTGTTGCCAGCTCAGGTCTGGTGATTTCAAATCTCTTTTGGTTGCAAATGTGGAACAAGATGTTCTGCAGATGATTTTCTGAAGAGCTTCATTCTTTCATTGCTGTGTCATGTGATACTTAGGAAAACACTTGCATCTGGTCACCTTTTTCCTTGTTGGATGGCATAAAATGTACCATGTGCACGTGGGATTTATTTTATTTTCTGATTATTTTTTTCTCACGGTTTTCATGAATACTGCTCTGATTGTTAGCACTTGAAATCCTGTCAGCCACAAGCACCCAGAAGTCATGAATTGCCCTTCACATTCAGGGTGTTACCTTACTGATGCAAGGTTGTTATTTGTTCTAACAGTCCAGAGCCTAGACGTTGTCACTGTGGGTTTTGAGCCTGGTTTATAAGGATACACAGGTTTTGCTTAGATGGTAGTTTTGAGCATTTTTTTTCAGTATAATAGTCTAGAAACATTTTTGTAGCAAAATCTTAAATGCTTACATGATCAGTTGATCTAAGAGCCAAAATTTGAGCAGAGGAAAATGCATGATAAAATAATGACCACTTGCTACACTGCCTGCCAATCGTGGTATCATTGCGCTGATATGAGCCCGGTGGCTAAGAGCAACATCCCTTGTCGTGTGTTGCCAATACCTGCCAGGGAATAACACATTCCTGTTAGTATTGAGTAAGATCAGAGTTTAGCTACGGCTATGAACCTAAGTCGAGGCTTTTCCTGTACTTTTAGTCAGTGGTTCCAAAACAAGTCAATGAGTATGTGTCAAGGTTTATATGGTGTTCAAATACAAGCTTGCAAGTAATGATGTATGGTACTCCGCAAGAAAATATGAGTGCTGACAAAAGTCCATTGATCCAAAAGCCTTGTTTTAATCTGGTCTTCACTGCTGGCTTTTAAAACATCTCATTTGAACAGTGTTTCACAATCTGAAAAGAGACACATCATAAAATGAGCTGCTGAGTCCTCCCAGCACCATCCAAGTGCACTGCTTAACCAAGCCTCCATCAGAGCCCTCTGTAGAGGCAACCTCTGAGACCCTCGAAGCCATTTCTCAGCTATAGCTAATCCTGCAGCTAAAGATCATTAAGTGTCTACATGGCTCTCTTAGGGCCATGTGCAAAGCCACCAGCGTGCTGAGAACATCCTGCAGCTGGAAAGCAGCAGTGTTCTTGAGCCCTGGGAAGGCGTATCCTCACACTAGAAATTTTCCTGACTCTGGTTGACAGAGAAAACCAACTTTATTGATGTGTTCACGTTATTCTGGAAGAGAGGAGTTAACTAGACATGCTTGTATTTCTTCTGGTATGTGGAAGAAAGCTGTCTTTCCTTTTGAAGCTATTTCTTGTTGTAAACTATTAAGCCAGCCAGAGAAAAGGACCCCAATTTTCCAGAGTTTTGGACATTTTGTTCAGCAGCAGGGTCAAAGCCCACTTCCAGTAAGCACTTCATTATTTGTGTCAAGTAGAGAAACTGAGAGATGTTTGTCCTTGGACTCAGATGTGCTTGGGAGATCCGAATATGGTAGCTGCTTTGGAGCTGGGCCTTGAATGTGATAGTCCATACATGCATCTCAGACAAATTTTCTGATCCTTTAAGAAATTCACATCCGTATCCTTTCCTACATCTTTTGGTGGGTCCTGCATCTTCTATGGGAACCCACAAAATTCAGGCTCATTGGCAAGGCTTGAAGAAAAATCCTGCTTTGGATCTCTGAGCAGCTAATTTGTTCTCAGCTGACACCAGTACTGATTACACTCTGCCTCAGGACACTTGAAGCAAACTGATGGCAACTCAAGATTCAGTGACAGTGAAGAATCTGTTTTGAAAGTGGTGGTGGTGCCATACTGACATGTAAGCACATTTGCTGCTGTCTTTATTTTCATGATCTGGGCCTCAGTGCCTGGGAAATCATTCGTCCAGCAGATGTCAGCTCAGTGACACATGCTGGGAAGGCTTGGAAGAACACTCTAAGGAGGATACAGGTTTGGGAGTGATTCATCTGAATAGTCGCAGGCTTTTTTCCTAAACTACTTTGAAATGTGACAGCAGTAGAGCTAAACACAGACTGTATTCCTTAGTTTGTTAAATTTTACTATTTCCAAATATGTAAAAATGAAGCCTGGAGAAATTTATGCATATTTATTAAAATGTTTACCTAGGAAAGCCCCAGTGACATGAATCATCTTATAAAGAGTTGAGACCATTTTGAACAGTATTGGATTGAGAATTGAATAAAGATATGTGCTTATGAAATTGTTTTTCTTACCAAGTAGATCAGGGTTGCATTCCAATTGTTTGCTCTTTACACTGTCGGCAAGTGCTCAATTTTCCTATTGGTCATAACAACCATCAAGTTAAATTAACGTGTTCTATATGCTAATTGCAGCAATAATGAGTT
Organism: Netta rufina; assembly: GCF_964035555.1. Taxonomy (NCBI): domain Eukaryota; kingdom Metazoa; phylum Chordata; class Aves; order Anseriformes; family Anatidae; genus Netta; species Netta rufina. The sequence continues at coordinate 26,316,981 of NC_140125.1, forward strand.
TTAGAGATAATGGGTTCACTTCACGCTTTCATACCTTCTAAAGCAGCTAAGCATTTCGTGGCATCCATTTCAATGTGCAGCATTTTTGCTTTACAAGGAGACACCTGGCTATTAAGTAATAAAACTTGAAAGATTATATTGGTTAGTTTAATTTATAGTGCTTTTAAAAATTATAGGTAAAATGCTGGCAGTCAGAACATCGCAAAAATGAGAGTGCCTGGAAAAAAATAGCACATATTGTTAGTACAAAAGTGTGAATTCAATTTTTTCCTGGTTTGGGCTATCAAGTATCCTAGGGGATGGGCAACAGGAGAAGATATTGCTGTGGTTTGATGAATCACTGTTAATCTACTTAGCCGCAATAAGTGTCCATGTGCACAACTGCATAGTAAAGCAGATTCACTGGAGTCTAAGCTAATGCGTTTTGTCTCCCAGTTGGTGTGGGCAGTGACTGCACACAAGGCCAGGAAAGGTGACTGGGCTGGCGGGGAGGCACGACACCTCCCCTTGGCACAACAGCACGACTGGCAGTCTCAGGTAACCCTTGCCGTTGAGTGATACCCAAGCCTTGTTGTACTTGTGATTATACTGGAGTGATTCTTATCTGGAGCATTCATTGTTATTAGTAACAGAAAACCACAGTAAGGAAAAACAGGAGTATATGAAGATTGCTTATGATGATTGAAAAGAAATTTAACCTTCTTGAATACAGGTACAGAACAATAGCACAGATAGCATCAATAGTATGAATGCATGTCACAGGAGGACTTTTTGAAATAAACATTTACAGTTGTCAATTGAAAGCTTTGTGAATGCTCTTATTAAATAGCTGAGGGAGAAGGATTTTGTTTGTTCATTATATAGATCATACTTTGGATCAGGTTTAATTTTTATAGGTTGAGTAAAGTCCACTGATGCCTCTGTTTATTTACAGTAGATGCTGTCAGGTCTTATCTGAAATGCTCAATGATATAAATGTTTCTTTGTGTTAGTCTACTCGTGTGAATGGAAAATGATCAAATATCAGCCCAAATCTCATTTCTGAATGACAGACTTCCTCTGCTTTGTTCATGCCAAATTAAAAAGACATTTTAGAACAGGAAGGTTTGAACTCATTTGGAAGAAGTAGATGCCCAGCCTGGAAACAATAATTTCAGTTCAGCTGTGCTGGTTATCTGTTCATGGCACGCTATTTCAGAAGATGAAAACTGCAGTTTAAGTTAGAAAATGCTCAGTGTTTCAAGAAATAAGCCAGTCAATTTTTGATGAAAGGAGACAAAGCCTCTCTCATAATTGGGAACCTCTACAGTTATCTGTCGTGAAACTGGTGAGGCTGCCTTCTGAAGGGTGATGCAGTGCTGCCATACAGTGCCTGGGCTTTGGGGCAAGGTGCCAACCCAAATATCAGCCACTAGAGACTCCTCCTGACCGAAGGACTAGGAATTGGACCCATTGTCTGTCTTTTCCCAAGTCTTCCACTAAAGCTGAACAGACACCTCTCTGGTGTGTTTAACCAGAACATTTGACTCCTTTCAGGATCTAGATGTCAATAACTATGTTGAACTACAGCATCTCCTTAAAACCCTATGTTTAAGGCTGCTGCTTCCCTCTCTGTTTAAAGAAACTTAACTTCTTTAAACTTGGACTTCTCTGTATTCTGGCAGAGATACACAGCACAGGTGAGCCTCCTGCCCCCTTCCTCAGGGTATTCGTGTTGTGGGGCACGGTGTGCTTCTTGTAATGCTTCATATTACTTGGGGCACACTGCAGCTGAGAAAGAATGAAGGGAAATCAGGGGGAAAAAAGTGTAAAAATTCGAAATAAATTACTAAAATTAGGCCTTTCTTAAAACATGTGAATCTTTGTCCAAAAAGACTAAATAGTTCACATCCAAGTAACCGGGTCACTGTTCGCTTCAGATTTTTTTCTTAGAAAGTACTTCTTTCCATGAGAATAGATGTAAAGAGACCTGTCTTCAAATTATTAAGTAACCAATCTAAGAACCCCTATTTCTCATATAATGAACAGGAAATTTTACAATTTGTTAGATGCAAAGAGACTATTGCAACTTTTCAATACTTAAAGCAGGCTTATAAAAAAGATGGAGAACAACTTTTTGCTCAATCAGATAATGACAGGACAAGGGGAAATAACAAGAGGGGAGATTTAGATTAGATATTAGGAAGAAATTCTTCCCTGAGAGGGTGGTGAGGCACTGGCACAGGCTGCCCAGAGAAGCTGTGGATGCCCCATCTCTGGAGGTGTTCAAGGTCAGGTTGGATGAGGCCCTGAGCAACCTGGACTGGTGAGTGGCATCCGTGCCCATGGCAGGGGAGTTGGAACTAGACGATCTTTAAAGTCCCTTCCAACCCGAACCTATGATTCTATGATGATGACTACTAAAAAATGAGAGGAAGATAATCCCTGGCTCACAAAGCTATTAGGCTGCAAATTGCTGGAAGGCAGGAGGATATACAAGAGATATTGTTGTATACTCACCCTCTCCTTTATTCCTTCCTGGAGTATGTGCCCAAAAAATGCATGCACATGGACACACACATACTCACAATATACGTTAAAGCATTTCTTTCATTGTCTCGATTCTGTTATTCATGTGTTGATATGTTTCTCTCTTTGCTCTCCCTCTCCCTGAATATGCCAATGTCCATTCTCCCTGCAACCTTTTCTTATGGCTTCTCCTTCATAACACTTTCTGTAGCTGGGACCAGGCCCTCTGATGTGAGCACATGTGATGTTCATATGCAGTTCACAGTAGCCCCTACCTCTGAGAATTCAAAATTAAACAAATGTGATTCCTACTTTAGATAGCTAAATTATCTCAAAATTTGCTCAAGAGACTTATAAGTTACTGTAAGGAAAAATAACCATTTTGCAGTAATAACATTCTGGTTGTGGTTTCTAATTAGCACAGTGCCTATGGTGAGTGGTATGCTGTGATGCTGTTTTACTCTTCCAATATGACACAGAAAGTCCTAATGCTTGGTGCTTCTCAATAAAGAAAAGGCTGTGGGTTGTTTTTCATATTGAAAGAATTGTTTTCACTGAAATGACACAAAGGATCACAATCTGCTAATGTATTCCCATCAGTTATTGAACTTATTAATGAAGTCTGTGGGCTTTTATAACCTTACAGTAAAGAAAAGGGACTGAGCAATCAAGATATTTCTGAAAATTCTGATAGGAGATTATCTTCCAGGAAGGTAATACAGGGCTATTTTGTGAGCAACTTGATACGAGTAGCCACTGACAATCCTTAAAAACTGATTGCTATCACTCAGAGCTCTTCTGATTATTATCAACGACACTGTTAACTTCTGAGAATGTTGGTGTAACTTTTGCCCTTTGCAAAGGGGAAAAAAGAAAAAAAAAACACAGATGTGAATTTACAGAGGGGAGAAGAGGAGAGTCCTCTAAAGTCCCACTCCGTTTACATCACTTGCATGCTGTGCACGCGCTGGGACCCAGGAGATGGAGGTATCCTTGTGGCCACACAGACCATTTTTTTCAAGTGTCCTACCCTGAAGTTTCAGAGCATATTGTCCATCTATGTCTAGTTGCCAGATGTCTGACAATGGCTAACCCAGCTGGTGCAGCTCACAGATGTGATCAGACAACCTGAGAAGAGAGACCGTGCAAAGTTGACTCTCTTGGCATTCCTTACCTGGCTCTCCATCTACCTGCAAGTTAATCTCAGCTTTGGCAAATGAAGGAGGTGATTCAGGGGTCCTGAGCTCACACTTTTTTAAGCAAGTCACTACCAGAGTCTTTGAAAGTTTTGCAACAATATGAGCTATGTGTATTTTTTTAACAGCACCAATCTCAAAAAGTGAGACCAGCTCTAAAGCACTACAGTTTGCAGCCATCATACCATTCTTCTGCTGTATTGAAATCAAACATTTCAAATCTTGTAGGCTACAGCTGGAATCTTAAAACCACTTCAGTCATCTCAATTCAATACAGTCTTCTTCTCAAAAAATCAGGAAAAGAGCAGCATAATTCCAGCCAGGAACTTGTTATAGCCAACACTGCTGAAAACAAAGTCATTTATTTAGGAGTGGTAGCATGGAATGACTCTAACTTACCTTATCATACATGAGGTTCAGTATATATTTATTATATATGAGGTATATATTCATTATATATGAGGTTTGGGTCTTGTGTTGCCTGTCAGTGCAGCTCCATAGTGCTTTAGCACACTTGAAGTACATCGTCACAATGTAAAACGAGGTCAGTTCTTGAATGAACTTAGCAAATTCCTATTGGTCTTTAAGAGGAGAACAGAGTGGAGTGAATGAGCCAGAGCTGTGTTTTTATCTCTGCGAGAGCAGAGCAAGATATATTATCTGGAGGAATCTCATTACATAAGCTGAAACTATCTAGCAAGATGGGAGTATTCAGACCTCACTTCTATAGCAATAACCATTAGCCCATTTTTGCTGAGATGTCTACTAAATCTGTACATCTTGAATCCACAATCAATTTGAGAAGGCTTTGAGTCACAGAAAGTAATTGAAGCTGCTGTGTTTGGGTACTCTAGGCATTTACAGCAAATTTATGTCACCTGTAAAGATGAAAAATATAAAAATTGCTCGCATCTGAAGGGCTATAATAATGTTACAGTTGATCTGGTTTTGAAGCAGTCAGACAGTCTTCAGCAGTCTTCAAGCTCAGAAAAGTTAGGAGAATCATCTCTTATTTCTTTCATGTATTCACTCACCTCTCAGGAAAGTGAGGGTCAATTTTTTGTAAAAGAAAAGAATTGTGCTCTCACTCAGTGCATTGCATGCCTTAGGACATTGCAGATCTCTTCCTTCTTCTAAGGCCTTATAAACATAGTTTTGTGCCTTACTAATCCTTTTCTGGTAGAAAGTAGCCTTTGACTTTACTTTGCTGCTTTGACAATGTCAGCAGTCACCATGGCCTCCTCAACTTTATTCTCAACAGTTGGAAGAACATATAAGGTACAGGTGGTGATAGAGTTATGAAGCCAACTTCAGTAGCAAGTGTCACATTGCATATATCTTATGAGCAAAAACAGAAACATGGTTTTAAACGAACTCAGTTTATGAAGGAAAAATACTTCTATTCGCCTTAATAGTAAATAGTAAATACTTAATAGTAAAGGGACAACTAAAATATGTATACCAGATAGGTGTCTATCATGCCTAGCTAATAAAACCAACAAACTGCAACAACATCCCATCACAGAAAGAACAGCCACAAATGGGTACGCTGGATGAGCAAGGATGAACCATGAAAAATTTATTAGGCAAAATGCTATTCTAAGTATCTATTTTAGTTTAATACCTGTAATGAATAGCTCTTCATGAAGCTCTAATATCCGTTGGCTCATGCTGGGAATGCCTTATTTTTCTAGTTGCCCCCAAAGTAAGTCCTTGTGGGTGGATACAATTAGGAACTTTTTCATTTTCTTGATATTGATCCCCCTAATATAGTGGCTTACATGCAAGAAACTTTAATTATTGAGTTAGATTTTGTGAACATGGAGTATTTGGGCATCTGTGTATTATAGGATTCTGTTGTAACCATCCAACTCTTCATTTTTGCCTCTAAGACACTGACATCCTACTCTCATTTTCAAATATATATGTTTTTTCACCTTTCACACAGACATAACCCACACATTGCTGTATTTGTATACAAGTCATCTGGGATCATATAATGGAATAGGAGCATGTATGTGGATCTGAGAATTGCATCTCGGTTGGCAAGAAGGAGTAGTTCTTCACAGAATCACAGAATTTCTAGGTTGGAAGAGACCTCAAGGTCATCGAGTCCAACCTAACGCTAACAGCCCTCCACTAAACCATATCCCTAAGCTCTACATCTAAACGTCTTTTGAAGACTTCCAGGGATGGTGACTCCACCACTTCCCTGGGCAGCCTGTTCCAGTGCCTTACAACCCTTTCAGTGAAGAAGTTCTTCCTAACATCTAACCTAAAACTCCCCTGGCTCAACTTAAGCCCATTCCCCCTCGTCCTGTCACCAGGCACGTGGGAGAACAGGCCAACCCCCACCTCGCTACAGCCTCCCTTGAGGTACCTAAAAAGAGCGATAAGGTCACCCCTGAGCCTCCTCTTCTCCAGGCTGAACAAGCCCAGCTCCCTCAGCCGCTCCTCGTAGGACTTGTTCTCCAGGCCCCTCACCAGCTTCGTCGCCCTTCTCTGCACCCGCTCAAGCACCTCGATGTCCTTCTTGTAGCGAGGGGCCCAAAACTGAACACAGTACTCGAGGTGCGGCCTCACCAGAGCTGAGTACAGGGGGACGATCACCTCCCTAGCCCTGCTGGTCACGCTGTTCCTGATACAAGCCAGGATGCCGTTGGCCTTCTTGGCCACCTGAGCACACTGCTGGCTCATATTCAGCTGACTATCCACCATCACTCCCAGGTCCTTCTCCGCCTGGCAGCTCTCCAACCATTCCTCTCCCAGCCTGTAGCTCTGCTTGGGGTTATTGCGCCCCAGGTGCAGGACCCGGCACTTGGCCTTGTTGAACTTCATGCAGTTGACCTCAGCCCATCGGTGCAGCCTATCCAGATCCTCCTGCAGAGCTTTCCTACCCTCGAGCAGATCGACACACGCACCTAACTTGGTGTCATCTGCGAACTTACTGAGGGTGCACTCGATGCCCTCGTCCAGATCATCGATGAAGATATTAAAGAGGACCGGCCCCAGCACCGAGCCCTGGGGGACGCCACTAGTGACTGGCCTCCAACTGGACTTGGCTCCATTCACCACGACTCTTTGGGCCCGGCTATCCAGCCAGTTTCTAACCCAGCGAAGCGTGCGCCAGTCCAAGCCAAGAGCAGCCAGTTTCTTGAGGAGAATGCTGTGGGAGACGGTGTCAAAAGCCTTGCTGAAGTCAATGTAGACCACATCCACAGCCTTTCCCTCATCCACCCAGCGCGTCACTCTGTCATAGAAGGAGATCAGGTTCGTCAGGCATGACCTGCCTTTCATAAAGCCATGCTGACTGGGCCTGATCGCCTGCTTCCCCTGCAATTGCTGCATGATGACTCTCAGGAGGATCTGCTCCATGAGCTTTCCTGGCACTGAGGTCAAACTGACAGGCCTGTAGTTTCCCGGGTCTGTCCTCCGGCCCTTCTTGTAGATGGGCGTCACGTTTGCTAGCCGCCAGTCGATTGGAACCTCCCCTGATAGCCAGGACTGTTGATAAATGATGGAAAGTGGCTTGGCCAGCTCCTCTGCCAGTTCCCTCAGTACCCTTGGGTGGATCCCATCCGGCCCCATCGACTTGTGCACATCTAAGTGCCGTAGCAGGTCACCAACCAGCTCTTCATGGATAATGAGGGCCACATCCTGCTCCCCATCGCCTTCCACCAGCTCAGGGTACTGAGTATCCAGAGAACATCCGGTATTGCCGCTAAAGACTGAAATGTACTGAATGAAATGTACTTGTCATATAAATCTATTCAGGTTTTCCTTAGTACACAGTTTGCAATGCTATGATGTCTTTACTGTTGCTGACATAAAGATATTACATTTAGCAACTGAAGATTTGTTTTGAGGAATTGACCTCTGTCAGGTTACTGAGAGGATAAAATAGTAGAGAAAAGAGAGAGGCCAAAAACTTCTCAGCTTTAGTAGCTAGAGTGGCACATATGCTATTGGTTGATCATTTTAAAGTGCAGGAGCCTGTTGGCACTTGTTCCAGTACATTTGTTTTAATCTTCAGAATATCGAGTTGAGAGGAGGTGTGCCAGAATAAAGGAATGTGAATTAGAAACTCTTACAAAGCCTCTTAAAGAGTTTTACAAGATATACAGGAATTTTTCTCTTCTAGAATTCTCTTCTCGAGTTTCTTGGATTTGTTTTCTCTTGTTTCACAATCTTTCTTAGAACCTATTTTGTTAATTAGGTGGAATGTTGACATTTTTAGCATTGTACTGTAGTTCAGCATAGCTGATCAGCATAAGATCTAAGAGAAACGGGAATATATGGGAAGTGTAAGCTCTTATGACTTATGTGGCATATTGCAACAATGCTATGAGAAACCTTTGCAGAACATGGACTAGCTGGGGTATAGCAGGTATCTGGACAGCAATCTAGTAATCCGTTACCATTTTAATAGCAGCCAATCAGTTGAAAATATCTGATACAATCATTCTTGTTGTGAAATCAAAACATTTTGTGAAACGTGCAAAATATCTTGAGTGAAAGGATTGTTTTCCTAATAGGAAAGTGTTTCGTTTGATTTTAACTTCTAAGTTTATTATATTTTTTACTGCAGTCATGATGTTTTATTCTTTCATGATGGGACTGTTACATCCAAAGTTGGTATCATGTAATTACTTTCCAATGTCAGCTGAAAATTCTTGTTTCGCAGTTTTTTTGTTGTTTGAGTAGTGTCTGCTCCTTCGTTCATTCAGACTCATATTTCTTGACCTCTTTTTGGTGCCTACAGTTCCAAAATGAAGTCACCTCATTACTTTGACTGTGACAATTTAAATGTAGGTCTGAATTCCAGACTCAGAAACTTTTCATATCAAGCCTTTTTTCAGGTTGACAGCAATGCACAGCATTTTTTTTCCTTACTTAAATCTTTAATACAAAATAAATCATATATAAAGGCTAAGAATATTTTGGGATCTTAATGGACGTATTTATAGGCCGAAAGACAGAGATTTCTCTTTAAGGCCATCCCACTTTCATAAAATGCTAATTACATCAGATAAGATCCAGTCTACCTACCTAGCTTGCATCTAAGTATCAAAATTCTGCATCTGACTGTCAAGCTCACATCTGAATTTTAAATGTCCAGTGAAGAAAGTCTTCTGTAACAAGCACCTGTATCCTCTGCCAAATGAATGGAAACCTCTAAAGTGCTACAGAGAGGGATGCTGTCTGTCTGAGTTCAAGCATCTAAATAGGTCTTTAGTTGAATAGAAAAGGTGATTTTTTCTTTCATAAATCACTAGGTATTTTCTCACCAGATGAGAAAATGAAATGAACAAATAAAAATCTGCTTATGCAACAGTGACACTACCAGCATGTGTAGAAGGGAAGGTAGGATGTGATCGGTGTGAATTCCATCCTCAAGCATTTACATGGGCATTTATCCTGTGCCATTATTGGTGTAGACAGTTCAAAAATGGTTATTTGTGAAAACTTGTTTTAGCTGAAAACAAAAAACCAATACAGTTTCTTCTTAGAAAACACATTTACCTCACTGTAAAGGGCAGCTACCTTTTTATTATTATCATTTATAGCAAATTAATTACGACTTTTATGTCAGTTCAGCCTTTCAGTACGTAAAGGGGGCCTACAGTAAGGATGGAGAGTGTTGCAATAGGGTAAGGGGTATTAGTTGTAAATTAAAAGAGGGTAGGTTTAGATTAGACATTAGGAAAAAATTCTTTGCATGAGGGTGGTGAGTCCCTGGCACAGGCTGCCCAGAGAAGCTGTGGATGCCCCATTCCTGGAGGTGCTCAAGGCCAGGCTGGATGGGACTTTGGGCAAACTGGTCTGGTGGGAGGTGTCCCTGCCCATGGCAGAGGGTTGGAACCAGGTGGTCTTTAAGGTCCATGCGAACCCAAACCATTCTGTGATCGTATGATGCTGTGACTTCGTACTGCTTTTACAGTTATTGCTTTGGAGATGAGCAGAGAAGTTTGTCCATTTTCCCATTTCATATTGTTTTCAGATAAAAAGCAATTAACTTTTAATCCACTTGCAAGGTAAAATCCAGAATGTTCTTTGTTTAATTCTGTAATTGTTCATTTCTTTTGTTTGAAATTTTCAGTGTTGTTTTTTTTTTTTTCTTTGTTTTTTAATGAGTTAAGTATGATTATGCAAAAAGAATTTTAACTCCATGGAAATGTACAACAGATCGATAGCAAGTCAGCGTCAGTGATGCATATGAAGCCTAGAAGTAAAGCTATTGATTTGAAACGTTTATTGGGAAAAAAGGCTAAGAAGATATGGGGATATTTGTAAATTATGGATGTTTCACATAGCTAAATATTGACAATAAGCTTAACGTTTCCTCTTTTATATCTTTCATAACACACTGTAGGATTTAAATAACCCAGATCTTTTCTAAACAGAAAATTTATGGGTATACTGTTCTTTGAGATGAATGTCAATTCAAGTGCAAAAAGCAGCAACAGTTGAAGAGGATTATGAATTCATATTTAAACTATTACCATTATCTAATAGGGTTGTTTCTGGAATAACATTTGGCGGCTATATCAACTGTACTGAAGCAGAGGGCTATTTGTCTACAAAATGCTTAAAAAAGGAATGTTGATGACAAATACGATTAGAATAGCCAGTGTGGTAAGAGTCCTTGCTGCCTGAGGAAAGTGTGTGTGTATTTATGTAAGATTAATCAAATTGTGATATTTTCCCACTTAATAGGCTTAGAAACAATTCTTTTAATCTAATAAGCTTCTTTCTATCTCTATGTACTGTTGAATATCTTGCCCTTTAATAATTAGTGTTTTAAAAGAATCTTTGGTTCCTGGATTAGTCAAGAAACATTTGGAAATGTAGTTCTTCATAATTTTGGTTGATTTTTCTAAAAATATTATGAAAAGCTTTTGTGTGCTTGATCCATCTAACACATTGAGCTGACTTTTGAAAGCTGGATTTTAAATCAGGCATTTAAAGTTAGCGAGAGACATCTGTTATTGAAAGAATTTTGTGGGCCTAAGTCTCATTAATTTCCATTAATTTCAGTGGCAAATGGACATGTTAGCCTCTGAAGTACCTACTAAATACATAGTAGTGCTTTCAGGCTTCTGACTTTTAAATATCTGGTCTTTGAGGTACTTTGCATTTAATTAACTAACTTTGGCAATTTCTCATTTGAATTTAGCCATTCTAATTTATATTTTATTTATATATATTTTTTAACAGAATTGGCATTAGGGTTGCAATTGATTTGATCATACAGCATTTCCCAAAGGGAAGGTGAAATACTAAGACACCAGTACTAAGATACTTTGCATATCCTTCCCAGTCCGTTACGATGCAGTGCAGACTGCTGTTCAGCAAGGAGGCTGTGCCCCGAACAGCAGGCTTTCGGGTGTGAGGAGGCTGCAGGAGCACATGTAGGTAATGCAAAGTGAGTGGTCCTTGGGAGGTAATCTGCGCCTGTCTGCAAGGGTGATCAGGGCTCATGGTCTAGAAGCCCTGAGTGAGGGGTAAAGACAACAGCCTAGTGGTGGAGAAAATAGGAAAAAAGGATGAAATATATTTTCCTTTTAAAAACTATTTATATTCTATACAGAGCACATACTAGTATGCCCTAACCCAGTGCCTACTGTGCAGAGACATTTTAAATAGCCATCTCTCTCGTTTTCACTGCAGCTCCAGAGCATCCCTGCTTACACTGTGACACATTCACATTCTGGGAAGTGAAACATATTTTTGTTTTCTAATGTGAAACTGAATTCTATTCAGTGACTCATTTGTGTTGTACTATCCTCGAAACTATGAATACCAATTTGGAAGTTGTCTAATGGTGGCTTGGTAGACCTTTCATCTATATCTTACTTTCTTTCATTCCTCTGCTGGGGGTTGGTCATTTACTGTTACTTATTCAATGGCAAGAGTCCCTTTTGGCTTAATTTGGTCTAATTCAGTAGATCAGAACCCAAGGAAAAAAAAATATTCTTTTCACACAGTTCCATGGAATCAGAAAAAAGGACAGTAAGAGGTAATTTTAAGTAATGGAGTACGGCTTCAAAATAATCTCCTCACTACAGCTAAGAAATATTGCAGTTCAGTTCTTGAGTATATCTGTAAAAATAGAGTAAAGGGAAGGATAATCATTCCTTCAGCTGAATGCATTAAAGGGAGGATGTCATAAAAAAAAAAAAAAGAACTTCAGGTGTCACCTTTTGAAATGAAAATGAAGTAAAGTGAATAGGATTCTGCCAACTGAATAAAATGATATTCAGTTGACAATAAAATCATCTTGAAGTGACATCTGTGTCTTGTGGATAATACTGAAAGTCATTGGATATATCCTTAAAGACCTCTGAGAATACAATGCACCTCAGCTCTTAATCATTGATCAGATTTTGGCTAAGAGACCTGATACAGCATCTGACTTGCTTGCAAAAGACAAAGACAGTGTGTGTGTGTGTCACCACTAGCAGATCACAGTTGTAATGCTGAGTTGGAAGTATCTGGTCACGGATTGCTGTCAGGAACTTCAGAAAGAAACTCAACCATTAGGTTCAAGTTGTGCAACTTCTCCGCACATTTGCTGAAAGGAAGGCTCTCTGTTGTGCCTTAAGCAAGGGCTTGGGAGCCAGGAGGTCTGGTTCTATTTGTGGCCATGTGCTGTAACCTTGAACAAGCCAGGTTAACCTCTCTGGTCTTCTGTATACCTGGTGTTAGATCTATACTTAGATAAAAGCAGTGCAAAATGTTGTTATTATGACCATTACATTTCTGTCCTGAGGACATCCTCCCTCGCTTTCAAAGTGATGGGAATGTTAGGAGGACAAGCAGGAGAAAATTTGTATTTCTTTCTATGTGCAGTCCATATTAGTAACCTCTCCAAGTTCAAATGTGCTCAACTTTAGTGTTATAGACATCATTCCTCCAAGGAGTGAGTGTTACCCTGCATGTAGATGGATCAAAACCCCTAGGCTCTGTGAGGAAATAGAACTTCTCCCCCTTTATGGGGCATCCTTTTGGTTCTCCATCTGGACTCCAGTCAGTCAGGACACATCACCTAAGGGCTCCTGCTTGAACTTGATGTGTCCCCTGGGCATCTCTGTGCAGGAGGGGGATGTGAAAGGATGGCTTGCAACCTGTTCCTGATCTCAGGAGCCACAGGTTTCACAAGTAACCCTGCGTGTGGGGCTGTGTGTTTTTATACTGGACATTCCTCATGGACTGGCTGCTCCAAGGCAGATGTTGCATGTACCCACATGCACACGTAGGTCCCCATGCTGAAGACCAGGCATGTTTAGACTCCTAAGGGACCTTGTTAAAGAGCCCCAGCTCTCAGCGACCCCCATGGCCCTGGCCAGCTTCAGTGGGGGCTATGCTCTCCTCTCCCTGCAAAGTAGCAAGGGGAATACAGCCAGGTCTGTCAGCCTGCTCTAAAACAAGAGTTTCTGTTAGTTTTTACTTGATTTAATGAAAGTACAGTCTTGATGTGGCAGCATAAGGCTATGCACAGGTGATGGCTGAGCACTGCATGCACAGTGCATGGTGCCATGAACCTCACACACGCTCTTCATCAGCAAACCCGTGTGTAAATAAATGCCCCTTCTGAAAGAGAAGTAATGAGATGAGGCATTAACAAGATTATTCTCTCTCATGCGTGGACACTAGAGGGCAATACAGTCCTCTAAATCTCAATAGTAGCACTTGCAACTGGAAGGTTGTCATATGGACTGACATTTTTAGGTGCTTACATGAATTTTTAGGGGTCTTTCCATTGCTAATCATACAGAATTCTGGCGTTTGCTACAACTCTTGGCTCTATGTTACAAAACGCATGAATAAATAACAGTATTGTGTCTGGATAAGGCAAAAAGACAGGCTCATAGAAGTGTTTGTTCTCTTTGTATTGCTGCTCATTCTGACCCCTTCCCTGAGCCGTGGAGGAGAATTCGCACAGAGGTGACAGCGTGGTTTTTTGTGGCCACAAAGCAGATGGAAGTTAGTATTTCAGTTCGTTTCTAGCCATGCATTTTATAATAATAACTATGTAGAAAGCCAAAAAACAAGTCAGGAAAACTAGATCTTTGAAACCACCTGAAAGTGATGGTGTTCTTTGTGCTCTGCGGTGGCTTTTGTGCAGGAGGTGATGGGTGGTTTTGATTTTCTGCTACCCTGAGACAGTGGGAAAATAATACTTGGAACATGAAAATTAAGGGCTGTTTTCTTTACTGTCTGAGATAGGGAGCTGTGAAATTCTGTCAATATCACATGAGATAGAGCAAAGCATTTTTTTTAGGTTGTTCTGCTACAATTTTTTGTTTCCTGCAGCAACTCTGACAGATAGAACAGCAGCAGGAGGTAGAAAAATAAAAGGAATTAACCTGAATTTTTACTGCAGGGTTTTCACCACAGAACAGTAGTGGGAGGCAAAAATAATAGGAGCACACTGCCATCAGGTAGAAAATTAATAATGTAGAAAACTGCGTAAGATCTCAAATGTTTGATGTCACATGCTGTGTAATGGGTCTAGCTCTGCCTGATGCTCGTAATTTTCAAAGAACAGCTGAGAAAAGGTCCCTGTGCCTCAGATTACTGCAAATTCTGGTTTTCCAGCCAAAGGAAACTTTGAAATTGCTGTACAAGCTGCAAGTTTTGAGTTCATTTAGTTCGTGGTGGCATAAAACACTTGAAAAATAGAGATGCAGAAAACATTTCACCTTAGAAAGGTTTTGTCTGATTGTCTTGACATCAGCCTCAGTACATGTACTCCCAGCCTCACTATTGAGTCAGATTGATCTTAGCTGGAGTCCCCAAGTATTGCTGTAACCCAAAGACTAAAGACTGCCCCACCAGTCATGCCTGCTGCTGCCTCTGCTTAGTGTTTTTGGAGATTTACATCTTTTACTGTTCATAGTTCTGTGAACAATGGGTTGAATGAGCTTCTTTAAATTTGGATTTAAAAACAGATCTCAATCTCTCTTTCTTCTGTAAGTGTGGAGAAACTCAGTCTTTGTCTCTAGTAAAGAAGCTTTTGCAGATGTGGTTGCACTGGTGGAGTGCAACCCTGCTAAATTTAGTCTTTAAAACCCAGGAGGTTTTTTTTGCCTGTACAGCTTATACCAGAAAAAAAAAAAAAAAAAAAAAAAAAAAAAAAAGTAAAATAGGTCAGCAAAAGTATTTCCTGCCAGTATAACAGGTGTCTTGGGCTTTTTTGCTTTTTTCTGGTCAAGTTGTACGCGTTACAGATAAGTTATCCTTTCATAGACCTAACTGGTGCAGTTATTCTAGTGAAAATTTGGAAGTGTGGATCAGGTCCTGCTGATGTCAGGGGAGCACCAAGTGTAGACTCCATTCCCCTGAGACCCGAGCTAAGCATCACAAGGCTAGGGAAGGAACAAGAGCCATTTTTTCTGATACCACAACCTCTATTGAAAGAAACACAGGGTATGTCCATGCATAAAATGAAGGTGTGATTTTACCTTCTTCTTGTCACCCTATCTCCATTTTTTCCATACACTGCCTTGCATTTCACTGTAACCAGGCAGGGTTACTCTCGTCTACATTGTTTTCTATCCCAGTGGGCCAAATGGTGATAAGCTCCTTTGTACATGCTTTGCCAGCAAAGTCTGTTATATATTTACCTACCCTTCCAATTATAGTTCCAGTGTGTTGTTTCATCATTAGGTGGTTAATAAGATTTGAAGCTGAAGCCTTTTCTCAGGTGGCATTGTAAATGCTATTTCAATTATGCACTAATGCATTAGTGGCGCTTCTGGTGGGGCGAGATCACTTGCCAAAGAAAAATGTTATTTACTATAAAGATGCCTAATGGATGCTGGCATATGCAGAATCATAATGCTGGCCAGTGAAATCAGAGGTAAGCAGCAAAGGTTTCTTCCTACCTTTGGCTCTCCCACTGTTTCTAAAAGGTGCAAACTTTTGCCTGGGGATTTACACTAAGGAATCTGTGGCTTCTCTACTGCATGGAGAGTTTTTGTGAAGTTGTAGAAATCATTAAAAACAAATGATCACTAACTGTCTATGGGCAAAATTTAGCCGAGCCATTGGATTTACCATTCTGCTGCTCACAATCTTCAGATGTGCTGGGCTTAGCAGGGCAGGGAAGAGCAGACAGCCTATCTCAGAAATACTAAACCATCATTCTTTTTGATGCACAGAAGCTAAGGAGTGGGGCCTTCGGCTGGTGTGTGTGCTTTCAGCCCATTTTTCAGTTGCTTGAACACTTGCAGAGAGAAACCAGAGCAGCAGAAATTAGTTATTGATGAAACTTGTCTTGGAGAGCATTTCTTGAAAACAGTCCTGAGGTATGGTCCTTGAACTGACTGCATAACTTCAGTCCCTCCTCTGCAGCACTTTGAGAGTTCATATTCTTCAGTGTGGTTTTGCTACCATGCGTGAGATATTACTGATTTAATTCCTACCACAAAAGAGGTGCCAAAGCATTTCCAAAGATATCCAGATACTCACATGAACTCAGACAGGGAAACTGTGTTTTCCTGACAAATGTACGGTATCAGTGCAATCACCAATATGTTCACAGTTTAACTATGATATGGTAAATTTCATCCAGGTGTGCCTGATGTTCTAAGAGCTTCAAGTGTGTGAGGCTTGTTCCAGTCATTATCTCAAATTAATTTTCCTCTAAAAAACTAGACTGGGAATAGGATGTAGCTACAGTAATACTGAGAGGATGTTTCATTCAAGGGATCGTTGTTAAAGACCCACAACTGGAACTTGTATATCCTGAAGTAAAACAGTATAGCAGTAGGCCATATGGAAACAGTTGAGTTTTATGAATAACTGATAGGATACAAATGTCTTTTTTTGTCTCTTCCTTTAGTAAATGCTTACAGAAAGAATTCAGCTTCAAATCATACACTTGCTTTGTTAGCAATAAACAGCCATTTGTTAACAATGATCTGTTTTGATAACTCTGTTCTTTGACATTTCAGGGTTTCCTTCTTTTAAATTGTTTCTCCATGCTACCCAAACTGCAGTTAACTCTTCTCATGTCCCTTACAGGACAGCTAGCAGCTTCGTTTGTACTCCTCAGTGTCCCAAATATTTAATGTTCTCATGTTTAACATCTGCTGTCCCCAGAGTGCTTTCCAGAGCATTCAGCAGTACCTCTTCAGGGCTCAGGTGTAAGCAGTGCAGCTTTTCAGCCCCTGTAGCCTGTGAAGGACTGGAGGATGAGAGGGCCAAGCTGCAAAATCAGTCTTGAAATTAAGGCACAGTGATGTGATAGAAGAATGGGACAGGAGTGAAGGAATCATATTTCTCATAGGCTCAGGTACAAAGGGGTCATGCAGCAGACACATAGGTGCTATCTTAAAAAACTGTCAGTTAAAAAGTTGTGTCAACCAGCAAAACCATGAACTGCCATGCAACAGTTAAGAAGTAAGTTAAGCAGGAGCTCTATCTCCACAGCATACAGAGATGATCAGGGAAAAAAAAAAAAAAAAAAAAGAAAAAAGAGAGAGAGAGAATCAAAGCCAGAAAGGGCAAGCAAAAAAGGGCACTGGGAACCACAGTGCATATATCTACCAGTGTGACACAGTTAGGTGTTACAGCCAGCTGCGTAGGTGCTTCCTTGTCTCACTGTTGTCTCAGTTAAAGACCAGGAGTTAAAGCCTGCTACATTAGTGAAGGCAGCATCTTAGGACAGGAGGTTGTTCCAGAATCTACAGCCTCCAGTATGAAGTACTTGCCTAGCAGTATTGCAAGGAAAACACAGAGATGTATTGGAGAATGTAGTGACACCTTCCCCTTATTCAGATGGTGACCAAAGCTGGCAGGGTCACCCTAGCAGTCTGGGTTTTCATAATGATGATTACACATGGTAAATTTTAACAGTGCTTCACACGGTTATGAACACTCACATTTCACAGTTTCATGAAATAGTTAAGGAATAAGGGAATTTATATTTATTTCTGGTTGAAGGGTGAAATCTTGAACAGAACAACATTTACTTCCTCTGTTTAAATTGCAATTGCTTTGTTTGAAACTGAAGCTCAAAGCAGAGGGCTTTAAAGCTTACCTTTGGCTGGTTATTTTAAGCATTTTGTGGGCTGCAGCAGAGTAGGAGGGTATCACTGGCAAATAAGCTTTGTATTTTTGACGGGGAGTCTTGTGACATTTCAGAAAGTTGGATCCTTATGCAGCAGAAAGACTGATATGTGTAGTGGTATTTCTTAGGTGTGAGCTTCTTCATTTGGAAAATAAACTCATTCCTTTGGTAGTAGGGCAACTTTTGCATCATCCTTGCAGGACCAGACAGAGAGACCTGCTGGCTCACATCCTGCACTATTGTTAAGCAGCATGTCCAGGAAACATACCATCGATTCTGACTGAGGGGTTGTTGGTAATCTTTAAAAATCAAGGTCAGTGTAGGTTAATTGTTTGAGGTCATTTTAAAATAAAAACAGAATTGACACAGTTGGACTAAGCTTTAAGTTATGGTAATGTATTTTTGGCGGGGGTTTCCATGAACTTGAACATATCAGGACAAATGATTCACTTTCTCAGTGAAAGTTTTCCCTTCCCCCTCCTCTACAAAATACAGAAAGCCTAAAAGGGAACCAGCTTCTGTTAATCTGTCTATGCATCTTCCTTTCAGGGTTTGCAGTGGTTTCAGCCCAAAGAACATGTGAGAGAGAAACTCCCTACTAATTTCATACTCAGTAAGTTTACATGAAAAATATGTTGTTGGTTTTATTCTGAACAGTAAACTCACTTATGCAGGAAAGAGTTTGACACAATTACCTATAATACAAATACACATAATAAAGATTTTTTTAAGTGGAACTTACCTGGAAGGTATTTTTGTTTATGTGCAAGTCAGAGGAAAATCTCAAACAGCTACCCTTAAAGCTGTGCCAGCTCCACAGAGGTAAGAGAAATAAAATTTCTAGTTGGCATTTTCACCTTAAATGAATAAGGAATAGAGCAGGAGCATGTATTTTAACAATCACTTTGCAATGACTCTGTAGTATTGGAAGGGGAAAATTAAAGGACTTGAATTCTGGACTCTGTATCGTGGCCTGGAGATGGGAAACAAAACCAAGGACTCTTACCAAGCATGGAGGGCTGAAGATCATTTGTACCCAAGTGCTACTGAAGTTAAAAGTCAGGTGCACTCATTCCTAACAGCAGAACTTATTTTATGACCGTTTACATCTTATGGACTGACTATAGAACTAAGCAAATGATGGCAGAAAAGCATATCACAGTGTATTCAAAATATCCCAAATATAACACAGTGCACTGCTTGACAGCTTTTATCCTACAGACTTTGTAGCCCAATTGAAGTATCTTCTTGAAAACTTTCTGATTTTCTTAAACCTTGAAAAGTGTGAGTCAAAATATATTTTTAGCTGGTCAATAGACAGTTTAGGGGGTTTATTCCTATCCCATATATTTGTTTCACATTACTTATTTTTCCTACTTTATAAAAGCTGTCAAACTTATGAATGATGCTGCTAAAATTACTTTCAATTCATATTGCTTCTAAAAATACCATATTTTAAAAAGTATGAAGCTGGATGACTAGTTCTTGGTTTGAGGAGTGGAATAAGAGGCTGCATGTTTGGTATTACACTTTTCAGACCACTCCCTCACCTAGTTTTCTTAGTGAAAATGTTATCGGTTCTATAGCTCACTCAAGCCTGGATTGTTGACATCTGTTTTGGTGTGGTATATTAAAACAAAGCTTCCCAGGACCATACTGCAGGTGTCCACGTACTATAGCTCTCATGAAAATTCCTTATTCCCAAGATCTTCAGGAAAATCTCCTGATGGTGTCATAGAGACAACTAAGAGGAGGCGGGAGTAGAAGAGATATGTATTATTTCCTGTCTGGAGTGCTCGCTGGATGTAACTCTTTCATTGGATGTTGATTGCATGAAATCCTTTGCCTTCATGCCAAATGCATTTCATCTTTGCTGCAGACACAGATCTCACAGGCTTTTTCCCCTGAAGTGAATTAGCTTTGCATTATACTGCAAAAGATTTTCTTAGGAGACAACAGAGAGGTAATTTCTCTAATCTTTTGATCTGTTTTTAATACTGTCAGCAATGGAAGTGTTTTTGCCTTTTGCTGCCACTTGCAAACTAATTGATGAACCCTGTAACAGCTTGGAAAACCCTGCTTCTATCTGTCCTTGCAAGGAAAGATTACTCATTCATCTTCCAGTTGTACAAGTCTGTCCCCTTTTGTAGTTTTCTGGAATACACATAAGTTTCTGCTAAAAGATTATCTGTTAAACTGAGGGTCTCCCAAGGTGATAGATGATATCTTATTTGTATACCTTTCTCTGTGAGGCATTGGACAACATAATGGCAGGGCTGATTTCTTCTCAACACCTAATGCCTGATGAGGAGCATCAGTGCCTGCGGATGCCCATGCAGATTGCGCACTGCAGGCACAGGGCTGCTTCTGCAATGTCTCCTGGTTTGGATTCCTGGCCAGTCTGGAAGTAAGAGAACCAAAGGGCTTTGGGTTGTCCCAAATCTGTTTCAAATACTAGCCTAAAATACAAACAAGAAGTTTACTCTTGTGAGGGTAATGCTCTGGATGATGAAAACAAACAAATAAAAAGGCAGAAAATAGCAGTGTCTTTCCATGGCAGCCAGGGCTCTGAGTGTGGACTTGGCAGTGATAGGCATAGTGTTGTTTTAGCAGCAATCCCTTGCCCATGGAGTGGCTCTATAAGACTACCTAGAGCAATAGCCATCTTAGTTTGCCACTCTAATTTGCCTTGGGAGCTCTCCTCCAGTTGAATCTACCCTGTTGCTCTGCTTAGGATGGATGAATGTTCTGCTTCTCTTCATCTTTTGTGCCTGTTACCTCAGTCCTGCCACCACCAGCAGGTAAATTTTGTGCCTATGAGAAAATGCCTGTGGTGGGGCAGCATTTTTCATTCTTCTCTGACACCAAGTTCTGAAATTAAAAAATGCAAATATAGCTAGTGGGATCTTTCTTCCTCCCCAGACTTCTCTGTTTTATAATCCTACTGTGCTTCTTAATTAGTACATTCCTTCAAGTTCGAATGGTTATTAGATTTTTGTGAAAATAACTTCGCTGGTTACTAATGGTAACTACATTTTTAGGACTATAACATTTGTACGACATATATTTGAAGTATTCACTATGCATGTCCTAATAAACTCACAGTTTTTTATTTCTTTGGGGCTTATTTGCAAACAGCCCACGCAGAGTACAGCATTAAAGGTGATACACTACTTTTAGCAGTAGCCTTTCCATGCACCATGCCCCTACTTTTGGTGATGGGCTCACACCCATCACGGCATTGTAGCCTTTCTGTGCTTATGTGGCTCCACACTAAACAACAGCCACATTTCACAGCAGCAAACACCAAATACATCTAGTAGTACTGCAAGCTGAATTTCTTGTCTGAGCTCTGAAAAGCATAACTGAAGGCCAAATCAGAGCAATCACAAAGTGATTGCAACAGCCAGACAAAATGGCAGAGTGAGAGAAAAGGAGAGGAGCCCTATCATGCTTTGTGTGAAAGTCTAACACAATTGCACTTAAAGTCCAATTCAAGTGCTTTGACAAAAAAGTCAGAGCAGCAGTTTCTATCGCTATTCCTTGCTGTTCTGCTAGGGATCAAGCCAAAGAGGAGTATTGAGATATAGACCATGTAATATGTGCAAAATCGATCAGTTCCAATAGGAGCTTCTCGTGTTCATTTAGCATCATCCACTAGTTATGTATAAATGAAAGGACATAATGAAAAAACAGGTAAAAGTACATGTTCTGCCACTAGAATTAATTACTTTGAATAATTACTTTTTTCTCTTGTCTTTCAGTTGTGAATTTTCTATAAATAATGTGCCTTAGTGAAGATCTTTAGCGATACATTTTATGATTTCATATGTACAAGTTAAACATATGATGTTCTGAACACCTACACATTTTTCCTATTGTTCTCATATCAATATTTTATCTGAAGATCAGGTGTCAGACAGCTGTTCACAGATGAGACAAGCCTATGCTCTTTATTCCCTTGCTCTGGTTCTTTCATCTGCTCCTGAAAAACTCCTGCATTTCCTAGCCCTCCTGACATTTCAGTTCACCGCTGAAAAAACAGTGGCTTTCTCAAATGCTTCCTTCTTTAGGACATTTTCTCTTCTGCTACAATTCCACGAACTTCAGTGGCAATACGCCAACTGAGCATTTGGTGACTTACCCAGAGTTGCCTAAGCAAGAGTGAATTTTCCACAGATCCAGGCAACAACCTTTCCATTGGCTGCTGTGGATTTTGCACCACTCCCTTAAGACCAGACTTTAAATACCTCACTTTTCTATGGGTCAATACACTTAGTTCATGCTGTAGGTTTTTGCAGATACTCAAGAAAGTCAGGAAATCTCCTCATGCAAATAACAAATTTATACTTGGCATATAACTCCTGCAATCCAATTGTAGGCTTGTGCCATAGACAGTCACTGATGCAGTAGTATTACACAGAAGCTCAATGTACATACAGTGCAATATTGAGATACCGTCATAAAGAGATTGTTAACAAGCCTATTTAATACTAATAGAGCTGATAATACTTTATCTTTGCTTTCTTACTGACTTATACAGCGTGCAGACAAGCCAGCCAGGCACCATGCTTTTTGATTCCTTTCCTCTTGCTTTCTGCTATTAATCGGACATGTAAGTGATCTCTCATTTGTGTATAATCAGATTTTGATGTCTGTCAAATGTGATAAATTGTACAAACATTGTCAGCATTTGGATGTCCAACCTAACTGTTCTGAGCGCTGATCAGCTCACCTTAAGCAATAACAATTTGGTAAGTAGAGCTTTCAAAGGGTGGGAAGGAGCCTTTCTGCTCCACTGAAATTCTTTGAGCCCGTCAAAAGAAACAGCAGAGAGAGAAGTACTTGCTCACAAATTCTGCCTAAACTCACCATCAAATGCTGCAGGAGCCCTGAGGTCCTCACCCGGGGTGGCTGGGCAAGGCCTTGTGCTCATGGAGCTCCCTGGTGCACAAATCTCCTCTGGCTCCCTGAGTGCCCTCAGCAGGCTGGCGTTGGTGCCAGGTACCTGTGCCTAGCCTGGGGATACAAATGTTCTGTCACAAACAGGTTCTCTTTAGACAGCATAAGCTGGCCATACAGATATTTTGTAATTTACTTCCACACTGTTTTCTACACACACCAGTTCATCCGCATCGGTATGCACTTTTCTCATCTGCTGTCATTTGGAAGTCTGAGCCATATCTTAGTTTGCAGGCATCCACAGCTCAGCTGCAGCACTGCTTAATTTGAACCTTGTGCTTCTGAGAAAGTAACATATTTGTCTCATGGGATTTAAAGGCATAAAACAAATGAAAACAAATATTGTCTAGCAAAGCAGTCGGCTACATTCTTGATCATAAACCTGAAATATCGTTGCAAAGAAGAATGTTAAAAAAGAAGACATGAGATTAAACCAAATATATGTGTGAAATATTCTCTTATGTAAGCTGTCATCTAAACCTTTACTGAGACATCTCTTGCTATAGCCCAGGGCTAATCAACAGATCAAGGATGCTGCACTACAGTCTATAATACATTGTGGGCTCTCCACACACATTCTTTGTGTTTGAGTTTCTCTCTCTAATACTTAAAGAGTTGTCAGGAAGACAATGTGTACAAATGATATGTCAAAGCAATTCTAGGACCTCCACTTTCTTAATAATCCATTTAGGGAAACGTCTTGTATTTGCAGCCTGACTTGGCTGCAAATGTGCTTGGGATATGGTAATGGCTGTAACGAATGCGCTTGTTACATCGTTCAAGCCTGTCTAGGTCAGGCAGTGCAAAGCCTCTCTTCACAGGATACGTGAATTTTTACAACAGCCGCGTTGCAATTGCTGATCACATTGCAGTCTCTTTCTGTCTCAGACATAATGATCTGTAATGTGAACATTTCCTTGTTTTTGTAGGAAAGTGCAATTTACATATTACAAAAAGCACTACCTGTACAGTGTTTTGGTCTCACAAATATGCTTAGAAGAAGGACCCATTGGTGGCTATCAAGAATATGGGATTAAAAACATTTTAAAGTGTCTTAGTGTTTATAGCCCCTTCTTTTCTTTCTCTGACTTTTGTCAGAATTATTGGTAGGACTAATCATAACAAATTTAAAGAAGCATCTCTTTTCACAGTATCTTTCCAGGTCCTATGCTAAAATAGTATAATTCCCTCTAACAGTAAATCCATAGTTTATTACAGTAGGTTTAGCTGTTGTAGCCAGCTTGGGCCATTCTTTCACAGAACAGCTTCAGCAGGAATAGGAGAAATGTAAGACGGGGAAAATAAAAGACCACAGAGAAGTTGCAGAATGAAGAGAAGGATGGAAATAGAGAGTTATTTCATTTAGAGAGGTGTTAGGGGAGAGTAAGGTGAGTGCTGGCAAAAAAAAACATGTTTTAGGGACTGCATTTCAGACTTCCCCCGGTTGTGAATTCTCATTAAATATGAACATAGGAAATTGTAATTGTTTACTTACCTACTAAAACAGAGAGGCAGCAGCTGTGAAACTAAAAGAGGTATTTTTAATACGGTGGCATAAAACTATACTGAGACCATGAGTTCAGTGGGACTCAGAAGAGGATGGGAGTTTTTTCGGTGGAGTTACACTGCATTCCCAACAGCGTCAGCTGAAAGAAGGAGAAACCCATTCTGCAGGGTTAAATCAAATAGATGTTGTGGAGGGAGGGAGGCTAGCCTGCATCAGTAAAGTGCTGATGGATGTTCTCAGCCTTAAATATCTACATAAACCCATTCAACAAAACACTTTGTAAGCAGATACAGAGCTCTGAAGATGTGCTTAAGTCAGTTCAATCTGAAGCTCCATTATTTGGCGTTTTGCTTATGTACCTGTGCAGTTTCACGTAGCATGAGGCCTGAAATTCAAATATGTCGAAGGGTAAATATGTCAGCAGCAACCATCTAATCCATGAAAACCATACTACAGCCTACAGTGTAGCAGAAAAACGTGTAAAATATATACATCAAAAGATAACATTTGAAAGCAATAGTTGCATTTACATTGCCCTGATGTCAGCTGATAAAACATCCAGCTTACTAATATACGTGATTGAAGTTGGGAATTGGGCATGTTACTGACATAGGAGACTTACAGTGTGCTAATTGATGTGATTATAATATAAATGATTTTGTGCTATGCTCACTTTGTTTCTTTCTTGTGAGTTTGAGGCTTAGTTCAATTCATTCTTGGGATCCGAGGCAAATTCGAGAGTCTCCTTTGAAATGTATACTGAGGAGAGAAAGTATGAAAAGGAACTGAAAACCACAACAAAATACATGTAGTCCCTTGGCTGAGATAAATAATAAACCATTCTGGCACAGTCTTAGGTGTTATCCACAGTTGTTTTGCCATTCACATCCAGATGTATTTTGACTCCTCCTGCTTTTTCAGCTTTTCTCTTATTTAGGCTCTCGATTCTCATAATCTTCCTTAGTGCTGAGCAGCAAGATTTTTTGCCACAAGCCTGGAGGATCGTCACTGTTCCCTTTCATCCATCTGTACTATCTGCAGCAGACATAGCAGTGATTCCAATTATGGAATTTCTGTAGTCATTAACATTTTATAAATGAGCTTGTTTCTTCTTTGTCATGGTCCAATTCCAGCAGCAGATAGTCTCACATTCCCCTCTATTACTGGCAAATTGGTAAGTATTTGGCATTCTGCAGCCGGTGGAGTTGCAAAGAACCCCTCTTTCCCCATTTGGTACATTCATGAGAACAACATTTCTGTTGGTTTCCTTCTTAAATGTGGTTTCTTTATGTTTGTGTGCACTATGAAAGCAGGCAGGAGAATATTGGAATGTTAGTATCTCAGTGACAAGAGAAGCAGTAATGATTTCTATTTGCTCTTACCTTTAACCCCAAAGTTTTCCAAATATTAAAAAACAAAAACCAAAACTGATCAGGCATTCACTGGCAGTCATTTTGGGTAGTAATTTCAGCACACCAAACACATTGTACTTATTTTGGGTGGGAAATGATATATGTATATATGTATAGTTTATATATAATTTCTTCAGCTAAAACACAGAGAAAACACAGGAGATTTGTACGTTATGTCAAGTAGAGTAAGAAGAATGAAAGATTGATATGAAAGGCAAAACACAGTTATCCTGGCTGTTGATGGTATATAATGACTTCCATACTAACCTTCACAAGATGTTTAGTGACTTTGGGTGACTTTCCCTGAAGCAGTGAAAACAATTTTGAATCACAGAATCATCTAGATTGGAAGAGACTGCAAACTATCTGGAAATGAGACCAAACAGTCAGAGCTTGTGCAGCTCTGCACAACGAAATGCAATCACTTTGCTTGTAATGTAGTAGGGCATTGTATCTCTTCACTTAATAACTCTTCAGGACATTCTGCCCCAAAAGAAAATGCAATTAATAATAAGAGGGGTAAAAATCACTCTGAAATGTAACATACATGTTTTTTTCACTTTGCATGCAGTGACCCGGGAAGGGAGTAATAAGTGGAAATATAATTATCCACATCACAGGTGAAGTCCTTTTCAATAAATGGAAGCTGTTTCTGGTAGCATTCAATGATTAGAACACGTGATAAGGAGATGACACTGTTGTTTAAGGGTGAATCTTGAAATAGATTCTTCCTGGTTGGCAATAAGGTACGACAAAGTTGTGTTTGATAAGATGTGGAGGGGATAAGGATGTAGTGAGATAAAAAATGTGTAGCTTGGCTCAATATTAACATATTTACAATGATCAAATAGCATGTCATTGTCTAGGTGTTGTCTTCACTGACAAATACTATCTGTTGGAGCAGGTGTATGATCCTCTGCAAGATAAAGAAAGCTTCTTTTTAAGTAAAGGGACTTAAACCAATAATCCTCCCACTTCATAGGATTTAGACAGCAATAAGACATTAACTGGCAGTTAGAATGGGTGAAGTTTAATGTAGGTGGTATAGATTGAATTAAGTGCAAACAGCTTATTTTCTTATCTTTTTATATATTATACACTGGCAGAGGGGAGAGAGAGGGTCAAAACTCCTAAAAATACATAGCATTAATTTAGATGAAGCAGTGAGTATTATTATTATTGTTTTATGTACACTGAAACACAGAAATTAAGGGTGTCATATTCACGTAAATGTTAGAGCTGTGGTTTTGGGGATTTCTCTGCAGTATCTTCACACTTATTGGAAAGAGACTGGCCTATGGCATCCACACATCCTGTCCAGACAGCAAAAGCATTATTATCTTCTAAATTAATTTTCAAATAGTTCTTTACACTCCTCAAGTTACAAAATGGATACAAGCTATCTGTGAATATCTTTTTGGGTGTTATTTTGGATGAAGCTCTGATGTATATATCTAGGCTAAGCCAACTTGCACTCCCCTCCCAGAGTTCATTGAGTTACTATTTCATGTTATCCCTTTCAGAAGTCTTAATTGCACTAATGAGTTCTGTATGCTTCTGTGTGTCTCCTGCCTTTGGGTTGCTATCTTCTGCTGATGCCCTGTTTGGTTTGGCACACGCAGCAGTATCATTCAAAAAATGTCTGCCAAAAATATGTCTTCAATGACCTTATTGTACAAACTGATTGTGTGAGTAGTTCTTAAATTCTGGGATGACAACAACTATTCTGAGCTCCTGGTCAGCAAAACAAAATGTCCTTCCTCCTGTTTGACTGGCACAAACTTTTCTGAAACCGAGTCAGGCAGTGGTCGTAGCTCCTTGTAGATTTAAAGCTGTGTTTTGAGTCTTTCTTTTGTCTCACACAAGCCTTCCAGGCATGATTTTGCTTCTCTCCTCACAACCTTCCTTCTTCATGCAGACAATCTGGACAAGAGCATAAGATAAGCTTTCCAATAGGCAGAAGACACCAAGAAAAAGCTTGTCAATTCTCATATACATGTATAATCTCGTGTCTTGGGGAGTATATATGTTTTTTCAATTAGCTTTTCCCAAGTTCCTTTAAATACAGTAGCTATGCCCTATACAGTGATTAAAGGCTTCAGTGAATAGGGCCTCAGAGGCCTTGTAACCTTCTAGTCTCCTAGAAATTCATTTGCTTACTGATTTTCCCTTCTTTTCTTTATGTACGTCTTGTTTTTGTTTTAATCTTCTCTTGAAAGTCGATCCTGGAGAAATGCCATTATTGGGGAAAAGACTGAGCAAACAGTGGGTCTTATATTTACTTCCGATGGAGCAATGGTTTATTCCTAAAAATGCCTGAAAGAGCCAGAGAGCCTGACTCTGTCTAGAGCTTTGTTTTTTAGGTCTCCATATCAGTCCTTAGTTTGTTTAACATCTTGCATCAGGTATGCTAATATCCATGGCAGGTTTAAATTGATGCTGTACATTGAAGAGCTATTCATTTTCAATGAGTTACTACATGAAACATCTATAAGTTATTTGCAAGGTGTTTTGTACGTAGTTAATCTGTAAAAAATTGCTTGGCATCTGTGCTATTTATTTCCATTAGGTGGCACGGGATCTAGATTTATGTTTCAAAGCTTTGAGGAACTGAAAGTTGCATTGCTGAAGGCTTTAGGCATCTATGGAAGAAATGCAGTTGATAAATATGTGCTGCTGCCTGAATTATTAGACATATCTGAATTACAAGGCCCCAGCCACATTTGCCTCCTGCCTGTAACTACTAGAAAAGGTACTTGTGATTTTAATTACTTAAAGTAAAATTCAAGTGGTTTGTTAATATCAACAGAACCCTAGGACAGAATTATAGTAATGTTTTATATACAGTTTGAGGAACATCAGTGGAAATAATATGCAGGGCATAAATCTGCTTTCCTGCTGCTTCACGGTTCAGAGGAAATTTAACCTAAGGTTTGAACCTGAATGCTGGGAGTGGGAAAGGAAAGAGAAGCTCAAACAGCCACTTCTGGGAGAAGGTTTCATTGCTTCAGATCTCAAGGGAATGATTCTGACATCACTGCAGAGGCTGGAAGGGAGGGAGATGGATAGGCAGATCTTTTGCTCTTGGGTCCCTTGTCCTTCCATCACTCAGGCATCTATCCAGTTCCTAGTGAAGATCAGAGCATGTCTCGTGCTACTGTAAATGAGACCAGAAGCTGATGTTCCCCTAATGTTACACTAGCTAGGAGAGCCTCAGATCTCCTCACCAGCGTCCTCCCCACTACTCCTGCTATCCATGTGCCACCCAGCAAACACACCTATGGCCATATTGGACAGGTTTACTTTGTTTGATGGGGGGGTGCAAATCATCTGGATTCTCTGAAGAATTTCTCCTGGTGGCCATGGTGAAAGGATCAAGCTGCAGCCAAAGAACATGTGGGAAGGCTCTTTGCATAAGGATACCTGTTAATGCCAAGCAATGCATTATAGGACAAGAAGCCTCCTTGTAACAGAAAGCTGTGCTATTGGTAGGTTATAATTTCCTTCAGCTGAAAAGAACAGGATCCACTGAATTCCCATCCTCTGTCCCAGGCACACATGGTCTTTCTTGACAATAGGCAGGTACTTCATTTTCTTCTGAATTAGCCCAATATTCTTCTAATTTGTGATTCCAAGTGTGTTTTGTATTTTTCTTCTGATGTTTGTCTGAACTGTTTCCTGTCTGCATTAGTCTTATCATGTCTTTGGTAGTCCTCTCTTCCCTTATCTATCTTGGACATTTCTACCTAAGGCTTTGCCCTCTTTTAGCTTTCCTACGGACTCATAGCTTATAGTGACCCTCCCTCCTTCTCATCTATCAGCTAATATTTTTAATTTGTCTCCTTTAAAATTTAGTTTCCTTTTTAGCTGCTTCATTATTACTGTCCTATCAGCAATGACAGTTCCAGTGTTGAGCACACTGAAGCCAAGTTCCCATTAGTTCAAAAGAAAATCAACTGAGTCATGGGAATGTAAAACCATGTGCGTAATCTTATTACAGATATCCTTGGTACTGTTAATTAATGATCCAGATTCATTCCCCAAAGTATTAACTAAATCCAGTCTTGAAGTTGAGGGATTAGTGATAAGCAGCAGCAGCAGGTCTTTATAGAGAGCTATCCTGTTATTGTGTAAAATACAGGGCTTACAGCATAGAATGACACATCTTCAATGCTTGCAGCTATTGTCTCATAAGCACTAAACTTGAAATTTCTACTCCAGCATTTTTAAAAAGTCATGCTTGTTTTAACAAAATCTGTACAGATTTAGTAATTACTGGCTAGTGAGAAACAGCAAGAAACCATTTTACTTGCTTTCTTCTCCTATGCCAAGGGAAAAACAGACAAGATCCACCAGTGGATATTCATGTCCCAAGGAAGACTGTAGAAATCTCTAGGTATTTATGAATACCTGGGATAGTTAAAAGAGGTACTTCTTGGTCTACAAAGTGCTGTTTTCACTCTAATTTTGAAAACTCAGTTTTAGTGTACAGCTTAAAGATTTAATTACTCTTGCACTAGTGATAAACAGCAATAACAACAGATTTACCCTATATGCTGCTAATAAATTTGTCCTCTTCATTAAGAAGGGGTGATAAATTATGAGCACACCTAGCAAGGTTGCTAGGTGTGCTCCAAGAGTTTATTAATGGTGATGCTTGGCTCTTCTCAGGGCTTTTCATCATAGTATCTCAAAAGCACATTAAGGAAGTAACTAAGTTATGTCCCTGGGTACTCATGAGTAACTTGTGGCAGAAACTTAACTCATGCCCTTTGTTATGGTAAATGCAGAGCCTGAAAGGGAGTAGGCGGATCTTGATGCCACTGCTCTCAACACATAGCACAGCAGGTGCTTTTATACTTTGTAATATCCAGAGAGAACCATTTGTACCCCAGAATTCTCTACGATTTCCCAGAATCTCAGGGCAGATATTCTTCAAGGAAACAAGCTCATATCACTTTATCATCCTGTAGTATAATAGCCGGTGCCCAACTGTATTAACATCTCCCTTAATAGCAATTGAAAGAAGCAAGAGAAGCCCCCTTAGAAAGAGGGAAGTAACCAGTGGGCTCAAGAGGAAGCAATTAGCCTCTCCGGGAGTGGGAGACTAGAGTGATTAGGATTGCAGGGTAGGGAGGATATCATTACAAAGCACTTGGTGCTAAAAGGTTCATCCTGTATAACGTCTTTTAAATAAAATCTACACTTGAAGCAGGAACTCAGTGTGCCAAACTGAATGGTCTCTCTGAGGTCAATCAGCCCAGCTACTCACTCAAAACATTTCAGTTAAAGGTCCCAGGAAAATTAACTTGCTGCTTCTGTGGAGCCAACTTGCTGCCCTGCAGGACCTTGCTTGGAGCCCTGCAAGGACAGGCTTGGAAGATTTGACAAGAGGCTGTGCCTATGGCTTTATTTTTCAGCCTCATCTTGAATACTTCTGGACATAGCACTGATAGTGTGCACAGGCAGAATTTTAAAATCAGAGAGCAAAGGATAGTGAGGCCTAAGATACCTCCAAAAATCCCATTACTAGCTATTAAGGGTTTTGACTGAAATGAAAGATAATACTAAAAAAAAAAAAAAAAAAAAAAAAAGCAGTTGAATGTTTTTTCCCGATTGCCAATTGTCAGTGTAGCTTTATAAGTGGATGTGGCATTCAGTTCACATTGCAAGCTTTTTAGTGTAAGCACTGAGAAAATTTGACAAAGAAAAGGCATGAGGAGAAAGTGAAAGACAAAGAAAAAAAAAAAAAAAGAACAAAAGAATTGCTGACATAAAAAGTAAGAAGATGAAGTGCAGAGTATTCAGAGAAGAATGGCAAGAAAGTTATTATTTAAAGTTTTAAAAATCAGTTTTCCTGATAAAAGGGCAACAAAGGAATCTGTCTGAACCTGTTGTCTCATGCATCTTTGGATCTTGGCAGCAATTCTCTTCCTGGCAAATAACTGGCAAGTTACTTCTGTAAGCTGAAACTCTCTCCAGTCCATAGACCACTGGGAGTGCTTACATCCTACCTAATCATGTTTCAAGGAGCTGTCAGGAAAACAAATTTGACAGAGAGGCTATGAATTTTACTCCAGAGCACTGTCCATAAAAAGGTGACTCAAAATACAGAATAGATTTGCTCAGAAGTGCCTTTACTTTTATTTTCTGAATGATCTTTGGATGACCTTTTTCATCTAAGTTTTTGTTCTTTTCCTGCTTAATACTATTTGGGAAGGCAGGGCAAATTTCTTGTAAGTATTCAGGTGAGAAGGAGAAACAGATGTGATTCTGCCTTCAGCTCCCATGGCCTCTGTGTTTGAGACAAGGAGCTTATTTGCTTACTCAGTCTATTCTTAAAGAACATTTTCTTCAACATAAGTTTGCCTCACAGATTGAACTTCTTTCTTTTCTTTTTTGTGCTAGAGTCTGAACCTCAGATTTTTTAATTCTGTTTTCGTATATTCTAACTTCAGATTTTTGAACCTATTTGTTTTACAGCGCTTGAAGTGTGAGCGATGGCCAAACATTGTCTCCTGGCCTTTGCGTCTCTGCTGGGATGTAACAGCAGTAGGTTCAGCACAGCTGTTTCTGATGGTGGAAAACATGCACAACTACATTTAAATGCACTTCACATCCAGTGTCTTACAAAGACAGCTAGCAAGAAGTGAAGTGGTAGTGAAGAATGTAGAGGTGATGCCCAGTTATTTGTAATTGTGTATGTATCCTAGATAATGAGAAGGTTCAGAAATAATTGTTATTGAATTGTTGATATTGATGGTATAATGATCTATTTTTTATTATTTGAGGTTAGAGAGGTCTTTTAGTTAGACAGCATCAAATACGGCTAGGCAAAAAAAATTACCTGATAACCACTGGAGACTCATTAGAAAAAAAATACCAGGCTGTGAAGGTATGAGGACTCTGCTTTCTTGTCTTCAACCAAAACTACACAGAGAACTGCTAGCTTTGGGGAATCAACATTTGAAATGGCTAAAAAGTGACAAGAGACAGAAGGAGGGTTGGTGGTTGTCAGGAGCAGGTAGTGAAGAGCAGCTTCTACCAGGCAAAACTGTTTGAGCCTGCTGGAGTTTCCAGGGAATGACATGCTTTAAGAACACAAAGAGGCATTTGAAGTATTTTACTGTTTTATTCCATTCTAGTTTCTGCTGTGTGCTCACCACTGATATCAAGAAATGCTATATAGGTGAGTAGTCTGATCACTGGATTAATTACAGGTCACAGCTCCTAAAGGCAAACCTTGCTGGTACTGTGGGGATTGCTGAAAAATCACAGTTGCCACATGAGGGGTTATTCCTGAGCCACCTGGTCCAAAAGTGTGCATTTTGGCTAAACTGCAGCTGTACAGAGGCAAAAACACAGAGCACATCAGCTGAAGGAGCTGGATGGGAATCATGGAAACGGATATGGGAATTTGTGTTGTATTCCTGGGCCTTTCACCTTTAAACACCTGCTGTTTGTCACAGGAGGCCCAATGTCCCTCAGAAAATGAACAGCCCCTGTCTTTTCTCCTGGATGTATATTTTTCAGGAAGAGTTGCCTTGGGCTAATAGCAATGCTCATTTCACCCATGTTGCTGAAGAAAATAAGGCTGAAACTGAGTGGCTCTGGGATCCCCTTGGCTACCAGCAGTTTGAAGCAGCTTGGCAAACATCCTTTTTTCTGATCCCCTTGTAAATGTAAGACTACATTCATGAAACTGCAGTCCCCTACCTGCCCGATGGCACTGCATTAATTTTTCTTTAAAATTCAAAGTAAAATAAAAATTCTCAAAGTATTTCCCTTTCACAACAAAGTTAAGACATAAATGTTTCTTGACAAAATCCTAATGCAAAAGTCTAAAAACTATAACTAAGTTATACAGCCCAGTGTTGAAACTCTGAGACTTAAACTAGCTTTTTTATTACATTTTGTGGAACCCACCAGGATTATTTGAAATGCAGCTGTTTTTTATGCACAAAACCAGGACAGTCTCTCAGAAAGTATTGGAAACAGTTAATATTTTATGAGATTTAGAAATGAAATTAATCAGCACTGTCTCCTCCTGTAGTGCTTACAGCAGTTATAAACAGAAGGGTGAAGAAAAAAATAAAAAATGAGGAAGATAGTCTCACTAGGACTCCAAATCCATGTCTAGGAACTGTTGTATGTATGGTCATACGTATAATCTGCAGCCTGTAAGAAGACCTCAGATTTGGCTTTGAAGAAAAAGTATTTGGGTATATCAGTCTTTGTTCAATGTGGTCTGGTGCACACCTCTAGCCAGTCAGGCCTTCCTTCCTCTACTGTCTCATTCTGTGAATTGATGATATCATACCTAAAGTAACTGACCTGTTTTGGAATAGGGAAGGTTGGAAAGACATCATCCTTGCAGCCAGACACATATTACAGAGAAAGACGTGTATGTGATTTTGACAGAAATTGGAATTTGCTTTGAGTGGATGATGGTTGTGAATATAGACGATGTGCAAACGGCATACTGGTGGCTAGTCACCAGACAGCATGTTGTAGATGCTTATTTCAAAATGATAGCAGGACAGCAAATGTCACTTCCAAAATAGCTATTATTTGAGTTGGAAAGGCGTGTTTAACATGTTTTTTTTAGTCAGGAAATGAAAATGGTTTAGAAAGTTGTTAGACGGTAGCCAGACAAAACTAACACTGCATTCAAATAGCACAAGCTCCTCAGAAACAGACTAATAATTGTTTGTGGAGAATATTCAACAAATAACTTCAAATAAACAAGAGGAAAGGAGGATCTGTTCCTGGACAGCTTGTGGGCAGAGTAGGTGTCTAGCTTATATTCGTGCCTGTATTTGGCTCCTGGCAGATTAATTCCTTTTGGCATGAGATGTAGCCTGTTACAAAATTGGCTACACATGTACAAGTCCATACTCCATTTCCTTTAGGGTTGCTAGGCTCAACAGTGTTTGCCCTCAGTGGCAAGGCAAGCATGTAAATTAATAAATGTCCTGTTAATGAGTACACTAAATAGGAAAATATCTGAACTGGAAAAATACCAACTGTACAGGTTTTTCATGTTGGTTAATCAAATTAGCTAATAGGATAAAAGTCAAGGGTTATAATAGACATAACTGTGAGAATTTAGTTTTGTCTCAAATATACCTTTCTACATCAATAAGAAGTCTTTCACAGAAGTTGTGATGTTATGTGAGCTTAAAAGCAGTGTGATCGGCATGTTTATCTGTTAAAGAAAACAACCAAACATAATTTCTTAATCTAAACTTTCAGATAACTGGTGGTATGTATCAAAAGCAGCTCCATCTGACTTTACCACGCAGAAAGCAGGCTGAGCAAATTCTAAGTATCCCATCCTGGATTTCTAGTCTGACTCTGCTTTTTTCACATGCCTTATTCATCCCTGCTCTTGATTGGAATTGAAAGTCTGTTCTCTCCAGTTTTCAAGCTTTGAGTTTCCTCTCCAAATGTGTTAGCTGTCTGGAGGCCAAACATCTACCACCTTCTCCCCTGTTGCCTCTTGAATGCTGGAGGGGAGTTTTAAGGAAAGATGCCATAAATTTGACTTGAAATGTTACCCTGAGTGCATTGGTTTTGCTTTGCTTATACTGTAAGGTGTTTACTATGAATTCAATTAAATGTAATCCAGCAGCAAATGTGTTAAGGCTTAGGGATGTGGGGAGGTTGCACTGCGATACAAGTTACAGAAAGTAACAAGCACGCTGCCAAACCCAGCTCTTAGTTTTAGAGCCCTTGGAATACAGTCCTCAGACGTACTATTCTTCATTAAATAAACACAACTTTTTGTTATTGTGGTATGTGGCTGATTTTTATGCACAGAGCAAGACAGGGGCTTAGCATGGATCTCTAAGTATTTGTGCCTGCAAGGGCAGCAAGAGAAATCAGAGACTGGTGGAGTTAAAATTCAGTGGGATCGAAGGTCAAGTAGAGCTATATCAAACTGCATTAGCCCTAATTAGCTGCACTTGGCACATGTTGTCTAAATGATGTCCAAAAGTCAGCAAGCAGGCGAATGTCCTATTCCTGATTAGGAACCAGTGTTGGATACTCGTCCTTGGTTCCTTTGAAAGCTTCCCTGGGGAGATTAAACTGAGCATCAGGGAGAAGAGCCCTGAGCACTGTGGTTGTGCAAGGTGTCATCAGAGGGAGGAGGAGGACAGGAGTGTGGAAGGCTGAGGTGCCTCCTGGCTCTCGCAGCACCAGCTGGCAGAGGTGCACCAGCCTCTCAAAGCAGCATGCTTGGCTGCCACCATCACCTAAGCTAGCAGAGCTCCAGCCAGCCACAGAAGATGGTTGTTGCCAGGAAAGTCTTTGACATCTGGAGTTCTAGCCATAAATAAAACATTGCAAGCTTGAAACCTGTTAACAGCCCTGCAAATCCTGGAATAGTAAATACATGCGTGGTTGAATTAGAATAATATGGTATCGAAAAAAAAATAATAATAACTCACCTCCTTTTCATCATGATTCTTTATGTGAACAGTGCTGTCCTCCAAGTAAAATAATGTGCTTACCGTGTCTTGCCTATAAAAAATGAGAGCATAAACCTTGCAGAAAGGGAAGAGTGTAAGTGCCCAGCAACAAAGAAGGCTTTAAAATAAATAGCCTTTAATTCCTATAAATGTCCTGGTGATGACAAGTTACAGACGGTAGAGAAGTCTGATTTTCCTCTGCCTGGCACAACCATTTGCCTGAAATTTGGATGTGAAATGCTGATTCAGTGGTTCCTACCTATAGCATGGGTTCAAATCATTGTGGGAGCTAAGCTCAGGGTGGAAGGAGGCACAGCTCATCTGGGTTCTGTTCCTCGTTGGTATCACTTGGTTAGCTCAGGCTGGGGAAGTTCCTTAAACTCAGTGGCTGCGTTTTACTCACCTGTGAATCTGAAGTTTCCTCTCAAAAGCAATGTAAAATGAATATTTTATACTGCACTTTCAAATCCTCATATACAAGGCACTAACATTGAGAAATATTTCATGGACAGAACCAGCCACGGTGAGATCTGCTTCTCTTCATGTAGCTTCTTTCAAAGATCAGAAACTGTTTGGACTCCTAGATGAAACAGTCCAGTGAAACAAGATGAACCCATGGTTCCCAACATGCCTGTGATCTGTAACATCACAGGAAAATCAATGGGTCAGATAATCCTACTAGGATAGCCTGGGAATAATCATTAAAGCCTTTTTTTTTTTTTTCCATTTGTCTGAGCTGGGCTTTTGTGGTCTTCATGCTGAGCATGCCAATAAAATTTCCTAAAAAATCCTGTGAAAGAAACCTACTGATTTTTTGACACAGCTCATCCCAAGGGCTGGTAGGAAACACAAAGCAGCCCCTTGGCTTCATCAGCCTGCGGGTCACCAGATGGGACCTTTGCAAGCTAACAGGCTGGATTTGACCCCCAGGAAAGCCAGCCTCTTAAATACAAATAGCTGTCCAGGCTGCAGAAGGAAGATGGCATTTTCCCACCATTTGCTGACTGGTCTGTTGGAGCTGCTTTTCAATAGTGGCTATTTATATTATTAACAAATACTTTGGAGTGTTTGGGGAGTACTTCTGGCCGCCTAGGCTTGTTTGCAAAGTGCACTCCTGTTAATTTGACTAAACCTTAAGAACTGTGGAGTATTTGCATCTTGGTCTGCTAATAAATCTCATGGTTGAAACTGGTGAATGTGCTGAGTGGTTTTGTAGCCACAGTAGAATTCAGTAGGAGCCAAAAGGTGCTCGGCATCTTGCAAAATCTCATTTCAGGCTTATAGCTATATAATTTTACTTATTTTTTAATGTTTCATTCCTGGCTTATAGCTGTATATTTTTTATTTTTATTATTTATTTTGTGTTTCATACTCGTTCAGTAGAATGTGTCCTTTGCTGGATCCACTGTATTAATTGATCTGTTAGTTAATAACAGAAAAAGCTTATCAAGAAGGGAAAAGCTGCCATAACTTGGTACGGCACGATTGGGGTCTTAAAATTGTTTCTGAAAAAGAAGACACTAGCACAGCAAGTTGCTACATCCGAGCAACATCCCGTTGTGAAATCTCCCATTTTATTGAACGTGTAAGCGCGGAGGTATTTCGTGTAATGCCTCCAGAGGAAGGCAGAGGGTACGTTTCTGCGAGTATCGGAGCGTTATTGATAAGCCGGCGATGCATGCTGTCGGGCGCCGAGCCCGGCTCGGGGCTCCCCGAGGCCGCAGGAGCGATGAGCGGCCGCCCGGCTGCGAACCGGCACGGAGCGCCGGCGGGGCTCGGCCGTGACGGGGAGCAGGGGGGGCGCACCGGGGGCAGGTAGCGAGCAGGGGCTCGGAGGGCTCGCCCCGCGCCGGGGGGAGGCCGAGCGGGGTCCGCAGGGGCCGGGAGCCCGTTCCGCAGCCGCCCGGGGAGGCTCCGCACTGCGCCCGGGGGCTCCGCCGCGCTCCCGCCCCGACCCGGGGGCGGCCCCGGGGGGCTCGGGGGGGGCCGCGCCGGTGACGTTGGGCTTGCGGCAGCCCCGAGCGGCAACGGGCGAGCCCCAGCCCCAGCCCCAGCCCCGCCGCCCGGTGCTGCGGCAGAGGGCGGCGGGCCGGGAGCCGGCGGGCGGCCGCGGGGCCGTGCCGGGAGCGCCGCCCAGGAGGGCTCCGGCGGCGCCAGGATGTAGGCGCGGGGCGGCGGGGAGCTGCCGCCGGCGACGGGCTCGCCATGAAGAAGCACTCGGCCAGGGTGGCCCCGCTCAGCGCCTGCAACAGCCCCGTGCTCACCCTCACCAAAGTGGAAGGTAACGCGGCGGCTGGAAGGGGGGTGCCCCGGGTGCTCCCCGCGCTTGGCTCCCCTCCCGTCCCGTCGGGGAGCGGGGAGCCGGCAGCGGCCCCGCAGCCGGTGGGCGAGCTGCTGCCCGGTGGCACCCCGGTGGGACGGGGGGGGGACGTCGGGGGGAGGCCAGCCCCGCGGGAGGGACGGGGGGACCCCTCCAAGAACCTGCCCTCGCCTCCCGTGCCAGGCTCTGCTGTGGGGCTGTGTGGGGGCTCTGCTGCCACAATGGGCATCGGGAGCCCCTCCAGGACGGCGGGGAGCTCTGGAGACGTTCAGACTTGGAAAGGGGCTGGGTGCGATCAGGGGTTCCCCCAGAGAGCCCTGAGGCTCCGGGGGAGCAAGTGGGAGGCCTGGCTGGAGGAGCTGCAGTCGTGGGGAGAAAGAAGGCTGTAGGCTGTGTCCTAGAGCTAGGCAGAGCTGGTGAGATGGACGGGGGAGAGCGGAGATCGGAGGAACTCAGAGGGTGCAGGTGAAGAAGAGGAGTTCATCTGAAGGGTGCATAGGGAGCTGAGCTCCTAAAGGAAGGGCAAAGAGGAAGGCACTGGCTTGGGGGACCCACTGGGGGATGTGGTAGTTGGTGGAGAGAATGGGGTTGGTGAGAGAGAAGGGTTGGCTCGGGAGCGGAGGGAGGCAGGTGGCGACAAGCAAGAGGCAAAGGAGGGGAAGAACGAAGCCAAAAGGGGAATGAGAGGGCAGGAAGAGGTAAAATGTGAATGTGAGACTCCATGGAAAGTTCATGAAGAAGAAGAAAAATAATAACACTGAAAAACTGAGGGGGGAAAAAGATAGGAAAAGAAAAATGGTAGCAATATATCTGTGCAGAAGAAAGGGAAAATGCAGAAATGCCCAAGGAGGGGGACAGGAACTAAAATCACCAAGTAAAGTGAAAAATGAGGAGTACCCGAAGGCTGTGATTCCTGTTCATGGGGAATACAGCTGTTGCATTCTCCCAGCATAAAAACTGCTGTAGAGGTAGGAGAATGGATCTCAGTTTGCTGAGTGAAAGAAGCAGCCAGATTTTAATTATGCCGTAATTATAATAAATAAAAGCCCTTGGAGTTAGCCCTGTGCCCACCAGACTGTTTCTCTCAAGGTCTGTATTGGAGGCTCCTCTGGGCAGTGAGCATGGCTTCCTTTCTTTTGGTGCACTGCACAAGCTTTGTGAATCATAAATAATAATAACCCACTAGGTTCCAGCTTTGAAATGTGGGTCATATTCTGTCTCTACCAGTTCAAATACAGTTTATTGCCTACCTTATATAGAAACAGAGGCAGAGCAATCTTCCCCTGTGCTGCAAAATTGAATCCTTTCAAGCACATCCATGTCCACTATGTGTACCAGCTCCCTGATACCGTACCACCGCCCACCAGGGACTTTGTTGACCTAGTTGGACTTTTCCTTCCTTAGTTCAGATTCTTCTTTCTGTTATCATCAACGGCAACATCTAAATTGCCCTGCTGGTGTATGATAGAGACCAGATGTTGTCTAAAAGCAGGTAAGAGTTTCCTTTGCTGCTTGTTTCCTTTTAATGAAACAGACCGGCTTTGTTTGAGAGCTTCTCTTTCCAAATCAATTGACAACATTTCCTTTCAGACTAATATTGACTAATTTTGCCAGCTGGTGTTTAGAGTCGTATGGAAAGCCAGGATGTAGTTATAGCCTGAAGTGAGACAGTGGGCGTACAGTGGACTGCTTTCTTCCCTCGGTCTGGCTGCTGTACCTCTGGCAAAGATTTGTCTTCCCAAAGTTTTCTTGTAGCCAACATCCCTTGCAAAGACACAACCAGCACTGCAAGCTCAAGACAGCAAAAACTTTGCTCTGCTTCGTAGGTAAGCTTATTTTCTTCCCTACCAACCATCACCAAAGCCTTTCAAGGATCTTTGGTGGAACACCTGGGAATATGTTTCTGTATAGGACAGTTAGCCAAGAGGAGCCTTTCATTGATATGCATTGCCGAGCAGCCTTCCAGCATTCCCTTTATATTTTCTTGTCGGTGCAGTGGCTTCTTTACTTTAAAAGGAAGATAAGGACTTTGTGCGCCTTCAGAAGCGTGACTGCCATTTCAAATTATTTCAGAGATTGAATCATCAGTATGCACTGAGCCTGCTGTACCAGCACTTTTAAAGACAACTCTATCTACACGCATCACTCAGGCAGGCAGTAACCATACCATGTGTTTTGTGTGCCTGGTGCCATTGTGCACGCTTCATATTTTGAGAAATGTAGGCTCGGTGCCTGTTTTGTGCCTGTCTATCTTTCTGTCATTGTTTTTATCACCAATTTCTATCCATACTGCATTTCTCTTGGACCAGCCAATTGCCTGATTTCACCCTCTTTGTACGTGAAAGTTCAGAGCACTTGGAGGACTGTCTTCCCTTCCGTGGGAAGGTAAATATCCATCCCTGCTCTGCATCTTGGGATCTTCCAGAGGCAGGTGACATCAGCTTTCACAAGAAGCTCCAGGACAATCACCTTGCCAGAGGAAACCCATCCTTGGCTTAATTAGTCCATACTTAGAGCTTGTTATTCTCAGGCTTCTGGCACCAACAAAGTAGTATCACAGCCTCCCCATATGGCACCTTTTCCTCTGCACTGTCATGAAAAGTGGCTGGTGGTATTCAAAGTTGCTTGTGACATGAATAATATCCCTTTGTTTTCAATTATTGCACATATATGTCTCAGTGTAGTAGCTGTGGAACTGGATTCCTCCACCTGCTCTTTTGGAGTAACTTTGCATCATGGGAGTTGCAGGGAATTTTTACAATTACAAATGGGAAGTGAATTTGGCCTTTAATGTATTTTGTGCCTGCAGGGAATTCATCACAAGTGTATCAACACTGTAATTACTTCAGTAATAAATCTTTTTGGCTTCTTTAGCAAGCATAGGCTGAAGATCCCAACCACAGCAAAAACTTCCATGAGCGGCAGCATGCCTCCCTCAGCTATGTGATTCTTATTATCCTCATTTTGCAGATGGGGCAGACGAGAAACTGCAGAATGAAGCAGCTTATCTAAAAGCAAGCAGCACATCTTTTCACAGAACAGGGGAGAAAAGACCTACAACAGATAGAAACAGACCCCCTAAGCCCCGAATTTGTGTTCTGGCCACTGGAGGGCACCCCCAAGGCTGGATGTGGTCAGGGTGCGAGAGGACTTCTTTTAACTGGTCGCTGATTTCCTGCATGTTCCTAATTAAACTTCCTTTTTTGGGGAAATAAGCTCAAATGCTGCATAAATACATCTCTGCATGAATACTGTGCCGCTGTTAGCAATGTTCTGCTGCTGTCATCTGAAGGTTTTGCTAATCAGACCGTGCTTGTTCATACTTTGGCTGAGTACTAGGACAGACCCCATGAAAGTTGCACCCAGGAGTAGGCATTTGTAGAGCAAGAATTGTGCCCACTGGTCTTTTTTATGTGAGATATGTACATTGCAAAACTATACAGTGCTCATGCAGTTCTAGAAAACAGAAGAAATGGGAGAGCAGGAAAGGCTGGTGAGTCAGTTGTTCAGCCAAGGCTGCTGGTTCGCCCGTGCTTCCCCACTGAAGTGGCCTTTGTGAGGAACGCATGCTGGCTTCTGTGTGGAGTAATTAATTTGCAAAATGTTTGCTTTCATTCAGCCTGTCTTCTTGCACAGAAGACAAAAAATAGCTGATTATTTGATGTGGACATTCACAATCACGGCAGAAACCATAAAACCCATGCTTCGTTTGTTCCAGGGCTGTGGTAGCAGCTTTCACTCACTCCTGGCTGGAGCTGGGACAAAATGAATGCTGTAGGGGTGAAGTTAATGGTAACAAAAGGCAGGGGCTTTGCATACAGGTGTGAGAATGAATGAGGTGTGTAATTTGCCATTTGTCTGTTTCTCCATCATACCTGCCGCCATGCACTGTTATCCCAGGGTAAAGTCAATGTAGCTTACTCCTCTGCTGGAAAGGGGGCACCCTATTTCACATTTACTGAGTGGTAAATGCACACAGGCAATAATTACACTCTGGCTTTAACCCATGGCAACTTCTGCCCAATTTTCCTATTTCTTGCAGCATTTTTACCTAATACAACAGCCTATTTGAGCAGATCGTGCTCCAAAGGAGTGAGGAGTTTCTTGTTTCATAACACCTGGCACCCTTCCCAAATGGTGCAGTGCTTTCCTAGTCTTTAAACAGTCTTAAAATGAGCCGCTCTTAGCTGTGCTAGGCTTACTCACTGGGGATTCCTGCCAGCTCATCTTTGATCGTGTCCCACTCATTGTTTTCTATACCATCTCGCCTGTGCATACTCATAATCTATAGGTTTAGAGGTGACTCATTGCTTCTGCACTGTATATCCCCTCCCCAAATGATACAAAAATAAAACGAATGTATGAGACCATTTTGATGTTACTGAACTAATGCTAGAGCAGGAGCTTTAATGCATCACGGAGCAGAAAGATAAGTTATTAAAGATTTATCCAAGCTTCCTTACTTTAGTGGCTGAAACGAGCCAATATGTAGACAATACAGACAAACAATATTTTCATTTACAGTGACAGAACTTAAGAATAACATCAACCATTGGATAATCTTCTGAGACTTTCTGTAGATCACAGTCCATTACATTTCACCCACATATCCCTAAATGAAGCAAGGTGCATTTTCTTGTCATCTTGAATCAATTTAGGCATTTGCTTTCAAAAAAATAAGCAGATTACTAATCCATCTATTTAATCATAGATTTCTCTCGTGAGAAGGTGGAACAAAGGCTAGTAAAAAGAAATATTAAGTCACCAGAATGCATCGTGCGTTATCTCCTAATTTCATTTGATAATATTTGTAGAAGAAAATTTCATGTCTCTCTTCAAATAGCCTACAATTGCAGATGGAAGAGTATGTAGCATAGAAGCAGCTCAGTATAAGAGCTAGGGAAATGACCAGAAGTTCCACATGAAAGTCTACTGTCGCGTAATGTGTATTCCCTAGCCATTGCCTAGTTACAGGGCACATGAGTAGTATTTTTTACATTGTACCTGTTTTAGCCCCTTATGCTCAGTTACTCTTTGTTAATTATAAACTGTGAGATGTCACTGCAGACCTGGACAACATCCTGCAGAAGCAGGAATTTGGTTGGTAAGAGAGTAGATGAACTTTGTAATCATCACTGATTTTTGCTGGCAGTCACTGCAGCATCAGATCAAAGGCAACAGGAAACAAGGTGTTCTTTGCATTGCAGAGATGACCTGCTTTCAGGCAGAGATGCCCACCAAATGTGTTGGCACCGTGTACTGGAGAAGCCAGGCACCACCTCCAACATTGTCTGCCTGATTCCAGGAACTTAAATCCACTCTAATTTGTCATAATGCAGAGGAACCTTGCCTTGAAATTTTGAGAGTCTCACACAAGGCATAAATTTCTCCATGGGATCTAGTACCCTTTGGTTATACAAAAATTATACACTGACTTTTCTTGATGTAAGAGGAATGGGTTTTGCTCAGCATCGCTATTTCTGGCCATAGAACAAACTCCTCGAAGGAAAGACCCGTGAGTCCCATAAGCCTTGTAATTCGGTCATGGAGAATATAGAAGTGAGGAAATATGCTCTGGATATAGCTTTTCCACAATCACCTCACATTCCCTAGTGCAGTTTTCAGCAAAGATTGTATTTATGGCTGAAAAAAGTACAAGTATGTCTTCTATAGGTGATTGAAACAATAAGAGGTTCCAAAAACCTTTCTTATTGAAAAGAGGAAAAGGTAATTATCAGAGAGAAAATGGAAACTGGAATCCTTACGTGTAATATTTTCTTGCTCAGAGTTGTACCCATTTTCTTGGTGCCAACAAGGGTCTAGCCAAGCCTAGATTTGTTACCAAAGGAGACCCAGCTTTGGGGGAACTTGCCAGTGAGAAGTGAGGAGGCATCCTCTTGTCTATTCTGGTACATCCTTGAGCAGCAACTCATGTGAGGACTTTCTGGTTATATGTCTGCTGCTCCAACCATTGTGAGCAGACTCAAATCCATTTCAAGTCCACTCTGTTGTCTGGTCATTAGCTGACAGAGAACAAATGCTCTGAGTATCATGTTCTGAATTTAAGACCTAAAAAA
This sequence comes from Netta rufina, assembly GCF_964035555.1. NCBI lineage: Eukaryota > Metazoa > Chordata > Aves > Anseriformes > Anatidae > Netta > Netta rufina. The sequence goes on from NC_140125.1 coordinate 26,361,518, forward strand.
GCATCGTGTTTTAGGTTCAATAGCAGGTTATCCCTTTATCTACTAAGAGAACAATCAGCTGGACTTAGAATTCAGTGTGCAAGAGACCAATGGGCTCTAACAAAATCTGTTATCTAAAACTGTGTATACCTGAATACCAAGCAGCTCAGCATTTCAGAAAGCTCTATAAGGGAAAAACAACATTGTCTCATTTCTGAAAAAATGCAGCCAGTGTAGCTGGTTTACCACTCAACATAATACCTGTTTATATGTCCTGATACGGATGTGGTATTCATATTAGTATAAGTAGCTGAGTACAAGCCTTTGGCAATTAAACCATTGCTCAGGAAAGATGTGGCACTGAAACTGCTGGCTAATACAGTAGTTTTCTGTAGAGAATAGGCTTGTTTTTTTTTCACCAGAACAGACAACCATTGCTTAAACCTTTGTTCCAGATGAAATTTGCAAAGCCTCCAACTCACATTTGCCCAGAATCCAGTTTTGGCCATGGCTTATTTTTATTCTAATGCAAGTTGTATTTCCATAGAGATGCTGGTCTCCTCAAAATAAATGGCAAAACTCCCAGCTGCAATTTTTATTCAGGAAGGAAATTCAGAATAATGAAAAAAAAATCTAATTTTTCGTACTATCAAGAATACGTATCTCATAATCAGGATTATTCTTTACATCCATTTACAGATGTTACTTTCCAGTACCACAGTGTACTGTAATAAGCACGCAGTATTACCAGTTTTCACTCTGGACTTCAATCATGCATTCTGCTTAATAATAAAAAGGACAGTATTTAGGGGAACTCCTCACCCCACAACATTCAAAGTGGAATATCATGTTTTAATGAGGCTCATTTCAATGCAGCAATTTTAATAGAATTTCTAAGCAGTTGCCTCTGAAGATAAATTAAATGGATTACAGTCCAAATTGCTGCAGTACAGAGTTGAGAATTTATCAGCTCTCTCTGTGTCACTAACAGGAATTAGAATATAGATTTTGCAGAAGATCTTGCTGGATTTGACAGGAATAAAGGAATATATATATGCTAGGGAGGAGCACTATGGTTTTGAGTAGTACTTAAGGATAAGGATTTAGGAGTACCTGTTAGAGTAAACTTATGCCTGCCTGGCAACATAAGCTATACAGATGATTCAATAGCATCAGTGATATGGGACACAGATTTCCGTAGATAAAAGCACAGGAGACTCATCTTGACTGCCTACAAGCCAACAGACCTATTTCCTACCCTGCTGAAATTAAGGTGAGATAATCAGATATATTTGAATGTCCTTCATAGACTATCTTAACATTTATTTTTTATGATTAATTAATTTATATAATAAATTCCAGTAGAAAAAAAAAAAAAAAAAAAAAAGGTCTGAACTCAATCTGCATTTGTCTTGCTTTGAATCTGTACTTATACAGAGTTCCCATTTACAGGTACCTACATCCCTTGTAGAATTTATGCTGTAGCCTCAAACAAATTCAGACCTTCTGACCTAATAGGTTAATACCCTGGGTTTGTTTTTTAAAATAATCTCTACTGTGAATTTCTAAAATTATCTCCTGTATTTATTTATTCTTAATGTAGTCATGCTATTCCGTGATCAAATTAAGTAACATAATTTTTATCTGTTACTGTAAGGCAAAGTATTTAGAGAGTACTTTTACAGTTTCCTAAATATTGTCTAAAAATCCACACATGCGATGCCATTTTGACCAAGTATTCTCATTTAAGAACTGATTTTATGAAGATTTATGGGGCTTTGTCATGTTTCCATCATGATGCATTAATTGGTATTCATTGAAAAATGTAAAACCAGTCTGTTAGACCTTCAGGACCTACCACAACAGGGAAGTTTGGGTATTGAGCATACAAACACTAAGCATTACAGTCCCATCAACCAGCCACCCATGGACACTGCCAGCTTCCTCTTAGGAAGCTAGGAGCAATTTCCTCAAGAAGCACATGAACAGTCACCTGTGGGACCTGACCAAAGGTCCTTCTGGTCCTATCTCCAGCTTGGTGGAATTGATTGGGAAGGTGTTTTTCTGGCCTGAGATGCATCTCTTCCATTGTGGGCGTGCTGTCAGTTGAAATTTCCCTCGATGCAGAAAACAACTTTTTGCTGTTTTCTGTGTTGTTCCTAATAATTGCTGGCAGTTAATAATTTTCCTTTTTTTTGGCTGCTCCTGAACAGTAGGCTGTCTTTCTGTGGGATGGCCTGGGAAGAGCTCAGGATCCCTCATGTTAGATGGTCAGAGCCCATCACTGTGTATGCAGCATGTGGTTTGCATACTCCCACCTGCACCTCTACATCTGTATGCATCTCCAGTCTGCTGTTTTATGACCATACCGCTTTGCCTGTCATCCTGCAGCCCTGGATGATCACTTCATTTCATTAGGAAACTGGCAGATCACCACTTGCCCCCGTGATATTTATAATTACATTGAAGAGTGCAGGTCCCACAGCAGGCCTCTGCAGGGCTCCAGTCACTCCTCTCCATTGCGTCCTTTACTCCTTCCTGGTTTCTTATCTTGCACTGGGCCTTTTAGTCATTCCTTCACCTTCCCTGGCTGCTTATTTTCTGTACAACCTTTTGGAGTGGGATTTTGTCAGAAGCCTCTTAAACACCTGGAAAGAGGAAGTGCATCTCCTTCATCATTGTGGCCATCCACCCCTGTCAAAGGACACTGGTGAGGCTGCAGGATGAGCGGCCTCGCCTGTCCTGTGGGCAGTGCTGAGAGCAGGCCTGAGCACGGCTTTATGCCGCACTAGGATGCCCGTCCCTCACTATTGCTTGCTCACTCTAGCACTTACTGCCCTGTTTCACAGCTAAGTTGTCAGCTAAGTGGCTGAGCTCTGCCTTTTGAAAAGCAGAGGGGGAGTGTGAGCTTGTCTTCCATGGCTGAGCACATAGGGCACCTCCTTGGGGTGGCAGCTCCCCAGGTAGAGGGAGCAGGGTGCCCATCTGCCCAGGGCCAGGGCAGCCACACAGCAGCAAAGCCAGACTGCTCAGAGTGGAATAAGCTCCCATTTGCTGGGAAGGCATAAACTGAGGAGGTCATTTGCCCAGAGGAGAAAAAAAAAGTGATGCTTTTGGCATGTTCCAATGATTACTTCAAATATAGACTAGAAATATTCCCTGGAGGTGACTTTTTAAGAGAGATGTAAACAACTGTGCTTTGAATCCTGGCAGGGTCTAGGTGTAAGAGAGGCACCAACCTGCTTAGGAGTCCACTTAGGCAAGCCCAGGAGCAGGTTCTTTGGCATTTGAGGAGCTCTAAGGGGTACGGGAGGAGGATACAGCTGGTACAAGCAGCTTGGCAAAACTAAAGCTCATTTGGAGAAGGAAGCAATGTCCCATTGTGCAGAAATTAGTCTCTCATTGCATTTCCATGCAGCAGAAACATAGGCCTTTGGGAAGGTTGTTGTATGGAGATTACAGGCTTCCAAAATGAAATATTAGCAGCTCCTTAAAACCAGCCATCAGGACAGTCTGTGAGAGGAGAGGTCATCATTAACAATGACATGGGAAATCTGCACCAGTGACTGGATGCTGTGACAGGTGACCCCCTCAGACCTCTTTAACCTGACCAACTGTGAAGAAAATGCCTGGGCAACAGATCTGAATAAATGCCAGTATTTCAGATTTAGACAGCTACAGAGGCAATTAGAGACGTAAATCATTTTGTGGACTTGGCACTTACTCTTCTCTTCACAGGATTATGCCTCAGCAGTTTTTAACAGCTTAGCTCAAAAATCCTGGACAGCTAAATAATGCATAGCTAGTGTGGTAGATGGAAATGGGATAAAAACACTTGGAGGAGTTTGGGACTCTGCTACTGAGGCAAATAGTTGTGTGAATATACCTCGTGTAGTGCCCAGCTCTGAGCCCCCTGCATGGCACGGGTTTCTAGAGCTCCTAACCACTCTGAGGATCAGGTGCTGGCTTACAGGAGACATCTCCCACATCTGTTAGAAGCAAATAATATTTTTGCAAGCTTTACAAACTTTCTGTGCAACACCCAAACATCTACAAAACATTTAAGAGGCTAGAAAAATACAGATGCCTTGAGGATGGCTCATTTGTAATTATTAGAGAGACCGGTGAGGATTCTTCTTTCTGTCAATGATTTTTCAGAAGCGTGCCTTAAAGAGCTGTTGAAGAATATGCTTACATTATACTCACATGCAAGCATGTTCATAGTCTGGGGAAGCTGAGGGAGTTGTACATTATCATTAGGCACATGTTTCAGTCCCTAACAGACAGGACCTTAGTCTGCGAGGGTCACTTTCTCTCTCTGAAAGGCTGGCAAGGGCACCCTGTGCTTTTGTAGTACTTCTTTCTGTCATTTGCTGTCGAGCTGGGAACAGCGAGAGCAGCTTGCTGCTGACAGCTATACATGCTTGTGTCGTGGGCCCAGCTCAGAGCCTGCCAGCGCTGCCTGCCATGGCTTTACCCTTGGTTCCTGACAGCGGTGGCGGAGAGGAGGGACACATCTCACCCTGCTTCGGGCACCTACACCAGAGACACCCACCTGCGGGCTTCTCTCCCCAGACTGTTTAGGGCTGGTGGAGAGAAACAAGCACTTGGAGAGGGTGATTCATCTGGCTTGTTTTAATCGTCTACTTTAGGATGAGATAAATCGTGCTATGGAAATGTCTTTTTTCTGTCTACTAACTATGCAGAAAGTGTAAATGACTGTCTCAGATATACAAGTCTGCACAGCAGATGTCTCAAACTGATAAGCTGAATGCCACCCTTGGTTTCTATCAGTATCACATTCTGAAGATACACCGTGAGGTTCTGCCTCATGGTGAGTCGTAAACTGGTGAGCTGTGCACAGGAGTCTTAAGCCATAAGTGAGGCTTAAAACCCTTGAAATGGTCTGGACAGGCTGCTTAAGGGGATGCCAGTGTGGGGTGGGTTTTCTGTAACCCACTGCATCTCTAGTCAGTGAGATAGGGCACTTCTTTGAAAGCATATACCTGATGTGGGATAAGTTGTGCCTTCTGGTGCCCATTTCTCTCCCTGGACTCAATTAGGAACTGGGGATGACTAGCTCCGGTGTGGGTGTTCCTACTGCAGGTTTCTGAACCCCTTTTTAGCCAAGAGGGGTCCTAATGGGGGAACAGAGAATGTGTGTTCTGGGATTGAGGATCCCAGAGGGCACTGGCATTGGAGGTGTTTTCCTTCAGGTGTTTCTGACTGCCACGGGAGACAGGTTGGGCTGAAAGGGAGGGAGGAATGGTTTCAGCTGGGATTTATGAAACAGGAAAAGGAATGATCAAAGAGGAGAAAGGAAAGCCAAATTTAGTAAAAGCAAGATAGGCATTTTTCAACTATCTCAGCATCTTGATTTACTCTTTTGGGGCATATAGTAGCATACAGAGCAGTCTGCTTCAAGGGGCAAAGGAAAAAAAAAAAAAAAAACAAACCAGGAAGTCTGGAGGAAAATACCCAGAAATAAAATTCTTTAAAGTCCTGCCTCATCTGTTCTGAAAAGCCATTTTGCCATCTTTAAATTGCTATGGAGTCTGATGCCAGCTGGCCCTTGTGCAGCTTTAGAAAGAGGATGAGAAGCTTCTCACCCACGTGTGGGTTTGCCATCACCCCACCTTGCACCTGTGACTTGTGCAAGGAAAACTGTCCCCATGGGGACACAGGGAGTGGACAAGGAGAACTACAGCTCTGGGGGTTGTGTATGGAGCCGGAAGGCAGGTCCCCAACACAGAAAATGAACAGAGGGGATGATGTGTGTATATATTATCTATAGCCTCCACCTTTTCCAAAGACAGTCTGGCTTTTTGTGACAGAAGCACAGAAAATCTGGGAGCACAGGAAATAATGAGCACGTGATGCAGTTTCACAGCCAGATAGTTAAAAGAAGTCCCTGCTTGTAACTCTTAATAAGCCAACAGTGATTTTTACCCCAAAATTTGTGGTCCATCACCATGAAATGTGTCATGCCTGGGATAAGTTTTTACTCCATGCAGCATGTAAATGCATCCAAAAAATGAGCATCCCTAGAAATTTAAGCCTTGAGCAGCAATATCACTGTAGAAGTGGTAGACTTGGTATTGTCTTGTGCTGAAAGTGATTGTCTTGGTGCATTGAACACAAAGTTAAATGTACATGGATGAGTCATTTTGCCTATGGAGTAGAAAGAACATGAGTAAAGTTTAGCTTTATTTTATAGGGACCAATTGCCATAGAATAGACCTAAAAAATAGCGGTGTTGCATACAAGCTGTCCAGATGAACTGCTAGCTTATGAGTACGTGCATGGTGTAACAGGGAGCAGGACAGGCATCTTCAGCCTGGAAGATCCTCACCACGCTGTCTGTAGCGGAGTGTCCATCAAACACTGCATTACTTCATACTGAGTGCCTGGTGGGTCAGGGCATGTGGTTGTGATTTTCCCCCTTTTCAGTGGGTGCCAGAACCACTGGACCCCAGAGACCAGACACATTATCCTGCTGTCTCAGTGACCAGTTCTTATTTTAGGAAAAATAACACAAGTTCAGTGTTGTCATTCAGAGCACCTACCTGTCTTAGGATATCATATATCCCAGTGGCTTCAGGCATGTTCCCTGCTGTTAAATATCTTCAGCAGAAAGGGGTTAAAGCTGGTTTCATGCTCCTTGGCCCATGGGAAGCATGCCAAGGGGAGTTCCTGAAGGTGTGGGAAGTGTTTGGTCTTCCAGTGGCAGCGCCCATTAGAAAGGCTTGGGGGGGAATTAAAATTACAGCCATAATTGCAGGACGTGTTTGGTAGACAGTAAAGAAGGTGCTGGTAGCTGCACATTATTTGGTGAAGTTAAAGGAAACCAATGTATCATTGTACAGCAAACTGAACTCCAACCAGTCTATGCCAGGCAACAGGGGAAGAAGGAACATTACTTACAAGCAGTGGTGTAAAGAAAATGTATTAAAATGATTAGCATGAGCTAGAGCCTCAGCCTTATTTCAATTCTAGCTTCTTCCGGTGTTTAGAAGGTAGCTTTTGAGTTTCCCATTGTATGTTTAACACAATGCTACATTAACTTTGGATAATTCATTGGCCTGCTGATGCATCTCCCATTATGTAGGAAGCTGCCCACACAGTCTTCTATTGAAAACTGAAATAAGTGAAGAGTTCAGCAACGTCGCCATCTCTTTAAAGCCACTCAGCAACACCAACAGAAATCGAGATGTTTATTCCTTTGCTGCTGAATGCTCTTCATAGATCTCAAGATATCAGACGGTTACAAAATACAGCTTTGCTAGGCAAACTAATGGTACTTTTAGCTCAAATCAAACATTTATTTTATGTAGAAGAATAATTAAATACTTCTCTCCTTTGGAATAAACCTTTCATTTAATAATGTATTAGCTTATGTAAATATAAATTTAGGTTAATCTGAAATAAGATGTCTTAAGAGATTGTCCATTCCAGCCACTGATTCCCACCAATATAAGGAAGGACTTCCATATGTGGATCCCTTAGTCTGCTTTGAGCATGGATAAGTATTTGGCAGTATAGTCCCTCATTATCCTGGCTGTATTTACATTTCTCTTTCCACCTTTCAATGCATGCAGTGGCCTTCAGATGCTTTTGAAGTTGTAGGCTTCTGGCTTCCAGCATAAATCACTATTACTTCACGCTTACAGTGAATGAGCCAACTAAACAAATCAGCCTTTAAGAGAAATCCCTGCTGACTGTTGCATGCAGGTGACTTGATGGCTTCAGGAGATGTTGAATGGAGTTAGTTTACAGCAGGTGAAAGCCCTAAAGACAGTGGCCTGCTGCTGAGGTCTGCCAGCACCTTTTGATCTCAGTAGGAATCGAACCACCTAGCGCTGCATTGCTCATTTGTTTACAGCCTGGACACAGCATCTGCTGATAGTGGTAAGATGTCAGGACTCTAACAATTCATGTTTAAGGATATAAGTAAAAATCAGAAATAGAAATAGTTGCTGTCTTTCAAAATCATCTCCTGGTTTGTACACTGTCCGTAAGTGGGCCATTGGGTGCTGAGGTGTGCGGCTGAGGAGCTGCCTCTTCTCTGGGGTGCTGGATGCTGGGTCCAGCTATAAGGCATGTGTGAAACCCGGCTTTCCAGCAGCATCCTGGGCTTGGTTAAACCAGGGAGAAGGCAACGTGCTGTGTCACATCTGGTGCAGGACTCAAGCTGAAAAAAGTGAGGGCTGTTTAGTCTGAGATGCTGTTCAGGGCAGCCTGTGGGTTGGTCTAGTTGTTGGCAGCTGCCTCAGGAGAACTAGGGGCCACAGAAGTGCTGGGTGATCCAAGTTCAGCATTAGTCATGCTACGAATGTTGCAGTGAGGATGCTCACTGCAGGGTTACTACGTTGTCCCCTCCCTCCTCTTAAAGAAACGTCATATTGCATAAGCTGCCCAATTCCACGTTTTCCAAGACAATAACGATTCCAGCTATTGCTGCAATCCCCTTTGCTGCTCTATCAAATTCAGTGCTGTGTTTTTCATTTATCTACATGTTCTTAAAGCATCAGTTTTAAGCAGCGTGTTAAATCTTTCTACATACATCAGAACATGTAATTTTAATTTCCATTTACTCAGTGGCTTTTAAATCTAGAGGTGATAATTATTATTTACATTCTAACCATGCCTTAGTTGAACCAGAGGCCTTGCAATGATCTAAAAATGAATGACATTTTGTGGCAAGATCTGTGTTTATTTGTTTATTTTGGCTGGTAAAGCCCCACCTGACTTCAGAAGGCCCCAGGATGGGAAAACTAAAATTCTGCCCGGATTTCCTCAGTAAGCCTTGTGTTTTCTTCTCCCCAGGGGATGAGCGCTCCCGGGAGTCTCCAGCCCCAGCAGAAGCACAGATGCAAGCCGGGGCAGAAGGCGGTGGAAGGGTGAGCCGCTGTTGCTGGAAATGCTCCGTGACACAACTCAAGAAAATTTTCTGGGGTGTGGCCGTGGTCTTGGGTGTCTGCTCCTCCTGGTCGGGTTCAACCCAGCTAGCCAAACTAACCTTTAAGAAATTCGATGCACCCTTCACTCTAACATGGTTTGCAACAAACTGGAACTTTTTATTCTTTCCTTTGTATTATCTTGGACATGTTTTTAAGTCAGCTGAAAAGCAGTCTCCAAAGCAGAGATACAGGTATGGGAGCTTTTATTTTTTTCTCCTGTGGCTCTTGCATGTTGCTCTGCCTCTAAGCCAACATTTTGTGCATTACATCAAACCCGCAGTTGCTTTCCTCTTCAGGTTTGTTAAAAGGTGCTCTGAATTCATTCTGTTGTATGCTAGCTGTTGCTATTACTCTTAATACAGTTTGATTCCGAAAGGACTAAGTCTGGGTTTATTAGAAATACATACAAGTCAGTTAATGAAAGTCCACCGTTTCTGTAATTACTTCTCAAGAGTTTTCTGTACAGACTCCTGTGGCCATCATTTTCTTTATTAGTATCTTCTTCCTCTACCTTACAGCTGACTTTTATGGCAATGTCTGAGTAAGCAGAGAAAGCTCTTCTTTCCACAATCAGGACTTGTGCAGTGCCTCGAATAGCCAAGTAAAAGGTATTACAGTATTTTCCTGGCATTATGCCCCTGACACCTAAGGCCAGACTCTGATCCCAGTTAAACTCGAGCTGTTTTGTTTATTTCCGGGAGGAAGTGCAGTCATAACCGAGGACAGTGTTTTGTCTTCAGCACACCTTTTCTTCACAGCAAGCCAAACCCACTGAGCCTAAAGCACTCATGGAAAGCCCTGAGTGCCCATCCTCCCTGAGAGGTGAGGATGCTCTAGCTGCTCGAAGGACTGCCTCTTGGTGAGCACTCCTTCATCTCATCTCCTTTTGGCTTCAGGGAGGCGCCTGGGACAGATGGGATGAATCAGCCATCAGGACGTCCTGTGTCAGAGCCTCCCTGATACATGGAAGGATGTGAACAACCTTTTCCCCTTCTGTTACACAGTGGGACTCACAGCCTTTTAATGAAGTAGCTCAGAAAATAAACAGTAAGAAATGCACATTTCTCAGCTTCCAGCTGTGCAGCAGTGAGGAGGAAACTCACAATGGGAAACATAAGAAATCAGGTTACTCAGTTATACTGATTATGCTATACCTCTTATTACCAGGGTTAAGGTTATTAATGTTTAAATTGTGCTTATTAGCCATTATTGTATTTTCTTTCTCTCCTAAATCACTGAGGCAGCTACAGATAAAGGAATTTCACTGTTCACTGCAGGTCCTAAAGCAGTCCAGAATTAAAGACATTTGCATAAGATGCTGTGTTTCCTGCACTTCAGCCTTCAGTTTGTTGTTTAGTCCATAACAGATATGGGGGCTTCAGGGTTGAGAAAAGTATGGAGGTTAGAGAAAGAAAGAGCTTAATCTAAAAACAGGAACAAATGCTAGCCCCAAACAGCTATATTCTAGTTTCTTTGTTCTGTCAGTATTTTTCTTTCCAGTTGCCATCAGACAATGTTTTAAATACTGATGAATTCTGGGGTGAATGGCTGTGGTTCACCAGATCCCTGGGGTTAAAACCAGAGTCTTATGCTCCTCATTGCCACAGTTAATTGATATGGGTGATGGTTTTCTGTCTTCCATTTAATTAAATGATGACTGAGTTGAAGAGCAGGTGCAAGCCCTGTAGCCTATTTGGGATGCAGGGGGACATCATTACAAATAAGCCTACAGCAGGCTTAGTGAAGAATGTGCATTTGTGAGTCTGACTAGCATATTGACTGGGGTTAATTTGCAGAGTTTTTATTGGTGTCAGGGTCAACAGATATTTGGAGATTTGGCTTTGTTTCCTCTCTTTGCTGCAGGTTTTTTTTTTTTTTTTTTTTTTGTGGCTTTGAGCAAGTCACTGCAGACCTCAGATTCCTTTGTACTCTCTGCATGAGACAGTGCTTCAGAGGGAGGACTGTGCCTTAAAATCATAGAATCATGTGCTTATGTGGCGTCTGCCCCAGCATGTCCATTATCCAAACTGAGACCTTTTGGTGCTGCTGCACTAGCTGTCAATGAGAGAAAAAAAAAAAAAAAAAAGAATTCCTGATCATCTGAGTATTGCAGTACAGCTGAGATTTCACATGTATGTAAGTCAGGTTCTGGGCTCCAGAATCCTCTCCTAATTATTCCCCCTATTGTGCAAATTTGTATGTGTGTGTGCATGTCTGTATATATATACATATATATATGTACACAGTGTCCTGGTTTCAGTTAGAACAGAATTTTCTTCCTAGTAGCTGGTGGAATGCTGTGTTTTGGCTTAGGATGAGAAGAGTGCTGATAACACCCCGATGTTTTAATTGTTGCAGAGCAGTGCTTATACCAAGCCAGGGACATCTCAGCCTTTTGCTCTGTCCTGCCAACAGGCAGGCTGGGGGTGCAGTAAGAGCTGGGAGGGGACAGACCCAGGACAGGTGACCCAAACTAGCCAAAGGGGTATTCCATACCATCTGACGTCATGCTAAACAATATATAGGGGTGGCTAGCTGGGGGAAGGGGCCGGACTGCTTGGGGTTAGGCTGGGCATCGGTCAGCGGGTGGTGAGCAATTGCATTGTGCGTCCCTTGTTTGTACATATTATTAGTAGTAGTACTATTATCACCATTGTATTATTATTATTATTATTGTTATTATTATTTTCCTGTCTTATTAAACTGTCTTTATCTCAACTCACGGGCTTCACTTTCCCATTTCTCTCCCCCGTCCCAGAGAGGGATGGGGAGGGGGAGCGAACGGCTGCGTGGTGTTTAGCTGCCGGCCGGGTTAAACCACGACACACAGCTATACAGAAACTTGGCAGGTCTGTATGAGGCATTACCATCCTCAGAAAAGCTTGTACTCTAGGCACAATCAGACATGTTATGGAGGCAGTGGATGGATGGGCTTCTAGATAATTAAAATGGACAGTTCTGATATGGAACTAACAAAAAAAAAAAAAAAAAACCACCTTGCTTAATCACTTGCTGCTGCATTTATCCTTCACCTTCATATATTTAATTTATTATCTAAGCTCTCTGGCAGGAATCTGCAGTGAGATAAATGAAAAGTAGGTACTGGAAGAAGGTACGAATATGACATCTAAGTCACCTTAGTAGTAAGGTAGTAAACAAGAGGATTCTCAGATCTTGCCTAGGCAGGTTGCTAAAATCTATAGACACCTGAGTGTCTTGGCAGCAAAGCTTCCCGAGGACACCTGTGCTGCCACCACCTCTTCGTCAGGGCTGGGCAGCTGAGCCTGCCTTCAGTGCAGCACAGACAGTGCCTTCACACCGCCCCTGCCTGTGTGGGTGGCTCTGAGAGGTCTGAGCTGGCAGGCGTGCCTCAGTATAGCTCGCCGTACAGCTAAAGAACATGTAATGAACGGTGATCATTAGGAAAAATACAAAAAAGAGGGATTATAAAATGTAGGAGCAGTGAATAGATGAGCCTTCCCTCTTATACTGATTGTATGGTTTATTATGGTTTTGAATTGCTACTGTATTATACCTGTAGGTGTATGTACTATGCCATATAGATATGAATGTGTATGTTCTGTAATCTCACAGGAGAACATATTTATTGTGGACACAAACCAGGTTAAAGCTGTACCAGTTTCTTCCCATTTTCTAGCATATACCACAGTAGTAAATCTGGCACCAAACCTTTATAGTAGCACATTAAGAACAGGTTTGTTCCGTCTCTTTGTAAGATTTTGAGTATTAGGCTGCAATGTAAAGCATTAAGGATTCTGACTGACCCACATTGCATAGTAAGTAACCTCCTGTGTAAGCCCTGCTAGACTTGCCAGTTGTGTCTGCAGCACAGGGAGGGAATCACTAGCGATTTCACTGAGGCAGTGCTGAAACCATCCAAATTGTATCCAGCCTCACAGAGCCTGATGATGAATAAAATCCCTTCCCTACTTCTGAGAATGAATGAAGGCAAACCAAAATACCTGCATTCACATACAGACTGATGTGTGCTCCCCATACAGCTCCATCACATGAAAGAGTTGTGCCCAAATCTAAATCGATCAGGGAGAACTTGTCCCACGCTTGCTCCCAGGGGACCGTGCACCCTCCGCACAGGTCTGTGTCTATAGGGAAGTGACCCAGAAAACTCCAGCAGGCCACAGAAGAGCACTCCAGGCTCTTCGCTGCACTCTTGTTTCTTGTGCAAAGACTTGCTAGCTTAAAATAAAATTACAGTAACTGAATTATCATTCATTTCAACCATTGTCCAGTCCAGAAATAACACATGTAATGATTTATGTGCCTAATGGATCATTTAAGAGTACTTCATTTTGGCTTCGTACTTTTTGCTTCCAAACTGCTTTATAAAATGACACATTTAATCTGATGAGCTGCCCTCCATCATATCTACATTATTAATTTATGAGGTAACATAAATTAAAAGCACTAGAGCTTAAAGCTCCCTGGCTACATGGAAGATGAAATTAAAATCCCTGTAAGACCTTGTTTGGCTTTGCGTATCTCCAGGCAGGAGGAAACGTACCTTTTGTAAAGATTTACTCTGTGTGTGCCAGCTGGGGAATAATAGAGCTCTGTTCCCATTTTGGCAAGAGAATACCTCAGAATGTGTGTTTATTTTGATGATACGACTTTATCTGAAGATTTTGGAGAAGGAAAGGGCAGGACTTTCCACAATGGTGTATGTGATTATTTGTATGTTTATTTATTATTTAGGTCTCAATTATTATTTCATAAAGCATTAGGGCTAAAGAAAGCAAAAGAAGCTAACACTAAATCTGTTCAACAGTGTTGAATACAGGGGAGGTGTTGGGTGACTGAAAGATTCATTGTACATACCTGCAGTGATCCACAACCACATCTGAACATGTTTTGATGTGTTCCTTTTCACTGAATTCAAGTTTTGTCCCTATACTGCCCCAAAACTAGCTGCCACTGATCTGCAGGAATTTGAACATTTTTCTTGGCAAAGAAGGAAAAAAAAAAAGTTGAGGGTAAAACTGAGGTATAGTTATTACTTTGGAGCTGAACCAAAATACTGGAAGTAACAATGGAAAAGGACCAAAAGGACCGATGTAATAGGTCTCATGTATGCTGATTTACCAATTTACTAACTGAGCTACTTTTGCTTTATGTATATATGCACTCAGAACTGAGACTTAGCTCTGTGGTGGTCAGACAGTGTGGGCCAGTTTCTCAGTGTGTTTCATGTGTATTTCTGTTAGCACGGAGGAGACAAGGTCCTAGCCAACAACCCCAGTAATTCCCAGTCTGCTAGTTCACTTCTGACTCATGCCAAAGTGTCATTCAGCGAACCATCAGCACCACCCAGCTCTCCTGCTGCAGGCAGAGAACCTGGCCATGTAGGTGCTGGTGCCACCTGGGCACGATGCAGCTCTGCAAGGGAAGAAGGTTAGAGCCTGCTTTGGCATGACTGGATATATTTTTTTACTATTGATTTCTAGCTTTTTGTATTCATGAGTCTCTGTTATCCATCTGCATTAAAATGTTGCAGTGTGGTTGACTTTTGGCATCATACTGATTTATATTACTGCTTAGGTGGGAGCATCACCACCAGAGCAGACTGCATTAACAGAGTCATAAATAAGCTACAAAAGCATCAAGACATGGTGAAGGCAAGTGTTTTTAGCAAATGTCACCCAATGAAGCATGTTTTCTTTCAAAAAACTGCAGTTTATAAACTCTATTTCTCTAATTCAGTACATTAGCCTTAAAATAATACCTATTTACTTTGTGTTCCTCAAAATAAAATCACTTTACAATGCAAGGTCCCTTTAGCTTGTTAGGGGAAAAAAATAACCAAAGAACAAGAACTGTTAAAAGATCCAGTTTTTACCCAAGTTAGACACAAATCAGGATAAACTCCAAATTAAATCAATTTGATCTCTACAGCAGGCTGTCAGGGCTTACCTTTGTTCTTGGGATCATAGCAATTAATTAAAAGAAGTTGTGAATATTTTGCAAGAGGTTTATCACACTCATGGTCATCTGTGTCTCTGCTGCAGGTGTTTATATTGTTGTTGGTGATGTTATTGGTGGGCATCTGTACTTATTCATAGGCTGTTTTCACTGCCTCTCTGCATTGAAAAATTTGCACTTTTTTCCAGGGCTTCTGGCTAAAACGAGGCCAGATTGTACTGTCAACAAGTAGCAGTAGCAGTGACTCCTCCTGCTGGAACAATGTGCTGGCTGTGGTAGGGGCAGTGCTGGTGGGCACCTGCTGTGCATGCAGAGTCAAACTCAGGCACGGAGAATCGATTTGGGCTTAGCTCAGCTGCAGTCCAAGCCACAGAGCTCAGGGTGATGCTGTTGTTATCTTCCATTTCTCAAAGTTGAGGAACTACCTCTTTCTGACAAAAATTGTGGCAGTGCTTTTGAAAACACTGCGTACCCTAGTGGGCAACAGGGTAGGGGTGCATCACGCCATCAGAGCTCTGTAGGTGGCTCCTAGCTGCTGCCTTGTCACAATACAGCTGTGCTGCTTTATTGCCAGATTATCATGCAAGTTATCATTTTAGCTGTTTCTTGGGGGAGATTTGCTTTCTTAGGTGATTAATAGGTAATGTCGTGGTTTCTGTCTCTTTGTGGCTTCTGAAACAAAATTTTCTCAGCCAAATGTCAAAAATGTGCTCTATGAGCAGCCTGTTGTTTAAAAAGCTTCTTCTGGACCTGGGCTTAAGGTGGTAGTTTTTCTGTTCCTCAGATGTGTGGTGTGAGAGCTTGGTTCCTACGTGGAGCTGATGGTGTGAGGGTCTGACAGAATGCCCCAAAGTCAGTGCCCAAGTCCTAAGCTCCCTGGAGCCAGTTCTCACAACGCGAAGCCTGCATGTGAGCCTTAAGTACATAGAGAGGCATTTACGTGCTTACCTCACTTTCTAAACCTACCCCCAACTTTTGCAGCTACTTTGAGAGCTTGTGTCTTAGCCCCAGTAAGAAAATTGCCATGGTTCCTTTCTTAGGAAACCAATCCTTTGTATTTCTGACCATGATGTTCTGAAACATTCATTAACATTCATGCCTGGTGAAAATCTTTCCCTTAATCTGAAAATCCTTCGTCTGTTGGGGATCACCTGCTCTGGGCTTTTGGAGCTATGTGGAATGCTAAGGGAGACTGAAAATTGGGTACTGCCTGATCAGGAGAAATATATGGTCTTTACTCTTGAGCCTGGTTTGCAAAACCATTCCAAGGATGATTTAATTAAGTGCCATCCTGTAATTTTGTCTCGTTGTTCCATTACTTTTGTCTTCTCTCCTGTGTCTTGAGCAGATACTCTGAAATAATTGTATTATGTGCCTCCTATGAGGTAATGGTGCTTGAGGCAAGGGCTGCAGACAGAAGTAATTGTTTTTGTTACCTGATGATGGGGCATGTGCTATGAAACAACATGTTTATGGAATGGCTTTTGCTTGAAAAAAATGTCATGTCCTGCAGCACTGAGTGACCCCCGGTCAGCATTAAGCTGCAGATGAAGAGCACTTCGTTAACTGGCTTTTTCCCTAGTTCATAAAGGAAGCTGCCAAACCTTGGGGCTGCTAAAGCTTTTCTCAGGAGACCTCTAGAGCAAATCTACCTATACTGATCATGGCTATGCTGACCCCTCTGCACGGACTGAGACTGTGGAGCCGAAGAAAGCAGAGATGAAGGGACCTCAGAGGTCACCTCCTCCCTGCCCTGCCTCTGGTGCATGACCAGCATGCACCAACTGAAAAGGATCTGCTTTTTGTGGCTGGCAGAGGAAAAAAGGGACTGGGAAGAGAGTGTGTGATCACATTTACTACGTGCAGAAAGAAGCAGAAAGCTGGGATGAGCATGGATCCTCTGTTTTACCAATCACTGTAACATAAAAGGAGATGGTGTTCATAGCTGATCTTTTTGGTCTTTTTGCAGGAAGTGTTTAACCCTAGCCATCCTATCAAGCATCCTGACACCCAGTGCACAAATGCACTATAAACAAAGCCTGTCCTGCACAGGCTCTTCCGTGTTGTTTATAACAGAAGCAAAAACAACACAACTCAGGAGGGAGTGGTAAGGAAGCTTAGGATATTTTTTTCAGCCCAGATCCGTGTCAAAATGTCTTGAAGGCTGCTACCTTTAAAGCTCCTTTAAAAAGGGAAAGTGCCTGTATGGTAACAGACTTTGTAGCTATAATTAACAGCTCTCAATAAAGACGGATGATACAGGGAGAAGTGTTCGAGGCTGGCAGCACCACAGAAGTGGAAAAAACCTTTTTGTCCAGCTGCCTAGTGGTTATGGCCCATGTCCAGATTTCCCAGGATGATTTGTGTTTGTTTTAAAAGGCAGCCTCATATAAATGCACAAATACCTGGCTGGAGATGCTGTGAAGTCAGGGACTAAGGGATCTGGCCACCCTCGTTTGTTAGTCATAGCTTCAGCTTTAGCTTTACCAAGAGGGAGGAACAGACAAAGATGAAGGTTAGCAGTAGCACAGGTATATATGAACAGGGTGTCAGAAACTGAAAAACCCTATCAAGCAGTTATATAAGATAATATCTGTGAACATCCATAGATTTTTTTTTCCTGAGGTAAAACATGTTAAGATAAGAGCCAATGGGTAGACAGGTTCATCTATGTGCTTGCACACACCCATGTTCAACCAATTCTGTGTATTCCAGTGCTAAAACGCCTTTCCAAAAGTTAGCTTCCTGCCAGAAAATCTTACCCAAAATGGAAAAATGAACAAAATCTGGTTTTGTTTCATGTCATGGGGGTCTCTTGGACTCAGCAGGCCTATATCAGTCAGGTCCCCAGCAGCCTTCTTATCCACCCCTCTTCCCCATATCTCTGAACTCTTCCCATATGGAGTTGGTTTCAGTTGGCTTATTAATTTCTAAGCCACATTCCTTCTCTTTGGAGCTGAGTGGTTATTTGTTTGTTTGCTTAAGCTGCTTATTTCACCAGTATGTCGAGACTCCTGTAGTGTTTCCTTCATATCTGTGAAAACCTTCCACTGCATCAGTACAATGGTCAGACTCGCACATTGTGAGTCCAGGCCAACTCGCTACAGTAGAACCATTCCTAAATGTCATCTGGCATTTGTCCTTACATTGCATCTAAAAAAACTTACATTTTTCCTTTTTTTTTTTTTTTTTTTCCTAGTACTCTTTTTTTCCCATTTAATTCTCTTCACTATCTGTTGTAGAAGCCAACCAAATGAAAAATGCATTCTGCTTTTCCTGCACTGAAACTGAAAGTGAAGCCTTCTTCACAAGTCTGGCTTTTTGTGCTTTCAGCTGGAGTGCACATAGATTTCCAAGAACAGAAAGAAAAATCTTCAGCTATGAAAAGCTCTCCTATTAAATAGTGCACTCAGAAACAGCCAGAAACTTTCTGTACTACCTAATGGTACCTTGAATAAAAATGAAGTTACAGCTCTGTAACACTGATATTTCCACCATCTAACAAATGGTGCTGCTGTTAGATCGTCTCACCAGGGGATCCCAAATGTTAGCTTGTAGAATCATGGAATAAGTCTGGTTGGTGGGGACCTGGGGACGTCTCTCATTGTGGGAATGGTGAGAGACTGTATCATGGAATGAGACGCCTCCCCAGGACCCCACCAACCACAGTTGGTCTCATACGGTGAGCACAGAGCTTCAACGTATCTACTGCATTTTGCTAAAGTTTAGTGAACTGCATACACTGGACAAATATAGTTGTTTTTTTTTTTTGGTCTAATTTATTACATCATTTAAAGTCCTGTCTCTAGAAATCCCAAAATTACACATACCAGAATGCATTGGCGTGAATGGTACCTGTTCTGCTGCTGTTTGCCTCTTTCTGCTAGAGCAACCTTAAATATTTGCCCGTCCTCTGACAAGAACATGTTGTTTCAAACGCTGATGATTTGATTTATTTTTGATTAAACTTTAATTTTTTTTAAAGGGTATCAACCCACTATACAGTGTTTTTGCTTAACTTATTTTAAATAATCAAATCTTCACCTAGTATTTTCAGTATTTCGTGAAGTTTTCTATATTAAATGTGATGGGTCCAGTCAGCATTTGACCCTAGATGACATCCTCTCCTACGAGCAAAGCTAGATCAGTAAATGATGTATGATTTCAGTGAACAGTGTGCTTAGCATGGAATTGTTGGTATGCCTGGATGCAGATTCTTAGCATGAGATATTCCAGGGCCCAGTGGGATCAGCAGCCATGGAGCCATCCAAGTTAACAGGGGTCCAGACAAGTCTCTTGAGAGTGTCTATGAAGGATTTCATCATACCAGCAACAGCTGCTTCATGTGTTAACAGATTTGTTTCTGAATAAGAATGAATGTACAATTAGAATTTACCAAACTGCTAAAGATACTTTCTTGGGATCTCTTCAAAATGGAGCATCAAATTGGCTTTATTTTTAGGTAAACAAGAATCATAATGAGGACGTTCCTCTTGAAAGTCCTACGAGTTATATGTATACTTTATGTATATAACATATGTTAAATGTATACTTAACTTTTGGCTGGCAGGCTGTAAAAAAATTTCTGCTGCTTTATATTTCTAGAACTTTGTTTTGTTTTAATGATTCACAAAAATTAACAGCTGGCTTCCCGGGTATGTTTGCTGTAAGAAACCAGGGACAAGTCGTTTCAAGGAACTGGAGACAAGTGTGTTTCCTCCACAGCAATTGTGCTAAAAACAAACTGTTCTCTGTGTAGCTTTAGATATTTTCCACTGTTACGCTGCTGATATCTGGAGTCTCATTACCAAAAAAAAAAAAAAACAAAAAAAACCCTTTGTCTAGCACAGCAGAGTAATTAACAACAGATTTTAGGCACACGTAGAAACATCTCACCAGGGAAATTTCAGAAGGAGATGACAAAGAGTGTCTTGGAATCAGTGTAATGCCATGATCTGAATGTGTAATGGCAAATTGTCCTTCCTCGAGCAGCTCAGCCGCTCAGTCGATCTGCCTCCATCGGGCAGCCTGCCTCTGCCACGGCTTTGGGCCAGCAGCCACGGCCACGCGGCTCCTGCGCATGACGCGCGCTGATGGCACCTACAAGATGTTGTGCAGCTGGCAGGAAAAAGATGCAATAGTTCATTAGTTTTGCCATTCTGCATAATTCAGGCGTTTTCAAAAGGAATGGCACTGGAAGCTTTGTAGTACTGAAGGTGCATAATAATTGCATCAAAATTGCCCATCTGCAGCTAAAGTGAGATAATTGCCTAGGCGTATCCGCATTTGCAGAAGAGATTTTGAATAATAAATGTTTATAAAGCCCTTCTGTCATCATGTTATCCAGTTCTCACCCCGTAAGCCAAACTCTCAATTCATTTACACTCTTTTCAAACCAAAAATAGCTCCCGTCGGTGCAGCTCTGCAGTTGGTGAGGATCAGGCTCTGGACGAGTTTGTCACCTGGAATTCTCTCCCAGCTCCCCAGCAACACGCATCAGCCAAATCAGAAGAGAGTCGTCAGCAAACCCCGCCGATTCCTTGCTAATGATAGTTTCTGTCTTTAATAATTAATTTATGTAAATGACTGGTGTTTAGGGGTACTGCTACTGATTCTCAGTGGTGCTTCCTGAGGGGCCAGGCCTGTCCAGAGTGACATCCACAAAAGGGCTGAGATGCATGCCCCATCCTGAAAACAGGCATAAATATCTACCTGTGGTTTCCAGCAGATGCTTCTCCCTGCTTAGGAACCTCTTTTCTGTCCCAGAGGTAAAAGCCTGATGGATCCATCCTCACAAAATACAGGCACACTGAGACCAGCAGCAGCAGGTTAGATGCCTTGTTAATTCGTTTTATTGTTGCTGAGCTACCCTGCTCTTGCAGATGAGCTCCTTAGCATGGGATCAGCTCACCCAAGGCTTTGAATGTGGTCCCTCCAGGTGTGACAAAGTGTGGACAGCTGAAAGCCATGTGGTGGTGTTACTGCATGCTCTCCTGCCCAGCCCTCTGCATGGGATGCTGTTTGTAACTGCTCCCCCGTTCTGGTGCGCTCCCATCTCCTGGCAATTATACACAGATGGCACTGACCGGGAGAGGTTTTTTTGATGTGACTTTGTCATCTTATGCCTCTCCAAGAGTGGTTTAATTGCTTTTTCCATTAGACTTGATACAAGTCATGCTGAAGTCCCAATCAGCCTCAGTATACCTGACTGATACCTGATATCTGCCATTTAATATCTGTCTTTACCTCTCCCATGATCTTGTTCAGCAGCTGACACTGCTTGTTCTAGCCCCATAGTACTGCCAGCCCTAAACGAGCAAACATGTATAGCTTGCACAGGGGTGAAAAACGTTTCAGACTAGATGACAGAATCACCTGCTTTCTTCCACTGTGTGCCCCTTGTCTTTGTGCACGAGCGAAGGAGCTGCTGCTTCAGCAAAGAGCCACTTGTGTCCCCTGTGGTCAGCACGCCCGTAGCTCTGCAGCTCGTAAACCCTTGCTCACCATGATGAGGTTTGAGCCCACAGTGCCTCTTGGGTGCTGGCATCCTGCTGAGCACCTTGGCATGGGCACAGCTAGGCTGCACCCAGAGCAGAGTACGGTGTGGCCATGTGGAGGGTGCCTCCGCTGCTGGCATCCAGGCGGACAGGCTCACCTCAGAGCCCAAAACCACATTGCTGTGCTCATCGTTCTTCTTGTGAAACAGTCTGAAAAGAGATCCAGATGCTGTGCCAAAATTAGTAATGATGTGAACTACTGCTCAGTGCATTTTTTCTCTCTCTTAAGGGTTTGAGCTTATTAAGTAACCTCTCTCAGCTTCATCACAGAGCATTACGTTTTGAACAAGGGCTGAGCCCAGCCACTGAAGATCTTTATTCTAGCTGTGTAGGTGAGCTTTTATTGAAAGAGCCAGATTTAACAGAGTGTACCCCAGGCACCATCACAGTTACTGAGCCAGATTATGCCTTGTGTGAATCAGTGGGGTCGGATGGGGAAATCACAGGGCGCTGTGACACGGAATTACCCTGTTACTGAGGCTCAACATGCAGGGTGCGACTTGTGTCTGAAGAGCCCAAGAAACTTTTGGAGAGGGTCTTGGTTGGTGCGAGCTCTGCAGGACAGCCCGAGTGCCTTTCCCGACAGTTCTGCACAGCCTGCTGCACGGGCTTGCTTTTGAGCAAGCTGACACCTGCCTCCCATGCCGGGAAAGCTGCTTCTTCTCAAGCATCTGTCTCCGAGCACTGCTGGTGCAGCTCCGAAAATCTTTTCCCCTCCTAAGAGCGGAGCCAGAGCACAAACAGGGGGTACCCGCAAGGTGCCTGTGAGCACAGCGTGCCCAGCTGGTGCTCCCCACTGATGTGCCTGGCCAGGCTGAGGGATGGAAGCTCACCTCCCTTTACTCCACCCTCCATCCCACTCACATTTCAGGATAAATCCAGTGCACTCGGCGATGGCCTGGAGCTTTGCCAGCATGGCCGAGTGCCGGCTGTGGCCCCTGCAGTGCCTTGGGACAAAGTCATGCTCATTTCAAACATGGAAGGAGTAAAGCCCTGTTTTTCCATTGGGAATGAATTACAGTAGGATTGGAAGAGTAGTCCTTGTGTCAAACGCATCTTCACTCTCTGTACAACCCAATTATTATTTTTTTAAATTCTTAGCTTTTGGGAAACAAATCTTCCTCCACAGCTCTCTGCAGACAGCGTCCCCACTTCCAAGATGACAGACTCCCTCTGAACAACATTTTATGTCCCTCTTCTGGGCTCCTGTCCTGTCGTGGCTGATGCCATGACAGGAGACACTAAGTTTAGCAGCCTTAACCTTTCTAAAACCTCTATTTTAAACTCTAAATTTGCTCACCCATAATCCATTTGAAATCAGTGGGTGCTGACAGTCTTCATCCCACTGAACAAGTCAGTGTGCTTAGGTACCTGAATATTAATTTATGTTTTTAATTTGATCTGATTGCAGTGTGAAGGAAGAGAAATTCAGTAATTCCTTGCAGCTTGATCATTGGTGCCGTCTATAGATTATTTATCAAATTCTTTTTATTTTATCTTGATAAGAAATTTAATGGATCTCATCAACAGCAAATCATTTGTCTCTGTTGGTTTACTTTGAAGGATGATTTATGTATACATTAAATTTGATTGCAAGCAGTTTCCTTACGCATGTAAACCTCAATTTCCAAAGATCTCTTAGGATGCTCTAAGTTTTAATAACAGCTTCACATAAAACAGAATTACCCAGTTCTAGTAGTAAACATGAGAAAATTTGGATACAGGGAATTAGTAAAATAATAGTCTGCTCATTATTGCACAAATTACTCTCTATAATTAGGGAAAACCGTTTTTTAAGATGTGCACTGACCATGTGGCCATATTTTGGTATATGCACCCTTGTTTTTATATTGATCCCAAAGAGGAAAAGTTAGATATTCTTTTAGTGATGGAGCACCGTAATGAAATAAATTTCACATCAAAACCAAAGAGCAGGAATTATTAGGTAGATTTTTGTCCCTGCTGTGTGTCTTCAAGATATTATTCCGTGCTTTCTGTTGGGTAGCTAATATGGCTTGCTTCTTTCTCCCAGTCCTGAAGCTGCCTGCTGAGCATCTCTCACATGCTGGGAGTATTTTGGTTTATGGCTCAGCCCACCTACCAACTATTTCAGCTACCGAGATGCCATGAGCTAATTAACGCATATATCATCTTACACATACCTCAGATGCCATGTGATGAGATGAGCAGTGAAGAGACTTACCCTTACACTTCTTTGTCTTATTCTTTCCCACAGGCCAGGCACTGGCTTACCTCAAGCCTGGACACATTTTCCTTGCTGAACCGTTCGTTCATGTATTTTTGTTCTCTATTTATTTATTTCTAGTTCCCTTCCTCAGCTAGTGTGCATGCTAGGTTGGAGCTTCATTATCTAAACCTGTGTCTCCTTTGCCTAGCTCATCAGCTGTGTAGGTGTCATTATCACTTATTATTTGTATGAAATGAGCACCCTGGAAATCCTGATCTGCACTGGCACCTTGAGCTAGATGCTTTTCCAACAGGGAGCTGAACACAGTGCCTGTGCCGTAGAGCTTGCAGTCGAGGCTGAGGCACGTGCATGCACGCAGATCTGCTGAAGCCTGGTGGTTTTCACGTAACAGATGATGGGTTGCTGAGGTCCATGCCTAAGCAGCACAGTGTGTGATGTGATAGCGCAACGTGGCAGATGAACAGGAGGGAACGTAATTACAAATGTCCTTGTAGATGAGGATGAACCCATGATTTTTGGACTGATTCCTCTTCTGCTTGAGATCAGCTTTCTGCCAGCGTGGTGCTGCATTCTCACCCCTTCGTGTTGCACCCTGAAGTAAGAGGTCCAGATCCTACCAAAGTCAGCAAAAGAGGAAGCCCTATGCAAGAAGCAGGCAAACGAGAAGTCCCACTGGGAAGCTCCCCATGAAGGCTTGCAGCATGGCCTCCAGCATGGCTGGGCTGGTTAAACCAAAAGATGTTCATGAAATCCAAGGTCGAAAGAAATCTAAAAGCATCTTAGAAAGATGCAAGCCTGCTTCTCTAGATAACATCAACAAGTCATCTGTTTAAATTAATCTATGTCTGAACTTCAGCAGAGATGAGTGCTTACAGAATATGTAGGCTGTGATACATCCCCAGCAGTAATTCTGTTAAATTTTCCAACACCCCCTGCTATGCATGTGTAAGGATTCGCAGGCACACCGAAACAGGCCACCTGACTGTACTTGTCTCCTCTGCTTTCAGCCACTCTTGGAGCAGTACCGTGCCCCCTCCTTCCATCCTTCCTGCTACAAAACCAACCATTTTCATTTTAACCCAGGCAATCCATTGTACATGGCTGCAATCACACTGCCCGTAACTGCGACCAAAGAGTATCCGATGCAGATTATGTAGCGCGTTCAGATATTGTCCCCTGGAGCCACAGCCTTGGGACAGAGCCAGAAAAGCCATTTTATAATTACAGTCTAAGTCCAGGGGCTTTATAAATCCGTCATATACTTAAAAAAAAAAAAAAAAAGACAGAGCAGGCATGCCCATAGTGCAGGCATTAATACTGCTAGCCGATGTCCACTTGCCTGCTAGGTGGCAAACTGCAAGGCTGCAGCAGGAGCTCGCTGGGGCAGGTGTTGTGCCCTAGTATGTTTGCACTGTGGTAGGAGGCAGCTGATTTGTGAGTGATGTCTGTGCAGCTGCTCTGAAAGCAGAGTGCTATCCTGGAAGTAAGGATCACAAGGTCACTCTCCAGAATGAAGGAAGGAATAAGCATGTCACGGGAGTAGAAGGTGGAAGACAAATGAACCCGGTAATGTCGTGTCTGGCAAATGCTTGGCTGTCCTCACCACAGCTCGGCTTTCAGGACCGGCAAGCCAAAGGGAGTCTCATTGCTCTGCCCTTACAGCCTCGCTCCAAAAATCACATTCCCACACTCCCTGTAACTCCTTCCACACATTAAATCCAGCAGGATGACATAAACTGCAGCTGTATGTCACAGAGCTATTTCGTTTTAGCCAGAAGTGAACACTGTAAAAGTGGATGAGCTGCACACTTAGCTGATGGAGATCAAAAGAGTTTGATTTCTATAGCTGAAAACTGTCAAAGAACAGAAATTACTTCTGTGACCCTAAATCAGGTTACAGTTGCTGCAGGTCTTTCCTGATATTCTTATGTTTTACTTTAGAAATTCTCTATCGTAAAACGATGTTTGTCTGTGCTGCAGTCTTTCACCTGGTATCTGAGCATCTAAATGCAAGAAAACTCTTTAACAGGCTCTGTTCCAGGTAGCTTATTAAAGCCATTACCAGAGGCACATCAAAATGTAATAAACCCAGAAGCAGATAATGGTCAGAACAGTTCTAGCATGAAATACATGATCTGTTCTGATTAAGGTAAATCCAGTATAAAATCTGCCATTTTCATTTGACAGTTTCAAATGTCACATTCACGTTCCTGAGACTATACAGATACTACTAATACAGATACTACTTTCCTGAGTCACCTCAAGTTTACTACCAGCAGTCAGTGTGTGCCATTTAAGCATCACAAGGCTGTACTCCCCAGTCTTCCAGGTGCTCTCACCAGACGATGTAATTCTGCTTTGGGTGATCCTGACTCTCCCTCTCTCTGCTGTGCTGTTTCCCAGAAGTAGTTCCGGCAATTCTAGCTGGCCCTGTGGCAGGATGGATGGTTCCTTATCACAGAAACTTACAGGGCCACCTGCCAGACCAAGCACATGCTGGTAAGGTCGGCATGGTCCAAGCTGAGCTGAGCAGCTTATCGGGAGTTTATAGCATCCTTTCAAAGACAATAGGGCTGTACTTTAGCTCTGCACTTACACCTAAGCAGTTCAGAGCTCTTGAGTTAATGAAATGTTCTTTAATTCTCATCACTCCTGATCTGCAGGGAGTTACACTTGTCTTACAGACTGATGAACTGAGTGAGGGTGCCTGTCTGATGCATCCAAGGTGGATGAAGTGGAAGAGAGGGAAGAGAAAGACAAGAAAGTGGCAGGGTGTCCAGGGGAAGGATGATGCTGGAGACAAGACAGGGCTTGGCAGACCCAGGTTGGTAATTCCTGCGTTGTACAGGTCCATCCCTTCGCAGGCACTGCCAAGTGAATCCCACACTGACACAGGCTGGGCAAAGGGGAAGGCTTACAATGTGTTATTACTTCAGTGATTTCCATGCTTAAAGCACAAGTACAGCATTTGGACCAGCAGATGGGTTTCCCAATTCATTAACTCAGGAGTTCTGCATCTTGGTCAGAAAAATTCCTGTGTTATCACTGTTGCAGATAAGGACTCTTTGCTGCTTTCAAGTCTTTCACAAAGCAAATCAGTGATGGCTGTGTTGAAATCTTAATTTGTAGATTTGCAGCTAAGATTAGGGTGGCCCATTAGATGCTAGCAAGGCACCAGCTCTTTCCTCAACGGGGCAATGTCTTCAGAGTGCTCCTCTGGCCAGAATTTTTCTTTTACTGAGGATCACACAAAGCAGAGCCAAAACAATCTGTTTAGCAGGCAATAAAAATATAAAAGAAAAAGAACAAGTACATAAAAAATGTCACTAAGAAGGAGAGCAGTGTGCGCTGTAACAACCTGATCCCAAACACACTGACATTCCCCCCACACATGCATTGCAATGACAAGACCCGACTGCTTTGTGTCTTGTAGTACTTCTGTGGTACCACACTCTGGCCAGGGACTTCTCATCTGCCATGTTTTGATGATGGCTCCACAATCTCTTGTCTTGTAGGAGTAAAACCTTAAAAATATGAAATATTTCATATAAATAATGTTTCTAAAGTATACAGATCAACACTCTGAAGCAGAGTATCTGTGGCAGGATTCAGATTTAAAGCAAATTTCCTGGCCTCCAAAGAACCACTGTGTATCCCATCCAAACACATAAATAATAATGGCTAGTTTCTCATTCAGAGATGCGCTTGTAGCTTCCAGCAGTTCCTGCAGTCGCAAATGTCAGTTTGCTCCACCAGCTGAACTCTCCAAGTCTGTTTTGTTTTGTTTTGTCTTGTTATTAATTCAGCAAATCTGAAACCTTACAATCTGCTTCCCTGGGATTTCTGAGTATCCCTCACCAGTATTCACATTTCTGATCTTTCCAACAGCTTCAAATAGATCTCAGTTTCTTACAGCCTTGCAGTAGTGCAGTCACCTCAGTGCCATAATCTCTTTGTTTACTTGTGGAACTAATCAATTCTATCTGATCTCTCTCTCCCTTTATATTTCTGCTCTGTTCTTTTTAATATCATGCTTGCTTTACTTCATTCCAAATGAAGCAATCAAGAGCTAATAACCCCATTAGTTTATTTACGCTCTTATTTTGTCTCTAATGAGAAAGTTGGCTGTAAATCACAGAGTAGGAATAAAAGTCACCACCAAATGTGCCAGAAGTGGGGGCACAACAGCGACCCACATATGCACCACCTAACTCTTCCTCTAGAAACCAGGGGGTCAAAGAAAGCTACACCATTCTGGAATAAAAAAGAATACAAGATTTAATAACTTTGGCAGCTGATACCATTTTTAAAGCCCTAAGCCGTCCAGTAAAACAATATGCATAAAGTGGTCTCTGTGGCTATTTGGGGTATTTGTTTGCTATTCCTCCTGCTTCTGGACTCCGAGTCCACATCAACATCAGCAAACAAGGCTCTGCTGGATCTTGATTTCTCTGTACCTTATGTTTTAAGAAGAGTCTTCAGATAAAGTTTTGCTTTTACGTAGGATCCTCATGAAACACTGCCCATACTTTTACAGACTCCTTTGTAACTCTGAAAACTGGGGAGGAAGAAACTCCTTCAGACAATGCAGCTGAACTGGTATGTGTGATCTTTCTAGCAGAGTAAGGTTTATGATTTCTTTTAAAATTTCCTCCTACGGATCTTATTTATAACGATAACTATAAACTATATTGTATGGAGGGAAAACTCCCCTACCTTAAAACATAGTTCTTTCTTGCCTGTGAGGCTTGGGTCAGCAGAGGCTTTTATGCAGTCACATTGAAGAATTGTGAAGGGATAATATAATGTGTCATTAATAGACTGTGCAGGCAATTGCTTTTTTTTTTTTCCAGGAAACATTCAGAAATTTCAAAAGAAATCTTGTTCCTAATGAGGTGAAACACAAGAGCATCCACAGACGCAAAATGAAAATAAAACCTCCTTTCAACTAAAATATGTTCTTTCCAACTCTTTTTAAAAATTTTGTTGATTTTGATCACTTCCATTATTTTCCACTATAGATTTAGTGAACATCCATTTTGAGTTTATAAAAGAGACTTCACTTAAAATGTTCAAATAGAACAATTTCAAAACCTTTCTCAGTACTTTCTCTAAAGGTGTTTTGAACCTGTACCCTTCTTCAGAAGCTTCCATTTCAGTGAATTAGCATTTTGGTTCACCAAATTGTTTCACTGAGAATTAAATGAACATAATAATTTACAACTTCTTGACCAAATGCTGTAGGACATGTCTTCAAAGATCCAAACCACACAGGTTCCCACAGCTCTTAGCTGAAGCTGTATCTACCTAGCTTTTCATGAGCAGTCTGGGAATTTCAGCTGTCATGGCTCCATTTCTGTGCTTTCCAGTCCTTCTTTAACAATACAGTGATGTCAGTATTTCCAATTTTGCCTGTCTACTGTTCAGACAAGGAAGTGCTCATATGAGGAGTCAGAAATGACATATTTCTCCTGGACAACAGGTAATTGACTTCCAAGCCATTCTCAGTTATTGCATGTCACTTGAGAGACCTAAATGTGCTAGTCAGTAATGCAGAGAGAAGCTGTTCGGTTACCATTACGTATCACTCCATTATTATCATTTATGCTGAGGTCTTTCTTACACTAAATTAATGCAGCTAGCAACAGGAACATATTGTAGAACATGTTTTTTAAAGAACTAGCCTATTGGGAAAAATGTCAAAACAAGTAAAGCTGTTTAGAAATATGAATCTCAGAAGTGCTGTATATTGTATTTTATAACACCACCCCTTTGGCTCTAAAATTGTTAGCTGTACTCCTTCACTCCATGTGACGCAAGAGTGTGGAGTTTCTCAGTTCCTCACACTCTCATTTGCCAAGATCACCACTCTCTGAAGCGTGCTGTTAAATCGTGCTCTGGGATGAGGGTAGATGCCACCACAGCACCTTGAGATCTCCTCACTCCACCTCCGTGGGAAGCTGAGGACTCACTCGCTCCCCTCCCTGCTCTGCTGCCATGCACAAGGTGCTCTTGAAGACAGAGAGCACCGGACAGAGGCTGCTCTGATTTTGTGTCAAATGGACATCAGCAGTGCAATTAAAAAGGCAAACAAACTTCAGTCAGAAAAAAATCACCTGCTGTTGATACAGGGCACTCTAAAAATGGCCACAAATAAAAGTATTTAGAAAAGATTATTTCCTTTCTGTATCCTGGTTTACTTAATGCATCTAGCAGCAATTTGTGTGTTGTCAATGTCAGCTTCTCTGTTGTGTCAGTGAGCTCTCTGCTTTCTTTTTGTATAACTTTACTTCTTTTCATTGACTAGATGCCAAATTGATGGTGTCTCTTCTGGTAGTTCCTGAATCACGTGCTTTCCTGTTCCCAGCTGTCCCAGCATCCTGTCATAGTGCTGCACAATTAGTGTTTAGACTGTGAGGTTGAGTTGTTTCCCTCATTATCTGTATTACAGCTTGATACTGCTATTTAGTGAGGATTTAATGAGCCAATAGATTATGCCCATGGCCCAAGGCTGGTATCACCAGTGAGACAGCCTGTGGGCTGGCAGTGCTTTGCCAGATTGAACTGCACTCTATGCAGAGTCTTTCTGATCATCCACAGGTATAAAGGTCTGAAGTAAATGTGTGTGTGTGTATGTATGTATGTATTTTACATATATATTTTCCAACGGACATGTATGATTATACATATGGTAACACCAGTGTTTGCGTAGCCAGTTATCACCAAGGCATTTCACTCTTCCTTGTATTGTCCCATGTCTCGCTCCTTTCCTCTCCCAAGACACAACAGCACCATTTCCCCTCTGTCAGCACTGCGCTTCCAAACCAGCAGATCTGAGACCCAAACATTTCCAGAAACCAAGGTGCCAGCTGTTATAAAAGCATTTTATTCTTGCCAGTTTTTTTTGTCTGCCTGCACCAAAAAATAAAAACTAAAATAAAATAAACAAAGATTCCCAGGAGGGCCAGCTGGCCAGCTTCTCCCAGAAGTCTCATTTTGACTCTTCCAAAAAGTAGGGTGCAGGTCACAGCTGCAGCGTAGAAGCCGGATGTAAATCAGAACAGGCCAAGCTCAAGATATCCGCAAGTGATCGCTGCACAGTTTCAGACGCCGCAGGCCGTTCACACCCTGAACTTCCACTGACGTCAATGGAAATTTCGAATGATGACGGAGAGCAGTGACGATGTTGACTCCGGCAGTGAAAGCCTTGAGAGCCTAATGTTTAGTTTTTCTCTGCCTGGGTTTGTATATGCTGTCCCTCACCACGCACCGAGCACCGCACAAGTGCTTGACTCACCTCAGCATGGCCTGGGACACTGCTGAGGAGGGGATGCAGGCCAGCCAGGGGCTTGGCCAAGCTCTTTCAGGAAAACTGTGGCAGAGCTTTGCAGCTGACCTCCAATCCAGCCTCTTGGCTGCTGCTTTTCAGTACTGAAGTGCTTTGAGCATTGCTCACCGTGCCTCTGCAGCCTGCTGAGCTCAGGGAATTGCCTAATCTGTGAAGGCAACATTAAACATAATGTGGCAAGGTTTGGTTTTGTTTGTTTTATTCCGTTTTACCAAAGCAAACACCAGCTTCACCGAGTTCAGCTTTTAATGGGCAGAATCAGCACATGCCCCAGAAGCTGAGGTGCGCTTCTGAAATGGCGGCCGGTGTGGCGCCGCTCTGTGGCCTGCTGAGGGGAGCACTGCCGCAGCGTGGAGAGTCCCGGTTAATTAGTGCACATTTGCTCTGCGTGGTCTTTAGGTATGGGGAACGTGCCAGAATGGCCCTGCTGGAGCCTGGGCAGGTTCCTCTCAGCTATCCTGCCAGGCTAGAAGTCCATGCAAGCAGCAGCATGACTGCAGCCCTGTCAGCATGCCTCTAGTGGTGCCCTCCCTGTCCCTATCGCCCCTTGGTGAGACCAGGAGGAGGAGGAGGCTACATTGCAAGCTGAAGATGACTGGCAGCATTGTCTTCAAAATGGATGGCCAGCCACAGTCACAGCCCCGATTAGATCTCCTGTCAATCCTGGTGTAATAAAGAGTAGTCATAGCTGTAGAATGACTCAGCCTGCCTTTGAGTCACAGTCTTAACATCCACTCTACAGGTGTCCAGTGAACATACTGTTCCTAGGATAGCTTTTTCAACAGAAAACGAGGGTGGATTCAAGAGGTAAATTGTAAGTCAGATTGAAGGACAGAGTGAAGAAAGGGAGCCCTGTGGGGGCCAAATGGGTTTCTGTGGCTAGCTGTGGGGTTAATGTGGGGTTTCTATGCCTGTCTGAGATACTCAATCCAATCAGACCATCAGGGCATCGAGGAATAGTGCTCAGAATGATGAAGTCTTCTTGGCTTGATGAGTAAAGAAGAAAGAATTTGGAGTATTTAGACCCAGTGTAATATACCTCATCCTGCAGGATGCATACTAAAAACTAGGACCAGTCTTTTCTGCCCACCATACCTTGGATATTCAACAGTTTTCCTTGTGAAGGGTCATGTTATCATAGCACCTTTGATAAGTTACAGTCACACAGATGCCTAGAGAATGACAAATTTTCTTCCTTATGTTCCCACATACAAATGTGGGATGGTAGCCCAGCAGTGGACAGGATAGAAAGCTGATTTTGAATAAAAGATTATTATTACTTATAATTCCTGTCATTAGGATTAAATGTTAGGAAAGAAGAGTAACAGTCCTTATAAATGTAGAATCTGTGATTTATGTACATTTTTTCTCTCAGTAAAAAGGAAACTTTGATAACTCCTAGAGGATTGTATAGTGGTACTTCTCTAGGCCATACCAACTCCTCCTACATAGGTTACGTTTATCAGTTTGGCCGCTATTTCCAGTCTCATTAAAGCTGCTACCAATTTGTCTAGTCCCAAACATCAAGTTTAGAAACTTGTCACTTACCATCTCTCCCCCACACCTTATTAAAGAATCAGCATGTCATTTCCTTGGGCAGGAGGGCAGTTTTAAGGGCCAAGTTATGGATCCCCACAGTCATCCTCAGGCTTTTTTGAACTCTTGAGTAAATACTGCCTGGAAACAGCCTACCACCCATTTTGTCAGTTTGATCCATAACCCCTCTTGTGGGTTAAAACTCCAGTTTTGGGCAGACTGGGTCCCCTCTTAGAGAGGAGGTGTGGCATGTAGACCTCCCTGTTTCTTCTGCTGTGACCACTGCTGCAGAGAGGCCATTTGCACACCCTGCCATGACCTGCTCTTGACCAAGTCCTCTGCTTGTGCTCTGCCACCAGTCACTCCCACCATCTTCCTCGTGCTGTGGAGGAAAGACCGTGATTAGCTGTGGTTCACCTTGCTGACTGCTTCTTACCTGTGGTTTCACGTATCTAAAACGTGTTTTACATGTAAGAGTTGGTGGTTCTTTACGTGTACTCCCCTTGGGCACAACCTCAGCCCCCAGGGTAGCCTCCCACTCTCGCACCTCACAGTTTGAACAGGCCTGTTCCTCTCACTCATCCTCCAGCCCCAAGCATACAGCAAGAGCTGCCTTCTGCTCTCACCGCAGGCTCATCAGGAGCCCCAGGCACCTGCAAAGCTTTCTGCCCTCTCTGCCCCTTCCTGTGTCAGCTACTGCTGCTGCCTAGGGGAAATGTCTGGTCTAAATGCCTCCTGGCCTTCAGTCTGGTGGGCTCTGGCTTGGATTTAAGGCAGGTGCTGTGTGCTAATCCAGATGAAGTCGAGGGCGGCAGCTCCCTGTGGGCACTGTAACCAGCTGCTCCATGAAGCAGCCTCTGCACATAACCAAAAAGCTTGTCTCCAAGTACATCCAAGTGTGATGTCTGGCTGGGTGCTTGGAGCTTACACATAACAACGGTATTACATTTGATTTGTATAACACCAATTATCCAGAAAAGTATAAAGCAGTTCGGGCTCTGGGTGCCGCTAAGGTATAAAGGCAGAAAATGCCGGGTAATGCAGCATGCGGGAACTATGTGCACGCTGTCACATCACAAGCTTCTTGCTAGTAATGCTGGCCTTGTTTTCCAAAATGGCATGTCCCCCCTGGCCTGGTGGAAGACCCACAGCTGTTGGCATCCCCCACGCAGCAGGCCGCAGGCAGAGTGCCAGAAGCTCCAGCAGCACATACCAGCATGGGCTCGGCTGGCTCTGGTGCCTGTGGGCATGAAATCGTGCAGGAAAGCTCTTGCAAAAAAAAAAAAAAAAAAAAATTCTCACTGTGATATCCTGTACTGCTCCTGTGAAGCACTAGAGCAGTGGTGATGCTCTTGGCTTCACCGCCAACAACCTTCATCAACCTCAGCACTTCCCATCATGTCATTCCAGAGGTGGCTGGTGGCCCTGCTCCCCAGACAGCAAACAACCTCGACACAAAGTACTGCAGTGTGTTCAGAGGCAAAAATTAAATGAAATATTCATGCCAATATAATCCATTTCCTGCAGCCTGTGGAGCCAGTCATGTATTTGAAGGCTGCAGTGTGTGCTAGAGCTGGACTACTGCTCTTCACCTGCAGTGGATGGAAGCAAAATGAACAGGATCAGTGCACCGGGCACAGTGACAAGCCTGACTCTGGAGACACAGGCAGCAGCACAGCAGGAAACTGTGGGGACTGAGATGGGCTCTGAGGTGCCCCTTTTCTCCAAGCTCCCTGCAGGCTTCTCAGGCTGGAAGCTCATCTCCAGAGTCCTCTCTCCTCTGACAAAATCTCAGTGCCAGGAAGGGAGGGAGGCCAGAGCTGGAGCCAGCAGGGAGCATAGGCAGGTAATGGGGATGGAGGACTGTGCCAGATCACCCCCCCCCCGAGGAAGGGCACCTGTGTCCCTTGGCATCGTCAACAGGGAAGAAGTGCTGGGAAAGCTGGCGACCGAGACACTGGGGAAAGACAGTCCCAAATATTTTTAGGAAGGAACATGGGAATTGCTGCTGTAGACAGAAAATCTGGGAGGACAAGGGGCATCGAGGGCATGGGGCAGACTCTTCCCTGTGCCTTTGCAGCCGGAGGCTCGCACCCCTTTTGTTGTTGTTTTGCTAAGGCAGTTTACACTTTGTGACTTCTCCCTGCGGCTTGGTCTTGTTCTTTTAAAATGCATGTTGTTGTTGTTAGTTTAAACAGTCTCTCATTAAGGCTCAGAGTGTGTGCTAAAACTTGTCTTGGAAATTTGTATGCAGGTGGTTTATAAGATTTGTATTATTTGCTTCTTTTGGAGCCATTCTGGTGTATTATGTAAATCCATAACTAAGCATTTCCTGGGACCATTTATTGTGCAAATGCATAGTTTGGCACATGTACAGTGCTGAGCAAAACCAATTGCCTCTGCCTCCCTAGTCCAGAGAAGAAAGATCAGCCTGGAGATTTTTTGTTTAATTCAAGAGAAGACAATTTTCTCATTTCGTTTCCTACCAGAATGAGTTTCTGCAAACGAGCTGGAAACTCCTGGAACAGTTCAAAACTAAAAGGCAGAACATCAGCCCCAAATCACGTGTGGAAACAAGTACTGCTCAACATCAGACATACGCTTAAAAATGTTAGCTGTATGCTGGATTGAGTTTTAGGGTCATTTATCACGTTTAATAAAATGCTTACAGAAACATAAGCATGAGCTGATGGGCATTAACAAACTGTTAGATTATTTTATGCAATGTCCATTTCTGAGAAACTGCTTAGTATCTTGAATAGTTATTTTTCAGTTTGTGTAAGCAGGAGAGTTTAGTGACAAGCCCCAGATCTAACTGGTGCTTTAAGCTTTGATTCAGGCCTTTTTCTCTGCACAAATTCCCCCCAGAGTAGAGGAAAGCAGGCATGCATTACCTGACATCAAGGGCTTCTCCATCCTTTCTCAGTTTCAAGAAACCTACCCTTGGGGCCCCAGGAGCATGGAGAGACAGCAAGGAAGGGGACATCATCCCAGGGACACAGCGAGGAGGGTGAGCACAAGGACTTGGCATGGACCTGGGCTCATTGCCAGGCTCTGAGCAGAGCGCTGGCATGGCAGGGCCATGGGTGACACACTGCTTGAGTTTCCTGCAGTGTAAGATTTGTAGACATGCTCTCAAGTTGACCTGACCCTGTAGCCAGGAGCAATCAATTAAAGAAACTTTTCCCCAAGTAATCTGTTGCAGAAATTGTGATTTTATGACAGCTTGCCCTTGCTGGATTGCCCTTTCTAAGGACACGGTACTCCAAGCTTGAGATTTGCCAAGGCTGATATTTAAAAGGCACTGCAGGCACCTCGAGCACCTCTCTGGAAATTGCTGAGGCTGGCGGGTTTATTTGCAGTGTTTTATGATCTGGGACACACCACAGGAGCCTCCATGCAACTGTTCTGCTGGCACATGGACCTGTGGTGATGCCGGAACAACACACACGGAGGCTGTCTTGATCAGTAAGAGAAGTTGGCTACAAAATAAACATGCGGGAAATAGATCTCAGAAGATGCAGCCTACAGGCATTCCTCATCCTGTCTCCTTCAAGCACCTGCAGACTCCACCGCTCTGTGCCTCAGCTTGTCCATCTGTAAAATGGGGATCTACCCTCCACTAGCATGGCTCCGAAATCTGCCCATCTGGGAGGGTGATTTTGCTGTGATTGCAGTTCACATGAGCATTGGCTTAAGCAAAGTGGAGCTGGAGACAAGATTTCAGGGAAACACACCATGTACACTCCTGGAGAGGATTTCTGAGGAATGTTTTTGCTTAATTTGTGTTTTGTATCTGCACAGTACTCTTCTGCCTATCTCATGAGCATAATGCAGGAGAAAGGATGTGGCTCTAACAGGATAAAATATGAAAAAAAGTCCCTTTTTGTTTTCAATGTAAGAAATTAAATTTGATTTTAGTTTCCTTCCTTTCTTTTAACAGCTGTGGCACTTCGTCTGTCTTGTTGGCTTTTGCTTGGCTTTCAAGTCACGCAGAAGACATTCATGCATGACACCTTAGTCCGTGTCTGTTCACACATCGAATGGAAAATGCACGACTGTCAACAGCGCTACTGCAGACTATTTATCCATGCAGTCCTCATCAGTGCAGGGATGAGCAAAACACGTTTTGCCTGCCAATCTCTAATCAAGAGGCCAGATTAGCTGGCACAGTGGCTGCTTAGCTCTGTTCTGTGGAGCCTATGCTCACGCTGGTGAAAATCAGGAGCAATTTAGCTAAATTCAGTTTGCAGGTACAGACCTTACAAGGTCAAATAAAACAAAAAAATGCAGCCTACAAAGAACAAAAATCAATGACTAGGAGCAACAGCAGAACAAAACATGCTTTGGAGAAGGTTCCAGTATGAATATTGTGAAAATGAGAAAATTTTAACAACAGTTAACAGTCTGGAAAGGAAAAATAACTGGCTTGTGCAAAATATTCCCTTATGATGTGCATTCCTCACAGATATTTTCTACTTTGCTGCACCTTTCCCAAAAATATAATGGCAGCCTCAACGGTGTAATAACTTTTCTGGCATAGTTTTGCTTTCCAGCATCAAGAGGCTGAACCCCCGGGCTAGGGGAACATGCTATGTATGCTTTTTCTGGGTTTTGTCTACCTTCCCTCTTCAAGAAATGGCTTTATTTTGCAAAGGGATGCAAAAAGCATTCCTTCCAGTTTGGGCAGAATTTATACATTCATTTGTACAAGGTTCAAGGCAGGAAGAAACATCCCATCTACCTAGCAATGGTTAAAGATAAAAAAAAGGCATTTGAAGATGAGTATTGTTAAGCATGTAATTATGAGCTCAGTGGGGAAAAAAAAAAAGGAGCTTTAGTGTCGTGTTTTATTTGCAAGCTTTATTTGACTGCAACACCTGCTTTTGATAAGATTAACTCTTACTTACTTAGCATGCAATTTTGGCACCAACTATTTGTCATTAACTTCGCTGGAGATGCTCATTTCCAGCGCCTGAGATATTTTGATAGTCTTGCTGTGCTGCAGACATGCACAATGGGGCAGAGCTAATTTGCTGTTTGCTGGGTTAATGAAGATATGCACTAAAAAGATTATGAAGAAGAAGAATTAGCACATGAAGGATTATGAAACCAACAATTTAGAGTAATGTATATATACATCTATATATAGGCAGTAAGATTCTTAATTTGATGTTTCCATTCCAGTTTTACACAGCCTTTCACCATTGCCTTACTGATGCCTTGCGTTGCTTATTTTTTCAACCAATTGCTGTGATTACAGTGGAGCTCCAGTCTCACTATTTGGACATGCACAAGGCCAAAGCACGCCTCAGCCCTGTGTCAGCCCTTTCCCTATGGCCTCTCCAGCCATTATCCATGCTGAAAGTGAGACTGTCTACTGCAGCACTGCTGGTAATGCAGGCAGGAGGAGGTCTGGTCAGTCTTTGGTGGCAATTTCTCTTTTGACAAAGAAGGTGGCATTTCTCTTACCAGACCTTGGACCCCTCCTTTAGAGATGAAGGCAAGAAACAGCTTCTCCCTGGGCTCCACTCCTCCTGAGGTGGGCATCAAGAGCAGCTCAGGTTTGCGCATCTCCAGTGACTCAGAGCACAGCAGTAGGTGTTTGTCATGATGCCACGGCGAGCAAAACCTGCCTGCCCACGTGGATGCTGCATGCTGCTTAAAACCATCACACCTGCAGGCATAGCCCCACTGTGCTGCCCGAGTCAGCAGGCAGGGCTGAAAGTCGCTGTCCTGTGAAATTGCAAGGAGACAACCCAGTCTCCCCATCCGTCCTGCACCTTTGGGACGCTTCGGGATCTGCAGCTGCTGAGTTTGGCTCCACAAGATGCTGAGAGCTTACAGACCGCCCTTGGGTTAGGGTAGCTTTTGTCTTCCGTAAAAAATTACATTTTCATTAGCAGATGAGATTGTTAAAATATTCATAGGCAGGCTCTTCTGGCACATTCAGGCATGTCTGGAGAGCCACAGGACACGGACTCTGTTTTTGCCAGGGAGTATCCATAAAACATCAGGCCCCGCAATGGGTACGGTGTGCCCTTGTGGGCAAAACCAAAACAACCAGACAGCAGGAGGAACGGTGTCCAAAACGTTCTGTCAAAATATTTAGAGCTGAAGGTTGTTTTTTCCTGGAGTGATTTTGTCCCCCAGCTGTTTTGGGATTACTATGTGGGTTATATCCCTGCCCTGTCTTCTTCCCATAAGCATTACTGCCCCATCTAGCATTATTCCCTGATAGCTCTCTTAATCAAATGTCACTTCATGAGCTGTGTGATGGCACCAAGGAAAAATTGTCCTTTGATAAGTGATAGGAGACCTGAGGAGACAATTAATATGAGGGGGTTCCTGTACAGCACAGAGTCATCCTTGCACAAAAAGAGGCCGTGTTTCTCTTAATGCACCTCGGGCTTCACTGAAAATAAGGCCAAGAGAGCCAGCTCCTGCATGGATGGATTCCAGAGATGCTGCTGGAAAGGGTCAAAGGCTGGGCTGCCTCCTGCCATGAGGGGATGTGGCAGGGGTGCAGATGCTGCAGTGACCCCCAGGAGATCCTCAATTATCGATTATCAATCCTCAAACTTAATTCCTGGATTTGTGATGGTATTCCCAGAGTTGTCCACCTTGAAGCCCTATCATGAGGTGCTGTACGACATACGAAACAGGGATGGGACTATAAAGCTGGGCATAGTTCTGTAAGATTGGAGAGAGTTAGTAATGAGACAAGTCTGAAAAGGCTCAGAGCACACCTTGGTTTCTGTAGCTAACCACCTGATGCAGCCCATTCCGTGAGAAAGTGGATAGAAAACACACTTTCATCAGGCTCCAAATAGAGAGACTCGCATGGCCAGTTTCAGAAAAAAAAAAAAAAAAAAAAAAAAAAAGGAAAAGAAAAAGAAAAAACGGCTTAAAATTCAAGGCCGCAGTGTGCAAACCTATTTGGCATTCATTGTCAGAGGAAAATTAATTTTGCTCAAATTTTGCCAGAGCACCTCATTAAAGCACTTCCAGGCCTCAGGGGCTTTGAAGGTGAGCAGAAGCCCGTGCAGCCACCCGACCCCGTCTGGGCCCCACGCACCCCAGCACATCGCCACCCCACAGACCCCCACAGCTCTGCCCAGCATGGCCGACTTGCTGCGCAGAGCCAGATCCGCCCCTGAGGGGCAAATCCCAAATCCCCCAAATCCCCAGCTGTAGCACTGGGCATTGGAGGGGGCTGCAGTGCCAGGCCCCTCAGCATCCTGGTCCCCACCGGTGTAAAAGGAGAGCAACCCCACGCTGCTTCCATGGCCCACTTTGAAGGTGCTCGTGGTGGTGAAGGTGAAATTCAGCCTTCTGGCTTCACCTCCGCCTTGCTCTATCGTTGCTGCCCCCCCTGTTTGCAGCCCATCCCTGTTGGTGCCCTGTGTAGGTGGTGGCTGATGCAGCAGGTGCTGAAACTTGTTTTTTGCCTTGTCTTTGAGGTCTGTGCCCTTCTTCCCCGAAAGGAAAAGATGAGGAGCAAGAAAAACCCCTGTTTGCTACAGATTGTGACTGGCTTGTGTACTAATGTTGCCTTTCTCTCCTTGTTTTAGGGAGTGCTGCCGATTTTTTGGAGACAATGGCTTGACTTTGAAGGTGTTTTTTACCAAGGCAGCACCCTTTGGTGTTCTTTGGACACTCACAAACTACCTTTACTTACATGCAATAAAGAAAATAAACACTACGGATGTCTCCGTGTTGTTCTGCTGCAACAAAGCGTTTGTGTTCTTGCTTTCATGGATCGTTCTGAGGGACAGGTTCATGGGAGTGAGGGTAAGTGACTCCTTATCTCTGTCTCTTTCTGCTCCCTCTCCCTCTGCCCTTCCTTTCCGCTTTCCCCAAGCAGTGTCCCATGCAGCGTCAGCACAGAAACCCTTGGAGAGGGGGACGAGCCCTCACCCGCAGCCTGGCTCCCTGCGCATTTCCCACCAGCAGAGAGGAAACCTGCTCTGGAGCATGGCATGAAGGCTAGCTGCAATATCCGTGCTGCTGCGAGCAGACACTAGCCTTTGCCTGTCTCTTCCGACTTAAAAGGTTTCCGAGAGCATTGGAAACCCCACAGCCCCCGCTGACCCTGCTGCCATTTTGGCAGCCCTCAGCACGCGGTGTCCTCTGGCAGCAGAGCCAGGCAGATGGGCAGCTGGCACCCACCACGGAGACCCAGCGGTAGCTGCAACGAAAAGGCACTGCTGAGTCCCTCCAGCCTCCCTGCATCAGCAGGAGCTGCATCGGTATTTACAGAAATGATGGCAGTAATGTCTATTTTTTGCCCAGTGCTTCAAGAGCTCCCTGCTCATCAGCGTTGGCAAAGTTTTCAGCGCTCAGGAAAAGCTGCGTTATCTCTCACTGCTGAGAGTTAACTTTTGGGGAAGTATTGCTCTCTGGCAGGAGCACTTGGACAGCCCAGTGGTGGTTGCAGCCAAGAGGCAGCTCAGGGGAGCATTGCAAAACGCCCCTGCCAACAGCCCGGCCTTGCCAGCTGATGTCTGTGCCTGCCCATCCAGCTTCCCAGGTAGCAGTACGCAGAAAACAAATTAACTGCTGGGCTTTTGGTTGGTTGGTTTTGTTTTGTTTTGTTTTGTTTTGTTTTTAATGCATAAGGAAGGGTACCCTGAAATGCTCCCGGAGGCAGGGAAGTGTCACTTTTATCCCAGCTGGCCCTGCTGGCCATTTTGATCAAAGTGAGAAAAATAGGTATTTTGCTGGTGTTCATCCATCCTGTGGCAGTGTCAGTGAGCACCCTGTACTGCTGGTTGGGCCCAGGAGAGGAAGTGTGTAGATGGTTGACCACTGAACTGTCTGTCAGCTTGCTCCTTGCTCTGTCACATGGGGACATGTGGACTCAGGAGCAGGGACATTTCTTATGCACTCTCTGTAGTTGCAACCACATCCAATTGTCCTTTGTTTCTTGTCCACACTGCTTTGGGAAAGGACATCACAACAGCCCTACCACCCACCTCCATGTGCTCCAGTGGGAACACCTCCATCTCCTGCAGTGAAGCTGCAACTCTCCCCTTTGCACAGTGACCATCCCAGCAGGGCACGAGCTGCCCTGCTCCTTTCACACAGGACACGTGCAGTGAAGCTGTGAGTGCCTGGGGTGCTGCTTCTGTAAGCCCTGAGGTGCTGAGACATCCTCGTGGGCTGGTCGCTGCGGTGCAGCTGCTGCTAATCCAGCGCTTGAGGGACGGGCTGAAAGGCTTGCTGAGAAAGCTAGTGTGACACCCCTGGCATGTCAACAGGCCGAGAGGTCAGGGCAAGACTCATCTGACACTCGTGGCATGCTTGGTAGAAGAGGTAAGACCTTATGCCAGAGCAAAGCTGTTTGCAGAGTGGCTTCATTTGCTTTGATCTGTGCCCTCAGTGTTTCCCTTCGTGCTACAGTAAATAAAGCAGCTCAGCATTTAAGGGAACCACTGCTTGCGAGAGCCTCCTGCATGCATCCTGTAGAGACACACACACCTGTCAGTGGGACTTGGAGACAAACATATCCTCAAATCCCAAACCATGGTCTTCCTTTCCAGTAGAGGCCCTGCCTCCAGGGAGCCACTCTGAAGGCTGCCAGCCCCTTACGTTCAAATCAAACCTGATGCTTTTTATTCTGCCATTCACTGCAGTGAAGGTGCTGCCATTTGAGGCTCAAGGACTTCCTGAAATAGAAGTGATGTTGATATAGTTAATGGTCCTTGACGGACTTTTTTCCTCCATGAGTTTATCCTTGTAAACTTCTCACATGCAGAGCAAGGATACCCTTGGCTGATTTACCCATCGGGTGAAGACAAATCCCCTTTTGTTTGTTCTGCACCTGCCCCACACTAGTTTTGTTTGACGCCCTTTTCTTCCATGCTTCTGTATCCACACTGAGCATCTGCCTGTCCTTTTATTTTATTTGACAAGCAGCAGCTTGCTGACGTGAGAGGACTGCTGAGCGCTGCTGAGCTCCTTCAGCCCTGCCCACCCAGGACAGCCCCACGCTGCTCTAGTGCCAGGCATTGTGTTTTTTGTTTTTCTCTCTCCTTGCCTTTAAAAACAAAGCCTGTCCAGGCTGGCAGGGCATAGCTACACCACTAAGTGTCCCTTTAGAGGGACACTTCCCTTTTAGCCACGGAAGCTGCGAGTGGAGACAGCATCAGCTCCGTGGATACCTGCCTGGGGCTGCTACTGGTTTCCTGCCTAAGGGCAGGGGCAGGTGATGCAGAAGTACCTCTCATGTAAAGCTGCCCTCGTGTTTCTCCATGCTGGGGGCTGGCCAGTAACACTCGCTTTCTTTGTTTGTCCCCAACCAGATCGTGGCTGCTATATTTGCTATTGCAGGGATTGTTATGATGACGTACGCTGATGGGTTTCACAGCCACTCCGTGATTGGGATAGCCCTGGTGGTGGGCTCTGCCTCAATGTCTGCTCTCTACAAGGTAAGCACACCAGGGCTCCCCGCCGAAAGATGCCAGTCACCACCACTGACTGGCACTGCTCCTGTCTTGCTTTACAACCCGGAGGTTCACAACCTCCATGCAGTTGGGCACCACCTGCCCTTCTTTGCGGACCTCTGCCATAAACACAGCTGTTTGCTTTGTCTGATGCCTGCCCTCAGTTAGGACAAAGCCTTCCCAGGAAGGCAGAGCTGGAATGCCAGCCCTGCAGGGAAGTGGTGCGAGAGTTACACCAGCCCATGTGGTTTTGTCTTGTAGGTTTTATTCAAACTTCTTCTGGGCAGTGCAAAATTCGGAGAAGCTGCCTTATTTCTGTCCGTGTTAGCCGTCTTCAATGTTCTCTTCGTTACCTGTATTCCTGTCATCCTTTATTTTACCAAAGTGGAATACTGGAGCTCTTTTGCCGTTGTTCCTTGGGGAAACCTCTGTGGATTTTCGATTCTTTTATTGAGTGAGTACACACTGGGATCTCGTGCTGCTTGGGGTGGAATAGCATGCCAGAAACTGGCCACTAGTGGAAGCTGTAGCCCTCTGAACTACTGCAGCTGTTTCCCCTTATTCTGAACCTAAGTTTTAGCTTGATAAGGCATTCAGAAGGCCCATTCCTATGTGGAACCTACAGCTTTTCTAAAAAAAAAAATGAAATAATTTTTTTTTTAAAGGGCAAAAAAAAAGCAGTCAGAACCAGCTATTTGTATGAAATCTCCCAGATGAAAAATATTGCCTTGGGACAGACAGCAGGAATTGCCCAGGACTCCAACTGTATTTCTGGGCATTACACTAAGAGATGGGCTGTACCTAAACCTCACCCTGATCCTGCCACTGGACTCCAGTGGGGTAAAGAGTTCCCTGGGAACAGCAATGTCTTGGGCAGACAGACTTGCACAGGTATCTTCCAGGAATACCAGCAGAATTTAATATGCTTTCTATATGTACAACGTACAGAGAGAGTAATAAAGCAGGGGTATTTTGCTTTGCCTAGTTTCACTGGAGTAAAAAGTGGTTTTCTTTCCTACTTCAGCATTCAATATTCTACTAAATTTTGGAATTGCTATTACGTACCCCACCTTGATTTCTCTTGGAATTGTACTGAGTGTGCCAGTAAATGCGGGTAAGAATTTCTGACTTTTGCATCCTAATGAGTACATGAAATTTGTGGCCTTTCAAGTATCTACCAGGGATAAAAGCAAATGGCTCTGTTAAAGACATTTTACATCTTCTCTTAAAAACTTACACTCATTAAAAATTTATACTTTAATTGTTAAATACGTGTTGTATGATATTGCATGACTATTCATAATTCCTAGAATTGCTTTTTAAGTTACTGTCTGAAGAAGCCAGCGTACTGAAAAACAAACTAGATTTGAAGTCATCCATCTCCAGGCTGGGATGAACACTCAGAGATGAAGTAGAAATCAATTCTTAATGATTTTTTTCCAGGCAGGCTTAATATTAAATTGAAACAAATAGAATTAAATACATTTTAGAGCAAATTTGTGTTAGTAATTCTGCTGGCCTTGGTAAATAAAAGAGCAGGTGTAGAGACTACGAGGCAGTGAGGCTGGGCAGGGGAGCGGATGGGCAAACCTGGCCCAAACCACAGTCCCCCCTCTTTTTGGCTAGGCATCAAAAGAA
The DNA here is from genome assembly GCF_964035555.1 of Netta rufina. Taxonomy (NCBI): domain Eukaryota; kingdom Metazoa; phylum Chordata; class Aves; order Anseriformes; family Anatidae; genus Netta; species Netta rufina. The sequence continues at coordinate 26,406,151 of NC_140125.1, forward strand.
ACAAATAATACATTATCATTTACACTTCCTTGCTCCTTAAATGAACCAGGGCCTGCTGTGACCTGGGCTTGCACCCTGCTGTGTGCTAGTCCAGCAGAAAGTCTCCCTGCCACCATCTCCCCATGGCCACGTCCTCCTGTGCAGCCCAGAGCCGGGGAGCTGAGGGGAGGGAAGGGGGTACTGCCCTCGTGCTTTGTCCCACGTAATAACACCAGTTCAATGTCCCACACAGTGGTTGATCACTACACGAGTGAAATTGTCTTCAACAGTGTCCGAGTAATCGCCATCGTCATTATTGGCCTGGGTTTCCTCCTGTTGCTCTTGCCAGAGGAATGGGACGTCTGGGTGATAAAGCTGCTCACGCGTCTCAAGGTCCGGAAGAAGGAAGAAATCCCTGAAGGGAACGGAGACATCACTTCAGGATTGCCTAACAAAAGCCGGAGAACTCGCCCCTCCATGTCATCCTTTGCTCATTAAATGCTCTTTTTACCAAAACTTTGTGGTTAACCTTATATATGATGATGCAAAGGTCTTTTCTTGGGAAGAAGCACACCTGTCCAACACGGTGTACATACCTGTACAGTTTTGATATGATCACCATCTAAGGCATCAAGTCTTGGCATGTCCAGTTTGCTTGTACTTTTTTCACATCAGACCTTTCACTTAAGTAGTACACTGAAAAAAACTGCAAACCAAGAACCTCTCTTCTCTTTTTAAATGAATGTAATATATAGTCAAAATATATTTGCATAGGTTATTTTAAAGAATGATTTTCATGAAAAGCAGGGCAGACATTTTGAACATTAGGTACCGAATGATGCATTGCACACTGTGATTTAAAAGAAACAAATGCTATGCTACATCACATGTTTATTTTTTTGACCAGAGCTGTACTCTGATAGTTTTCAAGGAACCAAAAGGGAATCTTTACGGGGACAGGAAGATGGGGGGAAGAGTAGAAGGAAGGAAGTTCGGAAATCACTCTGTGTAGGTGAGCGCGTGCTGCGCTGGAACCGGACAAAAATTCAAGTGCTAAAAATGCCTGCATTAAAGCACTAGAGGGAAAGCAGTCTAGAGCCCAAATCTCCTGGTACTGCACGTGACTGTAGTCCACGTTTAAAACCATGCAAGAGAAATACAGTGCCTTCTACAGAACTCTTGTCTTTATCCGCGCAGAACCAGGCCCTGCTGTGAGATGGCGGCACTGCGGGGCTCAGCCTTGCAGCCCGGGCACCCCAAATTCCCCTCCGGCACCGGGAAGTGCCCCTCACAAGCGCTGGGAGCATGGGGCCCCGGGGACTGCAGGTTTGTGTGCAGGGGACCTGGTTCTCCTCCCGCTTGCACAGGTTTTAGCCCTGTGTGGAGCCGCACTCGGTTAACGCTAGCATGAGAAAGGGGAAACGGTGGTGTTTGCGTGGGGAAAAATCTGACCGAAAATGCGCGGCAGAGCTGACGAGAGCGGGGTTGCTGATGTACAGTCTGAGGACACGGACTGAGGGGGTGAATCGCCAGTTGCTTTTACTCCATAATTGTGAGTGTTTAAGAGTTAAAAATGTAATATATTTACATCAAATGTAACACTTTTTATGAAACTTGTAAGCACCAGGATGTTTACTTACGCGATTTTGGTTCGCCATTAAATTTCTATCTGTGATAGATCACATGCTATGTAAAAAAAGGGGGGGAAAAAGGTTATAGTTTACTATTTTTGAAGTTTACATTGTTGCATACAAAATTAAAAGTGTTCTTTTGAACTGCTGCCATAGCCTAAGGGTCCCTGCTGCCACTGAGGCCCTCTTTGTCTCAGGCAGGGGTGGCATCCACTTCAAAACATTTTAGCAAATCAACTTCAGACTCCATTAGCTGTTTGGCAACGCTCAATAATAAAAGATTTTAAACTCAGCTTCTGTCAGTGCTGTTTGCCTCTCTTGGCTGCACCTTTACTCCAGTTTTGCTGTGGGTTGCATCCGGCCAAAGTGATCAAGTGGCAGAGACAGGATCAGCCAACCTTCAGCCCAGTCTCACAGCCCCAGCTATGTTGCAGGAGCTTTCCCTCTGCTCAGAATCCCACTGCCTTCAACACAAAACCAGAATCTGAGCCCTGCAGGCGTTGTCATGTGCCCTGGCACAACTCGAGGCCATTCCCTCTAGTCCTATCTCTAGTTATCTGCGAGAAGAGGCCGACCCCCAGTTCCCCACAGCTTCCTTTCAGGCAGTTGTAGAGAGCAATAAAGTTTCCCCCGAGCCTCTTCTCTGGACTAAACAACCCCAGTTCCCCGGGGAATAGTAAGGCCCCGGCCCAGGCTGTGTGTTTGTTCTCTACATCTCTCTCTGTGACCAAATAGACACTAAAGACTTGCCAGAGGAGATTACACATACAAGCAAAAATCTGAGGCTGTGGGAAGCTGAGTTGATCATCCCAGTCAGGGTAACACAGCTCAATTTTAAAAATTTGGGGGGAATCAGGAGAGGTTAAGGTACAAGACAGGAGGACATGTACAATGCTAGTAACTGGCATGAAGGGCACACACACAGGCTTATGTCTCAAAGCTCCCAGATTAAAATTTACTGCATCTTCAGGTATATCATTTTGTCACCCTCAAAGTATCCCACATCATTCCGCAAGCTCCCTGATGAGTTGAGGCCAAATAAGATTGTACAAAGAGCCCTTCTATTTTCCATAATTCCAGTAAGTACCATCTTCTGTCATCTCTGCACTCCATTTTGGTGTGTGTTTGATGCAGTCCAATACATACCTGAAAGGCTCTAAATGATGTTTCAAAATCTGCACCTGGTGTGTGTTCATTGCTAAAATGGCAGCAGACTCTTCAGTGCTGAGTGCAGATCATGGGGGAATTTAAGTACCACAGCAGACAGCAGTATCAGTAGAACTGAGATTTACAAAATGTGATTGTCATTGCTTCTGCCAGTTTATCCTTCCCGAGGACAGGCTGAATACAGGCGAGGGCTGGGATTTCAAACCATATTTTATTACAGCGTCTCTCCTGAACATGAGCCGTGGAAACTAGATTAACCCATTTTAAGCACTTCCAAACTACACACAGACTAATCAAATGAACTGAGCTACACTTCTTCAGGCAACACCTTGCCCAGAACACCTCGTTAAAGGCAAGAAGGTGCTTGATGAAACTTAGCAGAGTGAAGCCCAGGTGTGATGAGGAGACTGTCAAGAAAGCAGCACACCTGTATGCGTACATGTGGGCATCTGTGAGAGCCAGGGTTTCCCAGACCTGAAGCTGAAGAGCAAAAGGAACTGGAGTCGTTGGCTCCCCCCAGAAGGAGAGGCAGAGAGCCAGCCCTTCTGAGAAAGCATTAGATGCAGCTGGGTCATCCTTCAGGCAAGGGCAAGACTGAACTCTCCTGACACTGGCCTGGTAAAAGATACACAGGACAAATTCAGTACACAGCCCCAGCATGGCCCAGGGCAGCCAGCTCAGACCTCTTCCTGAGGCGGGCCTGCAGGAGGGGGCTAAGGTGCGGACCTGGATAGGCAGCCTTCTGCTCCACCTCATCCCTCACAAAGCGACTTGGCTCCTCCCTGCTTATATATCCAGTGGGCTTGTATAAGCAGCAAATTGACAAAAATATCCAGAGAGCAAAGAGCATCACCAGGCCACTGTGGCTGCCCCCTTTCACAGCTGCACAATGCAGTGGTGAGGAACCCAAGGAAGGACCAACAGTTTCTCCCCCTCCCTTGCAAGTCTTTTTCCTTGCCCCCCTGTCTGTAGATGACTCCTGCTGCTGCCTTCATTTTTTGTTACAGCCATCCATAGTCTCATCACCACATGAGTCAGAGTCGGGCTTATATTAGAAAGTTTCTTCTGTTCTTCTGTCAAGGATGGTTGTATTCATATCAGCAGCCTTCAGAAAATAGCTATAAAAGGCAGAAATCCAGCCACAACACTCAGATGAACAGAAGACACTGCAACCAGCATCTAGCTTTGCTGTTTTAGGGGTCGGCCTCACTCATCTCAGGTTCTCCACAGTGCTGCTCTGTGTGCAAAGCAGGCACACTACTGAGTTGGTCAGGGCTGGCACAGGCCACAGGCTGGGGCTAGGGGGTTCTTCAGGGGATGGGGAAAGAACAGGAGCCCAAAGTAATGATGCTGGTGTGGAACAAGAGCATGGGAAAGATGGGATGAGGACAGAAATGACCTCATGCTGTAAACTCAGGAATCACATGGAGGTTGGCTCCACACCCCTGATCTGTACAGCAGACAGCAAGGAGTCCTGCAAGGCCTCCAGAACCGAGCTACTCCTCAGCGAAGGCCCAGGCTGAGAAGCTTCTCTCACAATCCAGCCCTCACACAAGCTGTCTTTGCAGAAATAGTCAGCAGTAACGGATTTTGATGGACGAGTTTAATTAGCTCATCGTTATTAAAAGAGAAGCAAGTAGATTTTCTTTTCAGTTGGCATGTTCTAAGGGCACCTCTGTGACAGCCTGCTCCTTACTTAAAAGTCCTGAACATCAAAAAGGGAAATAAAAAAAAAAGGAGCTGAAAGATCTTTTGAAAGCAAAGAGGAAGTCAAATGAACAGCTGCCCACCTGCAGCCTAAATATCTTCTTTTTAGAGGAAATAACATTCCTAAGGGCAGGACCAGCAGCTCAAACTAAAGTTTCTGAAGATAAAATGCCTCATACTTCTCTCTTCTACCTGAAACTCTGTTGGAGGGAAATATACTATCACTCATTCTATACGCACAAACTTATTCTAAGGAGGGTGGCGAGCTGCATTCCTCCACACACGACAGACACACTACGATGCAACCAGTGTACTTTTCAGAAACGAAGAATGAAACAGAAGGAGAGTTACAAGTCTGAAACCAGCCTAAAGGGTGGAGGCTGTGGAGCTCACATCAGCACTGCATTTAAGAACCTGCTAAGTGCAATCTCTCCGCAATGGGACAGCATCTTTCACCCAACTGATACATAAAGAAGAATAAAGTAGATGTGCTTTAAAGGAATTATTTGCCATAAATTGAGAAACTCTCTTATGAGTGAAAACAGTTAACTTGTGCACTTTAGACTTTTTACTATTCCCATTATCTTGCAGCTATTAATGCTGAATTACACCAGCTCTTTTGCTGCTTGCCCACATGACAGTGAAAGGTCTTCTCTCAGTTTTAGCCTTCACCGTCCTGAATCAGTAAAAAATTATCGTCATTTACCAATCATTTATAAAGATGTACTCCTGTCAGTATAGCTCCCTTGATCATCTCTCTCCTTTTGAGAAAAATCATTTGCTCTTGCCTCACTAACCAGTTACTAGACCACATGAAAACCTTCTCCTTTGACCCACAATAGCTTAATTTGGTGAGAAGCTCTATTAGAAATGCCTCAAAAATCTAAGTACAATGCTTGCTATCCTCTCAAAAAAGCACCCAGATGAGAGTGTGGAAAGTCACCCATCCTTCAGGCTCCACTGAGCATGAAAGGACAGGAATACTGAGCGTCTGGGTCTTGGTCCCTTCTCCTTTGCCTTTCCTCAGGGTAGGGTGACCCTGCCTAGCTTCCAAAGAGTATTTACACCAACCTCCAGCTTCTGCATGTACCCACAACCAAGATGTTTAAGACTCAAAGCTGTCTTCCAGTGGGGTCCAAGCAGTGGGATGTGTGAGGACTTATAAGATGTGAGCTTCAGCTTTGTTTCTCTGCCCTGCTGGCTGCTAGCACGCACGAAGAGCCGGTGAGCCCAGCTTTGTTGTCTACCAGCAATAGCTGTTGCTGTCCCTCCGGCTTCTGAAGCTGCCAAGTCTTTAATGACTCTAGTCTAGTGAGCAAACAGAGGCAGCTGTATAATACTGTCCTTGTGATTTTTGGCTACATTTTAAATGCCTGCCTATATGTTTTGGCTATATATTTTTAATGCTTTCCTGACATGTAAACAAAACCATTTCCCTTTCCTTGAGTGATTCTGGATGTGATCAAAGGCATGTTACTTGCTAGCTTGGCTGCTATGAAAATTGACATTGATCTTCAGAGCAAATATTCACCATGTTTGAGAACAATGTTGCCTTTCTGCCTGTGAAAGCAATCCCATCTGGTACCGCACACCTATGCTTCACTGAAACGTTTACAGTGAACGCTAAGGTGATCGGTGCAGCTGATGGATTATTAAATATAACACATGGATGCAAGCATTCAGCTGGCTTTTTGATAAAAAATTTTCGAGTATATTTCAGTCTCAGAGAGAACCAGGGACCACTTCTTAGCTTTCAGTATCTATCATGCCATGGTAATTTGAAGGCATCCAAATGAAATTCGTGAGTTTTCTTCCATTTACATGGCTTTGAAAATCAGTCTGTCTGCAGAATAGGCATATTCCCAGTTTCTTGCAAGAAACTGAACATCAACATTGCTGCAAAGCAAGATTTTGTCATCCTTTGTGGGCTTGGAGAATTGCTAATCAGGAGCCAACAGAAGAATAAGAATTGGTCGGTATTCCTGCCTTACCATTGCCTCTCTTCCCCAAATACTCCTTTTTCTGTTTTCTTCCTTTCTAAAAACTGAACAACAAAAAAAGGAATTAAAGGCTTTAAAAACAATTGCCTATAATTAACACACATGACTTCAACACCTCACCAGAATCCTCACACTCTAGGATTTTTTATTTCTGTCATAACTTTTAGGTAGCCTAGCGATATTCAGACCATTCTACAGAGCACCTTGCTGATGTCCATGAAGGGCCTCAAACAAAGGCAGTCTTTTCTCTGTAGGCTTCACATTACTATGCAGAGTTGTGAAGAAGATGAAAATCACTGTTGTGTCTGTTCTCTCCCCTGTTACTCCTCCACACCAGCCTGCTTCATCCTTCCTCATCAAACCCCCTCCAGTGCTTCCTGGGCACACGCAGCCCTCTGGTACAAGCAGAGCTAGCACAGAAAGCTGCGGTAGCTGTCCCAAAGCATTTACCTAATTTACTATGTTCATGTCACACTGGCAATCCCTATGGCAAGGATCACAACATGCAGCAAAAACAGCATGAGGAAATCAAGGTAAGAAACCCGACACACATTGCATTGAAACAGAACATGGAAATGCACATTTTGTTAGGGATTCAGAAAACTGATTTGCTAAACCTACCCCCAAAAATCTAGTTTTCTTTCTCCTCATACATACTTCCATCTTTACTCATTCAAAAGAACAACAACAAAAATGCTAATTCACCCAAAGAAATTCATGTTGGTTTTAATAAATAAATAAAATTTAACATAAGGTCTTTATGAAATAATAAAAAGGAATGCTTTGAACAAGGCTAGAGAAAGTATAGTATGTACATGTATAATATGCCTCTTTCAGACATTTAGTTATAAACATTTGGTATTACCTGCAACGTTATGTAAAGAGAGAAGTAGAGAAGTTCTCTTTATAAGCATAGACAGATCATTTAGTAACATCGGTGGCTACTAAAAAAAGAACTCTAATTATCAGCTGAGGAACTTACTAACTGTCTGTCAGTTCCTAAGCAATTCCCTTACTAGGCTCAGAAAATTCTTGCTCTAAAAAACAGTGGTCTTCTCTAGTGACTGATTCTTCAAGAGGGGTATTTAGTTTCTAAAGCACTTTTAAAAAAGTTATCTTAAAGCTAAAGATGACCTTTTCTGTTAAAGAATGACCTACTGCAATGAGATTTTAAGTCCCACTGAGCCCTAATAAACCACAAATGTAATTTCAGAAAGCAATGTGGGGAAGACTTCAACCTACATGTATAAAGATGGATGAATGTTTCCCCTCCACAAGAATGAGGTGCTTCTATGCTTGCTTTTGCAGATTACATCTTCAAAGCTGATGCTGCTGCCAAGAGTAACCTGTGAGGGTCTGCAGGCAGCAAAAGGATGGAAGTAGAATTTAAAATTTGGTCTACAAGATCTCAAGAACTGGAAGGGGACCTTGCTGTTTAACCTGTTCATGACTGCTATTTACTTTCTCCCTTCTTAAGACCTTTCAGTAACAGGCATTCAAAGCCTCTAGATTTTTTTTCCAGAGCTTCTGTGCTTCATGAAGTAGGACTGATGTACTAGTAGGCAAACCTCCTTTCTCCATCCAATGCTTGCCTAGTGCTTTGAACTACGGTAAAATTCATTGTTTAAAATTAAATGCTTTTGTCTTCATTTAAGTGAGAGCTTCCCAGAGAGATGGCTGATGTCCAACCATTTAAGTAATTTCTGTTAAAACATTTTCAAAGACGAACAGAAAGAGGCAACTACTGTTTTCAGTTCATGGTATTTCTTTGCTTAATTTATTCATTTTTAATAATAAAACCAGACACAATTAATTATTATGATTTCTTTAATCATATTCCTTCCTCAGGCATTGCAAGGAACACTGGAAGAGTCAGAGTTACATCTTTAGCAGATATCTGAAAAGCAAGAAAGAGAAAATATTGATGCATGGTTCTCTCATGCTACATATTTTTGTAATTTTTATTTTAAAATATGGCTTGGTGCTCAGCAACAGAAGACAATGCCCTGAGCCACCTCAGGTACGATCCTGCTATTATTTCTAGCAAAATAAATAGTTGGGCATGGGGCTATGTAGGAACACTATTTCAAATGAAAGCCACTGAAAATTTATTATGGATAAGGATCATAATTTAGAGGAAGTTATACATGAGTCTTTCTATGCAAGAAAAACAAATTAATTGTGCTCTTGGTGTAAGTACAAAGCTGAACACAGCCATGGTACTTCAAGAAGTGCTTTCATTACTAGTCCTAGAGATACCTGTTACATGCTACTTGCTTCAGCAGTGAAAGGAGACATCGTTATGGCAGACAGTCCAGAATCTGCTGGGTAAGACCAGATAAATATGGGGTAAATAAGTCTTCAGATGAGGACAGATTTGTAAGGGGTTCATCGGAAGGCAGATCCCAGTTAACAACAGGCACAGAAGAATCTGAGAGCTGAACTACTGTACAAACCCTACACAATTCACCTCAACGCAGTCCTGGCAAGATGGTGGATGACAGTCACCTGTTTCTTTAATATCTCGCTAACTATTAAGTGGAAACATAATTCAGAGGCTCCAGTTGTGGCAAGCAGCTCACCTAACAAATCTGGAATTATTTCAGCCTTTCATCTTTCTAGAACATTTGCCTCTGCCTGCCTATTATAAATATCCCATTTATTACTTACTGGGCACACTTCCCCAAAGTGAAGGGCTAAAGATAGACGCTTAGAATTGGCAAATTAACAACAACAACAACAACAAAAAAAATCAGCTCCTTATGATAGCAGTTTAACCAAATGGAAACATTGTCATTAAAAATATATTAGAGAAATCTGCCTTTTTTCTGTTCACATACTTTCTAAAGCCAGATCATTAGATTTCCATAATATCCATTACACAGAATTATTTACAAATGTCTTCAGCAAGCATTTCTTGGACTGCAAACCCTTAAAGAATAAACTATTTATCACAAATATCCCAGATGTGCTATTGGGGCTTTGTGATTAATTATATATAATCACATTATTCCTTCAGTTTCAGGAATGCACTAGGTAAACAACATTATACGCAGCATAAATTTTAAAATCTGAAATACAAGTGACACTTGCTATTACCACGTTTTGGTCCTGAAACTTAATGGCCATTTTCTTTTTAATATTCATGCTTGTAAAAGCTTGCATGCCTAAGAGCCATAAGTAAGATTACTTACTTCTGTATCAATTATTTTCAATAAAGCCCATAACTGAAATCCTACTGTCGTAGTGACTTCTGCTCACCTTCAAGTCCCCATTATGTTAGAGATTAAATTACTGCATTGCCCTCTCCTACCCATCACAGTCTAGCAATAAAAAGGTGGTTAAAGTAAACAGAGACGAGAGCACAGACTGTGTTAAAGACTGCCAGGTGTACTGCAGCATTCACATGCACTTTGCGCCCCAGGAACATCCCTCAGAGGAAGCATTTTGACAAAACGTGCTCCTTCCACATGGCCCTGCGGAGCACCAGGTGCCGGCGGCTCAGTGCCCACCAGTTTGGGCTCATGTTGGAGACCCACCCAGGTACCAAAACTTCACCCACCCCACAGCAGCAGCGCAGGGAGTTTCCATGGAAACAGGCGCTTCTGGAGCTGCACAGCACCTGGCGTTTACAGGCGGCTGGCGTGTATTTGGGCAAAGACCTGTAATTAATTGTGCAGCACCACAAACCCCCCCAGTTCCCCTAGGGAAGCAGTCACAGCACCAAGCCTAATAGAGTTCAAGCAGCATTTAGGCAGCGCTCTGACACATGGTTTGTGCTTTGGGTGGTCCTGTGGGGCCCCGGGATGGATGGATGGGTGGGTGGACGACCCTTGTGGATGCAATTCGGCTGTTTTGTGATTCTGTGACTCCCACACGCAGCACGGCATGGCTGGCTGCCAGCCCCCGGAGGAGGCGGGATGGCCGCCGCCCGCCCCGCCTCCGCCCCGCCCGCAGGCTGCGCCGGGCCTGCGCCTGCTCCTGACCTTCGGCAGGGCTGCTGAGGGCCGGGCCCTGCTGGGCCGAGCCGAGCCGAGCCGAGCCGAGCCGGGCCGGGCCAAACCCAGCAGAACCGGGCCGAGGAGGGCAGGGCTAAGCCGTGCCGAGCCGTGCCGGGGGTCCCGGCTGCGGTGAGGGGCGAGGCACGGTGGCGGGCGCCCCGCGTCAGGCGTGAGGGAAGATGTCGGCGCCCAGCATGCAGGAGAGGAAGGCGTGCTGGGGGGCGAGGGACGACTTCTGGAGCTGCCTGGAGGCGCAGGGGGAGGACGCGGCGCGGTGCCAGGAGCTGCGGCTGGCCTTCGAGGCACGCTGCCCCCAGCAGTGGGTGAGCGGCGGCCGCGGGGTCCGAGCACAGAGGGGAGAGGGGAACACCGCGAGCCCGGGCTCCCCGATAAACAAGGCAGCCCGTAGGGGCGTGCAGCTTGGCAGCTGGAACTTAAAAAGGGCTGAAGGGGACCAGGGAGGTTTAGGAAGCAGCAGAAATTATCGTTGGTAAAGGAGAACGGCTAATGGGGAAGGGAGGTGAGGCCCAGGGCTCACACCTGGCATCCTGCTGCGCATAAAACCCCTTCTTTGCACAGCAAGGCTTCACCGTGACCCATCTGCTTGCACATAACTCTTCCGTGGCCTGCATGCTTTTCAATTTCCCAAGCACAAGCTGCAATTCATATCTGATTTAACAGGTGTTGCTTCTTGTCACCAGTGGTGTCTGAGGGGCTGAATGCTTCCTATTTGAGCCCACGGACCAAAATCAGCTGAACAAATCAGTACGCGCGCAGTGGCTGTGCTGACTTACACTTTGAGGGCTGCAGCTCTGCTGTATAGGATCTCCAGTGCTGGTGGTGTTGTTTGCAGTGCTTTGCAGAGGTTCTGCACTCTGCAATACCATAGAAAAGCTGCTGGATGTACCTGTTAGCCTGTTCACTGCAGCAAAAAAATGCAACCCAGTAGCCTACTCTTATTAGATGTCTATGGGGATAAGGGGAGAGGTGATGACAGGCTGAATCTTCTCCTTCAGTCAAGCAACAAACTCCTAACTGCGGTAGAAAGCTAAAATACTACTTAAATTTATCAGTCAAAAGACCACGTATTTCTCAGTCTTGTTATGATGCACAAAGGCCCTTTTTCTGCTAGTTTCTTATGATGAACATGAGTTATTTCTCTTTATAAACAGGTTAAATACTTTGACAAAAGAAGAGACTTTTTAAAATACAAAAAGAAGCTTGAATCAGAAGGGTTTCATCCTCCAGAAACTGCTGGGAAGGCTTAAGTACTCTGCTTTCAAAGTATAGCTGATGAGAATAAAGCTGTGGAAGGAAGATGCGTGAGAAAGCAACAGAACCTGCTTTACTGCAAGAACTCGAGGTCAGGAACTGCTTAACCTGTCTTCCTAAAATGCAGGCCACTGTTCTTGTTACGGGGTCTCACATCTGCTGAAAAAAGGATGGTCATGGACAACCATGGACAACTTGAGTCAAAGGTCAAAGTAGCATGGTGCTGGGCTGTTGACTGTGTAATGACAGTCATTGTTTCACAAGAATAAATAAATGATTATATGATAGCACCATGTACATATTCTAAAAAGAATAAAAGTGGTTTTCAGCAAGTGAGCTCACTTTTCTTAAGAAAGCTTTTCCAACTTCACTACCATATCAAAAGCCAGGGGAGGGTGGTTTATGTAATCTGCATTTATCATTGGCCAATTGTTTCAAAGTATTTTAAAATATACTCACTTTACAACAGTAGCCATCAAAAAGCCTAATGTATGCTGTGTATATGATACATAAGCTATGTATTTTGAATACGCTTTTTTTCTTAAGAAAGAGTAAGGATTGTTGTCAGCTGTAACAGGTGGTTTCCAATCACTATCTGTTGTAAGCAGGGCAGTTATTTATCACACATTATGGAACTTTCATGTAATTTAGAATTAATTACCTTACTGAAGCAACTCCTTTAAAAATACCTACCAAGGTTTATAGCAGGGCCAGTAAGCTTGACCATGAAGGACACTTCAATGAGGGACAGCACAAGACATTTGTGATAGACCGGATTCCATATATATTTTGAAAGTTAAGTTTACTTACACTACCTGGTACTGGAAGCATTAAGCACTACTCATACTAAGAGAATTTTTGGTTGTTGTAAGTGGAGGGCATGTGGTCAGTTTCAAATATGGCTGTCATCAAAAATAACCACAGTAAAAATCCTCTGTTTTGAATTTTGGTATGTTTTGAATGTGGTTGTTCATGGTACTGTGTTGATGATCACAAAATAAATCACACACCACGTGCAATATAAATAGCATTTATTACCAATGAAACCAGTTTATTTAAGGAGGTAAAGCATTAAGGCATTAAAAAAAAAATCACTCTGAACTACAGAGAACAAAACATGCAAAATGTAAAATCCTCATTCACCCTGAGTTGTATCTCTTCTGTTCAGAATTTCATGTTGTAGCACCATAGGAAGTCACCCAGATGTACTGTAAGGCACAAAATTCTTGGTAGTTATTTCTGTTTCTGCTTGATCACCTGTTGCCTTGTGTACTCCCAAATGAGCAGAGCCCCACTGACATGAACATTGAGTGATCGAATAATACCCTGCTGAGGAATTTCCACACAGACGTCCAGGTGGTGAATCAGGTTTGCTGGGATTCCCTCGTGTTCATTTCTAATAGAGAAGAAACAGCAACTTACATATGGGGGAAGACAGATGTTCCAGAAAGCAGAAAATACAGAAGTCACAATAGCAACCAAATACCATTCAGAAAATGGAGCTTCTGCCCTTAAATGTAACTGGTGAGCACAAGATTATTATTATTAAAGCAAGTATACATTACTGATGCAAAGAAAACATGGGTGATCTAAGCTGTGATACAGGAGAAGTGGCAGAGCATTTTATCTTCAATTCACTGGGCCAGCAACAGCTAGCACCAGGACTCCCCCATTTTCGTTTTGGACAATCCACAGCAAAATAAATAGCTGTAAATAAGATTAGGGCATGAAGCTGCTGGCACAGCAGGGGGGCTCAACTACCCGCTTCACTTGTGATGAGGTCTTGGTACGAGGGAATTTCAGACTGACCAAAATCTTCAACTGGAAATATTTCACTTCCTTAGAATGAGCACATCAAAAGATACCAAAGGTTTTCAGTAATTAAAGCTATTATTTTAATTAGTAGAGAATAAAATTGGTTATGAAAACTACAGTCTAAAAACAAACTACATTTACATTTTAAAAGGGCTGAAAAACAGAGGTATTTTTGCCTACTTTGTCCTAAAAGGAGGGACAGCCCCTTCCTCCTGATCTCAGTTGGCAGCCCAGCAATTCCAGGATCTTTCTGACTTTAGATGCTTTATAGATTCCTTTAGCCTCTTCTTTGTCACATCTAAAGCTTCCTGGTTGTAGGAACTGATCATTGTTTTTCTCTAAAGTCCTCTCAGCCTCTGCTCAAACTACAAACGCTGTACCTGCTTCTACATGCCACATCTGCCCCATCCTGAATTTTTAAAGGGTCTCCCACGAAAAAGGAGTTGCAGTATATAGATTGGTTACTAAATATGAGAAAAAAAGGATCTTTCAAGAGTAGATATCCATACTTCCCATCCATTAGTACACAAAGCCAAACTCCTTGCCAATTTCCCAATCCCTTCCTGTTCTAATTCCACCTTTACGTGTCACTCAGTTTTCACAATACCCAGGTCCAACTAGAAGAAGGGCAAGATAGATGGATGATAGATAGATGGATGGCAAGAGGTAGATTTACAAAAAGCACACATTCTTACCCCAGCAATAATAGTGACTTCTCTGGAAAGCAATATTCTGTAAGATCAAAACTTTTAGCTGTCTGTTCCACACCAATAATAGTATAGCCTTCTGTTTTTTTCTGCTGTAAATAATCAACAAGCTGAGATGGCTTCACCTGTCCATCAAAAGTAGAGAGAAACACACAAATATTAAAATACTGCTATTTGTAAACTTCTGAAGTTACTGTAAAAAATATTTACTTGGACAGCTTTTAGCCTTTTAGCAGGAAGAGACTTATCCCCAAAGACTGTCCATATATGTACTTTACTATTTTAAAGGTTCTTCAGCAATAGCACAAAGGGTAGGTAATATCACAAGAATTCCCTCCATGAATAAAATGAACAAAGTCATTTCTACACTTCTGACAACTGAATGTAGAAGAATCGCTATTGCATAAGGTAAATGGCATACTTGTTACCTAACCATGGAATCCCTTCCTGAAACAATGTAATGGTTGGTCAGTCTTGTAAGCCAGTTGCCTTATATGCCTGTATTACAACTTGTGATAGCTTAAGATAAAGGTAAATAATTTCTCTGTTTTTCTTCCAACTCTATACTGCCTATTTGTATTAGATTCCAATTTCTCCATGCAACAGAAGTTCTGTCATCAGTAGAGAAGCACAGAGATTAGGTATGAAAATGTGTGCTCATCAGCATACTGTTTTAGGCAAAACACACTACAGCTATATTGCTCTAGAAAAGAAAATCTTAATAAACTGAAAATAAACACCACGTAAAAAATGAAAAATTCAAACTGAATTTATCAGATAACTTAACTAAAGCTGATACTGAAAAACAAATTACTGTAAAATACCACAACCATATCTTCTATCGAATGGTAAAGATACAGGTTGAAAACCTCATTTTTTTAAGCTAAACAATAGGTTCTAAAAGCTTAGCACAAGCTAGCTTCAGGCAAATTTAATGATTATACACATTAAGTTACCAAAAGCAATTATCTAAGCAAGATAAATGCAGTGTTGTTCAGCTTTCATAAACAAACATCCCATTTGAATACTCTGCTATAAAACACCCACTAAGCTATGATAGCAACTCACGTAATTTATCACAGCAAAATAAAAGCTAAAGTTTTCAAATTCTTCGTTACCAGGCTGACTCAAAGATTTTTCCAAAATATTCAATGTTAAGTGTCAGAAATGACAGCAGGAGCTTGTTAAATAAGAAGCTTAATTTTGCAAGAGGAAAAAAAAGTAAGACTGAACATTTGATAAACTCAAGGCGTGTTAGTTTTTAGCTATTAAACTGTTTCCATTCACCTCAACAAGGGGGAGCCACTGCTCTGCAGAAACACTAAGATGCTGAAACTGTTTATCTTGTACGTAATGAAGACTGCCGACAACTAGTGCAGATGCCCCAAATATTTCACTTGTACGACACAAACCTACAACAGAAGGTTTATTTAAAGTGATTTTTGTATAGAAAATAATATAAACACCATGCCAGAGTATTTTAGCAAGTGAAAAAGGACAAAGAATCCATAAAATGCATTATTATTTTATCCCTCTGTTTTTAATCAGTTTCATGTATTTTAGGTATTTTCCAAATCATATGTTGTTCCATATATCTTACCAGAAAAATAAATAAATAAATAAATAAATTGTGACTTAGAAGACAGATAAAAATGGAAAAAGCTCTTTGTCTGGATAGCACACTTCTACAGTACTAACTACACATACTAATGGGCCAGCATAACAGCCTAGGCGTGGATGAATGGACATCCGCACACACGCTTAAGCTCTAAATCCAATACCAGTTAAATAAAAGACTTGAGAATGACACATCACAGCATTACAGGGCAGACAGCACCAGCTTGTGTGTGTATTTTTCATTAGCAGTTTACCTCTAGTTATTAAAACTGCTGACAACAGCAAGCACAATGCAATAATGTATTTGTAGGATTTGTTATATCACAGCTTGCACTTGCACAATAGGAACACTCAAAATCAGAAGTGGGTACTTTCCTGTTGTCCAACTGTCACGAGAAACTAGAATTGCTGTACAAATCTTGTATATCTACAAGATTTGGTTTAATTGGTATACAAAAAAATAAATCATTTCCCTTTAGTAGCATACACAGTTATGAAAAACTTAACTGTGACAAAGAATATGAATGCAGGAAGAAACCTAGCTGTAAATTAAAGTACAATGAAGTTCTATTTAACTAATGCATGCTACGTGCAAGTTGGGTTTTTTTTGTTTGTTTGTTTTTAATAAATAACTACAGAATACTCTATTTTGTGGAGGGGGTAACATTTGGTTACCAAGTTCTTGCAGGATAATGACCTATTTCTCTGTGTAAAATATATTTTTTATATCAACATATTAAAAAAAATCTTACAAGTAATTTTTATTAGCCAAGCATACTCTGAAGTCTAAAATAAAAGTTTTAAAATGTCCATTCAACCTTACCTCCTAAATTGGTAGGTTTATCAATAAGTGAAGCCACCACAATCAGCCTGCTGTTTGATTTACCAAGTTTAGCAGCACGGTCCTGAAATACCATTTCCAGGTCTAAACTTGGAGTACTGTTTTTCCAGGGTATAATCTTTTTCTGAACATCAGTCCAGTCTGTTTGGCCATCTGTTTCAACTGAATTTGAACCTATGAAAACCAAGTATTAAGTCATATGGATATAAAAGTCATAGTGGAACTAATGCTTCAGTAAAGACGATTACCTAAATGGTAATACTGTAGGCAGCGTTAGTCATCTATTACCATTTTATGGGACATGCTATGCTCACACGTACACAAAACTAATATAGCAGAATAACGGGGACTGTGCGCATACTAAGACAAGACTTAGTACAGAAATACACTATTGCCATGCACAAATAATTACATTTAACACAGGTTAGCAATATTTTACCCATGTCTTGCTGAGACCAGTCACTCGGTTTTAGATCAAGAAGTTCAGTTCGAGATTGATACCACTGAAATGTTGGTGGCAAAGGAATGTCAGTGAATCTGTCAAATTTACAGAGTGAGATCCATTCATCCTCAGCCACTTCTGAAAGGCGTGGAAGAGTGTAAAATATTGTCTGCAATGTAACACAGTATTATTAGCAGAGCATCACTCAAAGCATTCACAGTAGGTAATAAATTAACCTCTAGGCAATTTTATAGCACACATCTTTTATCCATCATCCCATGTTTTTAATACAAGTTTTTCTTGCCATGTGACTTAACTTGCTAACAACCCTCATGAGTCATCTCTTTACATGGAGTGCTATCCCAAACTTTCATAACGCTACTCTCTCTAGTTAGATGTTTTTAAGGATATGCATTGATTACTGTTCTATACTTTTCAGCAGAGGACTTGTAAAAATGTTTTTTGCATAACACACTAAAGGGTTTTCAGACACCCTCATGAACTTCAGGTAAATAAAGCAGATTGCTTTAACGGCAAGAGGAATATGGTCAAAAACATTAAAATCTAGTCCTAAAACCCAACTCAGCACCACCAAAACAGCTAACCACAATTAATCAAGCACAAAAACAACTACCACCATCACCCTGCTCAAACTTAACATATGAATAAAATGAGGAGTTTAAAACCCCAATGTTGTGGTTATCCTATTAAGATGTACCCTGAATACATTTAAACACTTAACAAGCATCAGCCTTGCTTTTTCTTATTGTTCAAGATTTTCACTGCCTGATTGTGGTAAGTCGTATCTAACACATCTTAGTGTTCACAGAAGTACCTTACAGAACATCTGTTTTCAAAAATAAATACAAATAATTTATTTTCTGAAAGCACTGATTGTGCCAAAACTCATCTATCTCATTTTGTATTCACGTTTCCCATCTGTTTTCAGTTTACCTCCTATTTCCATCTCTTATTTTTATCAGCACTCATATTTTTGCCTTCTGTCCATAACAGTGTTTATTCAGCTTTCAGTTACTTAAGCTATGGCAAAACATATAGCTGAAAAAGATGTTCTAGAATCTACATATTTGTATTCTGTTCACATTAGACAACAATTTAGTTAAGTGTTCCCTGGAAGAGTTCAAGGCCAGGTTGGATGGGGCCCTGTGCAACCTGATCTAGTGGATCATGCAGTGGATCCATGGCAGGGGGCTTGGAACCAGGTGGTCTTTAAGGTCTCTTACAACCCAAACCATACTATAGCAGAGCATTAATAAGATAATTAAGTTGTAGTCTTAATGTAAAATCCATCACAAAGTGGGTTTTTTTTGAGTTTTAAATGAGTCTATCATTATTTCTCCTACAGTAGAGCATATAAAGAAAGTTAAAATATACTTGTACGACTATGCAGATACAGTGATAAACTGTATTCTTTAGGACTTGCCTCTAGACTGTAGTCCTCAAGTGGATGAAAAGTTGCAAAGAAGAAGTGATCTTGGATTCGCTGCCAGTTTCTTCTGGCATTCCTGCAATTGCAGAAAGTAATGCAAGAGGCACACAAAATACAACATACCATATTTTTTTAATTGTCAAATTGGAAAATTGCATTTACTATACGGCAAAGAAAATAACAATTAAGTGAGCACCAGTTTAAAAAATACAGCATTCAGGAAATAAGTTTACGTTTCAAAAAAGGCCCATAACATGTCTCCAAATTCCATTATTTGAAGAAAAAAGACTGGCAATAAAGGGTATCCCTAACTAATTTTAAGTAACTCATAACAACAGGGGTAAAAACGGATAAAAACCACATATATGGCACAAAAATATTTTATTTTCAAAGCACTAAACTAAAAAGCATTTATGTAAACCTCATTTAATCATCACCCAAAATTAATTTCCTAATTACTTATTTTTGCCCACACAGAAGACTTTTGAAAAATATGACACCTAGAACATTTCACAGTTTTATTTTTGAGAATTTACTGGTATCAGAAAGTCTGAAAGAATGATTTTTTATTCTTCATAACCCATCAGACAAGATGGCTTAGCACCTATGACAGTCACTGTTTTCAATCCTCCCCTAAACTATAAGCACCGTTCAAATATGCCTCAGTTTTCTCTGTTGTGCTAGAGTAAGTTATCACATCATTTGTTGATGAACAGACTTCACCTTCCAAGACTTCCTTTCTTTTAAATTAGAATAATAAAAACCAACAGCAATCATCAAGTACTATTTTAGAAAGTAAGACTTGCTGCAAACATCTCTGAAGAATAACAGTAAGCATTAAGTCAGAAGAATGTTACTAACCCTGTGCCATGCATGTTTTCCACTTGTTGAAGGCTAGATTCAATGACTGGTGTCAGAGCTTCAAATTCTTCCACGTGCAACATTTTGCACATTCCCCAAATTTTTTTAAGGGCAACTAATGCATAAAGTCGAACACTGAAATTATGGTTGAAACACCACTGTAGAACTACTATGAGGGCTTTCTTCAGAACTGGCTTCTAAAAAAGAAAAGATTTTCATTTATGTTAAGTCTTAATGTATCATTTGGAAGTAGAAAAGTAAGGCTGACCCAAGAACTGGTGCTCTCTCAGAAAAGTTTTTCAGTCCAAAAGCTTTAACAGCATCTATACATGCAGATACCGGCTTTAGAACACGGTTCTGATTTCCTTCTTTCCCTCCTTCTCACTAGGGCACAGAGATAGTTGTTTTGAAAATGTATTAGTTTGTTGTAAAAAATACTATTCTGCATACATAGAAGCCTTTGTTCAACTTGCTGATCTTCTAGTACTTAGGAAGCTTATTTTGTAAATGTATGCAAAGAGTCAAAACCAACAGAAACGCCTGGATTGCTGCAGATGTGTGGTACTTGTTTTCATGTAACTTCTGATTGTATTTAAAATTCCATTTAAAAATTAGAATTCCAAGTAAAAATGTAACTTTAACAAGGGCTAGCTATTTCCAAAGAACTCTGTGAGTGTTATTATTCTATAAAAGATTACCTTCTTTCTGGTTACCTGAGCCCAGGATCCCGCAAATTAAATGCAGATCAAGAAAAAACAACCCCAGGTTAGTTAAACTAGAATAGCTGTTCTAAAAAATTTACAGGTAATCAGGCCCTATGTATCCAAAACATCTGCCATTTACCTAGTTTTCAGTAAGTCCAATATTGTACAGATGTGGCGAGAAGAGCTGGTATTTTCTGTGTCAAAAGGTACCTTAGCAGCATATAGGTATTAAAAAAGGTTTTGAAGACAGACAGCAAAGACAGTTATTTCAGAAATTCAAGTACAGTGCAACTGAACAAACAACCATTTTAGCCGAACTTACCTTCTCTGAGGTATTTTGAAGAATGATGTCAAAGTGTGATAACACTGATAAAAATGTACAGATGCTTGTCTTAAGCTTTTCCTCATCCTAAAGGGAAAAAAGAACGCCACATTTTCTAAAGTTCTTTGACAAACATTTTGTGAAAGACAGCATAACTGTGCAGAAGCTTACTTCCTGCACTGCCATTCCAGAGCCATTGGTATTATATTAGGTGGTCTCACTAAAAATAAACGTGGCAGGAAATGTATTTTTGATAACTTCAAATTGGTAGAAATTAGACTGTACTGTTACAAGATTTAAGCAAACTAGAAATTTAAGATTAATTTGACCCTCTAAGTATCAAAGGATTTTAAATACACACTGAAATAGATATTTGTCCCCAGTGCAGAGAAAAGTACAGCACACATCATCAGTGAACAAAGTTGTCACACAGGGTGATATTAAATACCAGCCTGGTTTGGGGCAAAAATATATAAATACAATTTTCAATTCTTTTTTTCTTTTAAATTCTTCTCCTACTGTTTGACTTTTTGAAAAATAACTACACTACCAACTAGGCTATCTGTATTTGATAAGCAAGACAACATCACCAATTAACTATGTTGAGTGGTGAGCTTCAGCAGAGGCCCACATGTAATGTCTTCCTATACGCTGGATCTGATGCATGTACATATTATCTACTCAGCCTAAATGTACGATGCTAATGAATTCAAGGTCGTCAGAACACACTATGACTATTTCTAATCTTAAGCGTGATCACTCAATCCAAAACACAAAAATGAAATGCTAGTAAGTCAGTTCTGCTCAGTCAACCCTTTCACGATTTTTGGGTACCATATGCAAAGTCTGCCTCCACTTTGGAGCTGCATTTTAGAATGCCATTCTGACAGAAGCTCACATTAAAAGCTGCAAATTATGTATGTGTTATGTAAGCCATGTTCCTCCTCTGACAAACAAGACTATGCAGAAGTCTTGCAGAAGCTAAGTGTGGAAGCAAAAAGTGACTTGGCAATACCTTCCCAGACTCAGAATTTAAGGTGTCTGCATTCCTGATGGCACTTACACCAGCTCTACAGAGTCCAGAATAGAGTTTACATTATAAAGGGAAATCTCTCAACACGACTCTCAACAAGAATTGTCTTCAGCCAATTCTAAATCACAAACTTCTAAATGGCTCAGACTATAGTCCAGACTCACTTCCAATCTCAACAACCCATTTCTTCTAAATGAAACTCTGAATACACACAATATAGCATATGGGTTAAAAAAAAAAAAATTACCCTTTTTGTTCAAATTACTTCGAGTGAAAGCCAAAGTTCTTACTTACATAGCAAAAGCAATCCCAGAATTTACTAAGAAACTGGGGATATTTATGAAGACTCAAGATAACAATCCATTCTATGAAGTATTTCACAGATGCCTGATTGTTACCAAATCCAGCCTGAAAAACTTTGTCAAGGGTGCCACACAAAAAATTCTGAGAAAACAAAATCAGACAATCACTTAGGATATTATTAAAGTTATTTCTATAAAGAAAAAAAATCTAAATAAACATTATGAGCTTTATAATATTTGAAATACTTTTGATACTCAAACTAAAACATTTTAGAACCATCTAATTTCTTTATTATACAATTAATGTAAGTAATACTTATGGGCAAAAGACTATAAAGGTGGCTGGGATCAGACAGCAAAGTGCTACAGAAGCAATACTATAGCACAGGCAAGTTTAAACAACGCACACATTAGAAACACGTACCATATTTGTCTCTATTCCTCATATGGAAGAACTGAGGAAAAGAAGTTCGGTTGTTGTTTTTTTGTTTTGTTTAAAATATAGACTCTTTGCAAAACATACTTAACATTCATAATCATAACTGATGGATAAAGAACTATTAAAGAATGTTAAAACTCATAGGTACAATGTTACAGTAAGGAGACAGCACCCCTAGGGAAGAACTTAGGTCACTGCAAGGTTGCCACAATGTCTCCTTAGGAGACCAAGTATAGTACCCTACATATTCAAATTTTCAGTGAAAATTTTTCACAACTTAGATCTAGATCTAACACCCATGACTTTACGGCAATTTACTAATTTTTCCAAACATCATTATTAAGAAGCATTGGATGAAATCAACTTCACAAATCCAAGATCCAGGTTTTAGTGACCTCTAGAAATACTTAAATCCACTATTTCAGACTGAAAGAATTAAATTACACAAAATGTTTAATCAGTCACAGAGATTAGATGTCTTCTATACCATGCTACAATTAATGCATTCAGTTTGTATGACAAATTATTGTTGAAAGCATATTTAAAAAAAATAAATCTTTAAAAAATTTCTAGTGAAGAGTAATACCTGCTCTAGCTTAGGAAGAAGAACTAAGAGCGTCTGCCATATCCGGTTTTTAATTCTGTGCTGTAAAGAGTTTGCGTAATAGCGTGTTTTAGATCTGGACACCTGTTCATCCTGAAAGCAAGATAGAAATTGCATTATCCATCTTTCCTTTAAAATTGAAGACATGGAAGTGTATTTAACTGTACTGAGAACAGCATCTACTGCACAATTAGTAATCAGCACTACAAAGCTAGGACAAATACTTTAATATTATTTAAAAATAAATTTTGAAGCTTATAAGTGAGACATTCTGAAAGTTTATATATATATATATATATACACACACACATACAAATACATACACAATTATACTTAGTATTTTTACTTAAGAGCATAACAACATTAGATATTAAGAATCTTCACAGAGCAGAAAGTTGAATTTATGTTAAGGCAGCACCTACTGTATATGAACAGTTAAAATAATACTGGGTAAAATGGAGCATGAAGACAAGCTGTCATTTATTTATATTAAAAGAAGAACTAAATATCCCGAGTGAAGAAATGAGTATATAAATTCAAGCATTTCTACTTTAATGTCTACATATAAAAATGGATTTAATCATGCTCTAGATTAGTTCAGCTTGTAACTGCAAATGTAGCTTTGGGACAGAAACTAGTATTCTGCAATAAAAAAGATGTTTATGTGAAAGAAAATAGATCAAATAAATGAAACTTTGAAAATAACAAATTCATGTTCTCACATACTCATATAGCTTTAGATTCTTTCCCTATGTAGTTTGTTTTGGCCTTCTTAGTGAACATATTTCCTTAGCTTTTTAAAAGGAAAATAATTTACTGATATGGAACTTGTATCAATATTAAAATGCAAATACACTTTTTTTTTTTTTAACATGTTTAATCCTCCTATTTGAGGAAGGAAGGAAATCCTTTTTAAAGCTCACATTACTTTTTTCCACTTGATTTATTGTGTAACAAAAATATTACAAATTTTTCTTTACCAGTTAATTGAGGGAGGGAATGAATAATGGACCCATTTCTTATTCATCAGACAAAACCAGAATTCTATACTACCAGAATGCACAGGTTATGTTCTAACAGCAGCTGTAGTAAATTACCATTAGTTTTACACTAGTGCCAGTGTACAAGCAGTCATGGTATAAATGAAAATCAGACCCCGATCTTCTCCATTAATCTCATTTATAAAGGCCTAATTAGACAATTGCTCTCACAATTCAAAATGTAGTTTGTAATTGTTAAGGTGAAACACAGAGCTTCGAAATGCAGCCTAGAGGAAAATTCTTACTGGATCAATAGTTACATATTTGGATACTACCCGGTGAAGTCAGAACATCCCCTAAAATACTGAAATAAACTTGGAAGAGACTTTTTTTTTTTTTAACCATTACAGTTTGGCTAAATTAGCTCATGTCTTATAATAATGAGCAAAAAAAGCGTCTTACAGGGCAAATCTAGATAGGCCATATAAATAACTACAAAAACAACCTTCCAACCTTAAGTTCTTAAGTACTTTGCATTTTAATACTTATATTAACATTACATTTATATACCAAGAAAAATGAAGCTTACTTTATCAAGTAGTTTGCTGACAATGTCTTCCATAAACATCTTATGCAAGATATTTGATCCATCCAACAAGCACAGAAATTTAATAGCACAAACCCTCACATAGTGATCATCTCGGTTTGTACTGTAAAATATTAATAGAAAAAGTCAAACTATTTGTTCAGATATAAAGATAAATCCTAAATTTAAAAGGCAGTAGCAAGCTTTACCTTGAACATACATACAATGCTCTCAACTGCGGAAAAGACTGGGCCATAAAAAAAGTCAAAGGACATGTTTAAGATGAACATATTTATTTAGTTAATGCCAAAAAAACATTAGAAAGCTCAAATTTTGAGAAGAATGGTAAATGCTGTAAATATGCTGGGAAATCTTGAAAGTGGAAGGCAAAACAAACACAGTAAACATCCCATTTGCCACAGAAAACTGAGAAATTGCCATCAAGTTGCCTGTAGTGAGATGACAGAATACACAAATAACCCAAACCAGACCATCATTGATGATGAAGAAAACTGGTGAGTTCCAGTTGAGGTCATGTCAATAACACTTCCCCAAAATACCACATTTTAACTGTTTCTCTTTTTCCACTGAGTAAAGGAGGGAGTCAAGCTGGAAAAATATATTCTAGTAGCCAACGTCCCCCAGTTTGGAAAATTGGAGGCAGAGCTTATTACCAGTATGTCAAAATAAAAAGGCCTAGAGCCCATCTTGTAAAGTCAAGCTCCAAATGCGGGTGCATTAATTAAAGCCTAAATTTATTAACTATTAAGTCTGCAATGATGAGATACAAATCAGCACTCCATATGATAACTGCACCCTAAAAAGTCTTATTTTTATGAGGTGAAATAACGAGGAAGCAATTATTTCCGTCCCATTCAAGTTATCAAATTTGAATATACTTTCTTGAAAATACCTATCTACATTTTGAATGTGATGTGACATTACTGCCTTTCACTGATATTTAAGATTATGAATATAATCCTAAGAAGCTGGCTCAAAAAACATCTTTCCTATTACAGCATCAATAGTGACTAAGACACTATTCAGACTAAATACTTTAAGATACATACCTTTCTGTAACAACATTTGCGGCACATTTTTCGCCAAGGCTTTCTACAAAGGCATGCACATCCTGTATAAGTCTTCTCAGACAAGAAAAGACAAAGCAACAAAGTTAGCAGAAAAGCACATAAAAAAACTCTTCTCAAATATCTCAGAGATTAAAAGAAAACAAAGAACACAAAGTTGTAACAATCATACACATGGACCTGAAGGTTTTTTTGTTTGTTTGTTTGTTTTTTACCTCTGATCCCTCCTAAATACAGTTCCAAAGACACAAGCCTCAGTGATAAGTTCACAGTAATTCCCAGCATTTAAGAAAGCATCTGTCAAAGCACTTCTGTCATTGATGGTGGGAAATATCCAAGATTGACAACAATGACTAATGACTACGTTGAAGACTCCAGTCTTTGTAGTAGACAGATCTATGAGCTTGAAAATTATCTGAAAAGACAAAATAAAGGATTAAAAAGTCTAGTTTCTACATTTGCTAGAATTATTAAAAGCTACTGCAATGTTATCCTATTAAAGCAGGTGTGATTCCCTCCTGCATCTGAGACTTGCTCAGGTTAATGCTGTCTTGAATTTATCCACAATTCTGATTATATTGGCAGGTGAATGTCTAACAAGTGGCCCACAATGTTTATGCTGAACAGAAAACAGAACAAATGCAACACATGTTTTACAAGAATCTCCTGGGAACTGGAACAAATGCAACTGGGCTTACTTCGCTGAAGTACACAAACCTGGTGTTTTTAATCAATCCTCACTAATTTAGAAAAAAAGAACAATTTATTCCCTATGTAGCTATATTATTAATTCTCTTTAATGAGGATTACATCTACATTGAAGTTGAAGTTCATATTGAAGTTTAGGAAACTTAAGTTCTAGCACAATTGATTATTTGCATAAATCAAAAAGAAGAAAGCAGAAGAAACAAAGCCTAAAACCACAGTGCTCCTGGGCACCTCTGTAGAAGATGTTCTGTATTATACTACAGCAATACTTCCTTTTTGGTACAAACGTATCTCTCCATTCCACCCCCCTAACTATTATTCAGGAGACAGTGGACTGTGGCTGGCAAAATTATGCTTCTGTAGCAAATCGGTATCAGGCAATTCAGCTATAATTTTTTTTTTTTTATCTCTTAGCTAAAACTATATATCCACTGCACAAGGGGTCAATGGCAAAAGAAACTGCCAAGGAGTAGGATAAGAATATATGTAAGTAGACACTTGCTTGGGAACTTTATCTTCATTTTCTTATGAAGGGGCAGAGGGTGGCTCGACCAGATGCCCTTTGCTGAATATAGGAGACTTTCATTACCTCCTGATGCCTGTTGTCGCAGTGTGCCCCACTGCAGACAATTTGATTGCTGTCTCTGATACTCCAGATTCAACACTGGCAAAGTACACCTTAAATAATGTCTCAAACACTAACACTGAAGTTAAGAAAAGTAGTTCTTGAAAATTAAAATAAATAAATAAATAAAAGCTACAGCTCATCAGTTACCACACACAATTACTAACTCCAGACATTCATTAAAAGAAACAGCTAGCAGGTTTCTAGAACTAAGCATTTGCATCTCTTTGGATACATCTTATTTTGACTTGGGTCCACATTAAGACTACAAATATGAAGTGTTATCTACTGTTTAAAATAGATGACAGCAACATTGTTTTGAAGAAAATAAGCCCAAAAAAGTTAATACTTATTTTTTTTAAATAATTACTTACAAATATGAGTTCGAGATCAGGACAAAGCTAACTATGTGGACCTTCAAGGCAAAACTGCAACCCCTTTTAGGGTAACTTCTGTGCTACGTGCAAAGCAGCACGAGACAATAATTCTAAGCATACATACATATGGGTAACATTTATGAAGTATTACTGCTCTGGTAAATGTGTTACAGTAATCGTGGACTGCTCTGTACAAACATCTAATGTTCAGGGGAAAAAGCAATCAAAAAAGTAGGGAAACATCAAAGATTATTTAAAAGAAAAATATTTATGTCATTCCTGTGTATAGAGCCAAGTTGAATCAAAGCCCCAGTACTGAATACAGTGACTCAAAATGAAAACACCATGACATTTATGTAGATTTCAGAAATATAGAAAGCTACATCTTACAAAAAACAGTAAAAAATCGTTTTTTGTCTTCCAAAATCTGAAGCCAGTTCTACCACGCTCTAAGGAGACTGATTTTTCTGTTGTTTCCTACACCTGGATATTCAGAGAAAAAAAAAGAAATTTAAAGATGCTGTTAAAGTAGTTAAATCTACCTCATAGCATCTAATTAAGTGTTGAAGGGTTGTAATTTTTCATCTGAGAGAGTATTTTCTTAAAAGACCACTAGAAAAAATTCCCAGAATATTAAGTTTTTGCCAGTGCAGGTGGCAAATCCCAAACAACAACAAATTTCAGAGGAATTGCATAATGTAAGTATAGAACAAAGACCAAAATACACATTTTACTGAATGCAGAACATACCAGTCTAAAAAGATCAAAGAAACTGTACTTTTCATTTTCTGTGTTAGAAGAACAACTAACAGATGTAACAGATATGCAATTTTTCATTTGTAAGCCTTACTCTGAAGTAGCACAAGTTGGCAAACAAACTACCAACATTTTAGAAATATGCATTTTGATCTTTTGTTTGTACTGCATTGCAGATACCCTTCAGTTGTTTGCTATTACCTTCACTAGCAGAGCAGGAGAAAAAGGTGACTGAATGAATGAACACGAAG
Source organism: Netta rufina (assembly GCF_964035555.1). Taxonomy (NCBI): domain Eukaryota; kingdom Metazoa; phylum Chordata; class Aves; order Anseriformes; family Anatidae; genus Netta; species Netta rufina. Next base: position 26,434,416 of record NC_140125.1, read on the forward strand.
GCTTCACAAATGTTTTTACTTTTTTTTTTTTTTTTAACCAAAAAGAACTAACGCTTCTTTTTGTTTGAAGTCCCATTTGTTTATCCTCACTCTAATTCTCAGATCAAACTAGTATCTTCTCGAAAAGGAAAAATTCACCACAAACACCAAAAAGAAAATAAGAAGTAAAACCCATTTTTAGATCCAGGTAAATTTTGTGTTCACTTCCCAAAGAGAATTCTTAAACTGACCTCTTTTATTTTGGCATATGCTTGACCCTTTGCACTTGCAGCAACAGCTAGAACCTCAGTATCAAAGATGAACTGAACAAATGCTTTCAGATTGGACCAAAATATTAGCTGTGTGTTGCTCAACGAAGATATGATTTTCCAAGCCAAATCAAATGCTTCTATGCAGAGAGATTCTGATGAGTTCAGGAGCTAGAAGAAAGAGGAAAAAAAAAATGGTACATTTGACAAAAACAACCAAACAAAACTATTGGTATCTTCCAGTTGGTTATATCTTTTACCTTGGGAACAAGAACTTTCATGCAGTTGAACACAGGTAAAACTTGGTCTGAAGGAAGAATAGTTAGGGCTTCTAACGCAGACTGTAGAATTTTTCTTGACCTTTCAACTATAGATAAGGGCAATTCTGAAGCTGCTTCTTCTTGAGCCAGCATTGGAAACTTATTTAAAACAAAACGCAGGCAGATCCACTGGTCACGAACATAGCGTGCAACAATTTTTCCCCACCCCTGAGATGATGTTTCTTCACATAAGCTGTAAGAAAAATATTATTCTTAAATATATACTATATTAATTCATCTTGCACATTCCTATCTACCAGGAACAGCTTAACTGTACTTAATATATTTGAGGTCCTAGTATTTACACAGGTTCAAAGGGAGACTGGGCAAACTCATTGAAGAGAATTCTACAAGTAAACTTTCTAAACACAGAGAAATGAGTTCTGAACTCAAGTAATCTCATTATTCAAACTTCTGGGAACATCACTATATGCTTTCCATACAGTCACGTTCCTGAAGTATTTGTTTTTTAACCCTCTGACTTGCTCTGGGCTTCTTTCACTTCCCCAACAGTAAATCATTTCCTTTTCAACCAACTTGTGTACATGCTATGGCTTTGTGCTCTCTATAGATATGTAAGCTGGCACAAGTACTAGCAGTATTCAAAACCAGATCTGGTTACGTAGTATTAGAAAGTAAATAGCTTTGCAGAATTGGATGACTGAGCTCAAGAACTTTTGGTCTGACCTACTATGGCTGCTTTAATATTCTAAAATCTGAATGTTAAGTCAGAACAGCACCTGAACGAATCTTTTGTGTTCAGATATTTTCCTTTTTACCTTCGTATAACATTATCAAAGAGAAGATGGGGGGAAAAAAAAGAGCACTTCAATTGCTGCTTTACTCTCTAATCCAACTTTTTCTGAAGTATTACTTAAGCTACATCACAGACGTACCTACTTTTTTCTTCAGTGTAAGATGGTTTCTTTACAACTTCATTAAATTGGAAAAACAAAATAAATCTCTTTAGAGCATCCACAGAAGGCAGAGCTTCAAGATGTGCTTCAGGTTTCCGATCCATTATCTCACAAACTACTGTGAGTGAGGCCATGCTTATTACTTTTCTAATTTGTTCTTTAACTGTCGGCTCCTAATAAGATCAAAATCAAATATCAACAATCAAACATGCATCAATTTCTTCTAATATATTAATAACCAAACAATACATATGGTATTTCTGTTTGTATCATCTTGGACATCATAAACTAACAACTCTGCAACCCTGTACTTCCTTTCTCTTAACCTAGGCATAACACAGCTTTGCCTTAGCTAGATCGGTGCAATCAATCACAAGTTGGGAGCACTGAAAAAAAGTACAACCCTTACAGATTACAGTCATTTATTCATTAAGTGCAAGAGTCTAGCTTGACACTATCTTGGAACACTTGTATATTGCCAGGTAGCAGCCCGTATATTGCTGGACACCAATCAAAGATTCATGTCCATGTAGTCACAAACCCAATGCAACAGGACAGTGCAAATCTGGAATTCCTTCTAGCCTCTTGGAACAGTCACTCCATGGTCACAACACGTACTATCATTATTTTGTATTTTGTATGCCTATATTCAAAGCTGAATGAAACAAAAAATCTTAAAGCATCAGTAAGCATATAGTTTCCTAGTAATATTAAAAGCTCAGTGTTATTTAAATACCTTCAAACTACTTTCAGCTGTCTAGAGTACAGAAAATATTTTCCCATTTAAATTACTCTTTATTTTTTCTTCTTAAACTTCAGCTGAAAATGTGATATATGAGCAACTGGAAAAGTCATCATAACAGTATACTTTTCACTGAATTCAAAAGAAGTTTGTAAAAGCATCATTGAACACGTCTGAACCAGAAAAAAATGTTTACTTTGAAATTACTGGTGTTAAGCACATAATTCATATGTTCTTTGTTACAAATTCATTCTTGTTCTTTGTTAGAGAAGTAAACCTAGCAAATCCAATACTTACAATCTTTTTACTGTGCTATTAACTGTTCTTGATCAATAATTCAACCCAGACAATACCAAAGATTACACTGCCAGGAAGTCTTAGTTTAATCCCTTCCTTTTACATGACAGTAATGTTTCTTTACCTTTTGAAAATGTATGTAATAGGCTAGTATGCCTGAAATACAGCTATAGAACAATGAACATAATGAATTGTATGAAAATCCAAAGCAATGCTAGGTTCTGGATTTTTTTTCTATGTTCAAACTTTGAAATTCTGAAGATCGCTGATACAAAGGCATACCAAAGGCATTTTCATTTAACTATAACAACCTAGGTAGGATCAGTTCACGTTCAAGGAAAAAAGCTTTTGAGTACCTACTGTCCTATATTACAACTAAAGTTTCATTTTTTAATAAAAGTCGATACAACTAAAATGAAACAAGTAAGAAAACAAAAGTACTAAAAATCTTAGCTACAAGTATTTTACATTGACATTATATTCACAACTAATTACACAGGCAGGAAAATATGTATACATGCATACACAAAAATTATACTAGAAATATGGCTATATCATTGATATCTGTATTAATAACTACAGTTTTAATTTATATATATATATTGTAATAAGTAATACTGCATTAATTACCTCTTTGCAATTTGTCTCTCGAAAATTACGAATAGAGGCATTAGTGAGGGACAAAATGAAATTCTTGATAGTTGGTAACTTTTTCCAGCTGACTTGTGAGCACAAATTCACAATCTCTGGAATTAAGGCTAAGTATAGGTCACAACGATCCAGATCACCAACCTAAGGAAGAGGATACAAAAATAAACTGAAGCATTAAGAGGTGGAAACAAACTGAGAAAAAAAAAAAAAAACTACTATCAACAATGATAGTAGAAGGTAAGCAACAGGAAGGAAAACAAATTTATTAGTATTTTAAATCTTGTCTTTTCATCTTACAGGTTATTTTAGTTTAGTGTTTGTGATTATGCCTTACAAGAGGCAGTCTGAAATTCCGTAAGAAATCTCCAGTTCTTTTAATTGGCAAGGTTATTTCCCTTACTGGGAGCAAAGGAATGCCCCATAAAACCACCTGAGCTAGCCTGAAACAGTGTTCAAATCTAACTCGGTTATCAGAACATAGCACTGCATTGCACCCTATACACATACAATGGTACATCCTGCACTTCTCCAACTAGATTTTATCTCAGGATTATATCTTGCTTTATGGCTTTTAATTCTCCTGGCCTATCATACTTGCATTTTTTTTCCACACCATAAAACTACCCGTCTATTAAGCTGTTCACTCAGGGAACCATATAAAAAAATCCTTTAGTTTTCGGAGTAGCTCCTCTGCATTTTCACCCACATTCAGACTGAAATTCTCCTGATTCAACATTAACACTTGTTTTGATGCAGTAGCATGTTTCTTATCTGTCTTCTATCACACTCATATTTTGGGGACTGTCTGCTATCAGCTTTTTCTTTGTGTTTCTTTTACTTCGTACTTTTCATGCTGTTTCCAAGAAGGTACCCCATGCTTCTTTCGAAGACTTCACCCTTGCAGAAACATGAACTTTTTTCCAGCTGTTGTTACTATATTCTTGTACAGACTTATTTTTTTTTCTGCTTTCCCAAGCAAAAAAAATGTAATTTTGACTTCTATTCATTATCACTTCTGCACACATTTCCATATAACTTTCTCCATGAAATCTGAACTGGCTCTCTTTTCTAAACTCACTCTTCATTAAATAACTCATTGCATCCATTCAAAAAGTTTACAAAAAAAGTCTACTTGCACAGAAACGCTGAAGTGTTTAAAGACTTGGTATGAAAACAAAGAACATAGGTAAAATCAAATTAACAAGCAAAGTCACACCAAAGTAAGTCTCATAACTACTTACCGTACTTAATTCATTTGTAGTAAGCTGACGGAGTATAAATTCAAGAATACTCTCCACAGGTGTCATTAGAGATTTCCAAATAAAAGACAATACTTTATCTGTGTGAAAAGCAAAATAAATGCATTAACATACAGAAGTGCACTTTCTTAAATTAATTTATTACATCATATGGATTTAAGTTACAGTGCAAATGTTATACAGTAATACGTATTCAAATGCCTTAAATAAGTATTCAAATACCTTAAAACAGTTCAGTACTGTAGCAACACAAACCTCAGAGTGAAAAGAATCAAACCAGATGATAACCTTTCCTGTGGTTTATCATGAATTGGTGAGCCAAAAAAATTGATGGGACACCCAAAAATAAAAGCTTGATTTTCCATTTTTTAATGCACACTCACCCTAGTTCCATCCCTGTGCACAAACACCTTATTCATAAATGTATTCCTTAATAAAGGACAGAGTTTTCACATCCAGCCATTAATTATATGCAAGAAAAATGCAGTTCTCTCTAATATGTATAGAAGTGAAAACTGTGGGGGTTTTGGTTTTGTTTGGTTGGTTTTTACTGTTTAAAGATAATTGAGATTTAGATAGAGACCAATCTTTACCCCTGGTAAAACACACTTCAATCTGTGCTTCAAAAGGGTGAGAGCTAGCTGGTAATGAAAGCCAAAGAAATAATATATCAACATGAAAATGGAGCTAAAATCCTCTGCATGACCATCCTGATCTAAAACCATCAGTCGTTAGTTTCTGTATTTAGGGGAGTTACCCAGAGGATACATCTACTGATTATTTTTCACTTGTTGACCTTGAGTTAGACTTAATTCATCAAATTTTTATGAAATGGAAGAAGACCTTCAAAAGGTAGAAATATAAAAGGACTTCCAGAAGTTCCAAATTAATATTGTTGCTGCATTTCTAATGCTTTATGTGTATAGAACAAGCAGTTTAGCTATGTCATATTACTGATGTTTAATCATTTTTTTCTTAAAGTGACTGAAGTTTCAAATCACTAAAAAGTCTTCTGCAATTAAAATTCAGAAATTCTTCAGATAAAACATTTAAGATAGAAAACCACAATTTGCTACCAGTGGCTCTGTAACACTTTCGAAAACAATAAATAGCAAATACTTACTGTTTAAAACAGTGAAGTCTCACAGCTGTATAGACAGCAAGACCTCTGGAAAAATACTGCTGCTTTCAGATATATGTCTATCCCCATTACAGCATTTTTAAATAAAAGCACTTCCTAATTATTATTATTTTTGTTTTAGAAGCTTAAAAAAATTCCTTTCTTCTTCCCCAATATTTTCTCATTTTCCAGTTGACAGAAAGGACTGTTCACCTTCATGGCAACAAAGCTTTTGCATTCTACAGCATTACATTTCCCACCCCACCAACCACCAATGCAGTCTATTCGCAGCTCTGGAAGCAAGATTTATTATTTGACTCTCCTGTGCAAGATGAAGAACCATGAAAACATTGTAGGAAATAATATAAGAATTACTTTTCTTAACATAAACAGATGTAATACTACAAGTCCAACTCCAAAAGCCTCTTGAAAGGCTACTGATGGTGAGCTGTAGTATGGCACCTACATGTACAGGAGGGAAGCATTCAAAAAGACAAAGATCCTGTGATGCTCAGCCTTGCAATAGCTTAAGAACTCTGGCAGCAGAACTAATGCTAAGTTAGGCATCCAAATTCCCAAAGCAGAAGCAATGGACTGCATCTACATTAGCAAGCACAGCAGCACATAAAGAAATTATTTATGGAATAAAAACCTAACACGCTGTCTTATGTGTTTTAGAGGGTTCTGCTTCCAGCTTGCTCTAGCCCAGTGCTGTGACCTGAAAGTACACTGGCAGTTGAAACACATCTTCCAATTTAGTTTCATCTGAAGGAATCCACCTCAGCAGTCAGAGACCATCCCACAACAGGAACTGTAACAGCCTGCATAATTAGCATTCAACATTTCAGTCAAACAGCTGTAATTCAAGAGGGGGGTTACTATATAAAGCACTTTTTAAAATTAGGTTAGGAATTTACTTCAGGACTGCATTTAGACATCTTTATGACATCTGGATGCAGAACCCAAAATCGTTTCATCCCCCATGTAAGAGCCTAAATTTGTGGCCCCTGCTCCAAAGTATACTCTTGTATTTCATGTTATAAAACACTGAAAAAAAACAAACAAAAAAAAAACACACAACAATCTGGTGAAGCAGAAATTGAATGTCAAGATCACTCGATTTAGTTCTGTATTCTAATCACAACAATTATGTTGCCACGTTTCACTTGCTCTCAGGAAAAAAAAAAAAAAAAACAATAGAGCTGTTCTGGTTACACATTGACAAAACCTTTGATCAAAGGAGTAGTAAGGACTCCACAGCTTTTGCCCGGACTTTGTAGCTGAAAGGGCTACATGTTGTTCAATCTGTGGGGGACCACATCAATCATGCCAGCAGGCTTGTGCTGAAATGAGCACCACTTAACCCTTCTGCTTTTGACCAACACTAAACTAAAACAAGTCAGTTAAAGTTGCCAGCTAAAATCACACCTAAGATTGTGAAATAACTAGCGTCATCCTAACTTCTGCAGTCTGAAGAGCATTAACTGAGAAAAAAATACCTACCAGTCAACCCAGAGAACAGCAGATCTAGGAGGATCATTTTATGCACTTGAGTAAGGCTCTGCCTGAACCTGGGGTAACTAAGCAGGTTAGGCTGGGCTTCTGTACTAACTTATTTTTCAAGTGGCTAAATGATTTTTGAAATCCATACATCAGCAAAGAACAGGCCTACAGATACTTGTAATACGGGCACATTCTCCAAAATTTAACTAACTGCAAACCTAAACTTAATGGATAACAACTGTTTTTTTTAGGATTCCACATTCTCAATTCCAAGTCCTTGGAAACCTTCAGAAGAGCCTTTGTAGGACTGGACCCACAGCCTGATTTCATAAAATATATGTCAGCTTGTCCACTTAAAAAAAAAAAAATCACTTCTAGACTAGTATTAATTCAACAATATAGCCTTAAAACATTAAGTACCTTATTTTTAGTTAGACTATAATTAACATAAGACACAGTATACTGAAGATATCACTAACCATCTTGTGTATTGGAACATTTTAACGAACAGGTCTGCAATAACTTCAAGAGAAGCTGTAGGCTTTTATCTGTTTTCAGTGTTGGTATGTAAGCATTACTGCCAAGTTTCATCAAGACATCCAGCAGAGGGTTCAAGAAAGCCTCTAGTTCAATCCATTCTATGTTGCTTTTTCCACTACACAAAAACAAAAATTAAAAAGAAAGTCTTCTTCTGAGTATCTGCCTTAAGTGCTGAAGTCACTTACTTATGGAAATAAATAGGACACAGGTTTCCAAGCCTCTTAAGTATCTATAAAAATGTTACCCAGTAAGTTTGCAGCAACAGTTGGACAAGGTCTAAGGGTCTACCAGGATGACCCAATGTCTACAGAGACAAATGGACAACTTCCCATCTTGATTAGGCTTCTATCAGACCCTTAGGGCATAGGTGGATAAGAGAAAAAGAGCAAAAATGTAAGCTAAGATAATTCATACTTACCTGGATTTATTCCTCATCTGCTCCACATCAGCAGCCAACAGTATCATTGTTGCAACAAGCTTAGCTTCAAACCAGTCAGGCATAAAGCAATTTTCTCCTAATTAAAGATATTTTAAGGTTTCCATAGCATTTAGAAAATAGCATTTTAAAATAAAATATTTAAAGAAATTAATAGTATAAAAGCAACTACTTTTAAAAATAATATTACTATTTTTTTTGCATTCTTTTATCTAAATACAAACTCTTTTCCTCTACACATCGTAGAAGTTGATCCCATTTGCCTCTGCACCAAAATCAAATTAAGGCAATGAGCTGTATTTAGTAGCAGATTTCCCACAGACTTATCTACTGCTTTTAAAAACATATTAGCATATTCAAAATAAGTCAAATAAAAGTTCATATTTAAGAATGATGAATGCCAATGCCACAACTTTAGCAGAATTTGACTAAGTACAATATAAACAAATTAGTAACTTCTAAAATCCAAAGTACTTTTTTAAAATTATCTTTAAGAACTTTTTATACTAACAAATATTGAACTTACTTTCAGATGCTGGTGTCTTAAGATACTCTACCACAAGACCTCGTACATACTGATATAGTGATGATGTCTCTTGATGCTCAAAATCAGAGCGCACAGACTTTCTGAAGTTTCTGTCATTCACTTGCAGCCAACTGCAAAGCTAAATTAAAATCAGTATGTTACTATTTAACTGTATCTGCTAGCTCTGTACTGACATTACTTTAGCAAGGTAACAACAGTATGTTGAAGCACTGTCAAATATGAACTGTCACATCAGCAGATCCACACCATGGAAGGCTTTCACTGGAACTACTGGGAGGCCTAACAGACTACTCTCCTCAAACACACAAGAAGTTTCTTCCACAGACTAGTTCAGAGCACCCAAAAAAATGAAATTATTGTTACCATTATAAGGAAAAAAATGTCTTCAATATAATACTGGTAAAAAATTCCTTTATCTCAGAAAAGGCTTCTGATCATTGTATGTTATCTAATGAGAGCTGCACTTTTATTTCAACTTCTGTGCCAAAAAAAAATTGAATAGGATGAAGTATACAGCATATATAACGAGCTTACTCTGCACAAACCTTTTTATCATACTGCTGCATAACAAACCCAAACTATGGCTACTTAATCATCTGGTTCTGCAAATCCTATACACAAAATGATTTCTTTGAGTATTTCCATAGCATTTTGCACCTAACAAAGACATAACACATACACCCTCTGTAAATTTGCAATTCAGAATCTCACTTTACACCCTAGCCACATTTGTCCTTTAGAGATTCCCCTGTTACTCTTGCCTGTGCTGGGTTCATCCAAGCAACATGCAAATCAGAGGCAGCTCATACATTTTTTGGCCCATATACTGGCCCGTTCAGAGATTCTCAGGATGCACACCGTCTCAGACACTACCTTCAGAACTAAGAGAAAGGGAAAACATGCACCATTCTAGCAGACTATCACTCTAAAGATAAACTTTAAAAAAAGAGTTTTCTTTTCCATCAAATTAAGTTTTACAACATAGTTTAGGGGAAAGGAGGAAAAGGAATTAGCCAAAGGAGAAGAAAAAAAATATATAATATAGAGAAATAACTGCCTGTAGATCCGATGACCAAGAACAGCTTCAGCTGAGGATGTTACATCCACCTGGTATCCTTAATAAAAGTAGAGAGAGAAGCCCAAGTCGTGGCTCTGTGGATTCCATAGGATGCCCTGCTTCGCACTCTCTCCTTGAAGTTACCAACGATTTAGAGGAGTGAGCATGGATCCCTGATGGGAGAGATTACAGATGCTAGTACATGCTTACCAGTAGTTATTTTAGTTCCTACAACAATGGCAAAGGATGCAGAAGACTAGGACTGTGATGAACACATCAAAGCCTCGTACAGGACCAGTATTCAGGGGCCAAAGTCTCAGTAAGAACTGATTCTGATTTGCATTTCAACATGGTTAAACCCAACAGCTGCAATACTAGATATACTAGAGAAACTCTAAGAAATGTGGTGAAACCACGGGAAGAAACGGGAGCTTGGTGTATACAAGCTCCCATGTTCAAAAAAGCCTCTGCTTCAAAAAAAGATTTTTCTTCTGTAGAACTGAGAATTTCTGCATGAAGAGAGGGAAAAGTCACGTTTTTCTTCCCTCCCTTACTTTCAACAACTGTGATGTTGACAACCTTCAAATTCCTTTTTGTTTCGAATCTGCCAAATAATTTGTTTAGGGTTAATGTTAACTCCTCTGTAGTATTAAAGAAAAATCAGAGCTTCCAACTGAAACATAAATCCATTAAGACTCCATATCCAGAAAGTCGTGAATGTGTCAATGCAGAAGTTGCTAACCATTTAAATATTAATAATACATCATGTATTTGTATAGGTATTAAAAAAAAGTGTTTAAAAAATATAAGTAGCTTTAGTTCTCACCTCTATCCATAACATAGTATCTCTCCTTAATGATTCATCTGGTCTAAGGCACAGAATAAAGCTTGAAACTTCTGGAAGAGACACTTTCTCCTGAAGAAATCAATTAAGATACAATAGTTTTTAACATAATATGTAATGAATAACATCTACCTAAGGATTCAGGAAGTCACTTTCATCTAGCAAATGTTGTAGAAGAAGAAATAGACCTTGCCTTTCCATGGTACAGACTTGTTTTTGGCTCTTAGGGACCAGCTTATCTTTATCAAGGAATATAACTTAATTCTCCAAAGTATTAAAATCATAGAATGGGTTGAAAGGGATATTAAAGATCATCTAGTTCAAACATGCATCTGAAATCTATCTGAAAATTAATGAATGACTAGAAGAATAGTTATATCTATTATTAACACCTTTTAAATGAATGACATAAACAATCAGTCACCAGTAAGTCTTATTCCTCTATTTCTGAAAGGAAATTTCTGTTCCTCTAGCCGTAAACACTCAACACAGAAGCCTGTAATTGAAGGGGAATGCTGATACTCCCCTCAGCTAAAAAAGCAAGCATGTTATAAGACAACCAGAACATAATTCGACTACTGAATATTTTTTTTTTCTATTTCATTATTAATAATAGTTTTATCATTTTGATATCAATTAGTCACAAACAAAAATGCAAATCTAATAAAGCCAGTTGTTCTATGTTATGACTAGCAATTTTTTAATCATCTGTTTACACTGTACAAGTGTTGGTTCATTTCTGTCATCAGGAAGAAAAAAACTCACCACATCTGTCAAATGCATAGCTGTTTGAAGAAGATAGCATTGAGCAGCTCCACGCAACAAAATCTGATGTGTAATCATGGTACACTGTAGCACATCTCTGCAAAGAGAAAAATATGTGCTGTAGAAAATACACGTTTAAGAAATTTAAGAATTTCCTAATTATTAACGATTTTCCACGTAGTAGACTGTATTTAACAAACATACTAAATATAACACAATCTTTGCCCTAATCAGACAGAATACAACCCTAATCCCAGACTACTGCTCTACATACTTTCAAAAATTGAGGTTAAAACTTGGATAAACATATACGACAATACTAGAAGTACTGAAAAAGCACAGGAAATTTTTCACATCAGTTCAAACTGATAATTTAATGTTTGCATTTCTACTTCTAACAGATAGGGAAGCAGATTATGTTTGTCATCAAATTCTTACGCTAGTACTGAAAGAAGCTGGATGAAACCCTCACTGCTCACTTATCAGCAGATGTGTCTGTTTTATTCTTTGTAAATTACTTTTATTCACTATTCCTTAGTCCACCCATAAGATTTTAGTTCAAAGCTTCAAATTCAGTTAAACTGAAATAATTACTGACTTAACAGATCTGGAAAGTGAATGCAGGCACTTCCAAAAAATCAGTGCAATTAAAGACGAAGTGCATGCCAATAACTTTCACCTAGCTTTCTATTTACAGGTCTTTCAGGTATCAATTTGTGAGCTGTCTCCAGATGCAGATTGAACATGATATTGAATATGTAGATGAAAATGATTGAACATGTAGATGTAGAACATGAACTAAATCCCGGCTCTCTAAACGTTCCGCATGTTTCCTTACAAGAAGTAAGAAAGAACGCAAGGCAGTAGAGGTTTTACCTTAAAGCCTGAAGTCCATCAGTGCCCAGTACTTTACATGCAGGGATACACGCCAGAGCCATAGAAAGAAACAAGATGGGAACAGCACACCAATGCCGACTTGTCATCTTCTGAATAAACTTTAACAGGAAACTACCTTAAAACAAAAGTAAACAAAAATAAACAAATCAAGTGTGATTTTCTGCTTTCCAATGCATTTAAATGACAAAGACCCCAGCAGGAGAACATTACGATGCACTCACATTGTACATTTAAAATCATTTCTGAAAACTAAATGAATGACAAGGGTGTCTCCAAGTTGCTAATCACAGAACACTGACTTTTTGATAAATAAAATACATGCAATAGGAAAGGGCAAAGAAATAACAGCATCTACGGCACTACAAGCATGTAAGGTGTTTTCCACAACAATATGTACCTGTGAATAGAGTATATTGAATAGAGCTGGTTCTACCCTAATTTCATCCCATTAGACCATACATTAAATTCTGGTCTGTCAAAGGTTGCTCCTTTTCAGCCTACACTACCACCAAAATTTGGGAAACATCCCAGAAATCTTCCTGTATCCAACCTGACAATAAAAAGAAATAAATAAAAAATCCTTATTCAGCTTCTGCCTTAGGGCTTCAAAAGAGACAGAGTGTTGACTACACATGTTGTGACCAAAGAGGTCTGGCAGATTGTTTGTTTTTATAAATCAACCTAACGAAAAAAAAAAAAAAAAAGGAAAGAAAAGAATATCAACACAGAATAGTTCTAAAGATTTTACACAGCACAGCATTATCTAAACTGACAAAGAAAAAATCTGCAAAAACTATTCATCTTCAGAACAACGGGTTGTGGTTATTTTTGTCTCTTTTTTAATATATATTAAAAAAAAAAAAAAGTGCCCTCAAGTTTCCCTTAAAACAATTTTGCAACTTGTTACAGCAGCATCCCTCTAAGCCTCTGAAGAATTCTCTTTTCTGGGAACTTCACTGTCATAGCGAGAACTACTCCTTTTTTCCCCCTCAAGTAATGTGGAAAAATTGGGATAAATGCTTACATGGGATATGGAAAATGACTCCACAGTTTTTATTTGGTTTCTTTATTTTAAAAAGATAAAGGTGATATTGAAACATACCTTTTTCTTCCTCTGGAAGAAGCATCAGGTAAGTAGCCAAAAAATTCTGCAGCCTCATTCCCAGTGGAGGACAGGCTCCCATTGACTGACCTGGTGTCCTGTTAAGTTTTAAAACAGCAAATACACAACTGACATGTTAACAGCTACAAGTAGGATTGACCTTAAACAAAACCAGAATGGTTAATCCACTGCAGAGACTGTCCCAATAGGCCACAGAGATGCAATGCGTCAGCCTGCTCCCTCCACTGTGCCCAGCAGTCCAACAGTAAACACAGAGAGGACGAAGGTCACAACAATACCAGCCTCCCTACAAGGACATGGTACAGCATCAGCACACTCAGGTATTCAAGTACAACCTCAAGTAAAGTTACTGGACTGGGAGCATCAAATGTTGAGCCCACAGTAAGAAATGGCACTACAGGTTCAACTTTGTGCCTGCACTAGCAGGATTCTACAGGCCTTTGGACAAGCAGGTTACCAAGACCTGTGTATAATCACTACTTCTGGTATACTCACTCTTGTTATACTACTCCTTGTATAATCACTCTTCTACTTTCAGATATATCCCAACATGTTTCACTAGAAGTATTAAAGCTATGACAGAAGATTATAAAGCCTTAACTCAACACCATTCTAACTTATAACTCCACTTAAAGTACACCAAAACATGCAGCATTTGCTGCTACTTTTGACTTCCCGTGTCTGATTTGAAGTGTATGACCATGCAAACCATACTGCAGCCAGCTGAGGTGACAAACACAGAGCTGCTGCAAGATCCTGAAGCAAAGGTCACGTGTCCTGTCATGTTTAGATGAAACAACATATTCTAACTATGCTTACACAGGTATCCAGAACAACCAAATCCAATCTGACCACTGGTTAAGTGACAATCATATTTCCCTCTCTCCTGAAGCGCAAAAACAATGTCAACTCTTTGAGCTGCCAAAAAAGGTCTGCCAGTCAAGGCTACTCCAACTGAGTTGGAGTTTGATTGTTAGCCAAACGTTCATCACCCAAGACACTCATCTGGAATAAAGTGCATTCAGCAATTTCCCATTCTTAGAACTTTCCATGCAAGTAACACAAAGGATTGAAAACCACCAGTACAATGAATGAACACCAACTTGTAACCCCTCCAACTTTTATCTGTTCATTACGTATTTATACCCAAAGAGGCCACTGTCACGTCTCTAACAGTCTGCTCTGAAAAGTCTTTTATTTGCCAAAGGATAGTCATCCAATGGTGGAAAAAAAATATATCTATCAGTTATGATTTTGCAGCAATTAGCGCAACCCCTTCTGTCTGTGCAAAAAAGAAAAGAAGATAAATATTTCAGAAAGTTACTCACTTATCGTATCTCACTTCATTTCCAAATTAGTATTTTAACACTATATGCTAAGCAGAACCTTAAGGCATTACTAAGTTGCTATCACTAGGATGGAACTGAACCTGTTTCATCTCTTACTCACAGCCACACATCTTTCCCAAGAAACTCTCCACCTGTCAGTGAATTTAGCAAATACCATTTATTTACTAATATACTTTATCCAAAATTTTACAAACATGCTCAAACCACTATTGGTAGAACACACTTACAATAATCAATACATTTAATAATCAGTGGCTTACCTGCCATAAAGGGAACTTTCTGAGAGGGCATCCATTAACGGCCCGATAACAAACTGATAAAAGGGAGGAACAATGAGTAAATGTACACTTGCAAGGCAGTGATACATAGAGACTAACTAGAATTATTCAACCTCACTTTAAAAGTAAAGAAAGAATCAGAAATTAGAGAACACACTTGGCAATAATAACTATTAGTAGCAAAAGAAGTTGGAAACTAAAGAGAAGGGGGTGCAGGAGACTAAACAAGCAGAACAGTATTTTTTTAATAGGTAAGTTTCACAGAGCATGGTGAAAGCTGCAAGCACAAAAAGCATTTTGGGAAACAGATGGAGAATGGATGGTGTTCAGCATAAGAAAGGAAAAGATATTTAAACATGAAATAGAGGAAAGATTAGAAGTAGAAGAACATAATAGAAAAGACTATTATACTACTAAACCATCCCTAGAAAGATTAAGGATGTGTTCCTTTTTTTTTTTTTTTTTTTTTTTTAAAGGTTAACTGGATTTCAAGTTAGTGATCAAGAAGCAAACTTAATTTGTATAAATCAGAAATATTAGCCTTTGAGGGCAATATGACGAGGAGAAAGAAGCAATGGTAATACAACACAGATCACTTCTTAATGAAGTGTAGGCTGGTTGGGGTATCAACCTATACATGTTACCATATAAAAAAAAATAAGGACTTAAAATATGTCTTCCCATATATGGAATATATGTACATGTATTTTTGAAGGGAGATACAGTAATACACTGATTATACTACACACATTCAAAATATCTCCCAGGGTCAATGGATCTTAAAAATCAGTCCTTAAATAGGAGACACTGTGCACAGACAAAGTCTGTTGACCAAGTTTACCCAAAACTCTGTTCAACCAATTGATCTAATAATTTCGGAGAAGATCAGGAACTGTGGAAGTCTGAAGCATCAATTATTCCCCTGCTAATGTAACCCTTGATAAAAAAAATTCAATAAATTGGGTGGTACATTTACTTAGAGCATTAGCTTCAAATATGTGGATGAATGACTGCATTTAAGGACCCATTTCCTGTAGCCTGGCTATTTTCCAATTAATTTTATATTTGACATCACTTACAAATATTGCCATCGCTCACACAGGTAAATAAAGAGGGTATTTTTACAGAACATTCCTAATTCCAACACCACTGATGCAATCAGCATTAAGATACATTACAAGTTAGAACATCTACTTGTTCTGGCAAGTAACCATAAAACCCTTACCTCCGAAAAGCCAAGAGAACTGGGGAGATGCTTTGTTTCATAAAGCTCTAAAAAATGAAGAATGCCTTCCTTTGTCAATGTCTTATTCTCACTCTCAAACATTCTTTTGTAGATGCACATGTGCCATGATGGGTGAAACAACCAACAACCTGTTACAAAAGCAAACTCTTCTAAATTAACAGTGACGGATTAGTATACTCTCTATACAAATCTATGTTTTAAGGAAATTCATCAAACACACATACAATACATTGACATTCTGGATAACGCGATAGTCAATACACAACACACTTCAGAAAGATTATTATAGCTGCTAGATTTATAAAAATATCCTACTAAATCTCCCATTAAAAAAAAAAAAAACAGTAACAACAACAACAAAAAAGTAAATGCCCAAGTAAAACAAAACATAGAGGGGAAGTGCCAGGTAGTTAGTTCTGCTAGCAGGAAAAAAAAAAAAAAAAAAAAAAAAAAAACAACTTCAGAATAAGATAATAAGCAATATGGTAGGATTTCTTGTTGCTGCATCTCAGAGCAGCACTGACCGTGAAAACTTAACAAAAAGCTGCAAATAAAATGAAGAGAAATGTGAGAGCTAATCACCTAATACTTTAGAGATGCTTCAGAAAATTTTGTCTTACCTTTTTCCCCTGAAATAGCATGTTCGTATAAACTGTTTAGTTTTGGTAATACTGGCTTTATGACATGGATCTGAAATGCAAATCAGATACAATGTAAGTAGTCAGTTTACAATTTCAAATCTAAGAACTGGCACTTAGTGGTGAGCTAGAACTTACTATCAATAGCATCAACGTAGCAATTGACAATAAAACTGCATTTAAATAAACAAACATACTCTGCAATGCCTGTGCAACTGATCCAAGGACTTGGTGTGCAACAGGAAATCATATTCTAGAGATTAAGACGAATTGTTACTTCTATGCTACTGTATCATAACAGTAATCCTTCCATTCATCTCAATTACAGTGTGAAGCTTTCAAATCAAACAGCACAAACCTCTGAAGTTGTTTAAACACTTTGATAATCACTATTCTCTCAGTTACAGGACAATCGTGCACAAATAATGCAAGATAAGTAAACTACAAACAGGTAATCACAACTAGTTTATACCATGCAATTGCAGAGGGTCTCAGGTCAAAAGCAATCTTTCTACCAAGTTCACTGGCCTCTGAGTCAAACTTGGAATTACTTCCATCCAAGGGCACAAAGTGCTTTACTTGGAGATGTAGTGCCATCTACTAAGAAGAGGTTACTGAGTGCAATAGCCTGATTTTTGCTGAAAAATGGGTTACCCCACTGGGTAACCCAACGGGTCTTGCAATAAGCTGCAACCTGGGTTTCCCTTCCTTGGTTCAATGCACAGCCATAACCAGATTTCAGAGAGAGATGGGAATGTATTCCAAACTATGCTTGCTGCATTTTAAAGATTAAAAATCAGAATAAATCATGCCTGACGTTGCTTAAATGCCTTCAATCGCCAAAACTGGAAATGTTTATACTGTACGGGCCAGAAGCTATCGCGCGGGAGCTGCCACCAGGCTTTCCGGCGCCCTCACCTGGTTTCCCTCCAGGGTTTCCAGCACCAAGATGTAGGTCTCCCAGAACCGCAGCAGCGCCTCGTTCTCCTCGGCAGACCACCAGAAGAGGCTGGGCTCTGCAGGCAACGCAAAGAAGCGCTGAAGCGGTGCCACAGAAGCCCTCAGGGGAGGGACACACACACACAGCAGGGACCGGGAGGCGACACGGTGCCTCCCCCCCCCCCCATCCTCCCCTTACCGTCCCCGCCGTCGGGGGGGCAGCGCAGGCAGGCTGCCTGGCCCCCGCAGAGATCCACGGCCCTCTTCAGCAGGTAGCGGGCCCTCCAGCGGCACAGCCCGTCCCCCTGCGCCAGCCCCTCCTGCACCAGCCGCCAGAAGCGGGGGCACAGCCTGGCGTCGGGCCCGGCCGCCGCGCCGCGGGGCAGCAGCGCGTCGCACAGGGCGCTCAGCGCCAGCAGCGCCCGCCCGGCCCTGGGGGGCTCCCCCGCGCCGGGGTCGCCGCCGGCCCCCAGCAGCCCCTCCCAGACGCGGCCCAGCGCCTCGCCGCTGCCGCCCAGCGCCGGCAGCAGCCGCCCGGCCGCCAGCGCCGCCGCCGCCTCGGCCTCGCCGTCGTCCCGCAGCAGCGCCAGCGCCGCCGCCACGCTCCGCGCCACCAGCGCCGGCTCCTCCAGCCGCGGCGCCGCCGCCGCCAGCGCCTCCACCGCCGCCTCGGCTGCTGCCCCCCCGCCGCCGCCTCCTCCCTCCAGCTCGGCCAGCGCGTCGCGGGCCAGGCGGGCGGCCAGCGGCGCCCCGCAGAGCTGCACGCAGTGCCGCAGCGCGCCCCGCAGCGCCCGCCCCAGCCGCAGCCGCTCGGCGCACGCCGCCCCCCCGGCCGCCCCCTCCCCGAGCCGCAGCAGCGGCCGGCAGCGCTCCAGCGCCACCTCCCAGGCGGCCCGCCGCAGCGCCTCGCCCGCCGCCCGGCCCTGGCCCTCGCCCTCGGCCGCCGCCAGGCGCTGCAGCAGCAGGCGCAGCGCCTCCGCGCGCTCGGCCGACAGCGGCGCGCACACGGCCCGCAGCAGCGCGCAGGGGTCGCCGCCGCGGGCCAGCAGCGCGTCGGCCAGCACCACCTCCATGCTGCTGGAGGGGGGCTCGGCACGGCACGGCACGGCGCGGCGCGGGGCCGCTGCGCAGGCGCGGCCCCGGAGCGGAGGGGAGGGGAGGCGGGGCCGGGCCGCTGCGCCCCGCTGAGGGGAGGGGAGGGGCCGCCATGTTGGGGGGGCAGCGTGAGGGGTGGGGGGCAGGCTGGGGGGCCCCTTCCAACCAGGTGTAGTGCACAAAGTGTGGTGTTCGCCCATGGCGCGTGCTTGCTGTTGCCATCTCTTCCAATAAATAAATATTTTCTAGTTTCAAGACCTGACCCATGATCATGGCCATTGTTATAAATGAAGTCTCAATCTGAATTTGGTAATATTTATAAAAACAATATTTCTAAAAGGTATAAAAGGCAAGTAAACAGCGCTGGGTGTGCAGGGAGTCTACGCTCTACCAACACGCACACATGAAGATCAAACATTCTAAATACACGGAACATTGCTTTACATACTAAACCCAAGTATGCCTATACATACGTACAATCAAAAAAGGTAACAAACAATCCTTTAAGCTCTGTGACCTAACAGTCTTCATTTTCCATTCCTTTTCTTGATTACAAACAAGTCTCCATTTTCCATTCCCTTTGAACAATAAGTCTCGCTTTAAGTTGTCAAGCAACTCGGCCTTTGGGCCTTATGTATCCCGTTCTTCCCGGATCGAAGAAAAGCATATCCATCTCCTTTTCAAGGCCAATAGGTCTGGGTCAAAAGGCACGTCCAGGTCACCAGGGGGCGTAACAGCAAAGGCCTTCGACGGCTGTAGCAGCAGAGGGGCCCATGGCATAGCAAGAGGATCAGTAAAGGAGCCCGCAGCTCCCTCACTATCTGGCAAACCACACGTTTGTGATTGTGGCTCCACATGGCTCTTTAAGGCCTCAGAGATTGCTCGCCAGGTGACAAGCAATCCCAATGCAACCTTGTCGTTTTTAGTTGCAGAGTCCCACACCTTGACCTCAGTTTGGTCCCATATTTCAGGATCATAAACTGTGTGATTGTTAATAAAGAGAATAAGCTGTAAGGTTACCAGGACAGTCTTTGTTTCCAAGGACGTATGATTCCCCATAATACGCAACTGCTTACCAGCGAGAGGCAGTTGTGTGTGCGGGTCCACTTCTCTCAGCTTGAGCTTCTTTCCAGCTCCAGTGTGCCATTTCCAGCGACTTTCAGTCGTTGTTTTTTTTTTTTTTTTTTTTTTTTCCTTGAGAACAGGCTCCTCTCTTATAACCTTCTCCCCACAGCAGTCCTTTTCAAAAACAACTTTTCATTGGTCAAACAACTTTGCATATAACAGCAACAGCAAACACACAGAAACTTCCAGAAACTTCCATGCCTCAACCTCTGGAGAACAAGCAACCCAAGGCTGCATAGAGTCTCCTGAATCACCCTTCTTTGTTCCCTCTAAACTCTTTTACATTCCTGATGACCTCATCGTTAAGAGTCTAATGTTATCATCAACCACGGGGCTTGCTGACCCCCATGGCCACACTCCCACATCTCTCCTTTCTTCATTAATATCAACCATCTTCTCGACATGAATTACCACTCCATATATAACATGACCCATGATCATGGCCATGAAGCCTACCTGAGAGCCCTTCATCTGCCCCATAAAACACTTTCTAGTTTCAAGATCTGACCCATAGTCGTGGCTGTGAAGCCTACCTGAATGCCCTGCATCTGCCCCGGGAAAACTGTAGGAAAACAGGGCACTGGCACCATGCCGTTAGCTCCTTACCTGTGTGCCAGCAGCTGGCGTGGGGACCAGGGCAGTTTGATGTAGCCAAAAGGGACAAAGGAAAGCAGGCTGATTGCCAGGGGGTGTAATTTCTAATTTCTATCTTTTTTTTCACAGCACTTCGAAAATGGTCACAGACTGCTGTCCGGGAAGATGTCACAGAGAGAGGTAAACGTGGAACTTTCTGGTCCCATGAAAGCAAAGGACAGCAGATTCCCTGCACAGCAGCAATAGGAAAGCACAGTTTCTGATGGATATGGGAGTTACCATGGCTAACTTCTCAGGCATCTAATGAAAAAGGCCTCTTGAAGTTTTCACTGTGAGCTCCCACTTGATCTTTTTCTCCAAATCACACAAGTATAGTCTCTCTCCTTTCCCTGGCTACCCACTTCCCCGATACATTTTTGAAATTTGTGATCTTTGAGAGTCTACTGACTGCAGAAGAGCTGAAGCTTGTTACTGCAAGGGACCTATAGTGTGACTGACTGCCCATGAGGTAAATTCCAGAAAAAGAAGGGGAAAAAGAACTATTTTAGACCTGCTAGTTAATGTGGTTTCCGTATGCCTTCGCAGTCTGCATGTATTTAGTTACGTATAAAATAGATAATCCAGAAAAAGTTTGAGAACAATTCAAATTCATACATTTGTTTAAATGTAAAGTAAAATATAGCGCTTTGTTTCACACACACACACACAAAACCAAAGCAAAGCAAAGCAAAGCAAAGCAAAACAAAACAAACCAAAACAAAACAAAAAACACATTTTTTCAGAGGAGGAATGACAGAATATACAAAATTACTAAATGGGATGCTTGCAGCTGAAATCTCTTTCATACCATAATACATTTTGTCTGCTCTTCCAGTTGCTCTGATGTCTTTCTTCAAAAATTCTTCATTTCTTACTTACAGCATGCAGTCAAGATGAATTGTGGGTGTTTCTTTCAGCGGGTCTGAATAAGTCCTGAAAAGGGGACATATATTTATTTCAATCTGTCTTCTCTTCCAGGCACCTGTAGGACTTAACTGAATGAAACATTAGAGGTCTGTACAACATGTAATAATCAATACAATAAAATACTAGGTGCTTTGCTGGTCTCCATTATTGCCTGATTTCATCCTTGCTATTATTTTTATGACAATGGGGTGCCAATTCTAAAGCCCTATTACATCAACTTAAACATCAGCATTTGAATTTGGACTGGTTTACTGCAGATCATTTTTTCAGACAAAAAGAAGTGGGTGAGAAATTGAGCCCATGGGAGATTAGGCTGGGGAGCATCTGAGCAGAATGTGATGCAGAAAGATTTAAAAAAAAAAAAAAAAAAAAAAGGGGGTTATGGAGTTAAGAGAGCAGAAAGGAACAGTAGGTATCATCAAAAGGAAATGTTTTTCCCTTCTTGGCTGGTGCTGAATGCAGCAGAAAGACACTCGATAATACCTAACAATCTAGTCGGTACATACATAGCAAGCTTTACGTTTGCTATTAGCAGTATGTTAACAATAGGAACAGTAGTGGTGGTTCTGCCAAATGCCAAGAGAAGGTTCCACAAATTTTATACTTCAGTAGACACTCCATGAACATGATGACTTTTCCACAGTCTGAGCTCGATACTTCTGTATGTTGGGGATTGTTCAAAATCCTCTTCCAAGAAGCAGCGTTTTATAATTTTCAGGTGGCAAGAGCTACAGCATTCACACCCCCACATCACACTCCTTAACGCTCAGAACCCTGAATTTGTGCCTTCCAGCTCTATACTCCCAACACGTAGCCCTACCTCACCAAACACCATGTCCCATTCTGTTTTCCCCACCTCCCAATCCTATTCTTTTCCACCCGTATTTCCAAGACAGCCCTGCTCCCGGGCCCCAGCCTGCCAGTTGCAGGCACCTCTGGGATCCCAAATCCTTTTCACCCTAGCCTTAATGTACCAACCCCGGCACTCAGAGCATCCCACCCTCTTCACTGCTATTTGGAAGATGTTCTGTAGTTCCTGACCTATTCAGGTCCCCTCCAGCCTCAGCATACTGCCTAGATCAAAGGCCGAAATACCTTGGTTGCTTTTCATTTGTTTGTTGGTTGGTTAGTTGTATTTTGTTGTGCTGTTTGTTTACTAAACAGGACAGCCTGCAGCTGTTTTTTTTACCCCTGCCACATGAGATATCCACCCTCATTCTGATTAATCTGCTTTGGAAACCTGGGACTGAGACATATTACCTGAAACATCAAAACCAGTCCACAATGGCAGCAGACAGCCCTGAAATAAATGGCCAGTCTGGACGTGTCCTTGTCACAGGCCACTACTATCTATAGGCCACAAAACACTTCTCAACACCCCATAACAGATGAAGGGCTTACTGCACTCTCCTCTCCCATAAGCGGCTTGTCCGTGCTGTTTAATACTATTACTCAGCCTCTGTGAGGCAGCACAGAGATGAGAAATGCATATTAGTGTTGATTCACGTCTGAACTATTATAATACTGCCTTTGCTAATGATTAGGGTTTCCAGCACATGGCAACTAGCTGACCGAGCTCGGGCTGATTTTACAACTCACATACTTAACAATATTTATTGGATTTCAGTATATTTTTTTAGCATTTTTTTTTCCAGTAACTAGTAATGCTACACCTTTTTAGCAATACAAGAGGGCTAAGGTTCCTTCCTCGTGCCTATAGTTAGAAAATCAGTGCCCTAGTTAGGTGCATGCTCTCTTAGTAAACTGGATCCTTGTTCTGATGTAAATGTTTTCTCCTGTAATCACACAATCAGGCAATCCTGTGTGAGAAACAGTCCAGTGATGACCATTCCAGCACTCAGTTATATTGGAAAAGGGTCATGGACAAAATTACAGTCTAAACTACAGACAGTTATTTCAGAGTTTTGGAAATCCTCATGTACAATTCTGGAAAGCCACTGCTGAGCTGAGCCACCGTGATAGATCATTAGAGCAAGGCCGTACAGATGTCTTTGAAAAAGCTTAGTTTTGGTGGTACTTTTGGATCACATTAAATATCTCCCTTCTCGTGAAAAAAGATAGTCTTGTACCACCACCTGCACATTTCCAGGTAATTCTGCACAGTTCATAACGTGCAGTGGGTTTCGTTCAGAAACCTGAGTGAAGGCTTCCTCATCTCTGCACAACAGCAGATGGTGCTGTTGTCACTGACAAGTGCCTTCCAGTTTAATTTTCTGGAGAAAAGAAAGTACGTGACCGTGGAGAAAAAGAAAGGAAAGGAAAAGAAAAAAGAATAGGAGAAGAAGATAACTGCCATTTCCCGGATTTTTAGCTAGAGAAAGTAAGAAACGCAAAGAGAAGAATGATAAATGCAGAGAAAATCAAAAGGGCTATACAAAAGAGAGACCAGATCTGTAATTTTCAAGAGGTGCTAGTACAGAGGAAGGTGTAAATGCAATTAGGAGAGGCAGAGAGGCAGCACAGGCTGTGTTCTAGATCCTTCCTCCCCCATTGCTCTCAGGAGACCCTGAACTCTGATGAGGAAGGTGCCGAATACTGGCAGTTCCCCACCGACTTTGTAAGGAGCTATTGTCACCTGGAAGTGTATCTCAAGCCAAGCATTTGAAATCAGAGACATCAAAAAAACCTGAGAATTTTCCAAAAATAGCTTTAAATATTTGAGTGGGGAAGGGGGAAGAGCAGAATCGGGCAGGTAATGAGAAGCTGTGGCTGCAGAACCAGCCCTCTTGCACTCAGTGATGGACCGCATGCTTTCAGCTTTATCTGGGCTGTGCTGCACAGCTACCTTTATTATCTGCTCTAGCAAGAAAGGGAGCATGAAGGAAGAATGCTCAGGAGCTACCTGATAAAAGAGATAATGCAAAACAAAAAGAAACAGTAAAGTATCTTTAGGACAGTACCGTTAGCATTGTGCAGTGACATTACCCACACCTGGGTAAGTGATGCTCTGTCTGAAGCCCTTTGAGCAGGATGGCTACATTCATCAGAAACACACTGCTATCTGTGTGCTTTGTAGGATGTTTGCTTTAAAAAGTTGCCATTCTAACACTAAACATCCTTCCCTCAGAAGCACATTTCAAGGCAGCGGGTGAAAAGCAGTTGAGTCCAATTGAATGTTCCCAGTGATGGAAATTCACAAATCTATACTATGTGGGTTGTCACTAGGAGCTATAGGGAGCAAGTTAAGCTGGTAAATCTCTAGTTATACTGAGTGCAGTGGAATGGTCTGGAAAAGATGAATTAGGAGAAAGAATTAGATGTAATCCTTTGCCATCTGTCCTTATTTTGCTAACCTACTTGACAGGGCACTGCTGAAATCTGCAGTCGCTTTTTATCTGCTTCACATAGCTGAAGATCATTTGCTATACAGACTGGAATCAAAAATCTTCCCAGTCACAACCTGCTTTCCCATTTGTTGGTCCTGTTTATTTTTTATTTTATTTTTATTAAAAATAAAGTTTAGGACTTCCCATTCAGCTGTAGGCTACACCATTCATTCTCAACCTCTCCCCTTTGCTAGGACTCAGAGCCAGATGGTAAAGCTTAAATAGATTGTACTATTGGCTCAATAGAGAAGTAAAAGGGCTGTTAAAGTGTACATAATCCATCCTTCTCCAGCTTTCAGCCCAGAAAGTATGTATAGATCTGGGAGAAATGTGACAATTGAGAAAATGTCCATATGGCACCACATAGTTTCTCTGTGACAGCCTTTGTCTCCAGGTCTTCATCCAGCAAATCATGTAAACATGAGCTTATTCTAAGTACACGCCTGAGTATTTTGCTGTTCTGGATTTTAGTGTACAGGGGATTCTATTGATAATGAACCAGATAAGAGGATCTGTGGTAGTGGGGGAAATACTCTGTGACTCCCGTATGAATATCTGCCAGCTGCAACCCTGGGAGCCTTTAGTCTTTTTAAATGCCTGGTGATATTACAGGGAGTAGAGCCTTACTACAGGAAGGCGGATTAAAACAATCCCAGATATAACCAAATCATAGGGACCAATACAGTTCTCACTTAGTTCAGTGAGAACAGAGCAAAATGCCAGTTTATTTTGTGGAGGAGAGAAAGGAGGAGGAAAGAGAGGGTGCAGGGAGGGAGGGAGGAAGCTTCCACTTTGCTCCCAACTCCTAGGCATTTCTCTTTGCAGATGTGAAAGTTTGCAAGGTCTTATCTTTTCCAAATGCATGCTATAAGGAGTTTTTTAGGGCCTTGGCTTAAGAAGATGCAGCATGGGTGAATAGCTTTTCTGTGGTGAGCTAAAGCAAATCTGCTATCCCTTCTGGGAGCACAGACATAGCCCGCTACATACACAGAAGTTATCTTAGATTTTCAGATCTAAGAAAATTGGTCAGGCACTGATTGAAAGCAAGATTATTTCCTCAGTGGGAAGTTTGGGTGTGAAAGATCCAGACCACTGCTGCTTTCTATCTCCAACAGTCCTTTACATCACCGTAAAGCAAAGGAAAAAGGTTTTAAAATATCCTCCTTCACCTTCCATAGTACTTTAGAATAGGCTTAACTAACCTCACAAGGAAAAAGCAATAGGCACTTGTTTCAAGATGTAGTCTTCGCATTTTGAATTGCGCATATGACTTCAGAGAACTTTTTTAAGTCTATTTTGAATTTTCCATACTAAAAATAAAGACAGAACAACTCATTGGTTTAGCTGAGAACAGCAACTTTGAAAGCATTAGGCAAGAAGCAGCTCTGGTGTTTTGAAAACAGCTCCTAATGCTGTTGTCTTTAATGGGGATGGCTAATCCTCTCTGTTTTCTCATATTCCCAGTGATTCTCTCTAATTGGAAGCTTGCCAGTTATTCTGCAAAACTCCTGACTCACTCCAACATCATTTAGGTCCTTCTTAATTGATTGCAGGATATCTTCAAAGTCAGAGGAGGGCTCTCATTTGATGCTGTAAAAGCTTTTCCAAGAGGCCACAATCTCTTCAGTTTTTGCAATGTGCTTTAAAGATAGCGAGATCAAAGGACAAACCCCCAGATCAGCTCATCTGTAGAAATACAACTCTTTTACAACCTTGTTATAAAGGCAGTGGGGTTTGTTTTATTTTTGAACTTGGCCTTGCAGGTCTAATTTTTCCTGTCCTATATACAGGAATAATAAAAAAAAAAAGAGGCATTTAGCTTATTGCCACAACATTTCTTCTTTACTTCATCCCTTAAATCTCGGGCATGTAAAGAGTTGCTGGTGGTCTTCTGCACATCTAAGAGGTCCTCCACTAGAGTCCATTCAAAGCATTTTATAGGCAGTAATGTGCGAAGCCTCAAAGCACACTACCAAGGCATTTATTACTACGTTTTTACACTCAGGAAGATGTACCACAATAATTACACAACTTGAAAACCCAAATAATTAGTCATCAGTATTCGGACAGTACAAACACTGTAATGGGACCCAGCATTCGGGAGCTGAATGTACTTCTGAAAGCATGGCTCTCTTCCAGTAGCTGCCCAAAAATGGAGGCATCCAAAATAACTATCCATCTTTGAGAATCTTGACCTTAAAATCTTTTCTTCCCCCTCCACATCCTGCCATGATAGCTAATTAGTTCTCTTTTTTCATTCCGTGTCACATAAATCTTGAAAATTCCCACTGTAGAGGCATAGCACTATATTGTAAGAAGAGAAAAAGAAAAAAGGAAAATGGAGATGGCATTTTCCAGAAGCGTTTGACCTTAGCCTAGTTTCCTTCTGGTTTCCATTGAAATTACTGCATAAATAAATGCTGAGCAAAGCTTTGCAGTTCTTTAGAGATCTCACAGTTTTTTTTTCATGGGAAACCAATTTTATAATACTTTGGAGTTACCTTTGTAAGCCCACCCTAGAGATCTCTGACAGTTCTGCACCACCTGTGCTTTAAAAAAAAATATTAAAAAAATGTGGTTTTTTTTTTTTGTTTTTTTGTTTTTTTTTACAGATCCTGGTGTAGATTTTTTCCTCACAAAAACATGTTGAAAACAAAAGCCACAGAGGAAACGCCTGCCTTTTGGTTAGCTCTGCAAGTATGTTCTCAGACAAGCTGTACTAAGTCAGTTTGAGACTCAGTGTCATTACCAGGCTATTTCTTCTTTCCTTTTTCTGATAGAGCCCCTCATGTATCTAACTGTCCTGAACAACAGTGCTGATGCATCACTTTTGACACTGAATTTTGACACTGCACTAGTTCCATATTCTGGACTGTAAGGCAGACTGAAATGTGCTGCTACTCTGAAAAACAACTCTAAAAATAGTGTTGGGATGTGTGCATGGGTGGCTGTGTATGGAAGGGGAATTCAGCATTCCTCATCTCTTGATAATTTTATGTACATGTACACAGTTTATATTAAATAAATATTTTCCTCACCTAAACACCATTGAGGCAAGTTCATCCTGGACCCTTAAGAAAAGGAGCGTTTGTGTAGCTGTTCATGTGTGCATCACTCTCATGAAAATGTAAGAGATGCTTGGTTAGTCACTGCTGATGCTGTGAAGTCCAAGCCAAAATCCTCTTTATGCTGGTGTGGAGTAATACAGACTTAAGAAAGAGTCATTTAGAGATAGGGCACAACCGACTTTGGTCTGTAAAATGTTACATATACATGTATATATAACATATATATGTGTGAAATAAAAATACCTGTAGATGATTATTTATATACACACTCACAACAACAGACTAAACCTTTCCTTTCTCTCAAAAAAATACCTTCATAGCTGGCCATAATTTTGGTAAGATATGACATTTCATTAAAACTTAGCAATCCTTTTTCACTCAGACATTCATTCGGGACTTTGTTAGTAGCAAATCAGACCTGAGAAATGAGGGAAAAAGAAGATTAAAATATGCAGTCATGTCCAAAAAAAAAAAAAAAAAAAGAATCTCTGAATTTTAATTCATGCAATAACAGAGAAAATCCAGCAGATGGTGGAAGGAGACCACAGTGTGAAACGAGCGCTGGGCATTTTCTCCAGCTATGGACGTGAGCCCTTCAAGAAAGTCTGTCATTATTCATAACGCACCATCAGTGCTTAAAACAGAAATAGGACCAGAATTGTTTAGACCATGCGCGTCGTGTCTAAAAATTTAGGCGGTGTCATGTAAGGCTGATTTTGACTTACATGGCAAAGACAAATATATTCTGAGTGTGGATCGTAGGCTTTGTTTTACAGCCAATTGACATCAGTGACAGTACAAAATCACTTAACTAATACACATACTGGTGACTGCTTTTATTCTGTGCCTAATAGTTGTTAAGGATGGAGTGTATTTGTCTTTTTTTTTTTTTTTTCCAAGCATTTTGGTTTATTGTTCAGCTGGTAGCTGATGATCATACCTGCATTACCGAAAGCTGTAGCAGAGGGAAAAGACATTACACTTGCAGACCATATTTCCTCGGTGAGTGACAAGCCCCTGCAGAGCTCCCTATCTGAAGCAGCTTCCTGCCAGTGACAGCCGAGAAGCCAGGAATATGTCTGCTGTAATCCTAAGAGATGTATGTTGGGGGGCTGACATCTTCTTTTATCTGCTTCATTCTCTAAATATTATCTCTCTCTAACTTCTGTGCCTTGCTTCTGGCATATCAAGATAGATATTAAACAGCTGAGAGATGATCCAGATCAGCAGCATCCCGAATTTTCCGTGAAGCCAATCAACTCTTACAAAAACCAGCAGCAGCGCAGAGTGTTGCTGCAATTTAGGAGGTCCTTTCAGTAATCAGAATAGGCTTCAGAAATAACCCGGACAGAAATGTAGGCAATGGGGGACCCCTGCTTGCCTTGCTCCAGAGAAGCACGGTATGAGAGGAGGCACAGCAGCAGTGTCGATGTGACATGCTGCTTCCTATCTGCAGTTCTGGCACCTAAATCTGCCATCCCACAAGCACCCCAAGCACTCCTTGGCCTTAGCAGAAGGCACATAAAAACTCATTCTCCAAATAGCTCTCAAACAACTGAGATTACTTTATTGCAGCAGGCTGAAAATAAAGCTGATGAGAGCTTAGGCCCTTTTCTGATTAGTGGCTGTCCTGTCATTTTTCCACGGGAGCACATGTCTGAGCTACTCTAAGTGGGCTTATTTTGGTCAGTACCTTTTGCAGACCTACTGGTAATAGCTGGTGGATGCCCTTTGCTCAGGCCTGGAGAGCTTGCCTTTGGCACACCACCTTCTTCTACACCCTTCAGAGATGTGGAAGTGCACATTTATATGCATTTATGCAGAGCACTTCTGAGGTCTCCCATGACGGCCAGGTAGGTCACTCCTCCTGCCCTTTGCAGCAGGGAAAGCTGCAGTGCCAACCTGTTGTGTACCATTGGACATGCTCAGCACCTGTCTCATTATATAAATAACATATCCCTTTTATTTTTCATTTTGGGAGCAAAGATATCAGGAAAACAGTTTGCCTCCCAGAACACAGTATGTCCAGAGGAAATGGTCGAATACAAACGCTTTCTCCTGGTGGTAGTTCTGGAAGGTCTTTATTTCATCACTTACAGGAGGCTTTGGCTTTCACTTGCTTCTTCTGTTTGTCTGTGACTCCTTTCATCACCGATAGCCACATTAATGATGCCAGTGCTCAAGGCGTCAGAATATGTAAGCAGACCGAGCTGGGCTTTCTGTGCAATTGTTTCTCTGTTCAAGAAGAGATATGCTGTGTATTTTCTTCATGTCCGTCGGCATTAGGAAAATTTCAAGAATGCTAAGTGCTGATTTGACTTTGCCGTTTGGTGGCGATGCTGTGGTGATGATTCAAGTGAGTAAATCCGGGGATGGCTTGCAAGCACATAGATCTGTATTCCCACTGCATGCAATGCTCTGCCTGACACAATAACTCAAGGCTTTAAACGCTTCCAGTGACCAGCAGCCTGAGCGGCAGCCCACAGTAACCAGATCTGGGGGGAGAAGAGGCATTCCTATTCTCCCCACGGACGGTGGGGAAGGCAGTGTGTTTCCACTGCTTCTTTGCTACTTGCCCCACACAGGCCACATCAGACCATTAGGCTTGGATAGCCTCTGCCATATTCAACCAAGACAGAGTGTTACTGGCCCTCTGTAGACAGGCCAGATCCAGAGAAGAGCTGGTCAATTCACAAAGAACATATCCATTCCCTACAGTCTGGGTATTATGTTTCCCTGTACATTCAGCCTGTCTCAGTAGATCCAGTACTCTTGAAAAAGGATACATTTCCCCCTGCTTTCTGGCCTTCTGATAGAGAAATGTAAGTGAGCACATGATTCAATCCTGGATTTCTTCCAAATCCTTCAAGTGGTGAGCTTGGCTTGACTGAGGCTTTCTGTGTCTTTGTATTGTTTCTGTCAGGCCTACATTCAGCTGCTGTGTTTTTGGGCTGTGTACAGTGGCAGCTATATCCATAATGGCCTTTTCCCTGGTTTTGGATACCTAAAAATGTAGCATGAATACTCCAGAGGCATGTGCTGAAGCTGATGTGGGGCTTCCGGCAGCAATCTGAAATGCTCGCCAATAGTTTATGATCACTCTCTGCTCAAGTGGTTTCCTATTCATCACTGTCCTGATGACACCTCCCACTTGTAGATAATATTGAAAGATTTAGCTTCTCTGTTTGGATGTGTCTCTGCGTTTTGCAGGAGGTACTGAACTCGAGATACAGGTCAGCAAGGAGAACCTGTCTTTTCCTGAGGCGTAGCATGCCTCATTAGCAATGTGTTACATATCTGTCTCTTTATTAAAGGTGGGATAATTCTTTGTCTGCCCTTCCACGTGTGATAGCTGCATCCTGTGATGATACCAGTTGTCCATATTGCATGTTTGTTTGGGAGCTATGTCAATGACACATATATGAAAACGGTGGAAGAAATGTTGTCAGATAAATTACAGATCCCAACAGACTCCAGATGGATTCTGTGCCTCTGAGAGCAGGAATTGGTGGTATTGCTCTGGGTTGCTGGGGTCAGTCCCAGCTCCGGGGAGATCACCAGACATCCCATACAAGGTACTGCAAACAATCCCAACACCATTACGGCTTTCTTCAGCTTTAGATCTGTTCCCTGACTCTTTCTAACTGACAGAGGAAGATGGGACCGTGATGGATCACAGCTTCTGCCACATGATCTCTGCCTCCATCCCCAGGAGCCTGTAGCTTCTGGGCCTTTACGCTGATCCCTCAGAGCCCCTTTAATACATCTTGCTGACAGCGCCAGTGCTTTCCCACCTCACATCTGATCCCTGCAGTGCTCTCAGCCATCTGCCTCTTTTCTTTTCTTGGACGTGGGGGGGTAGTGTCTTTCTTTATCCAACAGTTCTTGACAATATTCTCTGCATCGTGGATATATTTGCTCTTGTCAAACTGGGCCTTTCCTCACCTGCAACCACTCAGCTGAACACTCTTTCAGTGCCTGTTGAAGCCTCTTCTGTCCTTGGGAAGGGGTGGGTTGCCTGGCTCCTCAGCAGCACCCATACTGCCTTTGTGACTTGTGGTAGCCCCTGACATTAGGAAAGATGCCTTACTTTTCCATTCCTTCTATTGCTCCAATTATTTTTTTTATTTCCTTTAATGCTGTAGTTATTCCTGGAGGCATGAGTTGTAAAGATGGAAATAGATGAAGGCAATTGTATGCCTGGAAGACATCCTCCCCTTCAAACACCTCTTGATATGCGTCCTAATGGCTTCATTACAGGGATGCTAGTGAATATTGCTAGCTCCGCATATTTTTATTTTTAATTTGTTCTGCTTACATTGACTGCATGAATTGTTTGCTTCAAACTTAGAGCCCTTATGTGGTGATGAATTCACTGGGTACAGCTGAAAGCAGAGGATTTGGTGCTGCCAGCAACACTGATTTGACTTGCAATTTACTCTGCCTAATGGCACAGAGATATTGCATTGCTTTAATTCAGCTTTGCATGGTTATAATTCCTTTCTGTCTCTGGCGTAGTTCTGAGGAAGCCTTTGCAGCCTAGCACACTTAGTAATGTCCTACTGTCTTCCTAGCATTCATTCCCCTGATGGCGTGCTACTGCTGTCTCTTGGCATGTAGCAGAGAGTTTTATTTTTGCCCTTTTGCACCATATTAATGTCATCACCGTGCAAGCTTTCCTACGCTGTGCACATTTTTCTCACAGCACCAAAGGTCTTCTCTGGTGTCCTCTGCTTCATATTTATGCGTTTGGCTTTGATGAGGTTTTACGCTTATCAGTTCTACATGGCTATGCCCACCCCACTGCTGCTCAGTTTTTGGCTGAGTGCCTTTGCAGCAGTGTTAGACACACCTGTAGTTTACCAGCAATGAGGACAGCTTTTCTTTCAGCAGTCTCATTGCCCTTTTTTTCTCACTTACGAATCTACCACTAATTACTTCAGGTTTTAAGATCTCCTACTCCCATGAGTCAGCCATTTTCCGTGCAGTTTGGCAGCATACCAACCTATTGTTTCTCCAGATTTTTGATTACACAACTGTGGGGCAGATACCTCCTGAATGTGTCATTTTTATTTTATTTTTTTTTCTGAGGACTGGAAATGCTTCTGAGACATTTCTAGGATTTTGCATGGGGTTCTTCCAGTCTGCAGTTGGTATACATCCAGATGCTGCAGAAGCACATGGGAGCCACTGCCAAGTTCAGCTAGCAGTGTGAATGGGCTTATTTTGGCTTCCTGTTTACCCAGCCCCATGGCAATTTGTTAGATTTCTCATGTGACTCAAAAGAATGGCTCACAGAGCTATTGTCGATGCTTCCTCTTTCATTTTCTGCAGCATTGGGACAGAAACGTGGTGTGAACCCATGATGTCTTCTCCATACCTCCGTGTTCAGGGAAAGTGTGGGGTTGTCCCTTTTTTTCCTTTTTTTCAGTCTTCATAGCTGCTTATGACATATACTTATTCTGTTTTGCCACCACATCCAGTGTCCAAACCAAATGTGAACCTGACAGAGAAACAGGGAGCTGATGCTGGTTGCTTCTCCCTTTCCCTCCTCCCCTGGGAGTGCACAGTGGTCAGGAGCCCCCCTACTTTCACGCAGAGCTAGCTCCTCGCCTGGAGCTCACACAGCCCACCCCAGAAGGAAATTGCCAGCTCTTCTTGGGGGTGCATCATTGTATAGGGCAGGCCCCAAACAATGAACCAGGCAGGGAAGGGCTGCGGAGACTGAGACTGTGGGTTTTGTGCAGGAGTCAAAGCAAGAGACAGCTGTGCAGCCTGAAAGATGATCAGAAGATAAAATGGCAGAAGCTGAATTTCTAAAGACATTCTAATGCCAATTAGAAGCCTGAAATCTCCCTGGCTTGCCCTGCCCCAGAAATCCAGATCAAATCATGCTCTGAGTTATTCCCACAAAAGGAACTGGAAATTCAATAGGTCAGCTTGCCAGCTAGAATAAGTCAACTAACTCCACGCTCCCTGTCATCAGAGGACCTGGCCCCATGACTATGAGCTGCAGATTTTCCACATGGCTGTTTCCCTGGGACTTGCATCATCACCCTGCACAACAAGGAGAGTCCAAGGTCCCAGTGTAGGAGCTTTTTAAGGAAGCAAAGGAAGAGAACCAACAAAAGCTCAGGTTCGCGTCATTCACCTGGTTTAGTAGGGTTTTGGAGCAGTACCTCCCCATATCCTCAAACACCATGTGATTGTTGCCAGATCTTAGTGCCAAGTCCTTCAGCTGACATCGGGAATGGGTAAGGTCAAGGACCCACAGAGCAGCTGTGCCACAGTTGGCTTCTAGCCTGTCCCACCCCACCGACAGTGCAGCACTTACAGAATCAGGGTACAGACACAGAAAGCCTTAAAATCTGCCTCCTGATCTACTTGTTCATTAATATAGAAAAGAATATTCTGCATCTCAGCCTTACACTAAGGACCCCAATCATATCGTAGGATTTGTCAGACAACATATGCCAGTGGAAATGAGTTCTAGCGATTCTGCCTGAAATCCCAAGAGCATGCCATCTGCCCCTAGGCAGAGAGCCCCCAGGCAGTTGTGTGCATCAATTGCTAGGTGTCAAGTCACCCATCCAGCTGCATGTGTGCATCTCCATCCGTGAGCTTCAACTAGAAATCACAGCTGGGAAGTGCTGCTATGAAGAAGGATGATCATTACCTAACACACTTCTCTTAGCAAAGGCACAAACTCAGTGATTTACTAGTCCTTTCCCATTACTGACTGCTGTGCTCTCATACACTGTATATCATATTAACGGAATAAGAGCTTTGGTGTGATCCCTCTCTGTCCCCTGCTGTCACCCTGAACCTTTTATGTGAGGACTGAAAATCAAAGCGGTTTATTTAAAAAAATGACAGGATAGTAGGAAATATAAATAAATAAATAAACAAACAAAAAGCCTTAAAATGAGCTACTAATTATTAATGTGAATGCTTTTCACATCCATCTCCTTCTAACTATCTCAATGGAATCACAGAGTCACGGAATGATTCAGTCGAACCTCATGCTGTGAGAAGATCCATTTGTCATAGTTCTTTAATTTTTTATCCATTTGTAAAGCATCCTGAAACCTAGCCAGCAATAAAACGGCAAAGAAACTGCCCAAGGCACCCTCTTAGAGAAGCAGTATGGGCTGCACTCTGTTCTGCCACAGATTAGTCTAAATCAGTAGCTGCTCCATGATGTCAGTGAAACCCAACTGCTGAAATGCAGAGGAGAATCTGGCCCCGTAATCTCACTCCATGATGAAACTGCTAGTGTAAATAATGACTGGTGCTGCTCGGCTCTTTCCACACTCCCCCACCCCCCCAAAGTGCTTTAATGAATAATTAATTTCATGAATAAGCTTTAATGAATGACCTAATACACTTTAATGGCCAAACTAGTAAGACTGTAAGTTAGAACACTTTCCCTTGCACTTTTCTCTCCTCTAGCCCCACTGCCTTCCTTTGCTCTCGTGAAACAGCAAATTGCCCACTGAACTACTTGCCAATCACATACACAGCCACCACATCCTGGTAGGGACCCTCAAACTGCAAAAGTGGACAGTTTATAATTGCAGGAAAGACATTCTACATTTGTTTTAAATGTGTAGCCTATGTTCTAAAATGTATGTGCTGAAAAAGAACAAACCTTTAAGCATTTAATTCCCTTTATTTTTGTTCCCCCTGAGATTAAAATCCATTCATTTCAATCAGGCCATTCAGAGGAAGGTTGTAAAATGAACGACACAATTAACCAGTTAATATAGCACATATGGAATTTTAATTCCAGCTGAAAATCAGACAGGCTTTTCTAAAGCTGTTCACTGGCGAAAAGAATAATATATATATATATATAAGTGGTATTTGAATTCAGCCAATGCATTTCACTTTAGTGATAGTTTTTGGTTGGGTTTCCCAGTACTCTTAGTATTCCTGACTAAAACTTCTTGAGTTCCATCAGTAGAGGGCAAATATATCATTACAGATGGAAGAAATCAGGAACACAGCAAGACTAAGGACGCAGTTTTGCAAGCTCACATCGCAATTGCAAAGAACTGCGTGTTTGCTCATCTTATTAAAAGCTATAAGAATCAGTCTGGGGACAATTTTTCTGAAACGTCTTCCAAGTGGCTCAAACACAGCATTCAGAAATGGAGGCACCTCCAGTCAGGCAGTACTTCTGAAAATACTTAGTCATGCATCCAAAGTCATATGAATAACAGGTACCTGCTCCAGCAGCAGTTTTAACCAAATGCCTTCTGACCAAAGCAATGGGGTTTTATGGGTGCGGCTTAAAAATTAATCAAAATAAACAAATAAAACACCCCTTACAGGAGAGCTGGAAGGCAACTGGACAGTTTGCTATCTGATGAACTTGAATGTCTCTGTAACCAGTCCCTCCTGTTCGGTCCTGCTGGCCACCCCTTTCTGTTCTGCTTGTATTGACACACTCTGCAGGCTTTTAACCATGTTTCTGAGTCAGGTAACACTAAAAGATGACCCATTAGCCAGCTAGATTAAACAAGAGACACCAAACAGCAGATAATAGCCAAAGGGTAGGGAATGGGAACAAGTCAACATTACTCAAGGGGTTAGCAAGATGTTCCAAAATTTAATCTCGGTGTTCATTTAGTTAAGTAAATATACAGTCAACCCCCATTTGCACAAGCCTTGATCACATGAGGTAATCATCTCTGGGGAAAAAAGCCACATTCCTCCAGCACGGATTTTATGTAACAAAATACTATCCCACACACACACTCCCAGGCTTCAGCAATGATTTCATTTACCTGCATTACTTTCACTTCCCCTTCATTTCTCCCAGATCCATATTCCTTTATCATGGGGAATGCAGCAGGAAGTGCCATGGATTTGTTATGAAGAAAAAGGCCCAAGAAAATGCTGGATAAAGAGGGAAAGGTTAAAAAAGCATGTGTTTAGAGTGTTGAAATCCCCTGGCATTAGACTATACCCCAGATTACCTCAATTGTACTCTCTTCTTTCCTTTTTTGTTCTTTTCTGTTCTTTTTGTGAAGACCAAAACAACCATATTAAAATACGCTTATCAGTATAAATCTGTATTTTTTTCTGTGTTTTCTCTTATCCTCTCTTCAAGGACTAAACTTTGTGAACCTGACTTGCTCTTTATACTTCGGTTTGCATGTGGGAGGTTTTTATTTTTATTTTTTTCCTTTCCTTGTTTCTTATTTTATTCTGAGTGAGGGGGTGAGGAGGAACTTCCTGATCTGGACTAATGGAAACCCTTGAGGGTTCCCTCATACCACATTATGTCAATCACATGCACTGCACTGGTTTTGCAACTCCTGTCACTGCAACATTGCTCTCAACCTTATCAGGCCCACCTAATCGGTGGGAAAGAAATTAAAGGTGAACACAGTCAACAAAGTGGCAGCAAGTGTTTGTAGAGATCAGGAGCACCTAAACGCTGTAGTGTCGTGAGGCCATTTTCTCTAAAAATTGTCCAAACAGAGCAGAAAGTGTTGTAGCACTCGTGGCACACACAAGATGGAAGATGTGCACCACAGCTTTGGCTTTTTCTTCCGTGTCCCATGTGCCACAGAGTTGCTGGCTATCCAGGGGAGAGGTACAGGCCTTGCAAAACCCCTGGAAGCCCCTTCCCAGGGCACTAGTGCAGTAGCTTAGGCCAGCAGTTAAGAGAGTCACATGCCAATCTTTCACTGCGATTGCTACACAGGAGAGATTGGGAAAGAAGGGAACAGTCCAGTTTTTCCAGTATTCCAGCTCTTGCCCTCTTGGGGACTTGGTGCTGAGGCAAGAGCCACTGCTCTGATCCTTTGTGCAACCATGCTGCTGGCCTTGTGCTCAGAGTCCATGTTAACCTCTGAAGCCCCACAGCATTTCACACTGCAGGTCTCTAGTACGGTCCTCAGCTGTTAGGCATCAGGCCTCGATGTGAAACGCAAGCATTCAGTTTTTATTTGTTTATAAAGGTCCCATCACACCCTCCCTGCCCTCATATAGTGATCAATAAAATACACCGGCAAAGGCCTGCACACAATTAAGTAGACTTGCTACAGAGTTAAACTGCACAAGACCTCCAAAATCATCCTTTCTGGTCTGAGCCAGCACGGAGCCTGGCATCCTGCTCTGACAGTCAGCATATTTGGAAGCAAATGAGGGACCCGTCACTGATGTCTGGCAGTCTTGGAAGTGTAATATTACAAAGACTCATAAAAGTGCGTCTCAGAGCGTCTTGCTTCCATGCACCACTTTTTTTTTTTTTTTCTCTTTTAATTATTTGATGTCTTGACTGCAGGAAACATCCTGCTCCCTCACCCCTCCTTGGAACAAGAGCAACTGTGTGACAGAGATCAGAGTCCCTTACAACATTGCTGTCCCATATCCATCTCACCCCGTGTCACCACACCTCCACACTGACCCTGCCTCCTCTCTGCACACCCCTCCTGGTGCCGGGACCACCTTGGCAGGATGCTGCCCTGCATCCAGCACTGGTGAGCAGCCACACCAGCACCCATCCAGCAGGAGAAACCCATGAGCTGTCAGGTTTCCCCACCCAGCACCAGCAGGGCCCTGGCTTGAAAGTGCCACGGCCAGATGGAAATTCCCATTTGGAGAAAACCCTCCGAAGTGCACGTATCTGTAGGATGTTACTGGGCAGAAACAAATGGAGGAGGCTGTTTATGTCTCTAAAGCCTGCCTCTGCTCTAACTTGACTTCAGGCCTAGTTATTCCTGTTGTGCTTACTGCAATAGCTTACCACTGTCAACAGGAGGATTTATCGGGGCAGCCAAGAAGCGACTGACTCAGCACGGTCAGGGCTTAAGAGCTCCACGAGGCTGGACAGAAACCGGCACGGAGCACGGTGTCACCAGCACTCAGCCCAGTGTGGCTGCGGGGGGAAGATCTACAAAATCAAGGGGAATTTAAACTCCCTTCCCAGATGAAACCTCTCCATCAATATGGACAAAGACTGGAGGCTGTTTTAGCCTGGCTGGTGTTTAATACTCCCTGACCTGCTCAGCAAGGAGCAGGAGACATGAAGCATGGCAACGTCAAGCTTTAACATATCCCTCAGAGCTGAATCTTGACCTGCAGACCGTGCTCGCCACCTCTGCAATGAACTTCCTGAGTGGGTTAGACCCACAGACCTTCTCTTCTCCCCTCCACATTACCAACTTGCTGAAATCTCCTAATAAAAAAAAAAAATAATAATAAAAAAACACCTTGTGGCATCTCTTCCACAATGCACATGCTTCTCATAATGGCAGGTGTAGAGAAAATCTGTAGGAAAGGTGCTTGAGGTACTCTCTCCACAGTGCCTAGCTGGGAGGACACTATTTCTGCATGTTTTCCTGGGCTGACATTTCAAACCCGATGCTTTGAGTGGGATTTGTCTCACCCTGCTTTAGAGATCTACATCTGAGCCAGTCACCCTTTATGTTCAATGGAGAGAACTAGGCATGTCTGGGGTGTGAATCATCTGATTTACTTTGTACATCTCCTTTAGACTCAGATGAATCACACACTAGAAGTGCTTATTTTTCTCCATTGACTGTAAAGGGAACCGAGATGAATACTCAGATACAGACATCTACATTTGGTCAGATGACTCTTACCCTCCACCTCCTGGGAAACAGCTTCAGGTAACATCCTCCACACGGGCAGTCACTGCCTTGCCTCTTGCTGTCACTCACCCATGCCAGAGCCTAAAATCAGGACAGCTGTTCACTCACGCTCCCACCCCAAAATCTGCTACTCACTCAAAACCAGCATGGATATCTGAACACCACTCTTTGCTGGAAGACCTCAATAAAAGAATTATCAATTATCAGCAGCTTTTAATTTTTTTCCCAAAACATGAAAAAAAAAAAAAGTAAAAGGAAGCATTCATTCGGAGAACTCATGAACAGCAAGTCTGTGAAGGCAGATATTGTTTGGGCTGACTCCCTGTGCATTCCCAGCACCAGACACCTGATGTGCAGGGAAGTGGCAGTGGCAGATCTCCTGTTGGCACAGTGTTCCACTGCAGCCTTCTACCATCCACTCCACACAACGCTGCTGGCAGCCTGAGTCCTCCTGAAATCTTGCCCTGATTCAGCTCTACCTGTCTTGCATGGTGTCCTTATTTATCTGCTTTTGTTTTTACCATCATCTATGTGCCACTTACATTTATTGCAGGCATTCTGTTGAAAGATCTCATTGAGGATCAGCTCATCTCATGAACGTGACACTTAACACATAGTGTTGTTGTTCAGTGAAATCAATTAGAAACATTACCTTGCTTGTGATACGCTCATTACCCACAACAAACAGCAGGCCTTGAGATACCTCCCTGACATTCTTTCCTTGACCCAGCAAGGCATTTTCATAGACATCCTTTGTGGTTGTCCTTAAGGTTCAGAAATCTCCCTGCCTCATGCTCCCATCCATACCTTCAAGAGTACTCACTTGCCCTCAGAGGCGTCCAAAAATACAGCATACGCTTCTCACATGAGGCACGTTCTAGCCAGAAATAGCTTGTGTTTCCATCAGGCACGGCTGTCTACCCTTTGGTCTTCCAAGCATTCACTATGCCCACATTCTGCAGCTACGCAAGGGAACATTTACTTGCTCCTTTTTCTGGCCCAAGTATCCAGCAGAAGATTTCCTAAGTCAGGGCACTGGAGGACAAGCTGGATTTCAGAGACTGATGGAGGGAATCATAGCTCTGTTGATATCTATTATTACAGACCAATAAAACATCCAGGACAAACACGAGTCTTGGTTAAAAACAAACAGAAAGGATTTTTATAACACTGATGAAGTATTAAAAGTTCATTTTATTTTTACAAAAGCAATTAAAAACATCTGGGATGTCAAACAAGTCTCTGCACACAGCATTTTAACCCAATTCCATGCTATTCCTGGAATTTCCCCTGCACTTTAGTCTTGACTGAGCTGACCAGCTGAGGTGAACCAGACTTTTTTCCTCTGTTAGGAGAAACAGCTGGATGCAGAACTTCGGCTTTGTGTGGACAAACACCACGAGCTGACGAGACATTTTTTAATGTGAACATTTGGCTGAGCAGACAGGTTTGGGTTTCTAAATACTCCGGCATCACAAAAGGACGTACAATGCCCTTCTGCTCAGGCCTGGCATAGATCTCCTACACGACCATAGCAGCTGTCACCCTCTCTGTGCAATGTAGGAGTTGACTCACCTGGAGATGACATGTTTCAAACTATGCTCTGAAAGCAGCAGGCAATATGCCCAGTGCTGGGTCTCTGGATACATGAGTTACCCCCGTGCAGTCACTTTCTGTTCCGTGAGAAAAGGAGATGGGCAAAACTGAGGCAATGCTACCTTCCAGATTTCAGCCTGAGGACCTGTGCTAACCATCAGAAAGCCACACCTTCCTCACTCAGTATTTCCTTGGGCTGCGTCTGACTTTCTCTGCTTGCAGCAGCAGAAAGTTGCACTCTGTGACACCTGCCCAGAATATTGAGCATTTGGCTTAAAAAGCACAGAGTCATGGGGAAACAATGACTAACACTAAGTCACTGTGGAATCCAGTCCCAAGGGGAGTACCTGCAGACAGCCTTGCAAATTGGTATGGATGTACATTAGCTTGCCAGAGTTGCATCCAGTGCTAATTTAATGAAATATTGCTGCAACACAAATAGGAGCAGGGATACTGTCTAGCCCTCCAATTACCAGTTCCAGTGAGCCGTTTCAGACCATCCTGAAAAAAGCTGGCATGCTTAGGTCAGGTGAAAGGACATGATGTGACAAATAAGTGACAACCTCTGAGGACAGCTTGCTTCAAACAGTCAGAATTAAAGCCTTTCTTCATCATCCTGACCACACATGGAAAGACAACATAAAAATGCAACTGATATGGGGCTCTGCAGATTGCTGCCAGCGTTGTGAGGCCTACGGCAGTGTTCACTGGGGTCAGCAGTGAGGTTCCTGTGGCCTTCTCTGGGAGCATGGGCAGCAGGTGTCGAACTGCACCTAGAGATGGAGAGGAAGCAGACTTGGAAAGCTGATAGATTGTGCACAGCTCAGGAGCAAGCTGGCACCCACCTTCTACAACTGTAGCTCCTCGGTGACTGCAGGTTGTACTCCTGTGTAACAGAAGCTTCAGGAATTCAAACATCACTGGGATTTTTCAAAGCCTAGCTCTCTGCAGTACAAAAGACCTCAACTTGCAGCTTTCTGGGACTAGGAGACAGTTCATTCACAGCACCATAAAAATTCAAACCTATTCAAGAACTGACCTTCATTCAGCTATCTATTTGAATAATGACACGAGCAGTGAGGATGGAGCAATTGTGATTTCAAGGCTCTGTTTCTGAAGGTTTTGCCATGTATTTAACTTTACCTCAGAAAATGCCCTCTGCAGAAGACAGGAGGCTTGTGTTAAATATAGAAGTGTGCGATAGCAGCAGACAGAGAGGAGCCACAGGGCTGACAATAGGGAAGGGCTGGGGCTTTGAAGGAAGATCCAGGGATCGTCTTGCTGGTGAGAAACCCGGGGTTTGCAGTAGATGAAGGGAAGGAAGGCAGCAATCCTGGGAGCAGGGAGCTACAAGCTGTGCCTCACAGAAGGACTTCTCCTTGCCCTCCCCATGTCACTGGCCCTGCTGTGGGGGCTTCCTCTCCTGCAGGAGACCTCCAGCACAGATGCAATCTCCCCAGCAAGGCAAGCAAAGCCCTGCAGCCTCTCCTCCCGCGCTGGCCCCTGCAGCAGCCAAGAGGAAAAAGCAGCTCCAGCTGGGGCAAGTCCTGTCTCCGGCATCTGTGTTCTCTGCATCAAGCCCAGCTGCTCGGCTGGGGCCTCGCTCCTCTTTCTTGCCAGGGCTGCTAACCTCCAGCCAAATGCCCCTCGGTTTGGAAGTCAGCGCTCTCCACCTGCCGCCAGCATATGACCCCGTCCCAGTTTTGGATTACCCCCGTGAGTCACGTTTTTTCCACCGTCCTCTCCCAGCCTCCCCAGAGGAGCGGTGCCCCCGTCAGAGGTAGCACAAGGACAAGGGTAGAACAAATGCCCAGCGGTGCCCGGCTCTAGTGCCAAGGACCAGCAGAGGCTGGGGGAGCTGTGGTGTGGACAAGAGGCCGAGCAATGCCTGCTGCTGCATGGAGCTCAGGGATCACTGGGCTCGTGGGGACACCAATTCCCCATGATGCGGCCCAGGACACCAAAGGGCAAAGCTGTTTGCCCCCAGGGCTGCCTGCCTCTTGCCTCAGCTTAGTCGTGGGGGCCCCGTGCTCTGCCACATAACGAAGAGGCAGGCTGATCTGAGTCACCAGTCCCCTGTCTGTGCAGAGTAAAGGCAGCCCTGCCAGCTGGAGAGCAGCCAGGTGGCAACCCTACACGCAAGCAGGCACATGGCTCGGCCGGGAGCGTCAGCCCCCCTCGCAAATGTACGTACATGGGTGTACGCGAACACTGGGCTCCCAGCCCAAAGGATCTGGTTAGTTTGCCCCACTGCTAATTTGGGTTGCTGCTCAGGTTGCTCAGGACCCCCTCTCCTGCCCCACGGCTGCAGGCACAGACCTCCTGCCTGCCTCTGCCTGGACCCCTGCCCCACGGCTCCCATCGCACCCCCCCGCCGTGTCAGGCGTGCTGATACCTTCTGCAGCCTGAGGAAACAGCTCCCTGCGGGGCGCTACGCAGGAGGCAAATTCCACCACCGGGGTCAAATTCCTCAAGCAAAGAATCGGGAAGTCCTTCAGTACTGGGGAAAGACTGCAAAATAACAGAGCTCGCTGCCCCCGTGGCAGAATGGGGCTTTAAGCGGCAGCGCTTCTGAACAGACCGGCGTGATCAGTGACTTGCACAAAACGCGCATGGCAGTGATAAATCGTCACAAACACTCCTCGACCAAAATTAAGTTACTCACAAAGTGATTTCTTAGAATGACTTCTCCGCTTGCTCTTCCCGAACTATTAAATTACACTTCTGTGATTAATTACTACAGCAACTGCAAGGCAAACTTAAAGTTGTCACCTAAGAACAAAAGGTCTTTGAGATAGGAGTTGTTTACTTTCAGCTGAAAGGACACATGTTCTAATTTGGTAAACTGTACGTTAGCTGCATTTTAATTCTTCAAGCAGAAAATAGCAGCTGCCCGCATGGAGCAGCAGAAAGGTGAAAATGTCATTGGATAAAACCTCCAAGTATTTCTCACAATTGGCACTAACAAATGGCTTCCGGAAGCTAGAGGTCACTGCACACACAGTCCTAGAGCTTTCAGGCATTAACCTGAAGTTATTGTATTTAACTTGAATTCCTAAAGCAAGGTCAGATGGTTTACCCCAAATGTTAGCAAATTCCAACAAGTAATCTAACACAGACGCTTTCATTCGCTCCAGTGGGATGCTTCAGAGGCAAAAAAGGAGTGGTTTCAAGCAGGGCTGCCGCTTTCTCAGCACACACAAACAGCAATCATATTGCAGATGGGCTTTTTGCTTCTCCCAG
This sequence comes from Netta rufina, assembly GCF_964035555.1. NCBI lineage: Eukaryota > Metazoa > Chordata > Aves > Anseriformes > Anatidae > Netta > Netta rufina. The sequence goes on from NC_140125.1 coordinate 26,478,796, forward strand.
ATCTGAATGTAAATCCTCCCCCAAAAGGTATTAAGCCTGGTCTACAGAGATATATAATTTTTTAATGCACCAGGCAGCGGGAGACACTAGCTACTCTGTCACCTAAGTGTTTTTGGAAGAGGAAAAAGAGCTATTCAGCATTAAAGATTCAGGAATGTCTGTTGACATATTAAGGAAACAACCTCGGGGGACAGCTGACATGGCTCCAAGAAGCATTACCAAGGGAACAGTGACGCAAATGCCTTCCATTTTTACAGGCTGGCAGCTCGCCAGGTTCCCTCGCCTGATGTCTGATGTAATGCTAATCCCTATCTGGGTTAGCGCTCGGATATCAACCACAGCAGCTCACTCTGCTGCAATCAATACAGCTCACTTTTTATAGAAGAGCGTATAAAAAAAATCTGCTCTAATCTACCAGGAATATGTACAGTAGGGTAATAGCAGGGGAAATCTAATGGCTAACCTGGAACTCACCCCAAGCATTTTGCGAGCGTACATGTGTGTGCACAGGCTTGTTCACGGACCCACGCACGCCCCAAACCACGGCAAGTCCAAGCGAGGGCCACGCGTTGCAAGTGCTGGGTGTTCACCACGGAGAGAAGAGCCTTCCAGTTCCTCTACTGAGTGACGCACGAGCAAAACAGGACTGGAAAAAAAATGTGCTATCAGAGGTAGTACTGCATAAAATGTTTCTTTATGTACTAATGATGACATTTTGCACTTCTATGAGTAGCAAAGGGCTCCATGGAGACTAATGAGGTCTCACAGGGTAGACAGGAGTGTCCAGGTACTCAGCACCAAGGCTGGGAGAAGGAGTCACGGCTGCTTCATTCAGCAGTCAAAACACGTCAGCCCCAGAGTCAGTGACAATTCGTCATAGCGGACACCAACACCAGCACCCTGAGACAAGAAATGAGTAGGGGAGTATCCAGGAGAGGAATCCAGGGATCCTGAATTACCATGTAATTACCTGAGTAGTAATTTGACTTGCTCACAGGAGAAGAACGATGAAATCTTGAGTAACCTTCAGTGAATGTAGTCCCAACTTTATACCATATGCCATAGAAAGCCCTTCCAGTCCTTAACTGCACCCTAAAACCACTTTAGGGCACTGGCTTGCTACTAGCTGATAGTGCAGCTTCCTGGATCATCAGGCTGTGAGCACTGAGCTCACGCCACTTCATTTCCCAGGATGCTGGTATTAGAACCGTGAACATTGCTAGGTGTGTTTGTGTCCCTGAGAAAATCTTGAGATGAACTTTGTGGGTAGCAAAGTAGATGAATCCCAGCCTGTGTCAAACACCTAGTGCTGTGGGCACCTCTGCAGGCCAATGCATTGCTTCCTTCTATTCCTCTTTTTTTTTTTTTTTTTTTCAGGTAAAATTTAAAGGTAGTTTTGAGAAGGGTGCTTCAAAGTAAAAGCTGCTATCGTACTATTAGCTTTTGGGTTAACCCCTGCCAGATGTGAAAAGAACATTAACCCATTAACCTCATCATCCTGGTTTTCCAGAGGGGGTCAGCTTCACAGAACAACCTGAGAGCTGGGTTGGTGTTTTGTGTATTTACAGGAAAATCCATTTACATGGAGATGAAAAAGGCAACACTCCCAGGCCTTGCTCAAGGCAACATTTCCACAGCAGACAGAGCTGATTTGACTAAGTGACTGCCCCTACTTTTCAGTGGCACCAAAACCAGAGGACACCAGTGTCCACCCACATTAGCCCACAACCCCTCAAGCAGCCACATGGCATGAGGCTCCCTGAGGCACTCATCAGCACCCAGACACAACCTCACACATCTGCCAGGCATTTCCTTGCATTTCTGCCTCCCTTTTGCCAGGAGCTGCCATGGCACGATGCTGCTTCTGGCCCCCTCTTCCTCCTCTGCAATTTATTCCCTGCCAGCTGCGCCCTGGCCAGAGCAGCAGTGGCCACAGGCTGGGCTGCATGAGGGAGCAATGTGGGGGCTGAGTGCCCCAAAACAAACACACACTGCTGCACAGCCCAACATCAGGGATCTTCTCCCCAGTGAGAAATATGACTCACAGGGCTGCACCAAACACAGCCAGAAGTTCAGGCCTCACCTTTTCAGGGGAGACCCCATCAGCCAGTAGTAGGCCTTGCCTGCAGGCCAGCTGTGGTGGGGTTTCAATGGGTAAGGAAAACAGAGGCATTACAATGCCTTGGCAGATGATCTCCAGCCTCAACCATCCCGTAGTTCCTCCGTTACGTGCTGTTTCAACAGCATTCCTGATGGAGCCTGTGAGCAGCATGCCCGAACCAACCCCTTGCCTTTGGGAATTTCTGTTCTTTGGTGCTAACAAAAAAAAAAAAAAATAGTGGTTTCCACTGCAGTGCAATTCTTTTAATGACCAAACAATTGCCTTTAGTTTTCAAGAAGAATACGCCTGGTTTGAATGGATGGCCTTGTTATAATGGCCCCACAAATCAGGCCAGCTGAGAACGTTAATACAATTCTGTTACCCTTCCTCTGACTTGTGAAAAGGTGAAATGTTTGATGACCAAAGAGCCATTCTTAAGAGCTGTTCTTAAACAAAGGGCTTAGCTGGTTTTGCTTACTTCAGAATAAGTAAGAAAGGCACATAGCTTAAGAGAATACACATTTTCATAGAAAATACACATGGCTGTGCTCCAGACATGCCTTCCCTTTGCAGTTCATGCACAGGGAACTGCAGGCCCAGTCCTCTCCGGTGGCAGTCAGCGATGACCTCCTGGAATTATGACACAACATCAACGTGAAAGGAAAATCCAGTCCTTCCTATGCGATTCATAGGACGTGGCACAATTTTTAACATATGTGTTTATATTTCCTTAATATTTAATGAAATGCTTAAGAACAAACACATTCTAAAAATGCTGATGTAATTACAGTTTGTTGTGCTTGAATTCTGAATGGAGAGCAGTCTCCATTATTTTTTCCACATGCTTATACTACATTATATTAAAAACATATTTTACTCAGTCAGACATGTGTTGTGTGCTTTATAAACACTTTGCACAGTTGGAAACATTCATGTTTAACAAAAATACGATCACCGTCAATACAATGCAGGGAACCTCCTTTGCACTAAATGATCTGTGCTCTGATCAAGCGAGGTGATCACCAGAGGATCATGCATTAAGACCCTGGCCAAAAGGGCCTATTCCAGAGCTGCATGCAGCTTAGCTGGATTCCTCAGGGCCCAGCACAGTTGAGTGGTAAAGTCTTCTGTCCAGACAACACATAGCCCAAGCAAGAAGACTCCAGACAGGTTAATACTCTGGTCTAGGTGGAGTTGTATTATTAAATTTTAAAGTAGAAGATAAATACCAGTTAGTGTCAGTGCCCTACAAGGTTCATTGCCCTCCTGGTGTGGTCCAGTAACCTCTGACAATCCAATTAATGTGACTCAGATTGTGTTATCACATAATCTTTTTTACTCAAATCATCCCACTTCACTGGCCTGCTTCTGGAGTTACTCAAAGAACTCCAAAAAGATCATCATAGTGTCTTTTTTTTTTTTAAATGTTCATGCATGGCTGATGTTCATAATCTCTAGTGACCAATTTGTAAAACTAGGTGGTTTTCAGGGCAAAATCTTTAGACAAAATTCACAGGAGTGAGATGTCAGCTCCGCATTCTCCGAGCAAACAGTCCTGTGTTGTCGATGTAAGAATCATCCGTACCCAGACCACTTCATGCAGCAGCTGGGGATTTCCACATTTTTCCTGTGCATAAACAAAATAAGCCTGGGGTGTGGATTGGTCTCTAGTTCCAAACCCTCTGATTCCGTTCCAAAATGAAGGCCCCATCAGGTGCAAAATAAACTCCTCTTCCCAACTGGAATAATTTGTGTGCTACGTGCAGAGCTGCAGTCAGTGAGTAGTTGAATGCATTTGTGCTGGTTCCATATTAATGCAAGGGTGAGAAAGAAAACATCAGCAACCAAAAGCATTATACAGACCTCCCCTTTTGGATGTATCATCCTGTGCCACATAAATATACATTGGCAGCTTGTGAGAGATACAAGCCTGTTCTTATGCTTTAATGTCGGATGACATCTTGATGTGACAGCAACACAGTTCAACAACATGCAGGAAATGCAGCTCATGGAAATAGGCATTTAGCAAAGGAAAAACAAGCCTTTCTTTCTCTGAAGAACACTTAAATGGGAGCACTCTTTTGTGAGTTTACGGGAACGCGTTTCCTTTTATTCATAATAGCAACTGCGTGTCAATTGGTAACAGCTTACCTCTCTGATTTTCATGTTGTGCTCTTTTTTTTTTCTGCCCACATGCTCTGCTGGATGGACACCCAGGCTCCTCTGAATGTGTAACGTGAGGACCACAAAACACACAAATCCTATCTGTAAAGCTAGTGAAGAATCTGCTTTAGCCCAGAGCACTGGGTCTGAGTTTGGTCTCACACTCCTGCTCAAGAGTAAATTAGCCAGAAGGGGAGTTGTATACTCCACTACAACAACTTTTGCTCCATGCAAAAGTAAAGGCACACTAGTCTCAGTCTTACCAGTGGCATCTCCATCTAAAGGTGTATTTCTTACTGTGAAAACACGCAGTGAGGAAAATATTTAGCCTTGTACCTTGAAATTAAGCCAAGGTATTAAGCTTGATTAGAGTTAAGGTAAATGATTAAATTAAGCTTGATGCAAAGTTAGCTCATTACTCAATGGCATGCTTGGGGAAGCCAAAGAAAATGACACTTCTTCATGCTGCATGCTAGGTCTGCTTGCTCCATTCTGCTCCGTGCAAATGTACGGCTGAGTCTCTGGCCATCAGAGGAGCTGTGCACAGATCTGACCAGCTGGAATCGCTCCACCCCTGGGTCATTATGATATTCAATTATGGCTCTGTACTTAAGTGACACAATAGATATGGGAATTGAAAGCACAAAAACGCCTAACCTCTGATCCTGTCTCTACAACAGAATCCCTCGGTGGCTTTAGGCAAGGTACTTAACATCTCCACCTCAGTTTTCCATTTGCAGAAGGGGGCTAATAATACTCAGCCACCTACTCCACAGGGGAGTCCTGAGGATTCATTACTTAATGTAAAGTGGCTAGAAGATGAAAACCTGCATGTAAGTGCCAAGTGGTATTACAGTTACTTGGGTTTAGCTTCAATTTTTGAGACTTGCTTTCCTTTTTAAAATGAAGAAAAGTATTCCTCTAAGTCTACTGAGATTTCTGTTCTGCACTGCATTTCCTACACAACAGGGAAGGAGAGTTGGGAGCATGAGGGAAAGGAGAAAAATGTGTCCCCTTGGATCTCAATCTACCTTTCACATCCTCTCAGGAAATTGTTTTGAAAGTGCCCGACACTTGCTGCAATATGCTGCAGTCACAAGGCAAAAATTTTACTCTTTCAAGAATGCTTTATGAGCTCCAGGAATAAATCATCTCTAGCAGGGATGGTTAAGCATAATGTTGAGAGTCTATGATTTTCCCCAGAGGTAGAGAAATCATTCCAAGCTTTTCTTCAATTTGGTCATGAAACTTTAACAAGAAAATACCAAGGGCCATTCTGGCTCATCACTGGGATATGTACATTAAGACAAAACAAGGGGAGTGTTTTGATCCGCCAAGTTTCTTCCTTCTATCTTTAACGAGAAAAATCTTTGATTTTAAGTGACAATTCATGTATGGCAAACTACTTTCACGGCAATGCAGTCAACACAGTGCTTGGTCAGCATCTTTAAACAGAGCAGCATAACTGCGTCTGACAACATGACAGTGATGGAGAGCAGAGGAACTTGTCATTCTAATGCTGGCTGTGCTGGGAGTACAAACTGCAATAAACGAGTGCAGCAAACAAAAGGACTGGTCCACTATTTGCAAATGCTAAGATTATTGGAAACAAAGGAAATGATTTTGTCACCCCAGGAAAAAAAAATATGGCCTTTCATGATTGTTCTGAAAAAGCCCCCTGCCATGAACTGCTGCCACTCCTAAGAATTCAGAGCATGCAGCTAATGCATATGGCTCTGCTTCCAACTTCATTAATAGGAGATTTTGGCACTGCAGGAGCCCCTCCTTGTGCATACTGGATCCAGATCTGGCCTAAGCACACAATTATGTTTCTGTTGAATTAGCCAGAGCACACAATGTGGTATTTATGCCAGTTTTGTGCTGACTGGAGGACAGCCGTTACCTGATTCGGTATGATGTCTGCCAGAATTTGTCAAACATATTTGAACCAGTGCTGTAAGTTTCTGCTAGCTCAGTGCTTGGCAGCGCGTAGCTGCGATGTTCTGGTCCAGCACGGGGCACTTTATGCCAGATTTGCTGTTCCATGGAACTGCCGTTTAAGACGTGCAGTGCAGTTACATGCCTCACTTATATTAACCAAACTGCCCTGCCCCTTCACTGTAAGAAATTATTCAATTCCCATATGCATCGCAGGGATTATATAATTCCAGAGAAAAGGCTCTCTTTTGATATTTACTCCAGGGCTTCAGGTTTCTTAGTGATGCAGCAATTGCCAGGCCCATCTAACTCCTGAATTTAAAATGTTTATGTCTCACTTCACTAAGTAAATGAAAGACACCAAATTAATATAAGCAAAGCATGGAAAGAAAAGAAGGGTCAGATGAGAACAGAAATCACTGCCCACTCCTGCTTTTCTGACTTCCCATTGAGCGGTGTGTGGAGCCAAGCCACCCTGAGCTGTGAGTTGCTCCACTTTCAACAAATATTGGTCAAGTCTTGCAGGATCAGAGCCAGCTTTGGGATTCTGAGGCATTCTGGCAAGAGGACTCTGCTGGGATCCTCCCTTCCTCATCATCCCTCCCAAGCAGAACAGAGTCATTTAAAGCAAAGTGGGTGGGAGGGCTCAGAAATCTTGGAGCCCCAAAAGCCTGCCCGGGCAACATCGAGGCCAGCCACATGCACACAGGGGGTGTCAGCATCTGAGCTATTTTCTAGAAACAATTCTCTCTAAAGGGAGCAGTCCTTCGGACAAAGCCTTGTGACACATTCTGGTGATTTTTAGGCTATTTTCTCTTCCTTTTCTTATAACTACTTTGTCATGGAACCTGGAATAATCAGCCAGAAGTGGTCAAAAGAGCCACAGAAACAAAATGCCTCTTGGGACATTGCAACACAATATTGAACCATAAAGAAGACACTTCATTAACTTAAGAGCAGCATGAGTCTCTTTGTTTCACCTGCTTTCTCCCATGTCTCTCTCTTATTTGTCCTCTTTCCACCTCTCTTTTTTTTTTTTTCTTTTTTTTTTTTTTTAATCTTCATATCATTCTTTCCTCTCTTGGTTCACATTCCCTCTTCTCAAAAGACTTCTCTTCTCCTGCTCATTATCACGCTTCTTTTCTATTCACAGTGGTTTTACCTACTTCTCTCTTTTCTCCTTGGCCATTCCCATTCATTCCTGGCCACCATCCTCCTCAATTTCTTTGCTCCAGCTTCTCAGTTCTCCCTTGCTCTTCTCTCCAACCCAGTTCTCCCTGCCTGGTGTTTTTTTTTCTTTAGTCTTTACCTCCCTGAGGAAATTCACTTCTCTCCCTCCAAGTCTTGCATCTTCCTCCTCCTGATTTTTGCAATCCTTCCCTTACGCACACTGTGGATTATTCTCATCCCCTTTCACCTCACTGTTCTGCAAACCTTCTCTGTCCTTACTCATTAGTGACCTGGCAAGATATCCCTCACAGCTGCAGATGTCACTACAGCCACAGGAGCCACAGCCATGGGAGGGATGCTTACAGACAAGAGACAAGACTGAAAAGAATCTCTGCTAACTCACGGGGAGGTTATTAGTTGTGCTTATCAAAGGGTGGGTCAGCAGACAGGAAAATCCCCAGTTTATCAGTTTCTCCTTTAGACAGCTATGGCTGTTTTGTCACTGTTGTTAATCCTCTCCCGCTTTCCCAAAGAGCGCTGTTAGTGCCGCACAGACAATGTGCTGCTGGTTGCCCCTGCCCTTGCCCATCCTGGAGGAGGGAATGGTTGCTCTGGTCGCAAGCATGCAGCAGTAGAGCCAGATCCCCTCTTCCAGTTATGCTGGTATGCAGCTTGGAGGCGAGTCAGCCCTTTGGATGAGATGCTCTTTCCTGTGGCTGGAAGTTGCATCAGAAGTTCACCACTGAGGACAGCTGAGCCACCAGCCAGTGCCTGGTGGGCTGTTTTTGTACTCTTTTCATGGGCTTCACCCAGGGACTTCCCCACCGTGCTGAGAGCTGACCCACCAACAGGAGAGCCACACAGAGGCCAAGTGCTGGTACTGATCACCAGCTGTGCCAAAATTGTGCACAGTGTGCTTTTAAGTTGCTGTGCTAAAACCCTTCTGCTCATGGCCAGCTTCCATGCTGAATGCTCTCTTCACAGAAAAAAAAAAAAAAAAAAAAAAAAAAAAGAAAGAAAGAAAGAAAAAAGAATCTACAAACTAGCTGGGCTAACTCCTTCCCAGGGGCGCCATCACTAAGTCAACAAGGCTGTGGTATAAATACATGTGTCCCATTGTTAGGGTGGGATAGCCAAAGCTGACCGGGGTTTGTGAGGAACACCCACAAAGATCCCTAGATGCCGAGCAACCAAGTTTAAAGCTCCCAAGGCCAGCACCTTGGCAGGAGCCAAGCACAGTGGAGCAGCAGATGAACGTTTGCGTTTCTGCTCCATATCCTTCCCGGTCCTTTCCCTAAGAAAGCTAGAGAATTAGTAATTTTGGACACAGAGCCTACACACACACACAAACATGTATGAAATTGGCAAACGCTGCCTTCATTAAACCTGCGGAGGAGCTCAGGCACCGAGGGACTCACCTCCGAGGGCTTCACCTGAGCCTCACAGGAAGGCCGGCAGAGCCAGAAATAGAGCCCAGACCTCCTGACTCCGCGCCGCGGGCCCTAGCTGAAACACCGGCTTCCCTCCCTCCACACGCTATGTTGGCCAGACTGGAAAAGGCGTTCAAAATAAATAAAACCCTGTTCCTGTGCCAAGTTTTAAAAAACATTTTCTTGTCATGGCTGGTTGTTTTTCTCCTGCTAGACGTTAGGCAGTCTCCACCGAGTGAGACAGCTTTCCTTTCTTCTCCAGGAAACACAGTTGTCTCCCACATGTTACACTTAATGTAGCTCGAGCAAATGTTTGAGGAAATTCCCCCTAATTCAGTGAAATTGTTAGCTTGGCAGTGGCGCTCTGGAAACAGGACCGGAGGATTGCGCTGGATTGTTCTTTTTCCTTTTTAAAGTGCACAGGAGAGCTCGGGCTCAGGACGGGCTGCTGAGGAAGACAGAAACTCATGTTACATATAAAGGATTTGGCAGGCCCCAACACAGAAATTTCCAGAAGTGTTTGCGTGGCAACAGCTCCGTGCCAATCCACATTTTTCAGCTATTCTGGCCGGCTGCCCGTCCGACAAGAAAGTCTTGTATCTCCGCACAGCTCGCTGGCTTCCCTGAGGAGTTTCCATGCTGCATGGCAACGTTGGATAATCTTATTTGTGCGCCAGAAAAACTCCTGCTACTTACACTGTTACTAAATACCAGATGTGCTTAATAAAGAGTAAGTGGAGCCAAACCTAGGGTAATCACATAACCTATCATTAACATTTTCTAAAAACAAAAATGCAATTGGAACAGCAGATTACTGTTTTGCTTTGTTTGCTTTACGCCCTATTACTGGAACCCCTGGGGTGCTGGGAACAGAGCGCGGTAGGAGCAGACAGCTCTGGCACGGCTGATGACATTGTTTACAATCACACCCCTGCACATCTGAAACATGTGTGAGAAAGTAAGGGCTAAGCACATTTCCTTTGCCTCGGCGCAGGAGCCAGGAGGGAGGGGAGGGCTGCAGCAGGAAGTCTGCGCCGAGCAAGAAAGTGCCGGGGTCGCGTTTCTCCGTCCCGTGGAGGCAGCCGGCGGTCTGGGCCCTCGCGCTTGCACATCCCCAGGTCTCCTGGGCACAGGAGTGAGGGAGTGGGCCTTGTTCCTTGAAATTTAATGACAACACAAATCCTCCAAGCCCATTTAAAATGCATTTTTGTGTGGGTTGGGGGCTCTGTCACCACACAAAACGTGCACACGTGTTTGCTGTGGATTTAAATGGATGTTGCACATGTGCACATCTGATGCTGACCAGACCCTTGAGGGAAGCGGTTCAGTCACGGCAAGGGCAAGCAAGCTCTGCTGCAATGGGCTCTTACAAAGAGAGACACACATGCACTGCAATGTTTATGGCCCCTGTGCAGCCCATTTCTCCCACAGCTGGTTCTGCAGTTGATATGCAGGAACACAGTTAAACAAGCAGAAAAAGAGTTTTTTATTTTATTTTATTAGTTTATTTATTTATTTATTCATTGATGCCCAATGCTACCCAGCTGGAGGGGAATCATGGCAAACACGCTCACCAGCTTCCCCCCTACACATGGCCACCCCTCACACGTCTGCTGGCTCAGCCCAGTGGGAAGGATTGCTCCTGGCGTTGGAGCAGGATAAGTCCAGACCTGGCCCATCATGTGCATGGAGCCAGAGAGCCATGAGTCACCCGTGTCAGGCCACAGCCCGGAGCCACGGCTGGGTCCCTCCAGCCAACCTCTGACCCAAGGCAGTGGGAGTTGCAGCCACACAGGGCTGGGATATCTGATCCCAGGAGCCGGGCCAAGGGCACGGTGTGAGGAGGTGATGGCAGGTGTCAACCTGCAACAGCCTGAGGCTCCAGGGCGGCCACTTGCACATGGCTGCCAGCGTGACTGGGCTCGGCCTTGCCCACGCTGCTGGGGAGCCTGCAGGAGGCTACAAACACGGGCTGCCTCACACCCTCCTGCTGTGCCACCCTTGCCGCTGGCACCTTCCCTGTCTCCTCCACCACGATTTCCTGGCTGAGCACAGCACAGGCTGTAGAACAGGCTGGATGAGGCTGCATGACTAGGGCAAGAAGCTGCCACTGCTCACGGGACCACAGCTTCCCACCCAAAGTCCCCCCTGGGTAGTCAGTGGATTTACTTCTGCCTGATCGCATGTACCCTTATGGTACCATGATTAACATAGGACTGATATAAGCATACCTCATCCCTCACACTTCTTCATACTGAGTTGGATCCCAGTCCCCACCAGCACCAGGAGAGCTGGGCTGGTACAGGAGGAAGGCACAGGCACACTCTCTGGCTTGCATGGTGACAAAGATGCTGCTAGCATCTTTCCCAAATTAAAAACCTGGGAGAGCAGCAAAGCGGCCAGAGGTTCGCTCCCTCACTGTGCCCACTTGCTGTGAGCCAGACAAGCTGCTATCAGGGGAGCTGCTGGTTCGGGGAAGCCTCACCCCACTAGCCGTAGGCGGCATGTTGTACAGCCAGGAGGAAATTAGGTAGTGGCTCCCCCAACACTGCATCACTCTTTCCACTTCAGGCTATAAGGATCTTCTCAAAGAGTCAGGAAACAGCACAGAGGAACAATTAATCCTCCGCATGAAGGCACTCCTTCCACCCCTCACTGCTGCCTGGAGCTCCTGGCCCCTGCCCGCCTCGCCCTGCCAGCCACCTCCGGTCAGCTGCCTTCCCCTTGGCCTCCTCCCCGGAGGCTGGGGGATGCACTGACAAGGCTGGTTGGCTGCAAGGACCCAGGCACCCCTGTCACATCTCCGCCTTCCATTTTTCACTGCCTAGGCAAAATGTTAGGTTCAGTTTGCAGATGAACCCACCAAAAGGTGTTTTCCTACTTGCGTCTAGGAGTCCGGCCTGTCTGTTGTGCTTTGAAGGGGGGCCCATCAGACAATCCCAGAAATGAACATCTAATTCCAACCCTCGTTGGCAGCAGGAAGGACAGATGCCTGCCAAGCAGTCACAAGGCACTCCACAAACACCTTGCTTCACCTCGCCACCAGGGAACAAAGTCCATTGCCATTAGGGGACTTCAGGCCACAAAGCGAGTATGTTCCCCCTGGCTTCAGTTTCCATAAGCCAGACACTCAAGAGCCATGGGGTCCCTTGATCCCAACAGGGCTGGCCCATGGGACAAGCCCAGCCCCCTTGTCAGAAAGGCAAATTTAATACAGAGCATACGTCTCTTGAGTTTTATGGTGGATCTAGATGCACGTGAGGTTTCCCTGTTTTTCTGTGCAGGGGGGGCAGGCATTTTACAGATATGAAACACAGGACAGTCCTTGACCTGAAGAACTATCTCTAGAGAGACAAGACAACAAAAGGGATTGAGCAAGAAAGCAGAGGGAACAGAAAATGATTCTGCAAATACTGCCTTCAGACCATGATCAACGTGAAAAGGGGTTTGAGATAGGTTTTGAGGTCTTTATTAGAAGAGAGCTAACGAAGAGGCGTGAAAAGGACAAGGTTAGGAAAGAGCAGAGAGGGCAGATGAGATGAAGCTGAGAGGAAGAGGGAGAAGAAAGGGAAGACAATCCTGACAGGTCCCAGTAAATCTTTTTCTGTTCCCCAGCAGACAAGAAAGAGGGGGTGGGACACAAAATGGGTCCTGACATATGTGGAGAAGATGCAGGGGGTGACTCTGCTTCATCACTGCAGTTCTCATACTGGCGAGCCAAAGCTGATCCCACCTTTTCCCTTGTCACAGGGTTGCCATTTCTGCTGAAACAACTTCTGCTAGCTTCCATCAATCACAGCCAAAGCTGGACAAGTGGGCAACACAATGTCAGGGAACAACTACAACTTAACGCACATGAGAAAGATCTGCTAGAGCTCTCCAACACATTGACAAGTTTTATCTTATCTGTTGCCAGGCAGGACAAAGAGCTGGATGGACAGTGAAGGTCAGTCGGGCACTTAGGAGAGCACAGAACAAGGGAATAACTGATTATGCTGAAGGGCATCGCATTTGCAATTAAGGCTGAGCTCCAAAAACACGGTCTGGGGAAAGTAATCTGCTTCTCTTCCCCATCCCAGCGTAAAAAAGTGCCCCACTGGCCACACCACAACTGTGTTGGAGGTGTCCCCTCAGTGAGTCCCCACCACGTCCTCAATGAAGGGGGATGAGCAATAAGCCTGTAAGTATTTACAAGAAAAAGGCTTAGCACAAAGTGCTTCTGGGCACAGCTCTGTTGCCAGTAAAAAGCATGATGAAAAGCATACTTTCTTTGATGAAGCCTCAGTCGAGTGCTTTATGGGTAAAGGTGAATCTAGTATATATCATATTTGTCTGATGGCAAACAGGGACCACTTGTGAAATTCATCTGACTGGATGTTCTCGGAAAATCTTCACAAAACATCTGTGGGCTTTGAATCACCCCATTGTTGTCAGGATTTCAGATGGAAATTGTTCTGGATGTGAGAGAATGGAGGGTCACTAATGGCTTATTTCTTATTAAATGCTTTGGGTTTAGGGACTTTGGGCATATGTAGGTATTTTTCTCTTTGCAGATTCATGTGAAGCAAAATACTACATAATGAAAAAATCAGAGGGCAGCTTGTCTTTTGTTAGACTGGTAAAGAACCAGGTTATTGCTGTGTTAAGACAATATGTGAAAATATGCGAAAAGTGGTTTTGACCCCCTAGAGCAGAACAGCCCTGTTACTGATTGTGATGAGCAGCCCACGAGATGTGACTGCTGGGGCCAAAGAGGAGGGTGCACAGTGTGGTTTGGCCCTGCAGAGAGACTCAGCACATCTGCCTTAACCTCCCGGCTCTGCTGCTGACACCCTATCGTTTTGTCTCTCTGGCTTTAGTATAGCAATTCAACAGCACCAAAACTAACTGGTTGTGCTTTTAGGGTTAGGTAATCTGCTGAATGGCCCTTGAATTCTCCAGTCTGAAGCAGCAAACATAACGTGCCTCTGCTGCAGTTGTCAGCCCGGAGAGAGCAGTTTCATGCTGCAGGGAGCTGCAGGGAGAATACACAGGATGCGTCCACTGAATGCCACCTCCATCACCTCTGCTCCTGAGCAAAGCTTCACAGGTTATCTCCAAGGTTTCCCTGGAGGGGAAAAGAAATAATCGCAGCTTTACTAATCTAGTCCGTGCTCAGTGGGCTTCCTGCTGCCTGGAGCCACCCGATGGTGTCCATGCTCACCAGGCCTGCTGTGAGTTCAGCCTTCCCTCACTTCATTTCCTCAGCTGATAAATGATACTGAAGTCACAGCTGGGATTTACACCACAGCAGACTGCTGCACCAAAATGAGAACCTCCATGAGAACGCCTCTCAAAATAATGAGAGGTGTGAAGCAAAACTGGTGCCCGTGTAGTGCCGGCCACCTGGACTCACTTGGTGTTTTGAGATGGCAGCTAGCTGTTTATAGCAGCTGCCTATCTGAGCAGTGTTGTTCTTTATTTTACAACCTCAATCCGAGTTTCCTCGAGTACCCTGCTGACACAGGGCGAATTTGGGGAGTAGTCTTTCCTCCCTTTTCCCAGAGCAGCAAACATCTGGGACTACTGAGATACCGTCATCTTGTGGCATTGGCTGGCTTTATTCTTTAATGAGTTTTTCTGTAACGACTTCATGATGTTTCTCCAGGGAGGACAACTGTCTCATCTGAAACCTTGTCTCGCATGCTCCTTTATAGAAGGATGTTTTATGCTAAGGCTCTTGAAAGAATTTCCTTTTGTGCTCTGTCCCCACCTTTCCCTGTTTAATTCCTCCCAAATGTCTCTCTGATGCTTAACCTGTGGGTCGCCCTGTTCACCAAAAACAAAGCAAAATGCTGTTTTGAATAAGCTTGGGATACATGGATGTCATTTCTGAACATTAGCAGGCCACATGATACTACCAACTTCATTTGATCCCATTTGCTGGAACAGCCTGAATTTCTCAGGGGCAGGTTTTTCCTCCTAGTTCATTATTGTTCAAACCCATCAAGCAAATGGCAGCGGAGCGGAAGCTTGAATGGGCTTGTTTAATGAACAGGCGAAGTCATTCATCTGCAGCCTCACAGTTCTGCAGCAAGGCTACATCTCCCCCCTCCTGCTTTTCCTTAAAGCCTCTCCCCCCCCCGCCTCCTCGTGGCATGACACAGCCAGCAAAGCAGCTGCGGATGGTGTTTGTGCAACGCTGCCGTTCAGCAGTGCTTGGGATATACCAGCCTCCTTTGCAGCCTGCTCCCTGCCCGAGCTCTGCCCGCACCTTCATGGTTATTGCTGAGACTGCTGGGGCAGCTGCTGTGCTAAACCATGGCAGGGAAATGGCCCTGTTGGCGCTGCCGTGGAGGGTGCAGACACACCAAGACCCCTGGCACCTGCTGGGTTTGGAAAGCCAGCCCTGCACCCACAGCAGGGGCATGCCGCTGGCAGCATGGGCTGCACGGAGCTGGTTTACTCCCCTGACTCGCCCCACGGCTGGGTCCAGGATCAGGCCTGCAGCTGGCGTGAACCGGCCCATGGAAATTCAGTGGAGCCCTGCCAGGCAGCAGCAGCTGAAGCGCTGGCACCAGAAGCTATTTTTTATGCATAAAACTAGCTATTTTTGCATGACCTTTGGTTTCACAGCAGCACCAGCAAGGCGTGCAGGCTGCCTTTCCCTTGCGAAAGTGAGAATGGAAGATTTTTTATTTATTTTATTATTATTTTTTTTTGCCGGACGCTTGCTTCAAAGCTGCTTTCAGGGCAGATAAGTGATAGCATCTGTCAGGGTGCCATTTTTGCACTGCGAAGCCAGCGTGGGAGCACTCCCTGTCCCCCTGCTCCCTGCCTGCTAAAAACAACTGAAACTAATTACATACCAGGAATACCAGCGTCCCGCAAAGCCTCTGCCGCACAGCGGCTCTCTCTCGCTCCCTTTTTTCCCTTCCGCCTGATTCACCAGGGCTTTGGCCGCGCTCCAGCTTTTGGGAGGGTGGGGAGAGGCAAAGGGGGGGGCTTGGGAGGGCAGCGGCTTTTTGAGCTCACCGACAGCCTCCCCTCGCTGCGGTCCTGTGCGCTCATTTCCACTTCACAGATGCTGCTGAGCTCTGCCATGGGGGGGGCAAATCCCAGAAGTGGAAGGGAGCGTGGCGGGGAGGGAGAGGATGAAAGCAGCGAAGAGCTGCATTTATTAAGCTGTTTTTCTTGCAGTGAAAAGAAGCATTTATCGGTGATTTCATATAACATGGGAGATGTGGCTTCCTGCCAATTTTTGGAGGATGCAAACAACCCGCTGACATCATATGCTAAATATAGAAGAGTTCCTGCTTTAGGTGAATAAATAATGCAGATGCAAAAGCCCAGGTCTTCAGTTACACGTTCATTAGGATCGGTCTGTCAGGTTCAGACAATCGAAAGAACAGCATCCAGCTTCAGCACCGAGTGATAGGTGAAGAATGCAAAACAACTGCAGACAATAGGTGATTAAGCAGATTTCCTTGTTCTCTGCTTTTTCTTACAGCTGCTGTGTTTCATGTCTGCAGCAACCCATGCTGCAGCTTTTCCAGCACAGGCTCTGCCATGTCCCTCCCTTTTCCTTAAAGCCAAGCCTTAACGACAAGCATGGGTGGGGAGAAGCTGAACAATGAGCACAGCCAAAATGTGGAAACTTCCCCAGGCACTTAGCGGGGGAAAAAAAACAGGAGAAAGAAAAGGAAAAAAAAAAAAAAAAAAAAAAAAAAAAAAAAGCTCTGATCAGGCTTTACTGTTTTCTAGCAGTAAAACAGCAGCAGCTCTGTATGAAGCAGAAGTTTTCCATGCCCTGTCAGAGGGAGGTTTTAATTAGGGTTTCCCAATGCTTAACACTCTTGATCCCTCTAGTATTTTTGTATGAGGCACCCATTTTAACAACTGGCTGAGGAAACCTGTGGCAGGCTCCATGGCGCATTATTTTAAGCTTTCAGAAAGTGCCCGGAGAAGGATTAGGGTTCATAATAAAATCTAATCAATACTTTTCCCCTTCCCTTCCTCCAGATCAAAGGCAGTGGGCAGGAAAAAGAGTCCGGAGCCATTCTCACTGGGTGGAAGGGAGACACGAGGGCAGGAAGCAAGAAGACAATGCGCCATAAAAGCTGCCGCAAGGTGTTGGATCAATGACAACATCTGCATGAATCCTTCCCCTCACAGCCCGGGCTACAAAAGAAGCTGTTACCATGGAAACTGGCGCAAAAGCATCAGGCAGAAGGGAGAAGGCTGTAATGAAAGGTGGGAGAGGGAATATTTTTAGATCGCTTAGGAGGAACGCTACCAAATGACATCATCCTATCTCGTTATTTGCACCAGTGCTATGTAACATGTTGCGGCGTCTGCCCCGGGCTGTTAAATGGAAAAATGTTATTATGCATGTGAATTATAAATACTGCAGTGAAACTCAAGCTCGGGAGTTATTAGACATCACTATTCTGTAATAAAGAAGAGCATTTAATACACTGTGCTGCACGGACTCACTGTACGATACAAGAAGCATTGTGTCTAGGATTTTAATGTTCCCAGAAAGTAATTATGACTCATCCTTTTATTGTTATTAAGAAGCAAAGTGCAAATAATTTTACACATTTGATATCCCACACATCAACAAGCCTCTTGCACTGGAGAAACATGGCCTAATTTTCCAGAGTGCTCCGTGCCAACATGCTCTGAGTGGATGTGGTAGTAGTTGTAGATGCTCAGCACTGCCAAAAAAACAGCCACCCATTTCACATGTGAATGCTTCATTAATTTCACAAATACGTTTCACTGTCTGCAGTCAGCTCCCTAGGTAGGGCCAGACCCCACTGAGAGTTAAGGACCCGGTAGATACCTGTGATACCTACTTGAATAAAGCTCTAATACAGGGGAAAAAAAATAATTCTGACACATTTGCTGTAGTTTTCCTGATCTGGGGGTCGTTCAGTGGGAGCAGAGGTTGGCAGGCATATCTGAAATGAATCAGATTCCCCAGCTAAGCCCCCCCAGATACACACGTAGGTTCGACAGCATCCACACGTGCCAGTTCCCAAATGTCAGCCCTGGCAACACGCAGGATCGACTCCCAACACATACAGAAGCCTGGCGGGTCGGTGTCTTTCAGACATCTCTCCCGACTGTCGAGCAGCCAGGAAAGCCTCCAGCCCCGGAGGTGAAGCAGGCAGGGACTCGCCTGCCTTGCAGCGGGACGTGGGAGCCCGGCGCCCGCCACACTTGAGAGGTGCGAATCACTATTCGGGTCACACCGCCACCGGTAACGTGAGAAGGGTAAACCCGGAGGAATGTGCTTCTTGTGACTGCGAAGCTTCGAGCCTGCTCACTGCACCGGAATAATGATCAGCAAATGCCACGCTCAGCTAGAGAGCGTGCTGTCACTGGAGATGTGCAGGGACTGAAATTCCCAGCCATGCAGATATCCACTGACGCTGCCAAAATATCTGCGGGTGAGTGACAGGGTTTGCCCTAGCTTCTGCCCTGTGCAAAGCGAAGCACGTGGGTCCTCAGCCATTTGTTTTTGGACGAACCCCTGTGTCAGCAGGGAGGCGGTAACGGCAGCCACACCGATGCCAAAGGAGTGAGCATGGGCACAGGCAGGTTTGCGTGGCCCCACTGCAAGGCGGGGGCTGCCCTGTGTTTTTTTTTTCATAGCGCTCCTCCTCGTTGGGCTAAATACAACCCCTGGCCTTCCGTGCCTGCTCCCCACTGCTCATGCCACCTCGGCTGTGTGTCCTTGCCCTCTGCCTCCCTGTCCCTGCCGTAAAAGGCATTGGTGTAGCCCGACAGGGCATGGGTCAGCTGGGGAAACAGCGAGAAATAGCACAGAGAGGATGGTGGGTGGGCGGGCAGGCAGAAATAGGGACAAGCCAGAAAGTCACTGCCTGGCTACAGGCAAAGTTTGCTTAAACTAAGGGCAACAGGCAGCAAAGCCTTTTTTTTTAAGCTTATGTTATTTATTTTTTCACTGTGGAATCATTATGTGCTTCTCTTCTCCCTGTTTTAGCTCTTCTTCCACACATATCTGGCTCTATAAATATTTTATAAATTGTGAAATGTGTGTGCTACTTCTGGTCCATCTTCGGAGCTGTAGATGAACACCAAGCACCACTGTGTAGCTTAGGCTGTGGAGCACGTTCATGGCACAGGACCTGAAAAGGTGAATGAGTTTAGCTGAGCCTAAAATAACATGACCTCAAAACATTTTCTGTTCTAAATAAATGCAGTCCAAGTAAGATCCCTGAGTACATTGTACCTAAATTTCCTGGCTCAAATAGACCACGAATGAGACAGCAGCCTTTTTATGATAGGATTGGCTAAACTGACCTATTCTACACATTAACTTCATCCTGCTTAACCTCAGCCCCTTTTTCCAGTTAAGCTAACACCCAGCACAGCAGTGAATAACTTTTCCTTTTTTCCTGGCTGCTCTTTTTTGGCACTTTTTTTTTTTCCTTCATGTTTTTAAGGAAGGAGGTTAGGGTTCTACATCTTACAATATTACTGTTGGATATGGATGAAAGAATATTTCATACAACTTATCATTTAATTTGTATTATATGTTAGCTTTGGCAGTGCCGGCATTGTAGTCATGCCAATAAAGAAACTTTTGATCTGAATGAGTTCAAAACTCAGCCAAGCTTGAAGTAAGGTTGCAGAAAATCATTTCAAATATTAAAAGAATAAATTTAAAAAAATGCATCTTTTCAGGGATACAGGTGCTGTAGATGCCCTGAGTAGCCTGTTTTGCAAGAGGCATGGGTTTTCTGCAAAGCTAAGGACCATTTTAGGAGGACACACAACCTGGGCCGAGGAGTCACTTTCACGACTAGAATTCACCAGACACATTTTGGGCACTGTCCCCACCTCAATCCCAACCAACCACGGACATGTACGGCTCGAGGGGCCTGCACAGATCATCCAGCCCCTCTTGGCCACCCTTTCCCTCTCTTCCTGTCTTCCCCAACCTGTATTTGTTTAACCTTTTTAAAATATCTTTGGTGACAGGGGCAGCCCTCTGCCAGGGCTTGCCTCTCCTGGTAGTTAGGCGTGTTTTTCCTTCAGCCCTAACCCAGGTCACTCTCACTGAGGAACAACTCACCTCCCTCTCTGTCTACCTGGAGACTAGTTGGTCTAATGGCAATCCTCACATATTTGACACGCTGCCACGTCTGCCCTCATCCTCCGCTCTTGCAGACTGGGCAGACCAGTTCTGTTAACCTTTCCCCTGAGAGCCACCTCCTCCAGGTTGCCACCGCTCCCGCTCTTCTCCAGCCTCTCCCCCAGGCAGCAGGAGGCCTGCGGTGGGACGTTGTCCTCAGTCTGGGTCCTGAGGAGGGGGAATGGCGATGTCCCTGTCCCCATATCTGGCATGACCACCAGTACCTCATGGTCAGCCCCTTCCCCATCCCAAAGCAGAGGCCACTGCACTGTCACCTCCAGCAGCGTGCCCAGGCCTCCCCTGGCCAGGCAGGGCCAGAGCCTCGCATCTCAGGTGGCCATGCCTCAGCCCAAAGGCAGAAGGCTGCTCCTGCGTGTGGGGAGGCTGTGCCACAAGCTCAGAGCCAGCAGGCAGGCCGGGCCTCGTTTGGCTCTGCAGGGCTGCTGAAGCTCGGGCTAGCAGAAGTGTTTGCTGAGCGAGTTCGTGCAGCTTCGGCTCGGGCTTGCCAGGGACCCAGCTGAACAATTAAAGGAAGTATCAGTGCGCTATCGCAGGCTCTGCTTGCAGCACGCTCGTAGCCCTGCCTTCTATGAATAAAATTAATCATTCTCACTGATTCTCTAATCAACCCAATCCTCAGAGGTGTAAATTGCACTGGCAGATGTATAATCAGGGAAGTTTTCCAAATTAACCTAAAAAAAAAAAAAAAACAAAAAAAAAAAACAAGAACCCACTGAGTCTCTTGACGTTGGCTGAGTTAAGCAAGGGCAGCCTGAAACAAGAATGACACCAAGCCGGGCAGCAGCAATTGTACCCTCCAAAAGCTGGGGGAGAAACCACCCCCATGGCCTTTTCTGCTGAGTGTGGGGACATGGCCATCAACCCGTGTCACTCTCTGCTGAATACAGCCCTGGCCTGGCAGTCGGATGGAGAGGAACATCGATGTGGCAGCTTTGCTGCTTCCACGGTCACATTTTGGGAAGCTCATGTGCCCTCTCCCTGGTCCAAGTGAGACTGCTGTCTACCCCTGGACTGTCCCAGCCAACCACCTCGGCCACCTCATCTGTGGTAGAGAAGAGCATTAAAACAAATGTACCAGTGTGTACTGATTAACAAAGGAGAGGAGATGCCAGAACTAAGATTCTTAATGTCTTAGATTTGGTATTCCTTTAAAGAAAAACAATGAGGCAAAGCATCAAAACTGGAGTTACAGATGTGCAGCCTGCAAGACCCGGGGGCGCAGAAAGAGTTAGGACAGGGCCCAGCCTGCTGCTTTGTGCACCCACTGTTTTATTATGTAAAATAAAAATAAAACGGATTCCAGAAAATAATGGTAAATATTTGATGATATAATTATGTCTTATTAATGCAATGTTCTTTATTTTGCAAATTAAATTTTCACAGGAATTCATCACCCATTTCATTTTTATTATTTAGGCCATGAGCGTGTCACAGTAGTTTGTTATGTATTTTCATAACCATTTGATTAATATTAAATGTTTGAAATAAAAAACTCCATTTATATTTTAGTTGTAATGGCCATGCGAAAATACTATGAATATGAGTAGGTATTTATGGCACACATTAGTTGTTAGCACTACTTTTGATGTCTTTATGGCTGTGCAGGACGCGCACAGTTCATTACGCGTGAAGAATAGTTTAATTTCCAGGAGCTTTGCCATGATCTGTAAAACAAAGGGCGCTCGCTCACAATGCTGCTCTGCCTCCCTTGCAGCGCCCAGACTGAGGAGCAACCCCTCTGGTCCTACTGCTGCTGCCTCCAGGCCTTCGTGGTTGAGGTGCAGCCCGTGGCACCCAGCCTCTTCCTCCTCCCACCCCGACCCCACGACACCCGGCAGACCCTAGGAAGGGTCCCTAGCACCCCTTGCAAGGACCAGGGGGTGCAGCCCTGGGAACAGGAGCAGCATGCTGCCAGTGCACCCTGTCCTGACAAGGCAGATCCTGTCCTCCCAGCTTGCAGACCTGCGCCGTGGCGGGGCACGAATTGGGGAGAGTGTTAACTACCGGTAATTATCCCGCAGGCCTGTGAGGCATCTTTCATGCCTGTTGGATGTGGTAATAAAACTAACCTTGTGTGTTTTGTAATTGCCCTGTACAGAAAGGCTGCTTGTGGGTACAGAGGGCGGCTACAGCCGGCACCGTGCGTTGCTGTGGGTTTCATTCTCTGAAGAGGCTCGGTGTGAGCAGGCTCCTGGTGGCACGGGGAGCAGGATTATGATTTCTGCAGCAGCATCTCAGGCAATTTCAGGTGCTCAGGACTTTTGCAGCACTGCAGAGAAGTGCTGTGGTTTCTAATAATAATAATAAAAGAAATAAAAAGAACAACAACAACAACAAAAGAAGGGCAAAATGAAAAGAAACTCCCCCCCGCCCCCTCTGGTCTCTGCCAACCCACTATGAATCAAGCAATACCATGCGATGTTTTCGGATGCATCAAAAATACCACAGCCATTACTGTGCATATGTAGGATGCTCATCCTAAGCCAGGTATCTACAAGGGCCCTTCTTTCTGTTTGCCACATGAGCTTGGCATCCTATGGAGAAAACAGCTTTGTCAACTTCCTTGCAGATGCCAAATGTCACTGCGTATCCCCAGTCGCGGGCTGTGTGCACAGAGCCTCTTCTTTCCATCTCCGGTTATGTAGGATCTTGCTGGCATGCTACTGCTAGGAAGAAAACCGGATCCCAGAATTTGCTAAATGTGCTAACAACAGCAGGAGACACAGGGCTGCAGAGGACAACATCCTGCCTCCACCACAGCTTCCACTGCTGGAAAATTTCAGGTCCTGGCTTCCTGGGGAAGGGAGGGTGCAGCTTCCCTTACCTAGATTCCTCACAAGGACAGTGAAGAAACGTGCTCTTTTATGAGACACAGTGGATTTCTGCCGCATTCCTCGTGCTCATTTCAAGTGACACAAGGTGAATAAAAAGCCTTGCCCCCATGTCTTGGTGGCTTTCCAACCTGCTGGCAGTGCTGCAGCTGACTGGCCAAGGCAAGCATCTGCAGTGCTCGGTCCACAGAGCAGCAGTGCGGTCCCCACCTGCGAGAAGTCATCTAACGGTGCCAGACCTCTGCACGTCCAGCAACCCTTGTAAATCCCTCTCTGCTCCTCTGTTTCTGAAAGGCTGCCAGGCAGACTTCCTACCTGCATGACAGGGAATATCCCCGCGCCTCGCAGCTCACCCAGCGGAGCGAGGGGGGGACACAGCCAGCAGCAAGAGGCTGGCATTCCCCTCTGCGACTGCTGACGTGACGTTCCCGAGAAGCAGAGAAAATGTTCCTGAAGGCACAGAGGTTTAAGCACAAAAGGTAAAAGCAGCAGCCTCCCTCCCCCTGCCTTCTCTGAGGAGCTTGTTTTGATTTTCACTTCAGCTCCTCAGGCTCCAGAGGC
This sequence comes from Netta rufina, assembly GCF_964035555.1. Lineage (NCBI taxonomy): Eukaryota > Metazoa > Chordata > Aves > Anseriformes > Anatidae > Netta > Netta rufina. Next base: position 26,502,160 of record NC_140125.1, read on the forward strand.
AGATCAGATGTGGCTTTCCAGTGAACTGAAACCTCTCGTTTTGGGTGATGTTTAGCAAAATATTTTCTTCCTGGAGGTGGTTACGGGATGTGAGAGGACAAGCAGCATGTGCATGGGACGCTACCCATTTTTTTATCTGGGTTGGGCTGTGCAGAAGGCTGCTGGGGGTGCAGATCCACATTTGAGACAGGGTTTGTGCCTCCTGGCTCCTTGTGCCACCCTCTGTTCTCTGAGCTGCCACTTCCCATCAAGGACAGCATGGAGACTATATTTCATAGCCACCTTTGTGAAATAGATGGGGCAGGGTGTCAAAGAGGGAAGCTTGATTAATATGGCTTGAAAGCTACAGCTGCCATGCAAAACAGATGGCTGTTTGGCCTCTGGTTCCCATCTTGCACCTCCGTTAACTTGAACGGGAGCCCGCTTTCCTTGGTTCAGAAACTATGCTTCCCCTTGGCTGGGGGCTTCAAAAAGAAATAGAGCTCTGGTATGGCAAGCAGCAGCAACAGCCTGGGACAACAGCTGAGTTACACTGTTAGAAATACTCTGTGCTTTGGACAAACTGAAAAAATGTAATGGCTCCTTACAGGCTAGAAGAAAAGACGCAGCCTCATTACCAGCTGGTGCAAGGCAGTGCACATGGGGGACACTGCCCATCAAGTCTCTTTGTCCCTGTGTCATTCACAAAGTGCAGAGCCTGGCTCTTTTCTGAGCCTCCTCCATGCCAGGGCCATCGGCTGCCTCCTGCGAGCTCTGCTTGCTTCTGGAAACTGAAATACCTCCGCTTCAAAACCGTGACAGGAGAAGGTGCTTTACTTAGAGCTGAAATCGGAGCCAAAATCTATTCCTGGCGATGGCTTGAAGGTCACACTCCAACAAAGAGCTCCTACCCTATCAGTATGTGCTGTTAGACAGATGCTGCTGTTGCTCTTTCTCTGACAGTGACAGATTTTAGGCTTGGTCTGCCGCCCTTTCATGGGTGTGTTTGTTTTCTCCTCCAGTCTGCATTGCTCTCCTAATCCTTGCCCCCAACTCGCGTGTCACCTGCTTCTGCCCTTCCCCAAAAGGATGCAATCAGGCCTAGATAGTGCTGATCTCAACAGTCACAGCAAACTTGTTCCTGCCTACAGATTGGAACAGCGATGAGATGGCAACTCTGCTTTGCAAGCATGCCCCAAATGGCCTCTGCTGGTGGTATCAGCTGAGCATTTCCCGTACAACCACTCCCTGTGGAGCCCTTGCACCAATTGCGGGAGGCCAGGGACAGCCCAGGGGACACAAAAGTTGAACCCGGCCAGGTAGTGTGCAGCCCCCATGATGCAGCCCAGGCTGGGATGCTGGAGGACAGCTGGGGTGTCCACAGAGACGTTTCCCACCAGTGTCCTTTCCCAGCTGGTAGGACGTGGTGCTGTGCAAAGGTACCTCTGGGCAGCTCAGGGAACATGGTCATGGTTTGCAGCACCTGGGGCCTGGTTCCCTTCCTTAGGTACATAGCACAGGAGCAAATGTCCAGGTCCTCATACTCTATATACCCAGGCTTCCACAGCACAGTGTGTTACCAGATCTGGCCATTTCCACCTGCCCTCCTCTGGAGTAAATCACCCATCTCCCACCAGGCAGGGCAGAAGGGAACGAAGCTCCCGAAGCAGCTGCCCCACTACCCCTAGCACCACCACCCTGGCACCTCTCCATCTCGAGAGGATGATGTTTTTAAGGCAGCTATCCGTGGGTGTTTGGCATATAAGGAGACTTCAGTAGGAGAGGCGACGAGCCGAGGATTATGAATGGTGGCCACGGGATGGGCGAGTCAATCAGAGATAAATTGGGACTGAGGAAAGAGGAGCCTGATGCTCTGCTGATCCCCATGGACAGAGATGGATTACAGCAAACAGTTGCCTGTATTTATAACCTTCCCAACACCCTGCTGCGCCCAAAGGAGAGGCGAGAGGAAGGATCACAAGACCCTCACTGCCTAGGGCTTGGGAAAGGAAGTCTCTGCAATGCTAACACTGGACATTCCCCCCCGGGGTCAAGATTTTCCATGGTGTCACTGCCACTGTCACCCGCAGGGGGAGCGCCCCGGTGGCCCATCCCTACTCTGGAGCCTGCAGGAAGGTTTTCCAGCAGCCCAGAGCCAACCTGGAGGGAGGCAGCGAAGAGCCTGCTCCCCTGGTCCCCACTGCCCCCAGGGCCAGCAGAGATAAATGGTGTGTTATGAGTGCGGTTCTTTCCAGGGCCTATGTTTATGTTTACTTTTAGGAGCTAGAGATGGTACAGATGGCTAATTTGTTTGTTCGGTATTGTTCTTTCTAGCTGCCTAGAGCTGTTTCTGTACTTCTGTATTCGTCATGGTTACTGCATACTCAAAGTCTCAAGTGCCTCTTTCCCTGTACAGTGGAGAGCTTACGAGCATCAGCTGGAAAACTGCGCCTGTTGGGGAGGATTGTCTCTGCACTCCTCCCCCTATGTTCAGCACTGCCCCCCCTTTTGCCTTTACTTAGGTCAGCGCAGAGATTTCCCAAAAGCACAGGCACCAGGCTTTCCCCTGGCTCCAACAGCCCTGAAATGGGTCACATCCCCCGAAGAGGAGAAGGGGAGCGGGAGCAGGGATAACTCGCATTGCCTGAGGAGCAAAATGGTGGTGGTGGGAAGGCAGCAACTGTGTTTGCTTGTAGTGCATTGCTGCCCGGTTGTTCTGGTTGGGAAAGGCAAGCAGGCTGATGTGCATTCCCAAAACAATTAGGAGACGAGGCTACTTTCATCAGTACCCCCCTCACAGCTTGTAAAGACACAAACGTGAAGGAGCCCGGAGGAGGCACCTCCTCCAGCACAGGCACTGAATGGCTTGTATTAGTACAATACTCCAAATCCCTTCTAAGTCCTCCCAGAAAGGGAGAGTAAATATAGTTTGTCGAACAGTTATCTTTAGCACACTGTCTCGTCTGCCAGCATGGATCTTTCTGCATGACCTCTTGCTAAGTCAGGGCAATTTCTGCTTGTTTGCTTACTCCTGCCTGCCACGCTGTGCCCGGAGGGGAGCCAGGGCTCCCTGGGGCCCGGGGCAGGGACTGCGTCCTCTCCTGCTCTTACCAGTGGTGTGGACGGACACAGACAGGTTATTGACCTTTAGGCCCACTTATCCTTTTTTTTTTTTTTTTAAGGAAACAGATATCAGTTGCTAGCTCACGCATTAAAGTGGTGAAGGAAAAGGAAAGGAAAGCTGGCTCTGCTGTTGAGCCTCTTTTTGGGCACCATGAGCCCATGCCTCTGCAGCAGGCCCTCTGTAACTGCAGGACGGGGTGGGAGAAGAAGCAAAGGGAGGTTTTGCAGGGCACTGCAGCCAACCCCACACCACACTGCTGATCTCCCTGGCAGCCCTTCCCTCCCTCGGTCTCAGCTGGCCACTGCTCTCCTTGTGCCACCACTACTGCACACACACACAGGGTTTTCAACCAGATCCGGTGGCCCAGCCCACATCAGGTAGGGGCTACACTGCAAAGCCAGAGACAGAGCTCATTTTTCCCAGTGTAAGCAAGGGGATGGCATGCTGGGCACAGCAGCAGGCAGAGACATCCCGCCACACTAAAATCCACACATCCAAACTGCTAATTTTCAAACTAATAATTTCCTTTTTTTTTTTTTTTTTTCTAATCTCACTGGAGGCTTGACTCCTGGAAACTGCCGCAGGCAGTTGGTGTAAGGCAGAGCTCGGCTGAGGCTCAGACATGAGGAGAAGGGGGGGGGGGCTGGAGCGTTGCTGGCCCCAGCTGCTGCAAGCGCGGCTCTCCCGGCAGCACTCGGCGCGAGAGGCATCGTGTTGCAGCTCTCCCCTCCTGCCGCTCTCCCGGCACCACTGGGGGACTCTCCAGAAGAAGAACAGTACAGTTTCAGTGCCGTCTGCCAGACCGAGGAAACCAACCCTGTTCTTGTGTTAGGAGGCCCCCTGCTTCCTCCTGCGCTGCCGAGTGAAACTCGGAGCAAATTCACGGGAGCCAGATCCTGTGTGAGCCCCCAGCACAGCCAGCAGCATGGCCCAGGGCCCACATGGGGAAGGAGGATGGGTTGAGCACCGTGAGCTGCTGAGCACCCTGTCAGAGCCGAGCAGGGAGCTGCTGGCACCTGGGGAGCCCGTGCTCTGCAGAAATGGTGATTATGGCCCAGGGAAGGGGAGCGAGCCTGCTCCTGGCTCGGCATCAGGCAGGGGATAGAACGAGCGGATCTGTCTCCAGCATCCCACAGACTGCTGTGGAGGATTAAATCCAACAAACCTCCCTCTGTTGGCAGTAACTGAAGATGGCTCTATTAAACGCGGATACATAATAAACCTACCCGCTGTTGGGTGACTGTAGCCGAATGGAAGTCAAACATCTGCATGCCAGACACGCGGCATGTAGCTGCACACACTCCATGGCCACACCAGCGGCAGAGCCACCGTGGCCACCTTATACCAGACGAGTTGCATGAGGGGGTGCAGCTCATCTGCTCCTTCCTCTGTTTCCATCACCTCCACTGCCTTCCTCCCCTCCCCTAGCACCAGGCCAGCGAGAGGGGACGGGAGCGCAGGCATGAGGCCCACTGAGCACCCCCCAGACTCAGGGGCTTTGCTGAGCCCTCCTTTCTCTGAGCAGGGCCATTTCCAGAGGATGAGGCCATTTCCAAGGCGAGGAGGTGACTGGTGCTGCTGGCCTGGCTGGCTTGAGGCTCATCCCGGGAGCAGAGGGGTGGAAGCGCCCCATGTCATGCCTGCTCTGTCCCTTCCTCCAGGCCTGCCACCTCAGCAGCCTGCAGGGGTTTCCAGGCAAAACAGCAGGGCACCGGGCTTTGTTCCACCTTAAGAGAAATATTTTTAAACATTTATTGCATTTATCCAAAGCAAAGCTGGAAACGGATTGAAATCAGCATAGTAGAGACCATGCAAAAAGGCACCCAGCAAGGAATGAGAGGAGGAAGAGTGGGCACAAGGCTCCTCGCCTCAACAGGGCCGTGGCTTGGTGGCCAGCCACGCTCCCGAGGGATTTCCCCACGGAGGCAATACACTCACACATCCCGAGGGGCAAACGCAGACGTGCAGTGCAGACATGCTGGCAGCAGGAAAGCCGCTCTGGGAGCGGATCAAGTTATTCAAATGAAGCTCCCTGTTTCAGCTGGGTGCTTAGCCTTATTCTTTCTGTTTCCTCAACTGTGCCTCCGTTCCTGAATTCGTCACTCCTTCCACTCGTCTGACCCCATTACACTTGCCCTGGTTCCCACCTCCACCAGCTCCCTGGCATGCTTGAGGGTGATGGAGCACCGTACTGCACGGCCCAGGACTCGCCAAGCTCTTTCCAATTAGGATGTGGCTTAGGAGACAGCATCAGTAATAAATGGTTTCAAAGAACTCTCCCAGACTTTCCTATTTATTATACGCCAGTGAGATGCCAGTGCCAATGAGAAAAATCTTAAAATGCTCGTGAGATTCTGCTTGGGGACACAAATTTTTCTTTTGTTATTCATGAGTAAGAATTGTGTTTCCCAGGTAAATTCACCTGAAGCAAATCATTACAGTCCCTTATACGTACGGTTCTAAATTTAATTTGCTTGTGAATTTTCCAACAGTGTTTCTCGTTCATTTTTCAAGGGGCCAGCAGAGCTTTCAGTGACAACAAAACCCTTCCCTTGAATTCCAGCCCCAAGTAATGCAGTGTGGAAAAGGCAGGCCAGGGGCTCCATAGCAGCCTTAGGTCCTTCACCCATAAGCTCTGCCATTCCTTCTGCTTCTTCTGAAAAGCAGCCAGGAGATGGCTGGCATGGGGCAGGGAGCCCTTCGACAGTGACATTAGGAGCCAGCATTTCACAGCATCCATCGGTCACCCCCTGCCCCTCTCCTTCCCAGCTCTCCTAAACACACACTTGTGGAAATGTTTGAGACAGAGAAACTGCTTTCTGCTCAGACTTAGGGAGCTCCTTCATCTCATCTGCACGTACCGAGTACCCTGATAGGACCAACATTTCTTCTGAATAATTTATAGTGTATGGAAATGATAATAACATAGAAATCTGCTATGATTTAGTTAATTATGAATAAGTAATAAGGTAATGCTAGCAATACATTTAACTGAAAAACCTATTTATAATGAAATGATTTCTTATAAATAATTAGAGCAAAACTGTGTGTTGTAACTCATCACTTGCATGTAGGGCCTGGTCCTTCCTGCACGTCTGCTGTAATGTTACCTACAGGGACCCCTGTGGAACCGGTGAAGTCAATGACAGAGCTGCTGGCAGGATGGCATCCCATTTGGGTGGGTTATAAGGAGAAGGGATTGCAAAGAAGGATGCTTTTGTGTGTGTGTTGCTGTTGTTTTGTTTTTTAATCCAACTGAGAGCCAGCAGTTCAGCCCCTAAAAGACGACCTTTGCTTTACACCTGGTGGTTAAACACACCTTATTTGCCATCCTTAAGCCCACTTTAAAAGGCAATGAAACCCAAATGACACTACTTCCCACTTCTTGCTTACCGTATGTCCTGCACACAGCTGGCCAAAACCACTGCTGTGTGGCTGTGTACAATGGCTCCCAGTAGTTTGGACCCCAGCTAATATGGTTGTGGGTAGCATGATAAAACCCAAAGTTTGGTTACTGGGAAGTAATGGGAGGAGGTCCTCCTGAAACAGCATGCCCCATGCCATCTGAGCAAGAGGGATTAAATTCAGACTGCCATCTGTAGTCTGTCTTTGGTGCCAGCTTGGACTTGAGCTCAAAGGAGTGATGAGCGATGTAGACCAGCTACCTTCCAGCTCCCACCATCAGCTGGCAGAAGTAGAGCTGGCACCTAGGGTAGCTCTCTTAAGTACAAAGTCCCCATGCAGTCCTTTATCTTCTCTTTGAAATCAGTCTTCAGCACACTCCAGCTTGTCCTGGTGCTGCTCACCACTACTGGAGGACTACATGGAGATATGTAGCCTGTGAGCCACCAGCTGTCCCCCCTTGGCCATCAGCATCAGGAGATGGGCAGCACCTGATCACAATGGAGATGATCAGGAGGGAGCCCAAATGAACTCTGAGGCTCCTCTAGTGAGAAGGCTGAAGGTGGCCCAAATCCAACCTTCTAGGGCAGTACCTTCCCCTGTAGGCACCTCTGAAGGTGGTCTCCCAGAGCAAGTGCCTGCAGCACAGCGATGCTGTGCTCGTGTAACAAGGGCTCAGCTCCCCAGGGAGCCCAGAGAGCCTGCACAAAGCAGCGCTATTGGTGCTGCTCCAGTGCTTAGCGGACTGTTATCCATCAAACCGGCACTAAAATTGGCACTCCTTGTAGGAAAGGAAGGGATCCACCCCAAAACACTAAATGTCAGGAAACTTTACTGACACGGGATGAAGAAACACATGCTGCCGACATGGCTCAAAATGTCCGTGCCGGGCAGATAACACAGAGGCAGCCTCACGCAGCCGGGCTGCTGGCCTGCACCTTCTCCCTCACAAGGACCTCACAACACCAGTGGGGCCGCTGCCCTCCCTGAGGGGGCAAAACGTATTCAATTTGGGGGTAAAATGTATTCAGTTTGGGGGTAAAACGTATTCAGTTCGGTTATGGACACAGGCTCTTTGTCTCAGAGGGCTTCAGAAGGGCTTACAGAGACATAAGGGCTCTCACAATATGAAAGTAATCATCGAAACAGCCATTTAATGGCACAGCTAAACATCGTTGCTTCGTGCTGTTTATCATGGTTTGTTTCCTATGGGAAAGCCAGAAGACGCAGCCTACATGCCTAAGCAGAAATTTTGAACAAATTACAGTCCCTGGCACCGCACGTTAAAGCCCCAGCAGGGCCCATTCAGCACTCTTCTTCCGAGGTACAGGGAACCAGAAACCCATCACAGTTCCTGCATGAAGCATTTTGTTGTCCGGCGTTAACAAAGACAGCACAGTGCTTTCTGCAAGAAAACACTCCTTCCCTCTGTAATTTCTGAAGGCGGCTTTGCCCCAACTGTGTTCTCATAGGGAAAATCACCCGAGCCCCGTTCAAACAGCATAACTAAATCACAGGAAAGTCAGTGGGTTTCTTTAATTATTACGGTCCAATTAAGTCTTAGAAATGCGATGGAAAAAGTCATTCTTATAGTGGGTTCACTCCACTGCAAGGCATGAAGTCAGATCTGCAAAGACATGAGTCAGTGTGCAGGAGCTGATTTATTTCCTGATTCTTCTGACATGAATGAAAGGTGACGTTCAGCAGCACCTTTCTCTGCTCCCACAAAAGTCTTTCATGGAGTAGCCTCATGTTTTGAGCTAACTATTAGCCAGGGATGATGCATCTTAAAAGAGAAAATTATTTGTTCCTACTGCTTAGCAGCAGCTGAGTTCAGTAAGTCAACAGAAATAAAAAGAGTTGTAAATAGTCTGGACAAAATTAAACGCTTCATTCCATTATACAGTTATTGCCTAATATCTGTAAGTCTTCTTACTACTAGACAGTTGGAGAGTATGACAGTCCTATAAAAAAGGGTTGGAGAAAAACTGGTTTTCTGGTAGAAGAAAATGAATGGAATCTATTTTGTTTTGATTAAAACAAAACCAAAAAATCTTTGGGCCTCCTTTGGTTCAGAAAGATATAAAAAATACAACAATAACAACAACAAAAAAACAAAGCCACAGGAAGAAGGGGGAAATCTGTTTTTCTTTGTTATGGCCCTGGTGCAGGTGGCATCCCCAGATCCCATTACCAGGGGGAGAGCTCCCTCCCGCACGCTGTGGCAGCCCCCTGCCCAGCAGCTCCTGGGGCCATGCAGGAGGCTTGTCTCCAGCTGCTGGGGAGCGACCTGGTGAACCAGTAACCCCTTTCATCTCTGTTTACTCGTCTTCTGTTTGTTTTCAAATGGTTGCCAAAAAAAAAAAAAAAAAAAGGCACGGGGGGGAGGGGGAGTAAATGTTTTGTAGTGGAAAAGGGTAAAAGAAAACGCATACTTTGCATTTTTCCAGTCCGTAGTGAGTGAGCAACAGCTGCCCTCCTTTACAGGCTGAGGTCTCCAGGAAAACCAGTCTCCTGTGTATTCCCTGAGGGCAGCCCCACTGTGCTGCTGAGCTCCTGTGCCTGGCCCCTGCCCTCTGTCCCATGGGGAGGTGGGGGTCCCGGGGCCATGCAGGGCAGGAGGGGTTCGGGTTCTCCCGGCTGCCTGCGGGGCAGCAGGGGCTGACAGGCAGCGGTGCTGCTTGCAGGATTTCCTGAGTTAACAGCAATGGGAGGAAGAGGTGTGGGCTGCAGCGGGAAGCTTGCGCCAGCTGCTCCTGGCATCTCCGTGAGCTCATGGTACACGGAGCTTCCACCTGATGCAGCATTTGGAGGTTTGGCATTTACTCTGCTAGACCAATCTCTACAAAAATGCCTCTTGAGCAGCAGAAAGAAAAGCAAATTTGGTTGAAGTGTGCATAAAAATAACCATGTGGTTATTGCTCCGTCTAGCAGGCTCCAGCATACCTATGCCAATCAAACAGTATGAGAGTACGGACCCTAACATGTGCTTAGGGAATCTCTAAATATCCTATGCGAGACATCTGTGTTTCTTATTTCCCGGGAGGAAAGCTTCTTGAGCATCCATGAGCATCTAGGGGGCTGTGAGAAATTTGAGTCTGAGCCACAAGCTCAGGGCGTGCTGCGGCAGCTGCCCGAAGGCAGTGAAAGAGTTACTTGGGAGCTGCAGCCCTGGGAGCGTGATGCAGCGGCGAACATGCCTCCATTCATCTGCTACGCAGCCTGACCTCGACCGCAGAGGAAAGGCGGTCCCGCTCCTGGGAACAAAGGAGGAGGGAATGAGGGTGACTCAGAAGTCCTGGTGGCCCTCATGTCATCCGTGGGACCAGCCCGGCCATGGCATGGGAGGTGCCACCCCACGGTACTCACCAACGTCAGAAAATGAAGTTATGTATTTGTTGCCCAGATGCACTTTCTGTTTTAATTGCCGTGTTCAGGGAAAAAAACATGTTTTGAGTGATTTTTTTTTTTTTTACTCGCCTCATTATCTCTTGGAGTGCAGGCTTGAAGTTGTAGTTTATCGCCAACCGGACTGTGATGCCTAAACAAGCCAAGTCCACGTTGGGGAAGGGCTTTTTTAAAAAATTATTTTTCAATTGCTCCAGCTGGAGTTCCCCAAATGCGAACACTTTGAGAGGAGAAATACAACACGCTGAGGGCTAAGCCTTTTCCAATCTACTTGCTGGCTGCTGCTCCAGAGAAGCTGAGGCTGCAGCAGTCAGGACTACGAACGCCTCCATTCACGACAAGCTCAGCCACTGCTGGTGCCACGAATTTTACGGTCCGGTGTTTTCCCTTAGCAGATGCTGCTTCCCCGTGCCAGCAGCAGCCATGCCCTAACAACCCCAGACCCAACCACCACACAGCGTGCCCACAGCAGGGCCCGGGTGCCACCACGCAGGTGAGCCGCCCCCCAGGGTGTCCCCAAGCAGCATCCCACTGAGCACGGCCACCCCGCCAGCGGGGCGAGCGGGGCTGGCCCGGGCACAGAAGGAAAGGATCCAGGGGCTCTGTTGACATAATAAACCACTAGAGAGCACTCTCAAATGTATTTATACCCTTTTCCTAAGTGCTACTTCATAAAAACACGCGGTTGCCATGGCCTGGTTTACAGCGCATCTAAAAAGGGAGCTCCAAAACAGACCAGGTTTCCTGAGGCCACCACAAAGGCTGTCAAAGCCTCCCTTGTGCTGCGCCTTCCCGCCCAGGGGTTCTGCGCCCCCGCCCCGCCTCTTGCCCCGTGCTTCGGCCTATCTACAAATAAATGTCAGAAGTAGTAGCTAAAAAAAATAAAACAAAACATTGCACTTAGGCAACTATAGCTTTTGCTTTTTTTTTTTTTTTTTTTTTTTTTTTAAATATATATAGAAAGCACAAGAAGTGTTTAAAGCTCTTAGTTTCCTGTATTTAGTGCAAGTAGTGGGGAAAAAAATTATGCAAAAATTGCACCATTGGACTTTATCAGCTATGAACAAAAGCACCATGCAGGTGACCTCTCAGCAAAAAATATAGATCTTTTAAAAAAATGGGATGAAAGTGGGTTTGGGGGGGGAAAAAAATCACACATTCTTCATTAAAACACTTTTAATACTACACAAATTACAGTATCACCTTTTTAAAAGTTTAAAAAGTAATATTAACAGTAGCACTGTTGCAGTTAAAGCATTTCAAAATAAGAAAAAGAAGAAGAAAAAAAAAAAAAAGAAAAAAAAAAAAAAAGAAGAAAAAAGCTTGTAGCCCAGGAAAGAGTGAACTGGTAGAAATGGAGAATCCACCGGTGTTGGAACTGAGTAAAGCAACAGAAAGGCAAAAAGCAATGCTGAATTTGAGAAAAACAAGGTATGCATGGAAACCCTCAGATTCTGAATGTTTTGTTTCCTTTTGCACTTCTGCAGTTTCAGGGTGACCAGAACCAGACATAATGGAGGCAGGAGGCCTGTGGGCCAGCTGAGCCAGCACAGGCACTGGGCCGTGGGCCCGGGGCCTCCCACCATCCCCTCCACCCCAGGGTGCCACCAGAGCCTGTGTCAGGAGGAGGGTGCATGGCCTTTGGGCCTGGGAACGGTCATGGGGGTGTCACTGGGCCCCAGCGAGGCCCTGCTTTGTTGGGAGCAGGCCCAGCCCTCACCAGGCTGCACACCAGGCCGCCCCATAGCACAAAAGGGGGGCCTCTGTAGGAAGGTGTTGGGGTTTCGGTTTTGGTTTTGGATTGAAAGTAGGGATACCACCTTAACCAAAAACATGAGCTCCATACCACAGGAGGTATTATGCCAAGCAACTTTGAAGAACTTGTTACCATCTATCAGCTCAAAATCCATTTTCTTTTTTAATAAAGTGCCTAAATACACATTTACACAGATCATAGTGGTTCCAAAGAATCCTTTACAGTTTTTATATATATAGGTATATATATAGGTATATATATATATAATGTGCGTTTTCTTCAAATTGGCTAAATGTGTTTACATAAGACACCAATCTTGACTATAGGTATAAGTTTTAAAGCGTAATATTGACTCAATGAATTTGTTTATCATGCAAGTCTTATCTAATATTACATTGACCTGTAATATGGAACACAATGTAGTGGGTGTGCTCATTAAACACTTCATAAAAAATTACTGTGCATGTGCAGATCTGATCTTCAAATACTAATAATGACCATTTCTTTAGAGAGAGAGAAAAAAAAGTCTTCCAAAAAAGATCTACTCTGCATTAAATTGCAGTCTGAACATTATCACAATAAGAACAGTTGACTCAAAAGCACCCAAAATTCTTCAAATTAAAGTCGGCTGAACAAATTTTGCCTCCTCCTTCTCCTCCTCCTCCTCTAGCACCAAGAGTGTTTATTAGCCTGTCCCAGGGAAGGGACGACCTGGCCACCCCTTTGCTCAGAAACAACCACTTATAGCCCAGTTATAAACACCTCAACAGAAGGGCTCGTCCAGCTGCAGTGTTGCCAACGAACTATAAACAGCACAAAAACATCACTATAAGACTCAACTATTTCTAGTAACCAATGATTTATTGATTTTAGAAGTCTGCTTGGTGATGCAGAAGCGTGATCAAAAGAAGTGGCTTTACAAAAGAGTTCTCCAAAGTAGCTTAAAAGGCAGGGCCGTGGCCATGATGTGAAGCCCTAATTGCTTTCATTTCAACCAGTTTATATTTTCATTTTCAAAGAATAGCATTAGGTTTGTTTCAAGCACACATAATAAGGAAATTACAGGTTTCCTCCACCCACATTTGGGCTGTCACTGATATGCCCGCAGGCAATCTGGCAGAACCTCAGTCACTGCTGTCATTGTACCACACTGTACCTGCCACTACTTGGAAACACCATGTCAGCGATAGTAACAATAGCAACAGCACCAGAGGTGACTGATAAGCAAACTCAAAGTCCACCTGCACTATCTGAAAATTAAAAGTAAAATTAGAAAAAAAAAAAAAAAATCAGTCTCTCCCCCACATCCCCGTCATTGTCCAAAGACACAAAAAAAACAACTTAAGTGACGCTGAAGACCTTCAGAGATGGCAGTGCTACGTCGGTGCATTCACCAATCGTGTCATTAGGTTGGCTATCAAAACTCCACGTTATAGTATGCAATTGGTGAACAAATGCAGTTTTGTAATCTTACAACTGATCACGTGAACTGCGGTCAACTTTGCCTTAAAAGAAAAAAAAAAAAAAAAAAAGAACAACAAAAACAAACCAACCCAGAAATCCCTAACTCAACAGCGCCTCTCAGACACCTCTCCACATCCTACTCCGAAGGCAACTTCCCTTGAGAAACACAGAGGAATTTTGGACTCGATCCGGCGGATCTGCCGCCGCAACACGAGACAGCCGTTTCTGGGAGAAACCCCTCGTGCTCCCTATGCTCGCCTGGCTCGCGGGGTGGCAAAGAGCGTCCCCGCCACGGCTAGCCACGCTGCTCCCCAACCACCTCGGACCGAGCCTGCATGCGACCAGCTCTACAGAAACAGGGGCCAGGAATAAGGAATCACAGACAGTAAGGCGATCTTTACAATGTCAGAAAGTGTATTTGGCATTTAAAAAAAAAAAAAAAGGAAAAAAAGAAAAGAAAAAAAAAAGAAACAAGTGCATACAAATACAGCTAGAAGCATTTCTGGTTTGCCAAGTGCTCTCTAAAAAAAGCAGCGCAAGTCACAGCCTACATTGAACAGTAACTGTCACCAGGGAAGCACAACAAATAGTTGCTATAACAAAAGGGAAGGAAAAAAAAGGGGGGGAAACAAAAAAAAAGGGAAAAAAAAGGAGAAGAATTAGAAGAAATGCCTTTATAATAAGTACATACCTTTTGTCTTCAAAAAATATAGAAACACAATGTATTCAAAAAAATCAAAATTATACAGCCATGTTTATGAAGTCTACATTTCCCTTGTCTTGGAGATATATATATATTTATATATATATATTTATAGATATATACAGAATTCAAGCAGTTTGAGTTAAAGGTGGCGTCGGGCCGCGAGGCCGGCAAAGTCACGAGTCTCTCTCCTTTTTGACTTTCACATCTCCGGCCAGAATGGTGGCGATCTCCCCCTGCATGAAGGCCCAGGGGACGTTGGAGCCGACCAGGGGACACTTCTCCCCGCTGGGACAATACACCTCCCCGCTGGCTCCCTGCTGCTTGATGCTTTGCCGGGAGCAGGGGAAGCAGAACTTGTGGGATGGGACCGAGGGGCACTGCACAAAATGGGTGTCTTCCAGGCGCTCGTGGCACAGGGTACAACACAACGGGACGCTGGCGGCGAGGGACGAGTCCGGCAGGCTGGCGGGGTGCACGGGCTCCAGCCCGCCCGCCGCGTTGGCCCCCTGGCCCGGCACCTCCCTGCCAGGGCCCAGCCTTCTTTGGTTCATGGCGGAGGGCGAGGGGGGGCTGCTGCTGTTCCTCCTGGTGGTGGAGTGGACCTGGTTGGCCTCTTTGGAGGCGTGGTTGCCCCCGGCATTGTCCGCCACCAAAATGAGCGCGGCCATGGGGGACTGGCCGTTCTGGGCCGCCTCGGGCGGCGTGGTCCGGTTGGAGTGGGGCGAGGCGGTGGGTGGCGGGGGCGACATGAAGGAGGTGGCCGTCAGCGGCATCTTCATCCCTTCCGACGAGGTCGGCAGCCAGGGCTGCGCCTCCCCGTTGATCTTCGGGGGTCCCGCCTCGCCCTCCGGCTCGGGGGATGGCTTCCTCTTCCGGGCTGCCCGGGCCCCTGGAAAGCAAGGCGGAAAGGAAGAGGAGGAGGAGGAAGGTTAGAAGGCATCGCAGCTGCAACGCTAACTCCGTGAAAGCGTCCAGGTGTCGGCGTTGGCGGGCACGCCTGGCCACCGCGTGCTTGAAGCCACTCCATGCCCAGAGCCACCCTGCGCCCAACACAACCCCGTGCCCAAAGCCGCCCCATTCCCCACGCCACCCCGAGCCCAATGCCACCCCGAGCCCACCTCCAGGTGCCCGCAGCGCCTCACCTGGCTTGGCCACGGCCCCGTTGGTCTCGTAGCCCAGCAGCCGGCCGCCCGCCATGCCCGGCTCCTTCTTGAACTTGCTGTCGAAGGGGGGCACGGCGTGCCCGCCGTGCTGGTGCAGGGCCAGCAGCGTGTCCCGCACCGTCTTGGGCTTGGCCAGCCACTCCTCGCCCCCTGCTCGGCCCTTGCCCTCGCCGCCCAGCTCCGCCGCTGCCGCCGCCGCCGCCGCCGGCAGGCTCTCTGCCGAGCCGCGCTTCTCCTTGGCTCCCCCGTCGTGCTCCCCCGCCGCGCCGCCGCCGCCCGACGAGGAGGACGAGGAGGAGACGGAGCCGGGCCGCTTGTGCCCCAGCTCGCCGGGCTGCCCGCCCCCCCCGGCCGCCGCCGCCGCCTGCGCCGCCGCCGCCGGCTGCTGGGGCACGGGCACGGCCAGCGGGGCGGGCGCGGCCGAGATGGCGGCCAGCGAGGCGGCGGCGGCGGCGGCGCGGCTGCCCAGGCTGCCGATGGCGGCGGGGAGCCCGGCGCCGTTGACCAGCGGCACCAGGGTGGGCGGCACGGCGTGTGTCCGCCGCGGGTTGGGGCTCTGCCGGTTGAGCTCGGGCGGCTCCTCGGGCTTGGGGAAGCCGTTGGGCACCAGGATGCCGTTCACCTGCCGGCCGCCGCCGTACTCGGCGCCCAGGCGGGGCGGCGGCCGCTCGGCAGCCAGCGGGTAGCGCTCCAGGGGCTGCGGCGGGGGCCGCGCCGCCGCCTCGGCCGCCGCCGCCGCCGCCGCCGCCGCCGCGGCCGCCGGGTGTCCGAGCTGCTGCTGCTGCTGCGCCAGCAGCTCCTTGGCGGAGAGCGGCGGCTGCTTGGCGTGCGGCGGCGGCGGGGCCCGGCCCTCGGGGAAGCAGCCGTGCGCCCGCTTCAGCTGCCGCGCCGTGTCGATGACGAACTCCACGCGGTCGGCGCCCTCGTAGTTGACGCAGCCCCGGCAGACGGGCTCGGTGAAGTCCCAGATCATGGCCCAGGGCATGCGGGGCAGGTCGCACAGGTAGCACGACTGCCTGCGGGAAGCAGCCGCCACCGCCGCCGACGACATGTCCCGGCCCCGGGGCAGCGGCGAGCGCCCCCCGCTCCGGCTCCGGCTCCGGCTCCGGCTCCGGCTCCGGCCGCCGCCTCCTCCTCCTCCTCCTCCTCCGCCGCCGCCGCCTCCTCTCGCCACCGGAGCCCCGACGGGGCGGCTGGGGCGCAGCGGCACGGTCCGCCCGGCGCCCTCCCCCTCGCCTTCGTCTTCCGAGCGCTGCCCCCGGCAGGCAGAGC
Source organism: Netta rufina (assembly GCF_964035555.1). Taxonomy (NCBI): domain Eukaryota; kingdom Metazoa; phylum Chordata; class Aves; order Anseriformes; family Anatidae; genus Netta; species Netta rufina. The sequence continues at coordinate 26,518,434 of NC_140125.1, forward strand.
CGCTGCGGGGGCCGCCGCTCCCCTCGCCGTCTCCGCCGGCGGCGCTCACAGCGCGGCGGGGACGCGCATCTCCGCGGCGCGGCTGGCGCAGGGCTGCGGCCGCTGCCGCCCGCACGGCTCCCCCGCTCGCTGGCTACTACGGGGCGGCGCGGGGCGGCGGGGGCCGGCGCGGCGCGGCGGGGCGGGGCGGGGACTGCCGCGGGGGCCGGGGCCGGGGCCGGGGCCGGGGCTGGGGCTGGGGCTGGGGCTGGCGGCGGCGCCGCGCCGTGCCGGGCTCCAGCCGCCACCGCCGCCTCTGCGCGCCGCCGCCTCGATTCTTCGACAGTGCCGGGCGCGCCTGCGCGCTGCGCGCCCCCGCCCCGCCGCCGCCGCCGCCGCCGCCGCGCTCCCGGCGCCGGCCCCTGCCCGCGCCCCCGGCCCCGGCGCCGGGGGCTCCTCCGGGGGCTCCTCCGCCGAGCCCGGGGCTGGTGGGCAGCGGGCTCCGGGCCCCGGCACCCGGCCGCGGTCACCGGGGCACCGCCGCCCCTCGGGCCCCGGGGCTGCCCGGCTTTTTTTGGGGGCCGGTGTAAATAGATGAATAATAACGCCATCGCCCTCTTTTTTTTTTCGTGTGTTTTTATTTATTTATTTGTGCTCACTGCCGCCGTTTCGCGCAAGGAAAACGGGGCGCTCCCGCTTTCCCGGCGCTCCCAACCACAAACCCTGCCGCGAGGGGAGCGGAATGGGTGCAAACGCCGAGCCCTCACCCCCTACTCTCTATATGTGTATATATAGATACATGTGTGTATATATATAAAAAGCGGACATTTTCCTGCTTCCCCACGACACACGGGGCGGCAGGGGGGCTCTGCCCGCTCCTCCCGGGAGGCGAGGCGAGGCCGGGCGCATCCCGACACGCGTGTGCGGCCCGGGCGGGGTGAGGGCGGCGGGGGCTGCCCCCCGCTCCCACCCCACTCCTCCCCGCTCCGCGGCCGCCCTTCCCACGGCGTTATGTAGGTTACGGGGGAGGGAGGCGGCGGCCGGGGGCCGGCCGGGGAAGCTCCGACGTGCTCGGCCGCCGGGGGGCGGCGGGGCGCAGGGCCCGGCCGGGAGATGCCCGGCGGCGGCCGCCCGACGGCGCGGCCGGGGCTCCGGGGGCGCTGGGGGGGACACGGGGCACGGGGCATCCCCGTGTAGGGTGACCCCGGGGCTGCGGGGGTTAACGCGGCTCGGTTTTGCCCTCCTTTCACATTGCATCAAAGTCCTGTAAAGCTGCTTCTCTTCCCCTCCTCCTCCTCCTCCTTCTCCCCGGCTGGAAAGACGCTTTATCCGTGCACGCTAAGTAAACAGATCTTGTTTTCGTCTTCCACCCACTGCCCTCTTTCTCCAGCCCGGAGCTGGAGGCGTGCCAAGGCGGCTGCAGCGATTGCTGCCTCTGCACACACACACACAGACACACACACACACACACGGGGAAGAAGCCGGGTTTCTCGGGTGAGGCAATGCGCCTGCAATTGGCAGGGACAAGGCAGGAATTGTAATTGCACTTCATCATGTGATGGCTTATGAAAGAGGAAGTTTGGATGTTTTAGTCACGTACTCCTTTGCCCTCTTGCTTTAGCCTCCAGGTTCTCCGAAGGAAAAAATTACATATATTTATATATACTGGTGGAAAGCCAAGAAGCTGTGTGTTTGCACATCGCAGCTCGTGAGCACAGCTCGATGCTAGCTGAGGCTGCAGGGGAAGAAGAAGAAAGCGAAGCTTTCAGCGGTGGCAGGCTTTTAACTGCAGGACAGAAAATGTGATCTGTATTTATTTGACTTTATTTCTGATGAGGATGAGCTGGCTGGAACAGCCGAGATGAGCAGTATGGTTTGCTGCACTCGCTGCCTTTGAATTCATTCTGGTGGAAGAGGCAAAAGCAACCGTTACAGAGCTCAATGTCAAAAGCCGATAAAAAATAGTGGCGTAGGAAATGTGGTTTAAGTATCAAATCGCAAAAAAAAAAAAAAAATCCTCAGAGCTGCTGTTACAGCAGTTACTGTGCAAGAATCAAACAGATTGGGCATTTGTTTCTTGTTCTTTTTTTTTGTTCTTTTTTTTTGTTCTTTTTTTTTTTTTTTTTTTTAGAAACAGAAACCATGCTGTTGTGCCTGATCTGTGCAAAACGCCCCTTGTGATGACACGCCAGGGCTATATATAGGATATATAGGAGCAGTGAGCGCTGAGGGGGGACCTGGGGGCATGCAGGGCCGGGGCAGTGCCCAGCCGAGGACCCCCGACTCGGCACATTTGGGGACCCAGCCCTGTGTCCTGCCCTGGTGGTGCCTGGTGTCGTGGTTGGGGGAAGGACAGGAGAGAAGTTGGAGCCAGGCAAGTTGAGCTCCGTCTGCCAGCACCACCAATGCCACCAAGTGCCCCTTCTCACCCTGTGTTTTTTGGCATTTTGGGCTGGGCTGCAGACAAGTCTTGCTGTGCTCCCCGCTCCTGCCTCCCCATGGGGTCTTGTTTCCCATCCCGCTGGTGGCAGTGACCACGTGTGTCCCCTCGTTCAAGAGCCCCTGAACCGAGCAGCTGCCATCTCTTGCTTGTAGACAGCTGCTCATTTTTGTAGCAGCGAGCTGTTGGTGGCCATTTTAGAAGCAGTGAAAAATCTGATTTTCATTTAAAATGATCTGTCATTTTGAAAGAGAACCCCCCCATACAGCACACACACCCATTTTGTGTACGCTTTTTGAGGTGTGCCATTCAAACAGCAGCGCAGGTGATGTCCTGCTTTCACATAGGTGGTGGTCCCAAAGCCATCCCGTGGGTATTTCGCTGTGATTTTTGCTCCAGAAGTTTGGGGCTAGTTAGCAGGGCGTCGCACTGCAAGCAAGAGCCTGGGTGCTGCAGCTCCTGCTGCCTTGGTGGGCTCTGCCCCAGGCGATTTAGAGCAAAAAATTGTATGCTTTTTTTTTTATAAAAAGGAAACGGTTCTGTTTTTAACTGAGCAGTTGACTTCACGCCCTCTTTTCAAGTAGCAGTGGAAAAAAAAAAAAAAAGGCAAGGAAAAGATGATGGAAATACTTGAGAAATTCGGAGGTTACTACACTCCGAAGAGAAATAAAAACTTCAGAGGGACACTTCCAGATGCCAGAAGAAAGGGCAATTGATGTGGAAAAGCTTCCGCCCGCTCTCCCCGGCGTGGTAAATAGGCATGTCGGGCGATCCCATTGACACCGCCAGCCACAATGGGTGATTGTCTGCGGCGAGGGCGAGGGGGGCAGGAATGTGCAGGCCGGGGACTTCCCGGGGTGCGCAGCGTGGCCGGCTGGCCAGGCGACCCCAGCCCTAAATAAACAGGAAGGCCGGGGAGCTGTGACCCCTCGGCGACACCAGCGAGCAGCTCTGCTTGATGCAGCTTGACGGGCACCCTCCGAAAACCAGGCGAGGAGAGGGACCTGGTGGGAAGCATTGCACAGCGGGAGCAGACCATCTGCTGGAAGAGTGATGGAGGTCTGTGAAACTCCCTCGGCTGAAGCCTCGTTCCCTGCCTGTGTTTCACCCCCTTGCTTTTTGTCTCAGCAAAAAGGACGCAGAGGAAATGTGCACTGAAGCATCTCTCAGGCGGTTTGGGGAGCTTGGCCTCACAGTTGCTTTCTGCCACTTCTGGGGAGTTTATTTCCATGACACATGGAAAGGTGGGTTTTGGTGCTGCAGACCTTGGGGTTTCCACAAGGCCAGTCGTTGCAGCCAAAACATCTCAATTTTGCTACATAAATAGAGTTAACAGAAGCGGACCCAAATCTGAGGAACCATAAATGCAGATGAAGTTTGTTCGTGGGCCCCCATCATCTCCCTACAACCCCACTGGGTCAGCCCAAAGGAGCCCCAAAAATCAAACACATCCCTTTTCCAGGCACCTACATCCTTCCAGCCCAGTCGCTCATGTTGGGCTCCAGAAGGAGGTGCCTGCCAGGAAGCACAGCTGAGTTGTTGTGTGATAAAAAGAACTGCAGCAAAATTAATAACCGGTGTGCCCATGCTAGAACCGGCAATTAAACTCCGTCTCCTCCTCCGGATTTGGATCATTAAAGCAACTTGCCAAGGGCTGGGGCTTGCTGATCACCTTGTCCCCAGATGGGGCTGGATTTGGGACCAAGGACCGGTGACCTTGGTAATGGGAGCTGCCGGGGCGCATCATGCCCGAGGAGCAGCCGCCTGCACTGGTGCAGCCACCGCTTGATGCTGATTCAGGGGTCTCACTGCCTGCCCACTGCCTTGGGGATGCCAGCCAGGCGTCCCTCAGCACCCCTCTCTCTGTCTCCCCTCGATGCATCACGATCCCAGCAGCTGCCCCTCAGCTCCCTGCTCTGCTGGTGGAGCCCGCCGGAGGCGGAGGACATGGGCAGGCACCTCCACATCCCCTGGGGAGAGCAGTGATGGGGGAAATGGCTGCAAGGACTGGTCCCCAGGCCAGACGAAAGCCCTTTGCTTCACCTCCCACTTGGCCCCATGCAGCTGTCGGGGGGTGATAACCACTGGGTAGTGAGGTCCCAGGATGGGCTTCAATTGCTGATCCAGAGGCAAGAGGGCAACTGCCTTCATCATCCATTTTCCCCCGGCGAGTTACTATTATTGTTAAACGCAGTTCCGCACACATTGTAATTAAGTGGAAAAAATACAGACGAAATGAAAAAGGGTACGAGCTTCTCAAAAACATCTCTGTACTAGCTGCAGCCTGACTCAGCCTTCAATTAACATTCTTCCTTAAAATAGTTATGTTATACAGCTTTTGTGAGATCTTACATAATGCCAGGCCAAATCACCGCCCGAGAGAGGGGCTGTGAGAACGGTTGACTGTGAGCGTGATTTTTTCTTTGTTGTTCTTTCTTATCCAGCCTCTTTTCCAACTGGTATAAAACAGACTGTGTGTGTGTGTGTGTGTGTGTGTGTGTGCGCGCGCACGCGTGCACACACTTGTGTCAGTGCCCACAAAATCTATCGTATGAAAGTCTGGGAAATTTGCATGCAGGATGCAGGGATATGCAAGGGAGGTATACATGTATATCCCACCTGTACTTCATTCTGGGGGGCTATGTTTCATTTTAAGCAACTGCCAACACATTTGTGCCTGCACAAACCCTCCCTGGCATCACGCGAGCTTCAGTCTAGGTTTGCACCATGCTGCTGAAGCAGGACAACGTTTTAAATGGGAGAGGGCTGGGAGAAGAAGGGCACATCTAGACCCGACTGTGCTCACCACCTCCGATCTCAGGACACCGGTGAGCACAGCGGGCGTTCTGCTGCCAGGGGCTGCTCCACCGAGGCCCTGAATTTGTGCCAGGGCTGCAGTTAGCCCAAGGGGGAAAGGAGTGGGTTGATGCAATCAAGGCTCTTCCTTCTGAATTGTGTTTTACACCCAGAGTTATGTGTTTCTGATGCACAGGTCAGCAGGGTGTGGAAATGTGCTCTAAAGCTTTCTGCATCCTTACACATGCTTTTAGTTGCCGGGGGGGTTGCCTGCTACTTAATTTGGAAAGGTTTGAAAGAAAATGCAAAAGGTAGGCAAATAGGCAAAGGGCAGGGATACATTTTAGGAGATTTTGACAGCAATTGTTTGACACTGATTTCAGACATTCCCTTGTCATTTGTTAAGCAACAAGAATCCCCAGGCACCTATGTAAAGTATGACCATACCACTTTCTCTGTTTACAAATGGTTAAAAAAAACAAAACAAAAACAAAAACAAACAAAAACAAAAAACATCGCAACCTGATGTGTTCACCTCCAGATAGCACATATAACTACCCATAAACTCGTCTTTGCTTCAGAATTGGTACAGGGCAAGTATGCAAAGAATCTGGACTTTTTCTCATCTCCTTCCAAATCTAGCAGCGGTAACAAAAGGATAGTTTCTCATATTTCAAAAAGATGTGCATGTTTTGGTATGCTGGAGTTTCAGAATCAAACATACACCTGAAACGTCAGAAAAATAACATGACCGAAAGACTGAGAAGCTCTTTCCAGATGTAACCAGATCCACCAGCCGACAGCCTGTAGTACTTAAAATCTTCTTTAACCAGCAGCATGTCAAGACATGCCTGCCTCGGACACTGTTAAGACGTCCAGCCCCCATATTTTACATACCCTCCTAATTGCATTCGTATGTTTGGTTTCATATTTGACCTCTCTGTTGCAACAGAGTGCCAAGGAAAGCTCTCTTCTCAGCTCTGATGCAGGAACAGAGCAGGAGGGTGTGTGGGGTTTGTGATCACTGCATGCCTCGTGCATACGCTAGAGTGCCAGGCCCCAGTAAGCAGTACAATGAAACAAAATAAATAAATAAATAAATAAATCCCCAGTGCAAATGTGCAGTTTTTAATTTGAGGTACAGCCGGGGTTCTTTCTCCTTGCCTTGTTTTTTTCTGAGCGCTTCGTGTTCACACCTCCGGTGTTTTCTCCATAACCTGGCAGCTCACCAGCTAGTGTGTTTCAGCTTCTCTTCATTAGAAAGAGAAGACCGTGTTCCCAGAAACTGCATCACTACAGAGTGAAAGGCCGACTCACCTCGGCTGATGGGACTTCTGTCACTGAATTCAGCAGGTTCAGGTTCAGGTGGATGCCATTAAATGAAACGGCGGGCTGCAAGAGGCTGTGGGAGTGCTGAACAGGGGACACTGGCTGCATTGAGAGAAGTGCTTGTTTCTTCCCTACTCAAAATCATCTAAGAAGCCGAAGCCAAAAATCACATCGCTGTCTGCACCGGACCCTTTAGAGCTACAGATATGAAACCAGATAAATGTGATTATTTGGAGATAATCATATGTGCTGGGAAAGCGGGTTATTAATGAGAGAGAGGTCTGGAGGCATGGTGACTCCTAACTCGTGGCCAATGGGCCATTGCTGTTGTCATTTTGGGGAAGAAAACAGCAACAACAGCAGCAGGCAGCCTGCACAGGATTTCTCTCCTGGCTCTTTCTGAGGCGAGACAAGAGCTTTTCCCGAGTGCAGCCCACGAGGCTGGATTGCAGCTCTCAGCCGGCAGCAGATCAGGGCTCCGGACTGGAGACAATACGTCTGGAAATTTGGGGCGAGCTGCACCTCCCGCGTGTTTTACTTGGACTGTAAGGTTTAAGTACCATGCTGCTCTGCTCTCATTTAGCACTGTTATTACAGCCTTGTTTGTGAAGCAAGAAGAGCAATCCTCATGTAAAAATAATAGTATTGCAGAGCTAGACAGCAGATGGTGTTATTAAATACCTGGGCAAAGTCTAAGGTCATAATGCTCCAACAATTAACAAGATCTATTGTCTATCACTTAATAGGTAACCTCCTCCTGTAGGATGTTTGCAAGGCTGAGCAGAGTGGCAAGTGGTATCTTGTCCAAGCCCAGATAACTCTTCCAGTTAAGCAAACACTTGGCAATGATTTTTTCTTGCCTACATTTGTCACTACCAACACGTCAGGTAGATATAATACGATCCTGTTTCATCTCCTAAATTATCCCGTCTTTAACCAACTCCATTAGGTTTTAAGTAGGCTTACAATGACCTGGGTGCTCACTGATAGTTGCCTGACATACATACAACCTCTGTCTCAATGGATAAAGTCGAAATTGAACCTCGGTAACATGAGGCACATCCCTGTTGCATACAATTTTCAGCCAGAGCTCCTTCTAAGGATTAATTTTATATCATAGCCACTGCACTTTATCAAATTTTCCCTGGGTGTTTGCCTAGCCTTTTGAGAAGTGTGCCTCTCAGTTGTACCTCTGGGCTGTGCCCTGGCATCCACGGATGCAGCTGACCTTCTCCTCCGCTATTAGCTGACTTTGCTAGTATAGGCAAGGCTTTCGGCGTCATTTTCAGAGATGTGGACTCAACTCACCTCCTCTGGGACTCCTAAGAAGCCAAAGAGGTTAACGATCACCCCTCAGGGCAGGTTCTGGCTGTAGTTTTATGACTGCATTATAGTGGCAAATGGATTGGCGGCAGAAATAGGCCAATGCAAAGAACAATAAGAAACCAGTGCGTTGGTGTACTCGTCTCCCAGAGGGCAGGCAGGAGATAGGGAGCTAAACCAGAGTCCTGTGGCTGCCAATAGCTTCACACAGTACTTTTCCTCCTTGGTAATCGCTCTCCTGCTAGGATCCATGAACTTGAGAACAAAGTACGTTTTATTATTTACAAGGGTTAGATGACAAACACAAACAGATGGTGCAAAGATGACTCCTAATGCATAGTGATCAAGGAATTTAATATTCATGGGTAAAGGCCTGGAAGATTAAGTAAACAGATTCAAATATGCAAGGGAAAGTGTCTCGTAACAATGCATGAAGTCAGCATGGCCTTTTGTGCCCTGTTACCCTTTGGGTCAGCACAGTTGACATAAAGGGAAAGTTTGGCTGAATTTTCCAGCCTTCCTGAAGCACCCAGAGCAGGCGACATCTTTGTGAGGAAAACCTAGGAAGTGTTTTTGGCAAGAAGGAGGAAAAAAACCCCTTCTCTTCTGCTATTGAACTTTCTGTTTCTGTTCAGAAGCCCCTTCTGCAAGAGGGCTGTGACAGCTCTGTGTGCTCTGGGCTGCTGCTGCCCGTACAGAAAGCAGCCACACCTGGCTGTTAGCTGTGACCACTCAGATGACTAAAGACTACTCGCATGAGCAAGGGCTGTGGCACTTGGATCCTGGCCACCCTGCTCTGCTGCTAGTGACGCTTCTTGTGGCAGAAGCTGGGATTTCGCCGGTGCTGCTTTCACGTGTAGTCATCCTGCAGGGAGAGTTTCAACACTGATGAATATTACCAGTCAGGTCCTCAGTATGAATCACCCTGTCCTTCCAGATGACTTTTTCTCTCTGCTGTTTACATCAGAGGCAGGGAATTTTGCTGCTTTCTTGTATATGTAAGCGAAGGAGCGTTTCACTCGAGAAGAGATTTCCAAACTCACTGAAGTCATCCCTCTCTGTATTTCCTTTTGTTGTTGTTGCTGTTCTCATTCTGAGCGTGGGCAGCTCGCAAGATGTTTCTAAGGAATTACTGACTGAGCACTGAACGTATGGCAAAAAAGAAAAGCAGGGAGAAGAGTTCATTGATGCACGGTACTGGACTGTGCCAACACGCCTGCTCTGCAGCTTCGATCAGTTTGCCATTTTTCCTGTCTAGATCAGGTTGTTAAATGAATGGGTTATGTGGGGTTTGGTCATCCCGTCTGCTCAGCCTGGGGAAGGTGTGGGCAGGGAGCTGGGAGGTGAGGCAAGAGCAGGGCAGCAGCCTCCCTGCCTTCTCTTACAAAGCCCCTCTCCAATGCAGTACAGGGCCAGGACACCACAGGCTATGGACAGAAGGGAGAAGCTTAGGGGTGGGTTCGGGCTGGGGAAGGGTCAGGATCCGAGCTGCAACATGCAAATGGCTGTGGAAATCTGCCCAGCAGCCTGCCAGCTGCTGCACGTGGAGGTGAGCTCTCCCCCTGGCACTCCACCAGTACAGCCCCAAGAGCAAAAGCTATACCCTGAACTCGATATTATTATTATTATTATTATTATTATTATTATTATTATTATTATTATTATTATTATTATGCATAGTCATTACTGTTTGGCTGCTTTATTTTCATCCTTCTGTGAGTGCAGCCACTGCACCTCTGTTCCTATGGCTGTCTCCCCAGTCACTGAAGAGCTCGGGCACCTCTGGATGCTCTTCCTTAGGATGCTGCTGCTCTGCAGTGCTTTTTCCACAGCACCTGGCAGGTCCTGGAAATGGTACTGGGTGCTCAAGCAGTGCAATGTGAGGAAAGAAAGGTGCATTTATTGCCCTGACCCCCAGTCTCAGGCTTCCCGTGGAGCACACAGTGCTGGGGGCAGAGCACCTCCAGGTCTGGTATCTGCCCAGAAACTTGTCTGGCTCCGTGGACGTGTTTGGTGGAGGTGGCTGCAGAAGCTGGAATAGGGTCAGAGATCCACGGCGGAGAAACCTGCTGTGTGAATAAAGCCTTTGTTAAGATGGATCCCATCTGTACATGATTTCATCAGCTCCATGAAGTGTGCAGGACATTTATACAGTGAAGTAGCCAGAGCTCCTGTTTTGAGAGAGAAAACACTTCTGTGTGCTTTTCCATAAAGGTCTGTTGCTATACGAGGAGGGGAAACCTTCTGCAGTGCCGTTCCTGTCCTTAACCACAGGATGGGACAAGTGTTGGGATCCTGCTAACACAGCTATAAAAATAATGTGCATTTAAGAAGCGTCAAAAGCACAAAAAATTGGCCTTGCCCTTGTCTTTGCCTTCTCTCCCTTAAACGTGGAGATACTTAAAACAGTGTAAATAACATTCGAGACATCTAAAGAGCAGTCCACAGTGCTGAAACACTCCTGCCGTCCAAAGCAGCTCCATGCCAGCTATTTCATTTACCATATGTTTGGTGTGGTTTTGGCAGAGTCAGCACGAGGATTTTTGGGCAGGCCTGTGAAACAGTTTTTCCCTGCCTCCGCCCAAACGTGACCGAGTCCTGTCTGCCATGATCACGCCACCGCGCAGGGTCAGCCTGGCTCTTTTGGGCAGAATTAGTCAGAGGGGCCTCTGGAAGGAAGCCCAAAGAGGGCTGATGCCTTTTCCATATGAGTAGTTGTGTTAGGGAGGCTGCAAGAAGCTGCAGCATTTGGGATGGTGGTGCCAGGAGATGCTGGAGGACCACGCTGGGGTATAGGGTCCCTTCTCCTGGTCCAGGGCGGGTGTGGTGGGGCCGCCCTGGCTGCGTGGGCAGGCGGCCAGCCCTCTGGCACTGCTTTCAGCCACCCCGCAGGAGCTGCCAGAGGCTGTGAATCAGCGCCTGGAAAGGTGCAGCTTCACTCCTGGGGTTATCTGGTTTCAGGTGAGGAGGACACTGGCTCCAAGCAGCTCGGCCTGGCACAGGACAGCCGCCTGGGCTGTGAGCAAGCTTTCCAGGGTGCGGCTTATTTTTCCCTAAAAATGAGTGGGATGCAGCGCCCAGACATACAGTCTGGCTGATGCCATCCAGCTAAGACCCGGGACAAGTCTAGTCAACTGAGGGAAGAAGGAAAGGGAATTCAAACACACCTCTCTGACCTTTTTCAAGCAGATGCCAGAAGATGTGAAGGTACGGAGGCCTTGCTCCTTCCCGTATGCTCAGAGCACGCATTCCCAGCAGCATGTTGCAGAGGCAAACCTCGTTCCCCCAACAGAGCAGCTTTGCCACAGGGTCGCAGGCTGTCTGCTCAGCAAATTTGCTGACCTCAGGGAGCAGCTTTGCTAGGTGAGCCCTCCAAGCAAGGAGTAAAAAAAAATGCATTATCCTGGAGAGTAGCGATCCCTCCCTCACTTTCTGCTGAATTAATTGCTAGCAAGGCTGTGCAGCTGCACGGCAGCCAGGCACCCCATCTCTTCTGGAGCGTGTTTGGCCATACCTCTGCATCTCTGTTCTCTGAAACAGTGTGTGTGACCCTCCTGCTTCACCCTGCAACCAAGGGGGTGGAATTTGGCTTCATATCCATGGGATGGGAATGAAAATACTCATGCCTATAGACATTTCCTTTGCAAGCATGCTACCCCAATGAGTTGGTGAATGAGCACAGCTCCCAGTGGGGAGGCAGGAGCATGGCTCCCTAGCCTGCCTCATCCCCCAGCAGCTCTCCCCAGCACTGCCAGGGCTGCTGAGGGGGTCGGGGAGCTCCCACACAGCAAGAGGAGGAACTGGGCTCAGCTGCTTGGGGCAGGCAGGGGGCAATTGGGGCTGAGTCAGCCAGAAGAGCACCGGGGCTTGGCGGGCACCAGCCCCACTTCCCCGAAGCTGGCCTTTAATCAGAGCTGGCTGCGTGCTGCTGGCTGTCGGCAGCCCTTTGGTTCCCCTCTGCAGGGCTGGAGCGTGTCTGCCCAGGCGGTGACTCAGCCCGCGCAGCCCTGCAGCCAGTGCCGGAGAGCCAGGAAGGGCGCAGGGCTGCTGCGCACGGGGCCGTGGGGTTTCGCTCTTCCCTTTCCTCATTTCAGTGAAACCGTTGCAAATTTCACTGAGTTTTCCATCACAGGCAAACAAAGAGGAAATCCATTCAGAGCGAGAGCATGAACATCACACCAACTGATAGAGGCATTGCTAAACACCAGCGAGCCTCTCCTGCAGAAGCTGAGGTGGGCAGAGCTGGGCAAAGGGGAGAAGGAGAGAGCAGCCGGGAAAGGTCAGGGATCCTCTGTGGAAAAAACACACAGGATAAAAGGCGAAAAGAACAAAGGAAGAGGCGCTGGGGAAATACGACCGAGCAGATGCATCGCTTATCTGCTCCCACATCAAATAAAATTCCCGTGTGTAAACCAAAAGCAATGAGTATCTTCAAGCGAAGGGCTGGCCTGTGGGAAGGGGTTGTGCTGGTGCAATCAACGGGCTGGTGTTAAACCATTTCAGATAAAGCCCTGCACATGTGGGCTGCTGGTGAAAGAAAAAATAAAATCTGGCTTTATGGCTTCCAGGGAAGGATAGAAAACACCATGGCTTCCTGGTGCAAAGTGCTGATCCTGTATAAAAGCACGCATCCATTTGTTCAAAACCTGTTAATGAGTTAACACTGCACTGGCTGTCTTCATGCTAGATAAGGCATGGTCTGTTTTCCAACAGGTGGTTTAATGCCAGCAAAAAAAATTAATAATCCAGAGCCAGAATAAACACATGGTGCATCATTTTGGCTCTTCCAACAGAAACGTGGCTGGCAGTTCACAAATAATCCTGATCGCTCTTATCCTGGGTACTGCTACTGTCTAATTTTCACTGAAATTGAGGCTCCTTTAAGTTTAATTGGCTATTTTAGTTAAATATATGTTAATGCAGATGTTCCTAGCTCCTTAGCACTCTGTAACTCATTCTCCAGAGCGAGACACATGCGCAGAGAAGTGGAGCTCACCGGCCTGGGGGCACTGACGCACTCACCTTGCGAGCACCTGCCCTGGCCTCGGGCCTTGCAGGGCTGGCACGGCTCACAGCACCCATGGTGCGGGGTGAGCAGGGCGATGAAGCCAGGCGAGGGATTTGGGCTGGGATGGGTGGGAGCATGAGGGCAGACGTGGCTCAGCTGCAGAGGGAGCAGCGGGTACCTGCAGCCGTCAAGCCCGCTGGAGGCCTCCTCCCGCGGGTTTACTGCTGCAAGGTGTGTGCTCGCCCCTACGCTCACCCTCACCTACCCTCCTCTGGGGCTTAAACCAGCACGTCTGGCTGAATATTTCGGATGACTGAGCATGTGTTCACGTCTGCCTCCTCCAGGAGAGGAGCAGCGCGGGCAGATGTAGGCGGCAACGTCTCCAAATTACAGCTTAATCCACACCAGCTCGTGAGTCAGGGCCATGACTCACATGCCAAGACACCTTGGCGTGACGGGGATGGCGCTCCTGCTGCCTTGGCATCGTGCCGTGGGGCCGGCGGTGCCACGGGGCCAGCCTGTGGCACGCTGTATGCAGGAGGACTGCCGGGAGCGTGGGGCACCGCCGGCCTCAGCCTCAGACAAGGCCTCCACCAGCACCTCAGGTGGCAGGAGGCATCTATCACCTCAGGTTCACCCCCATATGAGTTACACGCATCGTGGCCCAAAGACACAGGGATCCTCCAAACTGTCTTTCCAGGGCAAAAGGAGGACGGATACCCACTTTTTATACCACCAGCTTGGTGCAAAGAAGCGTTTAGATAGCAAAAATTAAGCTCTACACGTCCTGCAGCTTGTTGAGGTTTTGCTCGCTCTTTCTCTCTGACAGACACTTCAGATTAGCCTTTGATCACTGGAGATCAAGAATATTTCCACCCATACAAGGTAAGTCTGCTGGTTGCAAGGACAGCTCAGAGGAAATGGAGCTCCTGTGAAGGTCTGATTTGGGGTGCATCAGTTCTCATGAGAACATTTGAAGTGTTAGAGAAATGTCTGCATTTTAAATTACTTGTGTGCTGCACACTGTTCCAAAAAACTCTCTACCTTAGGCCAGTCCTGAGGCTTGAATATTAATAAAGGCATTTTCCTGCATGAACAACCTATAGTATCTTGTGTCTCACGCCTGCCTCTGATTTAAAATGGGTGAGTGCAGCCGTAGGAAAGTCTCATGTCAGGTCACCTGCAACTACTGATAACCACAGATAAGCGCGATGGATAATGCTGCTCTGCTGGGATGATCTCAGAAGTGCTTTCCAACACCTCTTTCCCACGAGCAGCTGAGCTGATCTGGGCTAAATGCTATTGCCATCATAAGCTATGAGGATGAACGTCGGCCTGCCACTTGTCCAGGTACCTTTGCAATGTCCCAAGAGGTACGGTGATCCTGCAGCTGCCATGGTGCTGGGGCTGAGCTTGCACTCAGCAGTGATCAACACTGCCAAGAGATCAACTTCTGGGGCTGGCCTGTGCCTCTGAGGCTGTGAGGCGTGTCTGTTCAGACGAGCAGGGGTAGGTGGAGCTGTTCATCTCACTCATTCCACGCGGATGGTTTATTCTTGACCACCAGTACTGATTTTCCCAAAAGGAATGAATCGTCACAGTCAGCAGGATGTGAAATATAAGTTACAGATTTCTGCAGTTTGTTTGTTGTTTTTTTTTTTTTTTCAAAATCTCTGCCACTGCCATACTTCAAGTCCTTTGAAAGAACATACTTATTGTATGGCATTGCTCAGCATATCTTTCATATGCAGGGAAAGCCGTGCTAGATGGGACGATGAGGTTTGGTTTGTGTCTTTGAGCAGCTCTGCCTTGTATTCCTGGTGCATTGATGGTGCAGCGCTCTCCCTCTCAAAGCCTCCACCTTACAAACCTCTCCATCCCTTCTACATTTCTACTCTTTACAAGTATCGTTATTTTTAGCAAGCCTCTGCTGCCCCAGGCTGTGTCTGTAAGGAGGGCTGTCCTGCATGGAGGCGTGAGAAAACCTGAGACTGGGGCTTTTTCAAGGCATTTTTGCCCTGTCCCACTCCTGTGAGGCTGGTTAGCAGTTCTGGTTAGCAGTTTCTGCCATGCCATCCAGTCTCTCAGTAGGCTGGCATTCTGCTGCCAGGAGCACCTGCCTGGGAAGGGACCAAGTTGAACAAAATCACATCTTTTGGCCAGGTTATTTTTAACCCAAATGCTTTCCTTGATCCCCCTCACCTGGAAGTGCCCCTTGGGATGGGAACAGCAAGAGGTCGTAGAGGCAGCGGCCTCTGCCCCAGGGCTTTCATAAGGCAGGACACAGGACACCAGTGCCTCCTTGGGGATGCTGCCCCTCCATCCAGGGACGTCCCTGCCAGTGCCACCTCCCCGCGTGGCCCCACAGCACGGGGCGAGGACAGCGCGGTTACTGCCGCGTGGTGCCGGCTGCATCGGTTGGACTTTGGCTGCCCGGGCATTGTAAAATGACTCAACGGAGATCAGAAAGTGGTGGGATTAAACAAGAGTCGCTTTGAAGCTGCTGTCGGTTGGCAAGAAAATAATTTAAAATTAAACCAGTTCTGAAACTATCTACCGCAAGTGGTTACAAGCCTCGGTGTTGTAAAACTGGACTGTTTCCTCTTTTCCTCGCAACAATGATGTCCTTGATTCCTCCTTTAGGCTTCTTTGGCAATTCTTGCACAGTAATAAAAAGGCATGACACAGCATATGTTTTGTGGCTCACCTTGCCAAACAAAATTACAACGTTAGTGTAGCTTCTTTGCCTTTGCATAATTAACTCTACAAAGGAGATAGGGAGAGGGTAAGCAGCTGTGCCAAGATAAAAGCAAAAACAAGAAGTACGAAAGTCTGTTTTAAAGTCGTCTCCATTCAAAGTAATTCTTTTAAAAATGACTTATCTTGAAACTGTTACAGACAATTAGGGAAAGTCATATAGTTTCTAAATGTCTGTTGTGTTTTACGTCTGCAGCTACATTGCTAAGATTACAAAAAAAAAATACATTGACACTACTTTGGGAGTTGACAAAATTGGCCCAGCAGAGCATCATCTGCGTGACACGTGCTGGGGCTGGGAGGAAGTGGGCTGCCCAGGAGCTGCTCATTCCCCACTCTTCAGGCTCATCTGGCATCTTTTTTTTTTATTTTTAATGGAGCTCAGTCACAAAGATGGTGTCTGTCTACCCCAAGTTCTCACACAGAGACCTTTGCACAACGTCACTGCAGCCATAACTTGTGTATCAAATGCTCGCTTATCAGAAATGAGTTCAAATCATTTGATGGGTATTAAATACGTTAATGCTTTTAACACTGAAATATCACCAGATTATCCTGACCCTCATTTATCTGAATCACCTTCGCATTCACTGTGATGTGCTGTGGGTGAGACCTGGCTGTATGCAAGAGCTAAGCCAATGTCAGTTCATCTTACTACTGCACCCAAGTGTTTTGGTAAGAAAAGGCATCATCCATAGTAAAGTGGAGTTGTTCTTAGATAACGAAAACAAGAGAAACTCCAAATACAGTGGAAAAATAAGTCAGTGCCTGAAGAAGAGCAAGAGGAGAAACCTGTGTGGAAGGAACCCTGATGGCAGCTGTGAAGTGTCTGACATACCCATCTTGCACAAACCACCCCAAAATGCCCTCCTGGCCCTGTGGGGGCCCAGTCCCACACCATCCCCCCAGAGGCAGGCTGAGAGCACACTTGGCTCCTGACCTGCAACTAATAGATTAAAGCTCCCGATAAATCAAGAGTTTCATAAAAGCATGAGCGACTGATTTCACAATGTGATTAAAATTACCAAGGGAAAACGTTTCAGGTGCTCAGTAATTTACACTAACCACCTGTACTTTTAAAGTAACTTTCCCCTTTCCACTTCCTTAACTTTAAGGGATTCTTGTCATGTTCTTGAAGCCATTTCCTTCCCTCCCTTCAGCTCTGATTGCTGTTGAACACTCTGGTAATAAATAAATAAATAAATAAATAAATAAATAAATAAATAAATAAATAAATAAAAAAGTACTGTATCATGGGAGATTGTTCTGGGGATGGAAAATGCAATGTGATTTTTTATAAAATAGTCTATGCAGGCAGCTGATCTTAGCATGCATTCTGCATCCTTCCAAAATCAAGACAATTTGCAAAGTAGTATTGCAAAATTGGGTTTATATTCCAGTTTGCTTTTTATGATTCTTATCTCTAAGAAAGCATTTTCAAATGCATTTTCAGTTAGGTTTTTCCATGCTTGCTTTTCACTTTAAGCAGTGTTAGCAAAGTCATGCCTGCCCTTCCATGGTTCAAAAGGTTTTAAATGTAAATTTGGAACGCATATCACACCCTGCTGAGGACCTGTGGCTGTTTATTTATTTGTTTATTAGCTAGGAATTATTTTCTCTCCAGCATGCTGTCAGTCTCTTACAAGGCCAGCTCTTTGACCAAATTCTTCAACATGGACAAAAACTGAATTCCTGGAATAAAAAATCAGTAGGGAAAATCCACACCCACTTTGAAAATAGTAACTAACTAAATCCTTCCAACTCAGAAAACAGCTGAAGAAAACATGCGGGACGTCCTCCTCACAGCACCGGCTGTCATCCTTCCATGAGGAGTGGAAGAGCTGTGGTGATTTATGCTGTAGAGGGTTTGCCACCAGCTGGCTGAGGGGCAAAGTTTGCTCTGGGGTGGTTTGCCTGGTGGTGCAGCCGTGCTGTGCCCTCATGCTGGGTGGAAGTCCCACATGGGAGAAGAGGGGAAGAGGGGAGATGAGAGAGCTGGGGTGTGCCAAGGTGGCTGTGAGGACAAATTGCAGCCCCATCTGTGTGAGGGGCCGGCACTGACAGCTCAGGAGAAGTGTCTGCCAGGGCAGATGTACAGTGACACAGTGCTGGCTTGGATCTTTGTCATTAATAGCCCCAGGGGACTTTTTATCCAGGAATTTGCCTAACTGTATTTTAAATCTGGTTATACATTGACAGGAAAAATGACCCGTGGTGAGGCATTTGCGCAGCCTGACCCTTTTACTGTGATGGCTCCAGGCTTCTGTGCTGTGAGCAGCAGTGGGTTAACGTCCCACCTGCACCCTGCCTGTGCCACCGGGGACAGATCTCAGTCTTGCCTGAGTTTCTTTTTATTTCCCAATGTTTCAAATAAAGAAAATATCCATTAGCTTATCTATGGTAGAAAAAGTAAAATATGTATCAGTACGGGCGCTCAGTGCACAAACCTTACTTGGGAAGCCCCTCAAACACCTCAGCTTTATCATTTTCCTTTCCAATGGCAGTTTTTGGTGTTGTGATTAAGTAAAAGGTGTGGCACAAGGAAGTAGTCTTTACCCAGATGATGGTATCCCAAAGGCCATCTTTCTTTAGACAAAAGTAATTTTCTTGTTGAAAAATGTTGGAATAGAGATGGAAAGGGAAGAGTCTGGGAGGGGAAGAAGGAAAGAAAAGCTGCCCAGTTCCTGCAACATGCACATCTAGTCTAAAAAAAAATAAATAAAATTAGCCATGTATGCCAGAGGACAAAGAAATAGGATTTGCAGAGTGGGTTGAAGAGGAATGGCTTTGCATAGGGGTTCCCTCCAGTCACAATTATACAGTCACTAAATATTCAGTGAGATGGAAGCACAGCAGTGACATTCATTCAAAGACTGCTGGCACTGTCTCATTGTCTCGAGCATCTCTTGCAGGTGCACGCATTATCTTCATTGCTGTGACATGAGCCAGGGTGAATTGTCCTTCCAGCAACTTCTGCAAAAGTCCTGATAGCATGACAAGTGAGGTTGAACGTGCGGCTTTTGGTCTGCTTTCACCAAAGTCAGTAGGAGTACCCACAACTGCTAGGTAACGAACAGAAATCAGACTGTCTGCAAGAATACCAGCTATTGATGTATCATCCTAGCTCTTCTGTAAAAGCAGAAGAGCATTTTCCTCTTATACAGTTCTGTCAAGAGCATAGACAGAAGTCGGTCATAAAGCTGTACTCATAGGATTGTTTGGGGTGTCAAAATAAAGTCAACATCTCTTTTAAAAACCATCCCAGCTTCTGGACTAACATCCATGGGAGCTTTCAGAGTCCGCTCTGGTCCTGGGTGCCCCATAAAGAAACGTCATTTATACTGAATTAATTAGCTGCTGCTTCACCCTGGTGCCAAGACTTGATGTCGTGAAGCAAAACTAAATTGAAGTAATGAAATCAATAATGTCATTAAAATAACTTGCAGCAGAATCACTGGCCACCTTGCCAACTGTGCTTACAGACCAATCACTCATCATGTAAAGGGACTTCCGCAAGAACACGCCAGAGCCACAGATGACAGCCAAAAAGCCAACGTGCCATCACGCCGCTCAGGCAGTCGCACAGGGCCAGCCCTGTGCTGGAAACGAATCAGCATGGGTGGGATGGATGGCAGCAAAGAGTGGAGGGCAAGCAGCTCCCCAGGCAAATTTTTTGACTGGGAGTTTTGGGCAGGAAGGTGCATTTAGGTAGATATCTTACTCTTAATGCAGATAGAGTGAGATACTAACGGGAACAATGCTCACTGTGCAAAGGAAAAAGCTGGCTGGAAAAGATAAATCTGGTCCTGAAGGTCAGATGCATCTTGGTTGGCTGCTGAGAAGCTGAAGAGCACCTAAAGAGCATGGAGCACAGCGAGCTCTGGCTCTTAGCGAGGGCTCCTGGATGCTGTGCTTGTGGGCTTGAGCCTCTGTGATTAAAAACACACTTCAATGTTACTGCTTAATTGAATAAAGAAGGATCTAACTACGTGTTTATTAACGGAATTTATAAATGTTTGCAAAGTCCCTGTCATCGTGCAAAGACATAATAGACACCATTAAAAAGTCCTGAGACAGACAGAGAGAAGTGATAAGTATTTTAAAAACATGCTTGTGCTGTTCACATTTTACACAAATAACATGGATTTCCACCACTGCTAGCCAAGTCACCTGGAATGTAATGACAGGTTCATAGGCAGTGGCAAGCAATTTTGAGCATTAATACTACTTTTTCCTGATACAACTAAGTGTTAAATATGCAGAGCAAACCATATCTGTTTAGCTCTGTGCTGGTGCTCTTTCTGTGCTCTTCCCTGAACCAGCTGCAGCTATCATCTCCAGCTTTTTTCCTGACTAGCTACTCTGCAAAATTTGATTTCAACTTCTAATAAAGAACTGTTTGTGAACTGCCCTGTAGTAGGCAACTTAGCACAAGCACTACAGGAGGCTTGTAAGTACCAGCTGATTAAATCATGAGCTCTTCATTAGTTTCAGAAGTGCAGAGGAAGCACACAGAAAGTCAAACTAGGTCATGTTACTAAGTATAAAAGAGTGGCATAAACATGGAGGAACGAAATGAAAAAGATATAAGTGATGCAACAAGAAGTGGGTGTGAAGTTTGTGTGAGAGTAGCAAAAGGAGGGCCAAAGAAAGACCTGGGTTTCATGAGAAGTTTAGTCGGTGGTGATGCCAAATACACAAGCGGTTGTTGCTTTCTTCCTTCAGTCTTTACTCAAAGGTGCCCTGTTATGAGACATTTAACACAACTAGCACAAACAGCCCGAGAACAAGCATACAGGCTAAAAGAAAGAAGACGAGGTGAGAGAGTATCTACATAAGTCAGATACATTCAAACCAGCAAGGCCTAAATACCTTCTAGGCTCCTGGTCCCACCTGGAGCCATCAGCATAGAAGTCAGGGGTGGGAGATGTGTTTCTGTACACTGGAAAAGGCAAATGTGACACCTACAGTGAAAGGGGGAGAACTGGAGGAGCTGGAACCGGAGACCCAGGTGCTTAATTTCAATTCCTGGAAAAATACTGGAAGTGGTGATTCGATAAACTATTTTCCAGCACGTAGATAACACCAGGCAGATGAGGAACAACAAGCACTGATTTAACAGGAACACATCACATCCAATCAATCTGATTTTCTTCCATAGCAGGTTTAGATCTTGATTTTAGTAAGGCTTTTGCCATTGTCTCACCTGACACTTTCATAAACCAAGTAAAGAAACGTGGTTTAGAAGAAACTGCTATTAGAGGAGTGTACAGCTGGTTGGAAAACCAGACTAAAAGCAGTTATAAATGCTTCGCTGTCAAACTGGCGGTACGTATCAAATGAAGTCTGAAGCCATCTGTTTTGTGTCTGGCAGTGTACAGTATTTTCATTAATATCTTTGAAGAAACGAGAGCAGGGAACACTTATTAAATTAGCACAGGACACCATGGAGAACAAGCGCTTTGCAGAGCAGGATGAGAATGCAAAACAATCTTGACAAATTGGAGGAATGGTCGAGAAAACAAACACCATCGTGCAGGGACAAAGCAGAACTCTGTGTTTGTGTAGGCGTCAACAAGTACCAGAAGACAGACTGGGGAACAACCAGCACAGCAGCAGTTCTGCAGAAGAAGATCGAGGGATGACAGTTCAACATGAACGAGCATGGTCATGCTGCCGTGAAAAATGAAAGTGCTACAACGAGGTGTACAAACAGAAGTACTGTCTGTGGCAAACAGGAAATAATTCTTCTCTGGTTATCTATGCTGTGAAGACTTCATTTGAACTGTCATACATGCAGTTTGTCCACTACAGTTCAGGAAGACTGAGCTTACTGCAGAAAGTGCAAAGGAGAGCAGTGGCAATGGTCCAGAAAAGGCTTCAAGCGGGAAAGGCTGAACTGTCAAAAACTGAAAAAACATTGATAAGATTTGTCTGTACTGAAGTGTAGAGGCAAGGCAGACATAATAGTGGTCATCTTACACATAAATCAGGAGGGGAGTAAGCTCATTTCCAATTCCATTTGGGGTACTAGAGCAACAGGCTTAATTCAGAGTAAAGAAGCTACCCTAAAACCCTCCCAGGAGCAAGGACAGGTATGTGTTGTGGTAGGTTGCCCAGAGAGTTGTAGAATATGCAGTGTTTTGAGAGTGCAAAAAGCATTAGTCAGTTGATCATGTCTGGTGCTTGGGGAGGAGTAGTCAGACAGACAGGGATGGTACCAGCACCAGCTCTCACAGTTTCCAGGACTGGGTTAGATTGTGCATTTTCCTCACAGCCTGCAGCTGAGCACCTCAACACTGGAGGCCATTCCTCTCTGAGGACAACTGAACCAAGGAGAGTAATTGTATCTTTAGCTAATGAAATAGCTTTGATTAGAAAAAGAGGGCAATAGAAGGACATAAAACCAGCATGAATTGGCTCGGCTTAATACAATGTGGTGATGTTACAATTTGCTTGCAGCCTGCTTGGTGTTGTCCCACTGACAAAAGTGGCATCTCACTGCAAGCCTTTGGGAACCTGCTGCTGTGGGATTCCTCTGGCAGCTTACAGAGCAATGTCATAGCTCTGCATAAGAAAACTCAAACTCCGTTTCTCCTCTTTTACCTTGATGGTAACCTCCTCTTTAATCTCCTGGTCTGCCTGTTGGCTGCTCTGAGCAGACATCCTTGCCTGTACCTCAGTGCATCTCCTGGCTGTCATATCCACCACACCCACAGCTCCCTGCCTTCCCTCAGGTATCTACAATTGCAGCTCTGTCATCCCACAATTCATGTTAGGCTGCCCCTTGAAGTCCACCAGGCTTTTATATCACGTGGTTTTGTGTCCTTCTCTGCTCACTAACCTCTTCCCCTCTAGCCTGGTCCCTTTCTGGGGCTCTCCTTTTGCCTCTTTAGACTTCTGCACTTCATCACATGAAGCCTGTGGCAGACATTTCCTTGGCTGCCCACAAAGCCTAGCACTCAGCACAAGAAAGGGAAGCTCTGTCTCAGTTGAAGTGAAATGCAAAGAAGCAACTCTGGTAGTTCTCAGCATTTCATCTCTCTCCCATTTGAATCCTATCTCAAATCCAGAGTGATTTCCTCCCTCTCTCCCTTCATCAGATTAATTCACTTCTCCTTTCTCATGACCCAGACTCCTACTTGTACAGCAGAACTGACGGCTCAAATGGTGCCTTCTGACCTTAAATGTCTGAAGGTTAACTAAGAATGGGAGCTTGTGGCACAAGTAAAAGCTCACCATGTTTTTAAATAAGTGCCTTGGTTATTATCATGCACTGCATATAACACACAGGCTTGGGTATGTTCATTTGTTTCACCACTTGTTGTGTTCTTGCTAAGTCTGTGTACCGCTGTGACATAAAGTTCATCGATGCACTGTCACTGCTACATAGCTATGTGTGTCAGATACGTAGAGCAGTGCCTAGCCATATTTTTGTTAGACGAGGTTTCACACATGCGCTACTTGATAGCACGGCTAACAGCAAGTGTCTCCCCAGAGCTCTGCTTCCTGCGTCAGCAAGGACCATGCTGGCAGCAAGCAGTCGACGGGGCTGGACCTGCAGATGCACAAGGACATGGACGGGGAGCTTCTCATGAGGCTGGTCTCCAGAAGGGAATCAGGACCCAATTCGTTATACAGCACTGGGAATCCACTCTGCCGCTCTGTGCTTGTGGAGGTGGAGGTGGATGTGGATTGCAGTCTGGAGCACATGCATGCAAAGATGAGGGTCGATCTCATCACCGTGTGACGATGATACTTATCTAACTGCACACAAAGGACCTTGCACCTTTCTTTCCAGCTCACCCACTTCCCCTCCCAAAAAGGAGTTAAAGAAAAAAAAAAAAAAAAAAAAAAACAACAAAGAGAAGCCAATAGAAACTATCACATTTGCGGAAAGCTCACAGGCCAACATGAGAAGGCAGTACAAATATTTAAAACCAGAACTGCCTGAGATGACCTTACAAGCAAAATACACAACATCTAAATATTGCCATGGAAATGACAAAGCAGGGAAATAGCTGCAGACACAGCACAAATGGACCCTAGCTACAGATTACATAGATAAGCAGAACATTACATATTATACAAAGGAAACCTTCAATTTTTATTTTCAGTATTAAGAGAAGACACCTGAAATCACCAGTACCAACGACTTCCTCTGTGAATTTTGGGCAATATATCGGAGATCCACAGGTTTCTCACCAGCAGCAAGGAGCCTTGCTGTTCCTGCGAGAAGAGACAAAATTTCCATCACCTTCAGGGGCACTGTCCAGCCAGCTCTCTGTACTCATTACTCACAGTTGGATTTGAAAATGTAAAATCAGGCATGGCTTGTAATTTTATTAACAACTATCATTCTCATTAATTTTCATACATTTTCGGGGCTTCTCAGAAAGAGATGGAGTTTGACCTAAACAGGTCAAAAAGTTAGAGAGATCTGTTCCTAAGCCCATCCCAGGCAAGTGCGTGCGGGTCTGTGTCTGTGGTGATGGCCACCTCAAGGGCTGGCAGTCCCCTGGGCACAACACAGAACATGGTGAAGAGCTCATGCAGGAAAGCCAGGGCAGGGGATCGGGAGGCAGCTCAGAGGCTGACAGCCTCCACAGGCAGCTAGTTGTGCTGCTGGGGCCTTGTGAGCAACTGCATGTCAGCCTTGAGCAAGCGTCTGGAGAGCAGGGCGATGTGCCCTGTGGTAATTTCTGCATTGTCGCGGGCCAGGAAGCGCCAGCAGAAGAGATGTAATGACAGTGCAAACAGTTACCTCCGTTGCAAGCATGATAGGAAGTGACACTGCAAACAGAAATGTAACCTGTCAAGGCCACAGCTACATGCTTGGGCACATGAGCACATCGTTTAACCAAGAGCAGTCCCACAGCTCCCTGCTCCCCTGTGCCTGAAGGCATCTGCACAAACCAATGTCCTAAATGATACAAGCTGCACAACCTGCCTGGAAAAAAAGTATATATTCAAGAAAGCCACCCCAAAGTCCAACCTCTCCATGTGAGTGAGGCCAAGGGACAAAGCTTCTGCTTCCTGGCATAGGTCTGTGTGTGTGCGTGTCAGCACTAATTACAGCCAGCAGGACCATGCATTTGTGATGTAAAAGTCCTCAGTGCCAGCACAGGCATTGCAATGCAGCAGTGGAAAATATTAGAGAGGATTACCAGAAGCCCCAGAAGAAATAAAATCACAGCTAAAGGAAATTATACTGAGGAACACAACATTTGACTTACAACTGTTGTGGTCTGAAGCATAAACCCAAACAGTACTGAGTGTTTGGAAAATTGTACGCCAACAGTAATGACAATAATCATTTTGCTACAGTATTCTTTACCAAGGGCAGCCCTCAAAGACATGCATTGATTAAGGCAAAATCCACGGATGCTGGCTCAATGCTGGAAGGGTTGTAGGGATGAATGCTGGCTCCATGCCCACTGATGTGGTGTTTGGGGTGGCAAGGCCTGCTAGGCAAAGCAGGGCCACCACACAGCCATCAGCGTGCCTGTCCTCCACAGCGCCTCCCAGGGAACATATCTGGGCTGAGTTCAGTGGAGAAGAGAGAAATGTTTCAGTGATGAACATTCCCCCCCAACATTGTAGATCCACACTCCTGGGGTAGAGGAAAACTTGACAGGTTGTGCTCCAATTTGGGAGGAAAGCCAGGTGCAATACCTACAGGCATCTACTCAAGTGCACAGGGCCAGGAGACCCCAGTGAACATTCATATCTCTGCCTTGGGAGAGAAAAGGAGAATGTGTCTTGCTCTTACCATGAGCCTGATAGAGAAGGAAGTGCTAAGCTTCTTCTTTTTGCGTGCTGCCAGGGCATCCAGATGATAGCAGTGCCAGCAAGGGTGTGCAAACATCTGAGGCACAAGACAGCGCATAAGCGACGGTTTCAGAGGCCACCAGAGAAAGAAGAATGGGAAAATGAAGAAAATGGAAGCCAAGACAGAGGGATGGGGGAAAAGAGAAAGAACAAGAATAAGCCAAGAAGCTCCAGAAAATGAGAGAAGAAATCAGAAGACTAAAAGAAGAGAGGGAAAGGAAGGAAGGAAGGAAGGAAGGAAGGAAGGAAGGAAGGAAGGAAGGAAGGAAGGAAGGAAGGAAGGAAGGAAGGAAGGAAGGAAGGAAGGAAGGAAGGAAGGAAGGAAGGAAGGAAGGAAGGAAGGAAGGAAGGAAGGAAGGATGGAAGGAAATACCCAGAAAAAGTGGAGACAGAAATAATTGAAAGTAAGAACTTGAAAAACAAAACAAAACAAAACAAAACAAAAACAGTTTACAGTCAGGCTCTTTGGCAAAGAAACTTTTTGTTAGCTGTGCCTAATGGGTCTTGGTCTTTCCCAGGCATAGCCATAATAAAATTGTAGAAGGAAAAGGCAGGGGGTAAAACCTATAAAATCCAGAGGAAAGGAAAACTCAGAGCCTGAGAGAAAGGGAAAAGAAAGCAAGGGAGGGAAATATTGAAGCTGGCTGAACTGTCTTTCAGTGTTTGATAAAGCTACACCCTACAGATGCTAGAAATTTAAGAGGCACAAAAGCTTGGGTTAGTGCAAAATCCTGTGGCACTGAAGATCATCTTGAGGGCAGCAGATGCAGTTTGTGAGACAGGCATCCCACGCCAGCCAGGGGAGGTGGAGGAGGACCTCTGGGTTGGGGAAGGTGACACCAAGTTCATCCAGGTCTGTGTCCTCCTCATCAACACTGTGTGTTTGGCAGCCACTGGTGTGGTGGGCTCTGCGGTGCATTGCAATGCAGGCCATCTCCAGATCAAATGGAAGCATAAAGGCAACACTGAGGATGATGAAGCCAAAGTTCAGGCCAAACTACACAAGTGGTTCGAATGCACTGAAGCCATGTAACGACTGAGCAACCAGAGCAGAAAAGAAAGATGCATGAATGTAGCCAAAGAAGGTAAAAATCTTTTTGAGTCCTATTTGTTGCAGACGGAGGAAACTCTCCATTAGGCAGCTGAGCATGTGAAAACCTTGAACTAGTTAACAACACACACAACATTATATATAGGCTGGGAAGTGTAGTCTGGGCATTGCCACGGTTCAAGAAAGCGCCCTGTCATGTATTTCCCAGGAGCCCGGACAATTACTTGACTTTGTGTGAGAACGCCAGGCTGTGTCCTGCAGGAAAAGAGAGGGCACGATGCAGCCAGATGGCTGAGTGACCCTTGGTGCTGTTCCCAGATGAAGCAGCAGCAGACAAGGAAAGATCTGGTAGCCTGAGGGAAAAGGGAGCCCTAGGCAGGTCCCTCTGTGCTCTGGGCCTCTGCTTTTCCCTCTCCTCCCTCCCTCCCTCCCTCCCTCCCTCTTGCCTCTGAGCTAGCTTCCCACCACACCAGCCCTCGCTGCTCCTGCTCCCCCAGCCATCCATCACAGACAGAGTTTTCCAGCCCTGCTAAGAAACAGAGGAATCAGCATGGTGCATGAACGTGCTTGCTGAGTGACTGGAGCAGAAACCTCCCCACATCTTAGTAGCGTCTCCAGCCATTGCCTTGCCTGGCCTGCCCAGCCTGCCCCACTCTTTGTGTCCCATGTGGCTGCTCAGCTCGGGCAGATAGGGGTGGGCAGCAGCAAAGGCCTGGCAGCCCGTGCAGGCCGTGGTGGCTCACACTGGCTCTCCAACCAAGACCTACACAGACACGGCCTGTCCTACAGGTGGTGGAGACTTGTAACATAGGGTGTAAATATGCCTGCAGGAAGGTATCCGTGGCAGGGATGATGGCTAGCATATATACCTGCCCCAAGGCAGGCTCTGTTGTTATTCCACCACTGCTGACATGATGTAACAACACCGGTTTTACTGCAGTGCTGGGATCCAGCAGTATTTTCCACCTGGCAGGCTGCACATGACACCCATCTGCAAGGCACCTGTCCTTGAAGGCTGGGGCTCTGCTTTAGTTTTGTGGTCTCTGCTGCTAGTGCAGGACAATGTGCAAAGCAAAGAACAGGAGATAAAAGGCAGTCAAGGCACTGCTAAAAAATATCGGAGAGTACTAACTCTTAGGACTAACCTTAGGTGTCAGAGGAGTCAATGCCTCTATTTGGAAAGTATGAGCCATTTTGTGGGTATAACAGCAATGCTCTCCATAATCCCTTCCATATTTGGCTTTATTGGCTTATTGTGCAGAGCCATTAGAATCAGGATCGTCTCTTATGAAGCTGTTAATGGGATGCAAATTGCATGAAAGATTTCTCCGCATCAATAGAAAACAACCTGGTAATAAGTTCATGCATAAAAATCTGCATAAAAATCTGCTACAAAAGAAATACTTTGAAAGAAGCAAAAATCCTGTGTGACTGAGGAAGAAATATGCTTACGAAGTGCAAATGAATATTGGTTTTAGAAGTAAAGGTGACCTGTCTCAGAGCTGCTCAGATCTCAAAGAACAGATGTGCCCTAGCTACGCAGGTATAGCAAAGAAGTGCCTCACACAATATCATGGCTAGAGCCAGGCAAAAAAGTGTGATGAATATTTTATGTGCTGAAAAAATGCAGTTTCAGGCTGACCAAACCTGAACTTGTGCTGAATACAGCAAAGAGCCATAGCCAAAATATAACATTTGAATAAAATTAAAAGTCTAGCCAGACTGCTGCATGTTATGTACTTCCATGTTTCATGCTGAAGTGATGTTTCGAGATGAAAATTGGACTTTCAGCAAGGTAGAAACACCTGAAACTAGCACAAAGCGTTGATCGGTAAATCAAGAGAAGCATTGTGCTCAATCTGCCACATTGCTTTGTTTGTTTTTCCTTTCTGGTGTTGACATCAGTGTGACTGGGATTTCAGGCCATGGTTTCCAGCACGCATGCAGCTGGAAGGAGCCTGATACTGCTGACACCTAGCACAGCCGCAGGGCAACACTGCTTTGCTCACAAGGTATAAGCCCTGCTCGCAGGAAATGCAGAGCCCCCAGCACCTGCAGAGCCCCCCCAGCACCATCACACACGGTCCACCTCCCACATCGTGCCACAGGCATTCCTGTTTGGTTTCCTGCCTAAGTGCCCAGCACCAGAGTGCTGGGAAACACCAGTCCAGGCAATGCAACACCCTCTGACCTGTCCCAGTGGAAGTGTGCTGCCCTGGGGACATCTGCTGTGCAAAGCCTGGAGGAAAAGGAGAAAAGCAGCATTCCTGGGATTCCTTTTCCTTTTTCCGCCCAAATCACCTACGTGCAACCGGAGCCAGAGATCTCCCCAAGGGACAGCAGCCTGGGACACTGCTCTGTCTCCAGCCTGAAGGACCAGGCTTTTCCCAAAATAACAGCCATCTCTTGCTTTGCTGCCTGCTGGGCTCAGCTGATACACATGGAGAAGCCTAAATAAAGAAATGCAGAGCTCATAGCCCAAGCCTTTCCTCCCCACTATCTGCATTCTTTTGCATTCATTAAAAAACAAACAAACCTGTTTCCTGATAGCAGGGAGGAAAATCACAGGGTTGGTTTTTTGTTGTTGTTTTTTCTTTTTCTTTTTTTTTCTTTTCTTTTCTTTCTTTTTTTTTTTTTTCTTTCCATTTCCAATAGCACTCAGATATTCTGGAGAGAAGTACCTCTACAGAATCTAGATGGGGAGGTTAGAGTGGCTGGTAACAGAAATCAGAACAAACAAAAAAATCCACCATCTTTCAGGGTTGGAAGGTGGGAAAGAAGGATGGAAAAGAAAAAAAAAAAAAAAAAAAAAAAAAAGCATTGGTATTTATCAACCAGATCCTAGAGAGGAACCAGAATATTCCCTGTCTCGCCCAGTAACCTGCGAAGGACAGGCAGCACTGGCATCAATCAGGATGGCTGGGGGACACGGTCCCACTGTTTCTCAGTGACTATTTGATCTCTGAAAGAGGGTTAAAAGAAGCAATTTCCCAAGCAGTATAGAAAGCGAGAGAAAATGGAAAAAAAAAAAAACGTCTCCAGATTACAGGGGTATAAAGATAGCACTGGAAGCTGCTGTGCTCCTTGGCGCAGAGTCGGCAGCGCCGGGAAGTGCCTCACATCCTGTTCTTTGTATTGTTCTCCCAACTTGTCTGGTGGCTGGGAAAGTTTCTTCCAGCAATTTACCCCGTCCTCACCCTGCAGCTGGCTGGCCTGCCACTATTGATTCACTTCCCCAGGCATTTCTCTTACTGTCATGCTCTTGTGGCATCAAAGCAGCCACTGGGTGCAGGGAGGGGGGTGGCCACAGCCTGCCCACTGCCAGAGGAAACTTTTCCTGCATACCAACATTTTTTAACCGCAGGGAATAGCAGCCACAAGAGTGTGGGTAAATGAACGCTCAGCTGAGGGACAGGTGGATTTAGCAGGCATTACTGCTGCTTTATGTGAGAGGAGATGTGTTTCACTACCCGGCGCTGCTCCATTATATATAAGGCTGTTTTCTGTGCCTCTGAGCACAAAATAAAACTCACAGCACAAAAAGCCATGGGTTTAGATGTACAATTGGATCAAATTGTGTGTAATGACCTTGTTTGGTCTATTGTGCCTTTGTTTTCCACTACAGCTTGCACGAGAGCAGGTACCATGTTTACACTGCAGTCAGGGTGACCTGACTCCTAGCCATCCTGGCTTCATTCTTCTCTTAATGGAAAGAGTTTCTTTGCTCTGGAAAGAGCGGGTCCTTTGGAGAGGGCTGATGTCCAGCCTCAGGCTGGCCTCTGCCAGCAATGAACAAGCCTCTGGCTGCGTGCTGTGTGCTCAGTCCTGCGGGACAGGGCTGGATCTCCCTGCCAGAGAGCCACAGAGGACTGCAAACATGTTGAGATAAGTACAGGTGATGGTTTGGGGGACTGGAAGGTTCGGGAGAACAGTATGCAAGCACAGAGCTTGAACCCCAGGGTTACAATTAAACCTCACCTGGGGCTGGCTGCTTAAGTAAAGCAAGTCTTGTTTAACCACAGGAAAGAACATCATGTAATAGAAATCTAATTACGTTGAACAGTACCCAATGTAAAGGTTGTGGCTTATGGATTAACAGCAGAGACTTATTTCACGAACTAGGAACTCCTCTGGAAGTGGAAGAAAGGGAAAAGGGCACATGGGTGGTTAATGATTTTGGGCACCGATGGGATCCAGTTATGGCAAGACAAGCATGCCCCCAGGATGAGCTGTAGAGTGTGTCCAGCAGAGGAGGTAAAATACCAAAGCCACCGCATGGGTCACTGGCACAGCCGTGGTGGGGCAATGCCCATGTGGTGTGGCAGCCATCCCCAGGAGGTGGCCTTAGGGGTGCCCATGTGTCCCATGGGGGCCAGGCAAAGGCTTCAGCCTTTTGTCATCATGTGTGGGAGAGGGCTGCTTGAACGGAATAACAATTCTCTGTCTGTGACAAGAGAAAATGGATTCACTCGCAGCTGAGATGCAAAAGGTTTCTCTCCAGCAGAGCAGTGATGTCCCGGTCCAGCCCAACAGTCAGAGCACAGGTACAAAACCCACAGTGAGCTTTGTGACAGCCAGGTCAGATCAGGACAAGAGCACTGTGAGGCAGTGTCTGTGATGGGAGAAGCCAGAGGACATCCTTACTCATACTGTGAGCTTAGGGAAAAAAAAAAAAAAAAAAAAAAAAAAAAAAACAGAGGCTGAATGGAAAATTAGCATAGCCATTTGAACTGGTAGAAAAAAATTTCCCTAGTAATGTGCCACAGGAACTCTTCTAGCTGAAAGTAGCCAGCCTTTGATCTCACGTCTTTAATGCACTCAGTAAAAGACACGATGGCTGCAAATCCTCTCCTGTATTATTGCTTGCTTGGCTTAAAGGCGCGTGGCACTGTCAAGGGCATGTCCTGATGGCTACGAGGGGAACAGAAAAGTGAAGGAAAATGAACGATTTCATGGCAAAGACCACTGAATACCGTGATGAGCAGGCGGGCAGGAGATACTGGCTCTGGGTGCAGGGAGAGTGCAGGGGTGACCTTGCGTGGCATGCTTAAAAATCACAGATGCCGCCACACGTCCCGCTCTGCTGGCTTCGTGCTCCCTTCTTTGTCACAACCTGACACATCCCCTACAGCACGACAGGAGCTGTAAGTAATTTAAAAGCACAGCTAATTACTTCGGAGAGACATTTAAGTACCCCAACCTCCAGCAGCCGCAGGACTCTTACCGCTGCTACAGGCATTCAGAAGTGTACTTCAGGAGCACGTCGTCTCGATGGAGGAGCCCCTTCGGCGTGCGGTGCCAGGGAAAACCTCGCATTTGGGATTTGCTGCTGCAGGCACTGGCGCCAGGCACAGAGCACAGACACTCCATCTCCAAAGAGTGGAAAACTACCTGCTAGTTTTTGCTTCAGCTACCTGATAACCCCAGGAAGCAGCCACACCTGCAGTGCTTTGGCTTTTAAATGCCTCTTGTGCCACGGGAATTTATGGAGGAGCAAAGCAGAGGTGCTCCCTTGGATGAGCAGCACCAGCAGGATTTCTGGCTCCCCCGAGGTTGAGGTCAGGGTGAGAGCTGCTCTCCCCAACCATGGGGAGGTCACGGTGGTGCTGGGGGACCAAGGCAGGCAACAGCCCTTTGGGTACAACAGCTCCGGGCTTCCTTCATCTTGGCACAGCCACAAAAAAACACCTCCCGGAGCGGGCACCACTTCCCAGGGGCCTCGAGGCAGGAGAGAGAGAGCAGAGCTGGGGGCTGTGAGAGGGGCGCCATGCCCACACAGCCTGGAGCTGCCTCCTGCCAGCAGCCGCCAGCAGTGCCCACAATCAGCGTCTTGTGTGGGACGTGTGAGAAAGCTCTCCCTTTCCTGTCGCACGCTGCTGCCGCCGCAGCTGCAGGCCCCCTCGGACCTGAATGGACAGAGCCGCGCGGCCACCGCCGAGGCAGCCAGATGTGTGCGGGGTGGCTCGGGGTTTACTGGCACACCATGCGCCTGATCAGAACCGGGCCAGGATGGCACTGTTCAATTAATTAGCTTTTTGCAATTTATTTTCCTTACTTTAGCTCTTTTTTTTTTTTTTTTTTTTTTCAGATGCAAGATGCCAATGACTCAGACTGCTTTAAAGGACCTCTGTTTAGTGTTTGCTCCCTGACCTGCTTTCTTTACTGCAAAATTTCCCCGTTACTGTGATTTAATACACGCACCACAACAAGCTGCCAATTATACTGGTGTTAACGCAAGGTGACTGCAAAGATGCGGCTCTCAGAGCAGAAGCTGGCCCTCCTCAGCAAAGAGGCTTCTGTGCAGGCTCGGGGACGAGCAATAGCTGCGTGCCTTGCAGCATGGCACTCATTTGAAGCATTTTGTTCCCTCTCCACAGCAGGAGTGGCTGGAGAGTAGCCCTCTGCCTTTCTGCAGCGAGGTCCCCAGCCACTGGAAAGCAGCCCCAGGAGCTTTTCAAGGGGATCACAGCATGGCCAGGCTGTGAGCAGTGTGCTCCTCTGCTAGTGAGAGCCCACTGGGGACCCACAGTGGGACCAGCAGTATTTCATGTATAATAGAGGCTAATCCATGGAAGGCAACTTCAGGAGAGCTGTAGGGTGTAGCTTTTTGACCGAAGGCACACTGCAGCCATCTAGTTTGCTGGTCTTCCGATGTAGACCTAGCTTGGAGGGATGTGGGATTCTCCCATGCAGTGAGATTTTTACAGAGTAGCCACGTCTTGCGACAAGCTTCCAGCTTGCTTAGGATCTCCTTGTCAACTTCCATTTTTCAGGCTCTTTGTGCAAAAATGATACTTAATGGAGGAGCCTCACTGGTGTGTGCTCAAGCAAGGGGGAAAGAAGACACAACACGCAATCCATAAATAGAGACACTTTAGAGGCTCTTTAAACATTCACGCTTTTTGCATAATTGATGACTTTCCATAATAGATATGGATGATAAACAGCCTTAAATAAAATGAAAATTTATCAGTGTCATATCATTTATCAGCATTATGTTAAATTGGAAAGTATGGGGAAAATATTACCATGTACTCAAACGAAATCAGTGGAAGAGAGAATAATTTGGGGGTCGCATCATTGCATTCATCAAGGTTTTTAATGAGACAGTCAGCAGCTAAGGAGCTGCACTAAAACATGGGAGCAAGAGGCAGAATTTGCAGCATACAGCTACAAATGCCTGGGCTTGAAGAGGGCAAGGGAATGGATGAAATGTAGGGGTGCAGGTTATATCAGAGAGAGGAACGGGCAATACAGCAGCACCTTGGACTTCAATGCCTGTCTGTATGCATACCCCAACAGCTATATAACGAGAGGCGATTGGGAACAGTGGGGAGGCTCTTGCATATCAACCATATGTCATTGCATATCCACCACAGGTCATCAGGCACCATCTCTGTGGCTCCAAAGGGCCCAAAGCAAGTCTGTTCTCCAGGGTGGGCGACACCATTCGGTGTTTGTCTTCTCTATATAGACAACTACAGCTAACCAAATCCCTAGGCTCCCACTGTGCTCCATGGAGGAGCTGGACACTGCCAGCAAGAGGTTTGTCCCATTGAACACATACGGGAGGCATGCTCTGTGGGGGCATGCTCCTCCTCGTGCCCTGTAAGCAGAGCCAGGATGATCCACTTGGATCCTGATGACTTTCAAACTTTTCTGCAGCCATCTGAGATGAATCCCACCTCAGAAAAAGACGAGGCTTTGGCAAGGGGTCTTAAATCACACCAAATTACTTAAAGTGTGGAGGCTCCGAGGTCAGGAAAGGAAGCAAAGCTTTTTCTTCATCATGATGGCAATGGGTGTCATGAGGCACTTCAACATCTCCACCACAGACTGCTGAGGAATCTTCCACGCCCTGAAACTTCACATTCCCCATGATTTTTCAAAAATAATTGACAGAGGCTCGGAAGGTCGGCTTAGTCTCTCAGGGTCTACCCTACCGCAGTGTGCTTGTACAGATAGGTTTGATTTTTCCAAGTATTCCCCTATCAGTTCTCTGCTGATATCTTTGTTGACAAGGTCAGTGAAAAGACAGACCAAACCGACCAAACATAACAAACCTTTCTTTGAAAAAAAGTTAGGAACCATTACAAAAAAAAAAAAAAAAAGTGTTTTTTACTCGCCTGCAGCACTTTTAAACCTGTGGAAGGGAAGCAAGGCTTTCTTGTCACTTGAAATTGGCACTGTGCTTGTGAAATGGGGGTAGTCAGTGCTTCCTCTAGCCAAAGGCCAGGCAACCCAGTGGGCTGCTTCTCCAGGCCCTGCCAGCGAGGCTCCTTCAGGCTGCCAGTCCCCTCTGCTGTTGGGACCGCTCTTCCCCTTGGATTTTGGCAGAGATATTTTGGCTTTCACAAGGCAAGGGGGGGCTGCCAGCACTCCCTAACACCCCACTGCTCAGAGATGGGGTCCTCTGCCGAGGCCAGCAGCTGCTTCCCCTGCCCAGCCCCAGCAGAAGAAAAGCATCCCTGAGAAACTTCTGCTGCTCTGAATGCCCCACTTTTTTTTTTTTTTTCTTTTTTAAACTAAATTTGCCAAGCCTGTCCCTGACCTCTGTTGGACTTTGCTGCCGGGGCTCCTCCCGCAGCCCATGAGGCATCCTGCTGACTGCGCTGCAGTGGGGTTCGTGCCAGCAGGTCCTGGGGCAGGGCCGGGGCCGAGAGGACAAAACAGCCAGCCCAGCAGGCCTGGCTCCCAGCAACAGCGCAGCTCTTGTGCAATCTTCCTTGAAACGAGTTCAAGTTGGCTGGGAACGGGGCGTTTGCGCATGGCCTGGAAGCTGGAGCGAGTACTATAAACAAAAGGAAACACAACGAGAGGGAGAGCGCGGTGTCCCACCGCAAGGGGCTTGGCCAGCAGAGCAGCCTCTGACCCCGGCCGAGCTGTGCTGGGCCCTGCCACGAGTGCCTGGAGGAGGAGGGGAGGCGGGTGGGGGGACTGGGGCTGGGACTGCCTCTGTGTGCGGAGAACACAGCTCAGGGCCTGTCATGGACGGAGCTCTGCACCAAAGAGCTGCAACGCAGGGTCACAGAGAGTGGGGACCAAGAGGGGCTCAGGATATGGCTACAGATATATGTACCTCAGGGGCAAATTCGGGTGGACTGGAGAGGAACAGGAACAGCCCTGCAGCTCCGTGCAGGTTGCTGAGGACACACGGATGGGAATCAGCTGCAAGCTGCAGCACAGTGGGTGTCCATTTCTGTGAAAGGAAGGAGACTGCTCCACATCAGGTGCTCTCAGACGTAGCGTGGGCCAATCCCGGTATTTTGAATTCACATGAAGCCTTTGCACCACCCAGCTCAGGTACCCAGGCACTGGTGATGCTCCTGGAGGGGACAGGCCCAAGACCGCCCTGCTTGCGCTGCCCGGCAGCTTGCCCTTTGGGAGTTGCACAGAGACGCTCCTACACCCAACCCTCCTGCCTGCTCTTCTGCAGGGACTGTGGCCAAGGAAAAGGCTCTGTGTGGCCAGGGTGTTTCTATGCCTCAGCAACCCTACTTGGCCAGAACAGCCCCTGTGGGCCATTAGTAGTCAGCGTTAAATAGAGCATCCCTCCAGCTGCGCTCTACAGTGCCAGCCGCTGAGCTCAGGCTCACTGGCCCGGGGCTGGAGAACCACAGAGCTGTCACGGAGCCACCGCCGACACTCATCAGGCTGGGTGTGAGCTGCTGCTCCTCCAAACCTGCCAGGCACATGCTGGGCTGCGAGGCTCACCCCTCCACCAGGAGGGTCTGTCCGACCAGAGGAGCTTTGGATGTGTCTGGCAGAGCATGGGTGGCATCGGGCAGAGGGCAGTGGAGGAGATGGGAGGCCACCAGCTGCTGGCACGTTGGGAGACAGGCCTACAACCCAGAGAAGGGCTGCTGGAGCCAAAGACGGGAAGATGCACTTCAGAACAGCAAAGTGCATTAGGCAGCGCTGGAGTCTCCCGAAGGAAGCCCCATCACTTGAATCATTGGAAACCAGGCTGGAGAAAACACTGGATAATGTCCAGGAGGGGATAACTCTTCATCAGCAAGGAGAGAGCGATGAATAAGATGAATACCTGGGCCTCTTCCATCACTGTGAATCTAGCTAATGCACTTGTGTTTTTTTTCAGTGCCTGTAAAAAAGATGTAAGTGCCTTTCATGTGCCATCAGCGCATCTCAGCGTGGAGCAGAGATGGACAGGAGCCCAGCAGGGGAGCACACTGCCATCCCCCAGCGCAGCAGCAGCAGCAGGGGAGCTGCGTGACTCTGGCCTCACTCTCAAGGGCACAGCCCTGCCTCTCCTGCCCCACGAGCAGGCAGGGTGTGGGAGCAGCATCCTGCTTTCTCTGCCCTTAGGCACAGAGGCAAGCCCCTGTCTAGGCTGAACAAAGGTCTTAGCAGCAGCAGGAGACCAGAGCAGCCGCTGCTCAGCTTTGCACAGAGCCCCAGCACCCTTGGAGATGGTTTTCCCAGCGAAGCACCCCCTGCAGCCCGGGGCACCCTCCAGCACCCCCTCCTGGGAAGCACAGAGGGCAGTCCCCATCCTGGGAAAGCCACTCACAGCATCTCTCCTGGCAGCTGATTCTGTAATTATTTGGTTGCGATTAATTGCTAATTAATTCCCGAGTTCTGTTATTAGCAGGTGGACCGGAGGGGCATGGCTGCCGGCAGGCAGCACGCCGCCTGGTAGAAGCATGCACCTCAGCATGGGGAAGGGAGCTACCGAACGTTTTAGGCCATTGCCTGGTTAACCATTAACAACTCGTAAAATCTCAGGTCCCCGCACAACAGGCAGAGTCCTCCCAGCGCTGTTAGAAAATCCTATTTCTCGACGGTTATGAAACAGAGGTTTTGATGTGCTGCCAATTTCGATGTGGAGCCCTGGGAGCACAACACTTGCTGCACTGCGAGCCTCTTACATAAAGCTTTCCTAGCAGCCCCTGCGTGTCGTGCCCGTGTGTCCATCCACCCGGCTGTGTGCTGGAAAGCCCGAGTGACCCAGAGCAGAGTGGACTGTCTGGTTCTCCCCGTACACCCAGTGCTCACAGACCCCGAGGCTCTCCGAGGCAGAAATCAGAGGTAGACAAGGGCAGCCCTGCACGCTGTGCTGCATGCACCAGTGTGCCTGCAGGCAGCTGGGTAAACCCCAATAGCGAGCAAGCACACCCATGAGCCTGGATCCCAGACCGACAGCTTTTCCACCACCACCTCATCACTTGTGTAAAACAAGGATCCCCACCAGGCCCCTTCCAGGGCTTGCTTGGTTGCAGTGATATGAGGAAGCAAAGCCCGCATCCTGTGGCCATGCCAAGGAAAACAGGAGCACCGCTGCTGAGGAAGCGGGATTGGGGAGCAGGGACGCAGCCTCCCAGCTGGCGGGCCCATCGTGGGAGGTGGGAGGAGGGAGCGAAACGGGTTGGTGCTGCCAAAATTCCCCAAAGGTGGCACCCCCTGGGGCTCCGTGACACCGAGGACTGGAGCATTGCTGTGCTGCTTAGATGGCAAAGGGACACAGTGGAGAGAGGTCTCTCCAGATGACAGATGACTAGAAGCAAAAATAAATAAATAAATAAATAAATTAAAAAAAAAATAAAATAAAAGAGAGGTCTGGACTTTGAGGGGGAGAGGCAGAAAATTCAGCAGTTGCTTTTGCACGTCTTTCTCCCTGCCATGGCCAGCAGCAGCTGAAGACTTTCCTAAGCCCAGCCCTGTGCTAGCAGAGCACTGAGCAGGGAGGGTGTCACACACACAACCCCACACCACCCCAGGGACCCCAGAATGGTCAGGGAGAGGGGATCCTGGCACCCCACAGCCCCAGGCATGGGGCGGCTGCTTCGGGGTGCCGGGGCTGTTCCCTGCTCCCGGGCCCTTTAAATCGGCGCCCGCGCCAAGGCGATTTCTCCGTGGAGTTTCATAAGGAAGCACATGACGAGGGCAGTTGGAAACCACAGCTCTGCGAGCGCTGATTACAGCCTGCTGAGGAAAATGAGATTTTTATCTTGCAGGAATTCAATTATGAGAAGGGGAAAAAAAAAATAAAAATACAGCATGTCTGGCTTCATCCACCTAAGCTCACTGCTCTTTGGGGGTTTGAATTTAACAAGGAAGGTGTGCAAGCATTACCTCAAACATTGTGCTCCGTGGCGTGTGTGTGTGTGTGTGAGAGAGAGCTTTTTTTTTTTCCTGTTAAAAAAAAAAACCAACAAAGTCACCCTGCTGGCAGCTGAATGCAGCAGGGATGATGTCATTGGAACAGTTGGAGGAGAAAAGAGAAAAACAAGTCTGTGTGTGCTAATCCTGTTTGCTGCCCTGAAGGGGATGGAAAGCGGCCAAGGCGAGGAGTTCTGGGAAGCCATATAGGGGTGCCAAGCCCGCGCCGCCGCCAGCGCGGGGAGCTGACATCTTTGTTCTCCGCAGCTCGGCAGCCCGCCAGCGGCCTCATTTCGGCGCTGCGGCATGATTGCACTGGACAGCTGCCAGCTGAGCGCTCTGAGCCCCTTTTCTTTCCCCGCGAGCTTTTTTTTTTTTTTTTTTTTTTCCCTGCCAAACATGTAGCGGTTGCCATGGCAGTCGAAAGTAAAGCGAAAAATACTAAGGCGCACGGTATAGATAGAGGGGGGGAGATAAAAAAAAAAAAAAAAAAAACAACAACAAAAAAAAACACACAACAACAACAAAAGCAGAGGCACGCCTCACTCCAGATGTGCCACATGTGCGGATATAAAAAGCAAGCGAAGCCATTAATCAAAGGTCTTGGAGACAGAGGGGGAGAGAGCAGAAAGAGCTGAGAGGTGACGCGAGGATAAGACGAGGAGCGCAGGCGGGCACACGTGCACTGGCGGGCACGGTGGGTGACCCAGGGGTCTCCTCCCAGCCCGCACTCCAAATTGCAGGGAAATGGGATTTAAAGGAGAGCAACATGGTGGCACTTTCACTATTGCCTGCCTGCTCGGCTTGCTTTCCTTTTTTTTGTGTGTGTGTGTGTGTGTTAAAAAAAAAAAAAAAAAAAAAAAAAAAAAAAGGAGCTGTTTTGAAGATGAGAAGAGGGGTTATTTATAAGTGCTGCATAGCGGAGGGAAGCAGGCAGCTGAGATCTGGTTGCGTTGCAAGGCGGAAAATCCTGTTTCAGCTCCTGGTTCAGGCCAAATCATGGCATTGCGAGCCATGCCCCAAACAGTTAACAAGCAACCACCCAGTAGTCCTGTGTCTATAATGAGTATTTCATTTAAATAGGCAAGCACTGCCAGGTCCCCATGGGCAGATTTACACGCAGAATAGGAGAGGTGTGGTCCCAGCTCGCTTTCTTTTTCCACCCATAGAGGCACAGGGTAGTTTCATTTTACAAGGCAGCTATACACAAAAAGTTCCCTGCCCAGTGAGCTGGAGTTCATCTGACTATTTATAACTGGGTTTCTTCTCCCCACGCCCGCCCTGCAGGGGCGATGGCAGCACAGCCTGCAGCCAGCCTGAGAAAGCACAGATGGGGCTGCCTCACCATGGGATGTGGCACCCTCCCCGTCCCATCCCAGGGCACCCTCCTCTTCCAGCATCACCAGCAGCCCGCAGCAGCTCTACCAGTTGCTCAGCCTGGGAGCCACGGGGATGGGGCTCTTGCCCTGCCTCCTTGCTGCCTTCCTGCACAGCTGCTTGACTGTGGTTCACTTGAGCTTCCCATTGGTAAAAAAGAGAATGGTTTTCCTTACTTATCTCAGGGATGGGCTAAGCATCTTAAATCATTAATGTCTGCAAAGTGCTTTAATTTCCTCGGATAGAAGCTCTTACTCATGTGCAATGTATTATTAGAATTATTATTGCTAATAAACAAGAAAGGTAGGGCAGTTTTAACTCTTGCTAGGGCTTCAGTGGAGCCCAAGAGCACGGAGCCCTCTCTGGCCTCTGAAAGAACTAGCATGGAGGTGTCATATCTAGCAGTCCAAGAGGATGTCCCCCTGTTTTGTAGAGGAATCAAGGCTCAGAGTAAGGCAGGGTCTTGTTTAGGCATTTTGCGGAGCCAAGAAAAGCTCTCCTAGCCCTGGGCAGCAGAAGGGGAGAGCGCAGCACCTCTGCAGAGTGATGCACCCTCAGGGCCCGAGCTGGTCCATGCTCCCCTGGGGCAGCCAGGCCTCAGCCACCCAGCAAATCAGGCAGGATAAATTGCCAGTGATTTTTGTGAGGTTACACCACAAGCTGCATGTGGCACAGTGGCCACCCACTCCCTGGATGCTCTGACAGGGCACGTGGGATGCCACGGAAACTTACCCTGGCTGTCACTGCCACTCAGGCCCTATCTAGGTGATAATGCCAGGCTGTGCATTGGTTGCTGACAAGTGAATTGTAATCTACCAAAAGCTTTGCCAGCATGTTTTAATATATTAGAGCCTGGTTGTAAAAAAAAAAAAAAAAAAAAAAAAAAATAATTAAAAAAAAAAATCAGGGAGGGGGATTAACGTTACTTGATTCTGGCCAAGTTAATAAAATATGGTCTGACTTACTGCCAGGATACTTAATTCTTTTTTATTCAGAGTGGCTGGGTGATTTCACTGAGGTTGGCTCAGCGGGAAGCAGAGTCAGCTCTGGCTTTGTCAGCTCTTGTGTGTCACCTTCCCAGCTGGCGACAGTGGTCGTGTCCCCACAGGGCTGGGAGCTCAGGCAGAAGGGAGTCCCCTGTGGTGAGGCAGCATGGGCTGGAGCAGGGGGGGGGCATCCAGCATGACACGGGGCAGGGGGAGCCTGGTCTGGGGCAGGGCACGTGATGCTACAGAGGGCAACAGAGGAGGTTTGCTCATGGCTGTCATTCCTGCATGCCAGATTGGGATGGTAGGGTGGCCACCACCCAGCCCTTCTCCTACACTTCCACATTTCTCTATCTCACACCATGACTTCACTGGAAGGGACACTTGTCATGGCCATGCTTGTGACAGCTCCCCATGCCCACTGGATCCTCTGTCTGATTATTTTCTGCCTTGTCTCTTAGAGCCACTTCAATTCCTTTGCCTGCCTGCATGGCAGCACTGACAACTCGCAGGCACTGCGCTGGCTGGCACCAGAAACCAGTACACAGGCGGGCTCCTGCCTGCGCTCTGAATCACCATGAGGCTCCAGAGCTTTAAATGGGAAGCAGAGCACGCTGCTGTCTAGATAGACAAATGAAACTTCAACCAGCTCTCTAGCTTTGGAAACAAGCTCTGAATCATGCCGAGGGCAAGGTGCCAGGAGCGGCTCTGCTCTAATCCTGGCTCCATTGCTTGCTCGCTGTGTGGCCTTCATAAAAGCTCCTCGGGGTAAATGCTGCTCCTTCCTCCTCCTCCCCACCAGCATCCCATCCGTCCCTGTGCCCCTGTGCTCAGCTCCTGGTGCCTGGTTGGGGTCGCTGCCCCAGTGTTAGCTATGCAGCTGGCTTCATGCACATGGGGAAGGAGGAGGGAAATGCTCCCCGTAGCTCATGATAGCATGCTTTTCAGCAAAATGGGGCTCTTCTGCTTTCTGCCTCTCTCCCTCCTCCCAGGACCCTATGCTGAGTGCTTTGGGCAAGCAAAGCACTAGAGGATGCTGAGCAGGGTGGATGGCAGCTGCTGAATGAGGTTGCATGCAACAGCTTCTGAGCTCAGACGTGAAGGTCTTCGTGCTGCATTCATAAAAGCCCAGATTCCTTGGTAAACAGAGTGCATTAATATTTATTTTAAGAAGCTTGGAATCATGATTTAATACTGGAGAAAGGGCTATTCTTACACTGTGTTAGCAGAGCTTGTTCTAATACAATATTTCCTAACTTCAGACATGGTAACCTAGTAAGCTCCATTACCACGCTAATACTATATAAAAATGATCCTTTATTATAAATCATACCGTACACCAAAAAGGATATAAATAGAGCCCCTGTGCGGCATTGGCATGCCTCATATTTCTCTTGGTTCACATTAAATGAGCCACTAAATTACAGTGTCCTTCTTTATAATATCATCCTCCAAAGCCAAGTATTTGGTGCGTTACACAGGACTGTTCTAACAAGAGAAATTAGTATGGCTGGTTTAATTCAGCCAGGCCTGCCATGCATGTTATAGGAGAGGGTGCTAAAAATGGGCCAGAACGCACAATTTCATCGACCTTTCAAAAACCTCTCACTCGGATCTTGCTGTTGGAGCAGGGGCTGGCTAGGGGCTGACAGACAGCTCCCGGGGGTGCAGGGTCTGGCTGCCCCTGAGCCCCCCAGCAGCAGAGAGATGAGGGATGGATGGGGCAGGGGCAAGGATTTGGGTCTCAGCTTTGGTCTGTTGCTACTCCTCTGCCAACAGCACTGCAGCTATTTTGTGATTTAGGAGAACACGGGTGCGGCCAGGCTCTGGTCCCTG
This sequence comes from Netta rufina, assembly GCF_964035555.1. Classification (NCBI taxonomy): domain Eukaryota; kingdom Metazoa; phylum Chordata; class Aves; order Anseriformes; family Anatidae; genus Netta; species Netta rufina. The sequence continues at coordinate 26,561,267 of NC_140125.1, forward strand.
CTGAGCAGTGCTGGCCATTATTTAACTTCCCTGTGTCTCGATTGCTGAAACCGGAGAGATTTTGTCCACAGGATCAATGCCTGTTCGTAAAGCAGCCCGTGCTTCTCCCTGACGGACAACACTACAGAAATGCAAGGGGCGATAGTTTGCTCTCCAAAACATAAATACAGCATTCAGACGGGGGGGATCCAGCTTGATACTCATTTCTAACAGTGGTATCTAACTGCACCAGAGAAGAAAACCCTCCCACAGTCCTAGGAGTTGCACATGCCTTCAGGGACACTGAAAGTAATTCAGGTCAAAAATGTAGGTTGTTTTATTTAGCAGACAAAGAGGTGGGGAAAGGAAAGGAGGAGAGGGAAGGAGGAAACAGGCCGTTGCAAAAATACGCACTCCATAAACGGCTTTTCAGGATTTCCCCTCAGATTTAGGTGAAATGGAGCTAAGTGTCGATGTTTCCCCACAGGCCAGTGATGTGCCAGCTCTGCTGTGAGGCTTGGGCTGCTGCCGAGGGGGGCCGGGGCAGCCATTTTGTACGGTGTTGTATGGAGGGGCTGCCTGCTCCTCCTGGCCACGGCCTGGGGGGCACGACAGGATGGTGGGAAGTGGACCCAGCACGAAGCCACCCGAGTGTGGGCTCTCTGCAGAGCGTGTGGGGCTGGAGCGCTTCCAGGAGATTTCATGGCAAATTGTGTGCTGCAAGGAGATGCGTCCCCTTAGGAGTGTGGGGAGGCTGTGGGCTCTGCTGCTGCCTGTTGAGGACAGCCAGCAAAGCAAACTGTGTCATGAATCATGCAGGAAAACTGAAGGTTTCTATTACCTGCAGTGCTCCATGAGAGAGAGGGGGAGAGTGTGAAAACGGCAAGCAGCCTCCAGGAAGTGAAATAAAACCTCTACAGTGTGGCCTTTGGCATCATACCCCCTCAGAAAAATCCGTAAGCAAATTAGGGTTGTGTAAGCCTTAGCGCTGAACTGAGAAAGCTGCCAGGACCACGTCCTGTTGCTTTGGAAAGCGTTGGCCCCCTCAGCAGGGCTGACGTGCAGCGCCTGTTGGCGAGGAGGCAGGAGAAGCACAGAGGAGGCACCAGGCTGGAGATGAAATGAGAGGAAGGCCTAGGTGAAGGAGAAAAGTGTTGGCTGCAGCCAGCCCCACTTTGAGATCCTGTTTTGCTTTTCTTTTCAAGTAGTCCCAAAGCTGCTTTGTACCTTCCCACCATCCTTAAAAACTCCTGGACATGAGAGCTTCAGCCCCCTCCACTGCTTTCCTCCCTCCCCTTGGCCCCCACAGAAATGCGCTTGCAGCGCTGCGCCATCAGAGAGCCATTAATTTTGAGGTCTGGTTTTAAAATCAGTCTTGGAACAAGAGATACGATGGCAGGCAGGCGTGAAGTCGTAACCAGCTCATAGAGGGAATGCGGAAACCTGACATCTTCAGCAATTCCCCAGGCAGAGCGGGGCATGACCTGCGCGGCGTGGACCACAGCCCCGGCTCCCATACAGGCTGCAGAGTGTCGGCTGACCCATGACAGTGACAAAAGACCACAGAGAAAAAATGGGTGGTGTTTGGATCTCATAATTCAATACAAGACCAATTCTGTCATTTAAGAAACATTTATTAAGAAAAAAAAAAAAAAAAAAAAAAGAAGAAGAAGAAGAAGAAAGGATGATGATGTACCATTTATCACAAGAAGACAGTGATGTGCTGCCATATCCCTGGGCAAAGGTTACAATAGAGGATGGTGCTGTCTAAGTTAAGGTAGTGAGCTAGCATCTGTTACCATCCCAATTTTAATCTCTCCTCCTTAAAAATCTACATGCAAAAATGGGAAATTAAATGCAACACTGATAAAGGAGGTCTGGTTCTGTGGTGGAGTTTTTGGTCAGATTTGAAGTAAATGAAATCTAACACCTTAAAAATAGCAGTTTTCAGCAAAGCCCAAGCAGTCTCTGTGATTTCTTTTCTACTTTGCAACCAGAAAGACAAACAGGGGAGAGAGGAGGAGCAGGAGAGAGAGATTAAAACAGCTTTAATTTTAAGACTCATCTCATCAAGAGGTAGTATGTGACACCAAAAATTAGTCCAATTAAAAATGTTTATAACCTAAAGTTGCTTAATTATCACCTTTAGAAGTTTCCTGATGTTTTCCCCACCAACTTCCCCTCTCCTGATGAGCACAGGCACCCTGTCTGAGCTGCCACAGAGGAGCAGTGGTGGCAGGGCCAGGTTAGGGATGCTCTGGCTGTAACCTGAACCAGGACCTCAGTCCCACGGGAAGCCATCAACTTCTTGCGAAACCTTGCTGATGGGGGGGCTTGAGGCACCACCAGAACTAAACAGTCACAGAGAAGAGTTTAGGGAAGCAAAGTTACCGACAGAGGTAACATAGTAGGATTTTGGTGCCAGTGCTTTTCGAAAGGTGCAAGCTGTAGGGCTGTGGCAGGTGAGCCCCCCCAGCACAGGCGCTGGCTGGAGGACTCCCCATTCACAGCCTCCACTCTGTGAGCAAAGGGAAAAGAGCAAAATCCAACTTGCTTTGTCACCCTGGGCTAAGTGGCCCTACCATGCATTCAGGGGCTTCCTCCCAGGCCCCCCACACTGGCGCTGACTTCCTCCTTTAAGCAATGCTTCCTCCTTTAAACAATGCTTTCTGCCAGCACCCTGGCACTGCTGGCACCATGGGGCTGGCCGCAGGCTCTGCATCCCACAGGCAGCACCCATGCCACTCTGGCCCCAGGTTTTCCCCACATGCAGGTAGCTGGAGAAGGGGCAGAAGCCTTCCTCCACCCCCTCCCATCTATTTTACAGCACAGAGAACACAACAAATTAGAGAGAGGATAAGATACGGCTCATTAGGACTTCACATCCTGCTTCCTGAAACTCAACCCCAAAATGATGCCTTCCCCAGCCACTACCTGAGCCAGCACGAGACACTGAACAGACACCGGCTGGGGATCACCGGAGCAGGAACCCTGCTGAACATCCTTACTGAGCCTCCGTGATCCTGTTGCCATGGGAATACATTCATTGCTTCCAGAGGAGTTTGGGGAGCACGGAGGCTCAGGAAAACAACACAGAGAAACACTTACTCTGATGTGCCAACGCCAGTTTTGAAGATGTAGAGTGAGAACTAATGCCTCATCTTCCTGACTGAATGCCCACAAAAAGCAAGATCAGGAGTTAGTTGGTAAAAAACAGCCCTGCTGGATCAAAAGAAAGGCCGCTCCTGTCACTCTCTTTTAAACATCATTTGGCCCCATATATAGATTGCGTCATGCACACAGGATTCGTGAGTTGTGTTCTGAGGTGTTAAAAATAATAAACAATATTCTACTCATTCATCACAAATTTCTGTTTATAGGCTATACCTACACAAGTTATAGTGCCAGACCATTAGACATCAAAGACTCCACAGTGCAGGCATCCTACAAAGGAGTAGTCAACAGGATTTTTCTAGGAGTTCATTTCACTATTCCAACAATAATAATGACTTTTACATAGTGCCTTTGATCCAGATTGCTGAAGCACTTTGTTCTCTGATTGAGAAATTACACATAAAATAAGATTCAATTTGCCCATCATTGGCACAGACGGGGAGAGTGAGCCTCTAATAACATTCAGCAGCTCAAACAACAGTTTATCCACATAAAAATCAAAGGGATATGTAAAGTTTAGGGAATTAAATGTATGGTTGCCTTGAAGGGGATTTTGCTAGAATAAGTGGAGCTAACGGTGCTAACAGTGTGAAAAATGATATAGGATCTTAAATAATGCGGGGTAACTAGGGCATCACTGCAAGTGTACCTGTAAAGAAGGTACCTCTGGTGGAAAAGAGCTTCAGTACCCACCTTGGGTGACTTCGGCAGGGTTCCCAGCAGCAACATGCCCGTAGAGGAGGCCAGGGCAGCACCAGTGAGACATCGGCCCTGCTGCCTGGAATTCCTCCCCGAGTTGCCTCCAGAAGCAAGGGACAAGGGAAGGTGGAAGAGAGCATTAAAACTACGCTGACAAGGAGCAACCAAAAATCAAGGCAACAAAATATTCCCAAATAAAGTAATTACAGGATCTGTAGCGCAATACATATGAACTGCAGATCTTTATGATTATTACTGAGCCTTCAGATCTCCTGGAGATCACAGATAAGGCAATATTCACTTAGGAGGCTGAAGGGTTACAGTGGCTTCTGACAACCAACCCCAGGACTGTCATGTAACCTCACAGCTTTATATTTCCCCCACATTAATCCTTGGCCATTAGTGACAAATTAGCACATCCTGGGCTCAGAGCAGGGATATAAAATAAAAAAAACTCGAGAGAAAAGGAATGAGTTAGTTCTCAGCAGAGAGGCAGCCTGACATCCTCAAGGAGTCACAAGGCAGAGAGTAAAGACTTTGGCCTTCCTGATAATCACATCATGACCAAGACAGCTCCTTTGATGGGTCCTTCTGAAATATAAATTGACTTAATCACTTATGATCTTGGGAAACAAGTGACATTAGAGTGCTTTGACTGTGACACAGTCACAGGGGGTAAAGGCTATGTCTGTGTTAGCAAGTAGAGCAGCACAAGAGTAGCACCGGTGTGCTTTCAGGAGCTTTTACTTGTGGCTGGCTCCAGCTTGGCGTCACGGCCTGGGCACTCACTGCTGGCTGAAGCACCTCAGATGCTCACCTGCATCTCCTCCCACCACAGCAGCACCTGAAGGGGAGCCCAGCTTGCACACCCTCCTCCACGGCATAAATCATCGAGCTGCCACAACATGGCATGGCCAGGACATTTGTTTCTTCCACCCAAATGAGAATGCTAGTGAGAGGCAACTTAACTGTGCAGGCTCCATCCTCTTGAGAGCAGCTGACAACTACCTCTGCCCTGCCTCCCCGGCCCCAGCGTCACTCCTGCCCCTCCTAAAAACCAGGTTCCTGCATTGCCTACCTTCTCTGGCTGGCTGCTAGGCTTAATCTTTCACAGGCATCAAAGGAGCAGAGCGGCAGTGTCTAAGGTTTGCCCAGGGGAACAAAAATCCCAGGACAGACTCGTGGCAAAGCATAGAGCTAAGTCTGTCTCTCTCAGCTGTGCATCAGTGAGGATGTGGTCCCTGGTTCCAGACCAGTGTGAAGCACTATAACACACAGACCACGAGCCATGCCTCGCAGCAGCAGGGTTTTCCTCAGGCGTTTGGCCTTAAGCCTCTGTAAATACCATCGGTGCAAATAGGAGCTATACTTCGGGTTTAAACCAGCCAAGCTGCACTGAAAAAAAACCCTTTGCTGCAAGATTTGAGAGATTACCAGTCTGCAGGCCAAATAATAGCTCCTATTTTGCTGTTCTCGGTTCTTCTCTTCTGGAAGTGGTTAACTTCAGGATGAGGCAAAGGGGATTGTCAACCCCTTCGACTCTCCCTGCTGACAGTCTTAGCATTCAGCCAGTGTACCTCTGTCACAAGCCCGCACTGCCTCCCAAAGAGCCTAGAGTGCTTGTTGTCCCCTTCCCAGCTGCCAAAACCCTCCAGCTGCCTCTTAATTACCCCAATAATGTGGCTCTGCATATCCAATACACAGTTCTGCCACACACTAAAAAATTAAGGACACAACATAAAGGAATATCAAATTAAGGAGCACAAGGGGTGCTGGAGCAACTGCATTGCTAATTTTTCTGTTTAATTCACTGATAACAGCTATTTTTTGATCCAAAACTACTAGACAATTAAATGCCATACTTGAGCACAGCTGAATGTCAGGAATTCATTGTCTGAGGTCAGAGGAGATGGTTATGATCACCAAGTGTAACCCATTGCATAGGGGATACAGGGAACCTTCCCCAGTCATTTCTGAAGCAGCCCATTACTTCTCTGTGAGCTGCCACACATCTGGTAGGAAGTCCCCTCCCTCTTCTTGGCTGCAAGGCTGCAACGTCTGGAGAGTCTACCAGGATCTTGGAAAGTCATTTCTTTGGTTAGCTACCCTCTAGATCAGTCCCCTCTGCTCTCTCACCATGAGGAGTGCTTTTTGTGGGCCTCGTACACTCTTGCAGTTCCCCTCTGACTGCTTTCATTCAGCCAAGCTTACCTTGGGGTCTTTGCATAAAGCCCAGATCCTCCTCAAAGGGCTTCAGATCACCAGAGCAGCAAGTCAGTGCCCTTAGTATTGGACTGCCTGTGGCAATGGTGTGCTCTGGTGTGTAACCAGAGGAGAGATGTCCGTGCCACTCAACAATCTGCCCGTTCCCTAATTGCTTTGCTGCAGCTCTTCTGCCAGGTCGGTCAGGGTGGCTGGACGAAGGGGGACAGCCACTCGCTGGTGGGAGCTGGAAGCAGGCAGCGGGTACGTGTGGGTAACAGCTCCTGCTTGCCTCCAGCAGTTTCTTACAGGCATGGTGTGGGCCTTGTGCTCCCTCCTGCTCTGCTCGCTGCCAGCACGCGGGTATACCTGCTGGGCTGGAAGGTGCTGGCTCTTGCCGGTTGCTCAAAACATTTCCCCCTTCCACTTGAGTGCACAAAGGCAGGCTGCCAACGTGCACACAGCCCCTGGTGCATCCTGAAAAAAAAAAAAAAAAAAAAAAAAAAAAAAAAAAAAAGCAGGGTATTTTGCACATATTTCTTATTTTTTGGCACATCCAACTCTAGTGCCATACACAGTATGGAGAGGATGAAGAAAAGTGCAAAGGTGGTAATTAACAGGAGAACAAAAAGCCAAAGCCCAGACTGGAGGAATGACTCTAGAGGCTGGATGTTAGGCTGGCCAGGCACCTTGGGGAGAAGTTCCCGTCTGCCAGACCTGGTCACCCCTCCCTGCTTGTTTTCCTTCCTAGTTTCCGTGTGCCTTTTATCAAACCTGAAATTGCAAAAGGACCCCCATGGATAAAGTGGGGAACACAAGTTTCCATCCCCTGAGCCCCACAGACAAACACCGAGTGTCAGGTAAGGCACTGCTGACTCAGCCTCTCTGGTTCTGCTCATTCTGCACCAGAACAGGCCGAGAGCTGTTGTTTTCATAGCTTTTTAACCTTTTCCTTCCCAAAACAGTGTTTGTATTTATTTTGGCACTTTGAGTGTTTTGAGGAGAGGATTGATTTGGATTCGTTAAAGCGTTTTTCTCCCTTAATCCCATTAAGTCAGTCTCTAATTCTTTCCAGGGCTCCCTTCTGCAGAGCTATTTCCTCTTGGATTCATTTACTTTCTGTGGATTGGGGGAATTAATGAGGCGAATTCCGTTCTCATTTTCATCACTGTAAGCGCAAAACAACTTCAGTGGTTTCCTGGAACAGACCCAGATTTTACTGGTGTAAATGAGGTCAGGATTTGGCTTGCGGTGCTTAATTCTGCTAAGAGACAAAGAGAAAACAAGAAGTCTACACAGGTTGGGAAAGTCCAGTTGGAAGTGGGTGAAGCCCACAATTTCATTGACAGACTTGTTTTCTGCACTTTCCCATTGACAGGATTTGCTGAGCACCACAGATATTCACACACAGCCCAGCACACTGGTACAAGAGTGCAGGGAAATGAGTCCTGGGACAAAGAGAAACGCACAAATGTCTAAGGGTGGGCACAAAAGTTTAGTGCATACAAGCAGGGATAAAATTGAGAAAGACAAAGGAAGGAGGCATAACTAGCTCAGGACAGAAAGGTGAGCAGAAGAGCATTCCAGCTCTAAAGTGTTGGTCAGAGGAGGGCTAAGGAAAGCATTGGTCTGCCACCACTGCCAAGGAGCCCTGAGAAGGGGCTGCCCAGGTGGGGACCCCCCGAGGGGCACAGGGCTCCTTGCAGAGCAGCTCCCTGCCTGGCTGCAGAAAGGTGAAATGAGGAACAAGGCAGTTATTATGGCCAGTCAGCTTGATTTCGGTTCCTGGAAATGCACTGGAACAAATAATTAAACAAACTAATCATCAGCACCTAGGAAACAACAAAGAGAAGAGGAACAGCCAGCTCTGATTCGCCAGAAGCAAATCATGTCAAATTGACCTAATTTCATCCTGCAGCAGGGCTGGTGGATAGAGGCGAAGCAGGAGGTCTTACGTCTTGGCTTTGGTAAGGCCATTGGTACCGTCTCACCTCACGTTACCAGAAGCAAGCTAAGGAAACATCACCTAGAAGAGAGCACCTGAGGGCAGGAGGGCAAAGTTGGTTGGAAAACCGTGCTCAGAAATTAGTGGCATCGTCAAAATACAAGGAGGGGTTGGGTAGGGTTCAACAGGGGTCCAGCCTGCTCCAGTTTCATTCACAGCTTTTATTAACCACTGGGTGATGGAATAACAAGCAGGCTTATTAGCTATGCAGATGACACCAAGCTGAGATGAGCTGCAAGGATGTGAGAGAACAGGATTAGAATTAGAAATCATCCTGACATGCTAAATAAAAGGCCTGAAAAATAGGATGTAATTCAATAAGGAGGAAAGCAAAAGGGACAAAACAAGAGACAACCTGTCCGACAGATGTGGAGCAGCACAGCAACTCAGGAACCCAAAATGAACAAAAAAAAGGATCATTTTGTCACACACAAAGCCAGCAGCATACCAGGGCATACCAAGAAGAGCTGTGTCTGTAAAGCACAAGGTTGATCCTCCTGCTTTACCCAGCACTGTGCAATCTTTATCCACCCCAGGAGAATATGGAAGGAAGCAGGATCAGAGGTCTGGAGACACAGACTTCTGATGAAAGCTTTGCTGTACAGGGGTTGTTTACTCCAGTGAGGAGACCAGGGGAGACACAACAATTTTCAAGTATATCTCCATATGTTTTCAAACATATCTCCAGAGAAGGAAGGAATAAGCTGTTCTCCCAATATATCTGTTGTGAGGGAGGCAAGAAGCAATAGGCCTGAAGTGCAGCAAGAGAGATTAAGGTTAGACACTTGGAAGATGGGAAGACTAAAGAGCACTGAATGCCCAGGAAGGGCATGAGACCTCTGTCCTTGCTGGTATTTAAGAGCAGGCTGGAAATGTCAGGAATATTTCTGAAATCAACCTCTTGGGGTCCCTTCTAGCTGTGTTTTTCTCTGATTCTGTGATGAATGATGTTAAATGAATATAAATTACCCCACACAGGGACACTGACGTTCAGGCTCAGTGATGAATAGTGATCAACGACAAACTGTCACATTGCGGGGAGGCATCCAGTGGGTTTATTACTAGAAACTGGTGTTAGCTCAAGTTTTATTTACCATCTTCATTAATGATCTAGAAAAAGCATTAGACAGCATGTTTATTAAAACTGCAATTGATACTACATTGGGGAGGATGCAATCACAGGCAAGGAGTGGAATATAACACAAAAGGGCAAAAAAAAGAAAAGAAAAAAAAAAAGAGAGAGAAAGAAAAGGAGTGAAAGAAAGAAAGATGTGGGACATAGGGAGAAAATGCCCTAGATTGAAGGACACGCAGACTAATATGTCCAGGGAGGAAATATTCCAAAATTAAGACACCCTATGGGAGGAGGAGACCCAAATGCAGTAAAAGACTTTGCAGGGTTAGCACGCAGGAAATTGGACGTGAGTTTGCAATTTGTCACGTCAACAGCAAGAATCTCAGGACAATTTTGGGCTGCATGACATATCCTAGGGCAGAGAGATAAGAAACTGTCTCATCACTCTTGTGCAATCTTCCATTTTGGATACCCCCTGGCCAGAGTGACTGGCAGACCAGATCCAGGAGGAGCAGAGGAACCAGCAAGAATAATGGGAGGCTGAGCAGACTGGCTTAAAGGGAAAAAATATATAGGTAAACAGTGACAAGGTAACACCAGGTCCGTGCTTCTGAAGTGTAGATAAGCATGTCAGAAAAGGTGCCCTTTTTTCCAGGCATATTTATGACAGGAAAATCAGCCTGTGTATTGGTGTAAAGTATTTTATATTAGCATTGCTTGTTTCAGTTGGTTAAAAGCCAGTTTCAGGCTAATATATCTGTTTATCCATCAGCCGTAGCAGCGACAGACAATGGGAAAATATTATAGTCCAAATCATCCCAAAGATGTTGAGATAAATGAATGTTCTTTAGTGTGAGAAAATGTATAATTAAAACTAGGGATATAAAATAAAAAAAAGGTAAAAATGCAGCTAAAATTCAGGGCAGGATTCCTGAGCACTTTTTGTAGCAAGTCTCCCGACAGCTTCCCAAGAAGTCAGCAGGCACCTTGCAGCTAGAACTGGCACAGAGAGAAGGGGAAGAAACAAACTATGGAAAATATCCCGGCAGCAGGACAAGGAGCAGCCCCCCACAGCCTCCTGGGCTTGTGCATCTCTGGGTGGGCACCGGGACGGAGCTGCACAGGAGCCAAGGGATCACCCCCAGCACCTGCCTCAGCATTTGCAACCTCATGGATGACAGCCTGGGGGAAGGCTTTTTCCGCCACACTGCTGGAAAAAAAATAAATAATAATAATAAAAAATATTGGGTTTGCTTTGTGTGACTGCTCCAAAACCAATGCTGCCTGACCCTGAGCCCTCCCTAGGGCTGTCCCTGAGCAGGACGTAGGAGCAAGCACAGCACCCAGGGCCAGGTAGACATCTCTTCTTCCTCACTAGAAGAAGAGGTGCTATATTTGGGCTTCTGAAGAGGTGTTACTAACAAAAGAAAGAACAGATAAAAAGCTGGGCTTGACAGAGTCCTTTAGAGGTGAGATAAAGGTGAGTTTTTTTTTTTTGGTTTTTTTTTTTTTTTTTTTTTTTTTTTTTTTATCTAACATGGGATTTTGAGCCTTTTTGCTCTTTGTCCGGCTGGCTTTGGAAGCTGAGGTCTAGGAGCGCGATCGTGTTTGTCCCAGCTGATGCTGGAGCATGCAGGCTTTGAACAATGAGGCTTTGTTCCTCTGCCAAATGCAGCAATGCCCGCGCTGCTGCTTGAGAAGAAAGGAATAAACACATTAGGAAGTCACCAAAAATGAAATGATGGCTCACTTCAAGGAGCGCAGCAGCATACTGCAGAGGTGAATGAGCTTTGCCTGGCATAGGAGAGCACGGAGGAGTGCTATTCAGAAAGGCATCCCTTAGCTCCCCCCACACCAGCAGTATCACAGAGGAGGTGACCTTCAGATAAGTCCCTGGCATCAGCAGGTCCCTCAAACACTTTGTAGCTCCCAGGGCTTTCCCAGGAGGAGTTGGTGGGGCACCACGTGAGGATGCTCCCTGATTTTGAGGAGCAGCGATTGCCAAGCAGCAAGGTGGCTCCTTCCAGCAGAAAACCTGCATCAAGGCTGAGCAGAGAGGCCGACAGGCAGCCGCTGCCAGCTGCAGGAAGGCACGAGCCTGCGGCTTGATGAGGGGAAGGGGCTCAGCTCCTTGCTCGCAGCCCGTCAGTGACAGGGAGGGAGCAGGGAGGAAATTAATCCAGGAAGAAACTCAAGGGGAAAATAGGCAAGCGGAATAAGCACAGCAGGCTGGAAAAGTAAATTTACTGAACCTACGTCCTTGATTTTAATGGGGTCTCTAATAGCAGGGCTCGCCCGGCAGAATTTGTTATCTCCCAGAAAATGTGGGACTCTCACCGAGACGTTCCCCTTACTTGCTTGGCAATGGGAACCAAGGGACCATCGGCACGAACACAACAAATATAAAGCTGAGCAGATGTTACCTTAAACTCTTCCTCAGCTCACGAGGGAGGATTAAGTGATATGAAACCACGGGAGTGGCCCAGGTGGGAAAGATTACTTTGCTGGTGTATGAGCTCTTATTGGAGTTAGGGGAGAGGGATGGTGGTTGTGTGTGATATGCTGGGACCAATTATACTGAAAAACACGGAATACAGTGAGGAGGAAGATTAGGGGTGGGTGGGAAAGTGGATTAACCCTACACAGATGTGCTCGAGCTGAGCAAAGAAGAGAGAAGCAGTCTGATGGGAAGCAAGGAGACGCACAGGGTGACAAACACAGGGTTAGCCCAAGATTCATGTGAGCTCGTCCGAATGCATCTGAGGCCAGCAGCCACCGTGTGCCAGTGCTCAGGGTGTGGGAACAGCAGGAACAAAGGGTGGGCTCCTCGGCTCTCCGGTTCTCCTTCCTCATTTTGCAGAATTGCCACATGCTGAAATAGCAAATGGTGTATGAAATGAAAAATCGCTCCCCAACCAACGCATATAGATGATGCAGAGAGTATTTGGCCATTACTTCCTCGCAGTAATATTTATCTACATTAATGCTCCATTCAGAGGTAGCTGGAAATACCCAGAATGTGAGTGGCAAGGGGATAAGAGGAGAGGTCGGGGAGAAAGGCAAAGCGGCAAGGCAGGCACTTAAGGCAGCAGGCACAAAGCCTTTCCCGTATAAATCACCAGCTCAGTTCTGGCCCAGGTTATTAGCAGCTGTGAGGCAATGTTCTGGCACCCAGAGAGAAAGGGCTGCTTGCAAAGAGCAAACCCATTTAACACAGACTTGTGAGCACTCATCGCTATTTGGGGGCTACCTGGGGGTCCTGTGCAGAGGAAGCCGGTGGTCCCAAGGGGAAACGTCCCTGCGATGGCTTCAGCCCCTCCTGGAGAAGCCTTCTGGAGTTTAATAGAGAATGATATCCTCTCCTGCAGGGTCTTTACATTGCTCCCTCCAATTTTATAGGAAGTTATTGCTAGCCCAAAAATCCTACAAAAAAAAAAAAAAAAATACCAACTCATTTTTATTAAAGGCTGTAGGCTTTCTAGACATTGCTTTGGAGTGCTTTTGAGCTTCCTGGGAGGCTTCCCTCAGGATGGGGCTGCAAATCTATCCCCTTCCAGAGCACACCACCACTCCACACCCCGGTTTAAACCCAGGCCCTCTCCGCTCCTGGGCAGGGCTGGTGCTCGCTGCTGCAGGCTCCCTCCCAGGCCGACGCAGCAGGCTGCTCAGAGCTCTGCCTGGCACAGAAGGGGCTGTCTGCCAGGGCAGAGCAACCGTTTGGAGACTGGGATCTGGAGATAAGCATAAAAATGAATCCTTTGCTTTCTTTTTTTCTTTAGAAAGGAAGGGTGACTGCCTCCTGTTAGAGGCCATGAACCTGATGGGGAGCAGGCACAGCAGCATGAGGTGGGTTGTGCAATACCTGTGCCTGCTCGCCATGTGCCTCTGCCACCTCGCACCCTGCTCTCACCTGGCAACAAGGACAGAGAGCTCGAGATTACAAAGGCACAGCAACAGAGAGCAAATACCAGGTTCATTTCCAGTTTGTGAGATGTTTCATGTGAGCTCCTGCATGAAGGGTTGGGTAAACTCAAGCCTCCTGCGAGCAGCATGCCCAGAGTTTGCAACCCCTGCACATAGGACTGAATTTCATAAGGTGCTGGCCAAGCCCAGCACCCTCGATTAGCAGAGAGTGTTTAGTAGTGCTGACTCACGGATGTCTGCATCGAGGGCTGCGTACAGAGAGGTCGTCCTGAACCTGGGGGAGAGCAGATGAACCCACCTCAGTGCCTCTTGCAAGTCCTTCTAGCCTTGCACAAAAGTGCCAGCTTGCAAGATGGACCCAAACGCCAAAGTCAGGAGAAGAGGCAAACAAAGTACAGTCAGTCAAGGACATGATTGGGCCCGGCACTAGCAAAAAGGGCTACATGGGAGCTCAGAGCCGCTTATAAAGTAAGATAAAATACCTTACACTCAGGCAGCTAGAAACCAAGGGATCATACAGTCCTACAAGATGTGCTCAGTGTGTTCCTTTTGTCTCCTCTTACACACATTTTTACCTCCCCATCACCAGAACAAAGCAACTGGAAATTGCTGATAACTACCTTTGTCCTCCTAAGACTTCTTTGGCACTCTTATCTCTTTGGCTTTGTAGGAGACTGTGGGTCAGACCTGACCTTCAGATACCAGGGAGTCAAGAGGAACTGCAAATATTCATCCGAGGACAGCTTTTGGCTCTCTGCCTGTCTGAAGCACTTTGTGTTGTCTCGGAGTGATAACGCACTTACAAGACACCATGATACATTTCAGGGTAACGCTAAAGATGTGATCCACAGAAAATTAGCTATCAAAAATATCGACTGGGAGGTCTGGAAAATTCATCTACTTTCTGACCAGGGCTTTCAGACAAGCAGGAGCTCTAAAATGGCTGGTGCCAAAGCCCACACAAACTCTACCTCATGCTGGACAGGACGGGGGAAGTATTAGCTAGAAGTAGCTGACAGGACCCACCAGACAAAGCACAAAGTCTGGGATAATGCTGCTGAACTTGCGGTTATTCCTCCCGTGCTAACCTGGGAGACAGCACTGACCTTCTGGTTACCTCCCGTCAATCCCACAGCCTTTTAGGAATTCCTTTGACTGATAATTTGTTACGTGCCATTGCTATAAAGAAACATCTGGCATTTGCTACAGGAATTCAACTAAAATGGAACCTAAAGTAAGGGGTCTGAATTTGTGTGTGTGTGCTTTCCAGGTCATGCACATGAGCAGTGTAATTGTGTAGCATCACATCCAAAACTCACTTGCACACACACACCATTAATTCTGCAGGAGTGCCACAGACAAGTGTGCCTGTCTGCAAGAGGCAACAGAAACCACTAGGAGCAAATTCAGACTTTTCACAAAGCCAGTGCTGAGGACAATTCACATGTATTCAGCTAAAATCACTCAGTGGGAATCCCCGACTGTACACAGGGCTTGCGAGCCTGGTCCTAGTGCTGTGCTTTGCCCTGCCACTGCTCTGCCGGTCCTGCAGCATGGTTTGTGGGTTTCTGTCCTGGCAAAGTGTCATGGCAGAAACATACTTTATCTGCTTCAAGACTCTTAATCAAGCCTTTTTTTTGGAACAAATATCCCTGTGCAATGTGTAACTCTTTCTCCACTAAACTGATGAAAACTGCTGAGACTACTTAGACTGCATCTCCACACCTTTGCCCTGGAAAATCTTCAAATGCTCTTCACTGAGAATGCCTTTATTTAAACCCAAGGAGAAAATAATTTTCAGAGATTCCACAAGTACTAGAATTTATGAGGTCTCTTCCACACCCAAAGTATGACTTCAAAATTTTACTGGAGCTCAGTGAATGGGGAGCTTGTTAAGGAAAGCTAGATAATAAAACGTTAGCACTTGATTCGGTCCTCGCCCTTCCAAAGGCTTCTAAAATATTCTTAGCCCCAGATTTTCCTTTCAGGTTAACGGGAGATGATTTGGACATGCTTCAGGTTGGACAGGGAGAGCAGTACATGTGGCCAAGCCTTTTCCTCCTGGAGGACACCCTGCTGTCCTCCAGCCCCAAGCCTGGGAGCTGCGGTCGGGGACACTGGGTTTGAATCATAAAGAGGACATCACAGCGTTTGTGCTGCACAGTTGCTTTTATTTTGCACTTTGGTCAGCTTGGGCACTGAGGGGAAAGGAGTGAGAGAGATTAAGAAGCACATGCTGCCATCACCCCTAGCCTCCCAGCGGGCTGCAGCCCAGGCAGGGTAGGCTCTGGCCTCAAAGCCTGTGGACCTGTGCCTTTGGACTCCTCGACTCTGAGAGATCACTGAACAGCACAGCCCCCTCTTTGTTTTGGCCGTTGAAATCCCTATAAACAGAGCGCTTGTTCTTTCTTGTTTAAGGTCCTTTGTGGTTTCATGAAAACGCCGGATGCTGCAGAATGCTGAGGCATGAAAGGTTCCTCTCTTTATCCTGTCCTCCCCATCCAGCAACCACACTAAAAAGAAACCACCGAATAAAGTGCTTGCAAATACCTGGCCCGACAGTCCCGCTGGTGGAAAGCTCTCCAGTTATTCACAGACCGATCCCGGGCAGCAGCTGTGCAACTTTCCCAGCTTCGCCCTTGCCAGTACTCGCGGAGGCTGACCCGAAGGGGCCACCTCGCTGTCAGCTTTCCCCCCTCACCCCATCCCTTGGCAGCGTGGGGAGCTCTGCCTGACAAGCCTAACACCAGGGGCTTTGCAGGAGGGGGACACAGTGGCAAAGCTGTGCGGGCAAGGGCTGGAGCACGGCGTGCAGCACCCCGTGTCGGGCAGGAGGCAAGTCATCGCCTTCTGGAAATCATCGCCAAGCCAACGCTGCAAGCAGCTCTGTGGGCGAGGGTAAAGCCTTTTCATCGCTGAAACCTTAGGTTCCTGTTTACCAAACATTTGTTCACTCTTTATACGTTTGAGTGAATGAGGAAATGAACCGCAAAGGCTGGGCACAAATGCCTAAACCCTGCTTAAGCATGTAAATCGCCCTCATGCAACTTTCCGAGCTTACTTCAGGGTGGAGAAACAAATCCCTCTCCTCAGATTTGTTGCTCCTGCCCCTTCCCGGTTCGCCACGAGCCACCATAGGCACAGCCAGGCCTCAATGGCAGCATGGTGTGGCAGCCCCGCTGCTGCTCCCAGGGACATGGAGGCACGTCGCTGGCAGAGCTGTGCCCTCCCTTTCCTTGGGGTTCCCGCTGTCAGACAGCCCCTATGTGCGGCTCCCACCCCACTGGAGCACCTAAGGGAGAAAGAAGACCTAAATTGCCCAGGGAGGCTGTGGAGTCTCCTTCTCTGAAGATATTCAAGGCCCATCTGGAGGCCTACCTGGGCAGCCTGCTCTAGGGAACATGCTTTGGCAGGGGGATTGGACCCGATGATCTCTTGAGGTCCCTTCCTATCCCTACAATTTTGTGGTTCTGTAAATTCTCCTCTCCACCCTCCACTTCTCCAGCCCCACGTGGCTCTGGAAGGTGGGAGGTGTGGGAGACGGTCTTCAAAAGGCTGATCACACGCAGCTCCCACTTTCCCTTCCCACCTGCCTCTCTCCTGGGGGGCTGGAGCAGATTCCTGTTGCTCTCAGAGATGTTTCTCCCCCATCTACACACACGATGTTTTCTTCCCTCTCTTTGCTGTGTGCAACTCAGCCTGCTGTTATAATTCGGGATGGGTGATCTAACGTGCTATTAAAATTCAGGATGGCTCTCGATAGTCCTTGGATCCATCAGTGGACAGGTAATGATCTTGATAGTTAGATTCATTATTTATTTTCTGCTTTCTCACTTCTCATATCACACTGTCGTTGTACTTGGGAGACACTGAAGACTGAAGTCCTTTGGGCTTTGTAGCATACCTCTAAGCACAGGAGTTTAAATTGTGCTGGAGATTGGCAGACACCCAACATGGTGTCTGTGAATTTCATAGACATGGAAACCAATTTTCATTGGTTTCAGTGGGGATAAAAAGCCAGAATGTCTTCAGGTGTTTGAAGCGTATCTCCAGGTTGAGGTAGGCCTGGTACAAGCATGATGAAATGTGCCCTGAAAAGGAGTTACAATCTGAGTTTCAGGGTAAGGTGCAACATACGACTGAGCAGACAAGAGGCAGAAAGTGGCAGAACAATGAAACAAAACCTCGCTGCACACTAGGCTATGCTTTCAATTCACTGCCTGCCTGCTTTATCACGCCGCAAGACTCAGACATGTGTCTCAAAAATATTAATGCACCTTTCTTAGCTTTGGCTTCCTACTGCTTGTGCCTGCCAGAGCCGTTTGTATCAAGGAAGTGTCACTGGATTGAGCCATCTCCTAAATTTTGTACTAGCCAGGAATTTATATACCACCAGAAGGCCATTTCCAACATCACTGCCTATTCTAAACAGCTTCCCTGACACAAACAAAAACTGCAGGAACAAATTCAGAGGCAGATACGTACACTGCAAACACTAGGCACCTGCGTGTGACACAACTTAGCTGCCCCCACTACACACACACATCAAAACGTGCCTTGCCTCTTGCTGGCCCTGGAGCAGGACTGCTGTATTACAAGCGTGTGCTGTGCCCGACTGGTCACGAGAGAGCCAGAGTGCTTCACAGTGAGAGCTAGGAAATGACAACGCTGCTTTTTAATGCGAGCGCATACAAATGTGGGAACTACCCTCAGAGAAACACATCCCTTCCCAGCACTGGGGAGAGCAAAGCAGTTGTAGTGATCAGTGGAGAGATGTGACAACCCACTCATGGCTCATGATGTCTGGTTATGTGGGAAGAATCCCCCCACACACAAGGCAGCTGGCATGGCTTAGCTCATGCTTGCTTGGGTTGGAGTACGAGCAAGGCCCAGCATTAGCAGCTCACAGAGTATTCCCCAGACATAATCACAGGTGTGCCCTAATGTTAAAAATAATCAGGGTTGTCCACATCCACTTCCACGACCTCCAACTCACTGCGAGCCTGCCACTGCAGTGCTCCCCAGCCCAGGATGAAGGTGAACAGGCACTTGGTGGAAGGGAGTGCTACAGCAGAGGCTCTGTCATGGTGATTTCCCTAGACCTACCCACAAATATCCATTAGAAAAAAAAAAAAAAAAAAAAAAAAAAAAAAACCTGCAAGGCTGACACTGCTAGCATGTATCTCAGTTCACAGTGCATATTCATTCCCCAGCCTGTGCTGAAGGCCTTTGAAGCCATGAGCGTTCCCCAGCACAGTTACTGCCTCCTTGCGTTGTTTTATTTTAGAAAGGGTTGCCCTGTAGAAGAAGAAGCAACTTTAGGAGGTGTGTAACTAACAGGTCACTTGGCTAAGTAGACCAAACCCGCTGTCCTGTAGTAGTGTCTCTTGCATTTCAATTAAATCTATAATCATTTAATATTATATAACATTAATAAAATGGCTTCAGAAACTTCTAGGCTGAGTAAGGCTGTTGAATTAAGAATACAGGACGACCTGACACTGTCTTTGAAAAAAAAATAAAATTAAATAAAATTAAAAAAAATGGAGCACCCAAGGGCTCAGTCTGGCTTCACAGAGACACAGCATTTCTCCGAAACGGCTCTGAGCTGAATAAGCATTCTGGGTATTAATATTCAAAGCAGGGCATCGCATATGGCTTATGAAACACCTCTTCATGTGAATTAAAGACCTGTTCTCAAGGCAGCAAGCTTCCACTACAACTGGAGCCACCAGGCGCCAACTTCATTATCATAGCACACTTACTGGAGGAAAAAATTGGAAGGCTTCCCTTTCTATTAGCCTCCCTCACTAACCATTAAGATTCAGCCTCATACCTGACTTCAGTAACAACGAGTCCCAAAAGAATGAATCTAGACTTCAGAGCAGCACAGCCAGCCTGAGCGACCTCTGGCTCAAGGTGAGAAACCCACATGGGATTAGCCCAGGCTGCAACCAACTAAAAACATTAAGGGCTGTGCTTAGAGAGCTGTGCTGTTGTTTCCCTTGTCCAGCGAGGACAGCGGTGGCTTTCTGAGAGCCGTGCTAGCTGACCTGCTTTGTACCCCGTGCTCCTGTTTACCCACAGAGACTGCTGCACAGTTCCCAGGCATGTCCAGCTGACCAGGGCAAGGTGCTGCTGTCCTGCTGGCATTCCCAGCACTCAGGCAGGATTGTACACACTGTGGACCTAATTGTACTTAGAGAAGGAACTCGGTGAAGGGCAATGAAACCTTCTGTGGACTTTTTCTATGTATCACTTAAAATCAGAGTTTTGCTTCTGGTCTAACACATTTATAAGTGCATGTGCACATAACACACACACAGAAGGTTGATTTAGGAACAGTTCTCTGTCACAGTAAAGCTTCATCTAACACTGTAGAGCAATGTCATCCATCCACGTCTTGCCTGTGAAAAGCAAATTCCTCTTGTCACCGTGGTACCGCTCAATATGCAAGAAGAGATGCAGGGCACCTCTTTGCCCAGCATGCAGCTCCTCCGCTCATCAGCTCTGACTGCACTCCAAAGGAAAAGCAGAGGTTTTGGTCTGTGCCAGTGTATCCGCCCCTATTTTCAGAAAACATTTCCCTAAGTAGGCCAAAAATGTCTCTTAAAGCTTGAGCTTTAGAGGATACATTTGTAAGGCAAGGCACACACGAATGGGGTGACCAGCTGTTCTACTTTTGGAGGTGCTGTCCTAGTTCTCAGGAAGCCAATCTGCATTGCACCTCCCATAGAGGAGAGAGGCCAAACGTCCTACTTTCTGTTCTTGGTAGCCTCTTTGTCCTATCATGAGAAGGCAAGGTGTGTGACAGCACACATGAGAAAGAAAAAACCCTCCCCACGATGTGCCCGCACAGAAGGCGAGTGGAGCTGCGAAAGGCCCCATCCCTTCCAGGCTATGTTTCAGGATCCTCCTGTTTCAGATCAGGCTCTTGCCTTGCAGCTATGTCAAGGTGCAGCAAGCACTAATAAAATTAGGTTTCCACGTCCTCTGATGTCACCTGCACTCTGAAACCTCACCTTGTTAACACAGGCAGTTCACCGCTCGGTCTCAGCTAGTATGAGCGTATTATCACTTTGCTCTGATTCAGCAAGACAACTACATTTACACTTCAGCTTGTGCCTGTTCGATAGGGCAACAAAGGACACTCCTAAAGCTGTTTTTAACCTTATTAGGCATGCACTAAAACTTAAGTATGCATTTAAGTGCTAGGCCAGACTCATGCCATGATTAAAAAAAAAGCCTAGTGTTCAGAGGACTAAGCTTTGAACCAAGCACATTTTTAATCATAAACTTCAGAAAACTCTTTAAATATAAAGAGTTTCTCCTGGAAATGTTTGGCAAGCATAAAAGTGATATGTGTTGTAAAGCCCCTGCTCCCGAGCAGAGGTAGCAGCAGCCACCTGACAACCCAGGCCTCAGTGAGGCGATGGATGAGCACGGCTCCTCTCCGCGTTGTCTGCATTAAGCTTTACCCAGCCAATGTGCACTGAATTAGACGAGCAGCCCTAAATTAGAAGCACCACCCACTTCTCCTGCAGCATTTACTGTCAGCCTCAATTGTCTTTTGCTCCCCGGAAAGGCAGCCTGGGAAAGAAGCCTGGGTGAGCTTCACGTTTGCTTAGGTGACCTCAGCGCCAGGTCCACTCTGTCAGAGATGCAGCCAGAGGTGACAGGGTGTGAGACCGGGCACGTAATCCTCCAGACATCCACCGCCATCAGCAGAAGCAGTAGTGAGGGCAGTACGTGGGCATCTCAGGCCTGGCTCAGCCCTTCGGGGCTGGCCATCTCCGCTTGCATCGTTTCACACAAGGCACACAACTCTCTCCCCCACGGTATCCTGTTCCCACAGGGACGGTGACCATGTTCACACAAGTCCCTCTAAAACCTGAAGTCCAAATGCTGCCTGGCCGAGTTTCCTGATCTGTTGTGGGTTTCATCTCAGCAGACAGAGAAAGCTGACCCGACAGATCTGTTCTTTCGCACCCTCAGTTTCGCACCTCTCTTTCACAAGCTGCTTTGCATTTCTCTCTGCTCTGCAGTTTCAAACTCTGTAAACTTTGACCAGAAGTTTGATCATAAGGTGGCAGGGATTTGGGGGCAGAAAGAAGAGCCTACCCTCCCTTCTTGCTTCAACGCACCAGCTCTGTCCCTCGGTATCAATTACTGGCTTTTATAGAAAACAGGTAATGCACTTTGAAAGAAGACACGTTGCCTTCCACGTTTTGACATTTGGGTTTTAGTTGAAGCATAATTAAACTTCTCAGAAATAAGGGATTTGAAAATGCAATCTTACCGCTTACAGTCTGGGGGGAAAAAAACCCTGCATTCGCTTCTCAGAGCAGACTTGCCCTGTTCTTCACGTTCTGCACAGGCAGTAACAGTGGGGTGAGCCATCCCATAGCTGTGGCTGTGAATAGAAACATCAGCATTTGACACTGGGTGAGCTTCTGATGCTTTACTAGGAATCCCACCCCAGCAAGTCACTGGCTCTGTGCATGCCCTGGACCGGAGTGGGAAGCAGGGGAATGCACTGGACACAAAACCCTCTGGAGGGGAGACGTTTTCAGGTCAGCTTGGTGGCCCTCCAGCTGACTGCAACACATTCTTCACCAAGCACATCTGCAGGTTCTTCAAAGCATCTGCTAGGACTCCTCATAAAATGCCTTTGCATTTCCTAGTGACCCGGGATTTCCTCAAACAGCCAGAATATTAATGTGAAAGGGAGCAAACAAGCACCCATTAGCACCATCAGAGGGGCAAACAGAGCGGGACAAGATGTTAGGGTCAATTTTTCCAGCACTCAGCAGAGCCACGCGTCTGTGGGAATTCAGTGGGTAGAGTTGGATACCTGGCTCCTACGAGGAGAAAAAAGTACGCCCAGCAATTCAGCCTTTGCACCAAAAGGACAGAATAATAAGCATTTTTGTGTGTGAAAGAAGACAGGGAAGCAGCCCGTGCACCCCTGCCTTGCTGCAGGAGGAATGCTCGGTGCTGCTGGCAGCCACTGAAATTTGGGTGATGGGCCAGAGGGGAGGGATGCACGGAGCCAACCAAGGGGAATGCAGGATAGTCTCCCAGGCAGCTGGGAGATAACAGGGCACCCACCCTGCGCCAGGAGCAGCTGCTGCCGGCGGTCACGTTGTCAGGACGAGCCCTGGCGAGCAGGGCTATTATTTGCTTCAGAGGATGCATTTTTGGCACCGGGTGTGTGATGTGCCACTGTCACCCCTCGTGACAACTCTGTAATCTCTTCTTCCCCTTCAGTGTTACTGTCCCAGTTTCCAAGAAGCAGACAAGAAGGATTTGCTTCTGGAGCAGGATAATTCCTCCCGAGGAAACAAATGACTGGAGACAGACGCGGGAAATTCTTCACTTGTCTATTTTTATTTACAGCGCAGTTCCTGTTATTACCTTGAACCAAAATAGCACACGAGCAAGGCTGAGGCCAAGTTTCCTTCGCCTTTCTCCAGGAGAGGGTCGAAGCCAGCCCTGGCCGCAGCCCCCAGCCTCCTCCCACATCCAGCACGGGCTGAGCGGGGCTGTCCTGGGGTCAGGTGCCAGCAGCGGCCCCGCACTGCGATCCTGCCCACTGGCATGTCCCTCCAGGCCAAGCAGCACTTACAGCTCTCAGCAAGTCCCGTCTGCACCTCGGGGTGCCAGCACTGCTGATAGCAGCGGAAGGCACCGGCGCTGGTGGCAGTGAGATGATTCTGACAGGCACATGCTGCCCCTGCAGTCCCCCAGCAGTAAAAAAAAAAAAAAGTAAATAAGGCACTATCTGCCTGTTACGAAGACAAAGAGCTGCCAACTACTGCTCCTCACTTCCTCCCCAGCAAGGACATACACGTAGGATCAAGCTTTTCAAAGCTCCTCCAAGAATTAAGCACCCTGCTCCTGTTGACCATCGATGGGACGTGCACACCCAGCTCCCCTGAGCTCCTCTGGAAATCTCCATCCTTTGATGTTGTTTCAAAGGCTTCAAAGCTACGGTTTGTCTCTTTGAGGCAGGAGGAAAAGGAGGTGGCAGCGTTAAAGCAATTCATCGCAAAGCCCTTTCCCTGTCCTAACAGGGCGTGGAGAATCACCACAGAGCATGGGGTGGCTCCACAGAGGGGGACCCCTCCCCAGCCACTCCAGCAGGCTGCCCGCCTCTCCCTGGCATTGCTGCTTACATGCAGCCCCATGGCAGAGCTGGCAGCACCCCACGACCGTCCTCACTCAGGGAGGGAGGAGATGGGACAGCAGAAGCTGGTGGAGGAGCCGGTACCTCGGCCTGGGCTTTGAAGGGCACGTGGCCAGGGAGGAACATCTCCTACCCATGGAGATCAAAGCGCTCAGCAAACAGCTTGAGCGCAAACACCACTCGTGCTCATCCCTGCCCCACGGCCAGCCTGCTGCCTTGCTCACGGTCAGAGGCAGGACCTGCTTCTCCAAGCCCTTTCTTCCCTGCACATCTCCCCACCTGCCTCTTTTCCCTGACACCAACCAGAAAACCCTCTTTGAAACATTTCAGCCTCGGAGGTAGCAAGCTGCTGCTGTGAGCTTTGCGAAAATATGCAGCTGAACAGGGTCTCTGCAAATCCTCCTTGTAAGGGAAAGAATTACCGTACCTTGCTGGGCATCGGAGAAGCCAGTCTTCAGCCTCTCTCTCTCTCTTATATGGAGATGCTGGGTTTTAATACATGCAAACTGTGAAGTTTTTTCCTGTGATTATGGTATCCATAGCAGTGCTGGTGCGAGTGGATTCTCCGAGGTCTAGTAAGATGTGCTCATTTTCCTCAGTATTACAAGAATGCACTTAAAGTCAGCCCTCAGCACCGTGACAGCCGTATAAATCCACGGGAGAAAAAAAAAAAAGTCTTAAATTGTTCCACTACTCACTGAACACCTTTTAACCTCCAAAACAGACCAGACAACCAAAATGAAAAGTTATGTTTTGTAGTTTGCCTGGGGAGGGGAGAGACAGAGAGCTGGGGGCATCGTAAAATTTGCCAAATGTAATGTGAATTGCTACAAAAAGT
The DNA here is from genome assembly GCF_964035555.1 of Netta rufina. Lineage (NCBI taxonomy): Eukaryota > Metazoa > Chordata > Aves > Anseriformes > Anatidae > Netta > Netta rufina. Next base: position 26,585,352 of record NC_140125.1, read on the forward strand.
GCTGTAGGATAGACCAGAACATCACAACGCTGCCTCCTTTTCTCCCTTTGGAAATACTTTGTGTTTATTACTTATTTCAATTTAGAGAGTAAAAAGATACCCGCGAGAAGCTCCGGGTACCCCAAGCACAAAATCAACACCAGAACCGTCCCCCTGCCAGGCGCAGCGCTTCATCCATCCGTCTGTCTGTCTGTCCACCCGTCCCACCGCACAGCTGCCGACTGGCCCCGGGGACGGTCTCAGGAGCGGCGTCGGCGGCTGCCTGGGGCTCATCCCCTGACCTTCCCTCCCGCTCCGTGCCGTGATGTCATTCTTGCAAAGCGCAGAGCAGGCGCCTGTTGCTGTTTCCATTGCGGCATCGCCGCCCGCGACGATAAGGATGATTTATTTTGATTACAGTACCCAGGCGCTCCAGTCAAACAGGCAGGCCCCCGGCATGCCAGATCCAGGGCAAAACAAGAAACGCTGAAGGTCACCTCCTCCCCGTGAACTTGCAGTCTGGGAGAGAGCCTGCACGAATACCTTAGAAACGTAAATATCATCCTAGGGCTTACTAATGACCTCCATGAATCAAGAGGGGGCCCTTGTTTACCTTACGAGAACTTCCTGAAATAGCACGGCAAACAGCAACGTTGCTGGTGTCTCCGGGGCCCATCAGTGCTCTGCCGTCCCCACGGTCCCACCTCTGCTCCCCCCTTCCTCCTTGGGCTCCCTGGGGCCTCGGCTGCACGGCACAGCCAGCTTTTATGCTTCCCCCATGCTGCGGGAGGGAGGAAAAAATCCTGCTAGAGAACTGGAAAGAGCTGATCAGGAGGCACTGCTGCCTCTCACAGCCTGCACGCAACACATCCACCAGGGTCACAGCTTCCACCAGGCCGGGACCAGCTGCAGCCCTGGCCCACGAGGTTCATTCACGGCACAGAAACCACACAAAAGGCAGTGGAAGGACTTGGGAAGTCCTCTCGGAGCAGGCAGAGTGGGATGGAGTGGGAACCTGGGGCTACGGGCAGGTGAAAGGGCACATGGCCTTCCATCACCCACCTGCGGTTTTATTAAGTGTAACATCTTCCATGAGATATGAGAGCTCATTGGCATCACTCAGATGGCACTGAAAAAAAATAAAAAATCAGCCAGAATTTGCCTTCTGAAAACCTTCTGGTTGGAACAAAAAGGTGTCAACTCTTTCTTTTTCCTGCTTTCACAAGTTTTTTTTTCCCTCTAAATGTTACTTATTCCTTCTCTATACCTCCAGCTCAAAATAAATAAATAAATAAATAAAAAGAAAGGAGTGAAACTATTATAACTATTATAGAGCAGTAAATCTGAATTTTATTAGTGTTAATAATCACAGAATAGTATTTTACTCTGCATTATTTGTTTCAGTGAAAAGCCTGAGCTAGTTTCAAACTCATGCAACACTAAAGCAAACAGGTACCACTTCTCTGAGAGCTTTTTCCTCACTCAGGGATCTGGACCCAAACATTGCCAAGGTCCAGGGGGTGATTTGGGTCCTTGTGGGGACAAGTACAGGGACTGAGCCCAACCAACAGCAGCACAGGATTTGCAGAGCACACACCAGCCAACAAGAGCTTGGGCATCTCAGCATGGGTGGTACCAAGGCAGTACTGCACCGTCAGCCCCAAAATCATTGTCTGGGAACTCTGCTCATGTCTGCAGAAACAAAAGGCATGAGAAGGGAAGGAGGCACTGGAAGAAAACAAGCTTCAGCTAGAGAGTGGCTACCATAAAGGACTAATTTAAGGAGCTGAACACAAGGCTCACCATGGCCATCGGAGGGGCACACTGGTTGCATCCATTATGCATGGAAACAGAAATGTGCTGACTCAGCTATGAGGGCTTTTGAAGTGATGGCAGCTGAGTTTGCGCTAAGCTTTCGTCTGTCAATTCAGCCTTTTAACTGAACAGGCATGTTTTTAACAAGCCGCCACTTCTCCAACCTGACAAACGGATCCTGAGGCAGCCCTTCTCTTTCAGCTGCGTGCCACCGGCTCACGCTCCCTCAGGTACAGACATTTTCCCTGGCAGAGCACTCCCTCTTCCTCCCCAGCCCATCTGGCTGCTCGGCATCACATTGCAGAAGCTCTCATGCAGCACCAGAAGAAAACAGCTGGGGAAAGGTTACCATGTCACAAGCCCTCCTCCACACGGGCTATAATCTGATACCAGCAGTTCTCAGTATCTGGCGTACTGAGGGCAAAGAAGGAAAAGCAAAACAAATGACACAAAATACATGTAAGTGAGGCTACAGGAATGTCGTGCTCTAACACCTTTCCCTTTGGGGAAAAAAAAAAAAAAAAAAAAAAGTTTAAGACAGTATGAGGTTATAAAGAAAAAGAAAAATCATTGTGCAGTGTACTTCATAATGCCTCTGAAAGAGTTGTTTTTTTTTGTTGTTGTTTTCTTTTTATATGTATAGCATATTTAATCTGCGACTCAGATAATGCACCCACAGATAATCGAGAGTTGACTGTGAAAAATCTTTTTTTGAATGACAGCTTTAAAAGTTCATGCACATTTCTCATGACAAATCCCCCTAATTATCATTTCCATCGGCAGACTGCTAACACATATTCCGGGCACCACTGAGCAGGAGGGAAAAAAACCCGAGCAGGAAGCACCACGAGCTTATCACTGAGATGAGAAAAAGCCCAAGTTCTAAGCAGCAGTACAAAAGGCCAGCGGTCAGCTCAGACAAGGATGGGATTTTTAAGTACACACCGAGACTGCCTAATGCTGGCAGTGCTGTATGTCATGGCAACGGATGGTTTGCAGAAGTGGCCCTAAAACTCACATGCCATGACCTCGAGCCAGCAGGAGCCATGGAAAGGGAAGGCCGGCAGGGCAGTGCACATCCAGGGCCCTAGCTCCTTCCACAGCTCACCATCAGACAACAAAACTCGGCCTCAGCTCACCCTGGAAACTCTTGTATTCCCAATGAGATGCTTGAACATAGCCCTAACATAAAACTGAGCTGCATTTTTCACCACCCCGTGTGCAGAGAAGCCCCCCAATGCTCAGTGTGAGGGTAACGTTGGCAGCTTCCCCCCAGAGGTGGAGCTGCCTTGCAGAGACAGTTCAGGTTTCAGCAGCACACAGTCCAGCCAGTCATTAAGACAGAGCCAGTCACAAAATTCAGATCCAGATCCGATGAAGCCTTCAGATACATCCACGTTTCAGCCTGTGTTGCAATACGGGGCTTGGCTCTTCCCATTACAAAACCAATTACCTCCAAAATGCAGCGTTCTACCCGAGACTGCCTTTCCACCTCTTCCTTGAGCAAAGTTCATGATTTCACACCTTGACTAGTCAGAGCAGCTGCATCACCAAGGGATGGAGAGGCCAGTTCAGACCAGTTACCATTGAGCCTGGCTCTTCCTCTGGCTGAGGAAGAGCAAAGCATCACCTGGAGCCCTCACCACCTCCTCATGTGCTGCTGCCTCTCCTGGCTTGGCTGCACGCAGCAGTGGTAAAGCCCACACAGACTCCCCCACCTCAGACCAAAATCTGAACAGATCACAGCTGTTAGCGTGAAGCTAAAGGCTCGCCAAGGCCATTTCCTGCTGGTAGAAAAGCCCACTTTGGGGACACATCCCCAGACCACATCTCTGAGGCAGAGGCTCAGGAGCGTTCATCCAAACAGCGCAGCCTGAGCTCACCTCTGGCCAGCACCAGTGACTCACCGGGGCTGAAGCCCTGCTCTCTGGGATTTCTCTCTCACTCTGGCAGCTTTACCAACCATGGGCGCCCACACGGAGGTCCCACAGGCCCCTAGAGCACAGGCAGTGCTGGAGATGGATACCAGCCAACAAACCTTCAAGAGAACTTGGAGGAGTCAGATTGCAGAGACAAAAAAAATGCTATTTTCATCCCAGTGTTTCATAAGGGAGGCTCACGCCCGAGCACGGTGTTTTTTCCTCCACTTTGAGTCACTGGGACCTCTTTCAATAAGCCATGTGTTAGCCTCCACAAAGGCAGGGCAGCTTTTTAGCTCCTGCTGCTGGCAGGAGGGAGCGAGCAGAGCGGGCGCAGTGCAGGAGCGTGACAGCTTGCTGAGCGCTCACACCGCCCCCGAGGCATTAACTTTCCAGAGGTGCTGCCATCGCTGCAGATGTTACCGAGCTGCCCCGGGCCTGCCAAGCAGCGATAGTGACTCAGGCCAGACAGCTGACCCACGCACATGGCTCGGGTGCCTCTGTGAGGGATCAAGCAGATAACCACGGGCCCCAACAGAAAAGCTCCCGTTTCCTTGCTCCTGAGTGCTGGCTGGAGCTGGCTTCATCGCTGGGGCATCTGAATACTCAAAAAGCTCCAAAGGTCTCAGCCTGCCAACGACCCAGCAAGGCAAATGATGATTTGGAAGCAAAATATTTACCTAGCAGAGTGGGTAAAGTGCAGCAAGCTTTATGAAATCAGCTGCAAAACCCCATATGCAGATGTCATGTACCTGGAAAGCTCTTTGGTGTGCTGGTGACAGAAAGGGGTCTCCTAACCAAGCACCGGCAAGACTTGGTGACTTGCAGACACTGGGTCAGAAGGAAAAGGCTGCTTCTCATAGCAACCCGTTTACTTTTCCTCTTCATGGCCATGCCTTTCTCGTTTCAGAGATCAGTTTGCTTTTGCCAGATGGAATCAAAGTCACCACTGTGAATTCAGCATTTTTTTTCTTTTTTCTTGGAAAGCACCAGTCAGTACCATGTCAAGAAAAACAAACAGAGAGGTTTGCTTAGGATCTATTTAAAGCACATCAGCAGTGGTAGCTCCAATAACAACCCCAGGGCCAGCACTGGTGTTTGTGACAAAACTACTGTGCGTAAGAAGGGCAAGAACATTGCAGGCAACTTTCCCTCTATTGGGCTTCCATGCTAAATCAGCCTTTACATTTTCCCCTTTCACCCAAAGAGGTCAGAAAATTAGGGCGCAAGGCAAATGCTCCTGAAAGGGTCGGATCCAAATAGAAAATGCTCTGTGGTTCAGACCTGGCAGCCAGGAAGGAGAAGCAGCCTACCAAGAAAAAGTGAAACTCCCTGTGAGGAGATTGTGCTGGCTCTGCTGAGCAGGGAAGGAAACACAGTCCCAAAATGGTGCAGAGCATGCCTAGGCTGAAGAGCTCAGCTTCAGCATTTCACAACCCAAGCAGAAGGGCCCAACTCCAGTGTCCCCAGCACCCAGAGAGCTGCTATTTGCAGTCAGCAGCCATACAGGAGAAGTCTTGGAGCTTAACCACTGCAAGCAGACACGAGGCCCACCTCTACCCACACTGCCCTCATGCCAGGTGGTGGAAACCAGCCAGGAGGTGGCTGTAAAGTCGGCCAGGAGCTGCAGAATGTCCTCTCCTGCCCGGGTGTCTCCTGGATGGAAAGCAGCTAATTTCATTAGCGCCCGTAAAACACTCCGACACTCTCCGTGCGGAGCATTATTAAACAGCCGTGCAGAGCCAAGCCAATAGTCCTTCACTTTTGTTTATATAAGGTATTCTGCTGGTACTATACCCTGGGGGCTCGGTAACGGCTGTGGTTACAACAGGGTATTTACTACCACCTCGGCTTGCTGCAGCAATGCTGCCCGTGCCTCTAAAAGCAATCTCAGAAATGGCCAGTCCATGGGGAATCTCACACTGACCCACTTACAAGCGTGCCGGCGCTCGCCTTTTTCCTCCGCAGCTCTTTTCTGTAAAAGAGACATTCATAACCCTGAGCTCCTTAGCAGCGGACCTAATCCAGCAAGTATCCAAGACATTCAGGAAAAGAGAATTTCATAGCATTGGAATTTTTCCATGCCAGCACTTTTTCATCCTAAGATAAATGGCTTTTACTTACAGGGCTAAAGGCTCTATTATTTTCAAAATACTTCTGAGCTTCAAAGCAGCAATGGAAATTGGCTGTGCACCTGGCCAGCTGATCCAGCCTGGATTCGGCCAAGCAGCAAAAGGTGTCTTTCTTTCTTTCTTTCCTGCGGCAGCAAGTAGTAGTTTACTTGGCCACAGAGAAGCAGGCAGGAGGGCTGATGTAAGCAGGCCAACACGTAATTAATCAGACGAGCAGGGCCTGGGCAGCACGGTGCAAAAGCAATCAGCAGGGGAGAAAGAAGAGGGGATGAAGCACCCTGCTCAGGGGAGCTGGGGACACCCTCGCAGGTCTTCATGCTTGCATGGAAAGCAACTTGCCCAAAGGCTGTGCAAGAGCTGAGAGCGGCTCCAAGCCCCTGCAGGGCTTGGTGGGGCCAGCTGAGGATGCCTGGAAAGTCCCAGGAGCTCCTGGAGCTATGTGTGCCTTCCCCCAGCAAGAGCCAGCAGGAGTCAGCAGGCCTGTGCTCAGCTTGGCCAGCTGGTTTCCACCACCTGAATTAGCATAGAGCTCTGCCTGTGTGAGCCCATCCAGAAGGAGGGTTTGCTCCCTGTTCCCCAAGGACACCCACTGCTTCCTCCTTCGTCACCCCAGTCCCCAGCAGGTCCCATCTCGGCCACCCCGTGGCCGCTGGCAGCCGAACCGCTTGCAGGAGCTTGCGCAACGCTTGGCCACGCTAAACTTGACCCGAGCTGGGGTTGTTGCTCTCGCTTTTGAGAGCCACGGTCATAAAAAGCGAAGGGATTTGCTGGCCGAGGAGCAGCCCGGCCAAGCTGACGCAGCGCAGGCTCCCGAGGTCAATGGCTGCAGCTCCGTGCCGGGGGAGGACACGCAATGCCTAATGTGGAAATGTTTGTATTTGGAGCAATATATAGTTACATTCAGCAACCAGCAGCTGCAGAGGCTGTTTACTGTAGCACACAGTCCCAGGCCTATTAGCTCTGCGCCTGACAGTGACCAGACTCAGAGGGGAATGACTGCAAAGCCTGCAGTTGTATTTATATCGTTGCCAAGATCCCAACAATACCTTTCCTAATAAGTCTGGCACAGAAATAATCATTTAAAGAGCTAAAAAACATAACATCCGCAGCCCATCTTTACAGCCAGAAGGGGAGTTGCGCAGGGCTCTTGGTCTAATCTTTCACAGCCCCAAGTGCTTCCCTCCTACTTCACAAACAGCCTGTGATTTATTTCCTGGACGACTGGGTGCAAACAGCCCATGTGTAAGTGCTCCACGGGGAGACCACACCTCTGCGGCCCTGCTCAGCTGCGTGGTCCATCGGCAGGGAGAAAGCAGCAGCAGCAGCACTGGCAAGCATCCGATGCCTGGACAAGACCTCGTCCCCATCCCAGCACGCACACCCAGACCCTCCTGCTGAGGAAAGGACTGGCTGCACATCCCCATGGCACCAGGTGCTCTGCAGATCAGCCCCGACCTGCTAAGTTAAAAAAAATAAATAAACACACTGCTCAGTAGCTGCTTCCTGGGGACACAGAGAACAGTGTCTTCTTGGCTAGGAGAACTCAACACCACCAGCTCTGGGAAACACAAAGCGTAGCTCTGCTGGTTCACACCGTTCCTGACCTTGGCTAGCAGATAAGGCTGTGCCGTCTGATTTTGTTTTGCAGGTACCAGGTGTCGTTGAAGGTCAGTGCTGAGGAAAGGGCTCTCCCACAGCCAGAAGGTTACAGAGAGTGATTTTTATGCAACATAAGCTTGTCGATGATTAACAATTTTCTTTCGGTTAACTGCGAAGTTAATAGTTATTCAAAAGCGCTCCACTCTAATGGGAGTGGAGATGGGGAGATGTACTACATTAACCATTAATCTCGGGCTGCGCAATAAAAATTAAAATGGAATATGGCACATAAGGATGATTAATTCTGCTTGCAAAGGGAGAGGGTGTCAGTGTATGCTCTGGGCGGGAATGTTTCCTTCCAACAGCGGGCAGCCTGGACGCAGATGAGGATGTGCCACCAGACAGGCTGCCCTCAGCGAGCAGTGCTGTGCTTTCGGCCATCTTCAAGCTCACACGATGCTCCCTGTTTCAAAACCCACCTTGTCAACTCCACAGCTGAGATCTCTCAACTTTAGGGAGTGGGTAGATTTTTTAGTATTACTTTTAAGTTGCAAAGGTGAAAATAGAGAAAGAAGGGTCAAACTGAGTAATTTGAGACTGAGTGCTACCCTCAGGGAAACACCTCCTTGCCTAAACCACTACTAGGTATATCTCCAGGGAGAATGAAGGAGGCTTTCCCAAAGAGCTGTGCCTCTGTGAAACCCCTCTTGCCTTGGCCCTGCTGCCATGCAACCCCCCTGCCCAGGGCTCACCAGTGCCCTCCACCAACACCCTGTGCCAGAACTGCTTCTCCAGAGCACTGAAGTCCTGTAGACACACACCAGACTGTTGCAGCATGCACAGAGTTTTGCAGAGGTCGATGCTATCGACTTTATTTTCTGCTCACAAGCTCAGTAGCACAATTCCAGAGACAGAGAAGAACATGAGAGACATGCCCATGAGGCAAACTTTGTGCTCCCCTGTCCCACAGGGAAGGGATGCTTGGATCTGGGTTTTGATTTCTGCCATGGTAGGAACAGAAGATAGCTGCAAAATCTGGGTCTGGATTTGTCTTTCCCCTTCTCTCCTTCCCATGCCACCAAAAACCCCCTTCCTCCTCTCACTTGGAGCTTTGACCCCAGCCACGCTGCAAGGGCCAAGTGAATGGATTCCTACGGATGAATCAGAGCTGTTTGGAAGCCAAATCCCTCCTACAGTTCAGCTATACCTGCGCACGTCTGCACACTTGTTTTCCTAAGGAGTCAGCACTTCCTTGTCCCAGCCAGAAGTGGAAGTGTTAAGCTATTGTGAGCGGCTGCTTGTTTTTATGAGTACTTTCTCAGTAATGGGTGTTTCTGTGAACCACACTAAGGCTCCAGCTGTCTATAAGTCAACACACGTTTCCCAATGCCTTCTGCATTTGTTTGAGGGCTGTGCCAATAGTGTGTTCATTAAAATAGAAGTGGGCCTGTGGACAAGAAAATACTGAAAGAAAATCCTTCTGAGTTATTTTTCTCCCTTATTTCTTCTGGCCATCTCCACAGCACGTGCCCAGCAGCATGACTGACACCCCCAGAGGTCCTCACAAGATGCAGGAAGGATGAGAAGCTGCTGGCAGGGCAGCAGGGAACATCCCATCCCACCCTGTTTGGGGTGAAGGCAGGTAACAGCAGCCTGCATTAGCCTGGGCTGCAGGGACAGCCTGTGTTTAGTCTATTTGCCTTTGAGAAACAGAGTTAAGAAGGAATGAAGTCAAACAGATACACATTATGGCATATCTATAATGGCTCTGAAATTGCTGGGCTTTAGGGCACAGTTAATCTACAACCTGGCTAACTTACCCCAAGGTAACCGAGGCAGCAGCCAATGGGCACCATCCTCCTGCTTCTGTGCAAGCCCCTGCCCTACACAGCAGACTCAGCCACAAAGGTCTGCAGGATGAAACCTTACATACCAGCGCACATGCTCCACACTCACAGGCCAAGCTGCACCCCAGCATCAGCACCACAAGGTGCATCGCTGCCAGGTGCACTGGGCCAGCAGCACCCCACAGCATGGGGCATCGTGCCCAGGGGGGCCTCGTGCCAGCACTCAGCCCAGCAGTGGGATCACACTTATCAGAGCCCTTTAAAAACAATGCTCCCACATGAAAGTTTCCAGTGAGAACCAAGCATCTGGGTGAAAACACTCTCAGGAGGAGACTAAAACAGAAACAGGCATAAAGGAGCCGATTCCCATCTGGCTGATAGCAGATGCAGAGGTCCGGGCTGTTTTCCTGGAGCAGTAGGCCTAACATTTGCTCTGCATCTGTGTAGAAAGCACCTGGACACATGGTATCTGAAGGGACAACATGTAGGAGCATGCCACAACCAAGGGAAAAGAAGGTTTTGTAGCTCCAAAAACATCTATGTTGTGAACTACTGCAGAGTTGCACTTAGATTCCAGCATTAATCCCAAACTGAACCATTAACTGTCCTGCAACTGTATCTAATAAAGTGCAGTCATGCTGCATTTGCATCTCTTCCACTTCCCAATCAAACCACTTCCATTTACTGGCAAAAGTTGCATGAGAAGGCATAAATCTACTGGGAGCAAAGATGCAGCAGCAATAACACTGTGCACAAAATGGGCTGCACACAGAGCTTCCCTCCAGCCCCAGCACGCTGAGCCCAGTGACTACCCCACATGCTCTCATCCTTGTTAGGATGTATGTCTGTGGGTACATGAAACTGATTTTTTTCCCCACCCTGTGGCAAGCAGCTGCTTCTGCCCAGATCCCTCCTTACAGCCTCCAGCCTCCCCAAACAGCCTTTTTTTTCCTGCTCCCTCTAAGCCTACAGTTTCACATCAGGGTGCATGTAGTCACCCTCTGGTCCCACCAGCCCAACACAGGCATGTGTCCAGTCCAAATCCCAAAGCCAGCACGGCAGCTAACACCCAGAGCAGCAGCGGAGGCTGGGAGGATGAGGGCATCCTCACACGTGAGGCCACAGGTCCCCATGTCTGCACTGCAGCAGCTACCTGCCTGCATGGTGAGGCCTCCACACCATGCTTACTGCACCTGCTCTCTGGGGTTATCAGCCTCCAAGGCTGCGAAACTGGTAATCTATAAAAAGCATGAGTCACAAAGTCTCATATCCTTCTCCGGTTTAAAGTGTTTCCTAGAACTGCACCGACTGCAAGGCCTTGAAGGCTTGACTGTTTACTGAAATAAAAAAAATTCCCCCTTCTGCTCTTGTGCAATGCCGCCCGAAACAAGTCTGTTTTGCTTTGTCTCATGTTTAAAAAGTTCCTCAGCAGAAAATAGGTAGTAATGAGAGAGGAAATGGGAAAAGGGGAGCTGCAGCAACCAAAAAGCTCACCTACTATAACACGAAGTGCACTCCCACTAGCTCAAGGAGGCAGCAAGTCTTCTGCCTTGCCTACCCTGCATGGACAAGCAGACAACTGAGAACAGGCAGGGCAGACATTTCTACACATTTAGCCCATTAGGACAAGGAACAGGAGAATATGCTGGCACCGTGTGACCTCAGGGACATCACCTAAGGGAAAGGTGACACAAACAAAAAGTTTGTCTCTGCATCCCAAGGTGGACCCACCTCCCCATCAGAGCAGAGCACAAGGGCAGTGACACAGCCCCAGGTGCAGGAGCAGAGCAAACACGCTCATGGCAGCCTGCGCACAGGGGCACCAGGGAGCTGGGCAGGTGTTCCCCCACAGCTGGGGGCTAACAACAGCACCCCTGGGCTCCATAAGCCTTGCATGACTGGTACACACCTGACAAGTCTGTTGCACTTGGAGTGAGCTGTTCCACTGCCTTCTGCTCTGCTGGGGAGTCAAAACGTGACAGTACTCCCGTGAGATTGCTGTTTCTGGACTACATGACCAAGGAACATTTTTCTTTCTTTTTTTTTTTTTTCTTTTCAGAGTAATAAATGTATTCTTTACATGTAAGTGAAAACAGTTAAAAACTTTCACGCATTCAGCTCTCTGTGCTCAAAGAGTGCCTATGGGAGAGGAGCTAGGTTCTCATTCTCTCTCCCCAGCCCTATCTGCTGCTTGATTACACCAAGAAGCCCTTTCATAAGGCTCTAGTAGGATGCCAGTGCATGTAGCCCAGGCCACTGAAGTATACCCCAGCCTCAGGAAAACCTGGCAACCCACAATGTTTTAGCACAAGCTTGGACCCAGTATACTACAGGACAGGGATAGCACTTCCCAGGGCAGGAAGCACTCCTGAAGCTGCTGAGAACCCACTGTTAATCTCATTGCTGTCCCACTCTTGATCACAGTGAGATAAACTTTTGTTTAAAGCCCAAACTCCCATTAGAAGCTGTCCACGAGGCAGACCCTCCACCTCTCCTCCAGCAGCCATCTTGTCACCTCGTATCAAGCTGCAGCAGCCCGTGTGGGCAGGAGGGCTGACCAGGCCCTGCTCCCTCCAGCAGCAGGCAGCCTCTCCAGTTTCTCTGAACTTCACCTATATTTGCTCTTGTTGTTAGCTCCTAAGCAGGAACAAAACAGCAGAAGCGCCGTTTAGTCAGTTTTGGTATTGCACAACTGAAAGAAAATAGGAAAGCACCCGCAGGAACTGAGCCAAGTCAATAATGGAGACAGATTAAGCAATACGTGCACCTGGCTGTCAGAAGTGCAAGATACTCTCTCTTTAGTAATTACAGAGCAATTATGAAGTTAACAGCAACTCCAATAAGGACATATATTTCACAATACAATTTTGTTCACAATCCATCAGGAACAGTCACTCCAAGGAGATACAGCTCTGAAACTAAACTGTCCTCATCCCTGCAGGCATAATCCTCTAAACACCAGTCTTTGGTGGGGTGGGATCTTGCACTAGGTCATAATTAAGTGATTACTTATTAACAGGATGTAATTGAAGCTTTACTTCAACATGACTTAAAAATCCCACTTTTAAGATAGGTAATAAAAACCATGATAAAATGGAGAGCTTGGGTATTTGGTTTTAGAAAGCTCAGTAAGCCTGTCATTCTGAAAATCCAACAACAGATTGTAGCTGGGTTTCAAGACATCAGAACACACAAAAGCCTGTTCTGGATGTTGAGGATGAAAAGTTTCATATTTGTGCCCTCTTTGTAGTGGTAAAGTGGGATGATCTCAGTCTACCCACTCTATCCAAAGAGTGAACAGGGCACGAACTACAACAAGGGCCAGAACAGATCCATGCCTGAATTTAAGATACTAAATCAAACTCAGGTCTGCTGAGGTCCATAACATCTGACTTGTACTGACATTCATCTTGGCTTCAAACTATCGATTTCATGCCTGGTCTAAGAGAAGCAGCAGCCTGCCTTGTTCTCCACACCACACAGCAGCACGGAGCACAGGCCTTCTGCTGTGGCACAGCACTGCCATGGCTCACAGCCAGCAGCACTGAGCATTGCCTCATCACCCTTTGCCTACGGGGACCAGAGGTTACGGAGCAAGTGACTCAGGTTGGCTGCTCCAGCACCCAGCCTGACCTCCTGCCTGACACAGGCTGCCCCAGCACACGCAGCAGAGCCTGCGGGGACACCCCTCGGTACTGAGGAACCACTTCCCAGCACTGCAGGTGGCTATCGGCCTTCCTTCCCACTGCCATACACCCACTGAGGCAGGAGGTGACATTTTAGCACAGACACTCTGCTCCCCCCACCTCGCTCCGCCTCCGCAGTGCGCTGTGGACAAGCCCATCTCCACAGCCACAAACCAAAGGGCAGCCCAGCCACATGGCCACGAAAAAATCATTCAAACCCACGAGAGGGGAAGAGAGCGTGCACAACACGGATGACACTGGGTGAAGCAGTGCTGCAAGCAGTGCTGCCAGCATGTGCTTAAAACCCACTAAATGTCTTCTCTAAGGGACTTTCTGTGCAAGAGCAGCCAGCCAGGAAGCCTTCCATCAAGCCTAGCATTAATCTCCTCACTGTCTCTTTCTCATATCTCCTTTCAGGCTTTATTTCATTCAAGTAGTGAAACCTGTTGTGGTTTACTTTGATAAAGGTAGAGTCAGCCACTCAGTGTTTTCAGGCAGCAGGGATGTTTTACTATCTCTTGCTGCATCTCCAGCACAGCTGAAAAGGTGCTATTGTGGTTTGACAGCCAAGGTGATATATGATTCTATCAAGAAGTAACCAAATAGCTAAGTGCTCTATAAGTATTAAATAATTAATTATCAGAACCCCTGGCAGAAAGATAACCAAGGATTATCCCCACTCTCCAGACAAGAAGAATGTTTTTGTAACAAGACATGGTAATAAGAGCAACCCAAAGTTCACTGTGAGCTAGCAAACCTGAGCACAGCCACTGAAAGTCAAAGATTTGTTCCAGGCAGCACATTCACCACCAGCACAGTTAATGAATGCCCTACTGAACAATGAACTGGTAAGGATGGTGTCTCAGCTTCCCAAAGACACATAAGAGTAGGTGTGACCTGCCGCATCAGTGCATACAGCTGAGCAGGCCATGGCAAACTTTCACTTCTCTGCTTTTTCCTCTTCATCCCACATGGCCATCAAGCATCACTAAGGTCTCCTTCATTTCAAGTTATTTATGGGATAAAAATTTAGCAGCTAGAGGTAAGACAATGGTTACATATACATATATGTACACATGTATACATGTATAGGCATACAATCACCACCAATGGTCTTCACAAATTTAGCAGAGGTCACAAAACCTATCACTATAATAGGAGGAAAAGGTACCAAGGTGTTATGTCATCTTTTTGTTATGCTTCATCTAGGCTTAGATTGTATCTCTGGGGCAAGAACTACATCCTTTACACATTTCTCTGATGTGCTTTTGAGATTAGAGGCACCAAGTAGAAATAACTCAAGTCTCTCCAAGAAGAGCACGCTACATTTTTGTGTTTTATGTTGGGTCCCTGGCAGTGAGAAGCTTTAAAAGCAAAGAACTAGAAGGACGAGCCATTCATCACCTTTAAACGGCAATGCTTCAGTGCATTTTGTATGCTGTGCCATTCCCTTAGAAGGAACTACTCACTGCAAGGGCAGCAGCACAGCACGGATCAGACCCAAGCAGGATGACATGGAGGAGAGCTCAGCCATCCGACGACTTCCCCCAGGACCACCACCACCCACTGCTGATGCCCAGACACAGCTCCACAGCCAGATTCTGCTGGCCAAGCAGCTGAGCACATGGCAGTTGTGCAACCTTCAGGAAGCTCAAAGGTCTCCAAACAGACAGGCTAGCACACCATGCTTCTGTCTCACCCCCTCTGGTGTACTTACCTCCCAACAAGTCCTCTTCCCCTTACCAGCTTTATAAGTTAAAGGTTAACTTTTTCCTCTTGCCTGGTCTAGACTCACTGCCACTACCTTTTCCTCATTCCATTATGATACTTTCTTGCAGTCACTTTTTGACACTCACTGTGACTGTTTAAAAACACAGTCTGTACAGATCCTTCCACCTCCCCACCCCATCCTAACCTCAGCCCTGCCCCAGCTGCCCTTTCCATCCAAGACTAGGAGGAGACCTAAGACCTCCTTCAACGCTCTCTTCAACTCCTTTCTATCCATCCATCTCTTTCCCTTTCTCCTCTTACAGGCTGATCCACAGTGGCCTTGAAACACACTTGAAAAGACCCCAAGCAAAGATCTTGCTGGCTGAAGGCCCTTGGCAGTGCTGGTGCTGCCTGAGTCACTGCTCTGCTTAGGAGCAGATGCCCTCCATAACTCCCTCCTTTCACAGAATTTTTTTTCACAGAATTTTCTAGGTTGGAAGAGACCTCAAGGTCATCGAGTCCAACCTCCAACCTAACGCTAACAGTCCCCACTAAACCATTTCCCTAAGCTCTACATCTAAACGTCTTGTGAAGACTTCCAGGGATGGTGACTCCACCACTTCCCTGGGCAGCCTGTTCCAGTGCCTCACAACCCTTTCAGTGAAGAAGTTCTTCCTAACATCTAACCTAAAACTCCCCTGGCTCAACTTAAGCCCATTCCCCCTCGTCCTGTCACCAGGCACATGGGAGAACAGGCCAACCCCCACCTCGCTACAGCCTCCCTTGAGGTACCTATAGAGAGCGATAAGGTCACCCCTGAGCCTCCTCTTCTCCAGGCTGAACAAGCCCAGCTCCCTCAGCCGCTCCTCGTAGGACTTGTTCTCCAGGCCCCTCACCAGCTTCATCGCCCTTCTCTGCACCCGCTCAAGCACCTCGATGTCCTTCTTGTAGCGAGGGGCCCAAAACTGAACACAGTACTCGAGGTGCGGCCTCACCAGAGCTGAGTACAGGGGGACGATCACCTCCCTAGCCCTGCTTTCAGACAGCTCCCAATGTGAACAGTTGTAGATATCTCCTGGCTTTGGGAGGCTGATGTATAACCTATCCTAGCTCCTGCATCTGCCTTACTCCAGGAGAGAAGGAAAAAAAAAAAAAAAAAAAAAAAAAAAGCACACCTCAGTAACATACCCTGTAGCACTATCTCAAATATGCTACTTTGAGGGCCTTGTACCCAATAGTTGCTTACTCAAAGAGTAGAGAAACAAGTAAGAAAATTAGCATCCATACCTGCAAGGAGAAAAAAAACTTCCATGCCTAACAGCAGCAAAAAAAAAAAGTTTGCCTTGGGCATTGGCCTTTTAATAGGCAATTCAACCAAACAAGTTGCAGCTGCCCTGACGATGTCTCCGCATCTTCTGGAGAGCCCCACCAGTGCTATCTGCCCAGGCCAATAAAACTCATCCTGCTTTGATATGGACAGCCAAGATGGGGCTCTTGGTGTGACCAGCAAGCCCTTAAGGGGAGCGCACCCTTACGTCATGGTGGCACCCCATCCAGCCTTGGTCAGGGCACACCTGCAGATCAGCTCCACAGGGCCCCGACGCCACTTCTTCCAAGTGGGCGTCATTTATTTCCTCTTCACGTAGCATTTAAAGGTGGTGTTTGTCTTGTCATATCTTGCAGCAGTTTCTCGGTGGCAGGTTGCCGAGGATGATGCTGGGAAGTTTATTTCACCCGTTTGTTAAAGCGGATGACAGGTTTTTGGATGAGCCCACTGTGGTTAGTAGGAGCAGAAAGGAAAAAACAAGTTGGTCCAAAGTAGAGGGAAGGAGATACAGGCAGGGAACATTTCTGTGGCACCTGGACCTGCACCAGGAAGGATTTGCTCCTTTGTGTGAGCACAGCTCCCATCATCAATAGCTTTGACACCGTTACCTCCCACTTTGACAGCATTGGCTTGCACACCAAAATGATCTGCAGACCCTGTGCACATAACTGCCTGGAAATCTGTCTTCATATCATGATGCAAACTGCCAGAACTTGGCTTTTTTTCCATTAGTTTGTTTTCTTTTAATATGATAGCATTGCTTAATGGAAGTTGTGGGGGTTTAGGTTAACTTGGGTGTCTCCTGTTGAAAGAGGAAAGACGTATCCAGTGGCACTGATGAAATCTGCTCTGGAGCAAACTCAGGCGTTAACAGGGTACGGCTGATGTCTCCTGGCACTGCAAGGGCCCAAGATGCTCACAGGATGCAGAGCTTATTTACAGTGCTCTGGCCTCCCCAGATGCTCTGGGGAGGGAATTTTTGCTGCTTGCACATCACCCCTGCACTGGCTTCAGAAGGGGTGGACTCCCCCATCCTTCCTCCTTCTCCCCCTGACCTGGAGCTCGTGTTAGCCTACTGCACCCACTGCTTGTCGCTCCATTTGCAAAAATTGTAAAAAAATACAGTTTGGATTCATCTAGAAGGCTTAGTCTGACTGGAAGTCAGGTGGAGGTGGGGACTGGGGAAGGAGATGAAAATACCAAGTGGTGGAGGAAGCCTTAGAGAATATCGTGGAGGAACTGGGCTTGATTCAGTGGGGTTGTAGCAAATAAGGGACACATCTGTAGGAAATTGTGCTCTTTAAATTCCGTAGCTCATTGAATAAACTGCTCTTGAAATCTAGGCGTGTTGTGTTCTAAGCTATGCAAACGCACTGGATGAATCCAGCTACTTCCCACCACTGTGTAAATGGGATTTATCGTGTAAACTCCTCTCTCAACTTAAAACAACCAGTCCCTGACTCTGAACAAGAGGCCAAACCACAGATCCAAAATACCCTAAATCTGAGGAAATTGAAATCTGCGACCGGGGCCTCCTGTAAACAACGCAAACATCAGCATTTCAGCCAGCCAGCTGCAGACACCAGATGAAGATGATTTCCCAAGGCAGCAGGCTGCCCGGATGGCAGTGGGGTGCACATACAGTCCCGCTCTCATGTCCCACATCGAACCCGTGGTCTGTGCACTGGCAGGGTGCTGCATCCCCTTGCACCTCTGTCCTGCCTTTTCCTCACTGCACAGAAAAGGATTGGCAGGGCTTGCAGGGGAATGGGCTTTAGCATGTGTGTGTGGTGGGTGGTCAAGGAGAATGACAAAAATGTAGCAGGTATATGAATTTAAAGCCTGAAAAAACATTGTCTTGGCACTTATGGATAAGGGCTCGGTGCACGCGAGCAGCTCATTCATTGCTCCCTGTCCCCCACCACGGTGTGAGCTGCCGGGCCAGGCGGCTGCCAACAGCAGAGGCAGGCTGTGTGTGGGACAAGGCTGTGGGGCAGGGCAGGGAGGGCTGCCTGCTGCTGGAAAACCTGCCAGGAGGAGCAGCTCAGGATTTCCCTCAACTCATTGGCATCGCAGGGCAGGCATCCCTGATGCTCTACGTACTGCTCTCCTGCCGGTCCTAGCGGAGCCAAGAAAAAGCACGCAGCTTCTTTTAAATCCCAGGGGAGCAGCACGGTGCTGTGCAGTTTTGCAATACTCCATCAATGGGAAAACACCCTGGCAGCAGTGCAAACAGCCACCAGGAGCCAATTTCCTGCTTTCTGCGGTGCGAGGAGGGTGTGAGCAGGTGTGAACAGCTGCGGGCACCGGGGTGCATCGCACGCGGGGCACCGCGAAGCTGTGCGGCGTGTGGGGCCATGAGATCTCTGCCTCCGCCTCTTCATCCCAGTATTGGCTTCCTCAAACAGAGCTGCGGCGCTGGCACTCTGCTCCCCCCGGCCAGGCAGGGATGGACGGCCCATGGCCAAGCGTTGGGCAGGTTACGGTGAATTTACCGCACTTCTCAAACACCGTCTCCTCGGCAAGCTCTCTGCAGAGACAGGCCTACAGTTCCTCTGCGTTTTCCTCTCTGCACCAACCAATTTGCGACATGAGAAAGATGAGATCTTAAAAACGGACGATTAGCACCCTTACTAATTACCCAGACTAAGCATCTCAATTAGAGGAGCGCCTGAGGGGGCCTTTACGGAGCTGCGCTGAGCTCCATGGGACGCCGCTCCTGCCCCCAGACATACACGTGTGCTCATCCCTGGGGTTTGCTCTCACCCTGCAGTCCTACGCAGTGTTTTCCCTTACGTAAAATGGCCTTGGTATGATGGTGGCAAATACGAAAAGGAGATTGTCTGAGTCTGCAGAGCTGAGCGGGGGAAACTGCAAATCATCCTGTTCTTCATGAACTAAACTGGGGTGGCGTGATAGCCCAGGTATTGTCAGCAGAGCATCTACAGGTAAAGTGAGTGGGATTACAGCAAATTTGGGAGTATCAGCTGAGGGAAAAGAGCTAGCAAGAATGCAAAGGAATAAGGCTTTAGTACGAGAGGAGATTGGAAAGACTGCAAGTGTGTTTGAACTCAAGGAAGTAACAAAATATTAATGAATCAGCACCAGGCAGCAACTGAGAAATCCATTATTTATAGGGAAGATAAATAATTATACATGCAAGGTCAAAGAAGACATTTGCACTGAAAGTTTCTTAAGAGACAGGAGAGCAGAGAGTAATTGACTGTCTAGACATGGCCCCGGCTCGCAGGCCGAAACGCTGTGATTCAGCTGAGCAGGAACAACTCGGCCGTGTTGGCTGAACACGGCCAGCTCATGGGGGGAGCTCAAAGGTGGCAGCAGGGGGATGCACGGCCACGAAGGAGGTGGGTCCCGGTGGCACCAGGGATCAAACTGGGCACCAGCCAGAGCACCTGATGTCTGAAACCCTTCTGAAGGCATCAGGCAGGCTCCCACACCAAAGACAGGACTTGGTTTCAGAAAACCTAGGGCAGGCTACATTTGCTGCATGGCTTTGCTTTGATTTCCTAATAAGCTCTGCTTTATCAGATATATCCTTGTGCTTGACACCATGTGCTGCAGCCCGACCAGCAGAGAGGTATGTGGCCCCGAGCATCCCAAGAGACCAGTGGGAGCCAGCCCACAGGACTCTCTGGGCAGAGGCTTGCTCCTCGCCAGCCCCAGGGCCCCAGCAGGGACAAGATTTGGGTTTTGGGTGCCAGGGAAAGCTGGGGAAGCAACACAGGCCTGGATCAATATACAGCTTGCATGGGGCAGCACGGATCCTCTGAATCACCCAATAGTGCCTGACAGAACATGAAGCTGCCCCCAAACTGGAGAGTTTTAGCACTGTCAGTGCAAATATACCTAATAAGCATTCAGAAGCACAACCGAGCGGCGTGAGAGCAGACCACAGCCCCTTACGTAGCAGAAGAAATGTCTCTCCTCTGACAGGCTGACTTGCTAAGGTTGCTGAAAAACAGCTGATTAGCAATACTGTCAGCAGAACTGCCGTCACTGGAGATGCTGAAGTGGCCATCCTTCTCTCCTCCGACCACAAGCATAGGGGCTACCTCCGAGGGCTTGAGCAGAGCTCATGCTCTGCAGCAGCTGAAGGATAGCTCTTCCTTCCTCTTCTCACACGCTCTCCCACAGGCACATTGAGCAAACTACAAAAGCCCCTTGCTCGGGCCATTCCTCTCTGTGCTAAGCCTCATCAGTCTTTGAAAAGAAACACACACAAAAAGAGAAGCCCACTTCCCAAATTTCTGCAGAAAGCTTTAATGAGTGCTTGTTTTGCTTCTCACATGGGTATACATGCTCTCTGTGGAACTGGAGGGCATTTCCCCACTGCGCAAAAATTTCCTTTAAAGCCAGAGGCCTCGTAGTTATTGCAGCTCTGGCAGTTATGAAATACTACCTCTGCGGAGAGTGGAGGGGAGAAAAACATGATTACCAGGAATGAAAACCAAGTACGCACTGGCATTTCAGGTAAAAAGTCTGTTATTAGTGATGGTGTGCCAGCACAGTGGCCTCATAAGGACTGCGCAGATTTTCTTCACTCACATTGGCCTGAAATATTGGAGGTGATTTGCCTGACATGTGGAAGTGGGTCAGATGCTCATCACTACCCTGTATTAGACACTCCAGGAGACCGCAGCTGCCTCTGAGAAAGACGCTGTGCAGCACTGCTCGCTGTTGGGACTTACTGGATGGCCACACAGCATTTTGTAACCCTCCAGCCTCCAGACCCCTGGTGATGCTCAGCACACTGCTGCACACTGAAGCTCGTGGTAGCACACACGTCTTTATGCATGGCCCTGGGACTGTAAGTCCCAGGTTAATCATGTGAAAGGCAAGAGAAGACAAGGGTATCAGATGGGACACGTTATACAACGAGCTTGGGGATGCCACGAGCACTCAGATATCACAGAAAGCAATTTGCAGCCATGAAGATGGGTGCAGTTAAAGGACTCAGCACAGAACGAATGCTATTCTGGAAATGGATGGAGAAATCAGGACGAGGGAGCTCCTGCTGTGAGTCCCGCTGTGAAACAGGCTGCAAGATGCTGTTATGACAAGCGCAGTGTGTTGGCCATCACTACCAACCTTTCACACAGCTCATTAGAGAAAGGTCATGGGTTATTTTTACTCTAATTCCCAAGGATATGCTCAGTTTGCTTCATGCACTTCCACACAGGATCACGATCCACACACCCAGATTTCCCCGCTCTTACAAGCACATCCATACACGGCGTACATTCATTCCTGCTCTTTGCTTGTAAAGCAACACACCAAGCCATAAAATGCCTTTTCAAGCTCCAGCTGTGACATTTTATGGAAGCATTTGAAAACTATTACTTTCAGCGAATGCGCTGGGGTCTCTGGCATACTAGCTTTGTTTTGAAGATTGATTTAGGACGAGACTCTCATCAGCCGGTACATCTGGGGCAGTGCTGTGCTCAGGAGCAGCAGCAGTGTCTGTGGAGGACAGCTGGATAGCACGGAGAGGCTCAGGCCACAGTTAGGAAGCCCACCAGCCCAGGATGCTGACCCAGCGGACTTAACCCCCAAGCCAGCCCCATGGGACAGCTGCCCATGCCAATATGATGACGGTGATCTTGGTAGGGCTTTGGTCTTCCACTCCCAACCTTGCCCTTTTTATTATTTCTCCTCCTTGTCACTTCAAGGACCATCACTGAACTGCTGGAGAAGGTCACCTCCTTGTAATATCATGGTATTTTCCTTGTGACAGTGACTTCTGGGTCCTGCGTTTAGCACACTAACGTCTGCTCCAGCATAGTTTATCCCACTTATGGAGGAGACAAAAGGACAGTGACAGCAAGTGACTTACCCAAGGTCACCCAGCAAAGCAGTGCCAGGTCTGGGGTGAGGCACCCTGACATTTTGTGTCCTCTACATGGCTTGTCAGGATGTTGCACATAAGCAGAGATTTTCCATGTCTGTCTTTTTGAGTTCCACCCACTTCAGGACTAAAAAAGGACTTTCTTAATTTAAGAAATGTGCACGTCTCATTGCATACCCTTCCCATAACATAATAAATTGCCCTTTCATAAATAAAGAAGCCTACAGCTTGCCAAAGCAGTGTCCCCAACAACTGTGCTAGTGTTACGGTAAGTGACAACATTTTGGACTATCGCTGGAGATGTGTGCACGTTGTTCAGAAAGATAATGGCACTTCTCATCTGGTTACACTTAATTCCAGCACTGCTTTCCTTCCCAGGCACCCTCCTTTCCTGTCGAATGTTTGTCTAAACCTTCATTCAGCGGATGAAGTGATTACTTATTAATATGATACTAATTTATTGATTTCATCTTTTTTTTTCTTTCTCTCATTTCTATATTTTCCTTCTCCAAAGCACTTCACTTAATATATTGCTATAAGGAAGCAAATATACTGGCCAGGAAGTTTCTGTCTGTGCATTTTGTTAATGTGCTCTGAGAAAGGATCTTAGAAGGCCAGATACAGGTCACCTGTTCCCCAAATGATATCCTTCTCTCTCTTCCCAGCCTCCACAGACAATACAAAATACCACTTGACACCTGCAAACCCAGAACTTATTCAGGTACAGAAACACAAGTGGAGAAAGCACCGCTCCTCAGTGTATCTAAAGCCTTTTCCAAAGACAAAAAGGTGTCTTATTTCACAGGTGGGAAGAGAGAAGCTGAAAAATAAAGGGGGGAAGGGGGTGTCTTACATCACACACTATGGAAATCACTGTGCAGTGCATGCCCTGCTGCTGCCCCACACACTGCTGGGGCCTCGGGATTGGGTTTACATGGCAATGCATTGGTAGCACTTATCTTTATACCCCAAAAGGTCCCAATCAGGGTATATTGGGGACTTTATAAAGGCACAGGACAGATGACAGACACCCACTGATATATGCTTTCCTCCTCAAACCCCAAAAGATAGCCCCAGGCTTGTGTTCTGCCACACCTACCTCTAAGATGAAGAAGGAGAGAATAATTTATTTATTTATTTATTTGCATTAAATGTATGAAATAGTGAAGACCCCTCTAATATTTCAAGGAGCAGAGAAACGTGGTCCATAAGTGCTCCTTTGAAGTGCAACAGCTGCAGCACACGGCTTCTTGCTGCTCACAGATGCCCAAAGTCCCTATGATAGCATTGATCCAGACCAGCTAGATAGACAGAGGACCAGCTACGTCCTCGGACAGTGTGACTCAGCACGGCCATGGGGGCTTCCATGAGCTGCACAGGCTTGCCTCAGCCTGCGAGGAGGGAGCAGAGGAGGTGGAGGAGGCTGCATGCCGCTCCCGGAGGCACAGGGCAGGCTGCACCACAGCGTGGGACCCTGCTGGTCCCAGGCAGCCCCCCAGAGCAGTGTAGCAGGGCAGTAAAACTAATGATGAAGGAAAGCAGGGCAGGAAGGGGGTCCTGGGAAGCAGAGATCAAAGCCTTTCTCCATCTGCAGAGGAAGCTCTCCAGGGGAGACCCACAGCAAATTTAACCCTTCAGAAAATAGCTGGGTGCCTCTTCAGCGTAAGCACAGTTTGAGGGGGAAGGCCTGCCAGCTGGCCCCACAGCCAGCACCAGGAGGGACTGGGCTCAGGCACTTGTAGCACACTTTTTTTTTTGGTTCCTTTAACTCATGTGGGGACGTCTGCTGATGGAGGCATGTGTCACCAGTAAGGCACGATGGCTGGCAGCCTTCACCAGCTGCTCAGACATGTGAGGCTTTTTTCAATCTTCCATCTCCATCCCTTGAAGAGGTACGAGGGTCTCTCTCTTTCTGCTGCCCGCTATTTCGCTCCTTCCCCAGGCACTCCCTGGAGGCCCCGTGTCTCGGATTTACTTCATCTATTTCTTGAAGAAGAACAAGGGGCAGGTGGCGCCTGCAGAAGCTGAAAGAGAAGACGGACATACCTAGCACATGCCACAAAAACAAAGGTGGAATGTCCAGAGCTGCCTGCTCCTCTGGAACCCCAAGCAGCTTGCCACTTTCTTCCTCTTGACGCATTTATTTCTACAAGCTCAAAGAATAAAGTATTGGATGTTACACAGCAGCTGCCCCAGGAAATAATTCACTCATTCCATTGCTGCAGACTTCAAGGAAAAAAAAAAAAAAAAAGCAGTGAAGGGGAAAAAAAAAAAAAAAAAAAAAAAGCCAATTCCTCTGCAAAGTATCCAGTTTCCCAGCAGCTCTAACAGCCTAAATGAAAAGAATGTTTTGGTTTGGTGTCCCTCCAATTCTCGTGGTTTCGTTGAGGATTTTGGAGAATGCATTTACTCCTTTGCTAACTGCAAGAACAGATTTATCCTGCAGCCATGTGCTGAATGATTATACAGGCCTAGAGGGAGTCTGAAAGCATAAACATTTACTTCATAAAAGAGATTCTGCAGACAGGAGGCCAGAGACAGTTGACTCTGGGTAATCATTTGTGCTCTGTTTAAAAAAAAAAAAAAAAGAAGAAAACTTGTTTGCCAGAAGCCAGAAGGAAGATATGCACACACTTCAAGAACAGGCCCTTTCCACAGAGGACAGTGAAGAAATCCAAAGGGGCCTAGAGAGAAGGCAGCCTGCGAACCGAGCACGGCATTTACAGCACAGCCATCTTTAAGGCAGATGTGAAACCAGCCCCCTGAGCTCCTCGTCTCACTGCACAGTGCTTTGCCTTGACTTGGACTGGGGAAATAAACAAATAGCTCCACAGCCAGGGAAAACCCTGGAGCTTTGTGTCTCCCATCCAGATGCGTAGCGAGATAGCAGCTCCTGCCTTTCCCACAGCAGAATATCAACGAGGCCTTGTCTCCTCTTTACCTGGCTGTTTATTTTCACTAAACTTGTAAGAACATAAAGTTGCCGAGATCTCCACCCTGCTAACAAATTTGATTGAGAGCTGCCAACAGCTGAAAGATCTTTGTCAGGGACTTTCTCCAACACTCATGCAAAACAAGACCCCACAGGCCTCCTTCTCTCGGGAAGCCAGGCCAGAAGTGCTGTGGAAGGGGAGCACCGTGCCGAGGGGACACTGCTGCACTGGCAGTCAGAAAGGGACTCACCAGGACAGCACCTTGTGGTATTTCACTACAGCACCAAATCCCGACATAGAGCAAACAACCATCTTGCCATCACAAATTATTTTTTCCTCCAAAATGAGTAGACAGGGGGCCCTGCCCTATCACCCAAGAACACTAAGCACAGATCTCGCCATCAACAGGACTGCGTTTGAAGAGAAGAGTCACCAAGTGCAACAGCAGCAGGTTTGGTTTGCAATTTTGCTGGGAGGATACCTTGTAAAACAGAGACTTTTCAGCTCCCAGGCAATGAAAAGCAGTGGCTGTTTGCAAATACTGCTCTTTCTCAACAAATTCCAGAGTCCGCTGAAGGACGGTCACAACCCGTGCACAGGATGAGGAGCTGAAGGGCTGGTGACTCGGCAGCATTATTATTGTATACAAAGCCAAGCTGTTGAAATGTTGCTCTTAAACAGCACCTTTCTCCCCCTTGCCCTGCCAGATCTCCATAGCTTTCCATCCAGATGAAGAGAAAAAGGGAGCAAATTTCAGGCTTAGTGGTGGGTGGCTCGCTGATTCGTGCACAGAGGAAGCAGAGGGGAAGCTGATCTTCCCATGCCTCTTCTGTTATCGCTGAGGATAGACAAGTGCTTCTGGAGGGCATTTCAAAGGAGGAGCTTCACAGAGGTGCTCTGAACCATTCCCCGCAGGAGCCTCTTTCTTTCTGCCAGGTAGCCCGAGGCTCGCCTTTGTGGAAAACTCTTTAGATCAAGTTTCTTGGGGCTGACACTGAGGTTTGCTGTCAGGCCAAGAAAACCTTCCTTCATCTGCTTCTACTCAAGCAGCCAAAGCCTGCCCCAAAGGCGATAAATAGCATCCTCTGTTGTAAAGGCCTCAAATCTGGATCAGCACCAAGCATTGAATGTTATAAAGAAGGATCATCCTACTTGATGAAGCAAGCCTACAGCCCAGGGAAACTGAAATCTCCATCTTTGGAGATATTCAGAGTGTGCCTGAGCAAGGCCCTGGAAAGTGTGGTCTCACTGTAAAGCTAGACTTGCTTTGAGCAGGGGTTTGGACAGGAGACCTCCAGAGCTTCAATGTGTCCCATGATATAGATTTAAGCAAGAAATTCTACAGAAGCACAGTACTATATTGTATACATTTCTTCCTGCAAAGAGAGCACTAGAAAAAAACAGCACAGGACAGATGGAGGTGGCACACAGCGCACCTAAGGCAGGCGTAAATCAGGTGGTGCAGAGATGTGTGCAACATAAAACCTACTCAAAGCAGAGCCACTAAGCAAACACCCCGTTGCCACCAGCACTTCCTGCAGCCACCTTGATTGCTGTTTAAATGAAGGCTGCTATCTTGGATAACCACTGCTTCACAGGATGCTATATGGACAGCAGTGAGTCTGAGCATTTAAAATAGGCAAGGATATGCAAAACCTGAAAAGCAAATAACGGTCCTCATGGGGATGGCACTCTCCAACAGTTAACTCTTAAAAGTTATTAATTTCAGGATTCCCAGGTTTACAAGTTCCAGGCTTCATGGCTATTTTCAGTCATCACCAAAATAAAAATCAGTTTCCACAGGCATACATTTTCCTCAGACTCTCCCCCCTACTGGCCTCATCAACATTTTCTATCAGGAAACCCATAATTTATACTCTCCTGGCAAGGACATTACATTTCATCAGTGTTGCCAGCAATGCCAATTTCCCCTCTTTACAGTGCTATTCTGAACTGTTTTCATTTCTCTCGCCTTGTATTTCTCAGTAAACCAATCAAGCACAAATTCTAAGTCTTCCAGTTTCCCTCTTTTCCCTCCCACAAGTCATTGATGTCTAACCACAGACGTCTGTGCTTCTTTTCAATAACTGTGGATGTAGTTGCCCTATAAAGCATGCACAAGATAGCACAGGGAAATTCCACACACGTTTTCTCCATCTGAAGATATACTGGTTCATATGTTACATTTATATTGGGTCTGGATCATGTCCTGCCATCATTCTGCAAGGAGAAATCCCAAGGCAGTCAACAGAGGCTTTGCAAGCAGATAGATGACAGAACTTGGCCCTACAAGCGGAATATCGTATGATATATTTCCTTTTCTGTTTGCCAAATTGATGTTAAGAAGGGGTTATGCACTAAGACAGTCATCATAAGTTTCAGAAATAATCAGCAGCCATTTTTACTGAAACCTCAAAAAACACAGCAATTAATCAGAAATATAACTGCTTTTTCTGTGAAGTGACAGTTGCTTCTATTTTACTGGCATTGCATCACATAGCGATTTTTCCAGCATGGGAGCTTTGAGGTCACTATTAATTTATGGAGAAAACCTTTTTTTTTTTTTTTTTTTTTTACTCTTCTCCTTTCATATTCTTTTATCTGGGTTTTCTGAAAACGCACAAACAGGCAATGCTCAGACATGACATAACTGAGCGGCAGATCCAAGCCCCTGCTAGGTTCCAGTGTCCTCTGTAGTCCCAAGCAGATGTGCTGTGTTACAGACTGAGTCATCCCCTTGGAGGGCGACTGTGGAGGATGTAAGTGCATTGAACAATCTGTTCCGCAGGGGCAGGCACGCTGAACTGAAACGCAGATAAGATTGACATTTTAATGCGAGCGCGCTCCGCGGAGGAACAAAGTCAAAGCAGCAGTCCAAGCTCTCCAGCAGCAACTGCAGTGAAGGGGAATATGAATGCAGTTAGCACATCTGCATCTCATTTTCCTTCAGTGTTTCCTGGTCGGACTGAGTTCACCCACTGGAGAGTGACATAACAGCGTGAGCCGATGGGAAAGTGCCCCGAGATGCAGGACGAGTAAAAAAATATGCAGAATACACAAATAAAGCAAGGTGAGAGGGAGGTGAGCTGATCATCTCCGGCATTTTCCACTTATGAAAGATGACAGCAGACGTTTTTAGGACACCTCCCACAGAGGCTCTCGCACACACCTGGAACCACAGCTCCGCCAGGCTTGGTCCTTAGCCACCATCTTCTGTCATGGTCCTGCCTTGCCTCTGAGGGCTCATTGTGGCACAGAGATATAAATGTCTCCTGATGTGCTAAAGCCCGTGCAAAACAGGCTCTGCAGACGTGTCCATGCAGACCCAAGCGAGTGCCCATGCATGATCCTGCAACAGCACAGCTGCTCCCTCGGTTCCCTCAGGCATCTCCAGCAAGACATCCCCCAGACAAGTCGTGTGCCTTCGGGTAGGATTAAAGCACTGGGGACTGAAGCCATCTTACTTTAAATGACTGTTTAGAGTTCAATGCTCCTTAGATTCATGTCGATAAGCTGATTGCCCTGACTTGCTCCAGGGCATCCACGTTATCAGGCCGTAAGTCTGTGCGTGTCAAAAGTTCACAAGTGGTGACCTAATTACCTGTCGGTAACGGCGGGGGCTGTGGTGTCTGGCAGGCAGCTTGTGCAATGCCTTAGCGCTTAGGTCAAGGCAGTAAGGCTTCTTGAATTGCATGTTTTAGCTGTATAGGATTTTGTCGAAAAGTCATGGACAGAAAATTAACTGCAGCAAAGGAGGTGATCTGGGGAGTTTTAAAGATTTCTGTTAGATTTTATCACGTTCAGGACTGCTTGAGTTGCAATTAATGGCAAAACTCCCTCTGAGTTTGACAGGGCAGGCCTGTTATATTGCACCCAAATTGGCGTGAGAATGGGAAAAAAAAGTGATAAGCCATATCCTCCTCCCACTCACAGGTACACAGAAAGAAATCCTACTGCATCTGAGGGAATTACGATTTTGTGGGCCCAGTGCAGGCGAGGGGGATAGGGGTCCCCCAGCCAGCAGCAGCAGCCTGCTAGGGATACCTGCACATGTCAGGAACGAGCCTGAGCAGGAACCCCAGGCCCTGCTCCACCTCGCAGTTTCCCCTGAATTGTGGGAAGTCTCACATTCAGATCTAATCAGTACTCCGAAGCACTGGCACGGGGCCATCTGCAGATACGGAATTTGGGAAGCGATGTTGTCGGGAAGCAGTATCTTCCGCCTCCAGGAAGCAGCACGTAACACCGTCCTACGCTGCCCATATCCTTCACATGGCAGCTTTGTCTCCCCCAGAAGGTGGACCATTACGGGGACTTCTCCGAACGCAGATACAGGCGGTGGCACTTTGCAGCCCGCCCGTATTGTCAGCAGAAGACACCACTGCTGAGATGAGACATCCTGAGGAAACGTGTCGGCCTGACGTGCTCCTCTGCTTCTCAGCCTGCAAGCGCCACTCTCATACTTGTTCAGATCATGGGTGCAAGTCTGCCTCCCCTCGGGAAGCAGGGTACAGTCTGCTACTCACTGGGGGTCAGGGTGCAGCTGTGGGTGGGGGCCGCACGTACAAGCAGTGCCCCGCCGTGCAGTGCTGAGAGCAGAGGAGGAAGGGCTCCACACCAGCAGGAGTCCAAGGTAATGCCTCTGTAGGAAAAAAAAACAATTGGGTAAAGAGCCGAGTCTAGAGCGTCTTTGGTTGTAATAGATTTACTAGTGGTTAAATAAAACTGGAACACTTCCAGCATATATATATATATATCTATATGTATTATCACACTTTGCTAGATCAGTGTAGGGAGTGAAGAGGTGCAGCACAGAGATTACAAGTGACAGATCGATACACTGATTAAACACGTTCGGCTGATTTTCACTTTTAGACCAACTAAGCACAACCAGCAGGTAATAAATCACAGCTGCAATTAAAGGCCCATGGAAATTTTGCTGGGTGGAAGTTCAAAATCCCAGACCTAATTCCTGTTCCAGGAGCGCATTCCCGTGTTAGAGCTGCAAGATTTTACTCTTCCCATTTCCATCGAAGATGACAGAAACCACACTGGAGGCAGTGATCAGATGGAGATCCTGTCATGCGGGCTGCATGAATCTCAGCAGCAGTAGCTCTGCCAGCTGAACCGTCTGTAAGTTTTGATCCTGGTGGCTCCAAACACCAATTTTGTCCTATGTCTGAGGGCCAGTCTAAGCTCTGCCTGGAGTTTAGCGAGTTTGTCTTTCAGAGGACAAACTCCCCTTTTGCTCTGACCTGGGCATTTATTCAAAGCTGCTAGTGTAGATTTTTGTAACTTCTAAATTCCGATGCAAGGAAATTAGCCATTGTTCTCCTTCAGGATCCCAGATTCGGTACCATTAGCATTCAAAAATAACAAAGTTCTGGCCAGCTGTGAAAATACTAGCTAAAGAAGTTGCAGATGTTCCTAGGGGAGCTACTGAAATATTTTGGCACCTTTGCTCTGTCATTAAAAGCAAAACACGATACTTGGTTAAAACTGCGGTGTGAGTTCAAGGGGAGAGAGGAAAACAGGAAAGTATTTAACAGGGCTAACAGGGAATGTGGGCTCAGCCATATACAAAGCTTTCAAAGCACCGAGGTGGCTCCAGCTCCCAAACACCATGCTCTGCTGTGACTGGCACTTATGTCCTTGAGCCTCAGCTGGAGGCTGCAGAGGAGGCAGGGTTGCAGTGAACGCCTTCAATGCACAGACGCCTTAAAGAGGAGTTGGCACAGGAGAAGGTATCGCAGCAGGCAGGTCCAGTGCTGCGACATATGCACTGCTGTGGGTAAACTACTTCTAGCAGCAGACCTTCCTCAGCTGGGCTCAGGTATCTCCACAAGACACCACCACACTTAAAGCTAACCCTGCTACAGGCAATGGGGATGTAGCCTGAGACTCAAAGGTCGCTAAGTATCTTATAAAAGCATAAATAGGGGGCCCTGCAGGCACCTTTGAAATGTTTACTCCTAGGAGCAGGGGCTGGGCCATCCCACATGTTGCCAGAAAGTGTAAATTGCTCGCCTTAGGCCAACTAGAAGGAAGCTTCATTCCGAAAGTGAACCCTTCTCGCCCCCAAATTCTTTCATCTTTCTCTGCCTGCCTCTTTCTGGCCCATCTCTGGTTTTCCTCTTCTTTCCAGATGCTACGGGAAACTCTTAAGGATTCAAGGATTCTGCCCTAAGTCACCCTCAGGGAAAGAAACACGATATCTAGCCAAGTTGGCAAGGAAGATACAATCAAAGTAAGTCATATGGCCCAGAGATAAGGAGGTGAGTGAGTCAGTCATTACGTGACAAGACAGCACTGGAAAAACATGGGGCTTACCCATTCATAAAAGGAGGCAGAGCTTCTGAGAAGCAGCATGTTCAGGGGATGCTGATATGTTACCTGCCGTGGGGAACTCGAGTTTCTGGTCCCCACAACCAGGCACAGCTACGTGTTTGTGCAACACGCCGCACAGAAGGCTGCAGGCACACATTACAATACACACATGAATCGTCACCACATAAATAGCTGAAGGAGTTGTCTTGTGCTGCTACCACTTAGCGATACTCCCCACGTTAACAGCTGGTCTGACATTAATTAGAAACCCTTTCCCCTTTTCTAATTTCTAATAGGTCATCTAATCTATGCCAAATGAATTGCAGGGCTTTTCAGCAAAACAGATTGTCAAAAGCTCTTTCATTTACTAGAGAGGTTTAAATAATTGGACATTTCTACTGGAAAACTTATCTCGGATCTAATAGATGTCACATAGCAGAAAATTTCATTTCATTCAATGTTCATTTCTGCCCAGACAGCTGAGCACCATGCTGTATTCTCCGCAAACAAAATGTCCATCCAAGAAAAAAGAGGTTATTGCACTCGGTACAGTATTCAAAATCTTGGTATGCCACCAACTATGCATGACAGATGCTGGAGAGGAACAAAGTCTACAGGAAGAGGAGAGCGTGCGTGCTTTGGAGAGGCAGAGGGGACCCAGCCCACAGCATTCGAGTCCAGCTCCAATTTTTCTCAGTGTTCCTGCCTTTTTGGATGGAAGTTTTGGTCTGTGTGTATTTCTGCGGAGAAGGCAAGGAGGAAGGGAGGGAGCCTTTTCTTCTTTCCCAAACAACATCTCAGCCCATCCTGGACTCACCCGCCAACATCTAACAAGCAAAGACAAACAACATCACAGCTCCACGATACTTAAGCTTGATTGAATGACGACAATTCCACGTTAAAAAAAAAAAAAAAAAAAAAAAAAAAAAAAAAAAAAAAAAAGAACATCATAGCCTTCCACAGCTGCATCAACATTATCTATAAAAAAGCATGACACTACATGAAGCTTTGGCTGTGCAAGCCAAGAACCTAAATCAGCCACAGTTTGGAGCAAAGCCATTGCCAAATTCTCGTGTAAAGTGATGCTGCCATATTGCTTACTTTCCACTAAGGTTTTACACAAATTAACAGCTGTAGCAGACTCCCAGAAAACAACAGCTCTTTCCAAGTCTTTCTTCTCTGAAAATGTTGTTTCTTCATTTTATTCTTCCCCATATGGAAGGGGAGAGGAGGAAAAAAAAAAAAAAGAAAGAAAGAAAAAAAAAACAACCCTGAATGGCCCTATGAGACAAACTGAAAAAAGACAGACTGTGAGAAAAATTAATCACAAAGATTGCCTGGAAACAGAGTGGTTATCTGCAAAATTAAACCATTGGTGGGCTCAATTTTTCTTTTCATTATACCAGCATGGTGGGACGGAGAATCAAGCCCAGGGAAAATATTTCTGGAGCAGCCCTTCTGATTTATGATCATCTCAGCCATTCTGACAAGATCAGAAAAGCATTGGATTCTTTCCAGTTGAGCACCACCGAAGGCCAAATCATTCCTATTTAGGGAAAAACAAAACTTCCCTCTGCTTCAGTAAGAATAGTGTTTGGCACCAAGCACAGAGAAAACTGCCTTGTTTCAGCTAGCCTGCCGAAGTGCAGCTGAGACGGAAAGGTGATACCAGGCTGCTGTGGGTGGCTTCAGATCGCACTCTTTCTCTTGATTTAATCTTGGACGTCAGTAGGTACCACATAGGGTGACGCAGAGGGATTCATTATAAATGACAAAAAGCCCTCTTAACCCAGAAGTTATTTGATTTTCAGTGTGCACAGATGGCTGTTGACTCACTGGAGGCAGGAGTGATAGAACTAGCAGACTGGCAAGAGCAGAGACTCGTGGCATTAGAAAACACAGATTCACAGGGTGGATTGCCATCTGAAGATCTATGAGCTACAGCGTAGTAAAAACACTGCACAGAGATGGGGCTTTCCAGCTGGTGGACTGCTGGGTATTACCAGCTTGTGACTACCAGCATGATGCAAAGATGTGGCTTGTTATGGGTACTTGGGTGTGACACCCAACAACAGCACAGGGCGTTTTATAAAGAACAGCAGCAGAAGGCGTGCAGCATCACCCCGTCACATCCCACGTGGCTCTTGGCAGTGCCTCACAAGTCCTCAGCTGCCTGTGAGGCTTGCTGTACTGCTCTTACAAGCAATCTCTCAGAGACCAAAATGGTCTTACTTCTCTGCACAGAAAGAGGAGGGAAGTGTTGCTGACCTCCTCCTGCAGGACTAACGGCTTAGGACAAAATTGTCTCCTGGCCTATGCAGGAGGAGCAATATGAGGAGCTCCACACCTTGGAAGTCAGCTGAGAAGACCTTCATCACCTTGGTTGATGCTGTTACAAGCTCCTAGGTGACCTGGCTCAATCTTGCCCCACATCTCAGAGCAGGAGCAGCAGCAAGGCCCACAGGAGCGCACTGGGCTGTGCTGCCTCCTCCACCCCATCTGCTGCAGGCATGCTCTGCAGTTGCAGGAGCTGCTCATCACAGTCAGGAAACAGGTATCACCAAGCCAAACCCCTGATTACAGCCAGCGTAGAATGTTACAGCTCTGGGTCAAATAGCAAACGGTGCCATATGGGGATCCACCCAAAAGCACAGCAGCTCGGGAGGGGTATATTCATGTTGGTGTGGGCCCCCTTCCCCAAAAAGCCCTCTTCTCCCTGTATCACTCAGCTCGATATCTGAAGCCCACAGGGATGAGGATGGCAACAGAGCTGAGATCAGGGAGGAAGCTACAATTACTCACTGCACATGAAGGGATTCTACCAGCTCAACACATGCTTCCCTGAGCCTTTTTGGCATCTCTCCATTTACTTCATGAGCACTGACAGCTGCCAGGCTTGGGAGACACATCTGCGTGCCTTGCCTGCACTGGGAGAGAAATGTGGTCCATGTGCAGGAGCTTCCCACCCCATTTGTAGCAAGGAGGAACAGCACTGGTATCAGGAAACTGTTTCTTTAACTCCTTGTTCAGGAGAGCTGGCAATCCAAGTTAGTAGTGACCAAAGTTCCTCTGATGTTGATGGCCATCTTGCACCTCTACAACCTCATGATGTTCATCAAGCTCTCATGTGACTGATGCTGACTTCACACAAAAGCTGAAGAAACAAACATACCCTTTCAAGTACAGCCACCGGCTATGAGCATACAAAACAAAAAAACAAACAACCCTACAAGCAACTCCAGAGAACAAAGTCTGATCATTTTTACTGACCCAAAGTGAACAAAAAATTCAGTTTACTGGCGAGGGTCTCTGTACTCAGTGGGATCTTCAGTCACAGGGATGTTCTCTCATCATGTTCTCTAATTGTTTCCAAGGTTTGATGTGAATATTTTTGGCAGTTAGTTTGTCATGAATTGACACTTATTTTGTCAACCTATCTGCAGCAAAACTGCAGTCCCTCCCTCCTTGTAGACCTGGCAGAAACATAAAGATTACTCATTGCAGGTTTCCAAGAAGCTCCTGAAGCCAGTGCTCAGAGTTTGCATAACAACCATTGTCGACAATCCACCTACAACAGCTTAAAAATACAGTTTTGAATGGGTGAGGAGAGGCCGGGAGTTCTCAGAAGGACTAGTCAGATTCAGGATTTTATTAATAGAACCGGAGGCGTTCTCATGAAGGAAAAAAAAAAAAAAAAAAAAAAAAAAACACCCTCTTGTTATCTTAGCTGTCATCAACAGTCACCTTTTCAAAAACAGACAGGCTAGATGCAGAGTATTCCTGTAGATGAGCAAACAGAAAGCTGCTGCATAAAAACATGAGAGCAAAATGGAGAGCAGCTCAGGATCATTGCTCAGGTCCTTGTTGAGAAATGTTCTGTGCGCAGCTGCCTGCTTTATGCGTGTTGGCCTCAGTTATGTGACTTTTTTTTTTTTTTTTTTTAAATATGATGCCATGCATTTCACCCATAGAGAGCTAATTGCCAAACAAAGGGAGCCCACCAGCAGAATGCGCATGAAGCTATTTGTGGCACGGGCCCCAGCACTCTCTCCAGCCAAATAATGCAATTACATGAATTGGAGCGCACAATAGGCAGCGCAGATTAATAAATAGGGATGGGTGATGGATGTCGGTGAAGGCAGGGAGCCCTGCAGCGCACGGTGCTGAGGGGGACAGAAGCAGGCCGGAGGGATGGGGCAACATGGCCGCCCCTTCGCCTGGGCCTGCTCCTGGGAGGGAGCCTCCCCGGGAGGTGCTGGCATCGAGCTGCCCCAGCTGCAGGCTGTCCCTTCAGCCCAGAAGGATGAAGGACCACCTTCTCCAAGGCCTCTGGAGGATGGAGGGACATGGGAGCTCTTAGTGGTGGTCATGAGAGCGAGGGGGACGGGTGAAATGCTCAGAGAACAACAGGGACATCGTCCGGCTGTGCTAAAAACCTCCACTCTGCACAAATGCCAATACTCGCAGTCCTGTCTGAGCCAAATCCCCAGCCTTCCAGGTTCACCATTAACAACAATCCTCGCAACTTTCTCAGCCTCCCTGTTTACACAAGCTAGAGCTTTCATACATAAAACTCTTAAATGAAAACATTAAAGAGCAGCTGGCACCTCTTGGAAAACTCATAAAAAGTCTGTTTCCAAACACTATTGCTTCTATACCATAAATTTCCGTATTTTTCACTCCCCTCATTCCTTATTTCTAGAGGCATTTGCATGAAAACAGGAACTTTGTTTATTAAAGCGTTCATCTGCTCCTGCTGCTAATTTCCCACCTGAAGCCTGAGTCCCCCGGGTCTGACATCATTACTGCAGGCTCTGGAAATGATCATGAAGTCACCAACAGCAGGCGAGGGCTGGGGAGTAAACAGCAAGAAGATAGAGCCTCTCCCACTGCCAAATCCCGAGATCCTTATCCAGTTTTTCGTGGAGCGATATCCCATTGACTTCAGCAGGATATCGACCAAAATAAGGCCATCAGCATTTGGCGTTTCAGCTGTTCCTCCCATCCTGCTCCTGTCTTCATCAGGATCTCGCCCCCTGCATCCTGGACACCCACCAGGACACCATGCCAACTCTCCCAGCACCATGTCCTTGCCCTGCTCCCTGCAAGCAATGACAAACCTGGGGGAAAGACTGCCTCATCCCTATATCAGTGCCTATAAATGCCCTCTTCCCCACCACACATCCTGAGGCAGCATTGAGCACTGCACAGGGGCTGGCTGGGGGGAGCAGGGCTGCCCCGTGCACAGCCATAGGCAGAAGCAGCAATGCTAGAGGCTGGGGATGACTGAGGGCACATGGAGATCATCTACAAATGCTTTTGCAGACAGACTACAGGAGGGAAAGATGTGTTTCATGTGCAGAGGTAGAGAAAAGAAACACAGGAACTAAAATGTCTCCTCACATAAGGACAAAGACATAGAAAAGACATCTTTTTCAGAACAGATCCAGCAACATTAATCAAATCTACATTTTTCACCTCCTGTTCCATGTAAACTATGAGAAAATGACTGTGAGCTTAGGGAGCTTCATTACATCTCTTTTCACATATAAAATGTCTGCCACAGTGGAAGCCCTCCCCTCCTGCCATCCGGCATGCACAGCTGATATAAAGCATACAGGCCAAATACCACCCTCTTTTCAAACAGTACCTCTTCATGGAAGTGGCAAGCATCATCCCACAGCCTAGGTACGTATGACATCTCTACATGACTGCTGCAGAGCTGCAGCACTGCAGCAGGAGTTGTAACTTGGCCCAACATGATCAGCACTCTCCCTTCAGCTGCCTGAGGCAAGCAGGCTGCTTACCTTCCCTCCACTGTGCCTTGGGCCATGCTGGACTCTAGTCCAGGCTGTGAAATGCTAATGTTGTTGAGCAGACATCTGAAGACATCTGAAGGTCTGTATACCCCTGGAAGTGGGATGCGGCTGAGTGGGCCAGCCCTGTTAGGAACAGGGATATTGATGCTGCTTGGGAAAGATAGAAGCAGAACATGGGACTCATCAGCTACAGGATTTCTTCAGTTCACTTTTGTATGCCATGCTTGAAAGCCTTTACATATGTAGTGCTACATCTTTATTCAGTGCTGGTATTGGGATTGTGAACAGTGTTTCAGAAATACTGTTTATTTGTCTAATATCAGCAGGTAATATTTGGTAAGGCAAAGGGCAAAGAAAAAAATACGAGATGTATTTACCCTTGCAGATGAAATCAAAATTCTTCCCTCTTTGCAATGGCTTTGATTTGATTGATCAACATAAACTGGCTCCTTGGTCACGGCACTCTGCTTGCATGCCCTAGGCTGGACTTGGCTGCTGGGAGATGCTCTCTGGGAGAGGGTGAGTCAGTGAGCCCAGAAGAGGCACCATGTGCCCATCGTCCCCCAAGCCACCACAGCACCCCATGACCAGCCAGGCACCTCCAACAGGTCCTGCTTCCCCTGCTCCCTGCTAGCACAGCCTATATATACTGCACCATCCCATTTCCTTCAGTTCAGTTCATTGTTACAGGCCAAACCAGTCCGAGTGTTTTCCTTGGAATTGTCCTATAGTCCCATCATGCCATACTTCCTCTGCACAGAGTAGGTGTTATTTAACAGCTTTGATTATTTTGGAGAGTTGTTCTCTCTCTCTCTCTCTTTTTTTTTTTTTTTTTTTTTTTTTTTTTTTTTTTGAGAAGAGGAGAATATATTGAAACTGATTGTATTGGCTGCTTGCACCTATTTTTCCTGGATCTCTCTCTCTCTCTTTGTACAAAATGTGAGATACAAACCTTTTCAAGAGGGGCATGATGCCACACTCACATGCAACTTGCATAATGAAGTTGTCACCTGTGCCATGTTAAGCATGGAGTAAAAGGAAGCACAGACACACTGGGGAAAGGCATCCAGGCTCCCTGCTCAGTCACCCCAGAGCACACCCAACCAAGTCAATAAGAGTTTGGTCCAAAACAAGTAACAGCAGGAAGAGCTGATAAAGTCCTTTGGCTGCTATTTATCCCCCTTAATGCACCACCTACCTGATAGCATAACTGTAACCTGTCAAAGAAGGGTTGCCCTCATTTTTTGACATGGGCTTTGAGAATCCAGGCAAACAAAGAGTAAATATTTCGATGCAACTGAAAGTGTCTCTGACTCATCATATCATCGTCATATTTCTGGGAGCCACTGGTTTCATCCACTTTCCTCAGCCCATCCCTTAGGACAGTTCACTCCAGGAGCTCTGTATTTTCTCATAATATCACAAATGTTCTCCATAAAAATTGGCATTGTTCATTTTAGAGAGAGAAAGGGAGAAGAGCCCTCCCCTGTTCTGCCTTCCAAGCCTTGTTTTTCCATTTCCTTACTTTCAAATCATAGTATAGCAACTGTTCAAGGTCTTCCTCCCACCTGCTTCTCCAAGGCAGTTTAAATTAGCTATGATTTCCTTCTCTTCTCAGCTTCTCATTTTTTCCAAGTCTGTACTATCAAATCCTAACACCCTCCTTCCCTTTTTGTTATTCGAGACAGCCCAGCATCATTCTGTTCATTCATTAGGACACTTCCGCCCACTCCACAGATCCAATAATCTCCACCTCTGCTCTGCATAAATGCTTTCATCTCCACATTAGTCTAGCTCTTACTTCTAGCAGCAGCTTTTTACATCTTTTTTTTTTTTTTTTGTCTTTTTTTTGTGAGCAGCCCTTCCCACTCTGCAGGGCTGCCGAGTCTTTCTGAAGTGAATGCTTTCCTGTGAGGAGGACAGACCATGGCAACAGAACCAAAGATTGCTTGCTGGAAAACACATTTGTTCAGTATTAAATATATATATATATATCGTCTCTAATTCTAAGGGGGCCCACCCTATGCTCTGGGCACCTTTACAGCAACAAAAATTATAATGTCACTGGTATTAATAGCATGAAATAGCACTGGCTCATCCCGCTACCAATCCCTTGTTCACACAGTGCTCTAAACAACACTGAAACTTCAAATTATGTGGAGAAGATCCCTCCTCAGCCTTAGGCAGCCTCCCTCCAGAAGTAAGCCAGGCCATATGGCATGGACAGGGAGGCAATGGTAATGACCCATGCTGCTGAAGGCCATGGGGACATGACCCAGACCAGCAGCAACCCCTGGTACAGAGGAGGACCACTGGAGGGTCCCCTGCCCAGCCTCAGTGCACTTTCTCCACGTCACCTCACCACAACCTCATGGCTTCTCTCCCATTGCCCTGAGCTGCTCCTCACTGCCATGTAGGCCCATGGACACCTCCCACCTTCTGCTCCCACTCTCCCCTCTCTGGACTTTCCAGACTCTCCTCAGCTCCTCACTTTGTTTCGTCTGTTCCCACACAAGGATCCAGGAGCTACAAACGGATTAGCTTCTGTCAAAATCTAAAACTTTCCCATCTTTAAAAAGCCACAAATGCACCACAACCTGTGAGAGTAGGCAGTCCCACCACAGGAGTGCCACATTTAGCCCTGAGTATAAGGGCTAAGCTTCCCTGGCTTATAAAATCCTATAATACGTGTGTGCACAGAACTGTTACACTGCAATTTAATCTATATTGGTGCTCTATTTATCTATCCATAGCCATAGCGTCTTGCTGCATCTACACTCCTAAATCACTCTTCATACTCTCATTATACTCTCCTCATTTAATTTTCCAGCTCTACAAGTGAACTCTCACAGTAATGATCTCCGCATATCTCTGCATTCTCACTTTCCAAAATGCTGTCCCTGTCTCACTTACCATGCAAACATGCTAAGGCACAGAGCTGAAATGCCATGCCAGAAAAAGCAACCAAAGTTGTTTTGGTACATGCAGTGGTCAGCATGCCCCACTGGGGAGCCTACCAACCTGTCATTAATATTCTGAGTTTCTGAGCCAGATGAGTCCTGTTCCTTCTCTTGTCCAAGCCGCAGAGACAGGAACCTCCAGACTGTCCAATATCTCACAAATCCTTGGACTGAAATGGGGAAAAATAAAGGGAAAGGGGAAAACCACAATGCTGCCTGGTAGTGCTGGCATGAGGACTGGGGACCTCCTCATGCCTGCAGAAGCAGTGATGCCCCTTACCGGAGTGAGCAGGCCATCATACGTGACTGAAAACATGTTACTCAGATGCAGTAGTCAAAATCTCCCTCTTGAACACACTAACGAACCCATTGCACATCTGCTGATTTAAATAAATCAGAGGGAGGCCTGAGGAAAATGGAATCTGAACACAGCAAAAAGAGATATGCTTACATGCAACAAATAGCTGCGACACAGCAATCCCCTTCTTTTTTTTCTGCCTGCCTGTCACACTACTTTGAAAAATCCTTCTGACTGCAGGCTTTTGTCCTCCAGGTGAGGGGAGCAAAGGCATGCTGCACTGCATGCTTATTCTTCTCCACTGCCCCAGCAGTGACTGTACATTTCAAACCTAGGGCATGAAAGCTCCCACAGGCACCCAGCCAAACCTCGCTCTGCTCTGCTCCTGCACAGCACCAGGGTCAGCACAGAGACACATCTGCCCAGGGCTGGCATCTTTGATTTACTGATTTATTCTGAATACATTGTTCCTCTTGCACATAGACCTCTCCCCCGAAGGACTCAAGACCTTTTGCCTTTTCTGATGACTTCATCCATCGCACTCATCTCCCACAAGCTATAGGTCCGATGATGGGCTTGACCCAAACTGGCTGACAAAGGCTTCTCATCTGTATGGCATGGCATTCAGAGAAATTGATTCGCTGGAGTGTCAATACTGCATTACATTCAGCAATGCTTTCCAGGCATGCCGTGAAAGGCACCCTCACAACAGTGGGCTTATTGACCCCTTCAACAGAAACTCTGGTACTGAGCATCCCTCTCAGCTGCCCACACTCCAAACTGTCCACCTGGCCACGTGCCTGACACCTCGTACAGAGAATAAAGGTCTGTAACTCCATGCTGTTTTGTAGAGTTGCCTTCCCAGCCCTTTCCATCAGCATAAAAATTCACCCCTGAGGTTTCTCCCAGGGGAAAACAACGCCACCACTTCCCAGCCTGGAGGGACGTCGCAGCCATTAGCTGTTCAGCACCGCTGGGGCCCACGTCAGCGTGGAGACAGGTGCAGACACATCAAGAAATATGCCACCACTATTCAGTGACACAAGTGACCCCTGTTTCTAAATCCTGTAAAAGACTATGCCCCAGTCTTTTTCCCCACCTGCTGACCTTGGTAAGATTGAAGACCTGTTTATTGCAGATGGTGGTAGCTAAACAAATGTTGAAGTGAAAGTCTACAGATGTTTTTGCCACTGGTGTCTGAATAAAACAAAGGCTGAAACAAGGCTAGACATAGTTTGGCTAAGGATCAGACCAAAGATATCAGAACTTTTAGAGTACTTTGAATATTTTAAGGTACATCCATCACTAACTGAAGACAGGCTTGGTTCATTTTTTGTGATATATTGGAAGCAATTTGCAAAAGTGAGCATGAAAACTGAAAGCACCATGGAAATGTGCTCTGAATGGCTGCACTACTGTGGCTATGGAGGGAACTCAGCACAGGAGACATAAATACATATATAAAGTCAGTTCAGAGCTGACTGGCTGTTTCCAGCTCAACTGCGGTGCCCCAGAATGTGCCATTCTGGGACATCCTGAGATGACAGACTTTCTGATATGAAAATCACTTTTTACTTTCATATTTGTGGTCCACAGAGTCCCTCTCTATAAAATTTCTCCTAAGTATTAATTGCTTTTGCATGTGATACTATTTTTAAAGCTGGCGCACATTCAGCATTTATTCCCATCGTTGCTTCACGATGCAAATGTCCCCTGCACGTCTCTCTTCGGCACTTCAAAGTACCTTTAGTTGCAAGTCTCTTTAGGCATCTGAAACATCCTGGTGCCATTTTCCTCCACCTGGGAGCCCTGGCACAGTGTGCCTCCCAGCTCCCAGAGTGGCGCTGAACGCCAGCCCGTCCACCTAGCAGGCTGCTAGCACAGATAAATGCCTCGCCGTTTTGAGACAGAGCCTTGTCAGTTAGCCGAACAAAAAAGCCCTACATTCGTTTCTTTCGCTTGCAGGCTCACTGCTTAGTCAGCTGTTACAACAACGTGTAAAACCTTCGCTAAAAGAGCTGTGGTAGAAAATAGCTGATCAGTAAGTCTGAAGTGTCAGAGCTGTCTGGGTAGGTGGAGGCACTAACAGGAAAGCAGGAAACCCAGTCTGTAAGCTTAGAGCTTGTGGAAAGGAAACAGTTTCCATTCAGCACAGAGATTGCAGAACAACACTGACATGAGGGCTCGGAGGCAGCCAAAAGTCATTTTCTCTCTCCCCGTGTAATGATTTCTGGTTGCTGCAGCCCTGCACTCCTGGGAGGAAACGTGGGCTAGCCTGCACTTAATGCTACTCATTGTTCTTACTATTACGGCTGTGGGGAAGGGAGGCAGAGGATCTATTAACGTGTTTCACACAAGTCTGTGCAAAATAACCCAAATAAATCACCCTGCGAGCCCTTTTTTTTAGCAGTTAGCCTGCTACCTTTGACACCAGCTACAATTAGCACACTAACTTATTTATGTGCCATAAATCCACCTCTCACAAAGACCTGCTGTACTGGCTTCTTACCACAGACCCGTGAGCTTTGGTAAATTTGTTAAATCAAGCTTACTCCTCTCCTACAAAGGGTTTTGGTAGCTTGCAGCAGTGTGAAGGTAAATCGTACAAGGGCTGCTTTCTCCTCCTTGACTCCTAGGGCTGGTCACAGATCCGGTAGTCACCCCTTGCCAAGTGCAAGGCGGTCTACCCTGACTAGATCTGGGAATAGATCTTCCACGTGGATCTAAGCGGAAAAAATGAGGACTGGGAGTTAAGTAACCCCAGAGGAATCGCCTCCAACACCCCCCACCCTGGCAGCTGCTGCAAGGGAGCTTTCAATTTTAATCACAAATTATTTTCATGGCAGCCCACAGTAAAATTAAAACAAGCGTCACAAGACAAAGAGGCCTTACTTTGGTTTACAAGTTTCATGCAACATCCTTTGGGGGTTCAGTTCCAGGA
This sequence comes from Netta rufina, assembly GCF_964035555.1. Lineage (NCBI taxonomy): Eukaryota > Metazoa > Chordata > Aves > Anseriformes > Anatidae > Netta > Netta rufina. Next base: position 26,628,510 of record NC_140125.1, read on the forward strand.
AAAGCACATCGGCAGCTCAGATAAAGCCGGTGCAGCTCTGAGCACAGCGGGCGCGGGGTGCCACTGGCTGCGCTGCGGTGCGAGCGAGCGGTTAGCTGCACATGCTGGTGCCTCTGTCTGGGACAGGCGGGGGTTCGTGTCTGGCTGTGTCCAGGGGTGCGCTTTTATAAACGTCACCACAGGTAGCACATCCCTCCCTCTGGCTGACCAATCCTGGCAGGCAAGTCGCTTGCAAACAGCTTGTGCCAGGCTCCCTGGTGCCAGCGGGGTAGACTGGGTGGCCAAGCGATGTCGATGTCTGGGAGTCTGCCCGTGCTCCCATCCATCCAGACCCATGCTTGCCCTGTGGCCTGGGTGCTACCTGGCACCCTGAGGTCTCCCCTCAGACACCCGTTCCTCCGTGGGTGATGGGTTATTTTTCAGAAGTCAGGCACTGGGACGGGTTGCCCAGGGAGGTGGTGGAGTCACCATCCCTGCGAGTGTTCAAGGAAAGGTTGGTCATGGTGCTTAGGGACATGGTTAGTGGGTGACATTGGTGGTAGGGGGGTGGTTGGACCAGATGAGCTGAGCACACCCTCAGCGGGCGACTTGCTGATGCACAGAGAGCTAGCTCCCTCCCTCCCCAAAAAGCCTCTCCAAACCAGACAATGCTGGACAGAGAGCACATTTTGTGGACACTCACATAGTCCATTTTTCCTGCAAAAGCAAAAGAGCAGCATGGGTTTCAGCAGTGAGCACACCAGTGCTCTGCCTGGACTCCATCCCACTCACAGCATCTCAGCTCCCCCAGCACTCATCGATCAGAAGTGAGGCTCCAACTTATCTCATCTCTTTTCCCACTCTGTTCCTGGTGGCTACCAAGGGCAGGTGTTTCCACATCCCTTTTCCCAAAAATACATCGGGAGCATTCCTTGTGTGCTGGAAGCGTCCTCAGGCCTGGACACTCAGCCCTCAGCAAAACAGGGCCACCGAGCTCAGTGCTGCAGGGCGGAGGGAAACAAATGGCAGAGAGGAGCAACAGGGATGGATTTTCACCCACACCCCACAGCCACGATCACCAAATCTTCAAGTGAAAAACCCATGCACCACTTGGAGGTCCCATTTAATCCACCTCAGGCCGAAGGAAACCTTTGAACCTGGGCTTCAAATCATGCTACCTGCTAGACAAGAAGGGCATTAAGAACAAGAAGGATAGAGCAGAAGAAGCAAAGAAGGCTGCTTTGGACACTGCAGTGAGCTTCCAGTCTCTTCCCTAGCAGAGAAGGTCAACGAGGCTGCAGATAGGACCACCAGTATAGCTGAATTTTTCCCACTAATTGTAGTTTCCACTGGCACAAAATCATAGAATCGTAGAATATCATGCCTTGGAAGGGACCCACAAGGTCATCAAGACGTACTCTATGTTAATACATTCCACTTGCATTAAAATCACATCTCCTTTTTTTATTTTTTGTATTTTTTATTATAGAATATAAACTAAAGTGTCCAAAACAACAACAACAAAAAAGTAATCCCAAAATGAAATTCTGAAATAAAGTGCCTCATTCCAGCCAGACAAAAAGGGAGCATTTCATACAAAATAATTTGGTCTGTATATTTTTCTAAACAAATTTGTATCGCAACCAATGCAATCCTATCAAGACCATTTGTATTTATAAACTGGTATTTTTGCAATAAAAAAATATACTTTGGCAAAGCGTTCAGCTGGCTTTATTAGCATCATTAAGAATCCTCTCGCATTTCCTTATTTTTCAGCAGCTAGCGAGGAGGTATGTTCAGAATTTCATTATTTGAAAATGAGGCAATAAATAAAATAAAAAATAAAGAGTAATTTGTACTCCCATAATGGCTTCCTCTCCAAAGCTACGAAGCAGTTTACAAAAAAAAAAAAAAAAAAAAAAAAGATTTAACTGCCCCTCTTGTAATGTAGTTATTCCCCTTTTCATAGCTGGGAAAAACATCTCTTGAGAGAGCCTCTGCTCATTCAGATGTCTGCGTTCAGAGAGCCAGGGACCTGATTTACCACAGTTTATTGTGCTCAGACTCAGTGAATACGATAGGTGTGCGGTATTTCTAGCAAGTAAGACCACAGGCATCTCCAGGCAGCTCTCCCAAGCTGCTGGAATCTGCTGGCGATCTGGAGCAAATGTGGAAAGATGGAGGCTGAGCCCATGTCCCCCAGCCCCAGGCTCCTCTCCAGATCCCAGGACGCAGCAGGCCAGGGGCAGTGCCTGCTACCTTGCAGTAGTTCTTCCAGTCGCAGATGGGATGGATATTTTGTGCCTTTCATCAAGCAGGAAGAAATGCTCTACGCAGAGCCACATTAACTGCTTGACCGGCTCAGTTCTCTGTTGCCTTTTGCTCTTTTTCCATTGCATTCCTGTTGGTCTGCATTTAAAGACAGAGAAGAATTCCTGGTATTTAAAAACTTTTTAATGTTTTCTGGTGCCAAATATGACAGACAGCTATGCAGTTATGGAATAGGCAGGAAAGCAGGGCTGGTTCTGGGGAAGAAATGTTTCTTTCATTTCCTTCCCTCCCTAATGTCGGTGGATATTAATTTTAAACCTTGCTGGCACTCCACCATAAGGAGAGTGAAAGATCTTGTTCTTTCATCCAAACCAGTATCAAATAGGTGTATCTCGACATTTAAAGCAATCCCACCAAGTCATTTAGTCCCAAAAAGGACGATGGCTTTCATGGCAACACAGAATTTGCCATATTAGATGTAGTGGATGACAGGATCAGAAGTCTGACTGCTTTATTCCAGAAGTGACCCATACTTCATCCTGTGCTTCAGAGAAGGATGAAAGGCCTCCATAACGCCTCCTAAACATAACCATATGGAAACATCTTGTCGAGTTTTAAAAAGCATAAGCAAATAGGGTCCTAGAGAAATACTGGGAAAGTGTGGCATTCATCTCTGAAATCTTGGAGGGATTAACGGAGCGATTATACTGCCTCAAGTTTCCTACAGCAGGGAAGCATTCTTCTGCTGTATTCCACACACAGTGACAAGGAGGACATTTCAGCACAGAAAACAGAGGGCAGAATGCAAAAATATCCCGGTGCCCAAACCTGCCAAAAATCAAACCCTTAACCTGTTTGCAATGCAGGCAGTCCCAGATCGGGTCTGTGTACCTTCAGCGTTGTACAATGACAGTAGCCATAAAGATTCAGAACGAGCAGGAGGACCGGTGAGGCCATTAATAACAGTAATAAATGCTGTTCTGCTCGAGGAAAACACTTACCCGAGGAATAAAAACAATCATTTTAGAATACGCTATGTCCTCTGTGAAATTCCCACCGCATTTGCACAACGCCACAGCAATTAAGGAGCAGCTCCCCGTGCCAGCGAGCAGGCTGCCGGCCCCCCGTGCCACCAGATGCTGCTCGGGGCATCGGGAGGGCTCCCAGCAGGGCTGCTCCTGCCCGTCCAAGCCTCTCCTGCTTACACCTTCTCCCCCCCGGATGGTAAACGTGGCTCTCGCTCTGCCAGCTGGTGGGGTTACTCCTTTGCGGGAGAGCCTGGTGGGCTGGCGTGCTGCTACCGAGGTGCTGCAGGGTGTTGCACAGCTCAGAAACCAGCCATGGTTGTGCAATGATAGCCTCCCGCCGCCAGCCAACTGAGGACTGTGTCAGGCCGGCATGAAAACAAGCCTGGGAGCTAAAGGAGGGAAGATTAAAGCAAAGAGGCAGCATGTTTTTTAATTGCGCCTTAGAATTCCTAATCTAGTTAATGGCCCTTCTAGCCCATCTTGTGTAAAGAAACGAGCATGTGGCATGTACTGAAGGAGGATCAACACTGACACACCGACAGATGCGCTTATTGGCACAAGAGACTCGATTATTTCTTGGACTGGGTTTTTCTACTTGCAAGCTAGCCAGCAGCAACTTGCTTTTTTGGAGGGGAAGGGAAGGATCAAACAATCGCTGCAGAGGGATATTAGTTCCCTGGCACTCAGTCTTCTTCCATTACAGACTCTTTGCTCAAACGAGAGACAATGCTGCCGTTCCTTCCCCCTGACTCACTGGCAACCCTTTCTCCATCTCTGTTTTGCTGCTTTGGAGATTTTTTTGGCTGGAGCCTGATCAGCCCAGCCTGCCCTTTTATCCTCTGCCTCTGCACTTCCAACACTTTTGTGTCCTTCATCCTTCCCCAGAGCTCCTCCATGCAGTGGAGGACTGCAAGTCACCGAAGTACCCAAAAGTTAAACACAGCCAGCTTGATACCAGGAAGTTTTTCATGCCTGCTTGAGGAGTACACTGAGGGGGCACACTGGCAAAGCCTCCTGAGCACGTGGGGACCTGTGCAGGGACCTGTCCGACAGGAGGGTCACAGCTGAGGGCTGGCAGTACGCAGAGGAGAGCCAGGTCTGGTCCCTCATCTCAGGAGAGCCGTCCCACTGCTGACGGAGAGCTGCCCACGGGAGGGAGACCAGAGGAATTCAGGATGACCGAACCCTGCATGGCTGGAAGGGGGAGTTGCAAAACCCCCTGGAGCCTGGCCAGGACACCAGAGGCAATGTCTGAACAAACAGCACTCGAGGAGGCATGGGAGCTTTCACCATGCTGTTAGAGGGCTGCTGGAGGGCTCGTGCCCTGCTGCCATTCTCAGGCTTTTCTCAGCATCCAAGCTGGATGTTAGCAGAGGTGGACTCACACAGGAGGAGGAGGAGAGAAGGAGGAAGAGGAAGGAAACACCATTCTCCAGAGAAGGATTGCAGCAGGGGTGGCAGAAAGCACACAATCAAGTTCATGATTGCCAGTAAAAATGGTTCCCTGTGAACTTAAGAGATGCTTCCTTGTGCCAGCCATAACTAGCTTCAGCCTCCTGGTGACTCCTGGTGCTCACCCAGAGGCGCACTTTCATTTGCACAAGCCCAGGGACAGCCACGCATCTTGAGATCGCAAAATGATGTGGATTGAAAAGCCCCCAAAAAGCCGATTCCTGCCTCAGCAGGGACACTGCTCTCCAGAAATACAGAATACTCCTTCCCAAAGCTCCCTGACAAACATGAGTCCATCGGGGGGAAGGGATAAGCTGGACAGTGAAATAGTGTAACTGTCTGTTAATGCCATTCGGGATGCTGTTGAAAGAATTCTGGAACAACCGTGAGACTTTTTGGATGCTCAAACACTGAATGAGTCAAAAAATCATCTGTGTCCTACAGAGAAACATTTTAGAAAACAAAGCAGTTGGCTTCTAGCAACATGATGTAACCTTGGTTTTTCCTCCCCTTATTGTAAGTGCATCTCTGGGTGTTTGCTTTTAAAGCTGTATCCATTAATAATGTGCCTTTATATTTATTTAGAGATATGTCAAACAAGGAGCGCTTATCCGTAGCCCCAGGCAACCCAACAATTTTAATATATAAACAACTATATAAATGAGCCTTATAATTGTCCAACAAAAGCTTCAGCAACAAAGAATCCCATCTGCGCACCGTCTCTTCTCAGGATGCTCAAAATTCAGCATCCACTTCAGCAGCCAAGGAGAATAAATAAGCTTTCCAAGGGAACCAGCTCGGGTTATTGCAGACCAAATGAAGGAACAAGGTGTTTGCCTTTTTTTAACTTAAGAAAAAAAAAATCAGAAATGGAAAAACATGGGCCAGATTTTCAAGCAAACTCAACACGTTGCCTGCCTAAATTACACTCACATGCAAGTGCATGCAAATGCATCGTTCCCCTGGTCATTTGCCTGAACTGCATCCACATTTTCCTCAGATGCCTCCTTGAGCACGACACGACACGCATGAGCAGCCTCCCCAGCCTCTCAGAAATCAGAGCATGGGCACACTGGTGGGAACAGAGGAAACACCTGCATTCCTCTGCAGCAAAAACGCAGCCAAAATAATGATGAGGCTGAGTAAAGCCTGGCTGAACGTAAAGGTCAGGGCGCCGGGATGTGGCAGAGCTCAGGGGGTTCCTCATGAAGCTTGGCAGGGGAACCTTATCCTTTTATGCTTTTTACACATATTTCAGCTGGGGAGAAAAAAAAAAGCCAAGTGAAAATAAGCAACCATTTTTGGCCTCTGCTGCAGTCCTTAGGTGGGTGACTAAGCACCGCTGGTTACCGTTACCTATAGCCGCAGGGCATATATTGCAGGGCCGCAGGAGGTGACAGCACATCTGTCCTCCGTGGGCAATAAATATGCCCTGTGTAGGGCCAGCCACTGCTTCAGGCCAAACCCTGCTCTCCTGCTCTCTTCTGGCCAGCCCGGGACTGGGGGATCCCCTGTTTTCTGTGGGGAGACACCACTGGTGTCCCAGGGGAGCACCACGTGCCAGAGGAGAGCGCCGACAAGGATGCTCTTCCCCCTATCCGAAAGCCTCTTTTCCTCGCTGGGAGCTGCATGTGAAAACATCACAACAAAGCACCGCAAGAGAGAAGGGGAGGAAAGCCCTTGAGAGCTCAGTGCAGACGCCTTCATGTTTTAATCCTTCCCCCCCTCCTCCCGTCCCATGCCCAAAGGAAAAAATAAGGAGCTTGGAAGGGCCCTTCCCAGCGCGGATCCCCGCTCCTCCCTTCCGGCTCCCCCCTCCAGAGGAAAAGCCCTTTGAAGGCCTCCTCGGGGGCGGAGGTGAGGATGTCTGCTTTGCCTCTCCGCGTGCTGCTCTTCCTCTCCCGGCTCTGCTGGCACCCACGGAGGAACAAGGCAGGGCTGGGGCCCGGTCCTGCTCCTGGAGCCCCCACTCCCCTCCCCGCCGCCTTTCCACCCCTCGCCTGGGCTCACAAACAACTCCCCACTCAGAGCAGCATCGCAGCGCACTGAGCTTGTCCCCAAGTGCAACCCTTCGAGTCTGAACAGCTCTGCTGGCTCCTGCCTTGGGCAAGGTTTCAGTTTCCCTGTGGCTTGATGACGTGATTTGGGCAGGATTTATGAGGCTTACAAAAAAGCACAATTAAATCTAATGGGCAATGGAGGGGATTTTTTTTTTCTTCTCCTTGCTCTCTTTTCATTGCTGGCTTCGAGGACCAGGGCAATGAGTTGGCAAAAGCCTTCCGTGTTGGCCGGAGCCTGAATTTCTAGCCAAAAAACTTTGCTCCAAGTCCAGTTAAATTAACTTCCTAAAGTTTTTAAAATATTTTCTTTTCTGTAAGCTGGCTGAGAAGCCACTGACATTTCGGTTGACCAGCAATCAGGATGCAGTGCTCGGGATCCTTATGGACCAAGCGTATCGCGGCTGCATCTCCACCACAGCCTGCAGCCAGAGAGGAAAGCAGCCTCGTGGCGATGCCATGGGAGGCACAAAGATGTGAGGGGGAGGCTGAAATGTCCTCTCCACGGGGAGAGGAGCTGGAGATGTCCCTTAGGGAAGGGGCACATGCCCCACGTGCTCAGGGAAGGGACGAACCAAACCCAAGAGGAAGGAGCGTGGCCTTGACTGGAAACCGTGCCCGCTGAGGAAGGCAAAGCCTCGATCCCAGCTTTGCACTTTCACCCCCGTCCGGTAACAAATAACTCGCCGTTTGGGAACCGTTTCAGCTGTGTCATTTCAGGTAAGGCAGGCTGTTGTTTTCGAGGCACCGGCGCTGTAAGTCCCCGAGGGGGAGGGTCCCCGCAGGGGGCAGGCTGTACACGTGCACATACACCCGCATGTGCACCACGTGCCTCGCCTTGTCCCGTGGAAACTTCACTTGAGCTCTCTTGTGTTGCTGTTCTTACTCCAAAACAAAGGTCAAACAGAAAGCACGCAGCTCGGTTTTATCTATGGAGAAACACAGCCATCATGCTTTACAAAAACATCAGCAAATTCTGTGCAGCCAGGGCCAGACCCTTCAGGAAAGTGCACTTTGCCCCGGTGCTCGGCTGGCAACACAAGGAGGGTGGCAGCCCACCCGATTGTGTACTTATTTCTTGGGACACTACTGAAAAAGAGTGAGGGGGAAAAAAAAAAAAAGAAAGAAAGAAAAAAAAAAAAAAAAAAAAAAAACAACTTCAGCCTAGCACAAGAGGAAATGAAAAGGGAAACTTTGAGATTTCTCATCTCTCCAGAAAGCCCCGCGGCCGGTTGCAGAACTTTGTCATCACAACTGCTCAGCCTGCGGTTCGCAGCACCGCGATCCCGGCAGGCTTTGCACCAGCTCAATCATTATATCAATAAGGAAGTACAATCACTTAACCACAAAGCCAGTTTCTTTTCTAAGCCCTCATGTTGCCTTAGAAGGTTTTTAAACAAGATGCTTTCCTGTTTTTGAAACCTGGGCATCCGTATGGTTTGCAGGTTACTCAAACAACCTTATCATTTGAAGCAATCCTGGCATGAATTTCAAAACTGCTCACTGCGGTGCTCCCCTCCCCTCTCCACACATATCTATTTACTCACAGGGATCCTTATTTACAGTGTCTTCTTGCCAACTGCTGACACAGAAGAAAAAAACCCTTGGTTACACATTAAGCTTTATCGTTGGGGCGTTTGTGCCAGACAGTGTCCAAACACAGCTCGCTGACTGACCTCACCTTCGGGCCGGCCACACGGCAGGGAAATGTGTCCTGTGAGCTACTTGCAAGGGCAGGGCTCCCTTCTCACCGCTGCCGTGTTAGTCCCCCTCTCACCTCCATCTGGGCTACACAGGCTGTTCAAGGAGCGGGCAGTTTTGTTTTCAGAACCCGCAATGGGGTAGGGCTGATTCCTCGCAGCACCGTTTCAGGGGGGATTACCAGGAGGAGAGGGATGCTGGCAAATGCGAGGCACGGCGAGGGCTGTCTGTAGGAAAAATCCTGACCTAAAATTTATACAGCGTGCAAGTCAAAGCCAATTATTCCACTGAAAACGGGAAAACAAAGAGGACCGTGATACAAGAATAAGCTGTGCAGAGGATCTGGAAAATCCAGAAATTAGGTTCAATATGCCTGTTTTGCACAGCAGCTTTGGAAAGATCTGCCAAACGTAACAGTTTCATTTGACAGTCATCTTCTGGCTTAACTTCTGAGCTGGCCGGTGGCCATTTCGTATTGCACAATAAATGCCTGCAAAATTAATCATAAACTCCCTGCCTGGAACTCCCAGTGCTGCTCTCCTGAAGGGTACCTGCAGGCTCACCGACATGCTGCCAGCAGCTCCACGTCTGTTTTCATTAATGGCCCAGCCAGCGAGGACAAACCGTCACAAAAACAACCCATGAACTTTATTCTTCCACTCCTGCCTCTTCACGCTGCTGGCCAAGCCACCTACCTTTGCTTACACCCCGCGGCACCCACATGACAGCGGTGGCTCAGGCACACATCTGAGCCTCGCGCTGTGCAGCCTTCCATGTCACAATTAGCACTTAGCTCGTGAGGAAAGTCGTGCAATCGGGGCCAAGGAACTGAGGGCTGCCTCCTGAACTAAATACCCTGCTCCTCTTGCTCGAGCACTTTCACAAGCACTGCCTCAGGAAAGGTGCAGCAATGTCCTGGTGCTGCAGCACTGCCAAATGCCCTGTTTCTGCCAGAGGGCTCCAGCTCCAGCAGCTTCAAACCTGCAGGGGCCTCCATGCAGAAGCCTCCAGGACCAGGGTGCAGACTCATCTGCAGTTTTTTTCTGTGAATCTAATTGAATTGTTCAGTTGGGAAAGGAAAAGAAAAAAAAAATGAATTGCGTTCCGGCTATTTTAATTAGTTCCTCCTATTTAGCGCTCCTTGCCAACAGACTAAATTGAATTGATCACACAAACGCCCCAGCAAAATACAAAGAAACTAAGTAGGATTTAAGCATCTCCAGAAGAGAGAAAGAATGTATTTTCCTAACATCCCCCAAACCTACTTAATAACAAAACACTAAGGAATAAAATAAGTGTGATTAAAACCAGAGATAGCAAGCAGCACACATTTTATTGCTATGTTTTCACTTCTTATTTCTTTTTAACAAGGATAAAAATTAACTTGTGCAACCTCAGCCAGGAAGTGAGTGGATCTTTGAACTCTGCCATCTGGCTAGTGGAATCTGTATTTTCGCCGCCTCGGGTTACAGGTTAATCCAGCCAATTCTGATTATTTGTAGAGGTAGCTGGCCTCTCAGAAGCTTTTATAGTCCCTGTCACAGAGAAGGCTGCTGCTGAGCAAAACACACGCACAAATCGCTGGGGTCAGTGTGGCGGGGACGTTGAGGAGGGAGGGGAGGAAAAGAAACAAACCACCATGGCGGAAAAAAAAAAAAAAAAAAAAAAAAAAGGCAACAGTTCTGGCTAATCTAAAATTATCCTTTTCATTACAAGAGAAGACGTTGCAACATGCGCTAGCGCCTTTGCCTCACCCTGCAAGTCAGCGCAGACAGGAAGGCTGCGCGCGCCCCGCTCGTGGTGGAAGCCGAGCTCGAGCATGCCCAGCAGCTGGGGAGCCCCACGTGATGACAACAGCATCCAGCTCCATCTGGTGATGTGCTCCGGCCCCCCCGGGCACTTTTCCATCTAGCCTTGCAAGCAGCTGGATCAATTTACTCTAGCCTACGGTGAGCTGCACAGGCACAGACTGAAGTTATTACTCATGGAAATCCCCTCTGTTTCAGCGCTTTGAACGAGGCATCAGGTAGCTTTCAAGCTCCTGACAATTAATGGCCTTTGGTGGAGGGAGAGCAGCGCAAACACGCTGGAAGCTATGGGTTTCAAAACAGCTTGCTTAGTTTCTAGTAAATTAAAGGGAGTGGGTGGTTGAGGCACACAGTAATATTATCCAGTGCAGTGTGGTCTTCATTGACGTCAGCCGGACATTTTTTTTCTCTTTCTCTCTGTCTGCCTGAAAGAGGCACAGGGAGGTTAGCTTTGTGACAACAGCATGGCTCACACGGCCCGGAGAACCTCCAGGTTTCCATCAACAAGGCCGGAGCACAGATGCTACCGTACTGCAATTAGCAATACGAAAATAAATGCAAGTCATTTCAGACGAGGAAAAAAGCTGCTGGAAAGAGAAATCATGCGGGCTTACTGTATGTATCTCTCCTCATGTTGCATGATTAACTGCTCTGACTAAGACAACGCTCTTCCTGTGGCTAAGAACACATCCTCCTCTCAGATTTTGCTTGAAATAGCATATTTGACCATGACCCCTCCCCACAACTACGGTGCCTGTCCCAGCGTAGTTTTGTGGTGTCTGCGACTGTGTTTTCTTAGTGTCACAGATCTCGTTGTTTTTCTCCGAGGCCTCTGCACTGTAGGCTGGATTCATCATGTGATAGCTGCCAGCTTTGCATTGAAAGTATGCCAAGAAGTTCAGCAGAAAATTTTTGTGATGCTCGCAGCAAACTTCTGGAAATGTGATTGCTGTGTGTGAGCATGCGCAGGGGTGCGCTTGCAATGTTTTCATGCACCACTACTTGTATACTAAATAAAAGCTGGCTGGACAGCAAATAAAAGGATGCACAACAGTGAAGAAAAGTGTTGCAGGTAGGAAAATAGACCCTCCCCTCCCAGACCCCAGATATCACATTCCCAATGGAATACAACACTGCTGTGCCTACATTTTCTGTGTGGAAAAAAAAAAAAAAAAAAAAAAAAAAAAAGAGAGAGAGAGAGTGAGAGAGAGAAACACAGAGCATATTCAGGCCAGAAATTTTTTAGGGTCACAAAAGACAAAGGGGACTTCTTTATAACAAAAATGTGTACTAAAGCTGCTCTGCCAGGTTCTGACTCAACACAGACACATGCATACTTGTCAAAGTGGAAGATTTTTCCAGTAATCTAGTGGACTGAATGAGCTCATCGTGACCCACTGAGCAAGTTTTCTTAATACTCGTTTTGAGCAAGGGAACGGCTTTGACTGGTGTTTGCACTCACTTGACTTTTACCCTCTTCCCAAACTTTTGTTCCTTTCATAAACCACCCTTTCCATCAGGCTTTTCTTACTAAAGAGCCATTTTTTCCTCAGTGGGGCCATGGAACCTAAGTAAATATCCTTGAACCATCAAAAACCAGCTGCATTAAAGAAACAACACCGCAGACACTGTAGAATTGCAGAGTCACCAGGACAAGAAAGGGAGAAGAGGATTGTCCAGGGAAGCTGAGGTGTGTGGTCATTCTCCACAACCCCACAAAGACAGACAGTGGGACACCGTGCAGACGGATGAGGGGTGTGCATGAAAGTGGAAGATCATGACTCACTGCAAACAAACTACATGGCCTTTGACTTTGGCACCTTCTTGTCCTTCCACGTCCCCAGCTACTGACTTCCTTGTGGTCATCTGTGCAGCCTGGTGCCACTCTGCCTGCTCTTCTGAGGGGCTTTTTTGAATGTTTTCTTCAAGTTAAACTATGAAACTGAAATTTGAGGGTATGCACGCTGCTGCAAAGACTGAGGAAAAGCTCTTGCACGAAGTCATATTGGCAGGGAAACTACAATTCCCTTGGGGCCACGGCCGCAGGCTGGGCCTTGCTGCGAACTCCGCACCACCTCGCACTCCCGCCTTCGGGGAACTAGTCACAGATCGCTGCAGATAAACGTTGCACAACGCCCGTCTGCTCTGCAGAGGTGCCTTCTGAAGTCCCTCGGACTGAGCTGTCCCTCAAGATTCATTCTCAGCCTTTATCAGTGCATTTTGGAGGGGAAAAAAAAAAAAAAAAAAAAAAAAAAAAGCACCACAGAGTGTGCACAAATCACCCACAGTTACGAATCCGCGAGGTGGTGCCCGTAGGTTAATGCAGCCTGTATCTCCAAGCTGCTGCTCCTCAGCATTAGCCACCAAGCCATGCTCCCTTCTTGCACCGAATGTCAAGGCCCGTGCATCAGTGCCCCGGCTGAGCGCCTCCAAAACTCAGCTGTGGCTGTAACGGCCCCCAGTGCCATTTGCCCAGCCAGGGTAGATGAGGCGGAAAGGAAATCCACAGGGGTTCTCCAGTTCTCCTTTTCAGCTGTGTTTTGAAATATGGTCAAGCCCTGGCCACGCCGATCTGCAGAGCTATCTTCGGACGGCATTTGGTCAGCACACCACGTGAAAGCAGTACTCAAGCCCAGGTTTTATGTTCCAAGTAAGGATGAGAAAAATAGCCCGGCTTTTTCGGTGGGGGCTGAGGCTGCCAATGTACAGTGGTTTCGTGACACAGGCCCTGGTGGCAGCTGCCAGCTCGTTTCGCACCAGCCACCAAACAGCCAACAGCAGCCACAGGTCCAAGCCCCCCACCCTGCAAAGGTGGGCACAAGACCTTCGTGTGCACCTATGCCCCATCACCCCCTGAATAAATGCGAGTGGAAATGTTAAAGGTCCCATGAGCCTGGCCCCTGGAAAACGTCTTTTGTGGTCGCCTCCAGTGAACTCTGGCGTGAGACACACAGCTGTGGAGGGCTGCACATCGCAACCTGTAACCGGACCCTTCCTTACAGAAACGCTACAAATTGTTATGATCATTGCTCTCATCCTTTACAGAGCCGGCAGCGAGCTTTCCAAGACGGTATTTTTGTGCCCAAATAAAGGTCAGGGTTCCAGCTATGATAAATCAGGGCCGGTTAGTGGGCAGGTTCAGCTGACAGAGTCATCTGATCTGCGCAGCTGTGCATGAGCCCTGAACCAGTTCCCTTCTTGTGTCCTTTTCAGGCCAGGCACAAAGCTCGGGGACATCTGTTAGTTCCTGAATTACAGCGGGCGGGCAGTAACGGACATGCCCCGCTCTGGTGAGCCTGTGTTTGTTATTTTCTAGGCTTTGCATCGGCTGCGCACACACAGCTGGACCGCACCTTCCGGTCACTGAGCCCGCCACATGCAGCTGCTGGAGTGAATGGAGACATCGCAAGTGTGCGGCTACCCTACCAGAAAAATAAAAATAAAGGAAGGCATTTGCATTTCCTCTTTTCTGTCTTGCTAAATCCTTCCCTTCAAGAAATTATGCAAAGCTCTGCTAAAGCAGCACCGTACCTGCCACGAGCGCGGCAGGCGCAGCCCCGGGGAGGCTCCGAGTCACCCCGTGCACCTCCATGCCACCCACATCGCCTGGAAAACTTCACAGCGCTCTGAGGACAGCCTAAAGCTTTGCTCTGTCAGCCCAACACACAGGTTGCATGCCAGAGGGACGCAGCCAGCAATGCCGTGCTGCTGCTCACACCCAGCAGAAGCGCCCTGGGACCTAGGACAGCCGCAGAAGCCCTGTTGGCACCCATTTCTGCAGGAGCACAGCACCAGCCTGCATCCTGCTGTGTCCTCCTGCCCTGCTGCCCTCGCCCCAGGGGTCGCTTGCACATCCCTGCAGGAAGCCCGCTGCCCATCGCAGTGGCACTGAATCATTGCCGGCAACGGCTGCCCGCCCTGTCAGGAAACTGTAGGGCACCAGACCTCACACAGGGGTGCTGCCATGCCCAGCCACCCCAGCCAATGACACCGCCACAGCAATTTGGGTCCCACCACTGAAATCTGCCCCTCCTGAGGTTCCCTGGAAAGCTGCACCACTGTGACCTTTACAGAGAAATCTGTCCCCACGTTTGGCCTCCCCACCATTAAGAAAGTTCCTTGTAAGCCATTTGGGTCTGCTTAAAAGAAGCAGTGAAAAGTCCCAGAGACTCAGAAATTGAAAAGACACAGTGGAAAAATTAAAAATAATAATAATAATAATAATAAAAAAAAAAATCTTTGAGCATGTGAGCACCTCTCCCAGCCATACACAAATCGTTTCCATATTTCATAAGTTTTGAACAGCAGGCATATAAGCTTTTTAAATCAGCAAGTCTGGCCCTGAAGTCATCCAAAACTCGTGATCAAACACTTCTGAGTATTTGAGATGCAGGAGACATCATTCTCCAAAGGGTTCCTTCATCTAAGTCGACGAAAAGGTATGAATTTTTATCGCAGAACAGCAGAGGCCCTGGAAACTTGTGCAAAGAAACATGATGCAAAATGGCGACACCCACACCCACACAAAGTCCCCTCAGCATCAACAAGAAGCAAAACAGCCTCCATTTTCCATACACGGGGCTTGAAGTAACCCATCTGAACTGTGCAGAAAAACTCCACGGCCTGTGATGTGCCAGTTCCAGGAACAAAATCTGTCCCTCGGCCTCACTGCCCTCGGCCCCATGGCACCCACAGCCGTCTCCACCCCGGCTGAAGGCAGCAAGCACGGCGTGGGCACAAGGCTGAGGCCTGCTGCCGTCTGTGTACTTCCACAGCCCCCCTCACTGTGGTGAGGGACGGGCTTCTGCCAGCACTGCTGGACTGCTGCCAGCCACACTTTGGTGTGTTGGAGTCGCCTGGTACCAATTTCAGGGCACTGTCCCAGAAGGCTGGACCCTGGCCACTACCAGGAGAGCCCAGGTTTGCTCACTTCCAGCAGTAGTCACAAGTGTGGCGTCTCCAAGAGCAAGTCATGCAGCACAATAGGAGCAGACCTGTGGGGCAAAGCACCTGGGGCTGAGATATCGATATAGCACTCAGTCTGTGGGGGTTACTTCAGACAAACTGCATCTGGTCCTATAGGCTGTGCTGGGAAGCATCCAGGGTGCTCCTGGAGAGCAGCTTCCAGCTTGGTTTCCTGCACAAGGAATAAAGCCCATGCACTTTGAGACCACCTCACGGGGTGAACCAAAGCAGACTACATGGGAACAACAAGGAGGTACACCCCAAACCAGAGTGCTCGCCCCACCGCTGCCAGCCCCACCACTTCCCTCTGCCATGCGAGACAGGAGCAGGAGCGGGAGCCTGCTGTGGCATGGGCTGCCCTATCCTCCACGAGGAGATAGTGGCTACAGGGGCTGGCGTGCAGCCCGGGCAGCTCCAGCCAAGAGCTGCTGCAAGAAGGATATGAAACCTTGTCATTGTGAAAGCAGGAGGTGACAGTTCATGCTACGGCAAGGGGCTCCGGGGTGGTTTCACCATCAGCACGAGAGGCACGGCCATCTCCACCAGCCAGGGCAGCTACAGCACTGCCAGGATATCGCCCTCCAGGACTCAGCACCCAGCTCACTGCCAGGAGATAGCACCCTCGGGGCTGTGGGGCTGAGGCTGGGATGCCTCCTGGTAGGAGAGCACCAGGGTTTAAGGAGGGAGCAGTACCTGGCCTGAAGCACTGTGGCAGCCGTAGGAGCAGATACCCTGTGGTTAGGCAACTACCTTAAATCATTCTCAAGTGAGGCTCGGATAAAACCAGAAGTCTCGATTTATAAAATCCAGACTCGGCAGTGGTTTCAGAAGTTTATGGGATCTGTCCATAAAGAACAGCAAAGATCCTGATGCCTCTACCTGCCTGGCACGCTCAGCCTGCAGCACCCATGCACCAACACCTGATGCTCCCCCAGCTGCGTCCCCATTCATGTGCCACCTGGTTTCCTAAGCTGTCCTGGGACCGCCCACACCTCCAGACATAAAAGGTTTCTCCTTTCCATGACACCACTCCCCAGCGGCACAGACCTGGTGTCTGGCTAGTGCCCTCAGGCATGCTGGAACAGGGCAGTTGCAGGGAAAAACATGTTGGACTGAAACAGGGTAGGAAATGTTGGTCAGTCACAGGGCATAAATATTTAAGAACACGCATCAAAGCAATGGAATGAGGATGAAAGCGATTTTATGCTTTATTTTTGGAGACCTACAAGACTTGCCATGTATTTGGCTTTACAGGCAAGCACAAAGACAGGAAGATAAAGGCAGGCACTCGTGACAGGGAAGGTGATGTAAAATCAGGAAGGTGCCAGGCAGGGCTAGTTGTGAGTGTCATGAAAACAGCAGGGCCTTCTCAAGCAGACAGATGCCCATGAAATGTTATTTTTGGACACCACTTCAGAATCGAGTTTAGAGGGAAGTGTGACATTTACTGAGTCGCCTCCACCACTTCCTGCAACACCTGGAGCTTACTCTAAGGGCTCTCATTTAGATACTGAGAATTTGCTCACTGCTCGGGCTGAAAATAACACAGTTTACTTTCATTTTTTTCTGCAAAGCTCTGCTGAAACCATGAGTTGTGATGCAACAGTCTCCGGTGCAGATCCCGCCGCCATGCGCCGTTCACACGGCATGATGAAAGAGCGATTTAACAGCCGGCAGTTATCTGTGGCTTCTTCCAGGAGGTCACCAGCAGCATCTTACTGCTTTCTCCTTGGATCAGCAGCCAGCTGTAAGACTTTCTTTTTCAAAGCCGCCTGAACTGTGCTGCATCCTGAACCCCAGTTGAGCTTCTCGCTGTTTCCTCTGACTGCACAGTGAGCTGTGGCCTCCCCAACCCCAAGCACATGCAGCAGTGCCTGCAGCATAAGCTGAAACAGTTTTGAAGGACAGCTCTGAGCCTCTGCCTCCATGAAGGGCCACTTGGCTCTCTGGTGGCCCTGTCTGCTCCTGCCAGAGCCCTCCAGGGGGTCTAAGTGCACAGCTCCAAAATGCAAGCAACTCCCATGAAGAGATGAAAAGAAAAGCCAATCCTCGTTTATAAATATATTTATTTGGCTTCATTTTTTGCATTTCTTCTGCTTTCAAATATTTCTCTTGCTGGGAATGTGAAACTCTGATGAATTCATAGTGTATGAAACCATTTGGCCTTAACCCCCTACCTCTGTTTTGATTTTTAGTCTATTAATAGGGAAAGGACAGATTTTCCACCTTGCTATTAGATAAATTGCACAGCATTTCACACACATCTGATCCAAAAACATTTGCAGGATTTCTTTCAGAAGCCAAAGGTGGATAACAAACATTTTGGCCTTACGGAGACATAATCTTTCATTAAAAGCAGTCATGGCTGCAGAGGATCAGTCACTTAAACCCAAGTGTCTCCGTTGGCAGGGCAGCTATTGAAACAACTGCTCGGACAGGATATGACATGTGAATGTTTAGTCTGTGTGGGGGAAAAAAAAAAAAAAAAAAAAAAAAGGAAAAATAGAAAAAAGTCATCAAATCCTAACTTCTGGCAAACGGCCAAGAGTTTTTCATACTGTGTGGAAATGTCAAAGGTGAAAGAGGAGAAGGCTTTCTCCTCATGCACCACGCCGGCCTGTGAAGCAGTGTGTGTGGAAGGACTGGGCCGCAGAGGCGCAAGTGCCTGCGCAGCCAGGCATGTGTCCTGCTCGTTTTCCTGCACAGCCAGTGAGCCCATAGCATGAGTGAGGGATCTCACACACCTTTTCCAAGCTCACCCTGTCCTGACCTGGTCTGCCCCAGGACCAGGATCCTGCCTGTGGTGACAGGACACTGAACAAAATGGCATCTGTGCATCCTCTGCTTCTACACCGGAGGGGCTGCAGAGCTACCTGACGTGCTCTCCAACAAGCCAAGGTGCTTCCCACCAGCTAGCTGACAGGATCCAAGGGAAACTGGACAACAGGAATCTTTTAGAAATGAGCATTCAGGTCATGGGGGTGCAAAGTCTAACAGACTATAAGTGAGGCTTGGCCACAGAATTGCGGGGAAAGGATGAAAAACATTCCTTTCTTATGAAATACACAATTTCCTCATAGGCAATTCCACTTTACAGTTGGGTGGGAGTAAAAAGCACAAGGCAGTCTGAAGAGAGCTGCAAAACCACACTGCTCAGCCTGTGCGTTTTGATCACAGCCCCCCTGAGACCGCTGCAGAGCGGCCCTGCTGCATGGCAGAGCAACAAGGGAAGAGCGCTCGCGGAGCGCGGAGCAAACCTGCTGGTGCGGAGACTCTGTAAACGCTCCAGCTGCTCCGGTGCTTTGGGCAGAATCTGAATGTGAGGGGAGAGTTCAGTTGTTTTAAATCTCCTCCTGGTTACTTTCGTCTGGGATAGTGACTAAAAGGCACAGAGAAATGTAACGTGGAGAAAAGTTTTCCTATTAAAAATGAATCAATCATCGCTGTGTGGAGCCTCCAGGGCCTTGGAGGTTTCATACAGGTACACGACTGGACATTCAGCGCAGAAAAATGAGGCTGGGCAGAGCAGAATAAAATTATCTTCTTTCCAGCTGGAACTATTTTGCAGCCTGTCAGTCTGCCATGCTGAACGGGAGAGGGGAAAAACCAACTGTGATGTGTACCCAAGCTGAGATCTTCTGATCGACCGTTTATTTATTTATTTATTTATTTATTTATTACTCTTTCTGCGGGTAAGCCTGGGAATTTTGTGTAGCCAGCCCTTGAAAATCCATTGCAAGTCAAGGTTGTTCATGAAACATGCTGAGGAGAGGGCTGTTGGATACAACTGTGCTTCCTTCCTTGTGGGCCTGGCTGGAAGAGGCATGCTGCACCTTTAATGGAAGACGAGATTAATCACCGAGAGGATGCAGATGCAAGAAAGAGGGTCTCTCAAGGAGCTTGCAGCTGCATTTCCACTCCACCCCTAGCCCAGCACCTGCCCCACAGACCTGCAGGGACCTGAAATACGTGGAGCTGCAAAGGCAGGGCTGGGTGCTGGAGTCAGGAAGTGCCTTCCACGCTGGGAAGGCTCCCGTCCACCATCGTGTTCTTCACAAAACTGCAAGAAATGGTAATTTATAGTAAATCCTTCCTGATTAAAGTCCATAAAGCTCTGCAGTTAATCAAGCTGATTAAACGAATCAAACTTGTTAAGAATGGTTTTATCAAAACATTTACATTTCTGCAGAGCAGAGATTCATTTGCCTTTGCATTGCAAAGTACACAGGTTGCCACGAGAGGATGAAGAAGAGGACTGGGAACATTAACCATGTGAAACGCCAAGCCGCCTCCCCCCGTCTCTCCCAGTGTTCGTTTAAACAAAGGGACTCCCCAGGCCATTAATTTCGTCACCCTGCCGGGTATCTTCTGTCTTCTGGAAACAGAGACCTCTCTTACTCACAGCAAGAGGCTTTCCTGACACACGGGGACTTCATTGCCAGGCCAAAGTGCTGCAGAAGGTCCTGTGTGGGCAGAACCCCTCTCCTAACCCATGGTGTCCCCCCATGGCAAGTGTCCAAGCAGCGTGGTGGCCTCCTCTCTGACATCTGTAGGAGAAACACGTCTCGTAGAGTACACAACACAAACGTTTCCATAGCTGTCTGGAAGATTAAAGTAACGTAGCCAGGAATTTGTTCCTTCTATATAAATCTGCTCAGCTTCAGTCCCAGCAGAGATAGGCCCAATAAAGGCCTTGGCTGCCTAACTTCTAAATTTAGACACTCAAACCTCCTCTTCAGCTGTCGCCTAGCCCTGATGAGGCATTCCTCTGTGGGGCACCAAAACTAAGGTCCCTCCGGCATCTTACATCCTTCAGAGCAGAGCTGAGCAGGTGGTGGCAAGGTGCCACCTAGCTGCACCACCTCAGGACCCACCACCAATGTGTCCCCAGGAGCCTCACCTGGCAGGGCTGAGCTGTGCACGGATGAACTGACCTGTGAGGGCTGGCCACAGGCTGAGCCAGCATCCAGTGCTTTGTCATGGTGGCAGAAGGGCAGCTCTCACAGCCCGGCAAACACCTACTTTAGGATCAGGAAGCGACCTGTGGAGGTGGCTGACTGGAGGACAAGTGCTGATGGAGGGACTTAGGCTGAACACCTCACTTCTTGGCAGCTGCAGAATGGTGGTCCTCCAGTATTCCCAGTGACATGGACCCAACGGGATAAGGAACCACGTCCAGGAGCAGGGTGTCAAACCCCGCAGCAACAGGCACACCTGTCTGCCAGCACAGCAGCCATCGGGGCAGTCAGTGACCTGCACACAGGTGGTTTTCAGGTCCATCTCAGACACTTAGCCCACTTCACTGATGGGCTTTCTTTGCTGCTGCTGCCCGCTGATGTCCACCAACTGGAAGGCAGTGCTGCATCTGCCCTGTGCTGCCCTGCACCGTGAGGACTTGAACAGCGAGACTGCAGGAGCCAGGCTACAGTGGCAGTGGGAAAGTGCCTCCCCTTTTCTCTCCAAGAGCATGTTCCAGGGGAAGATCTGCAGATTCAGCATCTTACAGCCAGTTCTGCTAAGGCAAAGACAAACTTGGCATCGGCACTCTATCTTCCATGCCATATGCTTTATTCGTTCAAGAGTTGTTTTTCCTGCAGGGGAGGGTGGATTGGCAGGTATGGAAAGAAATTCATTAAAATAACTTTGGCTGGTTCTTCGTGCTGGCCACCATCTCCGTTTTGATTTTTAATTCTCATGCCCGGAACAATCCTGAAACAAAGACATCCTCTCTGGGAGTACGACAGATGCTCGCAAAAGGAGCGTCTGAAAGGCTGTGCTCCTTGGCCTACAGCTCATGGCTGCTGTATTTCTAAAGAGAGTGGTAGAAACCAAGAAGCTGATAATAAAAGTCACACATATTATGAAACCAAATATACTGACATGCAGTGCAACAACTTGGGCATTGGTAAAGGTACCTTATCTGACTATGTGCAAGCCACTTGCCTGGTTTTGCAACAACAGGTTTCTCGGAGAATGTTTGCACTGAGTTACCTATTCCATTTTGCACTGCTTGCCAGATAAATGGGATCCTTTTCAATGGAAAAACAGACATTTGATTATTTTAGGTTCAGGGATTCTGGCCAATTTCTTCCCAAAGTGGCTAGGGCTGAATAGCCAAAGAAAATGTATGCACTTAAACTTAATGGGGCTTAAACACTGCAAGTAACAACACAGAAAGGGACAGAAGCCTGAGGGGCAGCAGAAATCTCCAGGACCAGGACTTTAATACTCAGAGAAACTGCCAGAGGTCTTGATAGCAGCCATTGTGAATGTATGTGCATGTTCTGCTCTTTAAATGTATACATTATTTTCGGTTTAAAAGCTTGCATTCATTCTCAGATTTCTGTGATCTTTCTGCACCAAATGGCTTCCAGGTCTCTCCATAGGCTGTAGACAGCTTTTATTCACCCCTATAAAACAAAGATTTAAAGGATTCAGACCTCAAAAGGAGAAAAATTAACATGGCAGCCACAGGCAAACTGGGTTGGCTCCTGCAGCTTTGGAGCAGCTTCCAGCTCCCTGCTTACAGCACTGGTAGTGGGAACTGCCTGCAGAACCCTCTTTGCCCCTGACTTCTTCTGGCTGGGAGGTTAGGTCCAAAACCCAGCCGATTTTCACCTCTGTCACCTGCAGGAAAGAAATAGCTCTAAAGGTTTCTTAAGGGAAATAAAATCTGCATGGACATCTTAGTGAATGCTCTGCAAGTTGCGTGTGTTTTGCAGGCTGGGCTTGTGTGTCACTTACAGACTACCTTGAAATTGGCTTCTTTCATGTCCTAATGCACTCAGAATATAAAGAGGAAGCATCACCTGCACACACAAGGTGCATGTATCACTCCAAAGCTTTCACCCGTCCAAACACTCAGCTCTTAAAACCCCCGCCTGAGTTGGGGCAGAGCACATCAGTGCCCAGAACAGCAGAGGGCTGGGCAGAGCCTTGCTCTCCATTTCCAAGCTCCGTGCCTTGCTCACAGCCACAGCACCCATCAGGCTGTCGAGTGCACGGCACCGCGAGTACCCAGTGGGGCTGTAAATGGGAAGAAATCCTTTTCCAGGCTGTAGAAATAACAACCTGCAAAGCATTTCTTTTTTTCCAAAAGGATCATTTTGGATTTAGTAATGGGGAAGGGAAGAGTGCCTGAGCTTTGGTTTCTTGTTATGATTTCAGTCTCATAAACAATCTCTCTGAGATAGGGGATTGGGAAGGAAAACAGCATCTAAAAGCTCCTGCCTGGAACATGGGCAATGCAAGGAAACACATTTGGACAAATAGTCTGCAGCAGCTGCTGAAAAGGGCCTAGCACAGGGATAAGAGTAAGCAGCAAATTAGGTGCTAGTTTGTAAAATAAGACGGCCTAATTTTGACTTGCAGAGATGTGAAGAGCATCGTATAAAAGAGCAGGCACTCGCATGCCGAAGAGACATTGGCAAACTGGGCAGTGTTCAGAACAGAACAACAACTGAATCACTAAAGGAAAGATTAAATAACTAAATAGTAGTTTAGGTGAATAAATCCCAAGAGGCTGATACAATTGTTTGGAGGTATCAACATTCAGGGGCGAGTGCTGTTTGCACAGCTCCACATGAAGCACAGAGAGAAAGGAAAACACTTCTCCCTGCAGAAAAACGTGGAGGGGCAGCAAGTGCTGCCAGCCCCGTCACCCTCTGATGCCCAAACCCAGCCCCTGCTGGGTGCAGGGACTGTTGGGTGGGGGGCCGTGTCCACTGAGCTGCTCATGGTGACAGTGACGAGGGCTCGGAGCAGAGCCATGCACCAGCACTGTCACCCCCTACACCTCCTCCTTCTATGGACAGGGGCCTGGTCCTGCTCCCCTGCTGCACTGTGAATATTTGGTGGGCTCTGTCCATGAGATGGGCTTACCAGGGGTCAGCAGTGGGTGGCGAGAGGTCCTCCTTCAAGATCGGCCACCACTCAGGGGCTGGTCCTCTGAAAGAAGCCCCTCAGATGCTCCATGCCGGGTCTCTGTGGAAGAGGATGGCTCTGATCAGCATGTTAAGCCTGCGGCCACCACACCGTGTGCCTCCAGCCCCAGCTGCCTCCCCGCTGGCCAATTTTGACACTGGCAAGGTTGTGGATGTTACACTGGAAGTGCACAAGTCACAGCTGGGTTTGTTACTTGTGCTACGTGTAACACACACATGCAGCTAGACACGGCCAAGCTCCCACTAATAGCTTAGGACACACATTTAAAGTTTTTCCCTTTCCTTATCCCACGAATGTGAGCAAAAGAGAAACCCCATGTGTTCCTCTTCATGCTTTACCGTCGTTTGCCCATACCCAAAGGGGTAGTGGTAGGATGTCATGAGCACACGTACATCTTTCCTTCTGGAGCCATCCACAGCGCCAAAGTTTGTCATTTTGCCCCGTGAGTGCTGCCTGCAGTTGAAATTGCTTACCGCGTCCTATTAATGACTGCTTGCCGTTACTCACAGCTTTGCCAAAGCTCAGTTGCTCGAGCTGAAATACTCCGTGCTGGAAGTCTGCCTCAGGCGGGCTCTTTTGGTAATTTTTAGTTAAAATAATTCAACTGTCTCCCAGAATGAGATTAGCAAGATATATGTTAGCTTGCTCTGTTCAAACAGAGAGATTAAGTGCCTCTGTCTTCAGAGACCAGCACTGGTACTTAGCCAGGGAAGGGGGATCTGCCTTTGCGATCGTCGGAAGTTTCCCCACCTGTGCCCAAGGTACTTGCCGCACACACCTTCACTCCGTGCCTGCCTGGCGGGGCATTGCTGCAGCTTGGCAGGTGATTTATCCGAGGGCTGCTCTGGTCATGCTCCAGTCCAGGGTTGTGGAGCAGAGAGCGATGCAGTCGGCATCACCAAGTGCTGCTGCGGTCCTGCCTCCGGAGCAGAGTAACCAGCAGTGCTAGCAGGCCACCGGCTGCGCTGAGGGAGCAGGCAGGATGGCCGCAGCCCTTGCCAGCGGGCTCCCTGTGTGTTTGCTGACAGCAGAGAGCTGCCACACAGCAGAAATCCCTGGGTCTGCCTCCTCCTGGCCCCTGCAGCCTGCCTTCTGTCTTAGCCTGCTCCCACATCCAGCTCCACACCTGACACCCATCCCCTGCCCTGGCTGGGGGTCCCCAGCCCTCCCTCGGCCCTGCCCATACTCGACCAGCCCTCCCCTGCATTGCACGGGCAGCACCCAAGCAGCACCCGAGAGCATCTCCAGGCTCTGGTCCCCAGCAGGGCAGCGTCCCTGTCCCCCCAAAACCTTTCATCTCAAAGAGCTCCTCACCCGTGGCGCAGGGCTGCAGCACGCCTACTGCGCGCAGCTCAGCGATTTCGCCGCCAGACTTGAACAAGTCTCCACTGAGCAAACGTGCCTTCAGAGAATCCAGCTCCTGCCTCTAAGAAGTTTCTGTTGAGTGTCTGAGATCTGAGGCTGTTGGTTTTTTTACTAAGGTTTCTTAGCTCAAGTTTTGTGTGTTTTTTTTTTCCCCCATGAAGAACAACCAAAGGCACATTCCTGATATCTGCCAAATCTCAAGTCTCTGCTCCAAAGGCAGAAAGTGCTAGGGCTTCTCAACTGATCGTTTTAAGAACATGTTTGAATATGAAGGGGGAAAAAAAATGTTTCTCTCATCTCTTTCTTGTAAGCAAGCAAAAACACTTTTGCTGAAGCTTCCCAAACGCATTCAGACCGAGACCGATACCCAGCACAGAAAATGTCAGCGGGGCGGTGAGCTGCTGAGGTCTGCAGGCCTTGTAGGCAGGTGGTCTTACAACAAGAAACACTGGGCAGCCTCAAAACAGAGAGAGGCACCAAAGTTGTTGATCACATGCAATTTAGTATGAAATTGTGCTGAGCCAGCAGCAGAGATGAACAATGTGTGACTCGCTGGTAACCCCCCGGATTCGGGCCTGGCTTTGCGGTTGAGGAGCAGGCCTGGGTGAGCGCGGTGGTGGCTGCTGGCAGAGCAGAGATGGGGCAGAGCCCTGCTGGGGGCAAGAGGCAGCCTGGGCTCAACCACGCACCCCCAAAAGGTCCATCCTGCCCAAAACAGGTCCTCCTGCCTGCCCCACGGTCTCTTCAGGGCGCCCCCTGCATGGCACCTGCCAAATTTCCCCTCTCCAGCTCCGGGGACAGCTTCGCCCGCCACTACCACTCTGCCTTCTGCTCCTTTCCCCTCTCCACGCTTCGCATCCCCGTGAGGTGAGGCAGGGCTGCAGCAAACGGCCCCCTTCCTCCCCCCCGCCACGTTCACACGGTTCAGCGTGCGAGCTTCCTGCCGCCTGCCCAGTCAGCTCGCTATTCATAGGCAAACTGTGCTCCTCCGTTTGGCTCCCAAAGAAGAATAAGTATAAAAAGCACCGAACGTCTCGCTGCTGAGCCAGCAGGAAGCTCAAACTGCTCTGAGCATGGGAACCAAGAGAACCGCTGCGGCTAGCACAACAGGTATTGTTTGGGAGGAAATCCCTGCAGCAGACACGACTGCCTACGCGCACACGCACACTTAATACATGTATGTATGTGCTTAGTAAGGGTACGGAAAAGGGGAAGGCTGAGGAAGTGCAAGAGGGTTGAAGAATAGATCGGCAGCTATGTCCAAGGCAGGGTAAGAGCTGCTCGGCCAAGCCAAAGAGTTGCCTCTCTGCCCCAGGAACTGGTCTGTGAACCATGGGGGAGCTCGGGCAAAGCGATGTCTCCGGGCTTGGTCTCTTGACCTCGGTTCTTGACAGGTCTTGCTATGTGCCTGGTTTTGTTTGCATCAGGAGTGAGCTCATGAAGCAAATCTCCCAGCTGTGCACACTTGCCATGTTTCGATTGCCATCGGGGAGTGTTTTTTTAGCTGGATTCCTCTTGAAGGAAATGAAAGCAGAAGGTGGGCTCCAGGAGTACACCTCCTGTGCTCCAGCCACTAATGAGCATCCAGTCCTTGGGAACCAGGATAGAGGTACCTGATGTGAATCCCCGGGTACACCACGTCCTCAGCACCAGACATCTGCCTCTAGAGATCTGCTCCCACTGCACCACACCAACTGCTAACACAGACACAGTCTGTCCTTGTTAAAATGGAGTAAAAAAAAAAAAAAAAAAAAAAAAAAAAGGAAGAATAAAAGTTTTGGTTAAACAGCTCACAAACTCCACATTCACAAAGAGTCCTAACATTTGAGTTTGACAAGACTAGAAGCATCCGAAAGATACCCCTGTCTTAAGGTCTTTCTGGACAGAAATACTATACGGAAATAACTCCAAGAACAACAGGTCATCCCACCCAACTCAGCATCCCTCGCAGCCATTTCAAGGAGCAACAGCTGTGAAGACCTTAGGTAAGACCATGTGTGACCCCACATCTCGTGACCATAAGGAGATGGCTAGAAGAGCAACACACATACCTTGGAAAGTGAGAAAGCAAGCAGAACGAAAGGGCCAAGCTTCCAGTCAACATTAAAACATGCCAGTGACAGATCACCCGTACGGGATTGATCTTTGTTCCCCAAATACCCCAGACTGAATGGCGTTATGAAGGCCACCAGCCAGGATCTCAGCATTTACGTACAGCCACACTTCTGAACTGCCCTAACCTTTCTGCATGTGGATTTTACTCTCTGGGATCAGCTGTGAAAGTCAGATCTGGACTGAGCTCCAACATCCTCAAATGGCTCATTTTTGGGGAG
The DNA here is from genome assembly GCF_964035555.1 of Netta rufina. NCBI lineage: Eukaryota > Metazoa > Chordata > Aves > Anseriformes > Anatidae > Netta > Netta rufina. The sequence continues at coordinate 26,655,413 of NC_140125.1, forward strand.
AAAAGGGGAGCTGGCCTGGGGTTGTGTCCTAGCCCCTCTCTAGTCACAGGAATAGCTGGAGGAGCATCTGTGCAACTGAGGTCATTCCTTTCATAACGTTAGCCAGTTTAGGGGTAGGAAAACTCAATGCAGCCTTGTTTTGGATAAACACCAAAAAGCATTTTGGGAATCTGGCCGAAATGAGCTGATTCTCCAGAGTCCATAACACAAGTGGAAAATGTGGGTAAGAGCTTACCTCTGCTATTAGCAGCCTTCCTGTAATAGGTTTATCCTGTGCTCAATGGGAGCTCCAGGGTACGTGGGGGCTTCTGCAGTGCCCCCTCTCTGGAAACCCACTGAGCTGCCCTCAGGCTCCTGCAGGTCCTGGGGAGCATTCGGGGGCTGAGCAGCTGGTTTGTGCACAGATAGCCCGGAGTGTACAGGGACTGAGCAGCCAAATGGAGTCAAGAATGGAAAAGTGCCCGGCCCTTCCTGGCAGAAGGGACAGCATCCCATGCAGGAGATGTCAGGCTGTCCCACCAGAGCTCCTCCTTGCCACCACCACCTGGAAGAACACAGAGCAGTGCCCAGGGAGCAGCAGCACCTTGATTGCCTGGCTTGACAGCAGCACAGACAGCCGTGAGCAGGTCCCCCGTCAGCTGCCAGCCGGGCGGGATGTCTGTCAGCAGCACCAGGGAGAAAGGCCCCGTGTGCTTGCCAGTGTTTGTTAGGGGAGCCCAAGTCAGGGAACAAAACTGCAGAGCAAGACAATACTCCTGATTCGAAGGGGAACATTTCTTCCTCCATTAATTATTTCCCATGCTATTCCTGGCGGTGACCTTCACTGGGAAAGAAAAAAAAAAATCCCATTTGTTTATATATCTTTTATCCAACTTCCTATACTAAAGCCTCTGGCTAGAATGAGTCACATTTATACCAGCTATCACATTATATTATGCTCTGTCGGTGCTGCTACCTGCCTTCCCTTCCTCACCATTAGGGTTTGTTAGCATTAGAGCAGGCAATTTGCAGCTACATTTAAAGATTACCTGCCTCGGCGGTGGTGCCCATCTGTGGAAGTAATGCCATGAGGATTACATTCGAGGCTGCTGGCAAGCCGCCCCGGCTTGAAGGGAAATCATCCTGCTTCTGTGCAGGGAAGCGTTTGCCTGTTGCAGAGCAGGTGCCTCTTCTCTGACTGCTCACGATGAAATCCTTGGTGTACACCACTGGCCCCTCATGCAGCCACTGTGGACTGGCCAAAGAAGCAAGTGAGCTTTGTCTCCCATTTCATTTACACTTTTTTCTTCCTCTGCTGTATAAATGATGGCTGAGACACAGCGCTCACAAAGCATCATCACCTTTTACATAAGGGGCACTTGCAAGCAGGTTAGCTCCCAGACATATTTCTTGTTTGTTTGTTTTTTTTCCATTGTGCATTTGGACTGTGGCAATGGTTGAAATCTCCTGTCAAAACTGAAGCCATGCCATGCCCAAAAATGCAGAAATGCCCAGGCAGCCCTATAACTGAAATGCTTCTAGCCTAAAAGTGAAGTTGGCAAAAGGCTAAAAGAAAAATGGTATCATTAGGGGTCATAACATAATACAGTACCTGGAAAAGAGGTTGATCTTCATCCCACAGAATCCCCAGGAGTCTTAGTCAAAATGCAGGCATCCCAAAGAGCCTGAGCATTTTACTCAGACTCATCTTTTTGTCTCCCACACAAATGCTGCTGTTATGCTTCTTCCATTGCCAAGAAACCCATGACCTGCAGCACAATGACGGGACGAACGCTGGTTCCAAATTCAGGGCTGAGGACTCCTCCATTTCTGATGGATGGACTTAGCCATTTCTCATGGCTTCCCAGGTAAGCCCATGAAGTACGTACAAAATTCTTTTTTTAAGCAAAACAGCATCATGTACCTTAGTGTAAAAGCAACTAATTTATAGCAAATTACAACAAGAGTGGCAAAAAGCAGGTGGAAAGGAAAACTTAATGGTAATATATAAAAGTATTTTTATTCAGCTGGCATCCGTGGAAGAGGTCATGGTCTGGAAAGGGCAAAATGTTTTCAACAGTCATTGCTCTTGCTATTGCAGGTCTACTTGCTTTTCTGCGACATGAGAATGAAGCACTGTGCTTGAGGTAAACCACTTTCAGGTATCAAATCAAATAAACAAACCAATAAGGCACATGAAAATAAGCAAGGTGTTTTTTTCTTTAAATTTACTGCTTCTGCTGCTGCTTTCATTATACCACAGGCATGGAATATTTTCAGTAGCTTTTTCTAATCTGGAAATAATAGATATGCACTACCTTCTGATGCAAAACCACCTCTTGACATTTGTAAGCTTTGTTGATAGAGGAAAGGAGGCACACAGGACCTCCTAAGCAAGACTTTATTCACAGGTACAAATCTTTATTCAGTGATGAATGAATCCTTTCAGAAATGCTAATATCAGCACTTACACAGCGTGGCCAAAGTAAACAGCAAACGGTTGGTTCATTATTCTTTTTGGATCCTTTGCCAATTTGCAGTTCTTCAGAATTAGTGTTGAAAAAGGCACTGTTTTGTTGGAAAAAAAAATGAAAATGCATTTCTGAACTAAACTCTACTGATGGGAATAGATGACGCACCAGCCCCAAGAGAGGGCTTCCCTGTGAACCCGACCAGGGTGAGAGGAGGAGGGGCAGTAAGGAGATGGAGCATTTCGATAACTTGGATCATATCTGACTGCTTGCATTCCCCCAGGAGATTTACTACTACTTCTGAAAGCAGCAGCCAAAAATATGCTTTGATGTATCTTTTATCTAGGGCTATCTAAATACCATCTTGATAAATTGCATTTGTGCAATTGAAGCACTGAAACAGAGAGGGCTTATGTTCCGCCTTCTACCATAGGCTCTTGGTGCGTCCTTGGAGAGGCAATCGGGATTTGTGTGCCTTATGAGTTGCAGTAAACTGGAAGCTGGCAAATGTTGTCCCAATTTTCAAGAAGGGTAAGAAAGAAGACCCTGGTAATTACAGGCCTGTCAGTCTCACTTCAGTGCCTGGTGAAATTACAGAGAAGATTATTCTGGGAGTTACTGAAAAACACTTGAAAGACAACAGTCATTGGTCATAGCCAACACAGGTTCACAAGGGGACAGTGCTGTTTACCAAACTTATTTTCCTTTTATGACAAGGTTCCCATCTAGTTGACCAAGGGAAGCCAGTAGATGTGATCTTTTTGGATTTCAGCAAAGCTTTCAATATTGGTTCTCGCAGCATCCTTCTGGACAAATTGTCCAGCATACAGCTAGACAAATACAAAATATGACAGGTGAACAATTGTCCGATGGGCTGGGTTCAAAGGGTTACAGTAAATGGGGTTACATCAGGCTGGCAGCCAGTAACTAGTGGGGTTCCCCGGGGCTCCATTTTGGAACGCGTTAATGTTTTTATACCTCTTTAATGTTTTTATAAAGATCTACTTGAATACATACTCTGTAAGTTTGCAGATGATAGTAAATTAGGAAGAGCTGCTGACTCCCTTGCAGGAAGAGAGGCCCTGCAGAGAGATCTTAACAAATTAGAGGGTCAAGAAATCACCAACCACAAGAAGTTTAGCAAGGGCAAGTGCTGGATTCTGCACCTGGGACCGGGCAACCCTGGGTATATGTACAGACTGGGGGACGAGAGGCTGGGGAGCAGCCCTGTGGAAAGGCATCTGGGGTTTCTGGTGGACAGCAAGTTGAACACGAGGCAGTGGTGTGTCCTGGCAGCCCAAAGGGCCATCAGTACCTTGGGGTGCATCAGGCCCAGCACTGCCAGCCATTGAGGGGAGGGATTGTCCCGCTCTGCTCTGCACTGGTGTGGCCTTACCTACAGCACCGTGTGCAGTTTTGGGTGCCACAGTATAAGAAGGACATAAAGCTGTTAGAGAGCCTCCAAAGGAGGGCTACAGAGGGCAAGACATACAAGGAGCTGCTGAGGCCCCTTGGTTTGCTCAGCCCATAGCAGAGCAGGCTGAGGGGAGGCCTCATGGCAGCCTGCAGCTCCCTCACGAGGGGAGCGGAGGGGCAGGCGCTGAGCTCTGCTCTCTGGGGACAGCGACAGGACCCGAGGGAACGGCATGGAGCTGGGACAGGGGAGGGTCAGGCTGGGGGTTAGGGAAACAGTCTGCACCCAGGGGGAGGTACAGCACAGGAGCAGGTTGCCCAGGGCAGCAGTCACAGCACCGAGCCTCTCAGAGTTCAAGAAGCGTTTAAACTCTCTCAGACAGATGGTTTAATTTTAGATGGTCCCTGCAGGACCAAGGAACTGGACTTGATTTTTGCAGGTTCCTTTCAGCTCAGGATGTTCTGTAATCCACCTGGGCCCCTGTCAGCCAAGCTGTGGAGAAACCACTTCCCTGCATGGCCAGCTGGAAGGAAGCTCCATGCACTGTGAGATGGACAGCTCCTGCAACACACAGTCCTCCTGAAACCAATGAAAACAAATTGACACTACTCAGATGCTAGCCGCCCTAAAATTAATCATATGATTCACTAGGAAACAAATTCTTCAGTTTAAAAGTTACCAGCAACAGTTGTCTCTTCTGGGCCTACTGCTCCCACAGAAGAGCCAAATAAAAGACCATTTGAAAAGGTCATCGCTCGTTTTAATGTAAAGCAACTGGCTTTGCTTTGACTGCAGAGGAATGTGACTTAAATTAAGCCGGCTGACTGTGCTGAAGAGGATTACAGTTTCTCACATGTTCCTTAGCATAGCCCAACCATGGATGGTGACCTCTCTGGCTAAAACCATTGGAGGAGATTCAACCCTGCCCTTGGGTATTTGCCCCCATGAAGAGAAAATAGATGGAAATGGAGTTGCCAGAAGAAGCTGTTGAGGGCATCAACAGGATTCCAGCAAAAAAAGAACTTCCTCGGATCAAAGAGGATGATTATTTCTCATTCCTCACCCTCCTCCGCCCCCAGGTAACTGAGTGCTGCTGGGTTCAGCTGGGGAAGAAAGGGGGATGGAGCAGTAAGAGGTGATCTGTTTTTGTTAAGGGAACATATACAACAAATAACAGCTGCAAAGGCTCCCCGGGGTATTGAAGTCATTATAATTCGGGGGTTTTCTTCCCCAAATCAGGCTTTAATGGGAAGCAACTTTTACCCTTTCTAAAGGAGCACTCTACACAGTAAGCTTGTTAAGCTTGGAAAGTGCTTTAGGAGCCCCTGGGATGAAAGGTGCTCTAGGAATGAAAGCTGATATTTACGATTATTGCTTGAAAGGAACAGAGAGGAACACTAATGTAAAATATGAATGGCTGCTAGTGCTAAAAAACGTGTTGTTGACTTTGTGCCAGGGAAGATAGTTCCAGCTCTCAAACCTGGATGACAAGGATTTAGGAGGTGCAAGAAGTGGAAGAGACTCCTGCAAATAACAGCAAACGCCAACAGGCGTGATATGTAGGGCAAATAGGTGTCATGGGTTTTTCTTTTCTTCCTCCTAAAGTGCAGGCTGTACGATCTCTTTCACCCCAACTCAACCAGCCAAAACAGGCACCCATTAACCACCACAGTAAGTACTGCTGCTCTGCGCTCCTTTTAAAGGAGGAACCTCCTGATCCATTAGGACAGAAGGGGAGAGACATATCCTTTGTAAGTGATCATATGTAATGGATTGGCCTGAGCAGGCTTGTATCTAATCTCACTTAACGTACTATAAAGCAGAATCAACTCCAGACTAACGTAAATTAAACTTCTCTATTTTATAAAGCTATGAGAGAAGACAATAAGGCTATCAGGCTCTACTCCTGCAAATGCTACCTACCTGCACTCTCTCAGCTTGCATAAATCTCTTCTGTTGATTTCACACTGGGCATCTGGCTCCCTGATGTGGCACTCCACAGCTCTCAGGGAGGATGTTTTTCCATACAGTGCCGGTACTGAGAAATCTTCACCTTAGTCTGCCAGTCTTCCATTTTTTCACTGACAAAAGCTCAAAGAAAACCCTTAGAGAGAAAGATTTCTGCTTCTTCAGTTCTTCAAAAACGAGCTCAGAAGTGACTGTAGAAGAAACCTTCACAGCAAAAACCCACAGGATCTCAAGAAGGGATTTTTTTTTTAAATATAGCAGAGAACACAGCATGCACGAGAGGCTGAAAGCTAATACATACCATACACATTTAAATTAGATATAAGGTGCCTTTTTTTTTTTTTTTTTTAACAAGTGAGTGTGATTAACCGCGGCAATGAATTATCAAAAAGGGCTGCCTTCTGCAGTTCTCAGGCTTCATATGCCTTTCAGACACACACTGAATGTCTCTAGGGACAGGGAGTTCATGCATTAGCACTCTACCCAGGCTGGAAAGCCCCTGCATCACTCTGGGCAAGTCTTTAAACCCCTCCATGAACCATTTTCACACTTTCTAACATGTCTACACCACTTGCCAGCCAGGAGAACCCTCTGAAAGCTTGCCCTGGGTCACTGGAGCCGTGCCTCCCACTCTGGAGAAGTAGTGTCACCAAGCCAACACCAAAGGGACAGGTTGTACCAGCAGCCCTTTGCTGGTGCACGGCCACCACGCTGGTACAACCTAAAGGGAGCGAAGGGAAAAACCCCAAGAGCCCCGTGCAGTGTGTGCTGCTGCTCACGACTCCATGCATCCCAGCAGGGTCTGGGGTACAGGGCACTCCTGCCAGCTCCTCTCCCTCCACACTGTTCCCTTTTTAGGCACAGCCTAGTGCTGATGAGTCTGCATTAGAAATAACAGAAAGTCCTTGGCCTTTTTTTTTTTTTTTTCTTTTCCCTGCAGCTATTTAGGCCAGCTCTGGCTAATCGTGCTTTCTAACTTAGACTCAGTCACTGCCATGGCAACCATTTCAACACGCAGTTCACAGACTGCCTCTGAGATGTACAGCCCCTCTGAGAAACACGTACACCTTGATGCTTCACGAGAGGCTTTAAGAGAGGAGAGCTATCATCTGCTACACTGACACATTTTTTTCTACCATCTTACCTCTGGCAGCATGAATATCTGCTTTCAGCTCTGAATAGCTCATCACTTCTGTCCCCATTCCCTCCCCCCAAAATAGGTTCTTTAAAAATTGGCACAGATTTATGAAGATGAAAGAGAAAGGTGTAGGAAGGGAAATGCACTTGGGAATTCCACTCTCTGGCATCCAAACTCACCCGTGCAAGAATGCGGCAAAGCCTGTCCTATTGCTGCTGTGAAGGAAATCCTGTTTTGCTCTGTTGTGTCACCATGGAAAGGGAGAAAGCTTCTGGGGCTTGCTTTCGGTTTTTCTCAAACCCCAGGAGAGATGGCAGCCAGGAAGCAGGGTGGGTGCTGCTCTTCCCTGTTTGCAAAATATTCCTGCTGTTTACAAACACAACTGTCCTGCAACATGTATAACCCGATCTGTGCTTGTCCACATGTAGGGAGCAAGACTCAGACGGCACTGGCAAAGCATCTGCCTGGAACATTTGCACCCATTTTCCAACTGCCAGCTCCGAGGACATTGCTCGAGATCTGCACCTAGGTTTGCTTTGGCTGGTTGTGATGCCTGGCCCTGACACCCGGCTGGCACAGGAAGGTGCTGCAGCGAGGTGCTGCACCGTGCTGCCTACCAACCACAGATCATTTATTCTGCTCACATGTAACACGCTCTTCTCCCCGCTGCAGTCAGAGAGGAGGCTGTGACTGCTAGCATCACAGTGTAAAAAAAAACCCTTACTCATTTCTTTATGTAATTGTGGCTGCCCTGTGGAAGAACCTGATTGCATGTCTTGAATGTTTTCTTTTATGTGTGTAGGTTTCAAATACATATGGATATAGTGCGTGTGGTGTCATGCTGACCCTGACCAGGTGTAATTACATCGTCTGTTCCTTTCTTCCCATCTTCTTCTGCATTTATATCTCTGTCCACTGTCAGCAGGCCAGCAGCCACAAGCACGACCTGACCCCACCCCTACCACCTACTTGCCATTAGGCAAGAAAAATGCTTCTGCTGCTGACCAAGGGAGAGGAGAAATCCAGGTGTACCCACAAACAAATACAAGCCAGTGCACCCAAAGTAACCTGGGTGACACCTCAGATTTCAGCTTGAATGTACCACTCAGTCCCCTGATGTCAGCCATAAGAGAGCCACCCTCAAACATGATTCTTCACACTGCTATTTTCTCTAGGAACAAAATTTGACAGAGACAGACCAGAGACAGCAGCAGTCCCTACGGCAGGCAGATAAATCTGAACCAGTAGGTAAATAATACATTGCAGTGGCCTTTGCCCTGTTATTTTAACGCATGCACATGCAGGCAGACATGCTATTTCGTAAGCCCTGCATATGCACTTCTCAATCAAGTATCACTTATATATACCATCTTCCACTGAAATCAAACCTCTGAGATGGCTGAAGTTAGGAAACATGGTGTGTGCTCAGAGAGAAACATCATGGATAGTCTAGCAAATCTCAGGGACTTCTCGACTGCAAATAGACTGCCTGGGGGACCCAGAGCCTCAGCTGTCCTTTCTAATCTGCTACCTAAAGTCAAGACCAAGGAGGTTGGCAGGAGGAAAATATAGGACACAAGCTTTTAGCCCACATATTTTAATGTTAATGCATTCCTGTAACTATAATAAGCACAGACAAAATTATGATAGCTCTGTGAGACTGGGAATACTGTCTTTATGGCATGTGTGTGCCATTGGCCTGATACTTCACCGAGTCAAACTTCTACAGATCACTGCAATGACTTTTGCCACACTCCCCTTTCCCAGCGTGTCCTCTGCTGGCAGCCTCTCACTCCTCTGTGCGTAAGGAAGCGCTCTTGTTAGAGAGGGCACAGGGACAATGGCTGGAAACGAAGCTGGAAGAGTCCTCTCTTTCCCATGTCCCACAGAAGGTAACTTGTAACAGACAGACTGGCAGCATCTAGAGCAGAAAATCAAAGCCTGAACCAGGGCACAGGCAGAGGAACTCGTCCGTCCCTACCTCCAGCCCTCAGCACGGCTCTGGACACTTTTTGCCCAGGCCGCCAAATGCTCCCCACAGCATTCCCAAGCACAGCTCGGGAGTTAGCGTGGGTCAGGGACTGCCCTCAGTAGGTAGTTTGTACGTGGCCGTGTGATTTAGGAGGGCAAGATCTGTACCCCCACGGACGGTGTTCCTCAGCCAGAGCGCAGCTCCTGCCCCTGCCCACCCTCGTGCCACCTGGGCTTGTGCCTCGGGCTCCAGCCAGCGGCCAGTTGACCTGCCTCTGTTGTGATGAAACCGGGACCTGTCCCCGAGCCAGCTGCACAAACCCTCTCCTCCACTTTGCTCCAGTGCAAAGTCCAACGAGCCGACTTCAGCCACAGGTGGCTCAGACCGGCACGCCTGACGCTGTAGAAGGGGAGTGGAGAAGTGCTGGCAGAGTCAGTGCCACCTCCCAGCTGGGCGCTGAGCCTGCCCCTGCTTTGCCCCACCAGCACAGAGCCCACCAGCTGAGCTTAGCCCTCAGTGGCTCCTGGGCGTACCTGAGATGTAGACAGAGGGCAGGCGGTGCTGTGATTCCTGACGGCCTGGCCAGCCCTTCAGGCTGCTCACAGGGCCACCCTTCCTCTCTTCTGTGAACACCAAGCACACCACTCAATGGCAGGAGAGCAGCAGCGTTCGCTTAGTTTGCTTTCATGCAGCAGTCCAGGCAGCATGGCTTCGCTCCACGGTACCGAGCTGAGGAAAACCATGCAGAAACCTGCATCGTGCACTCTTCCCATTTGCTTTGGGATCCAGTGTTAGGAGCTGTCCTGCTTTCCATCAGGAAATTCAGAGGATGTTTCTTACTCGTACTTATAAAATACCGAGGTCCTGTTATGCTCCAGGGGAGGGCGCTGGCATGGGACAGAACTCAGGCCTGTTCCACTGGGGCAATTCCCATCCTCCCAAGCACATCAGCAGATTGCAGGCAAAAGCAAACATTGCAAAAATCTGTTTGAGGTAAAGCACAGAAATTGCTTGAGTGGGTTTTTAACCCTTTTTCTTCTTCCTAATAATGAGCTTTTTCTTTTTTTTACAAGCACGCTCCTGGAATGGGAAGCCTCATAGTTTAGGGATATGTTCACGCTGGGAACGTTCACGTGACCTTTCAGATCACATTCCTCCTATTTATAAGAGTATTAGTCATCAGCTTAGAGAGCAGAACTAATACCATGTTTGTTAAATGACTAAATGTGCACTATGAATAACCAGCGGTGGGTATTTAAAACCGCAGCTCCATCCAAGAGCACACAGAGAATCCACAGCTAGCACATGTTTAGACAAAGCACAAATAATAACACTGCACGTAAAATACATCTGAGAGGCAGTTTGAAGGCAGTTCCCCGCAGGAAACGAGGGCTGAATTCACTGAATAGATTGTTTTCCAGAGATAGCTCACCTAGTTATCCACACAGCAGAGCTGGCAACAGAGCACGGCAGCTGAGGAATGAAATGCGATGGAGCACAACTCCCCTGTGCTGCAGCCCGGCCATGATGCTGCACAGAAAATGTCGGGAGCGTCCTGCTGGAAGCGTACAACTCTGTCACTGGCAAACCCCAAGGTTTAGGAGCTCTGAATAATGCCCAACTCGCTACCTAACGTTGCTCAGCTTAGCTTGAGGGGAAACACAATACAAACTGTGTTCGCTATTGGCCCCGACACGTTTGCAAGCCCCAGCCAAGGTGAGCAAGCTTTGCATATCCCAGATGCTAGCAGTGCCTGCAGCATTCTGCCACGAGCAGTACCAGTTCCTGGGGCAGGAGGCATGGCACCTGCCAGGCACCCAGGGCTTCCCTGCTCCCTGTGTGCCGCATGGGAAGCACTTTGCAGGATGAAATGAGCACAGGCAGTGCACTTGGACCACTCTGGTGAAACCAAATGAGAGAGGCAGGAGCACATCTGGAGCAGAGGCAGAGTGAAGGGCAAAGGCGTGGGAGGAACAGGACGATGGAAAGTGTAGACAGCAGCATGGAAAATGGAGACAGCCAGCAAGCTACGTGCCCTCCCTTCATTTTATAAAGTTTAGTGCTAATGTCCAGTGATGCACTGCCACGCTGCACGGGACAGCGTTGTGAGGACACTGGGACAGCTGGGTGCACCACACTTCTGGCCAAACCTTGGGGCGAGGACGGACATTACCAGCAAGAGGCACGGGGCTGCAGCCACGTGGCAGCTTCAGGGAGCCGCCCCTGCCAGCAAACCTCCGTGGTGTCAACACAGCCCGAGGGAAGAAAGCGCCATGCTGCAGGCAGCGGCCGAAAGGCTTGGTGGGACCGTGGCAGCTGAAGGTGCAAATATCACTTCCTTATTGCAGCCTGCGCAGCGCGGAGGATGTTTTGAATGGCAGTGAATCACCTTGTAATCACGGCCGGTGCGTCCCGGCTGCCGTGTATCATCAGGCCCTCCTCTGGGTCAAGCAATCACTTGAGGGTGAATCAGCGCTGCCCAGGTTTCTCCTGGCGCGGGCGGGCAGCGAGCAGAGCTGCCTGCAGCCTGCCCCAGCCAGGCCGAGCGAACGCCCCACCTCGCCTGCCCAGCCCTCAGGAGGCAAGGGGCAGCCCTCGCTCGTGTCTGGGCCAGGTGGGGGAAGGGTTCGCCAGGTCTCACCCCCGCCCTGTTGCTAATATCAAGTAATAATAGTATTTAGCACTTCCATAATTACCTTTGCACTCTGGTATCACAGGCACAGCTGAATTGGAAGTCATTAAGATCATTATAATGGGCTTCAGTGGATCCTTTCAGTTGGAGGCATTATTTAGCCAGGCCTCATTTTCGTGGTTATATCTGAATAAGCACTATGCATTGAGGTGAGGTTCACAGATGAGACACTCCTGCATAAAGGCAGTCTCCTACTTGCAAAAGCAGAGTAATGTCATTATGCATCATGTTTCACCAGACTTCAAAATGCCGAGGAAGGTAAGTCAGGTTATAACCGGCTCCACCTGTGACTTGTAGGAGCTGCAAGGCTCTTCCCATGGACGGGCACTTGGGAAAGCTCTGCCCTGAGCTCCTACACACAGCAGTCATTTCTCAGCAGCCACCATTCTGGAGGCTTTCACTGGTCAGTGCAAGTAGCCACCACGAGCAGGTGTCAGCTCAGCAGCTCTTCCCCTGGGGGTAAAGAGGAAGGGGCAGGAGGCCGGCAGCCCTGGGAGCACCTTGCACGGGGAACAGGAGAAGTGTGCTGACCCAGGGAAGGTGCTGGCTGCTGGCCTGAGCTCAGACAGAGCGGCACACGGACATGAGGCTGTGCTGGCCTGGCTGCTGCTGGGGCCGGTGAGCAGAAATGTAGTCAGGGCCTCCTGGAGAACAGGGACCTACTGATCCCACGTCTATACTTGGCCATGCTTCTGTGTGTGGCCTTTAAATAAGGAAGTATTAAGTGCCCCTTTAATTTTGGGTACCTCATTTCCCTGTTCAGAAATGCAAATAAAGGCACTTAACTTCTCCCGTTTTTGTTTGTCATTTATATTTCAGCTGGGAATCCCTTGGGAAAACATCAAGGGTTTCTAGGTGTTCCTGTCTTACTAATAATAAAAGTAATGTGCTGGTTTTGTCATTAGAGAAGAAGGAAATGTTAGCACACGGAACAAACACTTGTACTGCAATTTCTTGTGTTTAGAAAAAGAACAAAAAGATAATGGAGCGTAAGACTTTGACCAAGAGCAAAGGTAAAATCACAGCGGCTGACTCAGTGCAACAGAAAGGACTTAACACAGTTGGCAACGTTTCAGCCTTCTCGGGAACTTGAACATGGGAATTTGTCAAAAGCAGTATAACATATCCACAATACCAGCATGAAAATAAAGGTAACTGTTGGGCAAAAGCATTATTTTCACTAGTATGAAAGTATTTTGAGCACAAGCACAAACCTGTGTTTATTTGTTGGTGTGCAGTTACTGTCAACACAACCAACCCAGAGAATCCAGCCCTGCACTGCTGTCCCCAAACACAGAGGAAATGCCAGCTGCTCTCCTAATGTGCTTGTGACCGAACTGCTCAATCCATTCCCCAGAAACAGGTGAGAACACAAGACCCAAACAAGCTTTGGTGCAGTTTAGAAATGCAGCTGAGGCGCAAAGCTGCAGCTCTACTTGAAGACAAGCTAGCTTGTATAAAAAAACATCGAAAAGCAGTGGTATTTCCTGAGCTCTGGCTGTATCTATGCTGTAAAGGAGTTTCCCATGCTGTTTCCTTAATTAGCACAAATATGCTGACAACATTCTCCATGCTGAAATCAAGCCATAGGCCACTAAAAAGTTTTATCTATCTGCGCATCCAAATTTACCACGTGCTGAGACGACATGTTCCAGTGCTGTAATCAGTACCCACATTATAACATGGCTTCGTCATGCATCCAGTTGCTGAAACAGACTTTGATGTCCCAATATGAAACCTATTTGTCCTGCAGTCAGCAAATACAGAAAGTGCCAATATATACATTCGATGTTTTGCAAGTGCTGGGACTGTGCTGGCACTTGCTGGACCATGTTGACCACTGCGTGAATTTAAAAATATGACCCAGTTGAATTAGAGAAATAACATGATCTGAAGGCCAGATTCTAATCTTATTTAATCTGAAATAAACACGGAATAACTCATTCGGCATCCAGTAATTTACTCTGGTTTCACCATGGAGCGATCAAGGCCGCTGTTATCTCTTTACACAGTTTGACCTGAGTTTAGTCCTGTCAACAGGACATGTTATAATACGATCATGCGGCAGTCAAACAGCAAAGACAGCATGCCAATACGGTAAATACTGTAGTACCAGCCCTGGGGAAGAGTTTAGCAACCCTGTGACAGGTAGGGTTTAAGTGTGTGAACCCTGAGCCTTGCTCCCGAGACAATTTTTGCTTTGTTGGTAATGCAGCTGGCAGGGCTAATTCCAAAAGCAATTTATGCCTGGCCAGCTCATAGCTAAATCTGAGTGAAAGCTGTGACAGCTAACGCCATTTCCTCCCGGCCAAGGCAGCCAATTTTCCAGGACTGGTTTGGTAAGGTGCTGCCTGCTGCCTGGACAGGGCCCTGCAATGTGCAGGGGTGAGTGGTCGGAGCCCTGCTCCCCAGCTCCAGCTGTCCTGCAGCGGGGCTCCCCTGGCGCCCTGCACCACGGCTTCCAGGAATCCACCTCCGTTGCTGCTGCTCCGTGGCGTCACGGCCCAGATCTTCCCAGAATCGCTTGGCACCAACGTGGCCAGACAGCATGGCAGGTGGCCCTGCCAACAGAGCTGCTGCCTGGAAAATCTGCCCTGTGGACGTAAGCTGAGCATCTCGCCGTCACCCGCTGTACCACTTTTAGCTGGATACAAGGTCACAGTTGTGAGAGAAACATGAATGTGTCTTTGATGACATTGACATACATTACCCATAGTTTCTTGCCAAAAAGAAAAAGAATGCCAGAAAGTGATGCCCCGTGAAGAACAAATTAGATCTCATTCTGTATCCCTTCACCCTCAGAGAAGGGCTTTGAATGTCACTGACTTCGGAGCTGAAGCTGTCACCCAGCCCACAGCGAACGAAACCAGGGTGACAGCTACATTCATCGCCTGCCTGCTGAGGGAGCTGTTTTCTTCCCTGTTTTATTCCAGGCCATTTTATGCGTTTCAATAATTGCTCTTCAGTACCATAGAGCAGCTTTAGGACACAAACTTGATGCCGTGCTGAGCTGAAATCCAAACTACTGAAAGCCTGAGCCTAGGCAGAGCAAGCTGTGCGATTCAGTAACGCAAACTAAGAGTTTCCTCTTCCCAACCCCATTCCTTCTCCCTGAAAGATAGTTTGCATGTTTTACCCGAATGGAAGCCCCAGCCTACACACCAAGAAAACTTGCCTACTCTGGGCTGTGCGTCAGCACGAGCCAGAGGGCTGTAAGTCAGACAGGGAGCAGGCAGGCAGCTCACTCAGGAAGGCTTCCCCGAGGTTCCCCATTGTGCTAAAGCAGCAGAAAAAAAACATTCACCCCAAGACTGACATACCTTTGCCTCCCACAGAGCTCAGTACAGATCATGATTGCTCATATGTAGACAACAGAACCTTGCAAGCCTAATATCATTTACACTGGTTTTACATGGTTTCTTTGTCTCCTTTGGAAATACCCCATCTTTCTTTGGTGTTGCCAAGATCAAACCAGGCTCAGTCAGCAACTCTGAGCACTGTTAAGATCTGAGTCTTCCTTCCCTGAGAAAAGGCCAAAAGCTGTTCTTCCTCTCCTTCAGTTCCTTCCCACCAAAAATATAGTTAGAGAAGCTCACAACGGGAAGGCACAGGCAGCTTGGAGCCTGCAGACCATTCACTGAACACAGGCAAGCGCCACACAAACTTGCCCGCAGCCCCACTGCTGGTGGGCCTGACCAGGAGGTACCACCAACACAAGTGAAAGCTTCCACAGTCCCCTTTCTCTGGAGGGTTTCTGCTGCACTGCCAAGGCTAAACTGATGATTTAGGATGTTGAGGTCTTCCCCTCTAGAAATAACTCCATAAGCACCACTCTTGGCACATACTGCACTGGAGCTGGCATCCTGTTTTCTAGCCCTTGCCATGGCAGCTTAAAAGAGGTTTCAGCCCGCGCCGTTTATAAACTCAGCTCAGAAAAACACCAGGTTTTAGTTTGCTGGCAGAAGGCCAACAGGCCTGACCTTGATCATTAGCCGTACAGGCATTACACTACAGAACTAGAGAGTGCTAAGACAGCAAATGCACAAGACTGATGGCTTGAGAGCAGTCCAGGCCCATTTCTCACCCCACGGGCAATGCTGTGACCAGTGAACATACCACGACATGCTACGCAAAGAAAATCTCACACCTGACAGTGTGCAACCCTGTGCTGTGGTACAAGCCTGGAGCAAGGATGTACAGATAGCTTTGGAGGCAGGATTGCTCATTTATTTATCACAAAACTCAGATGAAGTTGTACGACTTATATTGCTATAGGGCAAGGAGTGGAGGCAGACAGACAGACTTTTTACATTTCCAGTAGACTTGTTTTAGCAACTGATGACATATGGGAACAGGATTCTCCAAATTTCCCTTAGCTCAAGAAAATGAACTCATATTTCCCCATGTCTCATTAGTTCTGCAGTCAGCTCCCGAACCTAGTCAGGCGCTATTTAAAGCCCCAGGCCCCATATGCCTCTCAGCTAGTTCTTTCCCTGTGCCATGCCCCCTGTGCTCCCAAAGGGAACAAGACCCTAGCTCCGGGAAATCATTTTCCATAGAAGCTGACTGAAATGTCTCTGCTCTTCCCCCAGAAATTAGGCGTGCCTAGAGCATTTACCAGAACTCAAAGAAATAAGCTGCTTATGCAGGTGAAATTTGATAGAGACAGAGGAAATAAATGGCAGCTCGATATTTGAGGAGTTTCTGTGCGCTGTTCCGCTTGCATCTACTAGCCCACAGGTGCCCTACAAGCTAAAGATATTTCAGCTGACTTGTTTTTTCATGCCACCCTCACACGTTTCTAAAAGCATCCCTGCCGCTCACATGCCAGCAGGTGCTGACTTGCTTGCACACAGCCCTCGCAGTGACTGTGCCGCACACACGCAGCGCAGGTGAGCCCCGCGTTGCTGCCGTGGGTGCGCAGCCATCGCCCCACCCGCGCGGTCACGTTCTCCTCAGCGTAACCCCCGCACGGCCCTGCGCAACGCCCGGCCGCTTCCAGAGGGACGCCTGCGCTCCCTCTCCTCCGCCCCTCTGAGCTCAGCAGTCGGGAACACGGAGGAAAACGTGTGGCCACGCAAGCTTGGGATGAGCAAACAGCCAGCCCACGCTCTGTCCGGCAGCGCTGGTGCCAGGTTACGTGGGGACGTGGCAGCGGAGCCCACATACCGCTGCTGGGCTGCGAGCACTTCAGAGCCGACTGACTCGACTCAGGAGACCGAAATATAAACAGTACTTTTCTGGGAGGAGCGGCTCGCATCCAAATACTCCCCCATCTTAGTCACAGGTTGAAATAAATAAATAAACAGAAGCCTCCTAATCTCGCAGCTGGCCTGCTCGCAGCCATGTGACTGGCACCAGCCTGCACCCTGAGGTGAAATACGGGCCCCAAAACTGGCTCCTGGCTTTGGGCGCCCCGATGGCACAGGCGGGATGAGAGGCAGCCCCTAACGGGGCAGGCGTAAGGGAACACCCACCTGGCAGAAAGCAGAGCCCAGCTGCACGCCACCTGCTCCATCGCACTGACATCAGGGAAATACTGAGGGGGGCCAGGACGCATTTAACCTAGAAATCCTCCTGTGACCACGTGGACCCGAGGTGAAGCAGAGCAGACCCGGGGCTGCTCTCCATCCCGTGCAGAGCAAGGGAAGCAGGAGCCACCGGGGGACCAGGAGGATGGAGGCGATGGCTCCCTCCTTCCTCATCCCTCAGTGAGCGCCAGGAGCCAGGAGGGAGCCGTGGGGCATCAGTTCAGAGTTGCTCTGCTTCTTGTCCTCCTTCCTGCAGCATCTGCAGGATGGAGAGCTAAGTGGACCTTGGATCAGCACAACACAGCACTCACCGTGCTGCCTCGTGAGCTGCGAGTCTGGCCCAAGCTCCCATGTGTGCCTGAAAGACAATCCCGGCATCAAATGTATTCCTCCTCTTAATCCAAGCTAGAAATGGCTCCTCAGCCTCCAAGCTCACTAGGCTACATTAAAACATCTAAGTATAACCAGGAATGCAGCTGGAGAAAAACTTCAGGACATTTAAGCATAGGGTGAGCAACCACGAACATATATTTTTATAAGAGCTATTCCAATGGGCTCCAAGAGCTAAGTACAGTATATCTGCCTGTTGCTAATTATATTTACTGTGGGTTTTTTTTCATGCTGAAGATGAGTCAGAAAAAGAAAAAAGTCCTTTATTGTTGTGGAAGCAGAAGGATGTCTCCTGAGGGTGTATGTAATGCACTACTGTCACGGCATGACAATGGAAAAACTGACTGCTGAGCCAACCAAACCCCCATAAATACCTAATGATATCTCTTCTGGCCCAGATTTCCTGCAAGTCGGTGCCTGAACTGCATACAGAATGACAATCAATATGAAAGGATCTCTCTTCTCAACAGAGACAGAATTTAAGAGCCCAGCTGAGCATTATATTCCCGTTCATACAAAGAGATCCTTTCAGAAGTCTGTCACAATAACCTAAAGGTGGTGATCCAGCAAAAACACTACCAGGCCTCTCCTCACCCTCTCCTCAACGCCTCCCACCATTAACACGGAGAACTGGCTTCATCGAGCAGGCATCATTATTAATTACAGCATTGTTATGCAAACAAAGCGTGCCTAGAGATGCATCAGGTCTGCATTCACATGAGACAAGAGCAAAATCTTCTTCCTTTTTCTTCCTCTTCTTCTGGCGTGGGTAACTCCGCCGCCTCCTTTAATCGGCTTGGAAGGCGGCCGTGCCAAGCACCTGACCCAGTTATAGGTATGTGCACAGGGACAGCGAGCCCATTGTGAGAAAACCCGGCCTTAGCACATTTCTCTGGCCGCCTGCCAGCCTCAGCACGTTGGGCAAGTGACTCTGCCCGGCCACTGCGGTTACATCAGTCACCACCACCTCCCTGGATGTCATGGCACAGGAAGCGGCTGCCAGGGGAGAGCAAGGCAGCCACTGGGGTTTTGAAACCGGCTTTCCAAAAAAACATTACAACACCCTTGCTGATTTCCAGTGGGTTTGTTCAGTTCCTCCCTTCCCGTGAAGACCACACGGATGTTGAAAGGGCATTTTGCCCTGCCATCGAAAGGCGGGCTTCTGGGGCCGCTTCCCAGCTTACAGCCAGGGCCAGAACCAAACTCACAGGCCGCTATTTAGGGGAAAGAAACACAGATACACTTTTATTCTATTGCAGAGGGCGAGTCTCTGTGCTGCTCCTTTCCAGCACAGAGAGGCAGGGCTGGAAGGCTCCTTCCCAGCGACTACAAAGGCCCTGCCGGCCTCAGGCAGCTCAGGCCCGTGCTCCCTGCCTTCCCGAGGCACCGCATCCCAGGGGCACAGGCTGGGACTGACAGCACCAGGGATGCGCGCGCTGCCTTGGACAAGGCTGGCTGGAGTAGTGCCGCTGGCAGCGCCCACAGCCAAATTCCACCCTCGGCTATCGCCCAAATGTAAATTTAGAGCAACTCCCCTCCACAGCGGTGACCCGGGACTTGTCCCTTGGGAGGGAACAGAGCAGAATTTGGACAAAGAGATGCTGCTTTAGGACAACCATTTGGGGCTCGGGTGTGAGCACAATCACCTTATAAGAGAGCAAAATTGGCAAATGAAAATATTGCTCCTGGCACGCGAGTACTTCCATATTGATTCAACACTTAAAAATGCACTGAAGTGCGGATGCCCTTTCTTCAAACCCTCCAGCAAATTCACTTTCTCTCTTGGCACTCTCTCCTCTCTCCTCACTCCTCAGCTAGTTTACCCTGATGGCAACAGCTCCTACCTACATCAGCTTCTCAACTGCTGGGCCCCGCTGGTCTCTGTGCTGCCTCCTCTTGTTCCCTCTTCAGCTTAACCTCCTAGTTAAAGTGCTTCTAGTGGAGGAGCTGAGACTTCTCCCGTTCCAGAACAACTGCTCTGCAACATAACACACCACAGGCCTGATCATCCTAGCAAAAGCAGGGAGAAATCCTTGCTGAGGTCTTGGTCTGGGAGGAGACACATTGTCATGCCTCATGCTGCTCACCTGCCCCTGGCCCTGCCTGCCCTGGGACCAGAGCCCCTGCAGGACTGCAAGCTGGCCAAGTCGGGGTAGCTGTTCTCAAGTCAGAGGCTCCGCAACGAGTATTTGGCTTCAACATATCATATGACTTTGTTCTTCGAGTTACATTTTAACTGAGAAAGTTTAACAAGTATGACTTATGGGCTTCTAAAATTGGCAGCAGAAAAATGAGCTGAGGAAGTCATGGAAAAAAACCACAAGCGAAGCCATTCCATGTTATGCACAATTTCTGGGCTCTTTTTCCAATCTTCTGTTTTTTTGGACGGTGGAAAATATTTTCCAGCTACACAGGCCTGGCCTCACTGAGTACGTATTTATGCCAAGTTTATAAAAAGCAGCTGCAGACAGGGTTGAATGAAAGGATTACACTGCTGTCTGTCTTCCAGAAGGTGCTTCAGTTCACACCCTGTCCCACAGAGTGAGGCTCGTTTCTCAAATCTCCATGAATTTACGTAAAGAGGGACAAAATTTGAGCCTTGCAATACAAACAAGTATGGCTGTGCATGTGAAAGGCCATGGGTGTATGCGTACCTACCTACCTAGCTAGCAGTGGTTCCTAGCTGCTGCTGATTTGGGCTTTCAGTGCTGGAAGTTCACCACTGCTCCTCAGACCACTCTGCACCCTGCAGCCCAGCCCATCTTCCATGAATACAGCAATGGGGAGAGGGCTTCCAGGCTCAGGACCCTGGTTTCAGCGTACAGCTGCCGCCCGCTTCACGTATACCTGCTCACAAGCTGCTCCCACTCAAATTCAGGCTTCACCAACCTCACGTACAGCGAGGCTGCCAGGTTCTGAGTCCAAGAGGGATCGCTGTAATGATGCAGCCTGACCTCCTCCACAGTGCACTGCCACAGAATTTCAATCTGGAGCCTGCACAGCGGAGGCATAACCTTAATTTTCAGCCGTGTCTTGTCAGAGCCTTGGCCTGATACACCAGTCAGCAGAGGAGAGTTACAAATAATTCTTCACTCTCCTAAGCAGAATAGCTCCAGGGGAGGAGGGGGGGGCTGCAGGGAGGACACAAACGGAAAGTAAATGGATATAAAAAAGGTAAGGTAGGTGGTAAACTGCAGATCATATATTACAGATCCGTACCCTGCTGTTTTTGCAGTCGAGTATCTTAGAATAATAGTACTGAGAACGACAGTGTTACATCAGGAATATCGGTCAAGACAATATTTCCTGGCAATTGTTTGAGAAATGCTTTTCTCACAGCTAATTGCTCCCAAGAGGCTGTGTTTTCTCTGTTTTTAGAAGGCGAGCGATTAAGAAAGAAGGTTTTTAAACCTCTGCACCCTGCTGTGGGACAAAGAACTAAGGGGAGAAAAAAAAGGCAAAAAGAAAAGAAAGAGGCACAACAGCTGTAATGTTCTATGAAATGATTTTGTTCTGTTCTCTTGCCGGGGTGGTGGGTGCAATCATCAGTTTGGCAGAGATAAATAAGAAAAAGCAAGAATTTTACAGGGACGGGGAGTCCCAGCTCCGAGAGTACCACATTGCCATCTAGCGGCACAGCCCCTGGCAAGCCCGAATACCTGGGGCTCTGCGAGCTCCCAACCTCACCTCCCTGTGCCTGTGCACGCAGCAGGCACCTACCTGAAAATGGGGCCGAGTTTCCTTCCAGCGTTTTACAACCGAGCTTGACAACTGCAAAACCGCTTGGTCTGTAAACGGTAGGTGTAGGGAGGCAAGGCGAAAAGGGGAAAATGCCCCCAAAAGGAAGTTTAAGACCAACTTGTCTTTGCTGTGAAAAGCTGGTGTTTACACCGAGGCCTGCAGATTGACGTCGCCCATTGCTGCCACACACAGAGCTACAGCAGCCTTGTCATGTTCTCCGTTGTATGGACAGATGTCTGCAGCAAGACAAGGGGTTGTCCCAAGGTGACGGGCATGAATCTAGAGCTGATGCCCTATACCCAACCGCATCAGACCAAATACCTCCGCACCGTGTGCTCTGACGCTAGCTCTCCATTAAGTACCTTGCTGCTGACACATTTCCCTTTTATTCTGAACAGAACACAAATGTTAGCCTTTCAACACTGAAAAAAAGAAAAGCCAAAATACCAAGTCCCTCAAATAGCAAACGAAAGGCACTTTACTTTTGGAAGACACCCAGCAAAGGACAGCAAATTGATCATTTTGTATGACCTTCAGGTGGCAAGTTGAAAAGAAAAAGCAGCTTGGTCCACGTGAATTCTGATGTTCACTGAGAGATGTGAAGCTGGAAAGTTCTGGCCACAGCAGAACCCTGCTTATCTGGGAAACAAAACCAGTCCTAGCGCCTGAACTCTACCAGGAGAGAGTGTCATTTTGGGGGGCAATGGAAGAAGCCTTGCATCAGGAATCCAAGACCGCCCACAGACCTCTGCCTTTTGCGACATGCTTTCTGCTCTTGCACTTCCCACTGGAAATACATGTCCACTATCACACCTTAAATGGGATGAAAGGTGATTAGCAGGAGATTGCGTTTGGCCCTGGTGTGAAGAATGGTATGTCTAGCTAATCATTAGCTCCATGCCTTCGGTCCCTGGATCCTGTGAGGCTTCCTAGGAGCACAGCTGTTCTGTTTATGCCCTAGATAGCCATATTAATGAAGGTGATATTCTGTGATAGTAGCAAAAATAACTTTCTTTGCCAAGAAAGGAAAATGCAGTTAAGTTCCCCAAAACAAATCTAATGCATGCTGCCCCAGTAAATCAGTCTTACAGCAGCCCTTCCTCAAAAGCCCAGAGGGAGAACCTATTGGAATACTTTGATGACTACGGATGCTACAGTGACCCATGAATGCTTTGTAGAGTATTTACAAAGTCCCTGCTGAATCAATCAACAGCAAAGCTTGTGTTGTCACCCCCTGAGATAAGCATGCAAGATCTGGAACGTAACCAGAAGTTGGGGAGGCAGAATTTGAACAGTGAATTTTAAAAAAGGAGAGGTCATGAAGGAACCTGAGCCTGAACCACTGCTGGTTGTGAGACTGCAATCCATTTTCTAAAAACTTTTATTTAAAATCAGAGAGACACCTGCTTTTATCGAAAACGTGCTGCCCAAGGCAGGAGACGTTGACTAGGAAAAGATCTACAGCATGATGACAGATATTATCAGGTCTTCTGAGGGCAGCCCATCATTCTCTCCCCTGAGACTTGGCAATCTTGTAACAAACACCATCCAGGAAACAACAAAAATGAAGGCAGGGATTCCACACAGAAGTTGTTTTCTCTGCTTCGCATTTTACGACAAAAACCATGGGAAGAATACTGCCCTAGTATCAATAAATTCCATCCTGGGGCCTCTATGTGCTCTAGAAAACCAATTTAAATTATCAGCACTTACTTCCTTAGTTGCTCAGAGAAGCCAAGGAACTGAAGTGCTTCGTCCAAGCTCTCACTAAGAATCAGACAGCCCGTTGGTTCGTGAAGGTAGCAGGTCACACCAGCCTGGTATCTGACCTGCCCATAGCACACAGCCAGCTCCCTTCAGGCATATACCTCTGTCCTTCCCAGGTACCACCTCAAAAGCAGAAAAAGGAGGATACAGCCATCCTGGTCAACAGATAACATCTGCTCCAACCATGAGGCCTCTGAGTGTCAGAAGTTTTAAGGCAGCTGCGTTATTTTTAAGGATGGGTCAACTGGCCAAGACTGGGCTACAACATTCTCACAGTAAGTACCTCTCCAGTTTTCAAACTTTTCATCAGGTCCTCACGCATTTTCAGTCTGTGATCCAACATGTAAGACAGATGTTGGCTCACTGCACTGCTTTCCGATCTGTTTGCTTTATTTATGTTTGCTTAATACCTATGTCCTGGCTTTCCTTTTTGCATGATGGGGTCACCAAACTTAAGACGCTGCAGCATAGTCTGATTAGTAACTTTTGACAACACGGTCACAGTTCCTTTTGAAGTTGCTACCAAACAGCAAGCCAAATTTTTTGAAAGATTGCTGCTTACATTTGCAATGCAGAATCTGCTTACGAATTGCAGGAATGCCAGCAGAATAATTAACCCAGTGCTGACAGCTGGTATTACTTTATTGCAGTTTGAAGGGGGTTGTGCTTCAGATCTTTTCAGCCATAAAGAGTGTCTCATACTTTGGTGTTTCAGTAGGTTTCATTATTTACGACCAGGTCTCCAGTTGGCTGGGCTCTGATTTTTCCTACTTTTACTCAAGCAGTCTAAAAATAATGTGATGTAGAAAAGGTGCAAGTTTTAGAGCTTTGTACATGATTCAGGCCAACAAAACACACACCCCCCCGGTAACTACCAAACCAATCAGACTATCCTAAACCTTACCTTATCCCTCCATGTGTCACTGTCCCAAAGTCCTGATCTTGATTGCTTAGTCTTCCATGAGGAAGGGACCATGCAGGGTAAGTTACAGGATCAGGATGGCAGACTGCGAGCTTGCAGAAGCACAGACTTCATCTTGGCAGATTCTTCAGAGTGCCACACACATCTCTGCCGATACAGAAGTAATAATAATATTTTCATGCTAAGAATTCTGCCAGCGCTATCGGCCAGTAGATGACATCCCTACAGGGAAGTTAAAAAGGACTCTTGGTCTTGTCAGACAACTTCCAACATAAGCCAAGGGGGCTGATGTTAAAGCTCAGGACTGTAGATGGAGAGATAAAAGCACATGGAATGTAAAACGAATAGCAACCCCTCACGGTTACGCAAATTCAGCCGAGTGTCACAGCAACCACCCATACTGGAGGAACTTGATAAACACGGGGGCTGCAACCTGGGGACAGATGGGGTTTCTCTTCTTCATATATGCGAAAGCTTCCACGTCCTTAGCTCTAGGAGCTGGGAGTCTTCCCTGTGGTAACTTACAGGACCGAGAGGTGACATAACGTCAGGTCAACGCGTGGCGAAAGTAAATTTCCATCAAAACCAAACACCGTTCCCACCGGCAACGAGACACTGCTGTGAATCGATCAGGCATGTACTACCAGTTAGAAACACCACAGGAGACTTTCTCAAAGAACGTGCTTGCTCAGGAATCCCTTTTCTCCATTTCTCCGTTTAATTAGTCATTGCATTATAATTAACAAATCCATGCAATAATCATTGTCATTTTAATCATCACAGCAGAAAGTACATTACTTCTAATTAAACAATATTAAATACAACAAAAGATGCTAACCAGGTTGTTTCAGAGCTCCAGGAAATGCTCTTTTACATACGTGCCAGAACAGGCAAAGTTTAGTTTGTTACAGCAAATTTCTGTATCTTCCAGGCTATCTTACAGGGTGTAACACATCCAGATTGACCTAGGGAAGGAGGAGAAGCCTGGTGTGCAGAGACAATATCTTTTATTGAACAGCTCTATTTCTGTAGGTATTTGCTACGTTTTAAGCAGACTCCTAAGTATTTTTAATAACCAGTTAAATGCCCAGAAATATGTTGACTGACAACTACAGAGGCCGAAAACTTCCATTTACGTGTACAGCACCAACATACACTTTCCCCTGCAAACACACCCCAAGAAGCACGGAGAAACCACTTCTGAAGCGCAGGAATAGTTAAGATTTGGTCACAAGCCAAGGTGCCACCATGCCTCCTCGGCATCAGAGGCCCCACCAGCTCACTTCGTGTCAGTTAAGTGGTTGCCAAAGCACAAGGAGATTTTGCCATCTTGGGCTGAATTTCAACCAGCCACAAAGCTGCATCCCATTACCAACTTAGAACATCTCACCCCTTTTTTTGTATTTTTTGGGGGGTGGGAATATCCCCCCTCTCACAGCCCACCTCAGACAGTGCGACTCCAGGCTTCAGCTGGAGAATTCTCCTCCACCCCTACTGCAGGTAACAGGAGCTCTCCTTTCACTCCTTTTTCAAAGCTCCTCCAGAAAAATTACATCTGTGCAGGGGGAACTCATCTCTGACATGCCAGGGAAGCAGATGCAGTTGCGTGTTGCAGAGTTCAAGCTGCACAATGTAGCTGGTTTATCTATATACTTGGTTATAGGCTTGGGTTGAGGGATGGAAGGGAAACCTTTCTCATCATGTAACCACAACAAACAAACACACACGGGATTTAAAGTGCCAAAATTAGGTACTGGTACAACCATCTGCCACTGCTGCCCCAGTGACCCCATCTCATACACCGTACCAAATTTGTCTGGACAAAATGCTGCATTGCATCACCCCACGAGACGCGAAGATTCTTAAAATCAGGATTTTGCAGGACGAGCTTGCACAGACAACGTGCAAAACTGCCCTCTGCTGTTTAGATTCAGACCTGCTCCAATAAACGATAGCGCGAGCAAATTAGGTTTTCATAGTCACAAGGATCCAAGTTGTGAAAAGATGCAGAACTAGCTGGCAGAAGCTGCTTTCTGCCTTCATGCAGAGTAGAAATGTCATGCTTGAAAGCCACTCAAACTGCCTCGCAGCACGGACCATCCAGGCGGATTTACAGGCTGCAACACTGCCCTATTCAGCAACCAGCAGAGCGGGCGAGCACTAATGGACACCCCCTCATCCCAAAGGTAAGGAATCATGAACATCCTCAGGGCGCAAGGGAAATGCTGGTAATTGTCAGCACGGGCTGCAGGACATGCATTTATTAACCCATGAAATCAAGGCCTGACCTTTACAGAACGGGACCTGGAAGGACACCTGTGGAGTCCAAAGCTTAGAGCTCACAGGCCTTTAGGAACTCGTGATTATCAGGTTACAGCAGTGATCAGAAAACACAGAGTAGTAACCTTACTGAAAGATAGACAGAAAATAATCTGTAAAGCTAGCACCTGTATGTCCCTATTGCAGGGAAAGAAGGGAAAACCCTGACTTTTTTCTTTTAAGCACAAATGAAAAGCTCCATACTTTGAAGAAATTGCCCAGTGTCAAGTTCTAGCCTGCTGGATGGTTGGGTACAGAAACAGGGCTCAAGGGCCAGCTGCTCTCTGTGGCTTCACACACACATTCACACAGCACATGGTGATTCCTGCCCTCTGAGAACAGCTTCAGATGCCCACACCTTCTCTGGGAAGCTCTGCTTGGGTACAACTGCGAAAAGCAAGTAGTTACCTCCACCAGAAACTCCATTTCTGGAGTGGCTGTGATGAAAGCTACTCCAGTCTTTATGAACTAAGCTCAGGTTTCAGCTCTTTGCAAGACACTCTTTGGGGTAGATTTGACTGCTGTGCAGGCAGGCTGTTTTTTTGGTCACTGCCCAAATGAGACCATAACCTGTACCGGACAGAGTAAACACACACATTGAAAAAAACAAAGATTTCAGTACAACAGAAGCCTTGAAGAAATTATTTCCTTCACATCAACCCTTTTCATATTTGTATATGTTTAAAAACTCAGAAGCTTGGGTGTACAGTATGACATGCCTTTGAAATACTCACTAAAAGCACTTAGTGACCACTTCAAAGATTCCCTTGAAGTTTCACTCATATTAATTTTAACGCAATGGTCACGTAGGGCCAGTGTCGAGCCTAAGGGACTTTAAACACACCATCAACAGATGTACAAATAGAATTTTAGAAAGATTCTTCTGGGTGCATAAATAGCTTGAGCTTTGATGATGACTGGCTGGCTGGCTGCCTCCTACACAGCAGGGCTGGGACTTCTCCGTTTTTCAAGTTAAGGGCAACAATAATATTCTGTCATTCCCCAGGGTAAGGAAATTAGTGCCAGATGATTCAGTGTGTGCCTGATCACTCTGGTTTTGGACTCGATCCCATTATCTAAAAAACTTAATGGTGAGACATCAAACAAAGGTAGTCCTGCATGATCATAAAACTAGCTGTTTTTTTGTTGCTTTTGTGTTGTTTTTTTTTGGCTATAAAAGCTGCCTGAGAAGCTCATAACTGATGACAGGAGACTTCCAACATAAAACTAACAGACCTCTGATCTCCTTTACGAGGAATCCTCTAAAGGGAGAGGCACAGAATGGAGGATGGCTCTTCTCTGGGAGAAAGAATAGTAGCTTTACCTGCAGTGAAGATTACAGATATTAGCACCAGGAACTCCGAGCTCACCAGCAGCAAATCCTGCAACAGTTCATGTCCACCTTTTTTAATTTGCACAGGCAAAAAGAAAGAGTCTTATTATGCACAGCTAAATGCAACAGCATTGCTACCAGTGGTGCAGCAACACCCATCAGTACCACTGCACCTCCAACGACCGGCTCCTTCACTTATGCCTGAAACCAGTCCTAAGTTACAGCCTCCTCCATCTGCGGGCTGTGCATGCCAGCGACACCAGTGGCAGCCCGTCATTGCTGGAGAAACAGCAAACTCCCGTTCTAGACAGTATCTTCAAGTCTTCACAGTTTACTGTAAAGTTTTAGCTCAACAGATTTTGGAAAAAAAAATATATATGTATATTAAGCCTTCTTAAAAGGATTCAACATTCCCACCCTACTAGACAAGGCACTCAAATCAGGTGTCAGAGCTTCTATTAGCTTACTAAGCAAGTGCTTTTGGATTATAAGATTTGTGACTGGATCTGTACTTCTTAAGGCTTCATTTAAATCTATGTTACCTACAATATCTAACTTTCCAGGATCAAGAAAACTAAAAAGGTTTAGAATAACATGGGTGTCTAAAACAATTATTAAAGCGATGAACATTTGCAAACACAATCAGACAATCATCAAGTCTTCCATCAAAATCAAAGAACTGACACACAGATTTGCTAAAACATACTTAGCTCAGGAAAGCACTGCTGTAAGCTAAACCGTGAATTCAAACTGGCAATGTTATACCAGGGTGCTGAAAGCTATTCAGGTTTGAAGGAAGGGTATCTTACACTGTTTGGGTTTTAAGGCAGCTTGATTTACCTTGAGGTTAAAAGGCGAACCAAAAAGATATTACACTGAAATGACCACCACCAGCAAGGATAGCAGGTAAATATGGGAACAGTTCTGACAGCATAATCTACAAATTTTTCCTAACCCTTTAAATTAAGAAGTAAAAGGCAAACTCCTCCAAAAAGCCCAAATGCTCCCTATAAACACAGAACCTACTGCAACTTTTTATGTTTTTTATTACATATTTTAGGTGCAGAATAACTTTGTCCCTCTAAACCAAGGAAAAGAGGAAAACAGTCATTGTCACCCGAAGATCACGGCTACTAAGTTTTACCTCTACCTTATGCTACCTGAACAACTCAAGCACAACAAAAAGACTGAATTACAGCTACAAGTTTTTGTTCATACCAGCCATCAGCCTCAGTATTTGTCCCACTACAGAAATTTTCAACAGCAGCTCAAATCTTGGGACACTCTGTTTTCATGGGGTTAGTGGTGAAATATCTCTGTAACAAATTCAATTGTCCAATCTGACAGACTCAGCAAAAGTCATTTGCACTCCTAAACTCTGCTGTCTTACTGCTAGATAACCACGAACTATCCACCACTTAACCTCTCAAAAATGCTGTAATAAGCAATTTCTGAAACTTTAAGGCCTGTTTTGGAAGAATCTGCCTTTATAGAAACTTAAAGCAGGCTGAAATGAGACAGAAATAAACAGGAACGTTAGCTAAAGTGCATTCAGAGTATCGCTTCTGTTTGGACTATGCCATCTAGTACCTTGCTAGTATTGTATTGGCATCACAATCACAAACTATCAGCTGGTCTGTAAGACAAACACCCTAAAGCATAAGTCACCGTGCTGAAGTGTAAAGCTACATTCTTAATTGTTTCTTCTGCCACCTGAGTGGCCATAGACAAAACCAGAAAATGGTAGAAGATAGTCTGTTTTCATTTGAAATTTACATGCAAATTTACATTTGCATCCTACCCATGGAAAATGAGCAGAAGTAATCTTTTGAAAGCACATTTGAGGCTACACATTATTTGCCTCCTTTTCACTGTGTACTGACATTTTATGGGTTTCTAATTCCACTAGCTTTAGCTAGTTTAGCCTGGGGATATCAACATCTTACCTGCATTACCTGTATCAGTCCAAAAATTTTAAAGGCAAGTGGCAAAGACTGTTAACAACCATCTTCTATGGTCTTGAAAACTAGAGATTGAAATGTTAATTATCTTATAAAATGTTTCAGGTTCTCCACAAACCAATTGTTGTGCTCTTAAAATCTGTCCAAGGTTCTACTCCTAGCAGCTTTATTTCAGACACTTGCACTAACAGAGCTTTCCTGTTTGGCAGATACAGTTTTGCCTTGCATCACAACAGGTGTTATTGTACCTGACAAACAGATGTGTCATTCTTTCTGCAGCCAGTCACCTAGTACCATTCTGATTTCATCGCTTTTTAAAGTGACCAGCTACAGCTTAAATGATCACACACCTATTTTTTCTTTTTTTTTGAGAAATTACATGAGGTTTTTAAATTAAAAGCATTGGAAGACCAGCCATAACATTAAAAATAAATTTTAATGTTAAGTCATTTTTAGATCGTTTGCTCTGACACCCAAATGTTCTGAAATTTAAAGTAGTACTATAGGGACACACAAGTGCAGATAAATCTTTATTGCCATAACTTTTTGTTTGTTTGTTTGTTTTTTCAAAAATGAGCATTGGGTTTTCAATAGGTTGTAGTTTTATGTCTTTATATGTACAACATTACAACTGCATATTTAGTAACGAAGTTAGTGATACTTTGATAACTCAACACAGTGTATTTATAAAATGAATTCTTATCAAAATACACTTTTCACTGGGGTAATAAATAAAATCCTGCGAAACCCACCTACACAAAGTTATTTTTAACTCTGGTAGAACCCGATGTGGTACACAGTCCATTAACTACTATGTTTGCCCCTTTATCCCCCTACTGATGCTCATCTTCTGGGGTAAGAAAACACTTTTTTCCCCTGTTGTGGTGAGACCTCATTCAACATCATCTTCAGCCAAGCACTGTGCACTTACAATTCTCTGTAAGAAGGAGAAAAACTCATTCACAATTACATAAAATTGACATTAGGCAACTGATTATCAAGCAACTTAGTTTTACACTGAAAATTAAGCAGTGTAACTACTGAGCAAGCTGATTCATCTGTTAAAAACTGTAATCTATTTGACAAAAGGTTTTGAAGCCAGTTCTGTAGAAATTGTATACTGGGCAATACCTACCAAAGCCGAAGCCAGATAAATAATATCCTGTCAGCCTCAAGTGATGACCTCTGTGTGGTTTTTGGCACTGTTCTCTTATGAAACTTTTTTTGCTCCATTGCTTCCCCAGACCTTTACATCTTGTGTATCCAGTGCTTTTCAGTGCTAACGATACGGGCCTTAACCTGCAACGTTACCAGGCCTGAGCTGTAATGAAGCTGACTGATAAACAGCACCAAGTCTCTGCCTTATTTGAGGTAACATCACAAGGGAGCTCCCTTGCACTTCCAGAAGGTAAGATTTCTATTATTTATTTTAGAACAGACTCGCTTGCTAGCATATTATCAACATTACATGCACAGTACCACAGTTGAAAAAGAGAGGGCATTTTATACACCTAGCTACCAGCACTTTTGTCATCAGGAATACCACTAAGCTTCCAAAACTGTCACGTGCTCTGGTGCTAGTTAACATCCCATGTTGATAGCTGGCCTGGAAGCAATAGTCTAGCAGAAACAACAGATTCATTCTGATAGGTTTTTATACCACTTACAGGTATTTATATGTAATTAAAAAAAATAAAATAAAATCAAGACCCAGTGCAAGAAAGGTCTCCCTTTTCTGACATCCAACTTCCACCTGGAAAACAGTGGATCTGCTTATACGCTAAGATGCCTGTAGATGTCTCTGCTTTGGAAGAGCTTAGCATACCCTATGCATAAGAAAAGTTTTCTATTTCTGTTTTGCCCTGCTTGCTATCAATGCTGCATGATATTTTCATAAATATTTGTTAATGTTCTAGGTTAAAGAGCTCCTTTTAATCTAACTGAACCTATACAAAAACCATGTTACCAAAAACAATACTCAAGGCTGATGTAGTTGATGACAGAAGTAGTTTAATTAGTTTTCAACCTCATTAACAGGGAATGTTTCACATACCTGGCTTATTGTAGGGAGCTTAGTTAGAAGCATTTGAAACACTGGTGGTGGAAGAGTCTGCTGTAGAACTTGTAGTAGCTGCTGCGGCTGTCCACACACAGCAATGGCATTGGTCAAGTGATCAACACCTTTCTCATATTCACCTGCATGACAAATCATGTTTGAAATCAAACTTCTTCCAAAGGATGAAGTATTTACATACAGCATTCACCAACAATTCATTAAATTACTTAGAATCAATCCATAGAATTCTTTTCTTCTCCCTTGTTGAAGCTCCTCAACACAGAAGGTTTGAAATGAGCAAACAGATTTACTTAGGTAAATCTGACTCCCAGAAGATCTCAGTGTATAGAAATCATTTTCTAGAAAAAGAAAAATTATTTTTACAACTTACCCTTCAAAAAAATTTATGCTATTACCTTGAGCTAGTAGTTCCTCGCCAAGCTGGATTTCCTCAAGGAAAAACTTCTGAACTGCTTCAGCATCTTTCAGATCAGGCAACTGTAACACACATAGTAAAACTGAAGCTGGCCCTTAAACATTAGTTAATAATTCAGCAGAGATAATTCTCAACTAAAACCAAACATGAACAGCCACACTTTTACACAGAAACTCACAAAGGAAATTAAAAGTATCACCATCGAGTTAAACTTATGCAGAATGTTTTTGAAAATCAGACTCAAGTCTCAAACTGTTGCATCACGCGTTCACAGAGGGCCAGAGTCCGAAATACCTCTACTCAGTTTATTATGTACACAGTTTCATAGCAAATAAAAATTCTAAGTAATGTTCATTGCAACTATTAAAATCAGCTAAGATATATTTAACTCTTCATAAAGGATCCATTGGCAATAAGGGAGAAGCAAATCAAATTCCTACACCAAAAAACTGCCAAGCTCAGCTGTAGCTGTATCCCATCAACGGCTTTTAAATCTAAGTACTTATGGACATACTACAAAAAGGAAAACACCCTCAAGGCACACAGGAAATGTTATACTTTCTAGTACAAGGCCTCTATTTGACTTGAAAAGTGAACAATCATTTCATATGGTTATTTGTGAAATTGTTAAAATATCTGAAGACTGGATATTTGCAGAAGTGTTTGTAATACCAGAGCTGAAATAGACAAGTTGGCCTTTAAACATACTTCACAACTAAACCTGGTATAAATGAAACATTTTTCAAAAATCGCACTGCGTTATTGAGCACAGTATTACCTTGGAAAGCCCTGCTCTCTCTTTGGCAAGCTTCTGTTTCTTCCTTCCTGTAAGAATAAAAATATCATGTGTTTTTAATTTGAAATTTAGAAAGCCTTCAGATTATAGTCCTAAACAGTGAACAAGTCAAAGTTATTTTCGAAATAAGAAACTGGGAATATATTCAAAGCACTGAAGGATGAACACAAGACTGCAACCCACGCTCTGCACCAGAATATCATTTAGAGGCCTAAGAAGGAGGGCTGGCGGTGACACACTGACTCAAAATGACAATCCTTCTCCTGGCTTTGGTAAACACCAACCCCACAGGGCCTGCAGGAGGGCGTACCTCGTGCATTACACAAGCACTGAGAAGAGAATTAAGCTAATACAAGATTTCTCTGCATGACTTTCTAGCAACCATTAGACACAGAAGAGCTGCTATCTAACCTTGAGCCACTTTCACTTGAAAATACACAATGCACCACCAAGAGAAGCTGTAGCAGGTGGCAGCACATACGTGTTCTTTCCCAGCTGTTTTGCAATGGCACGGGCTTGGGAACTAGTCAAAGAGGTGGCAGCATCTCCCCATCCTGCTGCAAAAGCCATACGAACACACACGTTCGTGAAATTAAATACCCAAGGAGAGTAAATGTTTACAGATGGAACAAACGTTTACAGTCTTAATCATCCAACCTGAAGGCATAAGGTTATCTGCAACAGAAAACTGTAGCACTCCAGCACAACCAGTGTAATTAAAATGATATATCGCTTCCTTTTAATGCAATTAGGCAGGTATAACAATACTTTATGGCAGCAGCTATTCATGCCAAAAAGAATAATTATCCCAATATAATTACCGCAATTCTAGGGATTTTCTTAGAATATTTTTTGTCATTTGGTTCATCAACTGAAGTAATTACACCAACATAACTTTTAAATACAGCCCGTGGTTAAATAACCACTAGGTGTCGTCACCGTCTGCCCTCTGAACACCTACACTGATGAAGAAGAGCTGTAACACCCCTGATTTGTCTTCTGAGACAGCTTTACGTGCTGGAAACACTTCCAAATAACGTGACTGCAAGCTTTAATGGCCACGAGTTAAGAATTTGAGATTATCCACATGAAGGACACATTCAGGAAACCATTCCCTAGCAGTGACAAGGTGATGTGTGAAACTTATGGACTAGGTCAAGCATGCTTTTTATAAAGGGAATTTCTAACTACGTGGATCACCCTTTTTTTTTCTGTGACACCTTAATAACCCTCTGTACTTCACTTTCTACAACATATTGACCGGTGGATAGTATTCTGCAACATCATACACAGCAATACTTTGTCTCGTACAGAATCCTAGCTCAGTACAATTACATGATTATAGTTGTTTGCAATATTAAAGACAAATTTGTCTTTTGAAAGTTTTGAAAGTGCCTTCGGTTAGCCCACTTTGAGTTTGTGTAACTTAATGCTTTAGAAAAAACTTGAAACTGCACTACACTAACTGGCATGCCGAATACATTAACTGGCATGCCTAATACATTAAATCTCAAAGATGAAATCAAAATGAAGATAAGAAATACAAGTGGAATGTTTCACTATAAAAATAAGCCACTTTGCAGCTGTAGTGCTTTCAGAAAAAAAACATCATTGAACTTGCACAAGGAAATTGTGCTTTCTTGACAATTTCTACAAATTACATCGACTATCAGTCACCAGGGTAAGCATTCAGAGATAAAGAAATATCGACATATACTGGCAACTATAAATTTTTAATAAAAGCTTTTGACTACTGATCACAAACGTATGAAACCATACACTTCAACCAAAGACTAATGAAGGAGCATTAAGAATCACCAAGATTCTAAGATTTAACATTGACCTACAGAATCTTTGAGGTCTGACTACTGTGCAATTTTTCTTTTCTTTTCTTTTATGCGTTTTACAGGATTCTTTATAAGTTCACTAACTAAAAGAATTACAAAAAAAAAAAAAAAAAAAAAAAAAAACAAAAAAAACTCTGAAGTATATGCAGGAATTCCTCTCTTACTAGCGTCTAAAACTAAATTTAAAACATCTTTCAAACAACAGCCAAAAGTTGCATTTAAAATACACCAAAAAAAAAACAGTGGTTCAGGTAATGAGAGAGGAGGAAGACCAATTTTTTGTTTTATCTCAAGGATCTACAACAAAAGGAAAAACCTCCCTCTGTTCTAAAGACATCACTGCAATCTAAAAAGGGGTAAGACAAAGCCTTAGCCATCTTTCATAGAAGGAATTTAGGTACAATGGAGACCCACGAGCACCCATATAAAACCAGCTCTCGAACAGCACGGGACTTGCAGGTTTTTCAGGCACAGCTCGTGAGTATGGGAAAAAATGTTTCAAATGCAAACCAGCAACCTGACACTCAGGCATGATTTGCAAAAGTCCTGAGCTGCACCAGCACCTTCGTGACCAGTCCCACAACACCGACCCAAAACCCTTTGCCTCTCCATCTCCCAGCTGTGGTGCCCACCTCCTATGTTCCTCTCTCTCAGGTGAGGGAGACCATTGTCTCTACCTGCACACAAAGCAGTTGCGCCTTGTGTATTCAAGGAGAACAGCAAACACATGTAAAATCTTATCATCTTAAACTAAAGCTGCAGAAACTAGCCAGCTCCAGATGTTTACAGCGTTACAATCTTCTGGTCCCAAGATTAAATACAATTAAGGACCAGAACTAGGAACACAAAAACTGAAATAAGAACACCATACCCACTAATTAAGCAAGATTAAGACATCTGGAAAACCAAAGTCCCCGCATCCTTGGAGACGTCCATTTTTTTCCTGAAACCTGAATCCAGGCACTTCATTTTTACTATGGGATTTCCCAATGCAATATTTAGCCCTAGCACATCCCAAACAAAAGGATATAAAATGTAACTGGGATGGCAAAATAGTATCAGATCTTCATTTGTCTGCCAGTGTTTGAGCACATACAACTGGAAATCTGCTGACACGTGGGAGCCCCTGTCCCTCCTAAAGTCTGGTGACACCGCATTACAGAGGCTGAAAAATAATCTTATCCTAAGAATGTTTACCCATTGTAAAGATGGTTTCCACAGTTTTTTAATACAACGCTCCTGCTGTTGCCCAAGAAGCAGCACATCTTCACCCACGGAATGGCTGCTGCACTGGACCTTGCTTTTGCCCAGTATTTCAGAGTGAGCTTTACCATCCAACGGCAAAAATTCTGTAACGATCTGGTCACTGATAACACCACAGAAGCCTCCAAGCTGCAAAGTTACAGCATTGCGTCCTGAATATTACCTAAAGCCTCACAACTAGAAGCAGCTCAGCGTATCACGCTGAAGGATCTGAGGTCTTTCAGTTAAGAACAAGCTACTTCTTACCAAAACACAGAAGATTTTTTCCACTTTTAAAGAAAAAGTCAGTTCTTAATCCCAGCAAGTCCCTCAGCAGAATTTTTAGAGCCAGCCTAAGGTTTGTTCAGAACATTATACTTGGCAGAAGCCCACCTAACGAAAACAACAGGATGCAAAGATCACTTTCGATGGTTCTGTAAAAAATCTTATGTAATCCAGTACCCTCTCTCCTACACAGCCGATTACACCGCTGAAACCTAGGTTTCTGGTGCGAGACAAACGAACTCCAGCTCGCTATACTGAAAATCGTCGATGCCTGCCTTGCGGCGTGGGGTGAGAAGTGCCTGGAGGCCAGGCCACCACCACACCGTGCTGCTGCGGTGCTCCCCACGTGAGCACGGCCTCGGCCGTCACTGGAACGGCCGCCACGCTGGGGGCGCTTGCTGGGGAAAAGTCTACCCTGGGAATCTGAGCGATTTCTGGCAATTGGAGTGCTTTCTGAGCTGCTGGGTTACTGCAGGGTGACTACCCCTCTGCCCACGGCAGGAGGGGCCCGTTTGGGCTCCTCGGGGCGCCCACCGATGGCCGTGACACGGAACCAGTGTCGAGGACGTGAAATAACGGCGAGCCACGGGCGGAGCTCCACGTTTTGGATGATCGCCCTTTTCCTCTGGCATTCTTTCTTATCCTGGCGGCCAGGGCCGAGGCCACCAGGAGGGTTTCAGAATGCGGCGGGGGCGAGACGCAGCCCCCTAAATCCCCCTCCACGCCCCCCCCCCTCAGGACGCCCCCCGTCTCCCTCCCCCTCCCCCCGCCGCTGCTTCCCGCCGGCGGGAGGGCGCCGCGCGGCCGCCACGTGCCGGGCCCGGGCGGGAAGGGGCGCAACGGCCGTAACGGCGGCGCGGCGCGGGAGGGGAGCCGTCGGTGCCCGCTGCGCGGCGCGGACACTCACGCTCCCGCAGGCGGCTCTTGAAGTTGGGGTCGCTGCGCCGCTTGCGGTCGAAGTAGATGCAGTAGCCGATGAAGAGCGCCCCGCAGAGCCCCGCGGCGATGGCGCTGGTCCTGCCCACCATCATGGCGCGCGGCGCCCACCGACGGCCCCGCCGGCGCCGCCGAGCTCCGCAGGCACCTTGGGCCGGGCGGGCAGCGGAAGGCGACGCCGCGACGCGCTTCCGACGCGACCCCACCCCACCCCCACCCACTCGCGTCATCGGCCGCCGCCGCCGCGCTCCCGCCCCGCCCCACGGCGCATGCGCGGCCGGCGGTCTGCGGGTGCAGACAGGCAGCACGGCTGGGTGGAGGCAGCGCGCAGAGCACCCAGCGAGCGGCTCCGCACCGAGGCTTTATTAACGAGAAGCGCCGCGCCCAGGGCTATTTCTTCTTCCCCGGTTTCCTCTTGGCAGCGCCTTTTCGCAGTCTCTTGGTCTTGGCGCCCCGTGCGCAGGGCGCTGCCTTCTCTCCCACGAAGGAGGCGCCGTGCACGCTGCCGCTGCCGCTGGGTGCCGCGCTGCGAGCCCTGCCCTTGGGGCCGCGGGGCTGGCCGGCGGCTCGCCGCGCCGCGCTCCCCTGCTCCAGGCAGCGCTTCACACGCACCTTCCTCCCCTGCAGGGCCGAGTCGTTGAGCTTCAGAGCCAGATGCACGGCGTCCGTGTTCTGTGGGAACAGGCACGCGCCTTAGCCTCAGCACGCTGCCGGCTGGGGACCTCCCGACACGCGGCTGCCATGAAAATGAGCTCTTGAAAATGAGCTCTGAAACAGCTGACACGAGGCGTGAGAGACAGAGGCAGAAAGGAGAAATTGGTAAAAAAAAAAAAAAAAGGTCTTGGGCTGCAGGAGGTAAGCTAAGGAAGATGAGGCTGGGAGAAAAATACGAGAAGCAAGTCATACAAAGCCTAAATGGGCAGAACTAGCCGCAGAACTGGCAGGAGAAAAGAATTCCGCTTATATTTTGAAACAAGAAATGGGAGAATGTTGCAGTTACACCAAGCGAACCCATCTTTTCCTCCTATAAATCTTTTCCTTAAAGGTCATTTCTTTAACCCCAATGTTTTGCAGCTTTTCTTTGTACTTTACCTAAAATAGTCTGCTTTCATGAGCTTCCACAGGACTGGACTTCCAAGCTACTTTTAAGGTACAAAACAATGCTACCACGTATCACATACATATCCAAAATAGCAAAAGGTCAGAAAAGGCTGTAAAAGCAAATCCCAGCTCAGATTTTGAAGAATTCCCAGTGTCCTGAGTGTGCCATACATACGTACCTCAAAGAGAATGTAGCCAAAGCCCTTCCCCATGCCGGTCTGCCTGTCTCGCACAATTCGCA
Source organism: Netta rufina (assembly GCF_964035555.1). Classification (NCBI taxonomy): domain Eukaryota; kingdom Metazoa; phylum Chordata; class Aves; order Anseriformes; family Anatidae; genus Netta; species Netta rufina. The sequence continues at coordinate 26,693,951 of NC_140125.1, forward strand.
CTGCTACCACATCTCCGCAGTCAGCAAAGTGTTCTCTCACGGCATCATCGCTGATGTCTGCAGGAAGCACAATAAAACAGACGTCTCCTCAGTCAGAGTGACCACTTCAAAAGCCTACCCCAAATCCAAATATTTTATATTTTACCACCTTAGGTACACAATATATGTATTTAGATAGAAAATTTTATGTATCAGTGCATAAGTATTGGTGGTTCAGAAAAATACCAGCTAGTTGACAATGCAGACTTTATAAAGGGCTGTTTACTTTGACACTCACCGATTTGCTAGCTTTGAAGAGTACAATACAAATTACAAAGGAGAATGAAGGCAAAGATCAAAAGATTTTTAAAAAATAATTTCATTTATGATTTGAAAATACTGAAAATGAAGATTCGTTAAGATTCTTGTGGCTCCTTCTTATGCTGAATTTTGTTTCTAAGAATTACTAACTGATGATACCGAGCTTGAGCTGGCAGGTCTTGAAGCCTAATGCTCACTGACCTGGATGGGGGAGACGGGATTAATATTACTGAGCCTCACGTGTGGCCATTACCAGCATTCTCGGTCTCACACTTATCCAACCAGAAAGACAGGTGTGATGCAGCACTACTAAAACATAGGTTACTCTCTTTTCTGTACAGCTACACTTCAAGCTGTGGTAAGTCCCTTTACACAGCCAAAATTGCATCTGTGCTACGGGGAGGGTCTGAATTTAATGGTACAGGTTTAATTGCAACGATGGGACCTCAGTGTGCAGTTCAAGGTGCTGAAGTCATTTCCAGAGCACTGCAAATGCCCAAACTGTTCTTTTCTGCAGGAGGCACAGAAGCATAGACAGCACTGACACAAGCTGCACACAGCAGAGAAACCTCACCAAACTCAGATTTCTCACTTCTCAGATTTTCCGACAGGTCACGTTTTAGTGTGAAGCCCCAGACCCATTTATTTCAGCACGACCATGAGCAGTACGTGACAGCAGTTCTGTGTCAGGTCATCAGCACGGGGCATCACCCTGCATATTTACACATCCACACCATCCCAAAGCAAGATGCTCATCCCAAGCATCCTGACTCCATCAATACCCTCGTGCGGACCACACCCGGCAGCGATCCCTTCATCTACTCAGAAGCAGCTGAATACCCACTAGGCACTCACCCAAACTGCACAGCAAGCACCTCCACAACAACCCATTGCTAGCAGCTGCCTGGACGGAGCCACTCAGCCCGTGGCTCACAGACAGCATCAAAAACAGCCCTAACTGTGTGTCGTTTGGAAGTGGTTCACAAACAAGTTCCAGCACATGTCTGATAGTTTATTACGCTATGGCTCTATGCAGTTTGGTCATATTTAAGAAACATCAAGTAACAACAAGAAATAAAAGTGCTTGTAGTTATTGAAATGTAACAGAAGAAAATTCACCTGCAGCACTTGCTGGAAACTTACCCCATTAGGTGTTTCAGTCAAAATATAAAACTACTATTTTAACGATTCCAGTAAGTGATATTTAGCTATCTAAACAAGATACCCTGAAATAACAATAAATAAAGAAAATCCTAATGTCAACATATTCCAAAAAGTGTTAAATAATGAGGTATGAAAATCCATTTTACTTACCATATGAGAGATTTCCCAAGAATACAGAACGTTTATTGTCATGCTAAAGAAAACAAGGAAGAGGTAAGACACTATGTTACTTGTTATAAGAAAAAACAGAAAATTACTTTGAGTCACAAACATTACTCACCAAACTGTTTTTTGATGCGATGTCAACTCTGATGTGAAATCCACTAGCAATTTCTGTTCCGTTTCTTTTGGAGTCAAAAGAAAAAGGTAATATTTAATTTACAGTGTCCCTGCATAGTACTCTTCCAAAAGCAAATTTACTTTTTAGGTTTGAAAAAAAATATTTTAATTCAAGCAAAAGACAGGAGGCAGTTTAAATTTATCCCTTCACACTCTGCGCTTTCAACATGAGGAGCAAAACCAAGACTTACTTTTTTAGAGCCTTAATGGCGTCACATTCTTCCTTAAATACAATGTAAGCATTAATGTACTTCACATTAGGGTGAATCTTACGCCTGGAACAGGAAAAAGACATGCATTTAAATAATTCTGAAATATTGTGCAGTGCAGAAACACTTGTTAAACATGTTTATATCTCCTCTGTTTTGCACACAGGAGCAAATTCAATTCTCTTAACGGCTGAGAAGCTCCTTATGTCCAAGGAAGTCCCACTGTACATCTTAGCTTCTATTTGCACCCAGATTGAGCGTCCTCAGTGCAGAAATACACCCGAAGGAATTAAAGACAATTACTGCACTTGTATTTCAGCAAGAAGGTAGACAACCTAACATAATTCCTTACTGCTATACTGGGCACATAACACCTTTTTACTTCTCAAAAAACGTGCATACACACAAAGGTAATTTCAGAAGTCAAAGAAACAAAAGAAAAAATGAATATAGCTATATATATAAGAACATTTAAAGATCATTTTTGCCTTAAAAAATAAAGCATGAAACTCACAAGCAGAACCTACTTTATTGCTGCTAACTTTTTGGATAAAGTGTCTTCTGCTGGAACCTTTAAAATAAAAAGAGCTTATGTTAACTAGTGTCAATTTATCTTAAATGCTTGCTCTCAAAGACAAAGAAGAAGTCAAACGGGTTCCACTCCCACCCAGAGTAATGTAGCCAGTACACAGAGCAGATGATGTAAATGGATATTCTCAGAGATGATCTAGAAGTAGCTTAAAATTACACAGCTGGCTTTAACCTGATCTGTTATGTTTCTTGAGTTCCAAGACAATTATCTTCAACTGTTGTACCCAGTACAGTGATTCACAATCAATACTCCTTAGCTCCTGTAATTTAAGAACAGCTAAACAATACCTTAGTTAAACCCCCAATAATACAGGCTTCCTTCTGGAACAGAAAACACAGCTCCAACTGTATAAACGGCTGTTACAGAAAGTGTCAAATGTGATGAAAGGAAAGATGCACCTGTGGTGCCTCTCCGGTAAAATCTCCAGGGCTTCTTCTAATGGTAAAATGTACCCACCCACACCCGCTTCTGATTTAATGAACGTACAACCCTTATAAACACTATCCTGTAAGGTCATGAAAGTAAATGCCATGTAACCGCGGAAGAAACAACGTACCACAGAACGGAATCGAATGGATTCTATTTGTCCATATTCTTTAAAAAGGGATTTCAGCATCTGAACAGAAAACATTACAGATATTCAATGTATTTTTGCATCCTGACAACAATTATTGTTGAACACTTAATTACTAGTAAGATTTTTACACTATTTTCATTTCACTCATACAAGCTATGTTTACGGACTACTAAAAATAAGCAACTTGTAACTACTTTTGTATTTCCCGTAGCAGCAGCTTATGTTAGAGACTGCCAAAACTGAATTCACACCCCTAAGTATAGAGGAAGGTATAAATTTAAAATATTTTAGGCAACCATCTGAAATATTATTTATGTTCAAAATCAGAAGCAGATTTAAGCTTTGTACTTGCAGTTGTCATTTATTAAGCATTATTAAATTGAAAAAGAAATCAACCAAAAGAAATCTTCTACCAAAGAAAGAGCAACTGCAGCCACTGCTGTAAAAAGCTCAACCCCACTAAGCCAGAAGAGGCTGCCTCTAATGGTTACTGCTGAGCGTTATTTCCTGCTTTCACAAAAAGCAATTTTAGTCACAAGCACATACAAGTTCTCATGAGGAAACAATCCCTTAAACCAAGGTAACTTTCATCAGCTTTTTCATTCTTTCAGCTGCCAGAATCCACTCACGTACCTGAGCAGTGGAGTTGACAGGTAGGTTTCCCACAAACACCGTTCTTTTGTTTTTTATCATTTCTTCTGCCTCATTTTTTTTCTTTTGTTGTTTTAGAGTTTCTGAATTAACACCACTTTTGGCGATGGCACGAGAAGTCCGTTTCGCTTTGCTTTGAAATAGTTTTTGCTCCTCTTCTTCATCTGCCTGTTCTAAAGCACTCTCCCTTTTCAGAAAAAGAGAAGCAAATTATAATTGATGGGGAAAAAAACAGGACATTTGAGGTAAAAGAACTGAACCCTCCAAGACAGGAATTTTAACTTACAATTTTAAATGATTACGTTCAATGTAAATTTTCAAACATTTTTGCCTGTTGTGCATTACACATACATAGTTTTCTATATTATGGAGCGGTCAGGTATCTGCTGCCCCAGACCATGGAACTCACCGTTATGTGTAATTAAACAAGAATTCAGAAGTACGTTGTTTTGTCTAAAAATGAAGGGAAAGAAATAATCTTTCTACACCAGAAATAAGAAGAGATTTTATGCTTCCTGGCATCCACAGCACTCACAACAGACAACCTTTTGGGATCCATCACTAACAGATTTCTACACAAACAGCATGAACAATAAGCAAGAAGGCTGCTGATACCAAAACACCAAATAAATTATTCTGTTTCTTGGGCATGAAAATGCAACACTATCAGAGACGTGGTATTAGCCTCAGGAGCTACAACCAAACAAATGTCGATATTCAGGAACTGAACAGAGACTAGCTTCCTGCTTGAGCTGACAGCACTTCAGTTGCTCCACATGTTTAAGGGAGCTGACAGCTACTAACAGAGCAGGTCTGCATCGCAGCAGTAGCCAGTGCACTACGGACAAGTAGCTCTGGCTGTGCCTTGCTTCTACTGAAAACGCCTCTGCTCCTTTGACTGCAGGACTGCTGGATAAAGGCAACTACAGCTCAAAGCATCACCTTGTACCAGACAGGAGAGCAGCATCTGCATCTCCAACCTCCAGCCCTGCTGGCTCTCCAACAGCAGTTCTGCATTCCGCAGACCAAGAACCTACCTCTGACAAGAAGCTGAAGTATTTTATTGCCTTCTGGTGCAAACTATGGGACGCTGCCACAAGCTTCTTCAAAGCCATCTTCTTAAACTCCAGGTTGAGATTAATAGTAGACTAACGCTTTGTTGTTTCACTAGACTTGTAATGTTAGGATTAATCTAGATGGATTTTTTTCTTTAGTCCTACTTTAAGAAGGTATCACCTACTTACCTGTTTGCCAACTTTTTCCCTGCTTTCGAAAGTTCCTTCTTTCCCGTTTTCTTCACTTTTACAGGAGGTTCTTGCTTGTTAGACGAGCTCTGATCTTCTGATGCTTTCTCCACTTCCACATGCTTTCTCTTCTTATTTTCCTTGAAAAAAAAAGTTACAAGAAATTAACTTGAACAACAAAACTCCAGAAACACCTTATGGTTGCTTTATGAGTTACGATTTATTTAGAGCGCCACCACGTGCCCGCCCCCCCGGCAGAGCGGACTCACCCTGGGCACGGCCACCAGCACGGGCGGCGGGGCGGCGGCGCGGAAGAGGCCGTCCAGGGGCCGCGCCGCCGCCCCGGCGCCGGGGCAGAGGCTGCCGAGCACCTGCCCCACCACGTAGTCGCCGCCGGCCCTGCGCGGGAGGGGAGGGGAGCGGCGTTAACGGTCAACCGTAACGGCCAACCGTAACGGCCAACGGCCGCCGCGCGAGCGGCTGAGGGGATATAGGAGGGGTGGGGGGGGGAGCAAGGCGCGCGCTGACGCACCCGAGCAACGGCTCCGCGGCTCGCCGGGACGCCGCCATGGCTGCGGCTGAGTGCAAGGCGGCGGCTACGTCACTTCCGGCGGGAGGGGCGGGAGCGGGGCTGAGGGGCGCTGGAAAGAAGGGCGGGCAGCGGCACGGCCGGCAGCCCACAGCCCGCTGCGCCCAGCGGAAATCCCAATTTGCGCAGTTTCAGCTTAACGGAGCAGCGGGGAAGCCCGGGGAGGTGGCTAACGAGGAACCGCTCCGTTACCCCACGTTAAAGCAGCCAGTGACTGTCTATCAACGGGGGAGTGCTGGCACGGGCAGGCTGATCCCACAGCCTGTGGCGAGGGGGAGGCTGAGGGCACCCAGCTGCAGCACCAGCTGCACCTCCTGAGATCGAAGGCAGAACCGAATTACTAAAAGTGATTATTATTAAAGTTATCCCCAGCAATCTCAGATCACTGCTAATTATGAAAAAAGCATCCAAAGCTCATCAGTCATTTCTCATCCTCATGAGTAATCCATCATTGTGCAGGTGCAACAGTATTTTGGCCAGCTGAGTGAAGGCTACACATGGTGTCAATAGATAGAATCAGCCTTTGTTCACATTTCACTTCCACCATATCAGAACTTAACCAGTAGTTATTAAAAGTCAGCACATTTCTCCAGGAGCTCTCGTATTCATTGCCGAACTACCTGAATTGACACAAACCAAAGCTCATCTTTATTTCAACTGGTTCCGCTTTAATGCTGTCAACAGGCAAAGCTCTCCTGTTCTGCTGAAAAAAGATTAATTTGAGCTGACTGCTAAGAGGAAAATGGGGCCAATGTGTATCCAGTCTAACTCATTTTCATATGTTTATTAGCAAATGGTATTTAATGTGGTTTAATGTGGTGTAAACTGATTCTGCAGCTTGGTGTCACTTAAGTACCCGTAATGTGTTCATTTAATTAAACTGTTAGAAACAAAATCAGGGATTCACAAACTATGGCATTTTATTTCAGAGGCCTTTGCTTACATTTGTACAATATATTACATAATTCTCCATTTTCTGCAGAACCTAATATATATTTTATAGCTTTTTTCTATAAGCTTTTCCTTCAATGTTTGTCAACAAATTTTTACAGTCCTGTACAATTCTGAATACTTTGAAACCATTTTCAATAAAATCAGTTAACCTTAAGCACACACTACGAAGACTGAAAATGCTTTTCTTAGAAAAGTCAAATGTAAAGGATTCTGACACTCTAGCATCTACAAACAAAATGCTTTGAATTCTTACATGTTGTATTGCCAGAAAACAAAGAAAAACATGCCAGCCCCTATTTCCCCAGCCAAAAGAAGTACACAGAACTACAATTAAAACAGTAAAACAATCTGTACAATAAAGTACTGTGTATTAACAGTGCCAGGTATTAAATAGCTTGAATGAACACTTCCGCAATATACAAATGTCTTACAAAGGTATATAATTAACAGGAGAGAGCTTGGGATTCATACAACATAAAATCAATACAAGTGAAAACAGTTTGAAGTTGGTTTTGGAATTTGTACAAGGCATTTAAAAAATTAAATGTCTACCACTCAGCTAGCTATTTATTTTAAAAACAACTACCCTTTCGTGGCAGTGTTCATATCAGCAACCACAAATTATAACCTCACACCTTACTCGGTCTTGAAGTCCTCTCCTTGAAGCTCGTAATAAAATAAGCATTACAAATGAAATATTTGTTGCTTTAAGGGAAAAGAAACATTTACAAGAAAACACAAAAATATAACTGTTATAATCCATTATGAATAAATATACACTTTAAACTGGCTAAATACAATCTTTATACATTAAGATTTAATACAGTTTGTTAGCCATTTTCTTCCTTTTTTTTCATAATGTATTTTATCAAAATTAAAAAAAAATACTGTTTTATAGAAAAATGGCAAAGTACAGTAGTTTCATTCCAATTAATGGGCCATTAAAACCCAGAGTAACCTATTTAAGCCTAATTCAAACCTGTAAACATTAGTCAGTTTTGTTTGTTTGTTTTTAAAGGAATCCTTGTATTTGGTTATCAGGACTGATGTCAAACATCCTAACTGCAGGTTTTGAATTGAATACATGTGCTTGACGTATACAAGTAAGCCACTATAAGGTGACTTAGCAGTTAAAAAACAATTAGCTTGTACAAATGAAAATAGGTTCAATATTTGTCATAAATAAATGGAAAAATATCAAATGTTCCAGCTTTAACAAAATACCAGGGAATACATGTACAGTAAGCCTTACCACATTTATTTAGATCAACCCAACAACTATATGCTTATTGTACTGTCTCTACAGGCAGTGAACAGCCTCCATTTGCCACAGTGGAAGGCCTTCGAGTCACTGGACTTACAATTCCCAGACAAGTTGGAAACAATTATTGCTTGAGGAAAAGCAGTTTGTTGTACTTTTTCTTCATAAAAGTGCACTTAAGTGCAAAGTTAGCTTGTCAAGAAACAACTTTAAATACAAAATAGTGCTTGTCTGAATTTTGTGCCACTGTGCAGTATAAAAAAAATCAAAAAAAAAAAGAGTGGCCCTCAGCAGCCATTAAGTGCAAAGTGCTTTGGCAAGTCCTGCTGTCACCTGCACTCAACTGACATTCCATTCTGTGATGAACTTGACATAGATGGCTCTGCTAACGTTAACATAACCGCAGCCGTAATGGAACTAGAGGAAGGTGATGAGGAGGAAGATGACGTAGTAGCAGCACCTGCACGGGAATGAGAAAACACAGGTTTTACAAAGTTTACATATTAAGCAGTAAAAAGGTTCTCCCATTTGATGACAAGGACTTGTGTATCCTGACTCCAGCATCTCAATGTCTAATAATTAAAAATACCTCAGTTTCCTAGCTTTTGTGGGCAATACTCTGAAAGGCAAGTTAGGCTGTGTTCAAAAAAACAGAACATTGCCCCTTGCAGCCCCAATTCACTGATCAAAGAACACCAAATGTCATTTTTCCCCACAAGCATGCTCAACAGCTCCCTTCTCTCTGCAAATGTACACTGGCAGAGCCTTGTCCCAGCACTGAACCTGCCCAAACAGGCAGCTCTGGCAACCAAGCAGCAACTGTAGTGCCCGTGTAAAGGCTGCAGCCCCCAAAATCTTCCTTTACATGGCATTTCAGCCTTTCTTCTTATAATCAGTGCACAGTTAAATATGCAGATAAAATGACGTGTGGAGAAAATCTTCTTAATGCTGTCACAGAAGCAGGCACACTAGAACATTCACTTACAGAAATGAAACAGCTTCAGAGCAACGAGACAGTTTATTTGACGGTTTACCTTAAGCTCATATCACTTATGCTAAGGTGAGAGCCTTAACTAAACACACAAGAAATATTACAGTAAGCTATAGTACAAGTTGAAGTAATGTTATTCAGAACCTCAAGATGTTTTGTCCACAGCTTAGAAAAGTTTATTAAACTTTTTTTTCCTGTATAAAGTAGTTCTGCTTAAATAAGAGCAGATGTAGATAATACAGATAATATAGAAATAGATAGCCTGCCTTTTAATGTGTCATGTCTTCCCCCTCGTTTAGTTAAATATCACTGGATACCTGAATTGTACCTTTTAAAGATCATAAAATAATCATATACAGTGTTTTAAATAACAGGAAAAAATAACACAAACCCAGAGTTTTAAAGGCACACATCTTCCTAAAACATATCTAATTCTTACCGACACCTTAAGCACATGACATGTGACAGCCCTCTCAAAGAAGAGGCTAGGTCCCAGCACTTACTTTCCCGCTCCTTTTTCTTTAAGCGCTTTCTTCTTCGGTCAATGGAAGCCACCTCAGATTTTAAGGACAGGTAATGTTTCCTGATTTCCTGCAATTTTTCTTGAAGAACAGTTATGCGCTCTGCACTAGTCAGATTTTCCAAGTCAGCTGCAAATGAAACAACCTCTGTTAATTACTGTACTGCAGCACTTCCAAACAGTTCTGAACGCCAGTGAAGTGGGAAGTACTCAAATCTTAGTGACATGCTTTGGCACAGTAGACAGCAAATCCAAACATAGCAACAGCAACTGCTGTTTATTACCACAAACATTTGATTTTTTTTTAAGTGATACCACCAACAGATGCGCTTTTTTTTTTTTTTTTTTTTTTTTAAATAAAGGGAGTAGGAGGAGAAAACACATGCATTCCTCTCCATAACGCACTGGCAAATAAATAGAGACACGTAATGAAAACATGGGCCAAAACGAGCTTTGAGTCTGCTGCTTTGAGTCCTTGCTAGAGCTCTGCTTGGTCTAGTACACCAGGAAGGTCAGTTGTGCCTGACTTGCCTTGCTCATTCGGAAAGAAGCAGGTTACGACAGGAATTAGAGTAGCTGTGGGATGGTTCTAATCTAAACCCATGGCATATGGGCATAAGGTACAACAAGATCAGGTCTCTTCTCTCCCGTATCTCACATGGGGGGGACATGGACACCGGCAGCACAGGAGCTGCCCTCGGGCTGTTCCCAGCTGGGAACTCTTCCCAGTGTGGTGCACACCTGCGGGGGCACAGCCAGGAAGAAGCAGCTGGGTCCAGTCCCCTTCAGCCACAGGTAAGCCAAGCTGTACACACTCCATCCAAAAACATTTAAGAATCATTGAATATACTGTGGGCCATCTGAAGCCACATTAGTCCTCCCCATCAAAGAACCAAAAGCCACAACTGTACAAGGCTGTGGGGAGATGAAGAAAGCTCACATTCTGCAAATATCCTACGCCCTGCAGCAGCAGGAAATGCGTAAATAGCACTCCAAAATCCAACTTGTTTCCTGCCAAGCAGAGTTCGCACATGCCAGGTAGCAAAGGTAGACAGGAAGGAGAAAAAGCTCTTAAAGTATGTTACACAAGGAAACTGCCCAATGAATCTCAGCAGGCTGAAAGTGACAATAGAGACAACATTACACAGTCCTGAAGAACTGGAGAATGTAAAGTTGGCTGTGAGGAAGAACTAGGAGAAACATTCTTTCAAAGTAAGAGTAACAGAGATTAAACTGTAAGAGTAAAATAGATTGCCAGGCAGTAGAAGAAAATGTAGAGTCAGATTCTCTCAGCACGGAAATAGCTGGTGAAGGGGAGAGTTCCCTAGGCATAAGGAACATTGCTAGCAAAAAAAATAAAATAAAAAAAAAATCTCAGAAGAAGTGTCTGCACAGTGTGCTGTACTAGCTCGTTCCTGTTCCTACGTTACACGAGGAGCAGCAGCCTTCATGCAGCTTGCGACTGATCACAGCAGAGCATAATCCTCTGAGAGCTTCAGGAACCTGACACATACTAAGGTCATCTGTGAATATTGAATGAGATGTTATGGATTATTTTAAGGAGTCGTTTAAATCACTCGTCATACAGCTTCAATTTGACCTTTAAAAGCAAAGAGAAAATAACTCACACCCATCCATGGTTGATAGTAAGGAGAACAGTTTATTGCTGACTAGACAAATTCCTAGATGCTAAGAAAGAGGGCTAAAAATAAAGTTTTTGTTTTAATACAATACTTTTTTTCCAATTGTTTCCTTATTATTATATGGAAGAAGAGGGTTTTAGTTATCTAGTATTTTGTCATATTTCATTTTTCGTCCCATTGCAAGTAATGCTGCAATAGCATAAACAGGCTGGCAATGAAGGAGTTGCACTAACAGCACTGAAGCTACTGCAATGTTTTTCAGATTGGTAAATGTGTGATCCCTTCAATGCTGTGCTCTGCACCACGTATATGTGTACCTGTAGCTGACTGTACACACTGCAAGTTCTTATTACTAGAAACAGTAAATGTGCCCTCGTTCATTAGGGCAAAAGGGAAGGAAAAAAGTTACAAGTCAATCACTCAAATGCCTGAACAACAACTAGAGAATGAGGAGTAGAACAAGAAAGCATTAACACAAGCAGCACATACAGTGGGTAACATTCATGCCTGAGTGAGAGGTCAACACAGGATGGCAAGAACAGTATGTCAGCGCAGAAGCCATATCTAAAAACGGCATTGGAAAAGTGGGATATTTCAAGAAGTGCAATTCAAGAAGCATAGCTTGCAAGTATTGCAAGTAAATTGCAAGTACAATTGCAAGTAAAACAAAAAAATAAAATCAGGATTTGTGACAAAATTGAGCAAACTAAGGATAGAATAATTTTCAGGAAAAAAGGCAAAAAACCACAAAACTTAGCAAGTCCTCTTATTCTATATTCTAAGACCACACCGGGCATGTTTTGAAGAAAATACTTACACATTTGGAAACTCCATTTGTAAACTTTGGGCAAACGATTATTCTGTTCTTTGAGATCAGACTCCTTCTCTCCATTTTTCCCACATTTTCCTGGAGATTGTGTTCTTGCAGGTGATTTGGTTTGGTGAGATTTCATGCCAGCAGAAACTGATTTGGCTGGCTGAGACTTGGACAGACTTTCACCAGCAGATAGTTCTTCGCTATCGCTGCTGTTTGCTGAAGAAACAAGATGACAGATTACAGAATAAATACCTTCTTGCCCAAAGCAAATCTTATCAGAAGCTATCCCTGTGCTAATTTTCATTAAAAATGAGTTTATCTGACTGAAATCCTTTCACCTTAAGATGACACAATCTATCTGATATAGTAGCTTATCACACAACCCTTTGCATCACAGATGCCAGAAGACAAGACAAAACAGGCAGTCATAAGGTGGAGCCTTTCTAATTCTGGCATACTGTGAAAGCTGTGAAAGGGAAACCTTCCAGCCAGTTGCTCTGCAGGTAGATTCGTAACTATTATGTGGACTTATGGGAACCAAAGTCCTGCAGAACTAGATACAAGTATCAGACTGTAGCTCCATAACCACCCTGAATACTGACAAGGGTGTTGCTGAAAGCGTGTGCATGAACCTGGAGGAACATGGACAGATTTCTCAGAGGAAGATTCTTGCATAAGATCCCAGCTACTACAGGTTTGCGTAGCAAAGATATATTCTACTCTGAATGGTTCAAGACAGCAAACTTTTTCTTTAGAGGTACATCCATATTCATTCTGACTCCATTAGAAAATAAGGCAATATTAATAAACTGCTTCTTAGCAGTTCAGCATGTCAGCATAGGTGCAAAAATTATCCACGTATTTGCTGAGACTATACTTGCTCCTTTTTCTAAAAAAAAAAAAAAAAAAAAAAAAAAAAAGTTAGCAAGACTGATAATTATGTCCTATTTCCCGTTTAACTTTTTTAAAAAATAATGATTTATTGATATATGCAAAGCTCTATCCAGTTTTAGAGCTAGTAGATACAGGTGAGCAATCCTAGGGGGTGTGTAACACAAAAGAGAATAAACAATTGTCCTCTTCCTTAGCCTTATGTCACCTTTATTTATTTATATATATTTTAGCACTGACAACTTAAAAAATATATGACTAGTGAGTCTGAATTATGTAACGTTATGTATTAAAAAATCCTCAGATACAATGTTCTCATTTTTTAATTGCAGAAAAAGATCTTCAACTGACTGAAAACAGAAGAACCTGACCTCACACTAAGATCACCAGCTATAAAGCAACAGGCTCAACTGAACACTGTTTTCCAATGAAACTGCCCAAAGAATAGCAACAAAATAATCCAAAAGATGAAATTTATGAGGAATGATTAAAAGAATGATGGGTTGTTTAGCTTTATAAAAGTAAATCTGGAGTGGAAGCAGGGGCAAGAAATAATTCAACATACATCTCATGAAGCAATGGAATAAAATGTCGAGGGAAGCTGCACAATCTCTATCGTTAGGATTGTTTTTAAAAACATGTTCAAAGTAATATTTAATCAAGAGAACCTTATGCCTCGCTTGGTATTGACTGAAAACCTCTCCTGGTTCTGTTCTTTATGATCTAGTTACCTACACGAGCAGCTTTATCGAGTATACCTGCAATTTGCAAAAAGCGCTTTTTGCTTACAACTGACTCCATATTTTTATCTTTTTATTGCCTTTCCCACAACAGTGCCTTACATCTAACCAAAAGAAATGCATACATCTGCCAAGCACCGTGCACAGTACAAGGAACAAGCCTAGCCTTGAAGTGCTTGCATCCTGACAAAGACAAAGGTCAAGAAACAGGGATAAATTCACCAAATCAAAGGGAACAATGACAAAGATATACACAGTGCATTAGTTTCTACAAATTCTGTTTGTTTTGTTACTTTAATAGGTGGGGTTAAGGAAGGAAGGAAGAAAGATTACAGTAGAAGATTAGTGAAATGGAATGAAAATGGCCAAGAGAATGTGAAGGAAAGATCAATGAACAGAAAGGGTGGGTACAGCGAATACAAGAATCATAGCAGAAAGTACAGACTTAGTAGAAGATGTTAAAAGAAAGTAAAAAAAAAAAAAAGAGAAAAAAGCTTTAAAAAACAAAACAAGAAAACCCATCAGTTGTCCTTCTTGTTTTACTCGCTAGCTGACTGTTCACTGTTTTTTATTTTTTATTATTATTGACTAACAGTGGGATGAGACAGTAATTGATTTTTTTTTTTGTCTCCTCAACACGTATGCATTGGTCTGTCAAACAGCTCTGCATTTATTAAGCCTCTCTTCACCAGCACTGTAGTTTCTACTCCGATTAGCTTCTACAACCAAAAAAATTGTATGATTTACTGAAGACGTAAAATATGACAAAGAAAACAGAGCCTATATTCCTCTGGAATTATTGATATATTTGTTACTGGAAGAGATATTAACTTGTAAAACACATCCTGCAGAAAACACAATGTATGGTTTCATCCAGGTCCCAGTCTCCCATCTAGAACACAAGATCATCATGCCACAGAAATTTTGATTTTTTGATTTTTTTTCCCCTGTGGTAACAAAGACCCCAGTCCTAGCAGGTGTGAAATGCTAACTCTTCTTAGTCTTCCTGAGTTACGAGATTTTAATCTCTAAGAAATAGGTCCAGAAAAGACACAAGACATTTAAAAATACTTGAGCATTCAGCAAAAACAGTTTCTTCATTTAATCAGCGTTAAGAATTCCCTGATGAGAGCATTCTGTACTTAAAATACATTATATGTAATAAAATACATATTGATCTTATTTGCAGGCTTCTTCTATAATCCTTAAAAGAAATGACATCTCACTTCACACTGAACTGCTGTACTTACTAGTTTTACTCTTCTTTTTGTTGTTCACAGAAGATGTTTTGTGACTTCTTTTCTGCTTTTTTGAGGAGCTGCCTCCTCCCTGAGCATCTTTAAGTCTCTTTTGGCCTGCACAGACTATAATTGAAAGAGGGAAAGAAAACAGTAAATACTCAGTCTCAGAAAAACACTTCAAAGCTTAAGTTTATAGACAACAAGGCAACAGTTCCTGTCTACACTTAAAACAGCTCACCTTTCTACTTATACTGAAAAGAGGAGGTAAAGGAAGATGAAAAGCAGATAAAATTTCTTGGTTAGAGTACATATGATTCCAAGTAACTTTTTTCCTGTGTGCTATCAGAAGTTCTCCTGAACCACATGGAATATAATTAAGCACATTAAATGCCCACATTTATTTGAAAAACTTAAGAACTATTGGAACTAAAATATGTCGGTAGAAGTCTGTCACTCTTGAACACACTTGGAAGCTGTGAGAAAAAAAATGAAACTATCATTTGTTATCAGTAATTACATTAATTGAATATGTTAAAAAATCTTAGAAAATATTAAAAAACGTAAGGCAACAAAAAGAAGGCTACAAAAAAGAAGGCAAAAAAGTAAAGCCTACTGGTATTTGTAACTACAATGGGGAAAAAATAGGAAAGGAAAATAAGAATTTTAGTACACCTGTTAAAAGAGCAAATTTTAGGACTTGTTCAGATGTTGTTCCACAACCTCCTGACTTGCAGTTAGAAGTGCCTCCTGTAACAAACCTTTTAAATTAAGAAACTGTAAGCTCACCCAATTTTCTATAACAGCCGGCATGCTGACAAAGTCAGAGACGAAGTCTAATGCATGTAGAAGTAATAATGTGCAATTGTGTACCCGAGTAATATTGTACAATAATGTTAAAGAAAACTTATAACAAGAAAAAGCTTCTGGATTTCATGTGCCAATCATTTCCTTTTATACCAAAAAAAAGTTGTAAGCCTACATATCTATAAATTGCCTGGCAAAGTATTACCAGCTTATTTATTGAGAGCTACAAATTCACCTCTTCCAAACTTTCTCCTCTGTTTAAGGGAACACATTGCATTCTTTCAAAAGAACAGTTCAGCAAAAACTGAACTGTTTTTGAAAGTGTACCTGTAGCCGACTGCACAAACACACTAGAAGAGTCATATAAGTAGCACACCTTAAGGGCATCTTGAGAAAATTCAGTTAATTATTTTTATCTCAGTCAGAACTGAAACCTGTGGAGAAGAAGAAATTACTTCTGCTATCTCAGGATTATTTTCAGTCACATATTTTTTCCTTAGGATTAATAACTTGTAGGCAGGCTAACAGTTTTAAAAGCAACTGTACTCTTGATGGAACTATGAAACAGCCACTGAATCCCATAAAAATAAAACTCTCAGATCCAGTCTTGAAAATAGTTAAAAAGCAGTTGGTACATTGATATGACACACAAGTATTAACAGAATTTAATATCCTTTATATTCTAGTAGTCTCAGGATGGCAACTTCAATCTGCAAAGTCATATCTGAAAGTGAAATATTGCTAATAAGGTCAATGTTTGTGATTGTGAGTTTGTTTTGTGTGTGTGTGTGTGTGTTTTTTTTTTTTAAAGATTAATTTATTAAAATGCAAGTTTGAAATGGCTGCCTAAGCAAGCAACGATTGGCACTATTCTTCCCCTGAAAAATCAGCTTAAAGAAAGTCAAAATTATATCTAAGAAAACTGTATCTTCTACTTGCAAGCAAGATTTTTTTTTTTAATGCATCCATCTTGTTACAATAAATTTTTCCTACATGATGCGTTACAGTTCACTCTGGGCTTTTATAAACATTATTCTTATATAAGCATTATAAACGTTAATGCTATAAACATTATTCTTATATAGTTCACTCCTCATTAAAGCCAAGAAATTCTCACTAATTGGCCAAGAAAGTTCCTGACAGATCCTTTCATTCACTAGATAATTATGCCATTTTCACAGATTTGAAGTAGGCAGCTGGCTACTACTTCCTCCAACTATTTTCCAGCAGTGTAACCATAGCAGAATGAAGATACATCAGCAACACAAAAATGAGAGATGGTTAGGTTGAAGACACCTTTGTTTCCCCTTTTGTTTACCTTTCTCAGTATGCTCTGGCTCTGGTTGATTACTACTACTGGAGCTGACGCTGGCATCAAAACCTGTTGGAGAAATATTTCCCTCGGACTGGAGGTCTTGCAGCTCCCCTGCAACACTGTCCACCTCTATTGTGCTATCGGTTTCACTTTTAATGCTTCGTATCTCTTCTTGATTTGGTGGCAATGTCTCTGAGACAGTGACACTGGACTGATGCCTGCTGTCTGTTACGGTTACAGATGAAGGCGACTCTGGAGTCGTGGGAGGAGTATTAAGCACTGAGTTACTGCCACTGCTTGGAAATTCAACTTTCTTTTCACCCATCTCAGCTGGTTTTTCCTCAACAGGTTTAACATCTGCACTAGCTGGCAAAGGTTTTTCAAGTTCCGAGCTGGGCAAAGAAATGTCTTCTTCCGCAAGAGTCTGAAGCTGCTCCTCTGCTGCAGCATCCTCAGGAGCAGCGTGCGGAGGGGAGGCAGCAGCTTCAGTGTCAGAGTCCGAGAACAGTTCCTTCAACGTTTTCTTCGGCCACTGTCCCTGAATACTTGACCAGACATCTTTTCGATCCTTTGCTCTGGTGTTCTGAAGTCTTTCATCAGAGTTATTTAGAAGCTTTATCCTTTTCTCTGCCACTTCAGAAAATCCTGAGTAGAAGGTACCTGTCCGTAAAGACTTCCTTTTCTCCTCTAATCCATTGTACTTTTTAGTAGGAGTGATTTTCAGCTTAGATTTGTCTTCCTCATCTTCATCTGAGGAGCTGTTACTGCTGTTTTCTAAGCTAAGGGAATCTTTGTTTTTGGACTTCTCATCCTTCCTGTTAGGCGACACAGTCTTTAAAGATTCCTCTGTGACACAGTATCTTCGTTTACCACGTTTTACCTGTGGTTTTGCTGTTTTATCCGCTACCTCCCTTTTTACCTCCTTTCTCTTCTTTGTGGCTTCATCTTCTCCATCAGAGTCAGTATCTTCAGATAATTCTTCCATCTCTTTTCGCAGTCTTTCAGGAGACTTGGAACCTGACTTGGGCACTACTGCATCTGTCAGAACTTTAGTTTCTTCTGGGAGGGCTGAACTGCTCTGTTCTTCTTTTAGACACAATTCATTTTTATCTTGGCTCACAGCTTCGTGTTGAGATTCCTCTTTGCCATCAGTGTGTATGTTCTGGGCACTTTGGTCATCTTCCTGCTCACTGTCATCAGAACTTTCAGAAGCTGGTTAAAAATAAAATTTAAAAAAGTTTGTCTTGATTCCTATTACAAATACTACTAGAAAAAAAATAAAGAAAACTGTACAGATATGAACTCATCCTAAAAGCAATTCTAGTAGTACATGGTTTAAATTGTATACTAGAAAGACTTCACAGATTATTCTTGTTCTATTAGAATGTATAAAGGCTAAATTAGGAACCAGGAAAATTCTGTATATAGAACATCTCCAGGAATTTCTTCCAAGGAGGTTCCCTAATTTCTGAAGGGGTAGAGAAAGCATAGAGGACAACAGCTTTCACTTAAATAATGTTGGTTATAAATTGATACAATACGAACTTGTTCATAATAAACCTAAACAGAAATTGAAAGAAGTGCCAAATTATGTGTGTTTTTTCTTTTTTTTTTTTTTTTTGTAATGAGTTACAAATACTGCCATTGCATGCCCTTTTTCCAAAGTCCAAAACAGATTAAGAGAGTAAATTTTCCCTGAAGAATCCACAGTCTAAAAGGACAGAATAACAAAGACAGTGGAGAGTATATCTAACAAACCCATCTGGTAACCAGCCTGGAAAAATGAACTGAATGCAATAGCAAAAGGCACTTGCAGAACTATGTGGACTCTGAGAGGGAAGACAAAAGAGAGAAAATTCAAGGTCAGAAATAAAGCAACTGAGAAAAGAAAAAGATATAATGGAAAAGGAACCAGCAGACATGCTGAAAGGACACCTAGCTTTATTAATTCCACTTTTCAAGGTGAGAAAAATTCATGGGGTTTTAAAAGTTACATAAATCAGAACTTAAGAATTTAGAAATAACATAGGAAGCCAAAATGTTTTGCTGTATATCAAAGGAAAACACGGAGAAACAGAATGCAATTCTTAAGATTGTTAATATACACTGAATCCACAATACCCATTTTCAGAAAAAGGTGAATGCTGCTTTTGTTCAAGGGTTATTTCTGAAGATGTTATAATGAAAGTAACAGCCAGACTCAGAGGTGTACAGTTGCATCATTTGCTTTACATCATCATTTACTGCCCCTTCAAAGGCAATTTTACAAAGTTTGAAAAAGTTTATATACAATACCTTGAAGCCCATTAATGATAGAAGTAATTTCTACTGATTTAACAGGAGCTTGCTCAGTGTTTTTGGCTTCAGCGCTGTCAAGTTTGGACCCAGTCTCAGGTGATGTGCTGGTGTGAAAGGGTGGTTTTGACAAACGTCGCAATTTGCAATTTTTAGGAGAATACTTCTCTTCCTTCTCTTTGTCAGTTTTATTCTGTGTGAACGAAAAGATGAAAAACTCTTTAATCTGAGCACACATCTTAACACAGAAAATAGTCAAGCCATGCTTACAGCTACCTTCAACATCCAACCTGAAAAGACAAGCTTTCCTCTTTGTTGCAAAACCTAGACATACCTTTCTACGACCCATGCTGAGATATTTATACCAAGGACAGGAACTTTGTCAATGCTACCAAAATAGGAAAGCAAACACAACCAGTGCTCTCGCAGCCACGGCACTGCAGGATGCCAGGCTGGGCAGTGACCAGTATGGGAGGGCAAGGTTATGACACCCCGCTCTGTCACAGGGCACAAGGAGCTCTAGAACAAGACTCAGGTTCCAGAGGTGCCATGGTGCTGGAGGGGAAGAGGAGGAGCACTGACATCTGCAGTGGAAAAGCTATCTTGTATTCTACTGTCCAAAGGATATATCATAACCTAAGCTTTAAAGGAGTGGCTTTTGAAAGAAATGCTGTGAAGTAAAATTGCAGTCACACATAAATGGAGTAGTCATAGGTTTGCTCTACAGAATCAGGATAAGGAGCTCCTAAATTCCACCTCCCAGAGTTGGCTCCAGCACTGATGGATCCTCCTGTTTTAAGTACATACTTCAATCCTAGAAGAAACACAGGGAAGAGAA
Organism: Netta rufina; assembly: GCF_964035555.1. Lineage (NCBI taxonomy): Eukaryota > Metazoa > Chordata > Aves > Anseriformes > Anatidae > Netta > Netta rufina. The sequence goes on from NC_140125.1 coordinate 26,713,926, forward strand.
GCTTCCCTTCCCACCCTCCAAATGAAAGAATAACTTCCATGAAAGAAGTTTTACTTTTTACCATCAAGCATTTACCATTATGCCTAACAAAAGGTTAGGAATGCATGCAAGGTAACCGAGGTATTTAAGAATACCTTAAACCAAGGCTGGGGGAGAACTGGGGAGAAAAAGGGAGAGAAGCTACCTTTATTTTCTTTCGATGCTTAATTTTTGGTACATTTTTGTCAGCTGGTCTCACTATCTTGTCTGCCTTTATCCACTCATCATACCTAAAAACATTAAAAAAACACATTTATGGTTTTAAGCAAACAACCTCAATACCATAAAATAAATGAATAGAGATAAAATGCTAGCAATATAAAAATGGAATTTAAATAAAGGCATCATTAGTATACTTCACAGTATGTAGAGCTCAAGCTAAGGTTCAATTCTTTATATGCTTGGACATCTAGAACAAAGTTTTCTCACACTGATGGGCAGAAGTCAAAGCTAGCACTTATGCAGTCTGCATCAATCAACAGGAAATCCATGTATATAGGTAAAACAAACCACCAGAAAGTTAATTCTGTATGGATCTCTAAGAGAAATGCTTTGTATTATATGCTGTAAAACACTAACAACAAAATAAATTCTTACTACTATATAAAATATGACCAGTAACAAAGGCAACCCTTTCCAGTCTGAGTACTGCCAAGTGATATTTTGAGTAGCTGACACTTGGGAATCACTAACTCTTAACACTAATGCTTTTCAACTCATTTTCAGGTGTTTCCATTCCATATCAGAATTATTCTAGACTATATACAACTGCTCTCTTATCTTCTAAAGCTGGCCATGTTAAATATAAACATCAGACCAGAGAAATATGTTCTTATTAAGAATACACTTCACACATGGAACCGTACTTCCTAGTTTCACTGCATATTCCTGAGAAATTGCAAGAATCAGTGGAAAAAAAAAGTAAATATCATTTGCTGTCCTACTTCAACTGTGAAATCCATAATTGTCTGAATAAAAAAATAGCTCAGTTAAAAATTAGTATTTATTCACTTCTGCCTCAGCGTACAGCCATACAGATTTTGAGCCCTTTAGGTAAAGATGAGAATGGAGGGGAAGAAACCAACTAACCAAAAACACACCCGGAGGACTAGCACAAAACTGAACATGACGCACTCATGGCCACGCTGGTTTCCCAGCTGGACTTACTTGACCACCAGTCTGATATATAATGGCTACTGACAGAGGCCCAATTCAGCTTCTGTGCAACTACTGCCAATTATATGTATGATACAGATGAATAAATTAAGAAGGATTATTACCAAAAAAAAGTACAAGTTCCCAACTCACTTTCCTGTATATTCTAAGTTAAGACCTAAGCAAGGGATCCCTTAAACTAAATAGTGTATTTTATAGCTTAAATTCCAGACTACAATACAGAGAAAAAGGAACACCTCAGAGCATGACATAGAAAGGAGAAATAATAACTATCTTCAGAGTCCAGCAGTAGTCTCTGACAAACAGTTTTCCAAAACATTTTTTCTTTTTCCCTGAGCAACACCACCACAAATCAGGTAATTAACAGCAGCCCCTGCAGACTACAGCACACTGAAGTTACCTATACTCCTGCAGATGGAGGTGTAGTTGTACTGTTATACCAGGTGACACGTACGTAGATACGCTCAGATTTCTCACCAAAACCTACATGAAAACTCTTCAGAGCTAGGCCTGATGAGAGCAGATTCATAATCATGGCAGTTTCAAGTCAAGAGTTGCCATCTCAGATTTTGATACAGTGACTCACACGCCTCCTTACCACCAGACTACCTTTAAAAACATACAGCCTCATAAATCCTGAAGCACAGAACCTCTCAAGGATCAGCCTCACACCACAAAGAGGAGCCAGCAGGTACATGTTTGTTGCTTACAGGGTAAGGAAGGGGACATACGGAGGAAACACTCCAGCCCCAGAACACAGTTAGCAAGCTGTGTTTCCTCCCATCCCACAGCCTTCCTAAAGGCTGGGGTGCCCCCAGATTCCCATGACATAAATAGATAGGGAAGGGAGGATGCAGCACATGATGATGGTAGACTTTAAGGCATCAAGCCTGGTGACCGTTAATAAAAGCAGAAAGAACATAACCACAATGTACCATGTTATTTTAATGGTAGGCAGTGGATTTGGTATGGAAAAAACTATTTCTGTGAGACTGTGAGAAACTGTACTTGAAGCAATCTTTCCTCAAGTCAAAGACGTGCTTTCATAAAGGAACAATGCTGAGCAGACTGCAAAACGGATTTCACAATCCACATAAATATTAATATTTCATTAGGTCTAAATGCATACAGGAAAAGAGCACTGGGACTGAACAAATGCACAGAGCAAAGCGATTATTTTCACTGTGCCCTTTCTACCTCAGTTATGTTGCCACAATAAACCATTTGTTTTCTTATTGAAAACGCATACTGCGAGCAAATACAACCCTCCACATAGGCAAAGCGTGGGTAGTGCATGTACAGTGCTTCCAATTAGCTGCACTGCCTGCTCAGGCAGCAGCTGGAGAGACCAGGGGCGTGCTGAAGTGGTGGAGGAAGGCAAATGCAGAGAAATCCAAGAGGATCTGTAGACACCACAGATTTTAAACATTACATATTAGAAGCAGTAGTCACAACGCATCTCAAGGAGCACAAATGGAAAAATCTGTGTTTGTGACGATGACAGCTCCTGGCCAGAATCTATCCTGCTCCGCTCCTTGCTGTGCCTCGAACAGCAGTCAGAGCCTGCAAGGAGCTCCAGCACTGCAGAAGCCACAACCCTGCTCTGGCAAGTCAGATGTCCACATTTCGTTCCTCTGCATGGCACAGGCTCCCTTCGCTGCACACACGTCAGTTGCATACAGTTTGCCTAAGCAGTGACAAGTGTCAGCAAGCCCAAACAGATCTTGCAAGCAGAATGCATCCAAAGCCATAGCCAGCAGCCTGATCTAATGACAGTTTCCTCTCCTTCATGGAGAAGTAACCTTAAAACTGTGCAGTGCCTCAGGTCCCAAGCTGCACCTGAACTATACACAAGTCAGACTAGAGTCTTTCTGTATAGAACTGCACCTTATTAAAAGAGAAAAAATTAGATCTCTCATTTCATCACTAATCTTGCCTTAGACAGTCTGCTCACAAACCAAGAGAAAAATAGAAAAATAATTGAAGAAGTATGTGCTTCCCAAAGATCTGTTCTGTTTCTTCTACATTTGCTTACCTCAGCTCCCAAAAACAAACAGCTGGGTGACAAAGGGAAAGGAGGAAAGATGGAGAAGTGTTCCTAAATGAGTTTGCACAGAGTCACTTGAAAAATAAATAAAATAAACCCTAACATATTCTCAGAGATGGCATAGTCAATCCTCCACAGCACTACTAGAGGGGAAAACAAAGAAAAAAAGTGCACTTCCCCAGCCTCTAGGTTTATCCTAGCAAAGGTGCCACTTTGTCAGGAAGACAAGTGACCTCAAGGAGCTAGTAAACCCTAGCAAGTTCGCTGAGAAGCTCCAGTCTATTGTCTGCCTAACACAGAGGAATTACAAGGTTTTGTTGGCTGCGATCAAAGAAATGAGGAGATGAGTCTGGTATCAAAAGCCTGGAGTATGAGACTAAGACTCCAGTTTTTATTTACTTAGTTTTTAATAAATCTCCTGCCATGCTCTCATGCGTGGCTACACAATTTTACTTCCAGTGGTTGACTGTTAACTACAAAATTTATATCTTGGGAACGCTTCAACAAATCAAGACAAAAGTAACACTTTCATGTTCATATTTCTGAAGGAAATTAACAAAAAAGCTGAAAATAATAAAACTTAGTTTTAAACCTTTGGTATATTTAAGAAAAATGTATCTTATGTTGTGCCATTTGACGGAGTTAAAAAGCAACATAAACTCATTCTGAACATGCACCCTTTGTTTCTCATTACTGGAATATGCTGCAGAAGAAATTCATTTCAAAAGCTTATACAATGATTTTTTGCCTGCACTGGCAGCCAAAAACTAAAATTACAACAGAAGGAACTGGCACTGTAGGCTCCAGAGAAGTTTTAGTTTCGTATAACCCATGTGTAATTCAGAACATAACCAGCCCTCTTAGAAGGCAATAAGTAGTTTATCACATGCTAACCAGAAGGCTCTCATGAGAAAATGTGAGGAGTTCTCTAACAGGGTAGAAATTTTTACCATTCCCTCTCACTACACGTCAGGCCTCACTGCATGCTACCTTTCTTTACCTTTACTAGAAACACGTTATCACCTGGATCCCATTAGCTGACACGACCCTTTAGCACAAAGTGGTACAGCTATACACTGCTGTCAAACTCTATTCCAATTCCATATGTTCTAGGTACTATATTGGAAAAAGCTTCACAATGGTTAGTATCATTTGTTCTAGAAAGTTTAATAAGCTAACGAAAGCTACCAAAAGCTACCAAATTTAGCAAGTTTCATTCCAAGTACCCCAAAGCACGTGCATGCACACAACTATTCTGAATTCCAGACTGATACTGAAGTTACCTTGTGGTAAGAAACATCAGTAGTTAAGATTCTCAGGTACAGACCATTAAATGGTGTACTGATCAAAGGGGGAAACGGGAAAGTTGACTTTAAGGGATAGGAGGCTGACAGAATTGAGCAAACCCTGAATGCAAAATTCAGTACATCCCATGGCCTAATACGACAGCACTTGCCGCTGCTGGATGCTACAGATGGGGACTAGAGCTATAGCAAGTAAGGAGAGGAAGGAATTACAACCTACTCCAGAAAAGCAGTTACTTTTCCAGGTTATGACCGATAACCAAGTCTTCAAGTTAACACATCATACAAGACTTGTCTTCACATAACTAAAATATCAAAGTGTTAAGATGCTGCCTTAAGCTCAGACTTACTGTCAGATAAAATAACTTGAATCTGATTATCTAAATTGAATTAGCCACATTTAACAGAGCCCATGCACAGTCCCACAGATAAATGTCAACCACTTGTATCTTTTTCAGTGAAGAGAATCCTGTCCCCCAGCCCCTTTCAGAGGGCTCTTTTGGAACCCCAAGTAAGACCATAAATGCAAGTCCTGATGCCAGGGAAAAAAAACTAACAAAAAACACCTTTTACCTCTCAAATGAGTACAAAGTTCACTAAAAATGCTTTTTTTTTTTTAATTATTAAATATATCCTAGTTGTAGAAAGAACACCTCAAATAATAATCTGTGTATATATTTAGAATGCAGAATTAAAAAAACAATCATGATTTCTCCTTTAATAACCAGAATGCTGGGTTCTCCGAGATGAAGGCTCATTCTCAGCTTCTGATTTCTTCAGATGTCAAGTGGCACTGCTCAAATGAAACTCTGATCATCTCATCCCACTGCATGTAGTTCGTATTTTCTCAAAAAAGAAAAATAACTTCTGTTTATACATGAATTGCAAAAAAAAGAGTTTTAGGGAATATAAAAAACAAACCTCTTTGAATGCTATACAGTAATACTTAGTGAGCAGAGCATAAATTTCATCAATTTATGCTCCTAAGGCAAGTCCTTTCCAGCAATGACTGAAGACGTAGTGACTCCAAATCCTACCTCAAGCAGGCTGCATCTCCCCTAGTATCATATTTTAAGGCTCAGGCCCACTATGTTTACAAATGCTGCCTGAAGTCAGTGTATGTGAAAGATATATTGATCTGCAGGAATATGATATGTAGATCAAAATTCTGCAAAAACATCGTTATCAAAAAGCAAAAGATCGAGATGTCACTCCTCGGCTGTGGCTTAGGTGGGTCTGGAAATCACCAGGCATAGATGCAGAGAGGTATATTCAAGTGAGGGAGAGAAGTATTGTGCTTCTGTAACCATGACCTTTGCTAGCAGATTTTGCTATCAGTGAATAAGTGAGATTTGTCCTGCCTTTTTAGGGTAGGGTGGCAATCGAAGTCCACGTAACAGTAGGTCATAAGAGCCTCATGTTATAGAAGAGAGGAAGGAAAAAAAGCACAGCACAGCAACAACAACAAATCAACCAAAAACACTATAGCGGATTTGCCTCAGTTTTTTTTTTTGTTGTTTGTTTTTTAAAGAGTTCTATAAGAACAGTAATAAAGTTTTAAAGATGACAGCTAAGAACAATGAGCAGATACAATGAAACTGAGGAAAAAGGCAGAAGACTGGATAATTGGCTTAAAAGCCACTAAGAAGCTTTAGTTTTTTCCTACTGTTGTCAAAGTCTCTTCAAGTTTTAAATTGCAAACAAATGTGTACAAAAGTACATTAATGCTTCAATTTATTTCTATTAATGCTACATTAAAGAAATCCAAAAACATGTAAACCTGAATATACTAAGAAAAACGTAAGAAGGCACTGGGGTAAAAAGAATCTTGTCTTTAAGTTTGAGGCAGCCAGGGACAGGTGGGAAATGAGACCTGAATGAAACGCAATTATTTGCTGCTCACTAATTTAACATCAAGAATCTTGTGCTTTTCTTGTTAAATACCATACTGCTAACGTACTCTGCTGCTCTGAGAAGAGTGTGTATACAGACTCAGTTAATGCACTAGTCAAATATTGTACAAGATAAAATTGGCTTAAGAGATCCAGAGGAGGAATTTATGAAAGAGTGGGCTCTCACTCATTGTATGGGGAGGTCTAAAAATAAGACAAAGTGAAGGAAGCCTTCCCTGAACAAGTCATTTTAAGATGAGTTTCTAAATAACTGAAGTATTGCATTATATAATGCTAAAAATCTAATAGTTTCATACAGTATAATGCCCTTCACAGAACACCAATACTGAATGGTTAGGACTCTAGATCTCTGTATTAATTTAGTTTTTAAAATACAGAAGCGTATTTTAGAAGTAATTCAAGAAGTAATCACTAACTAAAACTCAAGTTACCTCACGTTCCATCCACAGTAGTGCACCAAGTAAAGGACTTCTCCACCTTCGATGTCAGAATCTTTAATACTAGCTTCGTACATTTTTTGATTTTTCCCTCTTCCATACCGCACTTGGACTTTCATGCCTGGTGGATAGCATTCAAACTCTTCTTCGTCATTGTTATTGTGGTCTTCTTCCTCCTCCTCCTCCTCTTCTTCCTCCTCGGCTTCTTCTTCATCTTCATCTTCTTCCTTATTCGTGTCATCTCTTGAAAGGTTTAAAAAATTGTAGAGTTAATATGAGATACTTCATAAGCTTTTCAGTTCCAAACCACATATATTGATAAATATTGTGGATGCATTAGAGACTGGGAAACAGCAGGCTCCAAATATGTGAAACTGCACTACGTGAGAGCAATATCAGCAAAACAGGATACAGCAATACACACAAAATCCAGTGATTGTAAGATGTAAAAATGACTTTGCTTAAAGAAAAAAAAGTAATCCATCAGAATCTGTATGAGCAGAAGTTGTTCAAACTCATCTTTATATGATCCTTCATGCAATCCCTTTCAGTACCGTTTTTTCCTGTTCAAACTCATCCTTCTCAATATAAAGAAAACTTCCTAAATTCTATTTTTCAATCTAAATGTTTTTACAAGCACTTCTTGAAACTTGCTTCCCAAAAAAAAAAAAAAAAAAAAAAAAAAAAATCCTATCTCAACACTTTGAGGTGAAAGCAACCAAAACCAGATTTTAGGCAAAAAAAAAATTGAATAATAAAAAAACCATGAGATTATTTAGCAAATCAAGAAACCTGCACTGATTTATGACCTAGCCAATTATGCCAGAAGTCTGCCAAATATAAATCAAACTTGCATTTAATTTTTATATAAATACACAAAACTAAGCTAGTTTTAAATACACATTTATAAATTTAGACCAATTTTCAGAAGCACTAAGAACCCACACTGACCCCCATCAGCTATGGGCTGCTCAGTAGTTCTGAAAATTATCTCCAGCTAGGTAAGAGGCAGACAAAAATCACATAAATTAATGTGGAAAGCATCTTTTTATCTTAAATAGCCTTCGAAAACATTCTTGGCCATCACACAATTCTAATCCCACTCTATGCGACACAAAACAGATCAGGGCTGCTTACTAAATTCGCAATAACCACCAACCACTAGTAATTAAAAACCTAGGACATGCAACAGGACATTTGGACGTATTGCAAATGGAGTAAGAAGAACTAAGTGCTGCTCCAGGTCTGATTCACACTCTAATTTAAATTAACCTCACAAATACGGAAGTGTTTTTAATAATCCAAATTTCTCCATGAAATTTTTAGTAGAAAACACCCAAGAAAAAACAAGCTTTATCTCTGTGAAAGGATGAAATAGCATTTTAATTATTCAAATGCTTCTTATTAGAAGTAAAATTGCATTGTTATCTAATTAGCTGTCAAAAGAGAATTCAAGACAATAAGCTAAATTCAGCTCTAGCATAACCACAACGATTTAATGAAATTATGTCAAAAATGAATGTTATTATATACACATTTGTATGCACCATGAGACAAGTGCTGAAACTCCTGCTCTTGGTGCATTAACTACATTAAATAGTAGAAAAACACATCTATTAAGTTTTATGTTACGAGGACCAAACAGTATGATTCTGTAAGGTCAAAGTTTGTTAAATAGTTTCAGGGGGGGAACTCTGCTACTGAAGCTAGAACCACCAGAGTTAAAAACTGCAACGTAAATGGATGAGCTTCGAAAGCTTCTTTTGAAGTGACTTCCAAGAAGTCACTGAACAAACTCCTCAAAGGCTATAATGAAAAAGTTCTGAACACAATTCCACAACAGAAATTCTAATGCTCTTAAATAATACTCTCTGCTGCAATAAACTGAAGTTCCTAGCTAATTTCAGTTTAACAGTTATTGTCATTCGAAAGCTAAGAGCCATCACTGCTCTGAGAACAAGATAAGCTCATGGTTTCCTATTACTGAAAAGGCTTTTCAGAAGTACAACAAAAGTTTTGCCATATATATTTTTCTCCCCCAAGGAGCAGTGGTACAATCCTTGAATGATGTCTGCAAAGAAAGGCATGCCTATGAGGGAGATTCAGGACTACCCAGAGACTGGCAATTATGGTGCCAGGGGCTCTTTAGGAAACTGAAGAAGTCTGGAGTCTCTCTCACCATAAACACCTCACGACTTGGTGTCTCAGATTATTTCTGTTTTATTTTACTTTTGTGAAGACTCATGTCAATACCAGGACTTCTCTAGAAGTGTGAAACTCTCATTGTTAACTTGTATAACTTGGATGAGCCAGCAGATGTGGCAAGTAGGCTGTACACAGGTGGAGGGGAATGTCAGAGAAAGAAACAGAAGCAGAGATGGTTGCAACTTCTTTCTTTTAAAGCCCATTCTAAGGAGTGATTTGGTTAGCGATCATACACTGGAGATTCTAGGAAACCAAACAAAAGCAAAGAGCATTCGTCATTTTGGAGCAGAAAAACCTGTGCAGAAAAACTCACATAGCTCCTGGAACAAAAAAAGCACATTCCAATGGTTGCAAGGAAGAAAAGATATCTTGTTTTACAAGGCCATAAAAAGCTCAAACCTGGCAGTGCAGATGAAGGAGAAGTCATGACTGCCATGGAACGGAGGATTGTAAGAGAAAATTGTGATTGTAGCCATCCAGCATGCACAGCAATAACCTCATCTGTCCGTTTATATACACATGAGAACATCACATTTCTTTCAATGCTGTTTAGTCAAAATTAAAAAAAAAAAAAAAAAAAAAAAGGCAAAAAGAAAGAAACAAGCCTCTTGGTAGCACACGATAATTGTCAACTTAAAATATGTTTAGAAACAAGATACCAAGCAGTATTTGCCACAAAACTGCAACAATTTGAACGGCCCAAGCAGCAGCTGATGGATCAAGGCAGCAGCAGATGTGCATGCATACAGTACAGGAGACGCAGGAATACAGGTGTAACTGGGTTCCAGAAATCAGAAAGTACCAGAAAGCTTATCGGGAGGACAAGGAAGCATTTGCAATTCCAACTATGGACCAAAGCACACCCGCACCCCATCTCCCCCTGAAGGGGAGCACAAACCTTCGAGCAGCAGGCAGTACGGATTAGAACGCACCACTAAAGAATAATGAAGTAAAACCAAAGTCTTCATTTCATACAAATATTGCATATCATTAGATCCAAAGGATGTTCTGAAATGGTTAAAGGGCTCAAAGTAGTTCAAGCATTCAAAAACCCACATGCAGCAGGTACTCCTTGCTCAGTGGAAAGGTTTATCACCAACAAGCCCACAATATGAGGACGCACAGTGACACGCACACACACCAATAGCTGCAGCAGTCACGCTGTCACACCATGAAAGGAGCTGCTGTGCCAGGCAAACGTATTCCACCCCATGGTCACCCCCACACACAAAGCCCTGCGGCAGGGTGCTCCTGCTCCGGGACCCCAGACCTGCCAGCACCCCACATTTACTGGGAACCTGGCCCTATTCGCACACGCCTGCCCTGCCACACTGCTCCCACAGCAGGTGAGACAGCAAAGGCAGCATTTTTTCAGGGGTTATGCTAAAACTTGAGGAAGCAACATTATTTCAATTATTGGTTCAATTAAGTCATTAAAGTTAATTGAACCACTAGCAGAAATAAACTCCAGTGTAATTGACGCTTCAGTTCAGCAATTAGCTTCTATTTTTGTGTTTGCTCCCTCCCCGCCTTCTTCTCATCCAAGAGGATTATTTAACCTCTACCTCACAAAACACGGAGCTGGAAGTGGCAGGTCTTCATCCTCTGACTTTCTTAATAACAGCCGGATTAGGATGCCCTGAAGTTTTAAGGCAGAGAAGCCATTAGGGCCTGTACTTATGCCATGACACCAGAGCCTTCTATTTAAGTCACAAAATTAACAAAACTAAAAAGAGACCACCAATAATTTTCTTCCCTGTGAAGCTGCAAAGAAAAAAAAATTTAAAAAATAGGCTCCAAGGTCCAAAGGCTTCTGTCTATACCCACTGAAAATGCAAATGTGTGGCTGTGGCCCATCACTGAGGGAAGGGGAAAGGCACTGACTTGGTCTGAATCACACAGCGGAGGAGTTTGGTGTGCTGCAGCCATGCACTGTGAAAAGTGTTTTCTTCTCCTGCTCTGGAGAGGACGAATGAAAGAACCTCAGTGTTACTGCTCCTAAGTGTTTCACCAACTTTCTAAGGAACTTGGAGTCGTTTGCTGAAAGGGTAATGGATGGCTCGACGTCTGGCTGAGGAACACAGCACTTTCCATTTTTATAGCTCTGGTTCACACACAGCTTGAGAGCAGCGACTGCCTGATGAACGGTTAAGGGCTCACCCACGCACATTTGTCTCAGTGACAGCTACCGTGGCTAATAACCTCCGCGGTGACCAGGAGCTGTGTAAGGCGGGATGACTGAACCGCTTCTTCCACATCCCAGAAGCCTCCCTCCCATCCGGGGCGAGGCACGCATAGGACTGGGATATTTCCACTGCCCCTGCCCGCACTCTTACTGTGCCACCAGCAGTTTATTGCGCTATGAAAAGCAGGCAACACATAGACAGATGCATCAGTGCATATTCTATAGTCAGAAGAAAATTAATTTCTCAAAACATGACTACACAAGAGCTTCTTTCTCAATAGAGTTGGCAGCCAGAACACACAAATATAACACGCATCGCAAGAGGAGCACAGAAATACGCTCCTATGAATGAAGCCACGCAAGTACACTTCTTGTAACTGCATCTCCGCGTACACACCAGCAGCCTGAGATTCAGACCAGATGTTCACACCAACTGTGCAAGGAACAGGATGCATTTTGCTCCCTTCTGCCAAGCTAAATAAATAATCGATTCCATACAAACCCAAAGCTATCGCAATATCTACTCCTCAGCACTAAGCCAGAAGAGATTCCTTCTGTACCAGATCTCCTCTCCAAGCCACTTGAGCCTTCCTGCTGACATTCCGGATTCCCCACCACACAGCTCTGATGCGCCATTTGAACGGATCAGGAGTTGGAGATGCTGCCTCCACCGACCTGCTGGATGTTAAACGGAGCTGCTGCCTGTTATGTAACCTTGTTGCAAATCGTGTTCAGAAAATCCTCATCAAGTGTATCCAGAAAATTTCCCTCACACACACAGAAATAAAAGCCCACCCAGCACAGGCACAGCAACCAATGCCTGTCCTAACACAGCTCTCAGCTCCTGCTTTTATTATTCCCAGCTCCTCCCCACTGCTTATGGGGGGGGGAGTGCTACTATTGCTACTACGTAATGATAAGAGATCAAAGATCATGACTTCTTCCCTGTATTTGCTTCAATGCTTTAACCTCATCCACAATTACTAGCCAAAGAGGCTCAGTTCTTGGCACTTTCTCCTTTTGATGCTGTCACAACAGGATGGTCCCAATTCCCAGGAAACCATATAGACAATACCCAAACACAGCACTACGAGGCAATCAGAAGCGTTTAGGTTTCTAAATCCTGTTTTGGAGCACACTCACGCGTTCCTTGAATGCATCCAAAAAGCAGGCACTTTAAGGACCAAGACGACAAAAGCACCAGAACAGCCTTCTTGCAGCCTTTCCACACTGCAGGGATCACTTCAAAAATCTTGCTTGGTCACCTCAAAAAAATCAAAGTACTACCCACGCACAAGTCTGATGTGACTTTTATTTTGCTTTGAAAACAATCATCCTCCTCCAGATTCTCAGCACTTAATCTTTCCCTTCACTATACCATTCCTGACAGTGGCCCATCTGTCCCAGATGCATAAGCCACTTACAAAAAAAAACAACATACACACACACACCACTCAGCATTCATCACCTGAGAAAAAAAAAAGTTTCTTGCTAATACTTGTTAATTAGCAATTAACTTGCCCTTCAGTTCAAACTGCATCCACTGTGAAGTTTTCAAAGACTCTTACTTTTCATTTTATTAGCAAAAAAAATGTTTTTTGTTGTTTTGTTTTTTAAACTCCACCAGGCTCCCAGCCTCAGTCCCTTGGGAACACACTCAACTGCCTACAAAGCTCACAGTGCAGAAAAGCACCTCTCTGTTTTGCATTTGTTGGCTTTGGCTCAAGTCCTGGATTAGTTACAGTAGTTAATGCTAGATGCTACAAAGAAATCTGCACCAAACATGGAACCTTGCATCGGAAGACCATTACATCCGAAACAAGTTTACAAGATCTAAATTTTTCTTATTTGTTAGCTAGGAAATAATGTGTATCAGGGGAAAAGATGGGCTTACCAAGCCATTTCTGTAAACATCTCTCTTGGACAGACCCATGAGAAGTAACACATTGCAAAAAGAAATCACATCTCCTAAAGCCATCCAAAAGCAGCTGAGCACTAAGCTGGCTGTTTTGCACCAATTTTATGACTTCAAGTCTCAGAGAACAGCAGAGAGCCCGTGCAACTTCCACTGGCCACACAACAGCACGAAAAGCATATGCAAGAATACACAGAAGGAGGGGTAAGCTGCCTCTGACACTGTTCTCAGCGTGCACAGGTCTGCAAGTAGGTGAGACATGCACTCTGTGGAAGAGAGAAAGCAGCACGCTCGGTCCTTTCTCTTCATCATACTGCTAAGTGCATTGCAGCAGGGACTGCAGGATTAGTGTGGTAACAATGTACCATCTGAAGGGGCTCAGACACCTAGCACTGCAAGAAGACAGAGCCTCTTGGGGAAAACAACCGAAAAACCACCACAACTCCGGCTTCCAGGAGTGATTCCTGAGATCTCAAAGCTGGGAATTGGATCCAGTCCATCCAGCAAAAATTCTGCACGCAACTCGGCAGCTTTCCCAACCTCTTGCATCTATATGGAAAGAAGCTACGTGAAGATCTACCTATAGGATATCTATCATAGAGATATAAATTTAGTAACTCCACAAGTTTGCCTCATCAAATATTAGATTGCATGTCTCTGGCTATTTGGTTAGCACTATGAAAGACAGATGGTCTGTATTTTAAAAATCAATTTCAGAAATACACTGAGGAAAAAGTCAGTCCACAGTGATTATTTTTTGTGTATGCAGCTTTCCATCTGCAAAAAAAAAAAAAATTTTAGTTTACCAAAGAACTCAAACCACAGCATTTTTCCCCTTTTATAGCTTTTACCGTTTCCATATTGGGGGGGGAGAGGGGGGGAGGAGGCAGCAATACCTGTCTAGCACAATCTCCCCAGTAGCACACCAGGTTCACAAGAACACTTCCGTGCTTATACTATTAAGACATTTTATTTTATTTTTTTAAGTGTTTAAGATGTAAGCATCATTTCTTAAAACCATTTAAAGCTCATAGGATACACAAAGTCTTATCAGTCTCTAGGAAAAAACAACAAAAGAAATCAAGTTTACGGCACTACTAGTCTCAGCATTTATAAGTTGTAGTACTGACTGCTATGAGTCTTTCATGTTAGTATATTTAAATTACTCCATGAAAATGTATCCTCAACAATGACCCTATCATCATCTACATCTATTTTTAGAGCTGTTTTCTACTCTATTTTAAGCAGCTCATTACAATCTTTCATGAATCACAATAGCAAAATACTAGTTCAAAGAGTTCATACTGAATGAGTACAGAGAAGCAGAGAGAAAAGAACTAACTGAATTACCATCAGATGAACTGGGGAAAATTAAGAGGAAATGCCTTTTTATAAAGGAAAAACTAAGAAAAGCCACAACATTTTTATTGTCATAAATAATCCAAATGGACATGAGTCAGAATAACAATAAAAAACACAATAAATGGTTATGAAAAGCAAATGCAGATTGCAATCATACTTATTTTTCTATAGCAGTGTGCTAAGTTTTAAGCCACTCTACTTTCCAAATATATCAACAAACACTGAATAACACCACAGATGTGTGTACACACACCATTTAGGAATCTTTAAAAACTGCTATTCTCTCAGCAGTGCAAAGATTTCCATCTATTTATTTTGAAAGTAACATGGTAAATTAGACTAAGAATTCTGAAAATTCAGCAAACCTGCCACAGTACTGCTTCTCTAGTTCATCTTAAAAATGACATGTGGAATTCCAACAACCACTCTTTCAGAAAAAAAAGACATTCATCTAGGATATAAATAAAATCACACACAGAAAAGGCTTTTCTACTGAGTTAAGTGAGCCTGATTCTTTTTTATTCTGCATTTGAGTTGTACAATTTTCCGGTGAAATTTCACTGAAAATAGGTAAGACAACATTTTACCAAAGGATCCTTTCAAATCTGTTATGTGGAAACCAAAACTCTCAGTAAAATTAAAAAAAACTATTACAAATGAACTTGGAAATCAACACAGTGAACTACATCAGTTCTGTTAAAACTTAATGGGACAGAACAAGCAATAAGAGGTACTGATACTTGGACTGATATTTTGATACTATAGCTGATATTCAGAATCCAGCTGATCTACTAAACCAAGCAGTGATCAGAGGAATGAACAAGGGAATCAGCAGTCAGGTAACAGCTGGTATTAAGTTAAAAACATCCCTGAGACAGACTGCTGCAAAAAGATTTAAAAAAAGGCATCATTATCTGCTTTCTCTCTTACAATAGTTTCTCCTTTAAGAATCTGCTATTGGTTTCTGTTGCAGATGAGATACTCAATTTAGAAAGACCTTTTGTGTGATCCATAACAGCCATTTTTGTGTTCTTACTCGCTTGAAATCATATTCTACACGGGTCCTAATTGTAAGAATATATAAGACACTGGGGATTAGTGAAAAACTATATTCTGTTTTAAACTTTTTTGACAGCTGTGTTTAAAAATAAACACTTATTTTTATTTTTCTGCACTGCAAAATGAAAATCTGAAGATTCCATAACACAAGTCACCTGTACGCATTTCATCCACTGAAGTAATAGGGACAGTAAGGATCACGTAATCCATTTCCTACTTTCAAAACTTAATGTCTAAAGGACTGCACAAGTGTCTCTTGCCAGCAGCATCCCCTCTCAAAGGCAAAGCTATCACTAAATGATGTAAGGTACTTCTCTCTTTTTCCCACATTACCCAGAACACATCACTGTCCAAGAGCAAAAACTGGTACTCAAGTTAAATAGAAAAATACTACTCATAATGAATGCAATATTTTTGTCCTAAGTGAGATTCATACATTCTCTTGCTTGTCCAGCTTATAAGTATTTACGCCTGGACATTGTAAAAGCTTCATATAAAAGCTTTTTTTTTTTTATACATACATTTCTATTTTTTATTTCTAATTGGACTCAACTTCAACAACGCTAACCATAAGAAAGTTAGGAACACACAGGTCTTTAGAAGACAAGGGTAATTCACAAGAGGGTTGTCTGATTCAAAGTTCAAACTACGAGAGAGTAAAACATAACGAGTACACATCAGATGTCTTATCTGATTATAAGCAGAGCAACTTACCCTGATTTTTCTTTTTCTTCAGCCTCTGTATTTGCAGTGGGATTTTCCATTTCTTTAATCTTTTCTTCTTCTTTATCTTCTGCTTTGGTTTCATCTTCAGTTTTGATTACATTTAAGTCCTTTTCTTGATCAGGCTGAATATGCGCAGAATCTGGCAAATTTTTTCTGTTTCCCTAGAATAGTAAGGCCTTCAGTTAATTCACAAGGCAAAACAAAAATATAAAAAAATTAAAAACAGGCAGACAACACACACAAGTTATTACGAGGAGGAAAAAAACAGCTGGAGTCTAGGACTCCTTCTGAAATTACAGCATTTCCATTGGTTTTATTTCTGAAATTCACAACCTAAGTATAACAGACTTCAGAGCTGCAGCCAGTCTCCTAGGTAGCTGTGCAACAGCGATATAAGCATGCATCTCTTTGGCCTGAAACTACAGAAAAATCTTACATCAACACTTCAGGTTACAACTGCACTGAGGAGGCAGAACTATTGGCACCGGTGTTCACTCCCAAGTAACAGCAGATCAACCAGGACTGGCTGCCACTTATACACAGAAGCATTACAGCTGCATCACACCCTGACTTGAAGGGTTACACTGCTTCCAGAGCAAACCACTAAGCCTGCCCTGTGCAGTATTTCAGCTTACCACCTTGTGTTTCCTTTACTAAAATCACTGAGTCAACACTGGATTTTGAAAAGGTCAAAAAACATTTGCCTCTCTGGACCACTGAACTACACTGGACCACTGCGTACATTGTGTGGTCCAGATCTTTGTAGAACTCCACTGGTTTCATTAGAGTGGTGAAGTAAATCCAAGATTTAAGAGTGCTTAAAAGCCTAGCCCAATACAAAATGAGATCAGCACTGAAGGATAAAGCGGCATGCTAACTGGTCTCCATTGACCTGGGAGGGACACAAACAGGTGCAACACTGCAGCTGCTTCCTAACAAGTCAAACATTTTGAGATCATGAGCCCCTAAAAGCAGGCACCTACAGATATATATAGCTCTAATCTGTTGACCTAAATTTATTTTTACAAGATGTTTTTGTCTTGTTTTAAATCCATTACAGAGATTTCAATCTTAACACAGATTGATTATTATCAACACACTACCCGACTTTATCAGCAGGATATAATATGAACATTGAAGTATTTTACCGTAACAGTGGGCTTATCATTTTCTTTACTTTCATTATCATTCTCAGCTAGCTTTTTGTCTTCTTGTTGTACTGCTGCTACTTCTTCTTGCTTGCGCTCCTCCTTATCCGCTTTTATTTCTTTCACATCCTGCTCTGGATCTTCACGCATCTTCAATTCTTTTTCTTTTTCACAGTCTTTACAAGGCTTGCTTGTCACCTTCTCTGGTAATGCCATTTGAAATTCAATATTTGCTGAGGTACAATACTCTTCAAAGCCGTAGAGATATCTTAAAAAAAAATTCTGATAAGCAAGTTTCTTTCAAGAAAGACTATACTACCTAGCAGAAGCTTAAAAGGAACAATATGTTTTGTAGCTTACAAAGACTGCATTATAACCAAAAGTACAGAATTTATGTATATTGCCACCACCATGAGATCACTCTTTTTAGAGCTTTTTTAGCACACACTTCAAAACTTTCCTACTTACTTTTTGTATGCACATTTAACATTATATCCTGCAGCTGAATTCAACACAGGAATTCCAAGATCTTGATAAACTTGCTTCCACACTGCTCCACTTTCAATCTATTAGAGAAAATAAAATGATGGTTGCTCATTTAATTCACTGACACACAGAAGACTAAGCTAAGAACTTCTACAATTTTGGATAATAATTATACTTAATTTCCTCTGATCTATAAAATCAGTACTTATCACATGCTATTTCCCTGTAACACAAACTGTAGGCTACTGTAACTGCTTTAAGCAAGCTAGCATTTCTGCATTCCAGTAAGTCATAGCCGGTCTTTCTCTCCAGGTGGTAATAAAACAAAGAAAAATACAAAGATCAGTATGTCATTCTTATTTTAAGGAAATTCTTAACTATGACAGCTAGAATTTTAATTAAATTGCAAATAAAAAGTCTCATTTAAAGCATTAGCAATACTCCGTCCTGGCAGTACTGCAGCAGACACACTATTAGTCATGTTATGCCTCTAATATGCCCTTCGGTGACAGAGCTTGGTGACATTATGACATGCTAATTTCTCACTATCTGTGAAGGTAAAGCAGATATACTGTGATAACCAAGTTCAGCATCCTCTGCTGTCCACTGGTAAGGTGGCATTGCACAAACACACCTCCTCAACCAACAGGCTAGATTTAAGGGAAGTAGCCCAAAGCAGTTACAGAATCTGCTTGGCCAAGAATTCCACATGCCCCAGTTACTGCTCCAAGACCAACTCTACCAAACCCAGTCAGCATTTTCCTCTATACATAGCCCCAAACAGACAGGAGTTAAGAGTCTCATATCTAACCTTAACTTAGATTACTTGCCTTTGAGATCTTACTGAGCAGACTTTCACCTTCTGAGGTTTTATCAGACAGACAATTACTGAAATCTCACAGAAACACACATACTGGCTGATTTTATGCAGCAGTAATTAAATATGTTGAGTAGACATTTAATTTACTTAGAATATAACTAGTTTGTTTCCGGTTAAAACATGCTTTTCAGAGCTACAGTGTATCTTAGACAGCTATGGGATTTCATCTTATACGTCTGAAGTTCCTGCATCAGATTCTTCTTCATTACCACTTGAAGAAAAACAACACCCCCAGGTTGTACAGATCTGGAATACTCATCATACTAATACTCACATTGTCAAATCCTCCAAGCTTATGTACAAGTCTGAACAATTTGAAGAGATTCAGATTTCTATATCCTAGTACAGGTCGTTTGTTAATAGGAGTCCCTGTAAAGAAAGACAGTTATGAAAATAATGCAAAAACATTTTAATAACAAGAAATCCACACCATATACACTACTATGCTATTAAATACTATATAAACTTTCTGATGACCTTATGCATCTGCTACTTTTTTCTCTTCATGAAACTAGAAAAAACTCAAGAGCTTTAATAAGCCATTCTCTTATAGTTCAGTAATATAAATAAGTTCATACATATGCATTCCTCCATATATTACTGAATATGCACAAATGATGTAATTTTTCTTTGTACTTGTATTACACATAATTTTGTTTCACCCATTGAAACAATTACATCTCCACATACAAGTGTTGTCCTAGGAAGGGACAGAGTCAAGGGACAGACTGTTACCTTCTAAATAGAGGGGAAGCCAGGAGTGAGGAAAGCAATCACACCGTTTCTGAAAATGAACTGCAAAGTATTACTAGCTTACAGATTCAAGCTAAGCAAGCCCTCTGCCTTCAGCTTCTACAAGTCAAACACAGATGCCTACCCCTGTCTTCCATAAACTTGTATAATTGCTGCAGAAAGTTCTCTCTTTCTTCGGGAAAAGGCTCTATTTCCTCCTGTTTAGGAAAAGGAACATAAACATATCACCATTTTGAGCCCTCATAAAGAAAACCACTGCAATGATTAGTTTAGGTTCAAATACTCAAGTTTGTTTTACTGTAGTCAGCAACACAATACTGTAAAGAGTGAACATGGCTTCAGTGCTATGCTACATGGAAGTAATTTTTACATATCACAACTTTACAAAATATGTAAGACGATAACTGTAAAGATCCATCTGAAATAGGATTTTTGATGAATCAGTGCCATAAATATCATAAATACCATAAATCAAGATGTATTCTCAATGTTGTTCCATTATGCAGAAAGTCTGGAAGATATCGGTATTAATGATCAAAAGATTTTATCAGATCTCCCTTTTTCTTCTGCAAGTTAAGCAACTTCTCAATGCTTGGATGCACTAGGTGACTTTCAAGGATGAAATGAAAGATTAAAATTGTGCTTGCACTTTCTTGGGAGCTCTAATCCACAGCACTGACAAACCGCAGCCAATGACACTGCATGCATGCTGCCATGAGGTACCAGCTGAACGCATGGTGAGCAGGATCAATCCCAGAACTGAAATAATAACGGATATTTTGGATGTTCAGTTTGTCACCCTAACAAATCTGTGTTAGGTTCACTTCAATTAACAGTGGGGTTTCATAACAAAGCACTAGGGTTTAATTTCCTTAGGAAATACCATTTGCCACAAGCAGCTGCAACAAAACATTAATACCATAATCAGAATTCTTAGAAATTGATGAGTAAGCTACTTCAAAACAATACACTGAATACAAGTTGGCTAATTTTTTGCATGCTTCTTTAATACTACCTGTAAGCTTCCAAAAATAACTAGTAAAACCTAAAACACTTTACGCTCACATTTCACAAGCAAAGGTAAAGGAAACACTGCTAGCAAGCAAAGGATTCAAGTTGTTATCATAAAAGTTGAAAGTGGCCACAGAGAACAAATTACTTGAATTTATATTTTTTTGTGGGGGGTGGCAGGCAGGCAAGTGGAACAGATGCAGGGAACTGCTGTGGGTGTTATATTTGTTTTTAAATCTCAAATGACACGCACTTGGAAAGGACTTGTACCGGCATACTCTGGAAGTGGTGAAGAGATCAAGAGGACCTACATGGGATTTTCACATTCCTCAACAACAAGAGAGCACTTGCCATAAAAAGCAATCCCACAGCACATTTAGGGAATGGAAGATGGGAAGAGGGGAAAGCACTGAACTCAGGAAATCCAAAGCTTTTAAGAAGCAAAAGTATAACTTTCAAATACTAGGGGAAATAAAGGTGATGAAAAGGCTGGATATAACACTGCTGCTCTTTCATCACCATAAGATGCAATGCCTGAAGAATACTCTATCTCAGATGTGCTAACTCACGAGGTGCCAGAATGCCAACTAGATACTCCTCATTAATTTTCCCAATACAGAATACATCAGCTTTCTTAGAAAGTGTGCTACAGGGTAAGCTTAAGATCCTGTGTACCTTGGAAAAGAATTTTCACTTTCTCAGAATCTTTACAGAAACTGATACATGCTACATACTGTGATAATAAACTGCTATTAATCTCCAAACATTTACGAATCTCTTAAATAGAGTAAATGACAAGGCTTCCTAGATTAATGGTTTGAGGCAGGTACATCATACTCTGCAATCTTTATTTACAAGTTAAACAGCACTATCAGGTTACTCTACATCCTCTAACGTATTTGTCCATCTCACAAAGGACAAAAAAATTGGTTTATATTCCCAATAATGATATCCGTAATAAAAAGCAATGTGCTTTAAGCAGCATACAAAATTCACACAGTACTGTAACACAGTTCTAAGGAAGAGAAGGTCCTTCTCAGTCCTAGCTACCATCATATTCAGCAAAGGAAAGGGAGGTAACTTGCCATTCTGTTCCACTTGGAAAAATACAGAAAAGAAGGCAACTCATCTTCTCTTTTGTAGAGAGGATTTGCATGTCTTCTCCTACGACAGCATCTATCCGTGAAGCCTGGGGCAATATAAGTAAGAGCCAGGGGAGGGGGAAAATTTTCACATCCTGGAAAGCGCTAGGGCAATCTGCAGGTGGATTTAAAAAGAAATACTCCAAAGAAGCAGTCCACAAATACTGTTTAAGAAGAGATGTTGCTTGATAGCCAGGAGGTTAGAGAGACAACCTACTAAAATCAGAGAGAAGGCTGTTTCTGCAGAAACAGAAAAGACTGTTTTAAAAACCTCCCACTTCAGCAGATGATTGAAACAATAGATACCGCAGAAAATATCATCAGAAGAGCTGTCACAGTTAGGTCCCAAAATACTTAGCTAAGATGAGATCTTCATGTCTAGCACATGGAAAGACTAGCTCGTACAACATTGCAAACAACTAAGAGGCGCTATAGAGAAAGCTCTGAAACTGCATCTCCAAAGACAAAGGGTACAAGGTCATATACTTGCCAAACATATAGCTAAGATTGCATTTTTTTTTTCATCTAAAATAAGTAGTGATACAGTGATTGCTATATAATGACTGTATGTCAACTTGCATAGGTAAAAATCTACTTACATTCACCATGCCCGTGGCTGCATATAAACCTGCTCTGGCAGTTCAAGAATTGTGCTGCCCTGACACAAGTACCCCCCCCCCCCCTTGCTTCTCAAAATATCAGAGCATAGACTCCTGCACACCGGACTATACAACTTTTGATCAGAGTTGGCTGATCTCCCGTAAGCTTAAAGAACAGACAGAATGAACTCACGAGCATGGAAAGGTGGCAAAGTTTTTACCTCACACTTCGCAGCCTCCCTAAAATAAAGAAGTGAACGAATGAAAGATGGAGCATCAGTATGCCAGAGCCACAATTTCCAGGGATGATGTAGTCAGAGAAAGACTATGTATGACTAGCATTTATCATCCATCTCCTTGAACATTCCACTACAGTTGGAATTTCAGTTTACTGCTTCAGTTGTCAGTTGCATAACAGATTAGAGAAAGAGCTCTTGAACCTTTGTGAGAGAAAAAAAAAGTGATCATAGAGGGAGACAGACTGAGTACCCTCAGAAAATATACAGGATGTAAAAGACTCTGAAGTCCCTCTTCCAGCTTCACTGTCAGCTGTGAAATAAAGCTCTTTCAGTAATTTTCTTCTTGTCATTGTTTTTTCTGGACTGGGAGAACAGGTAGTTAGAAAAACAAGCATGAGGTAGCACTCCATATTTCCTGGACAAAGGTGGAAGAAGAGTGCACAGGCTCCATGCTTTGACTGAGAGCTCTTCTGCTTCTTTACATCCTGGTAGCCAGAGTAGTAGTGATCCTTCATGAAAGGTACAATACATCAGATTTCTTGGTAGTTATTTGAAAGTTTCACAATCTCTCACCATTTCCTTTTCACCACTAGCAACCCAGTAAATTCTGTCTCTTGCAGTTAGAAGCAGAGAGTGAAAGAACAACACGAGCTGCTTGCAGTTTCTGCTTCACAAGACAGCTATGGGACTGGCAAAGCAATTTGAGAACCTAAAACAGCGAGGAAGAAAGGGAACAACTACAGGGTGACAGACACATAGAAAAAAGACAACAGCATGACCACACCAGCCTACTTCAGTTTACTTTTCAAAAATGCGAAGAACACAGGTCAGGAACAACAGCTTAGAGATGCCTCTGCAGACATTGTTCCTGTGTAAAAGGTAGCAAACTTCCCCGTGTCTTGGAACATGTGATAAATCAGATGCATACTGAGGTAATAGCTTTATAGCCAGTAAAAGAGTTTCATTGTTTATGTAAGCAATTATTTACAGTAGTGCTAAAATCATGCACAGAACTTAATTTCCAGAGGGGAAAAAAAAAAAATAAAAAAAATCAACATCACTGTAATATGTAATAGGCCAGAGATAAGAAACCACAAAGGGAAACTACACTCTTGTGCATACTGCAATGCATTCATCAGCAACGTTATTATAGAAAGGCAATGTTTTATTCAGATGGAGAGTGACCTAAAAATTGGAAGCCCATATGGGCCACATTCAGAAATGTGATGTTCTGCACTGGTGAAAAAGAACACCTTTGCCTTCCAATACTGAAAGAGTATTGTGCAAAGAAAAGGCCTGCCTACCTTTGCATAAAGTTGTATGATTTAATTGCTGATGTTTTCAAAGACAGAAGAAAGAGTTCTTTGCTTTAAAGTTAGCAAAACATACCACACATCCTTCATCAGAACAAATGAAGTATTTTTTTAGTTACACAGATCTTCCCAACTGGAAGACAGTCACACCTTTAATAGGTAGCAGGTAAGTTCTATTTGAAAATACTTACAAGTAAAGGAAACCTTTCTTTCTTTAAAAAAATAAAAAATAAAAATGCATGTGACAGCACACATCAATAGCTATCCTTCTTCACCTTGCTCAGTCCCCAGTAGGTACTGGGGCCCTTCCTCCACTGCATTAAGATCAGCATAGGAAAAACTGGAAAACAGGATCAGCCTCTGAGCTTCAATTTCTATTTTTCATTAGTTCCCACTGACACAGCCTTTTGACTGCATGTGCTTTTTGCTTAGTGATTCAAAAATACTTGTTAGACTTCCATGTTGATATTTTCACATTAACTGATCTTTGTTAAACAGAAATTTTAAAAGCTGAGAAACAAAAGTGTTGCCTATGTTAAGATACTATATGCTGCCAAATGTTAACTAAATAATAGCCTTGCTAATTTGTGTCAGGTGTGTATCTATACTACTTGCTAACTTCACTTGCCTCTTCCTCACTGCTGTTATCTTCTTTTTCTTTTTCATCCTCTTCCTCCTCCTCAGCTTCACTGCTGGAGCTGTCTTCTTTCAATTCGGTTTTCCAGTTACTAGGAACAGTTCTGTTTTTATGAAACTCAAGGGCTTGGTCAAAAGCTGTAAGAGAATGAGCATTTGCTAATACTGCAGGAAGAATCAATTTCACCAAATCTTTAAAAAAAAAAAAAAAAAAAAAGTAGTTGGGGGAGAAGAGAAGACTGTTAATGAACTGTTCCACCCCTGAATTCAAAGAATCTCAATAAAATCCCCGTTGCCCATCATTATTTGTCTTACCCAGTCAAACCAGCTTTGTCTTTTCTGCACATCAAATCACTCAGAGCTATTACTAGGAATATTACCGTGTTAGTAACTATACATGCAAACAAGGACCTTATGTATTAGGCCATACATTAATACTTGAAAGAATTCCTGTTCCAACAGCTGTACACTGTGCTTTACATAACATTAAAACAGAGAGGAGAAGGAAGAGGAACACAAACCCATTTTAAGAGTTCCATCACACAAACTTCAGCTTTCAAATGAATTTACTATTCCAGTTTCTTGACAGTGCATAAAGATAACTGTCTCAAACCTATCAGGAGTATTGTAGTAGGAATAGTTCTATTAAGGCCTAGCACAACAGACCAAATACTAAATAATGTATAAAGCCAGCATGCACTGTACAATTATGTCCTTCATTTGGCACGTCTGTGTTTAAAACAAGTGCAAGATAAGGTGCTTTTTCTTGTTCTTTGACAAAAATTGTTCCTCTAGGTTTTCAGTAACGTTTACCTTCAAGAAATATAGGATGCTTTTCTGTAACACAATTGAAGCTTTTTTTTTTTTTTAAACACAAGAACCAACTTGATACAGGTTTGGTTCAATTTACGTCACAAAGTAAGCAGGTACACACACAGACAACTTTTCATAAGAAAAATGTATTTTTACCTTGTTTTAACAAAGCATCAGGCTTTGGGGAAGTTTCACTAATCTCCCGCACATCTTTTCTTGGCACAGAAACACTAAATAATTCAGAAAAACATTGAAAAAAATATTAAAATAGCACAAAGCACTTCTTAATTTCTACCGCAACTATACCCAAAGAAACCAATCTGAACAGGAACTTGGGCTTGGGGAGAGAGGGCAGGGGGAAACCTACACACACTTGACTGCACACACACTTATGTGCATTTCTCCAGTGACGTGCATTGATGCGTAAGTAACTGTTAAATGGTACAGGAAAGTGATAGCCTAGACTTAGTAACTAAACTACAGTGAAACTGTTAAATATTTCAATCTCTTCTGCAAAAGCATTCTGTTAAACCAAGCCAAGCAGAATAAATAGCTGGAGCTTTTTAAACAAGAACTGAAACCTGGAAAAAAGAATTGATATACATCAAGCTTCCGCCCTGACAAGTAAGAGTTGAAGAACACAAAGCTCCCTATTCTATCGCGAGTCCCATACAATTTGGTTTTCTAGGTTTCTGTCTTATTTCTTCATTTTAATAGTATCACATCTCTTTTCCAAGAACATGATAATATGCAGCTGCAGCCTATACTGAGACAAACATAATACCTTTCTACCTCAAAAAAATCAATTCTGTGCACACACACGTACATACCACAAGCACAGACATCTTTCCATGGCTGGATAAACCCATGGCCACATCTCTGAAAAGCAGTGTCCTGTTCCAACCAGAGCAGGAAAAATAGGCTCAAGCTGTTCTCAAAGTCACAAAATACTGCTTTGTTTGCCACAATGAAATTAAAATATGGATTTATGTACTTTGTTGTTAACAATGGGGGCAAGGCTAATTCTCTCACCATGTAGGCCATTGACAGTTTTCTAAACATTAGAAAAATCTTCACAGAAACTTTCTGAACTGATGTTATTAATACTTTAACCACATCTCATATTGTGTTTCCCTGAACTGGAACATGTTTTTATTTAATCAACCTCTACATTCCTACTCACAATTTGCCATCCTTGAACGAGCGAACGAGAATATTGTCTTTTTTCACTGCAATATCATCACTACAATCTGGACAAACCACCTGCAAAGATATTAAAAACACAAAGTTTAGAGAGAAAAAAAGAATAACAGGAGAGCAACAGTATTTACCAATGCTTCTCAAAAGTATGTTGGGCTCATTTCTCTTCAGCAACACTGAAATGAGAGCAATTGCGATCCCTTATAACACAGGAGTGATGGCCTCCTGAAATTACTGAATGCAGAAGTCCATGCTTGCTTCCTGAAGGGAATTGGCTGCTGCTGCCACAGACATGAAAAAAACAACCTCCTAACAAACACTAAGTACCTGCCATGTCACCAAGGCTGATTCTACTCCTCATCCTAGGAGGACTGCATTTTCACCAAATGCTGCCACCTGAGTCAGAGACCTCTCCTGAAAACCTTCCAAAATTGCAAGGATGTCACAACCCACAGTTTGGGGGAGGGGGGCAAGACACCACAGACCTTGCAGGATATACAAAACGCAACTTTATAAAAGGATGATTCATAAGTTACCTACCTAGAAAAGTGTTTCAAGTACATGCATTATGATAGGCTCTTTAAATCAAAGAGTAGATTAATCAAGCCTAGCACTGAGACAACGTATTAATTACTTTTTGCGGTTTTATAAGCTATTTGAAAGTAACTAGTATGCAAGTCACTAATTTAAAAACTTCAGGAATTTAATATCATGTACATTATTTATTGAAACTTCAAACTTTGGGAACAGAAAAGCAGCCCTTTCCAGCACTCTTCTCTTAAAACTTTTATAAGTTCCCTAAAAGTTAAGAAAATTCTGGCTGCTATGAAACCCCAAGGAGCACAAAATGACTGTGGACCTAATTTAGTCCTGGTAAACACCACCTCTCTTGTACCAACCACTTCCAGTCTTATTTTTTTTTCCATCAAACACATGAAAGATGCTACCATGACAGTCTGGTCTTCCTTCTTACATAGGTCACCAGCCACAATGTTTTACAAGTTAGAGTCAAAAGCTCCAATTGATTTGGAAACAGTTGTTAATCATACAGCACAGGCTACACAGCATCAAAGTTTTAGCAGTCAGAAGTTCACTTACAAGTTGAAAAGCCACTTAACGCTATCTCACCTAGTACCATACATCAAGCATCATCTCAATTTTGCCTGAATCAAGTTTTCCCGACTTCCTTGCAAAACAAAATCCACTGCATTTACAGGAGGATGACAGAGATGATCCTATGTAAGCTCAATTTTCTGAAAATGCTGCAAAGAAGATTTCTTCACTGCACCTTCCAAAAGCCTTTAGGTACATACTAAAGCCCAACAATACTATAAAGCTTACCAAATCACACTCTCTCACATGAGGAGCAAATGTCAACCCTTTTTAAGATTATAATTAGCTATTGCTGTTTAAGACACCACACACAAAAAATAAAACACCCACACAACCAAAAAATACATGCTGGATTAAACCAATGCAGCCACCAAAGACTTAGAAAATATATAAACCAAATTTAAACCTCTGTGGTTTTAGATTGTAATTTACAAATGTATCTGGATATAGGACTGATATCCAAAGCAATTAGTTTCTATTACTAATCTTGACTGTTCTTCACTGTGAAGGTCTAGACTAATTCCTGAACTTTCCACATTTGTGCAGCTTGTACAACATCCATGTGTTTTAACACAAACCGTACCTGTCCACAGTATAAATAACAAAGTGAAATATGTTGTGGATACATATTCAGAATATTAAGCCTGAATTTTCATTTTTCGCATAGCTATAGTTAGCTACACCACAACATTTAAGCAAAAACGGTCAATAACAAAATAAAATTACTTTGTTGATGAAGTACAGGTAACCACTTATCAAGTAAAAGAATGGAGAGGTACGGCCAGAATGGGCAGGGGGAAGAAGCTGTTTGGGGCACAGATCTATTCCCTGGCATAACCTTTCCAGTTAAATACAGTACAATGTTTATTTGCAGTGCTATAAACCTGATTACTAAAGTAACAGTTAATCTAGGATAAGCTATTTCAGAGCTAACAAGCTCCATCCTCAAACTTTATCCTCCTACTACTCATTCATTTCAGGAAACTCCACGGAGAACAAGCTATTCCATTCTCCAAATGACAGCTAAAGAAAGAACAGGGTGTATCTTTAGTACTCCTTGGGAAAATAAGCAACAGTGCAGTTACCTCTAAGCTCTGACCCACAGCTATCCTGATTAGTAGCTCTACTCCATGCACATAGAGTGGCTAACAGGGCCTGCCATGGAAACTGCTCCCAGTTACATGCATGAGCAGAAGGGCCAACCCAACAGCGTGACATAAAACACGTCAGTGTAACTGCCCGCTGTTCAGAGTACAGCTGCGTTAGGTACCAACCAGGAGGGAGGGGATAGCGCACCAATTTGGACGACAGCCTTCAGGAAAGAAACAGCTCGATTTTCTTCCCTATTACTGCAAATTTCTGTTAAAGCTCCCTTTCATTAAGGTGGCACCTCCTTGCCACATACACTGCCCTCTCCCTTGCTGCAAGAGAAGCTTTAATGACTCATTCTCTCCCACCAATTCTCCAAAGGGAATCCTGCTGGAAAGCTTCTGGACTGCGTTGCAAGACACAGGAGGTGATGAGTAGAAAGTTACAACTGAGAAATACCGCACACACTACAAAGAGTTAAATGCTACAACGGCAGCATTTCAAAGTCTGAGCACAAGTCTTCCCAAAATTAGATAAAACATTTTCAGCAGTGAAGTTCTAATTGCCAGGGAGAAGTTAGTCAAGTATTTGAAAGCAATAAAATATAAATGAAAAAGCATAATACTGGAGGTACCACATACAGAAATACATTAATTTCTAGATGTGTAAGTCAGCCTACATATAAACCTTAGACTAATAGTGATGTTTTATTACAGGTTTATTTGTAAAAAAAAAAAAGAAGTCTTTAAACCAAAATAAAGATAATTAAGATTTGTACTAAGAGACTGGCATTATTTTAAAGGAAATTCACTAGCAATTCTCTACTACCTACCTACAGCAAAAAAGAATAAAATCAAATAGGTTTACACTGGAACTAGAAAGATAATATCTACTTAGTTACTAAACTTTCCATCTTTGTTCTTCTCATATCTTCTCACTTAATAAAACCTGGTAATTCAGAAAAACTACATACAACAGCATAGGTAAAAAACCCTCAAATATTACTTCAGTGGTACTACTCAACACACTATCAAGCTGGAAGTAGGCCAGCTAGTTCTGGCTGTTTGGAAGAACTAAAGCCATTCATCAGTGACTGTGTAAATAAATGCATTTACATACATAGCATTTCCTTTGACTACTATGACATTCAAATTTTAAGAAAAATACTAACAGTATAGATGAATCCTCTGAAAAGGAAAAATAACACTTTTCTTTAACACTAGCAAATGCATTAACTATTTTGCAAAATTAAAAATAAAGATGAAGTCTTACCAAGGCTGGAAACCACAGAGCTTTCTTTTTATCCACACTGAAGCAGTCCACACACACAACTTTTCCTAGTAACTCGTCACTTTGCTTCCTATCATCTTCATCTTCATCGCTGGAAGAGGATGAAGATTCTTCTTCAGGACTAAATGACAGAAAAAAACTTAAAACTCAACTGCTCAAACCTCATCTACTATAGTTAGAGGTGAACCGGAGCTAACTAACTGTCTAAAAAGTATAAATGATAGTAACTTGAATTGAATGGTACCTTAAGATAGAAGTGAATAAAAATATTTATAAGGACATAAAATAATTTTATAAGTAACTATAAAAGTATTCATAGCAAAAACCAAAAATATTACAAGCTCAGAAACACTGTCTCGACATTCAAAACTAATTCTGAACAGTGTTTCACTAGGGCGAAACTACTGTGGTAAGCGTAGCTTTGGACCATTATTAAGTGAAACTGATTTTCCCCCCTTTTAATGTCCCTATGCTTTTACTTTAACAGCCACAGGCTATAAGCCTGCTGTCATCTGTCAAACAGAAGACAAAGTTATTCTGAGAGAGGACAAATCTCTGAAGAAGAAACATCAGCTACAAAGATAAATAGCAAGAAGAAAAAAAAGTTGTTTATTTATCCTGAAATAGGTGGGTTTTTTTGCTTGTTTGTATTTAAAGAGAGCTGCAGTTTCAAAGTTTCAATGACTGCTTCAATTTCACATTGAACAAAGTAGATGGGCAAAGGTGCAAACATATTTTGATTACAAAAATGTTTCCACTCATTTTTTGGTTGTTCCAATAAAAAGTTACACCTGATTTTAACCATATAGGGACCCACACGTAGAAAAATATTCCAACTAAAATTGCATGCTATCAATTAAAAATACTCAGCACTATATATACACATTATGTGTATTACCTTCTATTATTATTATTTGACTATTTCTTTAGACTACTCACTTTTAAAGTTAATTCTCAGAAAATATACAGCACGTTCAGTAAGCATATAATGCAGAATTTTAAAAGCTACCTTCCATTTTTCATATAGCTACTTTTGTGCAATAAGCTCAGTATTAACAGAAGACTCACAGTTAGCATTTGCATAATGGATGACAGCTGTTTTATAGCCTAAACTGAATTACTATTTTATGTTACCCACCCCAATTTTACATCACTTGCAGTGCTCATAGATGAAAGGATTTTTCCCAACATCCTTT
The DNA here is from genome assembly GCF_964035555.1 of Netta rufina. Classification (NCBI taxonomy): domain Eukaryota; kingdom Metazoa; phylum Chordata; class Aves; order Anseriformes; family Anatidae; genus Netta; species Netta rufina. The sequence continues at coordinate 26,745,202 of NC_140125.1, forward strand.
TTTAAAAGTATTGATTTCTTTTAAAATACAGTATAAAAGCCTTTTAGGCTGCTTCTTGGGGTTGGAGAATCTCTTGTGGGAAGAGAACAAAGCTAAGGACAAGAAAAAGCCAGGACTATCTTAGAGAGACTAAAACCTAGCTCAGTTCACCAGCATGTTGTACAATCTTTTTACCCAGTTTGGTCAGTATGAACCGTAAGATAAAAATAAGCATCCTGTTTCTGCCATAACAACATCCTGTGTAGTTAGGTAAACAGAGACGACAACAACTCAGAGACACCAAGGAAGCTGCAATCATGTCTGCTGTGATACGTGCCAGCTTATTCAATCTTTCTCCTTCAGTACAGCATAATAGTAAATCAATATTCAAGTAAGTTTGTATCACCTGTACAAATACAGAGCAATATTTATGATCAAAAAGACAAAACAATGAAGGATAATCCAAGCATGACAACTCCCTTCCTACCCTTGCCACTAGTACCTCAAAACTTTAAAAAGAAAAGCAAGAGCAGAGTCAATTGAGTATTTCATAATGATTCTTCAAGATCACATCTACCAAGGACTCTGGAACCCAGGAAATCAAATCATTATTCTTGATCTTGTGCTGTTGTTTTTGTTTTTTAATCTGTAAGATTTGCTGCAAACCATACCATTGTTCACCTATTTCTAAAAGCCCTTCAAAGACCTTGTAATGAGAAACCAGAAGATACGAGGAAGATTTCAGTGCCTTCTACAAAGACCTCACATCAGCTAGAAAAAAATATGTTGCAATGGCTTTAGTCTAAGTCCAACAGATTGTCTCCACTTACTTGTCAGTATCTGCCCCTATTTCAAATACTGGTCACATGAAGACTTGCAATTCTTGCATGCACTAATACAGGGAAAACTGACTTTCAGTCTGAGTGCTGAACAAAACTTTTCATATAGCTTGCTCTTTTTTGAATATAGAACTAATAATAAAAATAATAAATACTGGGAGCTTCAGAACTGAGTCAGAGCACAGACAAAGACATTAGACTTACATGTGATTGGATCTCCTTCCCCTGTTTGTTTTCTTTCCTATAACAGGAGTCCCAAAGTGTTCAGGATTTGTCAGTGGAAGCTGATCTAATGTCTGTTGAAATGGAAAAAAACACGTTTATACACACTAAAAAGAAATGGCATAACTTATTGTGCAAAACCTAAGTTTAGACAACCCTTTTAAAGTAATTTTTGTCAATACAGAAACTGCTTCATTACTAAAGTACTTCTAAAAGCAGTGATAAACTTTTTCTTCAAACTTTCATCCTACACACACACACAATGAAAGTCGTGCCTTTGGACCATTCAAAGACACAATGAATTATCACGTATTCCTCTGAGCTGGGATACTCCATCTCTACAGGATGAACTTTCTGAACTATCATCAGACTTAACACCTAATCAACCTAATCATCTAGTTAGAAATGATCCTCTGTAAAATGAAACAGCAAGATAACCCAGTAGCAGTAAACATGACTAATAATGTTTTACTAGTAAATCATAGTTTTATATGAGAAGAAAAACTCTAAAACAATTTTGAAGCAAGTGCAATATTGGATATTAGAAACAAAACAACATATATAGAGAGAAATAGCATTCTCCAATCAGCAAGACTACAAGAACATCAACAGAAGGACCTTACAGACCTCCAGTATCTTCTTCAAGACTGCTGTTACCTGTTTAGAAGAATCATTCCAAATTTGAAGGCTGCTGGTACAGACTTTTTTCAGTACAATAAGCACCTCTTTTAATTCTTTGAAAGGTGGCATAAAGTCCTCCAAAATAAACACGTTCCTCTCAGTTACGCTTCTGAGTTTTATGTGAACTTTTAAATGTGAAACATCAACTAGAATCTCAAACCTCTTCTGCACCAGACAGAACTGAACTCAATAGATATAATAAAATTGGCTTTTTAAATCTTGAAGTGAATTACTTGTGAGCACGGTAGACACCCTAACAGATCCCATAAACAACGTGAAATCAGAGATGAAGTTAAAGCAGTATCACAACAAGATAATTGCAGGACATTGGTCTAATTGCACAAGAAGCTGGAGCTGCAATTTTCCCTGCTAAGTAGCTTTACAATCATGAGGTAATTATTAGAAACACACAACATGCCCTTCATTGAGAGTTGGTGACAATGAATTGCTTATCAGCAACTTTTATCAAGACATCAAAAACCATGGTAAGAATGATCATAAAATTAAAGTAACAGGAGTCACCTGAATGTAAGGTTTCTTCCAAACTGACAAAATCTGAACTGGCTCTTGTTCTGCCAGCTGGGTTGCAGAGCTATTTATCTATATACACGCACTAAAGTTTTCAACCCACTTACTATAAAGTAAAACTCCTGAATCCACATTAGTGTTTTTGGAACTGAAGCAGCCTGATTTTCAGACATGCTGATCATTAATAACAAGTAATTAATTGGAGAGACAACACAATCTCTAAAATTCTGGCATTTATATCTGAATCCAGATTCAGGCTTCCACTCAGGCCCTCTTCAGATTTGCCTAATCTTGATTCACTATTCTAGAAGTTATCTGAACCTTTACGAGAAGGTTCCAAAATCTGTAAGATCCGTAAGAACTTAAATATACCTAAACATCTGCATTTATTATGTACCATTTGTGATTTTTTGCACTGAATACCTACAGATTTTTATATTTGTAAAGCAAAGTAGTTATGTGATTGCTGCCTTCTATGTGATCCCCAATCCATGGACCATTAATAATATAAAAGTGATAGCTGTGAAACATTGATTTTCTTTGATAACTTACAGAGTTTGGTGAAATTCAACCATATTACTTGGTTTAAAAAAAAAAAAAGCCATACCCTGTGGGCTATATTTTACATAATCACCGTTTTTAGTAGCATGGATATACACAACATATTGAAAACTGATTTACTAAAAATGTATCACTTTAATTTCTTCCAAATTAAAAGTTGTATTAAAATTCTTTAATTACCTCACTTTCAGCAAAATGTCGCTCTCCTTTTAAGCACAGCGAAGAACGCCTAAGAGTCTTCTCGTCACCATCATCAAATACTGTCACCAGGTAAGAAGCGAGGCAGGGGGAAAGAAAAGATTTTAACTTTTATTTATTTATTTATTTTTAAATCAGGAAGTAATTGATTACTTCAAGTGTCAGAAAGAATGAGATAAGATCTTCCTGTAGCCAGGTCTTACAAAGCTGTACCTGGATACTACTGCATATCCCGTAAAGCATTTGCAGACTGGCCAAATATTTAAGCTGCTGGCTCACTGTAGTTACTCCACACTTCAAATGGAATCTTAACTAATCAGTAGTCAAGCACATACAATTTACAGACCAGCACACAAAAATAAAAATCAATACGAGCTAGAAATGAAAAAAAAAATTCTTAGCATTTTCATTTTTACAGAACGCTATTTCAAAACCAGAATTCCTACAATCCACTACTGGAAGCAACACTTACTGCTGAGAAACACAGATTGACATCTAGAGAAAAAAATTACAGTTCAATGTTATTTGAAAGTTCAGCATTTCTCCCTGCTGACCTCATTCAGCTAACCTGTAAAACAGCAGCAATAACAGCCTAAGGAGAATGACAACAAACTGTGGTCAAAGAACAATCATCAAAATCAGGTGTTGTAAGAAAACTGTGGAGCTCATGGCTTCTTGGCTCCATGCTACTTCTGCTGTCACCAGGCTTTATTATCTCTAGCAATTGAGCAAGGTCAACTGGAAACAAGTTTGTAAAACAGTTGGCTTCAGCTACATACTTCATCCATTTAAATCCAGAAACACATCGCACACATTCAAGGTGGTATCTTTAGAAGTTGATAAACTGGTCATATAAAAAGTAAACTTTGATCAAGTTTACTACAGGTACTTATTGGATGAAAACTTGGTGACAAGTTTTAACTCAGGTAATGCTTGCACTGTTCTGCAAGACAAGAACTGACCTCCTCTCCAGACCCCAACAGTGATGACAATTATATTCTTGTCCCCACGCTGCAGTGACCTTGAAGACTTTTGGGGGCAGGGAAACAACCCCAAGATTAGATTAAAAGATTAAATTAAATGTTAAAGTTTCAGCAAGTTCTTAACATGTCTCCTTCACCTTCATTCAAACTTTCTCTTCTGTCAACAGTGTCTGAATCAGGCTCAGCAGTAATCTCATTAAAATTCAATCATGTGGTAGAAAACTAAAAATACATAAACACTTTGACAAACAAGAGCCAAAATAACAGCGTGCAGAGAATGGCTGTCAACCAGCAAACGACGCCTGGCAAGATCTGAACTTAGTTTTCAGCCACATCTGACTATCAAATAGTGGGTGCCATACTCTAGCTTTAACATCTATTAAATACATATATATATATATAAATAATATACACACATGCAAACTCCCAACTTTTATTTATTTGGTATAAAAGAAACTCTTACCTAGTTCTGAGATTTTTTTCATCCTTATATAATGCAGTACTATTGATGAACAAAGAAAAACTACCCCTTGTGACTACCATTCTTTGTTTTATACTACTGTAATTGTTGAGTAGAGTCTAGTGTTAAAATCACAATTATAGATGCACATCTGACACTTCAATGTTTGTTGAAAAAGTATTAAAGGGCAAGAACTGCACAACAGAATACACAGATTTTTGAGCTGCATCTCAAATGGTCAACATATAATTGAGTCCTCCCTTCATTAAGTGAAGCAGAAGGCAACAGGTTCCTAATTCAGTTTGTGTTAATTAATGTAACTGAGTCTCCTTACATAATGAGAGCTTTAAAAAGTCTATCCTCTTCAAGGGATAAGCTGACTACAACGAGGGTAAACCTATTCAGAACTAGGTAGGTAGCCAGGTTATGTATCCTGTGTGGTAATCTGCTTGCGGCCTCTTCCCTGCCAGAGGGATCCTTAATCTTTTTCCATAACACAAATACATTCAACCAAAAAGCTTCGTGTGCCTGAAAGACTTGTGCAGCCAGTACAGCACCTATGGCTTTAATGCATGTGATGTTCAAATCTAATGGGGGGCATTCTGAAAGCAGTCTACTGAGCAGACATACAAATGAGTACTGCGTTGTAAAACACCAAACCCAAAACTGCATTGCTGCTTTTTTTTTTCTTTGATGAAAAAAGTGCAAAAGGAGGCGAGACTACTTCACTTCTGCACATGTACAGTTCCACGTTTTTAGTAAAGCAATCATACTACTTTTTCCCTCACAGTAAACAACGAATTTAAGTATTAAGAGTATCACAAACTTTCTAAAGACACGTTTGAATACTGGAATAGTATCCAGATTACCATACCTTTTGCTTCTTGACAAATTTTTACAGGACAGGCAAATAAACCATGCACACTGTGTACACAGATAACTTTGCCTATGCTAAAGGCTATACTGATTGCTTGTTGTTTTTCTGTTTGTTTTAAATTAATTCCCATCTTCCTTTTGTAAGAAAGAAGTAGCATGAAAAAAATTAAAACTGAACTCATATACAATTTCTATTTAGACAACCTAAATAATTTAGTGTTAAGAGAATCTTGAAGCAGACACAAAATGGTTATCCTAAATTTCACACACACTGCTGCAGTGACAAATGGTAATATATTAACAACTTCAGGAACGCTCCTACTTCAGATCTATCTGTCCTTCCACAAAGTTTTGTGTAGTTTGTTTTGTTTTACTCAGAACAAAGTAACTTTATTCATAAAATCATTAATGACACATAATTTGATACTTCTCAACAAGTGCTGCAACTACATTAGGTAAATCTGCTGGCTAGGAAGTGTGCTAATCCTGAAATTTGGTAAATACCAACTAGCCCTTGAAGCAGGACTTTCACTCAGATCTGCAAAGTCATCATGGTCTGCAAGATAATTTCAAACCCATTTCAGTCACCCTCCTGACAAAGATTATTCTAATCATCCACTGCTAGAGTCAATTCCCGCTTAAAGTGCATTACACAGTCAGCAGCTGTGATGCTTTTACTGATTCTGCAAGGTCAACATGCTTTTGTCTACTTTTATCTATAAAATAAGGTTTTTAGCCTCAATTCTTACATCTCTCCTTCCTCTTTCTCAAGCGCAGGATTATTGACAATCATCTACTTTGATTTACAAAAAAAAAAAAAAAAAAACCATGACACCAACTTTCAGAATTTAATCTGCACTGGCTCCTATCTTTTTCTTCTTGCTGAGCCATTAACCTCATGCTTTCTCAGAAGTGTGAGCATGGACATACAACAGAGATCTAATACCAGCTATACCATTTTGTTCTTTACAGGTAGATCATATGTGAGAGTTTTATACTAATTACCAGAACTATCTGTGATGTCAGTTTGTGTCTTCATACCCCATGTTTCAATCCACCCTAGCCTGGTCTCTCCTTTACTTACATAGTCTACTTCTCCAACAGGAAAACAAATATTTTCTGCAGCATTTACCTGGAAGATTATAACTAAACTCACAGCTCTATTCCTTTCTAAAAGGACTAAGGCTAGGGAAAGTTAGTCTTTCCCTAGCTGTTCAACAGCACTTTAGCAGTAACAACCCTTAGTATCTTGGTGCAAGAAAATCTTGTTAAGGTTTCAAAACCTGGTCCTCATCTTCCCAAGCTCTGGACATCTATCAAGGAGACAAACACACAACTTCAAGAAACAAGACATTTCCTACAATAGCTTTAAAATTACCAGTGCACAGATGGAATATATGTTATCATTCCTCCACTGACCAGTTCTCCCTAACATTTATCTACTTGTACATATCATCAAAGGGTAAACCCATTTTTCTACATTCTAATAGATCCCAGGTTTGCTTGTGGGCATGTGGATACATCATCCAAAGCCTGAAATATCATATTCTAGAATAGGCAAAATGAATAGGAAGACTTATAGAAGAAAAAAAAAAAAAAAAAAACAACAAGCTGTATCTCTGGTTTCACAGGAGCAGTTGTCAGGGCAAAGCCTAGAAGTAGGGAAAAGTATGTATTGCAATGTGAATTGTGCAGATGTGTATGACAACATACTTTGCTTCAGAATATTTAATAAGAGCATATTAAATACCCAAGCAGTACCCAATTATACAGCAGCTCACTAAGCCTACGTTTTACATCCTAATTTCACCTTGTGGTGAAGTTTCTTACAAAAACCCAAAGTAAGAATTTATTTTTTTAATGCAGACTTTGAATGTTTACATAAGGATCTCCAAAAACATCTCTCACCTTGTTTAAGACATGTCCAAGAAAAATACAGGTTACTGGCTTAATTTAAGTCACGAGTTTCATTCGAATACACAACTATTTCTCTTACCTACAGTGTACCAACTTGCATCTGTTAATTTGTTGATCACTGCTTCCTGGTAAGTTCCATCTGGATTTTTCACTTCCACAACAGTTCCCACCTAAAATGCAAAAGCCACTTAGCACCAGACAGATTCTAAAACAGTCAATGAAATTTACACTTCGGTATTCAGCAGAGTTAATTTCTACAGACTTTGTTACATATACCACACCTTTTCAGTTTAATTTGAATCTGTTTGTACTCCTTATAACTTCTTTCTTCCATTCCACTAAAATAAGCCAACTAACTGAGCTGATTATTTCCTGCCAGCAGGTGGGGAACAAGAACCAATCTGAGTGATGTCATTCTCTTGTATAAGAGCTTGCCCATCAAATCCTCCAGCTGAGCTTTCCAAAGCAACAGTAACTAAAAATCAGAGCCAGCCAAACTTCTTAGCTTTAAGGCCAAAAAGAACAAAGAGGCTTGCATCAGCCAGTATGCTGTATTCCCTTTAACTACAGGGGAAAAAGTTAACATGAAAAAGAAGCGTATACCAACTTTAGCTTTGCAGCATTACCTTTTAAGCTTCACAAAGGTATCTGGCCTAGGTAATAAAATGAACTTTCCTCTTTCACCTTATACTACACATACACGTTTATTTCAAATGCTGAAGAATGCTTTTCAAAGCATTCACAAAATGTGGAACAAATTTATTACCTTTAAGGGACCCTTTATGTGGTCATCCTGCACTTCCACTGTTGAAGAATCATGTCGAAAAGTTACCTAAAAAAAATATAAATCAACTGACAATCACTTGATACAATTGAGCAGCATAAGCACATGCAATGTCAATAGTCCTTCTCTTACTCTCATCATGCAATTAGTCACCACAATCATTCCAGTTGCTGAAACTTTCATTCATACATTTTAGAAATAATGGGAAACAACTTCTTAGTTACTGAAGTTGTTTTTACCTTTTACAACAGACCTATTACCACTAAAGGAACTGACAGACAATACTAACAATGTTTAACAGCTCAAAACAGTATTTGCACATCTGTTAATGATTTGAATTGTACTGTTCTAGTACCACAGCAAAAAAAGGATGAAGTTTCAGAAGTTATGAGCACGAATAACTGCACAGAAATATTTACATTTCAATGCTCTGAAATCAAACAGTTTTAGCACCTGTATCTAAATCCATATCGTGGTTCATTTCTTTGCTACTGCTGCTGGTTGAAGTGCATTTTTTTCACTTACTGCTGGAAGACCGGTATGAAAACATACAGGGCACTGCTGTCAACTGAACAAAATGAACAACCCAAAGAGAATGTTCCAGTTTTTCAGTTAACATCAGCCTAGCCAAGAAGATGCTAGTAACTGGAGGTAAATGTCCAGAGTGCTAAATTTTCAGTCTTCCAAAACTTCAGTAAAGTCTGTAAGCATTTGAGGCATTTTCGCATGTCATTGGCTGTGTCTTTAACACAGCACACACACCATCCTCAGGAAAATATGGGTTGGAAATTTAAATTTATGATTAAGTTACCTGTAGCATCCGATACGGATACTGATCATTCATTTCACTCTGAACTAACTTGAACACACACTAAGTCACAGGATCAATTGCACCTGACGTTTGTTTGTTTGTTTTTTCCCCTCCACTCTGGTTTTAAAATTCAGAGAAACCCTGAGAAAACTCTGGCATTACATATATATGCACCTTTTATTAACACTCACAAGTGATGTTCTAAAGCTAACCAGAGTACACTCGTTTGTTTTAAGTGTATGATGCTTTATTTAGTACTTACAATAGCTAACAGTAATACTATATTAAGTTGAAGAACTTGGTTCACAAGGGTGCCCAAAGTTATGTTCTCGCTAAAGTTGAGGTTTCCTGTGCAGAACACAGTGATGGTGAGATCTACTTCAGAACAGATACTGTTTTCCAACACCATTTCTCTTACTTTGACTCCTCAAGAGTTAAGTTTAGGAGTTTTGTAAGCCTTGACAGTAACAAACGGTTGAAAATAACACCTAAAGCCAGGACTGAGGAAATCCTACCTTGGCTGGCTGATTAGAAAATAAACACACTGGAATGCTTTCTACCCTCAAGGTGTTACTTTGCAAATTAGTTATCTTGTCCATCTCCTGCTAAAACCACAGCAATACCTACTGAACGTATGTTCTTTTTAGAGCTGCATCATCCCACCTACGGACGGTAAATACTTCCTGTCTGACAGACAGACACAAGTCATACTTCGTAAACTGAAAGCCACACAGAAGATTCTGGACAAGGATTAATAGAGCAAGGGCCAACCTTCTGAACTTCAGCCTGATGGGGATTTATTTAGAAATCAAAAGTTCAAAGTTTACATCTAAAATAATCTGACACCTGTGATCACTCAGACGAAACAAACAGTGTATCAATTCTGATTTAGAGGTAACTGATTTAATTAACTTTCTGTAATTAATGTATTTCACAGCATAAAGAAACTCTATCCAAAACCATGAGTCAGCCACAGTGTACTACAAAAGAAAGGAGAACACATGACTTTACTATTGTGTATTCCTGAACGTTTTCTCTTTTTAAAAGGTTCATTGGCAATCTGCCTCTTTTTCAGGAGATTTTGATACCAACAGTTTTCAGTTCCTGAGACCTCCAAACATATTTTTAAAAATTAAAAAAAAATTTACTGGGTATTAGCAGAAATCAGATCTGACCAGCAGATCATCAAGCTGTTTAGATTCAGTTGGAATTTCCTTTTTCTTCACCATCCTTAAATGGAGGTCCTGGTAAGGCTCTACAGAGCAGATGCTCTGCTACTTTCTATTTCATTAAGACAGACACTGAAAACAGTTTCTTCTGAAACTTCTGTGCAGGGTGCCCAAATACAACTGGTGGGTGTAGATGATGGTGCTAATTGTGTTTTAGAGTACACTGTCAAAATAAACTGGTTTAAATAACTAAGAGAAGCTATAACTGATCCTATGAAGAGGGAGTAGCCTACCAGTAACACCAAAAGTTGTGCTTTTTAGTCAAATTTGTAGCGTCCTCAAAGCTTTTCACGAGTCCAGGCAACTCTGTTTTACTCCTTTACATGGCAATGCATGTAATGAAGATACATTGTATAACATAAAATTCTTTACCAGGTAAGTGTGAAGTATGGCATTGAAGTGTTAAACACAGGGCACTTGAGTTGCATTGAATAAAGTTACTAAATTATGTCACTGATGGAAAAGTCATTGTGAGGGCATCCCTGAAAATACTGCAAGAAGCAGTACTTGACAGATGAAGAAAGCAGATAAAAGGTGAAGTAATTAAATGTATTTTACTTCCCTGAAGATGACAAAGCTTGATACTGAAAAAAAAAAAAAAAAAACAAACGTTGCCACCCTTCTTTCTCAGAGCAACTATTTTTGAAGCTTAAATGAAAGGGTCAAACTAAAATTTCTCTTATGAAGTAAGCTGAATTTTTGGCAACTAAGAGGAAGCTCCTAATATAAAGGAGACTAAGGCATATGATGTGTGGAAAATAAATGTAGCAGGTAAAGTATCAAAATTAAAATGTACAGTTGACAATAAGAATTCTGCTTAGACCTAATATCGGAGAAAGCTTGCACCCTCCAGAAAGACGAAAAATTAAGGGGTCACTGTTAAGTTTAGGGATGATGCACTAGTGGTGGAAGACAATCAGAATAAGAAGATATTGATACTGTACTCAGACAAAACAACAAAAAAACACACACCAAACCACAAACCATGACACCACAACACACATTACTCTACAAAGGAGTAACTGTATGGGTGCTTAATTGCCCTAAGTTATGCAGTAACAGATAGTGAAGACTCCCTCTCTCTCTCTCTTCCACCTCCTGCAAGACTTTAGACACAGTTTCCACAAGCAATTCGGACTGAAAATTCAGTTACTCTGCAAGATCTTGCTGCAAGACATTGCAGTCACCAAGCTGCAAGCAAATCCATACAAAAATATTTCTCAATGGACACCACTACAGTGCAAGTGACCATCTAAGGTGGGTTGAAAGTCCTCTTAAAGAGCTGGTAGTAGTTAGGACTTCACTGATCTGGTCACAACACTACTCCTGTACTTAAATACTGACACTTCACACCTGAATACCAGTACTTAATAGCTTAAATTCAATGGTGCTGTAAAACATAAACCAGCTCATGCTGGTAATAGCTATGACTAATGAAATGAGAAGACCACTCATTTGCTCTAAAGGCTTTTTAAAGACGTCAGATTTAAGACTAGCACCTTCCATTACAGTCAACATTAATCATCACATCAGTGACAATATCCTTCCCATCAGGGCTTTTGGAGATAGTGTGCCCTTATACATAGTATAGGCAAAGTTGGCCATAGCATGAGGGCAGGTTCAAGCCCTGCACGACAATTTATAATAGAGACTCTTCTATACCATGTTACCTCCACTCACAGGGCACACATTTTCACTTCTTTTTACAGAAGATAAGAAAAATACTCTGCCAGTATAAGTCTGTTCAGAGCAACAATATAATTTCTTTTTTATAAGTACTTTTGATCCTTGCCTTGATATATCTCTGTATAAGGTTAAAAGGTGGAACAGAAAAATAGTACCTGCTCCCAAATTAGAAGCTTTTAGGGCAACGCTATCCAAACTGAAATCTAGGGCCTCTTTACAGTGTGGACTTACTGCGAAATAAAAACAAGCTAAAACATTTTTAATATTCCTAAATAAACAAACTACAAACAATCAGACAAACAACTTTAAAGTCCCAATGGGTGTTAAAACATCTCTTACATTCCCTCCCCACAATTTTTATTCTACTGCATGTGGCTTATATTGATTCAGTCAGTCATTAACTAGAAACTGTAAAGATTCGGTAAGATTCCCTGCTTACTATTCCATAGGACTTATTATGCCAAGTCTTTGTTGAAAGACAGCAGGACTTCATCTTATTCCTGAAGCATTATCTAGTTGCCGCTGCAAAACTGCAGTGACCTGAGCTCCTGAAGTAAAAGAAACCATATTAAACGTACTTTTGAGAAGCTTTATCTATTTCCCAAAGACATTGTTCCATACATAAACCTACATTTGTCGTTTTACAGCAACTACTTTAAAGTCAGCGTATGGCACTGAAGGCCACAGATCCTGATGGCAAACAGATGACAGAGCAGTGAAGGAAACATAACGTATCTAATTGCATGGGGAAAGGTGCGGGGGAATCCCTCCCAACCCCACAAAAATACACTTATCGTTATTGTAGAGGCTGCGCTGACAGTCCAAGAAAAGGACTAGTTGGAAAATACATTACTTCTTTCCCCAAAATTATTTGCAGGAAAACCACATACCTTGACTTTGACAAGTCTTTTTGCTGTCTTGATCTTGGCTTCACAGAAGGCTCCTCGATACTTAGCACTCACATCAGTGCCCACTGTGAGATAGGGAGGCTCATCAATGGCCTGGAACAGAAAGGAAAACAACTGTTTTTTAATTGCTGGCCACTGGCAATACAGCTATCATCGTCACGCTAGCTTTTGTGGACAGTGTTACAAAACAGCTCCATAAAACTTCACCTGACAGCATATGTGTATCCCAGCAGTAGAAACACAGAGTGCAGCACTAAACTCATGCAACGGTTACCATAAATATCATAATCTGACACCACGGCTGTCTGCAACAAGTCACCGCATAAACCTCCAACCTCTGCAGCACCAGCAGTGCAGCAGCCAGCCAGCCCTGTTGGGCTGGTGAAGGCCAACCAAGCATTTCCACCTTCTCCTGCAATTGCCTCAAGATTCGAGGCATCTCTTGAAGACGGTGGCGCTTGTTTTATTTCTCTCATATGCTAATGAAAAATGAACCTAAGTAGAACATTTCTGGAGAGACTTTTTTTTTTTATTAAAACTCTTGCATAAAGCAAATTATATGGATGGATGCTTGCCAGGAGCATGTCCTGAGGGACAGAGTACAGCAGGAGAATGATGATAGAATAAATGCACAACAACAGTGAAGGGCCCAGACAAAGCAATAGGTTCTGCAACGAGCAACAGGAGGAACAGGTAACATCCAAATAGGGAAACAGGAGGAGGAAAATAAATGTTCCAGGGACAGGGGTAGAACAAGAGTCTGATTAGCATGAGTAGGCTCAGGAAGGCTCTGTTCCTTCAGAGGAGGTCCCTTTCCTCTCACCCAACCTCTCGTAGCATCATCTGGGGGAGGAGGTAGCAGAACCACCTCTCTGAATCACTTTGTAGAAGCTGGGCCAGAAGACAGGGTAGATGAGCAACAGCAATGGGGTAGATGAGCAATAGCAATGAGCTACATGTCCAAGAGCTGCAGGCCTCCATGCAGCCCCAAATGAGAACAGTGAAGAAAGATCTAGGCCCTTGCTTAAGCCCACAGGGTATCTCTGCACCCCTAAAGACTTGGGACAGCTTACAAGAGACAACTCTGGCACATCCAGGCTCTCCACAGGAAGAATATGGAGATACCACAGTCCTCTACAGCTCCCCGCACTGCTGTTGAGGCTGTGCATGTTCCTAGGTGTTTGCACCCAACAGCAGGTAGCTCCCCCTGGCTGTTTCCAGCTCTGATAGGACACAAGCACAGGCAGGCAAGTAGGCACCTGGATGCTTCAATGTAGGGCTCAAGATCTGTAACTTTTGCAAAACTTGAAATTGAGTGACATGAGCTGCTACAATGTTAACTCCACACTAATAACATTTTACCTTGGCTCTTCATTCAAGTCTAACACTCATTTTCAGGTAATAAAATATATTGCGGAATACTAGAAGATTGTCACCAATATACCCCGTCAAGATCAGAAACATGAATGCTCTAATGAATCCCAGCCCCCCTCCTCCCTCTCCGCATGCATGCTTGACTGCACTAGAGCAGTATATCCATGAACACATATCCATTTCTATTACAGATTTAGTAACAATAAAATTCAACTGAGATTAAGTAGGTAGCTGTTAACAATGCTGAGATTCAGAAATTCATTTCCTTCTTGCTTCTGTAACAGTGCAAATGTAGTACTTGCCTTCAAGGCAGGCTGAAATGCTTTACTTACTCCACTTGGAAGGATGCTGAGACAGGGACTCAGATGGTGATAAACTTGATTTTGCTTAGTGCTCTCAGTAGATCAATTGACTGTTTCACACAACATAAATCTGAACAGTGGCAAACAGTCAGATTCTCCTGCAAAGTTAGTAAAGCTGTAAGAGGGGAGCATCCTCCTGATCTCCCCATTCCTTAGTGAGGAAACTCTTCAACACTACGATGCCGATAATCTTTCATGTCAGTTATCTTCTAAACTTCATAGAAAGATTTTAAGACAGACAGCTCCAAGCACGCTTGTAGCTAGAAATCTCCTACAAACACAGACTGCAAGAGCTGCTTGTGTCAGTACCAGTCTATGCCCCCCAATACAGCCCAACAAATGATCTCAAGGATGATCTCAAGAACTGAATCATAATGTTAGGTTTAGCTTATGGAAAATAAAAAATGCCTTTTCTTCACTAACACTGAATCTTAATTAAAAAAACAAAAAGAGAAGTGAGACATTTTGAAGCTCCAGACCTTTGACTGTTTGTAAGTCTATGGATAAGAAACAGGCAACTCGCAATTATCAACAAACTTCAAAACAGGATTTCAATTTCTTTTTTATGAAGAGATTAATCAATACAACTAGCGATTAATTCATCATTATTCTGCCTTACTTTTAAAAGCTTCTTCCAAAAAGAACAGTCATGTGAAGAACAAACATCTGCAGGAATTGATCTCTGTTGCTCCCCCAGAAGTTAATTCTGATCCTTGGTTTAAGTCTCCCGAAGCTACTTTCACAATGGTTAACTCCTTTCACTGGCATTAGTTAATATTTAGCACTGTAAATAGAGTAATGGTGAGGAATGCCAAGCATATGGACCATTTGCTTAACCACTGTAGGTACGTTTACTAGAAATACAGTATCGGAGTGGCTTTGACATGAATATTTATACCAGTGAAATACACTTCTTTATTAACCACTATGAATCACTTAGACATTTTAAAGTATCCAATTGCCATCGGATATCTTTAATGGATGCTCCTAGGAACGTGTTCTGTGATTTTAGCATTCCACTGGAAGCTGTACTAAATGATTTTTCCCCTAAATCACCTAAGTGGGCTTTTCAGAAGATTTCCCTCATTCTGGTTGAGGGTACCAGCTGAAAATGGGAAACTGAAACAAGCGGCACGCTGTGATGCATGACAGGGAACGCCAACTCGACACGCAGCCAGCGACGGGCACAGCCTGGCAGCCGTTCCACCTCACCCGTGCTGCCACTTGGCCATCCTCGAGGCGAGCCACCTCTTCTCACGCCGGCAGCCTCCTACCAGGGGCACCCTGAGACCACCGCGGCCACCTCCATCAGGGGATGGCGCAGAGGCCGCCCCGAGAGGCGAGGCGAGGCCCCAGCAGCATCCCAGGCATCCCGGAGCCGCCGAGGGGCCGGCAGGAGGCGGCTTGCAGAGCGGCGCCGAGAGGAGGGGCCGGCGCCAAGAAGCTGCCAGAAGTTTCTGGCGGCCCGCGGCGGGTGGCCGGGGGCTCGCCGCCGCGCTCGGCCCGGCCCCGTGAGGCGGCCCCGGGGGTGAGCGGATACCCAGCCTCCCGCAGAGCAATTCCCGATACAATTCTGGCTGTCAGCCGTTCAAGTGCCGGCTCCGTGCTCTTACCTACCCCTCAAGGCTGTTCCAGGGCTGGGTTGGACGTTTCGGTGTTTTCCGTCTACGTGGGATGAAATCATCCCCACACCTCCTTCAGCCGTGCTGTGTGACTGCGCTGCAATTCCTCCGTGAGGTCTGGCAGGCCATGCAGCAGCCGATAAAGCTGCTTTACATTGTCCTCTAAGTGCTTCTAATACACCGTGTGCGAATGCATTATTTCTATCACCTAATCTGTATTCCTCTGCACTGCACACAGGATGTTCCAAGCAAACCACATGAAAACAAGATTAAGCATTCAATCTAGAAACACAGCCGACACGCTCGGGAGGAAAGCCTGCAGGACTGCTTGCAGATTAATATGCCAAGAGAAAGCTGGGCCTCTACCTTCCCCCTTTGTCTCTCTGACAGGGAAAGTTTGCAAAAAGCCAGGATTGCATCTTGGGTTAAACACTCAAAAGGCAGGGTCTAGCCACTTCACCGAGCTCCCACATCAGGAAACGAATGAAACATTTTCAAGGAAGTAAAAAACCACAAACTACTAAAAAGTAATGACTGGTTTTAGCTTTCAAATGGAAATCTAACATGTTTGTTTCTGATGACCAAGGTTTACAGAAAGCCTGTTGAAGATTCTAGGCCTTCTCCCCTGCCAGGAACCCAAATTGATTCTTTAGTTTAAAAAAACACTATTTTTTCCTCCTTGTTCATATTAAGCAAGAGAAACAGTGGAAATACTTTTTTCTACAGAGTTCCCTCTGATGGTGTACCTGCCCTAATTGCGGAGGGCAGCACCCTGTTAGCCAGCATCACACGCCACTGTTCCAATTCCCGTCAGCCACAGCCCCCCCAAGCAGCATTACCAACCAAGCAGTAATACCCCGCTACTTCAGAGCGAAATCCAGCCAGATCCCTAAAGCTTCTCCTGAATGGCCAGAGCTTCACGTGGCTGCTGACAAACCCCTGTTCCGTCCTGCAGAATTAGCAGCACCCTCGAGCCAGTCCAACAAGGGGTCAGAAAGTCTGGGGACAACAAAGGCTTGAAAAATCTCAGATTTCAGAAGAGCAGCATTTGGGGGGAAACAAGGGTAAATCCAGCATCACACAGACAATTTTTGAAGATACATTTTAATGGAAAAAGGGAAAAAAAAACACAAACCATTAAAACACTTTCTCCCCACTTACTAAGGTACTTCACTAAAGATTATTGCTATTATTTGCTTAAATATTTTCAAACTGCCTTAAGTTCCACCCCGTAGCAGAGACCTGCCCACACACTGCAGAATCAGGCTCTTAAATAACCAAAATCCTGGAGTGTGAGCAAAAAGTTGCATTCTTAATTACAAACTCAACCTGTTGTGGTTGGGAGGACAGTCAACTTCATCACAGCAGCCACTCAGGAAAAACCTATTACTGTGCCACATTTAACGTACTCAATTTGGCAGATAACCTAAGTTGATTTCAAATACATTCCTCCTCTCCTCAGAGCAACACATTTCTGAAAAATTCTAAAAAGCTTTCCATAAAAACCTGTTACTGAGGCACGTAACTGCTCAGCGAGGAATGCAACATCTTAAAAAAAAAAAAAAAAAAAAAAAGACTGAAGCCAAGGAGACTAAAAAAAAAAAAAAAAAGCACTGCAACAGGAAGCAGGATTAATTTTTCTGGAAACTTGCAAGCTACAGCACAGAATGAACGGCAGTGCTGTTCTTTTACATGGAAAGGCTATTACCTGAAAGCACAAGGGGAAGACAGGGTTTTAGGCAAATCTACTTCTGGCTGACGGATTTCAGCTTCATTTTTTTTGTTGTTTTGTTGTTGCTGTACAGCTCTAAGACCAAACTAGGAATTACGAGGTTTATGAAGAAAACTACTCAATGCTATCAATGTCGTGGTGGCAAATCAAAATTAGGATAGGAACATCAAGATCAATCTGAACACTTCTCAATTCAAAGGAGAGGAGCAGAGAGGCTTTTTGTAGCAAAACCTGTTTCAATTGAAAATCTACAGGAAGTTTCAAATAACACCTCACCAGTCTCATAAGCAGACATCACACAACTGTGGCAGACAGTTTTTTTCATATTTTTATTTACTAAGGTGGAAGTTAACGGAAGCTAGTGGCCAGATGTCTAGAAGTTATAAACCAACTTCTGATAGCTTTAGTTTTCTTTCCAAGTGCAAAGGGGAGATTTCCTTTATTTCTAAGTATCCAGTTACATTAGTTCCACACCTAACTTAGTCGCAGTTCTCAAAGACTTGAAAAGACACAAAAGCTGATTTTCTTCTCCAAATCAAAATGAGCTATGCAGAAAAGACTTACAAATACTAAGATCATGAAGGGCTGAGAGACCCAAACCAAGAGGTTCAATCCAGTAACAGGCAATATTCCCTTTTAATATATCTGTCTTAAATGCAAAATGAGTATTCTGTATTAATTTGTGTAAAGTTAGATTTCTATGGAACTAGTAACCCTATTACTTTTTTTAAACTCTGCTAAATTGGTATAGAATTGCACAAATAACTCAACACAGAAAATGAAAAATATTTCAAAGAAAAGGATTCAAAAATCATTCTATCCTAATTATACCCAAAGAGCAACTACATTCTCCATCCAGAAATTTAATGAGTAGTGTCATTTCCAAACACAAACTTTAAATTATCATTTTATTCTAAACATCAATTCCATAAAGATGACTATGCCTAAAAAAAAAAAAAAAAAGAAAAAAAAGAAAGAATTGAATTCTGATTCTGTTTCCAACTTGCCCACAGACTTCCTCCACATCCATGCAACCCAGCAGGTACATACCAGCTTTCCAGTCTGCAAAATGTGGCTCATGCATATCTTACCCAAAGGGGAGTAGGGATTTGATGTTTATACAGTACTTTGAGACATTAGAATGGAAATCTGTATTCATTTTTTCCCCATCAGTATAGCATATCACTCTATAAGAATGTTTTATTTAATCAAATACTCCAGATCCAATTGTACTCTCCAAAACTAATCCCACTTCTTTTAAATTCCTCATGTAGGTCTCTTCTCTTGCTCTGCATTGCCAAAAGACCACATGAAGGAAAGACATTTTGAGTGTGTGCTCCCACTGTTTATCCTGCTGAATCTAAAATCTTTTTTCAAGTCAATCATCGCCATAGCTACCAGATTGCAATTCTCTGTAAGGTTTAACTAAATATTCAAACTACTTAGCATTAGAGTGCAGTACTGCAAATGGTGCAACTTCACTAATTTTGGTCTGACATGCTTTTTTACAACTTCTGTATGTCCAAGTGAAGTCAGTGTTGTTTCCGCATATGTAAAGATGAAAAAAGTAATAACCAACTTCTAAAAGGAAGTTCTCAAAAGAAGACTTCTCTTTTAGTCACTGATACTTCAATGACTGTTCTGATTTCATGTGTTTTAGCACAAGAATCAAAAGGTATTAAATATGATGAATTTCAGGAAATATATATATATATTACATGTTTGTTATTAGATGGTAAAATAATTTAGTAATAACGTAGCCCTTGATGTATGTTTTACATTTGAATATAAGTAAGTCAATCGCTTTCTTGACATACACTTTTTTCCAACTAAGAGTTAAAAGCTTCAGATAATGCTTAGGAGAATTATTTACATTATTAGATCTGGGTAACTTGCCTCAGTTTTAAAAGCGTGCCACAAATCTGTCTAGAAATGCTACTTAAAGTGCGGAAAACTTGGGATGTTTCAAAGGACTGAAAAGAAGAGAAGCTAATGATATGCTTGTGTTCCAAATCGACTGGAACAAAGACTTGATAGTTTAATCAAACAAACTAGTCCAGGTTGTTCCCAAGCAACATAATGAAGCGACTAATATAGAACTACGTGGAGCCTGAAAAAATCAACAGTCAATAAAATCAATTAAAAACACACCATTTCTAAAACAATTTGATAATTCTTTGGCAATATTTCTAGTTCCAATCAAAGACAATTTAATTATTGTTTTCTTCTTAATAAGTTAGTTCTTAAAAATTCAGTGCAACAGTATACAAAACAGTGAAAACTGTAAGGGTGGAAGGAATAGTTTGTATTCTACAGCAAACCTATCTGAGATAACAAAAATGCTGTCATTTTGGTTGAGAGAAAAGATGGCAATGCTTTCCGATAAAATAATAATGAATCTGATGGCAGGAACAGGAATGGCAAACAGAAATTAAAATCAGATCCTTATCTAAGAATGTTGCTTCCTCCCCAATGCCCCACTGAAACTGTACTATATTAAGTGTCTGTTTATTATCATTTACTTCTGAAATATTTTGTTGCCCAAAACTTTGCACAAATGCATACCAAGTTGAAAAAGAGAGCCTTAAAAAAAAAAAAAAAAAAAAAAAAAGGCCATAAACCATGGCTGCCTTTTCTTCAAACACAAAAGAAAATGTCTTGCCTTGGTTTATTTCCATGCTTAGAACAATTCTTCCTCAACTAATCATTGGCAAGGAGGGGGGCTGGGGAGAGGATAAGGGGATTTATTTTTGTTCGTAGATTAGAACAGAAAGGCAAAGTTGAAGGAATGACATGTACTAATTCAAATTTCTAGAACATTGATCCAAGTCAAGGCACTAACTACAGCTGTGGTTTCCTTAGATTTGCAATGTTTAAAGATATTTTGATAAAATTATGTTCTGAAATCCTATGCATTTATTTTAAGATGCTATTCTATACTGACATGAAACGCAGCTTGTACAGATCATGACTGTAGCTGATCTGCAAAGCAGTATAAAGCATTTTTTCTTAATATCACACTAAAAAGTAAAACTGTCACAGAATTACACATTACTTAGGTGAAAATTCACATGTAGCATTTCAATTTTGGTGTTGCCATTCTTGCTAACTAGGAGGATGTCAAACAAGTATCAGAAGTAGTGTCAAAGCTACATGCAACTGTCAACCAACGCGAAACTAAAAATATAAATAGGAAACAAAGTGAAGATATGGCACATCTTTCCTACTGATTAATCAATCAGTCCTAAAGACTATCTGGTAAGTTACAGATCCACACATGGAAGCTATGCACAAATGCAAACCTGTGATCAACAGAAAACGTGTCTGTAGCAGATAGCCACTTTATACCACCATGCTTTCGGTAGGTTCTGGTGTGCAGTTGGCTAATACCATACAGCAACACAAGAAATTATAGGGGGGATGTTCATGTTCCCTCAACTGCCGCCTTGTCAGCTGATGTCAGACTGCCAGCCAGGGACAGGACATTCAGGAACAAAACGAGTTGAAAAAATACCTACAGTGAGACTACAATAACTTAATCTAACCAATTTATTGGAGACTGAATTCAGACAGATGAGATCCTTGGTAACAAGAAACAAACTTAATTACACATAAAAGGTTATCAAGGCCATTCCTCTTGGCAGGATAATTTTAACTGTATTATTCATAACAGATGTCTGTCAAATCTATTCTTAAACTCAGGAGTGAATATTCCATACTCTCTGTAGGCTGTATATTCCACTGCTTATTATTTCCGTAATATCAGCTACATTTTCTCTGCCACCCTTATTTTTTTTTTTCTTATCAATACTGCACATGGAGGCCAGCATGCTTCTGCTTTCTTTGCAGCTTTCATATTTAAAGATACACCTCCTTAGAGTAATCTGATCTCTAAAAGGAAAAAAGTTCTTGTGTACATTTTAATTAGGAGCTGCATTTTTTAGGCACCCAGTATTTCTGCTTTCCTCTGAAGCCTGTTTAAATTAGCTCCCATCTTACCTCAAGTCCTGTGCTCAAAACCAGATGCAGCGTTCCAGGTACGGCCTAACTGAAAGCAAGAGAAGCTAGCAGGCTATATTGCACAGTTTGCAAATGGTATTTTTACTTTCCAGCATGACATTTGCCTTTTTGGCAAGGCTGTGGTATTGCCTCACATTCCATTTATTTTTGGCTATTGTCTTCCCCAGAACTGCCCCCGAGGGGAGGAGGAAAGAGGATGCAGCACGTTCCATTTTCAATAGCAGCGAACTGTTAATGTGGCACATACAGTGCCATGCAACTCCAGCAACTGTGCTGACTTGATGGCTCCCCAGCCGAGCCTGTTGGCTGTCTTCAACCCCAGACACTAAGACCTTAGGCTAAAAGGTGACTAGTGCAAAGGTCTGGACTCTATACCCCCAGGACCTTGGCTTGCTCAATGCAGCACACAGTTTGTTCCTGCACTGGATTTGGAGTGCAGCAAACCCTGGGTGCAGCCACCTTGAAGGAAATGGGATGCCCAAAGGAGTCGTGAGTGCTTGCAGATGGGTCTTGTGCTAAGCACCTGAAAGGTGCTCGCCTGCTTCATGCAGTCCTGTACCTGACCAGTCGTCTTTCTGCCCACGTTCACTGTAACAGAGGAGGCTTCTGCAGAGCCCTGCCTCTTACTTTGAAGCATCAAACACCCACGTGTTATCCAGCTACAGTCCTTCGCCAAATTCAGCCTGTAGTGCCTGGCCACTCTTTCATGGCACAGGAGAGAAGTGACACTGGAAGGTTCTTTAATCTTGCAGTCTGGAGCATTATGAAATCCCATGGCTGCAGGATGAACAGGGCTTTTAGGTTTAAAAGAGCAAGTTAATAATTTGTGTAGCTAGGTACTTGAAGAGATCGTAAGGGATGAAATAAAGACTTAAAGCCTTGAAGACACAGAATAAAGTCTTACTAAATATATGCTGAAAGAATGCAAAAGTGAAGCTCAAATTAGTAGTTCAGACTAAACCTAATCTGGCTATAGTTATTGACAGTCAAATTCTGACTCATCAAAAAACTCCTGTAATTAAGACATTGTGATAAAGGCAGCTACAGAACAGGAAGGGCTTCTGAAGTGTTCTCTGTGCTTTTAAAGATTGTGTAATTTACACTACGTACGAAATAGCCAATCAAAGAGATCAGGAAAAACCATTCTATCCTTCTCTAGCAAAAGAAATACCAGCTTTACCACTTCTGATACGTGCTGATGTGTATCAAAACTCATCCTTCCTCCCCCGGGCACTTGTGTGATGTCTCAGACAGACAGGAAGCATGCACATGGTTTCATCTGTTTAGAGCTCAACTTACTTATCACAATACTAATTTTAAAAATACACTATACACAACTCTGCTGAGCAGCAATCTGTTCCCTTCTTCAGTTTTAAAAGCTGAGCTGTTGCAGTCAGTCCCCACTTCCTCTCAACAAATTAACTAGGCCAAAGCTGGCTGCCTTGTCCTCGCATTCATTGCTCTGAAATCCTGCAATCTTGTGGCTATTACAGCTGTGGTTTCTTAGCCTCGAAGGCATCCCATTATAATGGATTAGAATTTCATAATGCATTCTCCTTAATACTTACCCAAAAAAGTGGTAACATAGCTTGTACTTAATACAGTTACTTATTAGATTTCTGAAATGGCAATATTCATAATGCTTTATCTGTTAAAAGCACAGACTAGGCCCTTTAGTTAAACTCGGGAGAGAAGAGAAATGGGGGCTATTACAGAAAAAGGAATCTGATTTTAAGTGAGTAATGACTAACATACACAGTTGCTGCTGTATTTGCAACCCGAAGTACACAACTACCTGTATAAGAAGCGAAATATGATTTACTCTCCTGTAGAACTGTATGAGCAAAAGCAAGTAAAGCATCACAACAGTCCTGAATGTCACAGAACTGATAGGAATTTTCTAAAAACTTATAGGGTTTTGTGCCAGTTCTGTCCTTATAAAGGATGTGGCTTCTTCATGCTAGAAATCGAATGCAACAGAACTGTTCTGAAAGCAAGCTATGTTCATTCTCTTGCTTGTTCCTGCTAAATGGACCATCATCAGGATGCAGTTGTGGTCATTACACAAAGTCAGAAAACCAGCTTCATAAAACCAATTCAGTCCTTTATTCCTAAAGTCACAAAGGCAAGGATAAATTTTAAGATCGCCGTCTACCTGAGGAGGAATGGGGAAAAAAAAGTAACCACCAAAACCAAAATGTTTTTAAGCATTCAGAGTTGATGACAGGCATTACCTGCTGCCAAGAGTAGTTCTTGTAGTAGTTCATACAAAACTTGAGGAGTACAAAATGACCACCAACCCAAAAGATACGATAGTGACTTGTTGCCATTACTTTTGCTAAGCTACAGTTTTCTACCACTCTACTGAGTTGAATCATTGCACACCAGATTTATTTTTTTCCCCCTAGAAAAATTAAATGTCTTTTTCTTCATTCACCTAGTGGCTTCAGACATGTACAATGTGACTTGATTTTTTATTTTAAATAACTAGATAATCAAGCTACCAAACTCTTCCTCAGATAATTCCACTAAACTAGTTTTCATTCCTCTGTGCAAGTCAGAGACTTGGGCATCTACAAACAGCTTTCAGTCCAACATCTCCACTGAACTCCTGAAGTGGCTTTAAACTGTCTGAAAGCACTTCAGTACTGGAGTACATGCAAGGTCAAACGCAAGTTTGTATTCAAAGTCTAATCTACTTGGATGGCACTCAAAAAAACAGTTTATGTTAAGTTTTACATCCATTGCACACTATTTGCAAACAAAGCAGGTATTAGCTTTCCCAGTGAAACATTTTTTCAGATGAAAAATATCGATCCAACTGGACAGTCTGTGGGAACAGACTGAGTGCTGATTCTTTTATATGTATATATGCGTGTGTATATATATATAAAATATGGAACTAGCAAGTACCATTATCACCATATTATAAAACCAAACAAAATATTTTTTAATAATCTGTTTTTGTAAAATAAGAAGTCCAAAATAAACTGAGAACTGATTTCAAAATGATTTGTTTTTTAAATTAGAATTTCCCACAAAATAGGAACTTGACTAAATTCAGCTTACAGACAGGATGAGTCGTGTTAAAAATAACATCTGGGGGTATGAAATTTAATGATTGAACTACAGAGCACTACCAAGACGATGACCAGCGTTGAGACAATCTTTAAGACATTTAAGAAGCAGAGACTTACAAAAGACCAAGAAAACTCTCCAGAACCATACCACTGAACAAGCATCTAAACAAGTCACCACCTTGCACAGGGAAGAATAAAGCTTACTTGCACGGCAGCCACCAAAGCGTGCTGGATCCAGAAAGCCTCGGTTTCAGCTTACCTCCATAATGACAAAGAGATCAAAATTGGAGAAAATATATTCCTTTGGTTGTCTCCTGGGTTCTGCAGGGATCTACCCCAGGGAGCCCACGAGCACTGTATGACCCAGCATACGCACTCCCAGACATGCTACGGTCACAGGAACACGCTTCCTCTCTCCCCTTCAGAGAGGTAGCCCATGTCTGACACTGATATTAAAAAAAAGAAAACAACTGAAGAAAGATTAAGTATCACTACAAATAATCCAATCCATCACAGTTCCTGCATCCAGTTTTTTCCAGAGAGTTCAGACTTGGTGGAGGTATATTTAGTTAAGTCCCCATTTCAGACTATATAACACCAAAAGCGGCACAAAGACATCTTAACTACAGGAAAAAGTTACTCTCTCCACCAGCTTAATTTTTGCTTCCTTTTCTCCCCCCAAACAGTTGGTTTGCACCTAAGACAAAGTATAAGGCCAACCAGACACCTGAAGATGCACTTGAGGACACACGGACCAGTCTCTGCTTGGCTTTCCACTGAGCAGCTCTGCAGAGCTGCCCTCAAATTTCCTCGCTGGCTCCAGCAGATCTGGCAGACACAGCCCAGTCTTCTCTTCCAGCTCAGCACCAGCAATAACTTTTAAGAATTACAGTTTGCAGAACAGCCAAATTCAAGTATTTTTCCATTTACTTTGGAAGATCTCTGAATTCAACTAGATATACCCTGATCTGTAGGCTTTTCCTTAAGTTTCAGTGTAACTGAATCCTCATCTGGAACATTTTGAGGGATCCTCACTGCTGAGCTAGCCCCTACTCAGCAACCTATTCTGCTTTAGTATCCAGAGGGAAAAGTTACCCAAGAGCTAAAAAAGTGCATCTTGTTTGGGTAAACAACTAATACACGCACAAAGAGCATAATAGTTTGGCTTAAAAATATTTTGCTCTTATATTTGGCTTTTCTGGAATTCCCTTTGCTACAATTGGACCTTTGAAACCATTAACAGAGTGAAACTGGGATGAAATTCAAAGGCAAATAAGCCAACAAAATAAACCTTTTAAAGAACTGCAGATAATGGCTGATTTTCTAGACACTACAATAAATACCTTTTGGGGGAAGTATATAAACAAACAGCACCCTGACCACTATTACTTTTGCAGTGCAAGTTTTGGCACGTGGATATTAAAAGCATTATTCTTTACAGGTGTATCTGTACCACAAGCTTTGCAAGCTCAGGACAGCAATCCTTCCCTCCATCCCAAAGTGAAGACTTCACTAGCCAGTTTCCCCAAAACACGCCTATTTTCACATCCCATTAACATGCAGGATCCTTGGATCCGTCAGAAACAGGACATGAGAGACTGTGCAAGCAACAAAACGCCTGTTCCTTCTTCCCCTAATTCTAGCTGGGGGGAAAACATTCACATCACTAGACAATTACACGCCTATGGCATACTCCTGCTGTCCAAACAAGCGCTGCTTCAGTTATTTCTGTCCCAGGTTCAGTACATTACTACAAGACCTTAAATTTCAAAAATTCTTTTTCAATAGAAAGATTTCCACAGATCTCCAGAGCTTGCGGTGTAACGCATGCTGCAGAAGCCTTCCTCTGATATTTTAACTAATGATTCCAGGTATTCCGTGTGGTACACTCCAGATTTATTTTTTAGTGTCTTCTGCAGACCATTCTTTCCTATGCTGTTTTTTTTCCCCTTCTACACTGAAGAAACATTGATTTTTCTCTCCAAGCTTCCTATAAAGAGTTATTTTTCTGATAAACGATTATTTCATTTAAAATCACATTAGTTAAGACACTAACAGCATACACTATCAGCATGCACTAACCACACATACAGAAAACATCAGTAATACTTTAAGCTTAGTACCGCAGAATCGCATCCATCTTTTTACAATGTTTGGAGTACGTTCTACCCCACCTGAACTGCCTGTAAGCCCAGCTACAATGCAAGTACGTGCATCTATAAGGAAGATATTACATCTTTCAAAACAGTCAAATGATTCCTCAGCTTCCTCTCTGAGCAACAAAGAGGAGGGGAAGAAAACACACAGATTTAAGGTACCTATGACTCTGTATGCAGACAAAAGGGAAAAGTAAATACATGCAATTAAATGCATTTACAAAAGGACAGTTGCATTAGGCAAAGGTTTTTCTAACTTTTCTATGTACTGATTTTGATCCCAAATTCTAAGAGAGCTAGAGGCTCCTGAATAGCTAACAGACCTAGCTAGATCTTCGCAGATCAGAACAGATCTTCACACATCTTCAGCAAAACACCAGGCACCCGCAGATGACTGGTTGAAAACCACTGCTTTAAGACCCTCAGAAGACAGCTTTTAGAGCTAGGCACAAGCAGGGTTGAAGAAAAGTGAAATCTGAGCATACTACACACGTACTTGCACTGTTCAGAAGTGCCCAAGCAGCACTGACACATCCAAATCAAGTTTAGCCTGCTGCTCTTAAAAAATGGTTGGGTGAGCTCCCGGTCAGTGGATCAGTTAAGAGCACAGCTCTGTACATACATAACCAGCTCTCTGAGCCTGGAAGAACAAAGAATTATTTTCTGTTAGGTCTATTGGTGTTGTTTTTTGTTTTGTTTTGTTTTTAAACCAGCATTTATTGAGCCACTGTTGGCATATTCACAGCCTTGCAGAATACGGATGTGTCAACTCATCTGGGCATGCGAAGTAGCTTACCTGGGGCAGCATGGAAATTAGTAAAGTACTTTACCTAAAAAAAAATACGGCAAGTTATAACCCCTGCTGAGCTTGTACTCCGACAGCTAGGCCATTTCCACATCACACAGGCATCTCTGCACAACACTGCAAATGTCCCAAGAGAAGGAACAAGTGAACCTGAAGTTATCCCCAAAGAAATCCCAGTGCCTCCTCACAGCACAAAGCAACCCATAATTCAGATCAACTTCTGACTCAGCTACTGTGGGTGATGTTCAAACAGCCTTGCTGTGGCAGAATATTCTACTGAGCAAACTGTTTTCACTAGCACAGTATTTTGCCATAAAAGTACAGACAATTATTTTTTTACAGTGCAATTTTCTTTCAGAAGGTTCAGAAGGATGGTTCCTCAAACTGTTAAGTAAGTTTTAACTCAACCCACTATTTATTTATTTTCATGCAATTGAAGAAAACGAACTCTATGAACACTGAAAGAGAGCAGAGGAGGAAGGAAAAAAATTAAAATAACCTCCAACAGATTAACTCCTCCAAATGAATCAAATTATTTGTATTTCAAACTTCCCTTCCTATGTGAGTCTAAGGAAAGAATCAAAAATATCTCAAATCTAACTTTTGCATTCCCTTTCCCAGTTTGTAGCCTCCTTAATAGATATCCTTTGCTTCTTAAAGGGTTGTCCTGGCATGCTCTCAAGGCACAGACCTCCTCAACACAACCAATTCCAACAGCCAGACGAGCAAATAGTGAAACGTTTCTCCACACGTCTCAGTAATGCTTGTTCCATCAGTGGTCAGTTGTGTGATCACCCAGCTGAAACAAGAACTACCCAGGGACCTATCCACAGCCTTGCATGCAGCACACACTTCCTACAGCTCTTTAAATGCACTAATTATAATGGGATGAGAATTTACGTCAGTTCATCCATGTCAGTTCATAGTGCAGCAAGTTGATTTTGAGTCTCAAAAACGTTCCCAAATAAACTGACCACATCCTACATGCATTTCAGGCAATCTGGACAAAACACTGGCTTAAACCTTCCATGGAGGCTATGACCTGTATCAGTACCAGTGGTCTTTCAAGTGGTTCTTATCTTAAGAAAAAAAAAAAAAAAAGTGGTAAATTTGGTAAGTACAAGAGCCTTCTACTGGAAAATCAAATGATTCTTTCAGATCCATCTGCCAAGGTCTGTGGTATGGCTTCAGGAAGTACAAAGCCATACAAGTTACCTGCACATCCCACTCTACCTGTACCAATAGAAATAAGTGTCAAGTCCGTGTCTTTCTTCAGAAGAAATATGTAACTCAGTGCAATTTTACACGGGTAAGGGGATATAACTAAAATATTAACCTCCCCACAACAGCATTTGTCTTCCAGACAGAGGAAGTTCTCCATCTAAATGCAAGGAGTTCAGTATTCACGCTTTGGGCTCATGAGAGGAGGCTGGGGGTTTTAAAAAGAAACTAGATCTAACCAACAAAGCAATATCCAAATCAGAGGTGCAAGCTTTTCCAGTCCAACTCCTACTACTTGAAAATCCTTTCAAGAACTTTCCATCGGTGAAATACCTGTAGCAAACCAAGAACGCATACATTAAAAGTAACACAGACGCTAAAAAAAGAAAAATAATTAACCACTTGAAGGCAAGTTTTAAAAGAGAATTATCAAGTGCTGCATAATTTTGAATAGCTTTAACATCTCTTAGATACAAGTGTGCTACGCAGAAAATAAAAATTCCATCTTAGTGCTGTACAAACAGGGTATGCTAGCAGCTAGCATTCAGTGAGGTTACCTTTCAAAAGTCCATGTGCTGAAGAACACTAAGTGCTTGGTTCATACCTTTTATCTCATTTAATTACCCAGAATGCTAGAGCTTCTTTGGCTACTCATTGCTGCACCTGTTTCCAAAACATCTTCAGCTGGCTGAGCCTGTGACTAATGGCAGCCATTTCCAGGGAGGGGCTATTTAAGGAAAGATCCTGGCTACGATTCCACAAAACTGTCTGACATACCCAGGAACAGGGAGTACTTTTTTTTTTTTTTTTTTTTTTTTTTAAAGTTGCACAGGTGATATCAGACTATATTCACTGCTTTCAAATGTGCTGAAGCTATTCTGTAAAGCCCAGTTATTTATTAAAGTCTTTAAGCCTCTTATACTAAAACCTTCATTTTTTTTTTTAGCCTCTTTTCCAGAAGTAACACTTAGGATTACTGAAGTGAAAGAGAAAAATAGTCTATCCAGGTCTACTGCATCTCAACACTTTTACTGTTGCTGCCCACATGAAACCTTACTCTGTGCTCTGAGTTCAAGGGGAGGCATCCCACCAGGTCCCCGGGCCAACGTGGTTTTCTTGCAGTGCCCACCAGTAAAGCACCCATGTGCCTGCCAAATCCACGGGTTACGCTGTCAGTGATGTACCTCAATGAAACTGTTATTAATTACTTTCATGACCAACAACAAGCAGTGGTGGTGTTTTTTTTTTTCCCCAAGCTTAGGAAGATAATGAGTGAGAGAGAAATCCTGAAACACACGGCCCAGAGCCCTGATCTTCCTGCAGTACCGTGGGACTGCTCTGCCCACTCTTGTCTTTGCTTTCGCAGCAGGAACACTGCACATCACCGCTGCCAGCAGCGGCACACCTGGCTACAAGGTCTGCAGAGGCCCTTCTGAGCCATCGGCACGTGCCCACAGCCTCCTTCGGGTGCTGGGCCGGGAGGTGGGTCAGCGGGCACTGCAGCTGCGGGAGGACAAACCGCCAGGTAAAAGGCAAGACGCTGCGCTTCCTTTGAAACCAAGGAGCTGTCTTGTAAACACGGGGCGTTTGCAGATGGCATTCCGGTATTTCAGTATGTGTTGTGGGTTTTTTTTCTTCCAGTTTTATTCTGAACAAGCAGCATGAGGACATGTAGATACAGCTAAAGCAGTAGGCAGCAAAGACCTGGAACTGTATCCGAAGCCGCGTGGAGGGCAGCACCCGAAGCTTACTGCCTTTTTTTTTTTTTCTCCTGACATTTCTTTCACAAAACAACAAAAACTGATTTGCTTCCTTAGAAATCCAACTGAGTAAATACACTGCTCACACATAGAGCAACTCCATCGGACCAGCTTAAGGATCGTGAAAGATTTTTATGCCGCATAATAGATGCTATGTTTGATAGTTATTGTCAGGCCGTAATTAAGATTTTATTGCACCATTGCAAATATTCAGTTAAGTGCTGTTGCACAACAAGTTTTTCCAGTCAGAAACAGGTAAGATAGTTCTCTATTTTAATGCAAAACTGTACTTAAAAGTCTACTTACTTCACTGAACTGAAATCAGTGACACTGAAGGGAGACAAACATCTCTATGTGTGTATATTCCCTAGCAAAACCCAGCCTTCCTCGCATTAAAAGATGACCAACTAGCACCTGAACTGCTATCTAGGCACTACTAATGCCATATATATTACCAATGGAGAAAAAACATCTTTCCTCGGGGGATATACACGTACCTCTTTTTCATTGATACACTATTATTACGCTGTCATCAAAACAGATTTTTCCTCGCTATATGGAATGCAAAGTAACCCATTCAGGTCACTTGCCTTTAAAAACCTGAATCGCCCCACACCAGTAAGTGTATACATGGAAATATATACACTGGTTTGCCCAAGAAAAGTCAATGTATGAAATCAGTAAGAGATTTATTTTAATACCATGAAGTTTGTTTAACAGCAATCCATACATTTTGGCTACCATGAGGCAAAGTAAACCAAAATCAGAATATCAGCTCAACAGCCAAAGAATTACCAACAAATAAAATCTGATTTACTGCAGACAGACATCTAGCATCCACACTAACACTTTCTGGAAATTAATGTTAAATTATTCCAGGGAACATGGTTAAAACAACAGCCCCAACAGCCCATTCCACAATGGATCAAGAATAGACTTCTCACATTCCAGCCCACGTACATAACACTGTCCATCATCAGGCAACATCATCTTTTGTACTCCGTGATTTTTAGGAATGTAAAAGCTGTATTAGTAATCTGTAAGTAAAGCAATGAATCCAAATTTAAATGTCTTCTAACCTGTCCAACATAGCAGAAAATAGGCATGACATTTCCACAGAGAAGACACAAACATCACAAATCTATCCGAATCATGTCCTGTAGGTAAATGCACGCAGACTGTCAGTATAAAGTTCTGCAAGGACACCTCAGAATGAGTCTGCATCCACAAAAGGGAAATTACTTCAAGTGGAATTTTTTTCTCCCTCTCCATCTCTGTTCCAGACAGCAATGCATTGGTACATATCATACTCCAATCTTTAAACTATAATGTGGTGTTACTTATGCCAATGTACTTCACTATTTTCTTTGATGCCCAGCTAGCACAACAACCTTATGAAGATATGAAATAGGAAACATAAAATTATTGCTACGTTTTAAAAGCACTTCAATATTTGTGGAAGGAAAAAAAAATAAAATTATATATTATCTCTTGAGTTTAGAGATTGAATTTGGGCAACATTCGTTTAATATTACAGCATCATCTATCTTCAATAAGCAGTGCAGCAAAACACATATTCCATTAGAAATTCCTGAATTCTGAAATGCAAGTGTAACATCTACTGATTTCCAAAACGTCTCAACCCTTTATTATTTCTCACAGAAAGAGAAGTTATATTAATCCAAGCGTCACAGCATTAACAAAGATTAAGCTAATGTTCTTTCACTGATACACTCACACGAGATACTGTGAGGTCTATCTTCCACCATTATAAATTAATTTTAAGTATTTTTTGTGACCTGAGAAGCCCGTATGCTATGTTTATCTTTAAGAAAACAGGAAGTGGACTATTTTAAATATACAAATAAGGGATTTAGCACTAACAGCCTCCTGATGAGAAGATAGCTGGAAATCTAAACGAAAAAATGATCACCGTGGATCGGGTTGCCCTGCCACAAACTGAAACATTTTTTTCAGATCAGAAGAGAATGTGAAAAACAAACAAGCAAGATCACTCCCTATTATGTTATTTATTACCAGCTGAAAGCTCCTATCGGACACATTTGGACCAAAATTTTTCTGAAGTCAGATTACTTTTCGCTGCCCTTAGAAGGACCAGACTAAACAATGGACAGTAACGTGTCAGAAGGGGGTCTAAGAGGGAAGGGGGGAAGGATCTGAGACAAAAGCTCAGGGAGAACCCCAGTTCTTCAAAAAATAAAATATTAAATGTCCAAATTTTTGCATCAAGTTTCTGGTAATAAGCAGAAGGTGTCATATGCCCTACTTACCCTTACCATCTCCCACTGGCGTAACTCCTGACCATCACCGAGTCTCCAGTAACCCACCACAAATATACAGGCCTTCTTAACATTGAAAGAACCAAAACCCTGACTTTCATTCTCTCATCAAAGTAAGACTGGTATAATTTCTCCTCAAATTATTGTTTCTGACTGTTTTTATTTGGAATATGAGTAGCACAACCTTCCCTCTGCAGGTAAAAATATCTATTGTCAGGATGTATTAACATAGATGCTAGTTCCCTGAAGATTATCACCTTTAGGAATAGGAATTTAATTTTAGGATAGGAATTCAATATTTTTTTAGGTCTTGTTCTGCAGGAAATCATGTACCAACTCTTCCTCCAGTTTGGGGAGAAAAAAAAAAAAGGAAAAAAAGACACTATTATTAATGATATTTTTTCCAAGCACTGAATAAGAACTTTTAATGGAGGAGGGAGAAACAGACATGACAGGGGAAGTAAAGCTTAAGATGGCTTCCTAAAAAAAAAGACTTAAAATATTTTCTCTTTCTGTGTCTAATTCTAACTCTACTTAAAACCTCCCCATCTGAACTTGACATCAAGTGTTTATCATAGCAAAATTAAGTTTTGTTCATCACCTTCAAAGCACATCACCAATTCCATTTAGTCTTTTAAACTCAACAGCTTCTAGAAAACATGGACTTAAGCCTCTGGAAAAGCGCACTGTTCTAGCTAGTAAGCAAGCCTAGAGAAACCTCTATGGCAATTTCACATATAGACAATTTACAAAACATTTAGCCTCGTGACTACGAACTGCTAACTCGGCAGATGGATGGGGAAGAAGGTGTGTTCACAAGCAGTTTAAGCCACTCCAAATCAGTCTGGGTGCACTTCTGCTTTCCTCTCCCTCCTTCCTCTGTCCAAATGCTAGGGAACGGACAGGCCATGCTGCTGTAGCTGAGGAGTATATATACTTGACTGTTAATTTCAGTTTGATTCCGTCTACCTCAGGACCACACAAATGGTGCTGGCACAAAGAGAAGCAAGAATCAACAGTCAGGAATGGAAGAGGAAGACAAGACTGTACTCCTTCACTGACTGTACAAGCTTAATTTGGCAAACTGCTTATGAAAACAAAAACTTTGGGGTAGGTTGTTAGAGGACTAACCAACAGATTCAACAACAAGAAAAAGCTCAGGCTTGCTCTGCTGCCTGAGAACCCCTCGTGTTAATCACCAGTTAGTCCAACCGGTGTGATCTGCTCGACAACAGAGGTGTAGAGCGCTGGTACGTCTGCATCACAGTTAGCTTAAATCATGACTGATGAGCGCTCTCTCTAAAGAGCACGCTACTCAGGGTGGTCTGCAGAAGTCACCACAAAGGCAACATCATTTGGGAGTTCTGGATGCCTACAGGTCTTATAAGAGAAGCCTGAACGGTACTCCCCACGGGGTCAGGGAAGCCCACAGCAGGGCTCCGTATGCAGCTGTGGTTAATATATACGAAATCGGGAGGCCGCTGGTGCACGGTGGTCGCACGTAACGCAGGCTGGGGGCGTCAGCCCTCGCTCTCCACAGGCAACTCAGCAACACCCTCCACCACCCTGCCTTGACAGTCTCCCAGCTGCCTTTCCAGAGCTTGCCTACAAACACTTCTTGCTAAACAGGTCAAGACTGCTTTACACGCTGGCCTCCAAGCTAAAAAAAAAAAAAAAAAAAAAAAAAAAAAGCACACAATACACACAATAGCTCTTTCTTCAACTTCTTCCCTGCTTCAAACTATTATTCGGAAGGAAAATAGCCATCTTGTCAAGGATAGAATATCGAAGTAGCTTGCAGTCTTCTCCATACTGGGATCCCTTGAAAAATCCTCTCATTAACCAATTACATATATGTATGATTTTACATCAAAAACCTATTAAATAATTGTTCTAACACGTTTTTAATCACTAAATATTTACTTTATGCATAGGGCTAAACAGGTTTCCTTATTTCCCTGGAGGCCTGTTGAAACCTCCTAAAAGTCTTTACTAATCCATTGCACAGGCTAATATCCAGAGAGCAGTAGCAAGCACAGTAACTGGACAGCCCTGGAAGTGCTAAATAGGAAAGGCAGAAGAGAAATATTTGTTACTGAAGCGTATCAACTAAAAAGCAAGCAGCAGTACAAACCCCAGCTCACTAACATTTCCCAGCTGTGACCTGAATCATACTTCAGACAGGAGCAGATCGAGATCCGTACTTACTTAGATTTGTGCACTTTTGTAAAAATAGCTGAAAGGCCAATTATAGTAAGTACCACTGCAGAGAAGCTACTGGTGCATTTCACAATGGGTTAACCACTTCCAAGTACGTCCAGAACTGATAAACAATCTAGCATTTGGACGGCTCTGTATCACACTAGGGTGCCAAGGAAATTTAGACTCTGTATCTTCCCATAAAATCTACGTTACCTTTTCCAAATGAGATCTGAAACGCTCCGTATTTTTTATTTTTCAGCCTATTATAAAACCATTTGTTTCTAAGAAAAGAAAAAAAAAATGGTATGTATCTGTAGGATTTGAACAAAAAATTGCATCCAGTTTGCAGCAGTGGTATGCATCACGTCCACCTTTCTGGAATTTATCCCTTTTTCAGGTTACATGACCAGTGAAACATTCAGACCGAGTATTTGTATTTGACAGTGCTTGTAAGGCATCATACATCAAAAAGATTGCATTTTGTTTTGAAAGACCTCTCAACTACAATGCAGAATTGCTTGAAAAATACATACCATGTGTATCACAGCATACTTCTGCACTAGATGTGTACAACACTGAATAAGCGTCCTAAAATGTCTAGCGGAGATCTGCATATTCATTATTCTGTCTGCTAACATTTTTCTTAGACAGCATCCTGATGCAGTAGTTATGCTGCTATGAGACTGTTGATCCAAAAACCCTTCACCAAGTTAGAAGACAATAATACAAGCTAATCAACTTCTCCCATTGCCATAGTTTATTACAACTTTGGTCTTCTCGGTCTAACGGCCTTCTTTCCCACCAGGTAGTCTAATTAACTTTGGAGTCCTTATCAACACATTCAACTACCGAACAGACACACACTAAACACGCAGATTTGAATTCCAGACTTCCATGTTGTTCAGCCACTGTAAAATATACTAAGATTAGCATTTCAAAAGTGCAAATATCCAATTTCAAAATAGCTTAGATTATTCCAACGTGACTTGTAATTGCTTGGTGCAAGTGGTGTTTGCTTTCCTTTCTACATAATTATGCAAGCATGAGGAAGTCAATAACTGCCTCTGATCACTTGTTCAAACTGGAACATCAGGACAGAATTTAAGATCATTTTTCCTCGTGCAAAAACAAGCGACAGGGGAAAACCACCTCTTCAGACTTACCTGTTTTCCTCCCTCCAACACAAGAACTACTCTAATGGTACTGACTCCTCCCTCTGTAAGTGCCCTTTTCTGAGGAAATTCAAATAGTTAACCAGAAAGTGAAAGGTCACCACCTTCCACGACTAGTTTCCAGCCTGCATAAAAGCAACAGGACTTTCAGGTGACTCACACTCCAAGTTGGAAATTAAAGACTGAAAAATGTACTAGATACATTGCTTTTGTCCTCCCTCTGCCATACTGGCAGAGAACAAGAGCAGCAGACCGACTGGCTTTAAGTGAAAGTGGTTACAGCAACAGTGTGCAGCAATGATCTCCATGTAGCAATAGAGTGGTCACTTGGAATACCACTGTAATGTAAATTCGTAATGAACTGAAAACAAACAAGAAAACACACCACGAACTGTACACAGGGCTTCCTTCATTTATCAGCATGACACATGCACTCAGAAACACCTAGAGCTACAACACAGAAATATCTACCATCACTAATATTTCGTACTTTGAAGACTGAAAAACATTAACGCGCAAATAACTTAAAAACATTTAAGCCATCATTCCAGATCACTTTATTTACAGTGTATTGCTCTAGCTTCTGTGACGTTCACTATTTTTATTGCCAGTCAGCAGTGAACTTTTTAACTACAGTGAGTATACTGCCTTCAATCACATATTTAAATTTCAAGCAAATACTGCAGTAGATATTAAAAAATCTCATGAACATTTAGTGTTAAGTACAAATGATGATCGAAACTGAGTTTGTATGTGTTTCTTTCTTGAAAAGCAAAGACTCTGCTTTCCTGGAATTTATTTTCTGACTTCAGGAAAAAAAAAATTAAAAACAAACCATAATAATGTTTTTATATGCACTTTGCAATCTACTTAGTAGGTAGTAATTTGATGGCACGCAATTAGTTTTTAAATAATCAAAAGGATTCTGCAAGCTTCCAAAGCACACACAACGCAAAAAGACATTATGCAGAAGGTACCCAAGTTTAACAAGAAAAAAAAAAAAATCAGTCGTCCTAGCTGTTATCTACACAAGTGTATTAATGACTATCAGAGGCACTTAATGCAAGAAAAGGCCAGATTTAGAAGAGCATCACAATAACATGCATGATTTTCCCAAGATTTGTTTACTCCTTGCAAGATATACTTCAAGATACTTTAAGACTGTCTCCAAATGGTCTTTGCAGTCCACGGAAGGCCTGTGTAATAGGCTAAAGTTACTAATTTATACAAGGGACTTTATCGACTTGAATTAAGTTGGCTTACTGTTGGAAGAACAATTATGCCGGCGGCTTTGGAGGTGGCAATGGCTTAGCAGGCAGCGCCCCTCTGCTGTCTCAGAGGGTTCCAAAAGGCGAGATGACAAGTGACTTACAGCTTTCCATCAGTACGACTTGGCACTCTTCCTAAATATACCTCGCTGTGTTTTACAAAGCATGATAAACATTCTATCTATAGCACACAGATTGAAAAAATGAGTCAGTAAAGCTACATGAGGTGTTCAAGTTCACCCACAGAGACAAAGACGCAGAGAAGGAGCCCAGTTCTAACACTTTGTGCGCTGGGACACACCACCCTCAGCACCCGAAAGAACGATGAGGCACCAAACGAAACCGGGGCCTCGGTCATACAGTCTGCAGCCAACAGACTCAAACTAAAACCAGGCCTTAAAGCATTAAATTCTCTGTGTGCTGAAGTGTCCTTGAGGAATACTCTTCCAATAACTTTAAAAAAAAAAAAAAGGCACACAAAAGCACAGCCATATTTAAACAGTATCTCGATCCAATACAGTCAATGTTACTTTGTGCGATACCAACAGAAAGCCACTAATTTTCCTAAGCATTCTCCCTTGCTGCTTCTTATTGGACTAACTTTTATCCTTGCAGGCTTAGCAAATTAATTGCAAATTTAAGCCAGGCAGAAAGTCATGCTGAACTGCATTATTCCCAAAATCTTAAAAAATGGTATTGGAAAGACGGCTGAACCTTAGAAATCTCTTTTGAGCTATGATGCCATTAAAAGTTTCATCGTAACAAGTAAATACAGTTTCCATGTAATGAATTACAGATTAACCCCAGTTAACAGTAGCAGGCACAGTAAATAAAGTACTTGGAGCTATCTCAAGCATACATAAATGTAATGCTACACACAAATTACAAAAATCATGGACCTAAAATCAGCATATGAATACCGTGGCAGAAATCGTCCAGATTTTTAAAATAAATAAAAATGCAGCAACAGCAGAAATCTTACAGAAGGATAAGTACACTGGGGCCCTTTTTTCCCCTTAAATACGACTGTATTAACAGGTTTCTGCATGTTACTTAAAATTTGAGCATTTGCTACACATTCAATTCAGCCTGAAGTGGGGCGCTATCACTATCTCACAGAACACTTTGTATTCCCACTTACGATCCGACCTCCCCATCCTCCCATCCACCTATCCACACTTACACGGCTCTATAACCGGAGTATCAGAGCCTAATCTCTATGGTAACTGTATGATTTGTTTACATGGAAAAAAGAATATTAGAAATGTATGCAAATTTAGCTGTCATTTAAATAAGTGTTTTTCCTTCCGAGGTTTAAAAAAAAAAAAAAAAAAAAGCTCTCTAGCTCTCTATACTGCCTCCTATTTCTCTTGCTTCCATCTCCTACAACCCCAGCAGGCAACGAGCCACATTTGGAAAGCTCCGTATCACACTACATCGACAGCCTGTTGTTGCAAATTCATACAGTTTACTTTTAATGAGGAAGAGATGTGCAGTATTTTAGATCTTAATGCTTATTTAAGAGAAAGCATAGAGAGCAATTAAAACTTGATTTTTTAAAAGATACTGTCATTAAGTCACGAAAGGGGAAGAAAAAAAACAACACACATGCTGAACCTTTAAGAGCTCTATAGAAAGACTTAGCTTGCTGCTCAGCAACTCCGATCCATCTAGAAATTAAAACGATCCGTATCATTTGCCATTTCCAGCTGTAAACACAGCTTTTAGGACATATTTTACGTAAGATTCGCTGACAGACAGTAGCATAACTCTAACAGTGCAAGCCCCCGTATACGGACTGCTCTTTTATATTAAAAATACCGATGAGATGATGTATCTCAGGCTTGCAACAATTGCTTTCGATAGGGTTTATATTTTGAAGGTTTACCGCAGCCCAGACCCAGAGCTGAATTACAGATCCTGGGAGGGGGGGGGGGCACAGCGACACAAACAGCAGCTCAGGTGAGCCATCCTCAGCAAAATGACAAAAAGGCCGGCTATTTCCTAACTATTTTGGGGTACGCAGGTCCATTTTGGCACAGAGCAGATCACGCTATGGGGCTGACACGCTTTGTTTCCTGTAGCACTTGCCCGACGCAGGAAAAAGAAGGAGATGGGAGAGGAGAAGGGCTCGGGGAAAAAACGAGCTGCGACGATGGCTGTGGGCACCGCAAGGGACACCCGGACAGGGCACAAAACCTTCCTGAGCCTTCCCGGTCCCCTCCGCAGCCCGGCAGCCAAACTCTGGCGACTTTTCCCGAGCTGCAGCCAGGCAGCCATGTCCTCCTCCACTGAGGGGGGGGGGGCACCCCGGGACGGACTGGGCGGACAGACAGACAGACGGACATTTCCCCACGGCCATTCCCTCGCGGCCATTCCCCACGGACACTTCCCTCACGCCTTACCTTCATGATGAGCTCAGGCTGCGGTAAAAAGCCTCGGCGGGGGCTGCGCGGCCGAGGCCGGACCTGGAATTTAAAACAAAGCGCTGAGGCACCGGGCGGGGGAGGGGCGGCGGGGCCGCCTCAGGGGGCTCGGGGGGCCGCGGGGGGGAGGCTGAGGGAGGGCGGGGGGCGCCTCCCCGAGCCCCCCCCCCACCCCCACCCCTCCCCGAGCCCTGGTGCGGCCGCTGCCCCGCTCCCCCCCGCGCCCCTCCCCGGCCGCTGCCTCGCCGCCGCTGACGCCATTTCTGTCAGAGGAGGAGAAACTTGCCACAACAACAACCCGCCGCACGGCGCCGGGGGGGGGGAACGGGGGGATAAAGCACGGCCTCGGGGCCGCCCCCCGCGGGGCCGCAGCCCCCTCCCCGCCCGCTGCCGAGAGGGGAAGGAGGGGATGGGGGGGGGGGGTTGAGCTCAGCGCCGGGACCCCCGCACTTGGCGGCTGGGGGAGAGGAGGAGGGGAGGGAGGGGGGAGGCCCTGCCTCCATTGTACGAGGAAGAGTGCGGGCAGCAGCATGGGGGGGGACATGGGGACGGGGGGGACGGGGGGGGGGTGCAGCCGCTTTTGTACGGGGCTGCGGCTCCGGATCGCGGCGGCTCCGGATCGCGGCGGCTCCTCCCCCCCCCCTCCCTCTCCTCTCCTCTCCGTGCCCCCCCCTCCCCAAATACAAGCAAAGCGCTGACTCCGCGGACGGAGTTTCGGCAGCAACAGCCGCAACTCCGCGGCCGTCTGGGGGCCGGGCGGGGGGGAAGAAAAGGAAGAAGAAGAAAAGAAGGGAGCGGAGCGGAGCGGAGCGGGAGGGACGGGGGGGGGGGGGACACAAGCAGGCGGCTGCCGATCGCCCTCGCCCCGCCGCCGCCGAGTCCCGCCGCAGCCGCGCTGCGAGCGCAGAAAAACAACCGCCCCCACCCCCCCCACACACACACCCCCCCTGCCGCCCGCCGCGGGGCCCGGGGCTCGCCCCCCGCCCGCCCGCCGGTACCTTTGTTCCGCGGCGCCCGCCCGCGACTCCCCCGACCCGCGGCGGGGGGGAGGGAAGGGAACGGGGCGAAGCCGCCGCCTCCTCCTCCTCCTCCTCCTGCTGCTGCTGCTGCTGCTGCTGCTGCCGCCGCCCGCGGCTCCGGCTCCGTCTCCCCGTCGGGCGCCCTCGGCCCCCGCTCCGCCAACGGCTGTGCTCGCGCGGCGGGGCCGCCCCGTGCCGCCCGCACCCGGGCGCGGACGCGGAGCCGGCGGCGCTGAGCGCTGCGCTCCCTGCCTCGCTCCCCCTCCCCCTCCCGCACCGACCGCCCGACTGACTGACGGCCGGACGGGCCGGGCCACGCCCCTCTCCCCGCCCACCTCCATTGGGCCGCGGCCCGCACGGCCCGCCCCCCCCCCGGCCCCATTGGCCGCCGCGTCGGAAATACTGACGTCATTTTTCTCCACTTCTATGGAAACTGAGACTCGGCGCCGCGGAGGCTCACGGGTAACGCAGTCCCCCCGCGCCTCCCTCCCCGGGTTCCCTCAGCCAGCGCGCTCCCGGCGCGGACTACACATCCCAGCGCGCACCGCGCGCCGCCGCCGCCGCGCGGGGCCGGGGCCCCAGCCGAATGCTAATGGCAGGAGGGGGCTGGGCCGGCGCATGCGCGGTGCGGCTCCGGTGGCGCATTTTCCCCCAAGAGGCGAAGGTGGCGCCCGGCGGGGCGGAAGGGGGCGGTGCTGCCTCCCTCTCTCTCAGCGCTGACTCCCTCCCGCCGGGCCGGGCGGGGCTGCGCGGGCTGGCGGCGGCCTGAGGTGAGCGGCGGGGAGCGGGGGGCGCTCCGGGGGCTGCGGGGAGCCGGGGCTGGCGGCGGCGGCTCGGGAGGGGGGTCCCGGGGGGGTCCCCTCGCCCTAAGATGGCGCTGGGAGCCCCGAGCCGGTGCGCGGAGCCCTGTGGGGGGCGGCTGGGGGCCTGCGGTTCCCCTGTGCCTCAGGAGGGGCTGAGCGGCGGCTGGGAGCGGCTCCAGGGAAGTTTCTGCGGCTGCTGAAATCCCGCGGGGAGCTGGGCAGCCCTTCGGGCAGGAGCCCTCCGTACCAAGTGTGTTAAGCGTGGTAGCTTCAGTGATGTTTCTGCTCTTCGTAAAGTCTCATACTCGACGGTACTCTGCCATATAGACCTTTGTGGGTGCCTTCATTTAGGTGTCTTCATCGAGTTTCCCTTCTTCCTATAAGTTTTGGGGCAGTTCTGCTCACCGTCCTTGTTTCTGTGGGTGCATTAGACGTCTAGGTCCCTCTTATGAGGGATCACCTCTCTTTTTTTTCCTTACAGTAACTTCCTTAGGTCATTTTTCAGGTAGCATAACAGCCCAGGAAAGCTTAACCACCGTGATTTCAAGTTGCCACCACTGGCAGGCCCTTTTTTGCTCTATTTAAAAACAAAAAATGAAGCTCAACTGTAAGCTGTAATGCTTTTCTGCTTTAATCATAACAATGATAAAGTCTTGGCATTTGTGGGACAAGTGCCTGATTAATTTATCTTGCAATGAGCAGCGTTTGGGAGGATTCCTGTTAGTAGTGCCTGGAAGTTTGCTGTGTGATGCTAGTCAGTTTTCAGTTGGATGGGGATTTTTGAGTACTGTGTTAGTGCCCTATGGACAGGGAAGAAACCTCCTCGTTCCCTGAGGGGGGAGGAAGAGCTCTAACATTTACTTCTAAGAAGTTTGTCAGGGCAATGACCGGTGAGTAATCTTCACATTCTTTGTTTTGTGCTGCTACAATGTGTGCTAACTGCCCAACCCTTGTAGGCTCAGTGTTAGTGGAAGACCCTCACACAGAAGGAATTCAACCCCAACATTTCCCCTAGCTGAGCACTTTCAGTTCTAAACCCTCCCTGTGGCGTTTTGATGATTAATTGTCACGGGAGGGTGGCTAACTTGATAGCGTCTCTATATCCAACTCTATGAGCATCTCATTCTCCTTAGAACGTCTGGGGATGGGCTGTGATGAGCATTTTGTTTCACTTCCTCACTGAAATCCTTTGAGACTTATGCTTGGTGTGTAGGGTGCAGTTTTACAGCTGGTGTTCTTAGTGGCAGCCCTAGCTTGAAAGCAGTTCCTGTCTCTGGAGCTGTACCAGTAAGGTAGGAACAACAGGGAGCTGAGGGTGTCAGATAAGCCCAGCTTTGATTATTGTGGCCTGACAGCCTGTTGTGCTGGCACACCACGGGGTAAGATGGGAAGGCTGTAATTCTTATTGTGGTGTTACTGCTAAGAAACTGCAAAGCTTTCCAGAAAGGTCCTGTCTTACAAG
Organism: Netta rufina; assembly: GCF_964035555.1. NCBI lineage: Eukaryota > Metazoa > Chordata > Aves > Anseriformes > Anatidae > Netta > Netta rufina. Next base: position 26,788,648 of record NC_140125.1, read on the forward strand.
GATTGCAGTAGCAACTGCGTGTGCTTAAATAGCATTTCTTGCCCCTGAAGTGTTGATAAATTGGGTTAACATATGCAGCGAACCAGATAAAGGGATTGATCCAAGCCTAAGCTTTGCAAGTAGTTACTTATGCAGATTAGTTCCCAAGTTTGTACTGCTACAAATATTTGTGGGCCCAGAGGGTGGGAATGGGACCCAAAGACAGGAACTGATGGAGCTGCCACTGGAAGGGAAAGCTCCTGAGTGTTGAGGAATACTAGGTCTAAGTAGCTTAAGAGGAAGTGATAACTTTTAATACTGATCCTTTGAGTTGTTGATGGGAAACCTATTGCTGGACTCTGAGAGAGTGGAATATACTGTATTTCACTCGTGTCAACCACTCCTCTTAATGTACCAATGTTAAAAATGCACCAGTCTGTACTTCTAAAGTCACTTTAAAATAATTATTTTTGTTGGTAACTTACAAAACTACTTAATTGCTCCAAGAGGAGGGAAAAATGCATTCTTTCCTGGATGCTAGCTAAACAGCTAAGAAATGATGCTGAAGTAGCATGAGACGTTACGCTACTGCTGCAGTTCCTGTCTTAAAATGACATTAGAAGAATTGTTTTGAGCTGCTGTATCTGCAGTGCAGCAAGGAAGGCTAGAGGTGAAAGGAGAGAGAATCCATTATAGAAAACAGTCTGGGGGAAAAATGCAAATGTGGATGACCATAAGGATGTGAACTAAAAAACAATCAATAGATAATTGTTGAGCTATGAAGGGAGTGGATCTTCAAAGATTTACTGTGAGAGTGTGATGTATATAGTATATGGGAAAGTGTGTGCAGATGTCTGTGTGCTTAGTAGGAAAGCAGTGTGTTCCTGTCTTCCAAAACATCCATCGTGATGAAGGAACCTGTCAAAAGGCTCAAGCTAGTGCTCAGCTTGTTTAGGTTGCCTTGGAGTAAGGTGTAGCTTCTGCTCTTAGGCATCTGCATTTTGCCGTGGTGAAAGAGCACAGGGAGGTCTAATCCTATTAGTTGTATGAGGTTTTGTATATACTGAATGTCTTCTCTAACTCCTTACAGTGGAGCTCCATTGTTGTGAATGCTGATGTTTTAAGTATTTGTCTGTTGTCTGTGCCCTCTAATATGTACAAAAGTCAAAGTAAGCTAAAAGGCTAGGAGTTGGCTTAAGCTATTCATGAATAATTAAAGAAAGCTGTATTTAAGACATGCTTGCTTCTCGTCTAAATGCCATCCGGGAAACTTCTTGTATAGTAAAAGTAGTAGTCACTGTCATGTTCAAAACTGTAGCACATGCACCTAGCCTAGAGGTCATTGACTTTTTATATTTGTATGCTCCTTTATTTTGTTAATTCAACTTTTTTTTTCCATTTAAATAGTGTTCACAACCCTTTCTTTAAGAGTGAATTACCTCTTATCAAATAAAGACATGGATGGGAATGATGAAACATCTAAAAGAATCCTAGAGCCATACCAGTATTTACTTCAACTACCAGGCAAGTTTGCTTTTACTCTTTTAAATATCAAAATTGTTTTCTAACATCTTTTTCTTTCCTAGGAAATATATGCCAAGAAGTTTATCCATTCTTCATTTGTGGAGTTACAATTAATTAAAACTGTTGAAAAAGTGTTAGTTTGTTTTTATTTCTCTCGTGAAATTGTCCTTTTGGTGAAACTGGTACAGTGGCAGCTGAGCCTGTCTGTTAGAGCACAGATAGTTGTCTTGCATTTGCTCTGTCTTCCATTCAGAGTCGCTGACTTACTGGAACTGGGCAAGCACTGAAGACTTGATTCCATTTTTGAAGAGTGAAACACTGCCAGCCCAAAGTTCATCTGCTTGCTGTACTAGGCTTGATGGATTGTGTGTATATGTTTTAAATAGCTTCTTTTATGTTATGCCTTCACCCTGGTATGTATGCATAGAGCCAGGCTTGTTTTGGGCTGATTTTGGCTGTCTCTGGCTTGCTTCACTTACCAGAGAATCTGCCAGTCCCTGTCTGGTGTTAGGTCACCAGCAACACATCGAGATAAAGTTTCTTTTCTTGAATAGCAGCTATATTAGCAGAATGGAGGAGGCAGTTTGTGAGAGAATTAATGTATAGGCATGCCAACTAGAAGGCTCTGCCCAGCTTGTATGAAATACTGGGGGAACTAACAAATATGCAAAATTTGGTAAGTATTTAAGGAAAGTAACCCTGACCAAAATGATATCTGACTGGGGATAGGAGACCTGTCTAGGCAAACAGCGTAACTAATCACAGGTACAGTACTAACTGGCTTTGTACATCTGCAACAAGACCTATATTATCAGCAGGGTGGGTCTTTAACCCATGCATATTGAAGTTCATTATTCATCTTTACAAATATCACGAGCATCTTGTCTACGTTAATGATTGCATGTTCTTGGCAGCTAGTACTACTTGAGTTGAAAAAGTAGAGAAGGAAAGAATTTGGCAGTAACACTCCTTTTGATAATGCCAGAAAGTTTTTCCTGTTTCCTCACAGTATTTTTCATTTCGTTATGTGAAACTGGGTGGTGATTTTGCTAGAAGACTTATTTGAGAATCAATCTATGATATTCCAGAGAGCTTTCTAAGAGCTGGTCCTGAAGAAACTTCTCCAACACCATCTTAAAGGAGGGTTTTTCTTTAGTATGTTTATCTGACATAAACATGGTATATCATAACCCCTCTGTGTTTTTAGCTGCTTTTTTTTTCCTTTTAAGAAATTGTAGCTGCTGGAAAAGAAAGCTCAGCTACCTAGTAGCAAATATGCACAAGATAAAAAAAAGTGTCAAGACAAAGAAAACAACCTCCTGTAGGCATAAGTGCTTGACTAATAGCTCTTCAATTAGCTTTCACTTACATGATGCATCTGGTTTAACCTTCCCACCTTCATTCCTGTGGCTGAACTCCTGTACTTCATGGTGTGTTCAACCCTAATCACTCTATCTTGATGGCTTATAGACTTATATTGATGAACGGTGCAAGCACTTTGTCCTGTCCTGCTAAAATATCATAAATCTGTCTGCTGAAACATGTTGATATCTTGTGAATTTATGTTTTGGGGAAGGTGAGAGACAAGATACACCATGTAGGAATGGTGGTGTAATTCGGAATGGGAGAATTCTCCTAAGGTAGACAGGTAAATGTCGCGTGCCTGTGGAAAGCTGTTATGGAGTAACAGTGGAAGCAGTAAGTGTTCACAATCATATAGCTGGATGTTGACTGGTTTTTGAAATGTTGGCTTTGCCCTAAGTCAGCTATGCCAAACACAGATCAGTAGGAGCCAGCTACTTGTGTGAGCCTTGGCATCAGTATGAGCACCGATGCTTGGTGAAGGGAAAAATGAGGCATATGCTAGCAGTTCATAATTAGGGTGGAGCCCAGATGAGATGCCTGAGCTAATCTAACAAGCTTCTGCTGAAAGAGGAGGTTTAATTCCATCTTCCTTCTGGCAGTATTCTCCCGCATCTTAACTCATGCCGCTTCTCAGCTCACTAACCAGATGATTAGGTAGCATCAATCACCAACCTGCTGGAAAACTTGGCAGGCAGAATAGTTATCTTTTGTCCGGTTTGTGGCGTGGCACAAGGGTGATGCCAAAGAGCTGTTTCTCTCTTGGATCACCTGGAGCTCTGAGAGGCTTCTGGAGAAAGCTCAGTTCAGTCAGATATGTACAATTATGGCCCTTCAATATATCCAGTTGCTTATCTTGTAGGACCAGTTGAAAAACACAGTCTCCAAGTGGTTTAGTAACCTGTGAAAACTTGAAGTTAGATGCATATCAAAACTCTTACATAAACAAGAATTGTGTAACTGTATTGAGATGGTTTGAAAAATGTCTGCTAATGTTGCCTGTAGTGTAAGAATACAGGCTCTTATGTGAAGGTTTAATCTCTCAAAAAAGAGAAACTTGATTATTCTGCTTGCCATTAATGAAATAGGATTTTAATGGTAACTGAGGTGATACGTAGAAGTTAAAGGAACATACAAGCTTGGGTTTATGACACTAGGCTAGAAAAATTACAGGGCTTAAGTCTTTTTTTTGTGTTGCAATTTTAACGGTTAGTATCCTAATGATGGAATAAACATTAATTAACAGAATTTAGTGCCTGGGAGAAGCATACATCTTGAAACAGTAACTTTTCTTGTAAAATATTTGAGTAGTAGAACATAAAATTGCCATACTCTGAGTCTAGTGTTCTGCCCTTTACTTGGGTAAACAAAGTGCAATAAGCAGAAATAAATTTCACAAATGCCAATAATGTGATTTGCCTTAAATTCACGCAGATGAGGAAGAATCTTTCATCTCAGAGTAGCTAAGTTAACAGCAGTAGCTGTTTTTGCAGCCCTAAGGAGCATATGGGCTTGCTATTGAAAAGGATAGATTCCAATCCTATTCACAACTCTGCATCTTCCCTTTCATGTGCATTGCTCTGGTCTTGGCTTCAGTCTTTCCTGGGCTTACTTGGCTTGCTAAACAATCAAGACTGGCTTTTGGTCTTTTTTTTCATATTTTTCTGCTCAGTTGTTGAACTTAACCAGCTTGGTGAAGGATTTTTGAAGCAGCAGTAGCAAGACGAAGGTGATGCTTTACTTTGACAGTAGCCTCTCAAACGTACTGAAACAGATTTTTTTTTAATAGCATCTATTTTTTTTTTCACTCTTTTGATCTCCTCTAAAAGAGAATAGCGCTAACAGGCAGCCAACAGATGTAGTTCTGCGCAGCAGTTCATGTAGGAGACTAGAAACTGAGAACATGGTACACGCACTTAGGAATGGTGGTGATGTGCCACAGGGCATCATCTTTACCAGTGGAACAAATGCACCTTACACATCAGCAGCCTCAATCTGGGCTGTGTTCCTGAGGGAGGTGGCATCTCTCCAGGTCTTGTACTGCAGAGATGCCTAGGAATCCCACCGGGCCAGGAGAAAGTACTGTTCCAGCCCCCAAAAGATATATAATGGTCAAATTTGCTTCCACCAAGCAAATCAGCAGTGGAAGAGGGTCAGCAGGCTGCACAGCATTAGAGATAATAATTAGATTGGCAGGATCCTTTGAAGGTCCTTCAGGTTCAAGACCCTGAATGCACTGAAGGAGGGGCAAGAGGAGTGCATAACAGGTTGGAAAATGGAGGCTTGTGCAATGGTGAAAGCTGGGAGCTCATGGCTTCTGGCACCAGGAAAGATTCCTGTTCATCATGAAGATACGCAATTGTCGGGTAAGTTTAGTGCACCAGAAGAAAACAAATGGCTAGATCTGTGTATGGCACAGCTCCAGGCTGACAGCAAGTGCCAGTAGTGGGGAGGCTGCTGTTCCTCTGTTACCTTGCAGAGGCATGCTGCTTCTGGACAGCTTGGGTCAGGGATGTTCTGGAGAGAATACCAAGGGGTGTTTCATCCTAAGGCTACTGAACCCTGTGCCTCTTCCATTTGAGAACCAGTGGATATAGCTGGGGACATGTGGGGCTTATCAAACATGACTACATGGCTTTTGGAGTGAGGGATGGGCATAGGAGACCAAGTGTTTGGTTTTTTTTTTTTCCTCCTTAAGCTCTTCTCCCCTCCTCTCATATTCAAGAAGAATAAGCAGATCCTTTCTGGTAACAACCAGTTAGTCGCACTGTTGACATTAACAGCAGGGATTTGGGTTTTATGATCATGGGGCTCCTTTTGTGCATCGAGGACTACTAGGAGGAGGTGGGATCCACCAACCTGAGTTGGCACTGGCTGACTGACCTGATGAGAAGTTATTCTTCCATTATCACTTCAATTTAAATAAGAGTACCCAAAATAAATCAAGGAAGTGATGAACTGGCAAGCAAAGGGTATAATCTGATGTGGACAAGAGACTTTGTAATTAACAGAACAAAGCTGACAGAAGTCCACCCCAGATGTGTGCATTCAAATAAGGAAGTGATAACAGGGCAGTGTGATGCAGGAAGCTCTCACTCCTACCAGGGAATCTGTAGGACTGGGTGACTCTCAAGTGCCTGTATGCAAATGCATGTGGAATAAATAGGAGAAGTTAGATGTCTGCATGAAGCTGCAGGGCTGTGATTTCATTGGGATATTGGATGTGGAATAGCTGGAGAGCTGCAGGTGGATATGGACTGTCTAGAAAGTCTGGGATGGCAAAGAATGGGAATTGCCTGTTTATGTGAAAGAGCAACTGAACTGCACAGAGTTCTGCCTTGGGTTAGATTAACCCATAAACTCTCAACAGGCTCAAGATCAGAGGGCAGATTGATATGGGTGACACTACGGTGGGTCTGTGTTATAGGCCATCTGATCAGGAAGAAGTAGATGAAGCCTCCACGCAACTGGAAGAAGCCTCCTTCGCAAGCCCTTGTCCTCATGAGAGACTTCTACCTCAATATCTAGTAGAAGAAGCAATGCAGCAGGGCATAGGCAATCCCGGAGGTTTCTGGAATGCATCAAGGACCAACGAGTTGGTGAGGGAAGGCGTTTTGCTGGACTTGACACTTCGAAAACAAAGAATTGGTTGGGATGTGAAAGCTGGGGGCAGCTGTGTCTGCAGTGACCACGGGATGGTGGCATTCAGGATCGTGAGAGGAGGAAACAAGGCAAAAAGCAGAATCGCAGCCTTGGACTAGTTAACCCTATTTTGAATGGGGTGGGAGTTTAAGCTAGACAATCCTGCAGGGGCTGTGATCTGTCCCAAGTGGCTGCCCAGGTTTAAAGGGATGGGCTTGCTCTCTTTGCCTGTGTGCTGGCTGCAGTGTAGCTGTGTGGGGAGGTCTGGTCAGGGACCCGTTTAGCCCTAACCCATCAGAGGACAGAGCTAAACATGGAAGTGCACAATGCAGCTGAGGTAATATAATAGCTTGCTTCATCCATAAGGGTGCTGCCCCTTTCCCCCAGTTCTCAGCATCTGCTGCTTAGCCTGTACTAACTCTGGCAGACCTGCTTTAGAAGCTGACTCAGTACATAAGGCTGGCAGAAAGCTAGCCTAGCAAAAAGCAGTCAGCTTTCTGCTGGGGTAATGAGTTGAATTAGCTTAGTGAGGCTCTAATGAGGGCTAGGTTAATAGTCCCTCTGCTCTTCCCCATGCTGTTCGATCTGTTTCACATACCCTCACTCTAAGTGGGCGTGCTGCCTTAAGGGCACAGTTTGAGGTCACTTTAATGCAGCATGTGTAAAGAAATACTGATCAGCAGCCTGTCCGGAGCAGGAGGTCTATGAGCTCTGGGTCTGTGCTCTATCAGGAGAACAATCATGTAGATATAAACACATGTGTAGCCAGTCTGATTCTAGAGAAGCTTCTCTTATGTGATTAAATAGGTGGGAGGGATTGTCCTCAGTGTGACCCCTCTAATTTAACTGAATCTTTGTTTCTAGGATGATGACTTTACATTCTTATCCCTATAAATTATTTGAATATAAATTACCTATCTTGTCAGAGTGGGGCTATTAGGTTTGAAATATTTTTTCCTACCTTGTTTTCCACCCCACATTACTAATGAGAAAACAAGTTTTGCATAGTTTTTGCTTGATTGGGGTGGTATTGGGATCTTCAGCAGATCAAACAGTGCATTTAGCGTAAATTTGTTTAAAAAGCTGTTGCAGTACTGTCTATAATTATGGCTGAATACAGTAGCTAGAAGAATTTTTGGAAGCTAGATCTGGATAGTCTTCAGTTGTACAAGAGTCTGCTTAGACTAGTCAAGGGGGTTGTGATGCATAACAGTGGAAAATGAGTAATTATGGTGGTGTTAAGTTTTACTCCATCTAATTTTGTCCTCGCATCTATAGGCCATCTAGTCTGAAGGGAGGGCTGGAGGCCAAGAATGGAGTCTTACTGCATGAAGTGTTGAAGGGGTTTGGTCTCTTGTCATCATAGTGTAACTGTAGGCATAAAACATGCATATGGAAAATTGCTGTAACATCAAATAGACCTGCTAGGATCGACTTCAGAACAAGATACAGTAGCATTTATGAAGCAATAATGGGGCTCACAAAAGCAAATCTGCACCTGTAAAAGAAAAGATTAATGCTTCGCTATATAGATAGTGTTCTTTTCCTTTAATAGTCAGTGTCTAGACAGCCTCGCTAGAACAGGGCAGACAAGTCTAACAATTCAAATGCAGTCTACATTGAGGAGCTAAATGGCCAAATCCACTGTGTATATATTAACAGTCCATTTGGATTACATGCTAGTAGTTATGTACCTCATGATGAAATAAAACTTGTTACTGAGTATCTAGCACTCCGTAAGTGTATTTTCTAGGAAATGTATTTAGAAAAACAGAATTAAGTTGCCTAATGCTTATATTGATGCAACAGCTACTTTTTTTTCCTTAATCCAGAAGTGAGTAACCAGCTGTAGATGAGGTATGCTTTCTTAATGTGATATTATCTCTGACTAGTTTTCCTTATGGATGTACTAAAATATTTGTTTATGCTTACCTGGCAAGCTGTACAATTTGGCAGATGTCTGTAACAGTTACATTCGATACTTGAGTGATTATTTCCTCTTCAGTTAACTTTTTTTTTTTTAATTGCATGAGTTGAGCCTTGGATGCAGGGAGTCTTGACCCTGCTTTGTGCAGTATTTGGTGGTCATGAATATGCAGTAAGGCAAGGAACGGATTTGGCCAAAATCTGATCCACCCACATGGTGGGTGGGAAGGAAAGAAGAGGAGCAAAGTCTGAATGTTGGTAGTATTTCAAATCCTTGACATCTGCAGGAGCTATTGCTGTCAGAAGCAGTTTTAACTTGAACTAGTGATGGTGCTTAGCTAATGTAAGATATTTTAAAACTCTTGGGTGCTACTCTAATTTTGCATTCAAACTTGAGCTCTGGTTACCCATGTTAAAATGGTGAACTTAAGTCAGTGAATTATTGATTTAAATGCACAGGTTTAAAAAATAGAACTAGATACTTATTGTCCTGATAGAGAATAAGTCTGGCATGAGAAACTGAAGATATCTGTTGTGCTGTTTCAGAAACAAAGTAATCCCTCCCTTCTGCAAAAAGCTATTAGTATTTAAAACTGAACAGAGAAAACAAATGGAGAATGTGAGCCAAAGGCAGTGTATGTCTGGGTAAAAGTGCCCCTTCCCATAGGGCACAGCCAGAAGCCAGAGCTCCTGGGAAATAAATGCTTTTTCATTAGTCACATCTGTCACCTTCTCCTTTTGTTTTTTGTTAGGAAATAGTGAACACCTATTTGAGAACCAAGCAAAAATTGAAGCCCTTTGAGCAAATGAGGATGGTTACCATCCCCCACTGTAGAACCCAAACCACAGACCTGCTGCTTAGATCTTGGTGGTGTGATAGAAGAGGAGAAATCCCTTCTGATTTCTCTGCAGTATATGATTGTGAGAGAATCTATCCACATTAGTTACTCTGTTCTGTATGTGCTGGTCACACAGCAATACAGAGAAGCCTTGGGGAAGGATTCAGATGTTGCAACTTCTTCAGTGCTGCGGGCAGGATGGCATCATTAACGTGAGCGCTGATATTGCGGAATCATTCCTGGGTTATGTCTCTCAGTAGGTCTTGGAGTAATATGGAACCCGCTATCTAGGTTGCACTGCTTTGAGGTTTGTTGGAAACTGCTTCCAGAAACCTTGTTGATACAAGCTATGTATGCAAGCTCTCTGTGTCAACACGTTTTGCTGTTACTTGAAGATCTGAAGCTCAGCTGAGCCCTCTTAAAGTTTGAAGCTGCAAGGCCTGTGTGGGTAGAGAGTGACTGATCAATATGAAATTGTTCAGTAAAGATCAATAAACACACTGGATAAATATTTGTATGCAACCCTTAGCAATTTATTAAAGAAAGCTGGCATCAATAATTTATAGGCAAGATTAACTTGTTAACATGGGTTAACTTACTTTAAAATCATCTCCTTCAGGTAAAATTTATCTGGAATGAACAGTAATACTTACGTTAATACCAAATTTGTACTTGTAATCTTGTCTGTCGTTTCTCTGAAATAGGTGGCTGCCTGGTTCTCTGCCAAACTAGAGTTAGCAAAAGCAGAACATCCCGTTATGAATAGGTGAACTTTTAGAATATAAGATAAATGTCTGAAATCTTGGAAAGTTCTGTTCAGAACTAGGTTGTTTAGAGTTATTTAGTAAGTATGTCACATGTCACTATATCTTCACAAAGTCAGTAGCAGATGAAGAGCACTACAGTAGAAAGACTTGATAATGGAGAGGAAATAAATATTCAGCAAGTACACATCTTGAACAAATAATGAATCATAGTTTTAAAAAAATTTTCCAACTTTCTAATCTTACACAAAATCAATGTGCCTGGCAAACTAGGACTTGCTTTCAGAGGTAGCAAGCTGATCAATACAGGTTACTGACAGACTCAGACTCAAGATCACTCTCTAATTAAACAGCCAAAACTAAATAGTAACATGTAAATACCTGCTTTATAGCATTGTTTATGTACATTGTTGTGAAATGCTACCAACAATCAGCAACTTGAGTTTTAATGTTTATACAATGAAGAAAACAAGCTACAAACTTACTGTAATGTATTTTACCCTTTCAAGTGGTCATGCTTATCAGCTTACTGCTCTCAAATCAGTTACAGTTCGTAACTCAAATTGTTGTCTAATAATGAACTTCATGTGATTTGTGTTTTTTTTCTCATTGTAGGTAAGCAAGTGAGAACCAAACTGTCACAGGCCTTTAATCACTGGCTGAACGTTCCAGAAGATAAGATACAGGTACTCACTAATTATTTTTAAAGGGCTGTTATCTTTCTGCAAAGAATATCAATAGCATTGTTGTTAACGTGTTTAAGTCTTCTGATAATTTATGCTACATAATTTCCAAATATAACGTACAGCTTCAGCAAAATAACTAGTGCAAAGCTTTGGCTGTGGTGGAACACTAAAGAAAAAATTTCCACAGTTTGTCTTGTGTAGAACAGTCACTGCTTTTCAAGTGTGCTCAACCTTTTGAGTTGTGGATGAGCAGTTGCTATTGTTACCCACTGTGGTTATTAACAATGAGTTTTCCATGACTTATGAAAGAACCTAGATGGTTACCTTGTAAACTACACATAGTGATTGAGAATAAGCTCTTGCTATTTTGATACAAGAACATCAAAGCCAGCAGTCAAGTGAACTTTATAAACCACTTGTTTTGGACTTTTAGGTGGACTTCTTACACAGTCTAGAGTCCTTACTCTATATTGAGAAACATTTGACCAGGAATATTCCTTTTTTCCCTCTGTTGGACAGATCTGTGCAAGATGTATAGCTGTGTGTTTAAACACTGGCTTCTAAAATGTGAAATTCCTCTTTTGCTTCAACTATAGTTTTGCCAAATGGCTTATTTAGGGTGCAGAAGGTACTCTGTATCCAAGGTAATGTAAGTAATTAAAGTAACGAATTATGATGGTTGGTAGTGTTTCCATTGTTGGTTTTTTTGACACTTACCTGGTCCCTAGCTAATTTCATTAATGGTCAGGCAGGCCATTAGTGTTTGAAGGAGTCCTCTTTACAGTTGCTTGTGTGATACTTCATAGTCCTTGAGTAGCAAAATGGCTTAAGTAATTTAAACAGTGAAGGAAGAAGCTGCATTAGTCTCCTAGTAATCTTATTTTTTCCAGCCTTGTCCATTGTGATGGCTTCACCCTGATGGACAGCTAACTTCTACTACAACTGTGCTCTCACTCCTACCCTCCTCAAAAGGAAGAGGAAAAGAAATGCAATGGAAAAGGGCTCCAGGGCTGAGATCAGGACAGGAACATTGCTCACCTATTATCTGCACAGGCAAAACAGTCTCAGTGTAGGGAGAATAACATAATTTATTGCCTGTTACTAACAGACTAGAGCAGTGAGAAACTAAAAGCAAACTAAAATTACCTTCTCCCCCCCATCCATCTTCTGCCTCCTCCTCCTGAGTGGCACAGGGGAATGGGGGTTGTGGTCAGTCCGTAACACTTAATCATCTGCCGCTCCTTCATGGTCCCTCTCTTCCCCTGCTCCCCATGGGGTCCCTCCCACGGGATGCCGTCCTTCCTGAACTGAGCCTGTGGGGGCTGTCTACAGGCAGCAGCTCTCCAAGCACTGCTCCCACACGGCTCCGTACCATGGGGTCAATCCCCCAGGAGCAAACTGCTCCAGCACGGGTCCCCCACGGGTGGGTGGCAGCTCCCCCCAGACCCCCTGCTCCTGCGTGGGCTCCTCTCCACAGGCTGCAGCTCCGGCCCGGGGCCTGCTCCTGCGGGGGCTCTCCATGGGCCGCAGCCTCCTCCAGGCCACATCCACCTGCTCCACCGGGGGCTCCTCCACGGGCTGCAGCATGGAGATCTGCTCCATGTGGGACCCACGGGCTGCAGGGGGACAGCCTCCTCCACCAGGGACCTCTCCACAGGCCACAGGGGAACTGCTGCTGTGTGCCTGGAGCACCTCCTGCTGCACTGACCTGGGGGTCTGCAGGGTGGTTCTCACTTCTCACTTCCAGCTGCTGTTGCATGGCAGTTTTTTTCCCCTTCTTAAATCTGTTCTGCCAAAAGCACAAGCATCATCATTTGTTGGCTCAGCTATGGTTGAATCCCTTTTGGAGCCAGCTGGAGCTGGCTCTTACCTACCATAGGGCAGGTCCTTGGCACTTCTCAGAGGCCACCCCTGCAGCCCTCATGCTGCCAAGCTCTTGTCACACAAACCCAATCTATCCATATAACTCTTTAGTCAGATTTATTCTGGTCTCCAGCTAGACAAATGTATTATAGCAACCTGTGTACTTGTATGCATGGGTTTAGTCTGAAATCATAGATCAAAATTCAAATTGGCAGGAATCTCTGGTAGTTACCCAGGTCAAACCTGCTCTAAGAAGGACTTGTTCCATAGCTGCTTCAGGCTTCTGAGAGCCTTGCTGAGTCTTGAAAATCTGACTCTGCAGCATCTCAGGGCATCTTTTCCAGTGCTGAATCCCTTTCATGATAAGTCTTCCATTACGGCCTACTGGAATCTCCTGCACTGCAGTCTGCAGTTATAGCCTCTTACCCTTTTGCTGAGCACCAGTGATGATGAGTGTCTGTTGTTTTTCTAGCTCCATAGATAATTAAAGCTGCAGTACCATGGTGTGAACAGAAGTAACCAGTTCTACCTGTCACTTGTAAACAGGTAGTCATGTAACCATTATTGAAAATTTAGGCCACTTGTTCTAGTTATCGTTGAAGAAAACTGATGCTTTAATGTTTGTTTTACCACTTAAGTGGTTTGTGATTCTCTAAATAACCTCAGGACAAAAACAAGACCCTGTCATCTTTGACTCTTGCTGAAATTGTTAGTGCTTTTGTCTATAATTGTACTCATTTTAATAATGTAAGGCTGTTGAAGTCAGGGTGACTGCATGTCCTCTTTGACATCTCTTGTAACTTGAAGTCTTTCCAGTTGTCTAGCAGCTTGATTCCCTTCCAGTTACTTGTATTCTATTAAAAATCTGAATTTTGATATTGTTTATCTAGATGAATACAGTTGAGGCTACTGTTGCTTGGTAGTAAGTTTTACTACAGGCTACCATCACTTTACTATTTTCTCAGCCACGTGGTCTCTTTTCTACCTACTGCATCCTTTAGTGCTCATCTTAGGCTGCACTGAGACACGTCAGCTTTCTGAGTTAGAGAATACAGCACCTGTCAGATTGACTTTCTTCTAAGACAGCACTGAAATGGCCTGGCACAGGGCCATGTAAAACTTAAAGCTGTTGCAGGTAAGAAGGTATAGAAATCTGGGTGTTGAAAGTGGTATTGCAGCGGTCACAGATTAGATGGGCTTGGGTTGTAAGAAAGCATAGTGCTCTGTGTTGGTCTTCTGCTTTCATTATGAAGAGCAGTCTTACTCATTTCCTCAGGCATTTCCTGATATCTTCTAGAAAATAAGCTTTTTCTGCTGTCTAAACTTCTTCCTGCCTCACTTCCAACCTTAAAGCGTTTCTGACACTGCTTTTCCTTATGAAAGTTCACAAGGTAATTCAAACAGTTATGAAGCACTATTAAAGTTACTTCAATTCGACCTTAAATGTCTAGAAGCTCCAGAAGTTCACAGAACTGAAAGCAATATGAAATAGGCTAACAAGAAATGCTAGAGTAGGCTCATCCAATGAATTCATAGGGAAACTTTCCTGATAGTACTGAAAATGACATAATGGACTAAGCCAATATTCAGAAAACTAGGCATTGCAAAATTGCTTTTTATAATTACTCTATCCTTCATGACTTTAAAGTTAGTGGGCAGCAATGTACCTTTACAGGTCAAAGTAGTCCTCACTTCTAAGTCCTAGATGAGTCATTAGTGCTCAAGTAGCTTGTTCTTACAGTTGTTATCTTGGGCAAACAAACAATTTGACTGCAGGATTTCAGTTTAAAAACCTTCAGGGACAGGGGTCACTGAACACTAGGTGGCTTGCTGCTGAAGAAGTGCTTGCAGCAGTAAAGTCCCTCTTAATGCTTCCTAGAGCACCCACCAAGTACAAACACACTAGCTGTGTGCTACTATTTAATGATGGCCTTAATGGTTTTTAGAAGCAGTTGTTCTGATGAGTGCTTGAGTGCAATGCTTGTTGCTAGTAAGTATGACTGGCTCAGTAGCTTCAAAATGATGTCTTTGTCACTTGTTTTTGCAATGAGTTTATACCATATGCAGTTTTACATGCCTAAATTTACTTCAATTTAAGCAGGTGCTGAACATACCTGCTCCTTGCATAGGAGTTCTGCAATGAAAACCATAGACAGGCTTCAAATTCTTGAAGTGTCCTGATTTGGAACCGTTATGGCTTACTGTTTGTTGCATATAGCCAGCCACGAGCTTGATGTTGTGAACAGCTTATTGAGTCTAATAAGCTGCGTATCTCAAATTAGTAAACCTAGACTTGTCACAACATCATGTTTCTTCTTTGCTCTATTTGTGTTTCTAATATGTCACTGCATGGCTGCTAGACCATGGCCTATTTTAGTATTGTAGCAACAATAGAGTGGAGTAGGTCCATGGAAACACTTTGGGGAATACATTCACATAGTGGCTTCTGTGATCAGATTTGGTGGTTCAGGACTAAATGGCGAACTGGATAATTAAGTGAATCATAAAACTAATAGTAAGAACAAGTGGTCTAATGGGGAGCCTTGGTGACAAAGAATATCATGCTTTAAAACTTCTCCTATTGTAAATAAAATCTCCTCAAAACTGGAGGTTAAGTTGCAGTGGGAGATAATAATTTTCTCTTCTTGTAATAGGTTATCATTGAAGTGACGGAGATGTTGCACAATGCAAGCCTGCTTGTGGATGATATTGAAGATAACTCAAAGCTACGGCGGGGCTTTCCAGTGGCTCACAGTATCTATGGGATTCCATCAGTAATCAACTGTGCTAATTATGTGTATTTCCTTGGCTTAGAGAAGGTTTTAACCCTCAATCACCCAGATGCTGTTAAAGTTTTTACCCGTCAGCTGCTGGAACTCCATAAAGGTCAAGGCCTGGATATTTACTGGAGGGATACTTACACCTGTCCTACAGAAGCTGAATACAAAGCTATGGTACTACAAAAGACAGGTGGTCTCTTTGGATTGGCTGTAGGCCTCATGCAGCTCTTCTCAAATTATAAAGGAGACTTAAAACCACTTCTTAACACACTCGGTCTCTTCTTCCAGATAAGAGATGACTATGCCAACTTGCACTCCAAAGAATATAGTGAAAACAAGAGTTTTTGTGAAGACTTAACTGAGGGCAAGTTCTCATTCCCAACCATTCATGCGATTTGGTCAAAACCTGAAAATACTCAGGTGCAAAACATTTTACGCCAAAGGACAGAAAACATAGATATAAAAAAATACTGTGTGCATTACCTTGAAAATGTGGGTTCATTTGAGTACACTCGGAATACGTTAAAGGAGCTTGAATCTGAAGCCTATAAACAAATTGAATCACTAGGGGGAAACCCTGAGCTTGTAGCACTAGTTGAACAGCTAAGCAAAATGTTCAAAGAAACTGAAAATTAATAAATTTATCTCTTGGGGGGTGAATGGAAGCTCTTTAAAATGGGAAAATAACTAGATTATCTGAAAGGTGCGATAATCAGTCTCACTTAAAACTCCTGTAATGTGGCAACACAAGTAATTACTATTGAAACCGGTTTGGCCTCTGAGTATTGTGATATATCCTATCATCTATATGGTCTTAATTGTAACTGCTTGCAGATGGCTTTGTTAAAGCAGATGTACTAGAACTGAAACAAGTCATGAATCTGTGTGATCTTTACACAATCACTGGTGTTACTTCAGCCCTGAAACTCTCAGTATGGTGCATATTCAACCAGGCTACTGTAGGTTTCTGCCTGAAATTCCATATTAAATTAATCTGATTAACCTGAGTGGCTTGTGTGTTTTTAAGCAATGTTCTAGTAAACCAAAATTGGCAATGTTAAATAACAAAAGATACTTGCAACCAGAATGCATGTACAAGTGTTGCATTGTAAATATAAACTACAGTTGTGAAGATCAGATGGATCCTCACTTAATCCTAATGTGAACATCCTGTACAGTGTCTGAGGATACTTCCAGGGGAATACAAATTGTGGAAAATGTTTTTTTATCCAAGCGAGAGTAATGTTTAGACTGAACTGTCAGCTTTATAGAGAATTCTGCTTAACTTAGGGAGAATGTTCTATCACATCAGAAAAGCATGAATTTGCCACTAGTTCCAGCTCTGTTGTGAATAGCTTTGATTGCCTGGCTTTAGATTTTTAAGCTGTCAAATATTTTGTAGCCTGGGACTTCAATCTATGCATTAGATCTTAAGCATGTAATATGCTTAAGATTGTTGCAAAAAGCAACATAGTAAGGTGCTATTAGGAATGGTATGAGGTTTCACAGCAGGTAACTTTAAGACACTGATTGGTGTAGGTCTTTGTGACCTCTGTTTTTAATTGAGGGGGGTTCTCCAGGAGTTGATTCATAATTCATACCACATCTATGCTCTGATTTTGTATCAAGAGGCATGTTATAGGTCTCTGTGTAGGGACAAATTCTGTAACTTTTGGTTAAACCAAAGTATGGTATTTTGTTTTACAAGCTGTAATAACATTTCAGTTTTGTTAATTGCTTAAATGTTGGTTTTGAAATGATGTAAGCAGGCATGCATGCATTGAACTGAGAACTAGATTAGGGGGGTGGCCTGGTAAGTGACAAAAATCTCTGCTCGTGTGTGTACACGCATACAGAAATGTTTGTTTTTTGGCTGGGCTGGCTTTAACCAGGTTCAGTTTCTTTAGTCTTCACAGTGACATAGTGACATGTGGTTTTGCTGTGATGTAGGTTCAGATCAAAGGTGGGACTGATGCTATCAGCAGTGTCTTCAAGCTGATAACACACTCTCAGAAGATATGGCCAGAGGTACTTGGCTTCTAACAGCTGAAGGGTAGTTCTGTGTGTATGTTCACTTACTCTACCTGGAAAACAGGGAGAGTCATTACCTCAACCCAACTAACTGAATAAGGCTGCTATAACATCTTCCTTCGGCAAGCCTTGGGAGTCTTCCAAGAGTGATCAAGCAAGAAAAAATTCAGGATGACTGCTTTTAGTCAGAGACATTACGTGGGTATAGATGATAGCTTATTCATTTTATCTGCATGCTGAGGAGGGATCTCTCTGCCCTATGATTAAGCACAGAAAGTAGCCTTTTCACTGAGTAGGCCTGGTTGCCAGGACTGACTAGCTTAAATTTGAAGGGTATCTTTTATTTAATGTTAATGACAGTGACTGTATTTCCGTTCTTAATTTGTAGTGCTTAGTAGTAAGCTTGTGCAATCTTAGTATTTTCTGGAAAAATACTATCTGCAGCGAAGTGCGATGCTTATTTTGTGCCACGTCTTAGGAGTTTCTAAGCACTGTTGCAACTGATGTTGAATGGTGGAGAGATGAAAAAACATTGTCAGGAGAATCTCCTAGCCTTACTGTGTAAGACATCTTTCTGCTAACTAGGATATAGTGACTCTATGTACAGTGCAAAGTGCACTTAATACCATTTCATTTTGTTCAGTTGCTGGATGTAAATAGTTGTGTAATCAAACTTTCTTGATGAAGTAGGGTTTTTTATTTTAAAACTTTTTTCTGCTAAGATTTCTGCTGTGTAGTCAGTTCTTTGGTTTATTCTGGCAGCTCCTCCTAGTATTTAATACTGTATCTTGCCAAAACATGCATCCATTAACTTAAGAGCAGGTACACTGGAAGCTTTCCAGCTATGGGCCCTTTAAACCACAAGGTAAGAAGAGAAAAGTACCCCCCAAAAAAGGCAGCTAGACCAACAAGAAACCATGCAAGTCTGTCTTGCTATGCTGTCTGGTATTTTGATACCAGTAGTGAAAGCATTTTCTGAAGGGGTGTATCTTAACAATACTCCACTCCTGAGCATTTTGCTCTTCGCTTTGGCTAGAATAAATCAAACCCTTTCAGGATTTTTCTTAATGTATTCAGAAGCAGGAAAGGCCAGACTCTTTCCCTTGCATTTCATAAGCCAGTAAAGCATCATTAAGCATAGTCTAGGCAGATTTTATATTTGGTGCCAGAAGAGATGCTGTATCCTCATCTATATTCTCCAGCATTGGCCCTGGTACAAGCTCCTGGTGTTTAGCCATGTTAGGTAAATAACTGCCTTGAAGCAGCATGAGTTGTCTTTGGCTGCAGAATTCATTTAGTGGTGTCAGTGCATTTCTCAGGGGTTGGATGTCACATCTGTCTTTGCCTCTTACATGGTCGACGTTATCTGCATCAATTATAATGAACGTGGTATCTCTTCAGGACCTTCCTCAGGAGACAAGCTTGTTTTCCGCCTTTCCCTTTGAGCTCAGGCTGCTCCATGAACCCACTAAGAGCAACTTCGTACGCATCAGCCAGCTGCTGACACAGCCTCTCATTTCCACACTGAGCCTCAAAGCTGAATATTGAAACTTTGAGTACCTCAGTGAAGTTTCTTTCTGTAAGTCTCACATTGTTTCAGTGACTGAACTGAGAAGTTTCTATTCCTGCAGCCAGGCAAGCTCTCTTTGTACTCTGCTTCAACACTGCCCTACTCTGGAGATGCCTACAGCTAATGTAACTCTTAGTAAAGCAACCTTGTAATTACTGTTTGTGGGAAAGATGCAAACTCTTACCTCTAGGTAAATGTGTGAAGGCTACTGCGTGAACTCATTACTCTGAGACAGTAAAAATACTTTGAAATGTGTGGTCTTTGGGCATTATTATTTTCCTTTCCCTCAGAAGCCATCAAGAGTATCTAGAGAATTTCATAGTTGAGTGCATAAGGTATGGTGTGACGGGCATGGTATCTGCTCCTGTTCATGAACGGAACGTGAAGGAGGTCTGGCATGGTCTCTGTGAACATTGCAGTGTTTTTTTTAAAATGCCACCCTATGAAAATCTCTTATGTTCATTATAAATACACACACAGATTAAGCATCTCCAGTAACTTCAGTTACTAATAAAGCTTTTTCTGATAACCTCTGATGCTAATTTTTCTTCTACATCAGTATGTTGAGCAAAGTGCATGTTCCACAGAAAGCCAGCTCTTTTCACGTTTTGTGGTTAGTGTAAGTAAGGATCTAGTTCAGGCTATAGAAATAGGACTATTTTACAGGAGCTTAAGCATTCTTAAATGTTATCTTTCACAATTCACATCTAACTCCAACCTACTTAATTAGCTATCCTATTACTACTTTTATTTTCTTATATTAACTTTTCATGTTAATTTAGTATACATATTTTTTGTAAGAAGCTAAGCTTCACCATTCTACAAGGGGTCAAAGATGCCATAAGGAAGATGTTATAAAATTGCAGCGTACCTCACCGGTCACAAAGAAATAACCATACAAGGTGAAAGCTATCCCTTTTCTATTTGATAAACCTTTCTTCTGCACTTTCATGCAAATGTCCCTAAGTTCACCCTTGAAGCCCAAATGGCATTTTCTCTACTTAATTTGACTTACTGTCAGGGAGGCTCACACAGTAGGTGTTCAAATGAACTTCAGCAAACATTTTCTTCTACTTGTGTTCTGCTGTGCTAGAAGTGCTATGCTACTTCGTGATCCTCTAGTCTTCATGCTTTACCAAGGGCTCCTATTCTTCACTGTTAACTGTCTGTAAAAGACAAACTCTGGATGCACAACTCATCATTCACTGCAGAAGCAGTGCTTTAGAATCTACTCTTTCCCAAATTCCTTCTACAGCAAAGAGATACCTTTTCTATTTAGTTAAAACGTGTAGTTGCTATTATGTTATGCTCACCAGTATTCTCCTGTAAGTCTGTTTCTTGGAAATTCTTATCTACATTCCCATGTTGCTGTAATGATGATAGAAATGCTACCTTGCACTGTGCTATATACAAATCTAGTTCTTTATTCCAGCCTAGCTCTAAAAAGAACTTTATTAATGAGAAGTGAGGAGAAGCTTAATCTGCAAAGCAAACATGAGTTCATGTAAAACAGAGTGGGAGGAATGAGATGGCAAGAGAAATTAATTAGAAATGGTAGAGGTCGGGATCTGATAAATATCAGATTTAATACTTAATATTGTTAAGTGAGTCTGTAATTTGAGATGTGATAGTTATTACTGATGTGATTAGCAGCTGATGTGTGTGCAGACATGAGCTTTTAAAGCTAGCAGTAAAAGGCCTTACAACTGTAACCTAGCTTGTTAGACTTTGTATTCCGTCTTTTCCAAGTTTACTTTTCGCAGTGATTTATCCACAGCTTTAATTCTGTATTTTTATTTGCCTTCCACAAACAAAGACTTACATTTGGGGTGTTGAAAATATACATTGATATTTCTAAAACTGTTCATGGCAGTGGGAAAGAAGCAGTATTTCTTTAAGCCTTCACCTCAATGGTTGATTTTGCTAATTATTAAGTACCTAAATGCCTCTATATGTCGTGGAAATTTCCTATGTTAATGGCTTCTTCCCCCAGTTTTTGTTAAAATGCTAACATTATGGTGTAAAAGCATGAGTTTGTGTATATTTTCCCACCTTTTTATATAAAAATTGATTCAAAATCAAATGCCTCTAGCGCTGAATTGAGCCAGGCTTTTATTCACGTACAAGAGCTATATGGGCATCTGTTGCTCCTAGTTCTGTCTTAATCTCATCATGTTACGTTTCAGGTGTGATATTTACTATGCTCTTTGTATTATTTGCTCAGTACTTGCATTGTAATTCTCTTCCTTCCTCAGCTATATTTCTGGTTTGCTACTAATGCCATAGCACACATGATACCGTCAAACTCCTTTTTGGTCCTGGACAAAATAGTCTGGTTTGCTCCTACTTTATATCTTGGCTCATCCTATGCCATTACAAAAGTAATCCAAGATTTTCTGAAATCTTGAAATGGAAGAAACTTTTTTTTTTTTTTTTTCCCAAGAAGCTAAAGCATTTAACATTTTATGTTGCCATTTTCCATGTAGTTGGACTTTCTTTACCTCTCCTAACCGTTTGCCTTTAACACTTATTTTGCTTTTGTGGTATCACTCATTATAGGCTTTTTCATGAAAGTTTAACTTGCTAACCAGGGAGTAGAGGATTTTGTGTGTGTGTGTGTGTTTTGTTTTTGTTTTTTTGGTCTGGGTTAATGAATTATTCTACTCAGCAAAAGCCTGATGAATGCCAAAGCTGGCAGGTGAAGCTGGCAGGTGGATGAGGCAGAAGCAGAGCCAAGGGAAGGATTTGAGAGAATAAGAATACCCATTTTAGGCTCCTGAGGCTGCCTTGTGTAATTTCACCTTGTTTTACAGCTCTCATTCACTTTGTTAGGGAAAGAAAAAAAATGTGTTCAGTTTTCCTGAGCTTCCCTTTTTGCTTTCCGAATGTAATGCAAGAGATACTAGAGTTATAAATGACTTACTCTGATTGTTATGTAAATAACTTGCATAATTACTTGCATATATTATTATAGTACAGATAAAACAAAGGGTACATTGTTTCCCTAGCTTCAGGAATAGAAAAATTGTTAGAAAATTACAGTAATTGAACAATCTGTTACATGCTGACTTGATTTGATCGTTACCTCACATTAGCATCCTTCCTGGATGGCTTCTATTAGACCTCACCACTGGCATTCACCTTTTCTACAGCAGTTTCTTTTAAATGACTTCAGAAGGCAACTTGGTGAGGAGGTAACAAAATAAATCATTGTTTTGATGCCCACTTACTGGCTTTTTTTTTTTTTTTTTTTTTTTAAATAACAGAGTAAATCTAGGTGCTCATGTTTTTCTTTACTAGCTTCATGTACACATTCACGCTTGTCACTGAGGCTAGTGGTTCAGCTGGTGTGGCTGGGAATAATCCATGATTCATGAATCCACTTCCATTCAAGTGTATGACCTGCAAAGTTTATAATTAGGCATTTGCTGAGCAATTCAGTTTACTGCAGCATAGAGAGCCATGGGAGATAACTCCCAAGAAGGCCTAACATGACACTTCCAGGGACAGTGCTACACAACCTATGTGAGTAACTCTGATGTGAAGAGAAATCCTAGATAATTTTCTGCTCAAAAACAATCTGTGAAAAACCTCTTTACTCCCTTGGAAATGTGAATTACATGATATGGTGCCAGTTAGCACATGTATCTCCTCTGGATCGCAGTGGATTATTTTCACTCTTCATAAAGTTTCAGTTGTTATTTCTGGACCATATGGTAGAAGGTGCTTAATGATTAAAGTAATAATTGAAGTCCATAAAAAAGGGGGGTGGGGGGAAAGAAAAATGGTAAACTCTTTTTTTATGCTGTTTTGCAATGCATATAAAAGATGGCCTGTTGTCTTGCTGTAGTCTAGCATACGTTAGCCTGCAGTGAACTTCTGTTAGCTGACGGAGGCACGACAACTCTGCATCGACTTCAGTTATTAAGCACTCAGGCGCATGTGGCATCAAGGCCCTGTGAACAAATCAAAGGGAGAAAAATGAAAGTGCTTGCAAAGAAGAAACACAAAGTTATTTAAAAATAGAACTTCAGATAATTGTGAAGTTAATGCATGGAGACATAGAACTAAAGCCACGGAAAACTGTGGGAGTTAACTGAAGAACCTATTGCTACTTACGTTCTTTTTGCAGGTGGGATGGGACAGTGCTACACAGCCTGATGCGAAAACACCATTAAAAAGTAAAACACGATAAAAACCTTTTGAAGGAATTGTCATTGCTATTCCTAGAAATGTAAAAAGAGTGCTTTAAACCCATTTTCTTGCATTTCAAGTCAACCAAAGTGAATGTTAAAGAAATTGTGAAGAACGATCTTTTACTTAGGCACTTATAAAATGCGGAGCTTGTATGTCTAGTAAAAGGTGAAAATGTTACATCGGTCTGGTTGTTTTATTTGCATTGTCCTGTTGCTGATCAAATAAAACCAAGTATGTTGGACAAACTGTACCTGTTTGTTGATTATAGTGCTAAACCAGAAGAAACAATAAGTAGAAAGAAATAGAATAAACAGGAAGTTATGCTATTTTCAGCATCATCTTAGAAATACTAAATACAGAAATTCAGCAATACATACACAGGTTTTAAGACTGCCTAAATTGTCTATAAACATGCTGTTAGGGTCACAAAGGTGGTGAAAAATATTGTTTTAAGCACCTTTCCTGACGTGCAGGAAAGAAGTGTAAGATCACTTACTCTTCCATTCTGGCCCATTAATATTCAGCATACTGAGTGCTGTTCCAAATAAACATGTAATTTAGGAAAACAGCCTGACAATAATTCATAAGGATTAATAAAAATATTGCAACTGGCTTTGCAGTACTATTAATAATGAAGTTAAGGATGTTCCACATTGTTGGGACTGCTGTTGGAAGCACAGTAGGGGAATTTTGAGAAAGAAATTTGCAGGAGGGGGAAGGACGTAGAGCAGAGGGAACGCTCCCTTTACAAGAACATGTACTGCTAATACTGCAACTGCTGCATAGAGTAGCATCCAGCCACAAAACTGAGCAGGACAGTGCAATGTACTGCTCTGTAGGCGTGTGAAAGAAAGTAAGTTTTACTAAACATTTTGACTTTTTTATTTAGTTATTTTAAAGGTCAAAACTCTTAATGTAAGTAAAAACCCAAAGAAGCCATAAAGGCCAAGAGAAAAGTGATTGGTTACAATTACAGGTCTGGCCACCCCGATTCCTTTCTGACAGAAAATGCCTTTTCTTTGGTGATTCAGACAAGCATATCTGATAAAGAGGGAGAAGAAAAAAAAATAAAAATAAAAAATAACTCTATTTCACACTAATTAGCAAGATGGAGCTCAACTCCTCACACTAATACATGCTCTCAGGTTTGCACTTGGGAGCAGTGAACAAGTCAAAAATGAAGAGCAAGAGGACTTAGTGCTACTGCTTTTGCTGACATCCTGGTACCACGGTCTGTGTAGATAGCTTCTGCACCACTGAAAACTGGACAGCCTTGCTCTGAGGGTGCCCTCTGTGGGAGCTGACGGAGCACTGGGTGAGAGGGCACCACCACCAAAGGTGTGGAAGATGGACTTGGACTTACCCCCAGAGATATCAGGTGGCCTTGGAAAACTCACCTACTTTTGGCAAAGAAAGCTTTTAGGTGAAGGCACAAAGGTCTTCACTGGCAGGCCCCTCTGGGGAGCAGCTGCTTTGTGCCACACAGTTCAGTGTTGCTTCAATACACCGGTGTTATCAAACGCCTGTAATCAACATTGCAGCACCAGGTGTGCCGTGTGTGGACTGCTTCACGCCAGGTTACAAAGGCAAAGGCTCTGTGCCAGGAGGGCTGTGACAGGAGGGCCCAGCGCTGTGTCCCTGCAGAGCACCCCAGCCGGGCAGCCTGTCCTGTCCTGTCCCATTCTCCTTCCCTTCCTCCCGTCCTGTCCTGTCCTGCCCTGTCCTGTCCGCCTGCCTCGCCCTTGTGCTGAGCAATGCCTGTGCTCGCTCCTTCCAGCCCCTGCTTTGCTCCGAAAGCCACTCGCTCACTGTCAGTGGTCGGTGCCTGCCGACCTGTGCTGCTTGGCTCTGTTTTGTTTTGTTTTGTTTTGTTTTGTTTTTGTTTTTCCCCTTTTCTTTTACATTGCTTTTATTATTATTATTATTATTATTATTATTTTCACTGCTTTTCTCGCACATGAAGCCCGCGCAGAACCCCCGACCCTGCTGAACTACACTACCCAGAATGCCACACGGCGCGGGCGCGAAGGCGCCTCGGGCCAATGGCGGCCGCGCCGGGGCGGGGCGGGGCGGGTGCTGCCAATCTGCGCTGCGCGGAAGGCGCCGGGGCCCGCAGGCGCTGCTCCTACTGCTCCTACTCCTACTGCTGCTGCTACTGCTCCTGCTGGTACTGCTCCTACTGCTGCTGCTGCTGCGTGCGCTGCCCCCGCCCTGCCCGCCATGAGCGGCCGCCCGCCCGGCGAGGCGCTGGGGCGCAGGGTGCTGTGCGGCGCGGAGCGCGCGACCGTGCGGTACGTCGGCGGCCTGCCCGGCGCGGCGGGTAGGTGGGCGGCACCGGGCAGCGCTCGGGGAGGCCGCGGCTGCTGGGTGAGGAGGCTGCAGGAGGGTAGAGGAGGCCGGGGAGGTGGCCGGGGAGCTGTAGGCTCGTCAGCATCGCCCCAGAGCCCGTAAAAGTCACGGGGCTTGTGCCCCAGGAACGCGTTTCCAGGTGTACGAGGGACAAAATGGCAGCTGGGGATGGTGGTCGGCAGGGATGGGTCCTTCTGGGCCAGCCTGGTTACCCCTGTGGTGGTAGGATGGGGAACGTGGGCAAACCGTGTGGGGGATATAGCATCCCTTGACTTTAATAAGGCTTCTTACACAGTCTCGAATAAAAATATAATTTGGAAGCTAGGTAAATCCAAGATGGAAGGGTTGTTAAGCGGGCTGAAAGTCTGCGGGTCGGTCAGGCAGAAGCATGGTAATCCATGACATGACATCTGGCTGGTACCCGTAACGTACAGGGAACCCAGAAGTAATTCTGGGGTCTGTATCGCGCAACGTCAGTGTCATGGGTAACAAACAGAGATCACCCTCAGCCGGCTGGTGTAACAAAAAGCAACCCACGTAACAGTCCTTCATCCACCTTGTGTTTATCTAGCTTCCAAGTTAAAACCCAGATCACCCTTAGCTGGCTGATGTAACAAAAAGCAGAACTGCAATCCAGAGCAAGCTCCGTGAAATTTAGGAGTGGGCCTAAGAAATTCCAGGAGTAAGAATTTCTGCATGTAGTGTGAAATAAGCCCATGTTACTGGGTTACCTTAAAATGCTGAACGTGGCCAACAAATGAAGGGAAGCTGTTGTCTCCCCTGTGAGGGTGGAGGTTCTTGATAAAGTTGTGCTTGGAATAATGTGTCTGGTTCGGGTTACCCCAGTTCAAGAGGGATGCGGATAAACTGGAGAGAATCCAGTGGAGGGCTGCCAATGGGGTCAAGGACATGGACAATGTGTCTTGTGAAGAGAGGTTGAGGGAACTGGGCTTGGTTAGCATGGTAAAGAAGAGAAGTTAGGTGGCATCAAATAGTTGCCTATGGGCGTTTGAAATATGGTAATAAAGATGACAAAGCCAAATTCTTCTATAACAAAGAGCACTAGCCACAAGCTGTGTCTTGAAAGGTTCAGACTGAACATCAGGAAAATCTTTTCCACTACAGAAACAACGTAGCCCTGGAATAGGCTGCCCAGAGAGGTTGGAAACTCTCTTCTTGGAGGTTTTCAAGATTTGGCTTTGTAGAGACTTAACTGTCTAACCTGATCTAGCACTGGTCATAATCTTCTGCTTTGAGAAGGAAGGTTAGGCTAGATGAACTTCAGATGTTTCTAGATGTTTCTAGAGCTATGGTGTCTTACGTTTGAAAACGTATCTACCATATTTTTCAGGAATTTGGCTTGGAGTGGAATGGGATGATCCTCAGAGAGGAAAACATGATGGTACCTACGAAGGAACACAGTATTTTAAATGCAGGTGAGTTGATTCCCACTGTTACCATGTTCTGCATATTATCAATATGGTTATGGGAAAATGCTCTTGGTCAATTTCTCAGGCAAATCCTTTTGTTATCAATTGGCTGATATTTAAAAAGATAATAAATTTGAATGCTGTGACCAGCTATGCCATAAAGGCTCTTCCATTGTTATTGATCCAGTTATAGGGATTAGAATGCAGTAAACAGTTGGAAAATACAAGTCCTGGTTTCAGAGGTGGGTAATAAAATGTGATTTTCTTGGATATTGTTAGTCTTACCTTAGCAGGCCTTTATCTTCTACTTCAGTAAGAAAATCAGTATGTCCTACTTACCTTTCTTATGTAAGTGAAGTATTGGTCTGTATTAACCGTCTCAGGTACTGTTTTGGATTTAAGATGACTTGCATGCATATTGTTAAGGGAAACTACCAAGTAAAGGATAATGATGGATTGATACTTGAACCACTCAGTAACTGTTAAGTAAGTTCAGTTGTGTTTAATGGATGCAAAACACAATGTAGCTGTGTGGGCTTTTATTTTTATTTAATTAGTGTATGCATACATTGTATTTAATGCTGAAGACTCAAGCACTTAACACATTTGAAATTGGGGAATGCAGGACTCCAGGGCAAACAGCTGCAAGCTGTTGATTGCCATGTCAGGGGCCACTGCAACTGCTGAAAGTTTGAGTTAAAGAAAATACCTGGATGAATTCATAGAAGAAAAGTCCAGTAATGACTCTTAAATACTGCGGGCTGCTAGCTCAGTAAGTTCCAGAGCAGACAGTTGGTGAAGGATAAGAGAATACTGAGGTTTTATCAAAATACTTGCCTTGCTTTTACATTTACCCCAACTGTTTTCTTTTGGCTGCTTTTGGAGAAGGGGTGCAGCATTACATGGATGTTTGTTCTGACCAATGGATCACAGCTGGTCATACATGAATGAGGCAAAATGGAGACAAGATTTATACGTCGTTTTTGTCTTCCTCTTATGTTCATAGGCTGGTAGTAACTGTAAAAGGGCAGTTTGATTGCTATTTGTTCCTAACTTTGTGAGTGCTCATTTAAGTAAAATAAATCTAATATAAATCAAATTCTGTGACAGTGAACACTTAGATTTTCAAAAGCCTTCAGTTCATCCTGAAGGAAAATGACAAAAGAAAATATGTTATCTGTGGTCTTGCTTTAGGATGTGTGTTTGCTTTGGTTTGTTGGAAAATGTAAGGCTTCTCTGAAATTAATTCCTTGTGTTAATTATGCTGAGAAAGTTAAAGTCATCGATGAGAAGATAAGCAAATTGTCCTTTTTTTTTTTTTTTCTCCAACTTGCATGTGAATGAAGTTCATAAGACTGGCTGAATGAAGTCAGTACAAAGATTTGTCTGATACTGGCTAATAGCAGATGACTGGAAGAGCATGAAAGAACAAGAAAAGTACGTAGCAACAGTCTTGCTAGCTTTAGCTAGTCACGGTTCAAAGATTTTTCTGAGCTGGAGGTAGTATATATGTATATCTATTTTGCTCTGAATGGATGATTCAACGGAAAGAGTTCTTCCTGTGAATTTCTTCCAAAATAATAATTAAAAACATGTAGTCATGGTGCATGTGTTTGCTAACTCTAGAGCACGTGTTTTCAGCTTGTGGAAATTGTGATTGTTTCCATTTTTATGAGCAGATGAGTCTTGGCACCTTCTCTGACCTGAATTATAGCTCAATGGTATGGAAGGGACTGAGAGAACTGCACGGTTGCCGTATGACACACAGAAGAAAAAGAACTGAGATCAAAATTATTATTTCTATATTGTGAAAAAGTCTTGTATCTGCTGAAATATCTCCAGGGGGACAAATGGAATACCCTGAGGTAGCAGAGGAGGCTTCTGTACTTGTGTCAAGACCTGATAGTGGTTCCAGGCCCGTTAGAGAATATACTCTGCTATCAGTTCACATGAAAGTTGTTCTCAAACCATCAGGCAGAGTTGTTTGGTCTCAGACTGAATCAACAGAATTTACCTATTAAATAATTCAAAACTAAGAAGTAGCTATTTCAAAATCCTTTTTGGGAATATTCTCTGCCAACCTTAGCCAAACAGGGAAGAGGTAGATTGTGTTTAGTAGTGCAAATCAGAGTTCTTAGTCTGTCTTCTTAACTTCCACATTTGTGTATGGTGGGAGCCCTAGAGACCTCATTATGAGAAAATGAGATGATAACACAAAATATCGTCTTTAGAGAGAAAAAAAAAAAAAGAAAGAAAAAAAAAAAACAACAACAAAGAAATACAAGAACTGATTCACTAGGTACAAGGAAAAAAAAGACAAAAATAAGGTGAGGCTTAAGGAGGATAAGGACATTTCTGGTGGAAGAGAAGAAATTCAACATTCCTGGATTTTTCCTAGATTAAGAATAGAAAACAGTCTTTAGACAACAGTGTCTTCTGAGTTTGTTAGCAGAAATTCCTTTTTAAATGCCTTGAATTCAATTGAAGCAGTTTCCAAGTTAAAACTAGTTATTTTCTGCTGTAGGAGAACTAATACAAGTAGTCATTAGTATGCTCCTAGGAAACATGAGCTCAGAGAACACTCTCAATTCTTGTTGTAAAAAATCTGCTTTCTGAATGAAGCTGCCCATAACCATAACAGCCCTAAATGTACTCATCTTTGAATATGCTGTTCATACAATACCTGTTCTTTGTATTCTGTTTTCTGGAGTATTTCTGAAGATCAAGAGAACAGACGTAACTCTGTATAAGTGAATACCTTATTTTGTCAAGAAGATGATTTAAAAAACAAAACCTTCAAGTATCAACTCTTTTGTTTATAAAACAATAGTAGTAAACTTTAAACTTTTACATTGTTTCTTTGTAATGTGTATATATGTATATACATACATAAAACAGAAATTTTATATATAGATATGTATATAATCAAACCTTATCAGTAGTACCCTTTGCTTAGAAGTCTGCTTCTCTAACTCCTTGAATTCTGATAAGCAAAAGCAGCTGATGGAGTACCTTAAACTATAAACAAATGCAATGAAAAGACAAGCTTTTATTTTTAATTATTTCTAAGGTAATTTTGAAAGGGGTGCTTTAAAAAAAAATCTTTCACAGTGATATTTCAAGATGACATCACAGGAAGAAAATAAAACAATATGAAATTTTCCTTCCCAAAGGATCTTCTTAGGAGTCCTCATTTGGATAAATCAGTAGGTCTGCAGACAGCTGTATATAGTCTGTGTAGTATGTTTTGTGGAAACACTACCTAAACTCATATGTTTCATGGCAATATGTATGTCTGAATCATATTTTATGTGATACAAATTCAACTTCTTAAGAATCTGAGAACCAAAGAACAACACAGCAGTGCTTCAAAACACGCAGACGTCATGAGTGTGTTTATCAAATCTGGAGTAGCTGGAAATGACAATGCATACTCTAGTGGCATTTGTGATTCTTCTTCCTGATAATAAAGTCTTGTTTCCTAATAACTGAGGAAGCTGTTACTTTACCTGTCACCCGCACTAGTGTATCATCTAATAAAGTAGGCTGTGTTCTACAGCGCCTCGAGAAATGAGATGTGAATAATCAAGCCTTACAGCAGTGTTAAAATGCACACACAGCAATGAAACCGGGGTGTGCTTTCAAGGTGAAGTTCTGGCCGCACACTCCCTTTCACACAGTGACATGGGTGTCCTGCCCTGGTGGCTGTGGGTTACGGGGACACCTGCCCTGGGCCTGCGAGCCCCCTAGGTGCGTGCACCTCCCCTGGGAGACGCAGCCCCTCCAGCTTTCATGTCCCTGCCTTGCTTCCTGCAGTCTGCTGGGGTGTGTGTGTGTGGGTAGGAGGCACCCCCAGGCTCCCACCTGCATGTTGAGGTGTCAGGCATACAGCTTGCTCTCCACCACCTCCGTCCCCTCATTAGGCATGGGCTCACCTCAGCTCTGTCTGGCCAGGGAGAGGTCATGCTGCTGGCAGGGTGACTTGGCAGCTGCAGACCAGGTCTTGACTGCTGGTCTTGTACCTTCTTCTCTCTCCCCCTGGGTACAGATGTTTTGCTTTCTGTCATACCTCCTTTCAAGCTAAGTCAACCCCACTCCGATTCTCCCCCCCCCCCCCCCCCCCCCAGAAAAAGTCTCTGTGTAATTCCCTGGTTACAGCTTAATCTGGCAGAAGGGTCATCTTCCTCCTTAACCATGCAGACATCCTCTCAGACAGGTTCAGGTATCCCATTCACATGCAGTGTTTACACGTGCATGGCTGTTTTAGCAGCTGGTTTTTGTCCACACCATTTTGGCAGTGAGATGTTTGGATTCCCCTGTGCTAGCTGACATACTTTGCCGCTTACCGCATGAGTTGGGAGTGACATCCTGTTTTATCACACCGAGTGCTTCAGTTCACAGTTGGAAGGGATGTGTTCTCTCCTGCTAAAGAATAGCTTTGTTCTTTATAGAGGAATCCTGATTTTATTTGATTTGATTAATCAAATTTGATTAATTTGAGCAGTGCGCTGTGCTGAGTGGGCATCTATGCTGGGCTGGCATCAATACGGTGGCCTATCCCAAGAACAACCCCACAACCCTGGCGTTATCAGCTGATGCTACTGCTAGAAGTGTTGGCCCCATTAAATTGTACCCTCTTTCCCCAGGGTTGCCTTTCAGAGGAAGGCAGAGAAAAGGAGGGGAGTGCAGGAACTGTAAAACCTGCTTCTGTGATGCGTTCAGCCAGGCAGAATTGCAGCTGCTTCTCAGCTCTTTGGGACTTGTTTTTTTCCCTTTGCTTTATT
Organism: Netta rufina; assembly: GCF_964035555.1. NCBI lineage: Eukaryota > Metazoa > Chordata > Aves > Anseriformes > Anatidae > Netta > Netta rufina. The sequence continues at coordinate 26,820,374 of NC_140125.1, forward strand.
TTCTTCTGGTGGGAATTTGGACTCCTGTATATTTTTGTAGTCCAGAAATGCCAAGCTAGCCTTGCAAAGGCATTACATGTTTTCAGTTTCTTCTTCAGTGAATTTTATCAGTTGTGAGGGGCATGTTTTTAAATTTACAGACAGCACTTGTGACCATCAGCTGTTACTGTTTGCATGGCATTTATGTTCCTGCCTAAAAAAAAAAAGATCTGTTTATATTAAAATAAACTCTCTCTCCTTCAGGAATGACAGATTCACCTCCAGGAATATCTGCTTAGAACACAAACAAAAGCTTCAAATACAGGGAGATGTCAATCTGATTTTAGGGTCTATGAAGAAAAAGCAGTTTAATAAGGGGAGCGTGCATTCCCAAGATTGCTTTTAGCCTCCAAAGATCTCAGATAGGAGATTTGGATTGTTTCACTGTGTGGTGCTGTACCCAGCTGAGATTTCTGCTCTCTGCTGGCAGTGGGAAGGTGTTGAAACAAAACTGCTGGCCCTAACCACTATCCAAATGTGTCGTGTGCACCAGCAGAGCCTTCAGATGAGCATCTGGAGCTGCAGATGTCGTGGTTTTATTTTTTTTTCTTTCCTTGTTTTGTGGAAGCTCAGACTCGGCTTTCATGTCTGTGTGACTGAGGTAAACTTGGGAGAACTTCAATTACTTGCTGATGCTTGCAGAGCTTCTGCTGTGCAGTCAGGAACTTGATACGCCACAGCAGATCAGTCCTGGGTGTCCCTTACAAGCCCTGTTTGATGCCGCAGCTATCACAGTCTCTATTCAAAAACAAATTGGACGGGCTTTCTTTACCAAAGTGTGTAGATTCTTCTAAAAGGAGTCTGATCTGTTGAGGACCTTCCCCTTAAAGGCAAAGACCTGTTTAGAGCTCATGCAGGAGATAGGCACGGTTTCAAACAGCTCTAATTGGTGACACCCTCTGAGCCGTGCAGGGTGTATGCCTCCAGCCATGGTTATAATTGCCTTGAGGCAGTTGTTGTGAAACAGCCAGTACTGAGCGAAGACACCCTTCCATCTGCCTTTACCATCCAGGCAGATAAAGCCGAGGTGTCTCCTTGGCTGAGAGGCATGCTCACACCTATGCCTGTTGGCAGAGCAGTGTTGTGCTTCGAGCACTGAGAAGTGCAAGTGTGTGACATCCACGGGCACCTGAGGAGCCGTCACGTACCTGTGATGATAGGCAACACTTCTGCTTGGTTCTTCATTAGCAAAGAAGAACAATGCCAATTTCCTCTTTTTTTTTTTTTTCTTTTTTCTTTTTTCCCTCAGGAAAATGGTTAAACAGCAGAAACTGGTAGCTTACCTGAATTTTAATGAGTACCCTTCAAGGGCCCCGAGCATGCCAGCAGATGGGCTGTATTGCTTCAGGCTACTGAGTCGGGAGTAGAAAGTGCCCTACAAGCAGTCTTCCGAGTTGGGGTCAGCCTGCCTATTTTAAAAGCCAGTAAGAAGTGTCACTTGCTAACCAGAGCCAGCTGGTTGTCAGAGCCCCACTTGGGCATATTCCAGGTTTCCTGCTTAAGGACACTGGGGTGCACCTTCAGCCACTTCACTTCTGTGCCGTGCATTGTCCTGGTTCTCGGACCTTCTGCACACATCAGAGCGAAATCCCTGTTCTCTGGCTTCCAAACGCTCAGCTTAAGTCAGGTTGATGATTAGTACTCACGTCCAACCATCCAATGTGCACACTGGGTGACTCCTTGGGCTAGGAACTGTCTAAATAACTTCTTGTTTCCCCGTTGTGGAGAGTGATGGCTGGTTGGTGTGCTTCTTCACGAGTCCGAGTGCTGTACATGGGCTGTGTGATACATATGTATGGTTTGTACAGCTTGGTCTTGTACAGCTTGTACTCCCTAGCGTGAAACTTAATACAGGCAGTGTATTTTAGGGAAAACAACTTGCAGGTAAGTGACCTCTCTCCTCGCACATGTAGTCATTTTGCCTGAAAATAGGTTCTTACTGCAGCATCTCCTTTTCTGTCCTTCTCTCTGACAGTTCTTGAAAAAAGTAGATCAAATTAATAAAATGGAAACAAACTTAGGCTGTGGAATGGATTTGAGTATTTATTACGTAAGATAGCATTGAAAGGGACAGAGTACTGTCCTCGGTTCAGTGAGGACAGAGTTAATTTTCCTCCTAGTAGCTGGTAGGGTGCTATGTTTTGGATTAGGATGAGAAGAGTGCTGATAACACCCCGATGTTTTAATTGTTGCAGAGCAGTGCTTACACCAAGCCAAGGACGTTTCAGCTTCTCACTCTGTCCTGCCAGTGGGCAGGCGGGGGGTGAGCAGGAGCTGGGAGGGGACAGACCCAGCACAGCTGACCCAAACTGGCCAAAGGGGCATCCCGTACTGTACGGGGTCATGCTGAGCAATATATAGGGGTGGCTAGCCAAGGGAGGAGGACCGGACTGCTCGGGGTTAGGCTGGGCATCAGTCAGTGGGTGGTGAGCAATTGCCTTGTGCATCACTTGTTTCATACACATTACTATTAGTAGTACTATTATCATCATTATTGTTATTATTATTGTTGTTGTTATTATTTTCCTGTCTTATTAAACTGTCTTTATCTCAACTCACGGGCTTCACTTTCCCGTTTCTCTCCCCCATCCCCAGAGAGGGAGCGGGAGGGTGAGCGAACGGCTGCGTGGTGTTTAGCTGCCAGCCGGGTTAAACCACAACAGTACTCAGAAGTGATGGTAGCAGGAGAGAAAACCCCTATGATCTTCCTACAATCAAAACAAACAAACAAATAAAAAAAACAGGATGGGCTTGAGAGAGGGAGTGCACCATACTTTTTGTATAGCTTCAAATTACCCTAGTGCCTAAGAAAGCAGGAGGCAAAATGTCTGATTTTCTTTATTTTTATTTCCCTGAGGTTAGAACTGGTTTCTGCAAAGACAATGAGAGGACGGAGGAGTGCATGGAAATGGTGACTTGAGAGGACAGAAATGGACTTAGGAAGGGGCATGGTGATGGAGAGACCCAAAGGTCTTGGCTATGCCAAGCATAAATGGCATGACGAGAAGGCTGGAGGTGTGGGCATCTATGTTAGCTCTGATGAGAGGGTTGGGGAGAGGAAGGAATTAGCAGAATGGTTGAGTGAGCAGCAGGATTGTTGAGTGCAGAGGAATGGAGATGACAAAGCAGGGAAAGTCGAGGTGATAGGAGAAGGAATAGCAGATTTCAAAATAAACATACAGCAGGATATAGGGTAAACTACAGGCAAACAGAACAAGAAATGTTATGTATGGAGACCCTAGTGGAATCTTGCAGCATCTGCCATCTACAAAGCTGTTTGACTTAAGTAAATGCAAGTGTAGGAGTGATGTACATCACGTGTAAGTGATGTTATAATTAAGGCAGTGAAAATGTGATTTGTTGTTTAAAGCAGTGTTGTTAAGAAGAAGTTGCGTGATTTTTACATTAGAGGAAATTTGACGTTTGAACTAAGCAAATGTTTGCAAACTATGAAGAACTTCAAAGAAGTGGAAGGAAGGGCTTAAGAAAGGTTTACTAAATCAAAAACAGGTAATTGAAAATGCCTGTTGAATATGAATATTCACACTGGTTTCACATTCTCTGGGTGAATGTGCTTGTCTGCATGTTTTGTAACCATTGTACTCTAAACTTAGTTGCTACAAAACTAGACTGAAAATTGTTTTAAAGTAAATAATACGTTGGTTCTATCCGGTTCTTTAATTGTGTTATGAGAGTACTTACTAAAATAAATACCAGAAATGTTAATGAATAAAGCTGGCACAGACAATTTCCAGTACTGATCATTTAATAAAAATGTAAATATATGGTGCCCAGGCTATTCTATCTCCTTGCAATAGGTCCATAGGATTCATGGCCTCTGGTTATTGTTTTTCTGAGAGAATTTTGGACTCTGTAGAGTTGATGATGTATATTATGGTTTGCTAATGAGCCACTTGACGTTTACACGCTGTTTTGAAAAGAGGAGTTTTATTTACATAAGTGGTTTCATCCTCCTGAGTACTTTCCAACCAGAGTCAGTGCTCTTCTCAGCTGGAAGGCAGGCAGGTAATCATAACTACCAATTTTCTTCCTGCTGTTTTCTGGCTGATCCTCCTATCAGGTCCTCCATCTGTTCCGCGATACCATTCCCACAACTTGTCTTTGCCAGTTCATCCTGCTATTTCCTTTCTAGTTTTGATAGAAATTGTCAAAGCAATTGCATGGCGAGAAATTGTCATGTGTTTTTCAGCTCAAAGGAAAACTAAGAAACTTCATAGGACTCTGTAGAATGTGCATTAGCCAGGTAATCTTGTTAAATATTCATTTTCAAAATTTGACCAAGTTAGTATTAGTTGTTGTTTTTTTTTTTAAGTTTGAGTTAGTATAACAAGAGGTACAATTTGCATCTTATGTCATTTGACAAAACTGCATTCTCTTAGAATTATGAGTGAATTATTCAAGTGAAATATAGTGAGGGAATGCTGACTATTCTGATTCCTCTCTTCTTCCTACTATTCTGAGTATTCCTCAGCCATAAGCTGAGCTAAGGCTCCAGACAAGTTTGTCATATGATTTAGGTCTGTTTGTGTCTGTCCATAGGTAGAAACTACTTTTCTGGGAAAACTCAGTACATAGTGAGTTTGGAAACAATGGAATGGTTATTTCTGATAATGGCACTGGCGTGGTAATCTTGATGTGTAAGCACGTTTGGAGATGTGGTGCTTCAGTTCTCATAACATTCAAGTGCTATCAGTGATACTTTGCAAGCCTTGCCTGGTTTCACTGAGCAGGAGTGGTGCTCTAAAATCAGCCTGTAAAATATCCCTTTGACTGCTTTGGTTCGTGGTATTTTTCTTAAAGTAATAATCAGTAATTTTTAGACTTTCTTTTTTATCATACTTTTGATAACTTTTCATATTTCACTGTTTCCTGGCTGTTCTTTTCTAGGCATCCCAGAGGAGGATCATTTATCCGGCCAAACAAGGCAAATTTTGGAGTAGATTTTCTCACTGCAGTAAAGGACCGATACGGGCTGAAGGAGCAAGATGTTCAAAATGGGACAAAGAATACATTAGTACTGGGAAAGAAGACCGTGGAACTTATTGGCATGGATTCCATTGCAGAACAACAAAGGCAAGTGTAATATATGAAAATCTAGGATACGTTGCTGTTCAACCATAAGGAAAGAAAGAGTATATGTTCCTCAATGGTTAGGGTAATTATTCCATAGTTCTTGGAGTACTATTTCCTCTAAGAACGTTCAAGAAAGTTGTTGATGAATTAAAAGGTTATTTGAAATTTCTGATACAAATTGTCTAATTTCACATGATGCTCTTTATCTGATGTGACTGCCAAGAGATAACCTTGCTTGTTCCCTTTCTCTGTGTCTGCTGTTTACTTGAACACGAGATCTGATGTTATGTCAAAAGGTGAGCTGGTTCAGCTCATTGTTCTAGTATGAAACCATTCTTTGTTTTGTGGGTTAGTTTTCCGTTGGATCAGTGAATTAGCTCAAGTTGTACAGCAACCACACAGTTGCCATATTGGAAAATTCAAGGAGAATGCATGGAGGGAAACAGGTACATTTCTCTTTTGGCAGCAACGTGTAATTACATGTAGACTGGATCTGGTGAAATGGCAGGTTTTCTTGCCCCTAAACTTACTCTGAAATTTCTTGTTATATTAGTCAAGATCTTGCATGCAAACTACATTCAAGTAACTTTGGGTCTACAAATACTGCCGTTCTTTATCATGTTGGTACATGTTTATTTTAATGTGGCAGTACAGCAGGACAGAGAACAGGTTCCTGCTGAATGATAAATATCATGTGATTGAGATTGATGGAGAACAAATTTAATACAATAGACAATTGCAAATACAGGGTTTTTGCTTCAGATTTCAATGAATGGATGGTAAACTGAAGATTTGGATAGCACACAGGATGATCTGCATATTATCAGTAATGTCTTCTATAGCATTATGTTTACCTGTACACATTGGTGGTCCTTTAAAAATAGATGGATTTTTGTATTTTCTGAGTATTGTACAGTATTTCTTGTTTCATCTTTGTTTAATCACATCAGCACTGACTATGTAACTAAGAGAAGGAAAGCAGAAAGTCACTGTACTGCTAGTAAATTCATCTCTCAGTCAGTTCTTGTCAATGCTCATTTATCTGGGAGGGTAAGAAAAAACAAATAACATAATGATGTGTAGTAGACTGCAGTTCTAATGACCTCCAGTACCAGAGAGGTAACAGTTCAGTAGGTGGCAGTCTCCTCTCCGGGACCACTGATGTACTCCCTTTGCCTCCCAGAACATACTTAGCAGTCAAAACTGCTATTTAAATAATAATAATAATAATAAATATATATATATATATATATATATAAAATGCTTAAATAACTTAGAACCTCTTGCAGAAATTATTACCAAAACCACGTTTAACTTGGAAACTCTAAATTCCAGTTTGCATAGCTACAGTGTGTCTGTTTTATGACTTTTTTTTACAGTTGGATAAGTATCAGGTTTTTTTTTTTGTGAGGAGGCAGAGGAGAGGGGAGTGAAGGGGAAGAGGAAGGTGGGGGAAAAGGAAGAAATCGTGATTCAACCAGACCTACTTTGCAGTATAAGAATCCAAGGAAGTATAAATATCTAGGAAAGATACTAAAATGTGCAGTGTTGATTTATAGAATCATCTAGGTTGGAAAAGACCTCTAAGATCATCAAGTCCAACTGTTAACCTAGCACTGCCAAGGCTACCACTAAACCATGTCCCTAAGCACCACATCTACACATCTTTTGAATACCCCCAGGGATGGTGACTCAACCACTTCCCTGGGCAGCCTGTTCCAGTGCCTCACAACCTTTTCAGTGAATAATTTTTTCCTAATAACCAACCTGAACCTCCCCTGGTTTAACTTGAGGTCATTTCTTCTTGTCCTATTGCTTGTCACCTGGGATCTACCCCCACCCCACTACAGCCTCCTTTGAGGTGGTTGTTGAGAGCAATAAGGTCTCCCCCGAGCCTCCCGTTCTCAAGGTTGTACCACCCCAGCTCTCTCAGCTGCTTCTCATAAGACTTGTTCTCTAGACCCTTCTCCAACTTCGTTGCCCATCTTTGGACATGCTCCAGCACCTCAATTCCAAGTTCTAAAGGAGCTATTTATGAAAATATTATTTTCATAATATTATGTTATTTCTGTTCAAGGATTACTTAACAGAATGTTCTTTCTCATTTAGCCAGCTGAACCTACTGGTAGATATCTCGGTGCGTGAGTGTGCAGTGAGCCATGCTGGTCAGAAGGAGGAAATCAGCAGAACATGTGCTAGTATCCTTTTTTGAAGGTGCTGTATAATATGATACCACAAAAAAAGTATATATTTTAGCATTCCAAGTGTTCACTTCAAAGAATGAGGAACTGTATTTTTATCCTTTTATTAAAAAAAAAAAAAGTTTAAAACCATAGTTTGTGTTTGGAGGCTTATTTCAATGCTTGCAGAGTTAAAATGTAGAAGCCTACAACTTTTGAGAAGGAATGCAGACTGTGGGTGAAAATAAACAATGTTGTCATAGGTTGTTACTGTGACTGACGTTTCCAGCATCGCGATTTTTTAAATTTTACTCTAGATTAGATAAGCACATAAAAATACAGTTGATAGGTTCGGTAGGTACCACAGGTTTCAAATATATAACTAATAATGTATTCAGCGTACTGCATGTTGTAGCTATATTAGAGAAATAGAAAGCGTATTTGTTCATTTGTAAGGATTGGTAAGAATTCCTATCAATACAAAAATTAATCCATTTTTAGATTTGTAAAGTTAAGCTCTCTTAAGTCATTTTTGTACCACAGAGCAATGTAAAATTTGCTGTAACTGAATGGTAGTACCTCTTAGGGCAAACAAATGTATTCTATTTCTGCTTATTTGATTAAAAAAACAAACACCCTAATTCTAGTGTCTGAAAAAGGAAGTTCAGATTTGAGATGTTTCTTTTCTTAATATGGAATTTCAGATATCAGACATATAAATCTATCAAAAAATCTGCTGTCATCTTGGGATACAGTCACAGATATTGCTTCTCAAGTTCCAAATCTGGAAACACTTAATATCAGGTATATTCATATTTGGTTTTCTGTACCTTTGGGGATACGAACAAAAAAGAAGAGGCTCTTTTAGATACGAGGTCAACGTTCATAAGATAGTTGAATGCCTCAATACTGGTTTTAATTGGAGCTAAGTTTTTAAATATTTTTTTTTTTTCATTATGTCCTTAAACAACGAATGCATGTGTTCATGTATGTGATCTCTGTTGTCCTATTACCAGCTTCCAAAGCCTTCATTGTGCAGTACACACAGTGCAGCTAAAATAATTTCAAAGGGATGTAAGCTAAATTGAAATAAATGCCATGTTAGTATAATAACAATGCAAGCACAATTATTGTATTTGTTTTTATAGCTAACGTGACAAAAACGATTTTTAAATAGTTGTAGGTGTTCCATTTTCTTTAACATTTAGCACTGAACAGGTGTTGCAACCTGGGTGCTATTTGTAAAGTTAGGATCTAACTTTGCATGAAGCATACGCAGTCATTTATTATTATCAGCATACATGAGAATATGGAAAATTTATTTAAATTCAATAGAATAATTATTTCATTTTTTCATTGTTGAGAAGTGTGGCCTAGACTAACAGGTTTTCAGAAGTTATTTGTGATTTATTTGTGATGAAACTGGAATGCAAAATGGAAATGATGGTGGAATTTGAAGCTTATGACTACAAACTGAAATAGCTTGAATTTGTTTTTTTTTAATTGTTTTGGCCTTCTGCTAAGAGTTTACTTTAAAAAAGAAAGACATAACCAAGTAAGTCTGTTAATGACTTTTTTGTGCAGGGAATGTTGGAAGAATAAAATTGATAGTTTTCCAGCAGCTCTCTCAAAGCTTGTTTAAATTGGAAAAAATTACTTACAAATATGTAAGTGTAACTACATCGAGAATTTTTTTTTGTCTTAATATACAGGTAGATCATACTTCAAGAAAGAAACACAAATGTCTTTGGAGGGCAGATTAAGAAAACTAGTTTGAAGTCTCCAGTTTTGAATCTTTTAACTATTTGATAGTAATATTTTTTGCTGTTGACAATGGTTATCAAATCCTTTTGTTTTACATACTTTTTGTTTCAATCTAGATAGTTTCAATTAACATTAAGGAGTTTAAGCCCCAAATCAGACTTTGTTTCATTTAGTATTAATGAAAATCATTCTTTTCACATTCAAAATTTAGGGAAAGAAAAGGGCGGGGGAAACCATAGATGAATAAAAATGCATTTTTGAATTGGGAAAGTAAATGAGGAAAAAAGTTTGAATATAAGTAATATTTTGTAATATATTTAAATATGTGAAACAATGTCAGTGTTTGTTGTTTTTTTTTTAAATGCTTACATTATTTTTGTACTTAGTACATAATTCCAAATTAGTGACTTAAATAATTGTGTTTATTTAAGTTTATGGTGATAATTATTCTTTTTACACAGTGAAAACAAAATGAAATTTCCATCTACATCAATTTCTGTATCTAATGTATTTTCAAAACTGAAGGTTCTGGCACTTAATCAGACTGAGATAACATGGACAGAGGTAAAAACCTTGATTTTGTTTTCATTTATATTGGTAGGTTTTAAAACAAGTAAAGCACATTAAATATTATACATTATATTCTTCTTCTGAAGTGTAGTCATCCTCAGAAAAGGTGCTGTGACTTAACTGTATTAGTTGGAAATGTAAGTTATATTGGCACTAGAGTCTAATGAAAAAAATGTTTAACCTCATTTACATTTGTAAATTAACCAGTCATTTTTAAGCATTTTGAAGTAAAATTTAATTTCATGTTCCCAAGGTTGAATACTATTTGTTTCCTTGTACTTAGTAAAAGTTTATCTATATTTTAGTGCATATATAGAACAAATGCAAAGAGAAAGAACATAGGTCAGTATGACATGAAATACTTGTTTTGGCATCACTTTGCATCAGCATGAGATTGGCTTAGTGTCTTTGCATCTACAGAAAATGCTTGAAATACGTGATACCTAGTTACATGCAACACAGACACAGCACAGAATAAACAAAGCTTTGACTTTTTTTTTTTCAGGGACTGAAATATGCAAACATTTAAATGATTCTATTCTAGTATCTTGTTTCACTAAGGATGAAGTCCTGTTCTCAAATACATTAGCATTTGAGCCCATAAGCCCATTTAACATGGGGCTACAGGGCCCATGAAGCCAATCTCAGTAGTGCCGTCCTACAAGTTTGGAACCACAGATTGTGTGACTGTGCAGAACCTGTTTGATTTCATCTGTGCTTGTAGACCTAGACACAGGAAAGCACCAGGTGGAAGAAAGGAAGTGCTAGGCAATCTCCAGTATTTATTTCTGGTTTTGAAAACTAAAATTTGTTCCGAATATGTTCTGAGGAAATCTGCATAAAGTGTAATTTCTGGAATAATTTTTCTCAACTTCTGTTATATTAAATTAAGTTTTGCTCTTAGGTCCTTGTTTGTGCTCAAGGATGGCCAGCACTTGAAGAATTGTACCTTACTTCTAATAATATTACAGTTTTGGAAAGGTAAGACATGTAACGTACATGAGCCTTTTGTGAGTGATGTACTGCAAAGTCAGATAGCAGATAGAGCTACGTTCCTGTAATGATTGCATCACCATGACATAACTGTAAAATAATTGGTGCAAGCTTCATGTGGTGTACTTCAAAACATTTGAATAAGTAAGCAATTACTTGCATGCAGTTATATGCTTAAAAAAATAGTGTTTTCATTAAAAAATAACTAAACGTGGTTTTTTTTTTTAATTTTCTGTTTGTTTGGTGCGGGTTTGTTGATTTTGTTTATTTGTTTGTTTGATGTGGCAGGCCCGATAATGTCCTGCAGACCCTGAAATTGTTAGACCTCTCAGACAACCAGTTACTGGATGGAGATCAGCTGCATCAGATAGCATATCTCCCCAGGTAGCTATTAAACAAATTTGCTGGAAATTCTTTGTCTTGTTCTTATTCATCTCCATAGTTTTTGTTAATGGAAATGTGATCATTTTGATGTTGCATTGAAGGTTTATGGATTCTTGAAATAGAAGCATTTTGCCCTCTTGAGGAGAGTAACTGCGTTATTTAATTGAGCTACATTAATATAGTCTTATTTTTTTATCTTTCATAAGCAAGACATTCTTAAGCTGTTTGTTATGAGATTTTTATTATATACTTATGAAGCTAAAGTAATTTATCACATTACAAAGTTCTTTATGTATTAGTATGTGCTCCTTTGTATCCAAGATAACAGGACTGTAGAGTTTTTCTGGTCTGGCAAAGCAAAAAAGATACAGAAGTGGCTTTTTAGGAAAAAAATTCTGACCATGACAGTGTCGTAGAGGTTCATCAGTAGCTGCGCAGCCATCTCGTGGTTGTTTGAGTCTGCAGAATGCTGGTGGACAGCTTGTTGGCAGGTGTTACTCTTGAGGCTGTCACATTAAAGATCACTGGTGATGGGCAGTTTCCAACAGCAGTTTACACCCATGCTCCCTACCTGTTTGTTCTTTGTAAAGAAAGCAAAATACAGTGAGATTGGAGGGAGCTGGCAATAATTCTGCTGCTTCTCTGTCATCTGCTTGTGATTGTTAACTATGGTGAAGGTTACAGGGGTTACTCTACTGGTAGTAGCATGTCACTGTGTTTGTATTGGCGGGTCCCCTGCACAAGGACTCTCTTTGGAATTTTCATGTGCTTTTTGAGGATAGTTTAAAGACTTTGAAAGATGTGTACTTCAATTTTTTTTAAAAAAGAAAAAAGTATAATTTTTATACTGCATTACATAAACATATTTTCACTTTGTTAAGTGAGTGTGGTGGTACCCTTTACACAGATTATTCTGTTTCACTGTACACTCAGTAGCAATGTCTTTATGGTATTTATGGGCTTGAACTATGATTTGCTGCTCTGGGGCTTATCCAGGGAAAGTAGTGTTCCTTCTTAAAAGAGCACTTTCCTTCTTAAAAGTAGTGTCCCTTCTTAAAAGAGCACTTCAGTTCCAGTGAATGGAATATTGTGGGACTAATGAAAGAGTGTTGTTAATTTGCAGAATTATTATCTTGAGCTGTACGCCAAAATAGCAGCCATGAGGAATTAACAGCCTATTTTTAAAAAAACATATGGCAAATCACACCATTCAAATCCAGGAGTTATTTTGAAAGCTTGAAATTATTGTACTTATTCCTTGAAAAAAAAGTATTCTCTGAAGTGTGGGTACTATCTATATAACTGCCAAAAGTTTATTAGATCTTTGTTTAAAAAAAAAAAAAAGTATATTCCTTTACAAAAAAATGTTCTGTACCAATTACAGTAATCATTGTATCTATTAAATTTCAGATTAGAACAGCTAATACTTAGAAACACTGGAATATCTTCCATACACTTTCCTGATAGTGAATTTGGTATGTAAAAGAAGCAATTTATTTATAGTTTTATAATTCTGTTTTTTTAAAGTTTTCGTTATTGTCTGTAAACTTATTCTTTTTCCTAGGATGCAAGACTAAAATGTTTCCTTCATTAAAGCGCCTTGCAATAAATGACAATAAAATATCACAGGTAGGTTAGATTGTGGTGGGTTTGCATTCTGCATATGCATCTATCTTTGTTTAAGAGTAACTCACAATTTGCTCACAATTTTTTTGATTGCTTGTGTAAGATCTTGAGGCATCTACCGAATTCCTTGATCAACACAGAGGGATGATTTAGAATTTTAAAAGATTCTTGGCATCTCAGTTAAACAGGTTTGTGGTAGTTAGTCCTATCCCTCCTCTACCTCGTAATTCTTCTTGTGGAATTCTAACGATCTAAAATGCTGAGTAGTCCCTGGTCTGTTTAGTTTTTTAATTAAATGTAAGAACAGGATGAAAGTACTTGGTTCTGCTGACCAAAAGAACAGTTTCTTTCATGGCCATTGTACAGGAAAAGTCACTGTTACTGTTTATTGTTCTGAAATGAAGTATGCTTTATGTTTCCTCAAAAGACTGTTCCCCTCCATTTCAGTGGTCATCAATCAATGAGCTTGAGAAACTGCCAAGTTTGCGGTCACTGCAGTGTCACAATAACCCTTTGATGGACACAGAGAAGAACCCGGAGACCCTGAGACAGCTAATTATTGCCAAGATAGGTCAACTGGAGGTTTTGAACAAGTCTGAGGTATGTGATGCATCAACAAATTGCATAAGTCTATGGAAAAATTGTTTTTAAATCATTGCCTGAGGAATTCATTTCATCTTCTTTTAAGATTGTGTTCAGAAAAGTAAAGTACTGATTATTCCATCACCTTTAGCATGAAAGAGGGCAGAAACAGCATCTCTTCTGTAGCTACAAAAAATATCTGCATCATAATACAAGTTAACGTCTTGGCTTAGGTACTCATCTATGGATCAGACAGTACGTAGAGGTACAGAGCTCATAAGATTCTTAATAGCTTTAAAATGTACTGAATTTATGGATCAGTTAGTACTTAGTAATGGGGTTTGTAAGATTATTGGTAGTGCTAACATGTACTGAACATCGAAGTGATTGTAAGGGTCAGTGTCATGAAATAGATTTTCTTTTCTGGAAAGTCATATAATTTTATTGTGCTCCATTCCCGTGCCAGTACAGATCCTTCCTGCTGAAAGAAAAGGAGCAGAGCTTGATTATCGCAAAATATTTGGAAAAGAGTGGCTAGCAGCTGGCGGGAATTGGAACCCAGAGAGAAACAAACCGAGTGAAGAATTTCTTGCTGCCCATCCCCGATACGCAGCGCTTTGCCTTAGTAAGTACAAGTAAAACGAGCATTTCCTCACTTCTGGCATTGCGGTAGCACTTGATTTTTCTCTCTTCAGTTTGTTCCCTTCTGCCAGGGGCTTTTCCCTGTGCTCCTCCTGCCTTGTAAAGCCCACCTGTAGGCAGGCCTGCATGCACCTGGCTTTTGCTGCTGCAGAGCAGCTGCACAGTGCTGCGCCCCTCCAGGTTCTGCTGCTTCATAACTTGTGCTCACTGCTTCAGCTGACATCTGCGAGCACCTGCCCCAGAGCGCTACTGCTGCAGCACCGGGGGCTCTTAGAGGTGGGAGTGTCAGGCAGCACCTCCGCCTGCCTGCTGCCTGCTCCACTCCCTCCTAAATACACAGAGCTGTTGGTCAAGGATCATGCCTGCAGCGCCCCGTGCTTTTGTGCGGTGTTTCTACCGCTTTGTGTGCAGCATCCCAGCTGCTGCGGGAGCTGAGGCAGCAGGTTTGTGCCCAATCCAACACTGATTGCTTTTCTTAGGGCTGCTGTTGGGTGTTAGTCTGAGAACTGCTCATGTCAATGCGCGCTTTCCTTCACACAGAATATGGTGCACCTGAAGAAGGAGAACTGAAGGGACAACAGCCTTTGACTCTGAAAAATCAGCTTCTGAGTAAGAGGCCAGAAATGGTCAAAATTATTCTTTCTGCAGTTGAAATATTTTATAAATTTTGTGTTTAGGGAGAACAAAGCATTCAAAAGCCTCTGAGAGGACACAGGGTTGCAGCATGTAATTCTGTTTCTTAGCAATATGCGTATCTATGACTTGGATTAGATACCTGCTTCTCTGTACACCATCTCCTTTCCTCCCTCTACCCAACCTGAATTATTTTCTTAAATAAGACTTAATGAGGAATTCAGTACTCTATTCTCATAGTCTCAATGACTTCCACAGAAAAGATTTGAGATTTTAACCTTAACAGCTGAATTGTTTTCTGATAGTTTTTTTTTATTAGATTCTTAATTTTAGAACAGTCAAGAAAATTAAAGCTAGCTTTGGTAGTTGGGGCTGTTTACATATTTAAGCTAGATTAATATCCCAGATGTACTTAGCTTTGTTTCCCATTTGATAGAATTGATTGTATATTTTTAATCCATGTCCAAAATAGTATTTTAAGGCACTTATATTCTAATGTTTAGATGGAAAACTAAATAGAACAAGGAATGTAGTTGGCTAGACATACTAGAAACTTTTCTTAAGGGGCCTTAATTTCTAGTTATTTTTTTAAGTTAAAAATATAATACAAATATATTTTGAGGAAATTAAGACAGTTTAAAGCAGGTTTTTAACCTGGAGTAGGCAGTTTCACATTTTACTGCAGGTTATTTTTAAAAGTTAACTAGAACTGAAGCACTTTTAGGTAAACTTACAAATGATAAAAATGAAAAATTAATTTTAACTTTATAGAGAACAACTAAATGCTATCATAGCTGCTCAGACACAGGCTCTGTTGTAATTGAGAAGATCAGGCTGGGGGGGTAAGTGTATAAAAACAGACTAGGAAGTCTTTGTGCTTCTGACAGAATAGGGCTTACCTTATTCACTAATGCTTTACTGTTCTCCTTAAGCTTTGACAATTAAATGTCCTGACAAACCTGAACAGAAGCCAGTAGAAAAAAAGCTACCAGGTAAGAAGTCTTCTTTCTTGTTTCAGATGTATAGCTCCTTTTGAAATAACTGTAATAGAGAATGACAGCTGCCTCTAGCTTTGTCAGCTCCTGAAGACTGTGTTACATAAAGGAATGACAAAGGTAGAACTCATGTGAGAAAGTCATTATTTTTCTGACCTTCACCCAGTTAGTTACTTTCAGTCCAGTTTGAAAATTGAAAATTGATGCATGTGTCACCATGTGTGCTGCTGGTTTCATGTAATGTGTATGAGGCAATCAGAGGCTAATTAATGGGTATGAAAGCTGGTGGGTGTATTTGCCCAGTAACAAGAACATGAAGTTGTAATAGCCAACTATGTAGTCTGCAGTTATAGATTTTTATGTCTAATATCTTACAAATTGCTATAAATTACATTAGAAATCTGATTCTGACCTGTATCAAATTTGTCTTTTGTGAAATGTTAGTGCCTGTAGTGTCTACCAAAATGAACAGACTTTGTTCTAAATCAAAGTGAAGTCTCTGAGATGTAGCAGAATGGTGTCTGAAAGAACAGACTTACACAAACTTTATTCTAAAATAAAAATCACATTTATTATCACAAGTTGCATAAAATCAGATAGATACAGCTTTTACAAAAACGTTTGATAGAAAAATATTTGTCTAAGTACAATGTGTGGTATTACAGGAATAACTCACTATTGCTGTGCCTTTAGGTAAAGCTTCAAAAGAAGTAAAAGTTCAACCAAAATATTGAGTATATCTATTGCAAACACAGGTATCACCTCTGGAACAAACTACATTTACTCATTCAAGATCCATTACAAAAAATATCCTGCCGTGTAACTGACTTCATAATAGAAACCGCTATACAACTCTGCTGGCAATTTGGTTGGGACGAGTTAACGTAGCAATATTTCTAAGAGTGGCACTAGTTCCACAGTGACATTCGTTGATTTGTGCTGGGAAAGCCAATTTCTGGTATGAAAGCTTCAAGGAACAGTCACCAGCTGCAAGCAGACAGAACCTGACTGGTACATGTCCCAAAGGTCACTTAGTTTAGTGTGTAGCAAATTCAAACTCAAAAAAGGTAAATTATGAAGCCATAACACTTTAATTTGGCATGTGGGATCAAAACGCTTCAAAGGTAGTAGCTTATTCTGTCTGACCCACCAGAGATTGAACCGTTTTCAATTTGACATTAGCAGTTATCATTTCAGGTACAAAATACATTATTGCAGTGTTAGAACTGAAGCAGCAATACAGCCTTTCACTGTTGCTATGAGCAAGTATAGCTGAATAACCAGTACTTCGCTACAGCTCAGTGGTAGCAGCATTTTTCTAACCACTTGGTTTCTTTCCCTTTTCCAGAGTCCATGACTATTCAAAGGGTCAAAGGATTGCTCTATCGCCTACTTAAAATTCCTGGTTCAGAACTGAAACTGTCCTACGAAAGTTCTAAAGTGAGTTAAAATTAGGTAATTCAGCAACAAAATACTTCATGCTGCTAAAGGTCAATAGCATGTTCTAAAATACTACCTAATGAAATTGATTTCACTTAAGGAGGGCAGTCTTCCTGCTGTTAATTTAGGACCTGATTCAATGCCTGATCCTCCCTGACTGCAACTGCCTGATCTAAATTTGGTTTACATTAACAGAGGTCTGGTAAGACTTAAACTGAAATCTTTTTTTCCTTTCTTATTCTAGCTGGCAGGAAAAGAAGTTGAACTAGACAACGACTTAAAGCCTTTGCAGTTTTACTCAATAGAAAATGGAGACTGTGTGCTAGTACGGTGGTAACAAGGAGCTCCCTTGATAGGCTGAAGGCAAAACCAAGATGGGAACTGCAGGAGAGTTACGGACTGCCTGCAGACAGCAGGTACAACATGTGCCTGAACACCTGTGGGAGAACACGAATTTCATACGTGGCACCAGAGCACTATACGATAATACTTCCAGCTCCTAGACTTAGCAATTAATCTTTATGAAGGCCTTTGCTTTTGATTGAAGTGTCTTATCTGGGAGACACCAAATAGTACTTGAAGTCTTCAATTAAATAAAACTCAAGGTAACCCTTTTGCCAATATTTTATACTACCTTACCACTGCAGTGGTGAGAATTCATTTGTATGGAACTGATACATGATCTGGTTGTGATGTCCTCACTTATAATAGCTCTAGAACAAAATTAGTGCTGCACTGAAAGAGGCTATTTGTGCTGTTTTCACCTACTTCTAAAGACCTTAAAGCAAAGAAACGTAAATCAGCGGTAACTGTAGAAGTATCTGCACAGCCTTAGAGTGCTTAAGGTCAAAATCTGACAAACCTCAATTATACCTGCAGAGTTAACATACCACAGTATAAGTAAGTTCTCAGCATACTGCAAGGCATTGATATTTAGTTTACATTCTTTAGTGTGCAGTTCCTCAATTGTATTTTACTTTCACTTGTATACCACCAAATTCATACATAATAACAGAGCTACCAGAAAAACCTCCTTATCAGGCTAAGTTTGCAGTACTTCAAGATTTGGTATAAGCAAACTTTGATTTATTTTTTTAATATATATATATATCTAAAATTATAATGGTATAAACAAACTAAACCTAACAAATCCCAAACCCTAGCTGTCCCAGCCCCTGCACAGATGAGAACAACCCCTCAAACTGCATGGAACCTGCTGCAGCAAGACTTACCAGACGCCCTGGTACTAAGCACAGCTCTCCAGTGGATCCTGGTACGGCTCTATACAGAGTTAAATCAGTAGTACTTCAATTTACAAAAGACAGGCTAGTTGGCATTCGTATGTGCATTTATTAATTACAAGTAGGTCTTTGACTTCATATAAAAAGGAAACTGTTTATCTTAAACATTTTGGTTTTTGTCAGATCAACATCTATACTATAGAAAATGAATAGTATCAGTCCACTTGTAATTATCAAAAGGGATGTGCAAATATTGTTACGCTTTAGTTGAAACCCAACATTAAAGGATACCTTAATATTCTGTATTATTCCAAGAAGGAATCCCGATGTACACTTTTCCATCCTTATTATATGCTACCCTGTTATCCAAGGCAAGTCCCTCATCTTTCCTCACATCTACAAGGATCTCCGCACAGCTCCTTTGCTCTCCAGAGCTCTCTCAGTTCCTGGGGAGAATACTGAGGGGAAGACAGCATACCACTCTCGCATGCCTTCTCACACAACCAGAGACTATCCTGTTAGAGAGACAGCAATTTCAATAGTTCTTAGAAAGAATTCAGTGCTCAACAAACCTTACTTCCAAGAATCAGGTCTTCATTGTTTATGGCGATACATTTTGCACACAAAGGTCACCAAGTAGAGGAGACTTCCCTTTCTGAGCTGCTAGAGCTATTCAAAGAACTTGCAATTGGGGGATGGAGGATGGGTTTGTGTTTTGTTTGTTTGTTTTAAATACATTTTAGCAAGTGTTTTCTGTATTTTGATCCAATTGCTGTTTCAATTTTTGTAAAAATCAAACTTTTTTGATCCCCCTATTTTATTTATGCTACTTAGAGCAACAGTCATGATCTCTTCCCATAAGATTTGAAAATTTCTGCAGACTTACTTGGTATCGCTTGGGTCCTATAGCTGCCATCCAGATGCCCATGCTCACATCTTCACCCTGAGACAACACGTGGGAAAAAAAATAGGTATTAGCACCAGGAGAGCATGAAGCATGTGCCTGCAGTAAAAAGGGCACCTACAAAAAGCTATGCCTGAGTAGCTTACAGGTGTCCAATTAATTCTCCCCACCTTTTCTGTGGTAAAATTGTTTTCGTGGGGCAGACAGTACTAAAACAAGATTACCACACCAGATTCTCAGTCCAAAACAGCTGTGATTTGAGCTGGAAGGGACACTAAGCACAGTGAGCAAAAGCACTGCAATAAGCTGAAGCATCAGCCAGGAGCCCCCAACACTCACACTCAGGCAGTGTTCTTTCCCACTCATCCAGTGCATGTGCTGCTCCCCAAAGCAGTTTAAGATAGAAGAACCGAATCAAAGCTGTAATACCTGGTAAGTCTTTAGTCTTTCAGAGTTGCTTGCCAGCCACTGAACGATGTCTTTGGCGATGACATAGCCAGACCCACAAGCAAAGGCTGGATACGCAGGACTTGGGTACTCCAGCTCTTGCCACTTCCCAGTTCGATCAACTGCCCAGTTCAGTCTGAAACTGAAGAGCACGTTAGACCTGTGAGATGTTTGTACAACGCCCTCCGAGAAACCTATAAACACAGCTGCCCACTGAAGTATCAATAATAGCAAGCAGTACTAAGGGGAAGAAGTAGAAGGAGTTCAGATAGCCTCATTTCTCTCGAGCACATACCTAATCCAACACAACACCTGAAAGTGCAATTATTGTCTGGTTTTGATCTTGAGGAGGTTCTCAGAACAGAAACAAACACAACACTGACAGTCAGGTCTTTAACACATCTGCACCACTGCTGTGTTTCGGTCCAGGCAAGTGTGAACATCACTGTCTTGGTTCTCTGACAGCCACATCTGTGCCCAAACGCCTTTGGTTATAGCACCAGACAAAGGCAGTGCCCCCAGCAGGCACGCGGATACAGCAGTGTGACACAGCCCATCTTCCTGAGAAAACCTGGGGCTGCTTTAAACACAGGAAGCAAGACAAAGCACTGGATTTTGATCCACTACCAAGAATAGCCATGCTAGACCAAATTTCTACCTAGAAAACTTAGTCATGACTAGAGCAGATGAGACCATCTTATCTTTTGGAAAGGGATGCTAGGCCCGGCTTTATGTTCTCAAAGCTGATTTGCTGTTGAAGCTTTCAGGGAGCCACCACCTTCTCAAGCTATTTTCCAAATGAAACTCAACTGAACAGATGTTCAACAAAGGCTGCCATCACTGAACTACAAACACCGTCCTGGCAGCTTCCTTCCCCAGGGAACGTTTTATTTACTATGAAATGCCTGCAGAAAGCCAGAAGCGTGGCCTGCACAGTCCCATCCCCAGACCGAGTGGCAGAAGTCTGGCACGCTGTCAGCACGCAGCCCTGCTGCCCCTGGCAGGTTGTGGTGTCTGCTTGTGCTGTCCAGGAACAGGCTGGTATCACACTCCTCTTACCTTACAATCTAACTGCTGTAACTGTGTCGGTGCAGCAGGTTCTCCCTGCTTTTTGCAAACGGGTTCAAGCACTGCTGAATTTAGTCGTGAGCATAAGCAGCTAAAACCTTTAGTGAGCTGTGAAGAACTGTCGCCTCAGAACCAGCCCCAACAGCGAGGAGTTCGGGTGGAGTGTCAGACCTGCTGTCAGACTGCACAGCACAGCTGAAGCTGACACGTTCAAACCCCCAGCAGGTAAGCCACAGCTGATGCCCAGATCTACTTCAGACTCTGCATCCTCCACTCTGGCGAGTCACGGCAGGAGAGGTGCAGCCCCCTACAAGCCAAAGGGAACCTGCCTTGCCAATCACTTCATTCTTCCTGAGTGATTCCAGCTTTGTTCACTGTACCTCATGCTTGTCTTACCAGAAGACTGCAACCAGTAGAGAATTTATGCTGAATACATTACCTGTACAGAAAAGATTTTGTCCAACTCTTCCCCTCCCAGCATGACTCGTCTCTTCCTTTTAAGTGACCTAATAAAATGACTTGATACTTTAACACACTTTCTACAGCAAGACTCAGCAAATTTCTTTTTTCAGTCTGCAGAAGAAAGCATTGTAAACCCTCCTAAATTCACATAATGGCTATTTGAAGGCAAGCCTACAACTCTGGTACTAGAGTATGAAACATGTTACACTCAACAGTGTATCTTACACCACAGGGAAAAGAGGACCATATTACAAATGAAACAGATCTTTGTGGAAATCTTCAGGTATCTGGAGTATTTGTGCCTAACTAAGGTCAAGAAAAAGTACCATTCTGAACTCGCATTGCTTTTTACAACATGGTGGATGAGCTGACTTCAGTGAATCACCTTGTAATTTACAGCATTCACATCGGACTCAGTCCCTTCAGAAACAGCTTGGTATTTTCTACCCGTATCATAAAATCTGATCATTTGCAGACATGACAGGCAGAATTACCTGAATTACCTAGATTAGTCTTGTGACTGCAGCTTTAAAAGAACAGAAGAGCAGTAACTAAGAAAAGCATCTTCTAAGATGAGATGCAGTTCTGGAGTAGGATCCCCAGAGTATTTGTTTTCTAACCATGCAGTCCTGAAACACTCTAAATCAGCTAAAAAAGCTTTTTAAATGGTGATTTAAAAATAGTAAATAAAACCACCGCGCAATAGGAAGTGTCAGGCAAAAACGGACCATGAACTGACAGCACACAAGTACTGCTCCATGCAGTACTTGCAAGTGACCCAGCTCCCAGTTTCATTGGGATCTCATTGTCTCTACAAAGTGCCAGAGTAAGCTGGCAATTTCAGAATTCACAAGAACTCAGATCACTCTAAGAATGATAGGATTTACAAAGTATTAACAGATTAAAGAAACACTGGGCAACAAATGAGACACTTATCTAAACTAGAGAGAGCTTAATAATGAGGACTAGGTGAAGAGTGCAAAGTTTGATTTCTCAGAGGAGCAGAAGGAAGGGAGACCACCAATAAATCCACCTCAAGAGCCAGATACATTAACTGCTTTATCATCTGCTCAGGAAGTCAAGGGCTCCACACACCAGAAACAGTTCTATGAGAAGCCTAACAACGTTTAATTTTCACTTTGACCATTGTTCAAATCCGAAGATACAAGATGTCGCTCAGCTGAAAGGTAGGAGGGCTTGGGGGATTCCCTAAAGCCACTCAGAAGGCTCCTGTACACTCAGCTGGTACCCAGAAAGCTGAACAACCATCCAGAAATCTCTGGCCAAGAAGCAGGCCCATGGTAGGCAGCAATGCAAAGGGATGCACAGGTGGGACACCGAGGAGAAGGACAATCTCTTTGGTATCAGAACCTCGGGTCTTACAGCCAAAACCATGCTCCAGAAGAGACTTCCTACAGCAGCTGGAACAGCTGGAACTTACAAGTTTCATCATTAATCAGACCCACCAGGTCAGACAGCAGAAAGATGGCCATGCCTGACATTCAGACTTGAAAATACTGTGCAGACTATAGTCAGTTTTGTTTCTCCCGTTTACCCCATTTCCCCAGGCATCCAGCCACATCACAGTGGCTTCAGAGAAAGTAATGTTGACAGTTTTAGCACTTGCTCACATTTTAACTTTCTCGTACTGCTGTAATACTTTTATTTACTTAAGTACCATGGCAAAGACATACACATACAACATATTTTAAAACTAGGTAAGGTACTCAGCAAGTTCACCCTATTGTAGAGGCACCTTCCGGAACATCAATGTAAACTATTGATTTTTGTATTCTAAGATTCAAAGTGCTACATGTATCAAAGTCCTCTTTTCATAACTAACTTCCAAGTGCAAAAGATGGGAACCCACATAAGAAAGCCTTAAAGCAGTAAACCATTCACTAAAAACAGTTTCTCTTAAAAATAAACAACAACAACAAACAACAAAACTTACTTTCCCCACCAAATGTTTGGCCTGTCCAGTTTCTTCTGCATTATCCTGTTAAAAACAGCCTCCAAATCTATGTAACAGTCATCATCCGTCTTCAGCAACAAATCAAAACTTGTTGTTTCAACTGTCCTGTAGCCAAAAAGAAAAGTGATAAGATGCTGAGCTGTATCGCCCACGGACTACAATTTTGTGACAAAACACTCCACAAGGGTTTTTAGGGAAGCAGAGCGGGAAGGAAGAGGTAAGGAAAGATATTGCCTCCCTCAGCTTTTAAATGGTTTCCCTATTGACTAAGGCATAGCTGCAGCTCCATCCTATGACAATCTTATAGCATGGATTTGTGTAAAAGCTGAAGAAACTTGCAGTTTTGTTCTCCAGGACAGATGGCACATTTACTAATGAATCTTTCTTAAACAGTATTGACCTCAGAAGGATGTGAATGCCTGGTGATGATGGCAGCACAGCTGTTAAAAGCCAATGGCTACATGTTGGTAGTCTATTCCTCGGGAACAGAGGGTTCAAGGGTAGTACAGCTGTAGGGGCTTATATGGAACATCTGTGGAAAAAAACTTGGTAGTAGGCTTCCTCAGGGAAGCACACTTCTATTATGGACAAAAGAAAAATTTATCTGTCTGAAATACTTTAATATCTGTCACTTGTAAAATAATCAAAGAAGCTCAAGATTCTAGGAATTATTATTATTCCTTGGTTTAATCAAACATTGTTTTAAAGGGCAATTTCTCTTAGCCAGAAAGGCATTTATTTTCCTTAAGCTTTTTATTACCAAATCCTGAAGATTTTGCTAACCTGTAAGAAATGATCACTAAGGTTTAAGTCCTGACATTTAAACTGCCTTTTTAGAATTGAAAGCATGTTTCAGTTTTCAATTACATTCTTACCCATGAAATTTGTTAAGTAAATGTGTAATATTGCAAGCAACTAAAACTGTCAGCTATATTTCTTACTCTGTACCAATTAATCGAAGCGACTGTCTCAGAATAATGAGAATACCTGCAAATTAGAGGTGATAATTTACTAGATTCTCTGCAGATAACACAACGCAGTATGGAAATTCTTTCTCTCACCTTCCTTCCCACCTTTACACAAAAGCTCCCTCTATCCAGCACTGCTGAGGCCACAGCTGAAGGACTGCCTCCAGTTCTGGGCTCCTCAGTACAAGAGAGACACGGATATACTGGATGGAGAGAGTCTGGTAAATGGCCACTAGGATGATTTGGGGCTGGAGCACCTCTCCTACAAGGAAAGACAGAGCTGGGACTGTTCAGCCTGGAGAAGAGGAAGCTCGGGGGGATCACATCAACACCTACAAATACCTGAAGATAGGGTGTAAAAATCAACTGAGCCTGGCTACTTTCAGTGGCGTCCATTGACGCAACAAAAGGCAATGGCCACAAACCCAAACACTAAGTTTACAAGCTGGCCAAAAGCCATCTTTTAGAAGACTAAAGCTGCTAGTTTTCAGTTAGAAACAAATTAAAAGAAATTCAAGGACACGTGACAATTTTGACACCTGGAATCTGAGAGCAGAAGTCTGTTTTGCCAGGTCAGACTTAATTGAGGCACCAAGGATGACCATCCAAGAAATACAGATCTCATTATTTTATTAATTAGATACACTATGTGCCCCAAAATTGTGAGGAACACAACTTAATGAAAGAAATCACACGACGTATGCATTTTGCAGAAGCTGTTGGATAATGTAACATGCCGGATTATCTTGCATTACAAATGACAACAATCGTAAGAGAAAATGCTGTCTTTCCAACTTACCACCGGTAGAAGTTCAGCAGTTTGGCTGGAACATTTCTGTAAGTGTCAATAACATCTACAAAAACAATATCATCGTAGGTACTGCTTTCTTCCTTCAGTAAAGTATCTTCTCTCGCAAGACTTTTTAAGTGACTTGTAAACCTTTCTGGGCGAGTATGGAGGCTTTTTAAAAGAGCATCACCTTCTGAAAGAAACAGCACCCATCATTAAACAAAGATGTGTATCTACATAATAGTTTACACATTTCTCTTGGATCATACACAATATACTGAAAAAACAAATCTGAAAAGGTGTTCGATGAAATTATGAAAATCCTACAATTAATTCACAAATTTATGAGGTCAAAAGTTGCAGAAAAAAATCAAAAAATAAGTTTGCATAAGGTCTGATGCAGATTATATAGTCTTTATATATATATATATAAATATATATATATTAAATATATATATATATATGTAGTCTTTAAAAAAAAAAAAAAAAGAAGTACTCCTTTTCAGTAACAAAACAACTTTATAAAATTGTTTAGTATAAAGAGCTGTCCACTCTTACCAGCAGATTAGAAAAGCTATTGTTATATAAAACCCAAAACAAACAAAAATATCTTGTTCTAAATATAACCACACTGGCATTGCTTTGGTATAGGCGGCCTCTGCTGAACTTCATCACATAACCGACTATGTGGTAAAAGCTAAAAAGATCTTGCAAGAATATCAAACTTCTTGGTAAGAAGATGGTTTATGGTACTGAAGAATTTTTCACAGACAGGATGGATGGGCCTTAGCACCCCTCAGTGCTACACAAATGGCAAGATGACAGGACTGACTGCTCAATTATATCTGGGATATTACGGGATAAAAGTCAATTGGAGTGGCTAACAAAGGGCAAGCAGAGAAACCATATCAGGATACTGACAATGGGCATTTAAAAAAATAGATTATTTTTTAGCAGAAATGAACCTGAAGTTGATCAGGTTCATAGAGAGCATCAATTTTACCCTCAAAAAAAAGTATTTTAAAGTTCCTTTTTTTTTTTTTTTATCATAATGTCAAATGTGATACTGTTTTGCAGACTTACCTTGAATAGTGTAGATAAAACCACCTGCTATACCCTCCACACCTTCTGAGAGTTCATGTGGCAATGACCCTTCCCCTGCCTGTTAAAGACAGATTAATGGAAAGAAATAATTTAGTTCATCTCTCATTACTGACCCATTTTCCTCTGACTTTAAGGTGTGAAGTTTTCTGGAAACTGAGAATAAAGTAAGTTGAAAGCAATTCTGGTTAACACCTGAGACTACATCATCTGTTTTTCCCCGTATAAATTCCAACCTGAATAATGAAAGACTAAGATTTTTAACTGTAATGTTTTGGGGCATTTTTGAAAGTTTCACTTAAAACTACTGGCACCATGAATACAAAAGCACAGCAGCACTGCATACCTCAATTACACTAATTTCATCACCTAATAGAACTTTAAGAAAAAGTAGTTTTGGAGCTGAGAGCAAAATTTAAAGTTTTTCTGGCTAACCTACAACAGCACAGCGTATTTAAGTATCCAAACTTTTCACAGAAAAAAACAACAACATGCAGTCCTTTTCCCAGGCAGAGCAAAACTGTGCTCTGAGACCAGAGGAGAAGCCCAACTGAATTCATGTTTCATGGAGAAACACAGGAAAGCAAAATGCGAAATATGTGAGACTTCTGGGAAAAATGGAAACATGGTGGAAGGGAAGGTGAGCTGACTCACCGTAATGATCCTGAAAACACCCCCTCCATCATTCACCGTCACTTTGTGAAGGTTTCTTGAAACAAGACCCTGAAGATCCTGGCTTTCCCACACAATGGTGCCTTCAAAACTCTGTTAAGAGAGCATAATATTGTTACACAGGTATTTAAAAGACTTTAAAGGATGAAAATCAAACAGTTGTTGTTTTTTAAAATAATCAACTTCACAAAATGGATAGCTTCAACAAGCAACATGAATGTTTTACTTACAGTTCAAAAAAAGTCAGATGAAAGAAATACATCTGTGAAACTCAGTAACACTGTCGTGCTTTTAGGACTAATCATGAATCTGCATTAAGAACATTAAACTTTTAACAGGAATCTACTGTAAAAGCCTTTGGCTTTTTAACATCATTAAGATGGCATTCAAATGTGAACTGACTTTTTTTTTTTTTTTTAAATCAAATACAGAATACTACATTACAAAAAGAATATGTTAAAATAGATTTGGAAATAAGTGCTGCTTTTTAGTTATCCGTCAAAACCAGAGATCATAGACACGGTCCTGACATCAGCAAAACTCAAAGGTAAAACATTGTCACCTTTATCCTGACAAAGCTGCCACAAGCTACTGTAGGAGAGTCACAGAACTCTGGCCTCACATCTTGGCAGGTAGGGAAAGGAGAAAAACAAGTGAATCTAAAACTTTCCATTTTTAACTCTCAATTTGAGTTATATTACTGCATTTTCAAATGTATTTTTTCTTGCATTTAAAAGCATTTCATTTCAACTTGAAGCTAATCCCCCTAACAGTCCAACTATTACCTGTTTTATGTAAGACTTTCCTGAAAACCCCTGAGAACATGCAAAAGGACAAATGGTATGTTGAACAGCTAAGAACAGTGGTGGTAGTATTATATTTTTCTATTTTTTTTAAAGCAATTTCACCCTTATCAAGAGTGTATGGAGCAGTTGTGGGGCTATTACACTCCTGGCTGCTAAATGAGTGCATTCACTTTTGTTTCTCCCAGTTTCACAGGAAAAACACTGTTAGATGGTGTGGACCTCAGAACAGAGAAATGACTTATCACAGAATCATGAGGGTTGGAAACAACCTCCAAGATCATCTGGTCCAACCATCGCCCTACCACCAATGTCACCCACTAAACCACATCCCTGAGCACCACGTCCAGCCTTTCCTTAAACCCCCCAGAGGGTTCGTGACGCCACCACCTCCCTGTGCAACCCGTCCCAGTGCCTGACTGCTCCTTCTGACAGAAATGTCTCCTCACTTCCAACCTGAACCTCCCCTGGTGCAACTTGAGGCCATTCCCTCTAGTCCTGTCACTAGTTACCTGTGAGAAGAGGCCGGCCCCCAGCTCCCCACAGCTTCCTTTCAGGCAGTTGCAGAGAGCAATGAGGTCTCCCCTCAGCCTCCCCTTCACCAGACTAAACACCCCCAGTTCCCTCAGCCGCTCCTCACAGGCCTTGTGCTCCAGGCCCCTCACCAGCTCCGTAGCCCTTCTCTGGACATGCTCCAGGGCCTCCATGTCCTTCTTGTAGTGAGAGCACAAATTCTTGTTTCAAGTATTTGTAGTTACATCTCCCTGATGCTGTTGGAAGTCTGTTTACTTGTACTAGCCTCTCAACTTTTTCCCATTTCAGCTTCCTTGTACTTCAGAAAACTTCTCCAGAAGCTCTTCAGTTACTAACCATGATGTCCAGCTTACAGTACAGCTCAATTCTTTGCTTTTCTCCAGAAGCAGGTCTTAACACATCTGCAGCAGTCTCGGTATTTAATTAGAGCTGCACATTTCAGAAGGTTCTCATCTATTATTTATAATGCCAGCTTTGTAATAATGGAGCTAGTCAGTGTTTATTCAAGCCTGATTTGCATGTTCAGTATCTTCCCCTTACTTCTTTAATTACATCACAGAATGACAGAATGGCTCAGGTTGGAAGGACTTTAAAGTTCACCCACCTCCAACCCCTTTGCCTTTGGCAGGGACACCTCCCACCAGGTCAGGTTGCCCAAGGCCTCATCCAACCTGGTCTTGAACGCCTCCAGGGATGGGGCATCCACAGCTTCTCTGGGCAGCGTGTGCCAGGGCCTCACCACCCTGAGTGTAGAAATTCCACCTAACATCTAATCTAAATCTCCTCTCTTTCAGTTTAAAATCATCCTGCCTTGTCCTATCGCTATCTGCCCAAGCTCTTCCTCTTTTTTTATAAGCCCCCTTTAAGTCCTGAAAAACTGCCACGAGGTCTCCCCGGAGCCTTCTGTTCTTCAGGCTGAACACCCCCAGATCTCCAGGACTCTGTAGATTTCTTAGATCTGTGTCAGAATTCCTGAAGTTTTATTTTCCAAATGAGAAATAAGAGGTCTGTGTGTACTGTACGTTAACAAATGATGAAGAGGACCTCACCAAATGCCTGCTGTGTATTTGTGTTTCTGTAAGCAACAGCTGTAAATTATGGATTTAAAATTTTGTGCAATATCAAGCCCTAAGTCCGAGAAGTATTGAACTGTACCGAAGCAGGCTAGGAAGCAGTTGTTAACTTTAAATTATGTAATGGAATAAGCTACATTTTCAAGAACAAAGCCCCAAACAGAAAGACAGGCTTATTCGTATTTCTTCAAAAATATCTCTATGAGGGGATAAAACACCAGATTTAGAATAAAATCTAAGGTACGACTTCAAGGTACAGTAAAATGTAGTTCTGGCACTTGTTCCAGGAACACCAACAATTGGCTACAATCACAGTATCAAAGTGCTGTGATTAACAAAATAGAAAGCTGCACAGCGGTCAGGTAAGATGACAAGCTAGCAATTTGCCAGAGCGTGGGTTCAGGAAGATGTCATTTGTCATGAACAGCATCGCTATTGGAAGTGGACCACCACTGAGACTTTTTTTTAGTGTCAGGACCCCTAAACACCCTGCACACTGAAAACCATACATACAATTTCTTTATCTGTAGTGGCTTTCATCTACCATTCTAACTTCTTTTTTTTTCTTGCAGTAGAGACTGGGCTTTAATCCCACTTCTGTGTTTCTATAGACACAGCCTTTGTTAAGTTGTTTTAAGTAAGGCTGTAAGTCCCTTTGCTTTTCAGCAATCAGAAACATTAAAGTTCTTACCCCTGAGTATTACTGACACTGACTTCAAACATGTACCAAGAGTCTTAAACAGTTATTACCAGTGAACCCTGAATGCAAAGTGCTGTAAAGCTGCAAACTATCTTTACTTTCCAGGTTGAGAGACTTATAAGCAAATTTTCTAATTACTTTAGCCTTCAGCTATTCTTACTCTAAGCTGTTTAATGGAAGCCGAGGCCTAAAAATGCTGAAAGCAAAGCACTAGTGGCACACCTGAGACTACATCATCTGTTTTTCCCCATTTAAATTCCAACCCTGTTGCTGCCAGAACACAGCAGCAATTATGGTGAATACCGAACAGGTGTACTGACAAAATGCAGCCCTGCCAAACTCCCTTCCTAATGTTAAACAGTGCTGTCCTTTTTGTTTCTCCAACTACTCCCCATCAGTAGCACTGAACACATATGGCAGAGTCCCATTTTCACACAAGTGGCCTGTGGCTTTTTGTCAGCAAAAGTGCATCGCTAAGACTTGGCTGCAAGAGCCCCACGTACGAGGTTTAGTTATCTGCCGGTAGTTCTGCTCTTCTGTGCTTTCAGTCCTTGCAAAGCTGAGTGATCAATTCTGTCTTGGCAATCTGGCCTGCCAGATGCTTATTCTAATGCTGCGTTTCCCTCTCTTTCCCCCCGATGAGGAGAAAGAGAAGCACGTCAGCCAGAAGATGAATGAAGTACTTCAGCAGTCTGTACAAGCCATTACTTCGTGAAGGTGCAAGGGCAGAGAATAGATATTGTCACAGAAACCATCTTTTGACAATTAAACTGTTCGCTAAATTTACTGCTCTCAAACAAGTAGGCAGGAACGTGTGGGCGTTCTATCTCTTCTGAATCATCTTGTATGCTTCAGCATCTTAAGTATCAGAGAAGACTACATGCTGTGCATAAACCCTATTAATCTACATTAGAAACATCATGTTATCCTGTAAGCATTCAGCGGATGACATATATCAGATTAAGGTTGCCCACACAAAGAAATATATGAATACTAATATCCCCTTTCTAAATGAAATACTTCCCATCTGCCTTTCATGAAAAATGCCATCCGTTATAGCTAAATTACAACTGCCTAGAATTTTAGTAACTCGCAACAAAGTCTCACAGGAAGAGACTTACATGTTATATTAGCAAGTTACTAAGAAAAGCAAAAAGTTAAAAAATTGTTTAAGATGACAAACCAATTAATCAGCTGCAGAGTTGCCTTAAGAAGAACTGGTTTCCAAATACAGTCATTTGCATAGAGCCAGGGGAATACATTGGAGACTAAACTGGCCCCAAATATCTTCCCCTTCCCTTCAGTCTCTCTCACTCCATTCTTTCATACAACATTTAATATCTTCAACAGTAAAACAACACAGGGCAAAGACAACTTACAGAAATAGCAGCAAATGCCCAGTAATTTGAATAATATTTAAATGAAGAGAAACAGCCTAAAATGGAAGCTGACATATTTAAAGAGGTATTGGGAGTCCATCAGGAAAAACTTGTACCTGAGAGCATCTACTGAACTGGAATTCTCATTCTGAGTCAACTTGTATTCTTTAAACCTTCACTGTAACAACATCAGGATTTTTTTCCTACTTATATTCTGTTTCGTCCTGTTTAATAATTTTCCTTCCTAAGCAGCCACAATTGTAGCTCTATACCAAAACCCAACCCTAGGATTGTACCTCCAAAACGCAAAAAGGGTCAACCAACCAAAAAAAGCAAAATTTTATAGTCTGCCTTGATAGCTTAGCTAAGGGTTTCTAGGCAGGTTTCTCAGGACAATTGAAAATGCTAAAGCTGCCCAGAAAGCAGTATTTCCCCAAAGTTCTGAGCAGCTGTTGACAAGTTTTGAAACCCCAAATGTCAGCCTCTGTGACACATACTCCATCTGCTATTTTATACGTAGATCCTACCGAAGACCTCCTTGAAGCTTTCTTGCATGGCTCAATGAACAAACAATATCCCCACTGCTGCTGTCAGACATGGAAGAGACAAAACTTCAGCAGTCCTAAGTATCTCAACTATGTGCATCTCAGCTATGACTATCCAACTCATACTGTCATTGCAATCATAGCACACAATACGTTGCTGTTGTGTCCCAGGCACCAGAACCAGAATCCTCTTTTCCACCTGTTCTGTAGAAATCTGTGCCAGCCTACCCTCAATTATCTCTTGTACCAATGTCAGAAAAAGCAGGAGGCAGAAAGAAGCGTCCCATTCTCTGGTAAACTTTCCCACACAATCTAAGCAGGTACAATTTTCACTCAGAAACAAGAAAAAAAGTTTCCACAATACTGAAATTGCTACTAATTGCCAAGTTTTTTTTGTTTGTTTGTTTTTTAATCATGTTGTATTTTCACTTTTTTTTTTTTAAACTACTGGTGATGATGAGATGATGAAAGAAATTCTGGACTTCAGCATATCCCCCCAAAATACCACTCCAGAGGTTTTTGTTTTGCCTTTTTTCACTGCCTCAAGCAAAGGCCAGTTTCATCTGTCAGTCTCTCTGGCAGAGTTAAAAGAACTGCAAGCACTTCTGATACTGCACATACCTCTGGCAAAATGAACTGCTCCACTGGCTTGTACCACAACCTATTCACTTGCACTCCACAGCTTGGTGGGCTAAAGCGGGCACTGAAGAGAGCTTCCTGTGAATAACAGCAACAAAAACACATCGCAAGGACTGTGAGATTATACAAATCTTGATCATCTCAGTTACAATGGAAACAGATGTATTGATTGTATAAAACTTACACGATTTTCTTCTCAAGACAGTCTCACAGAGTGCACAAAATTCAGGTGTTGGGCTGAGATGGCGGAAGCAAGCAACGATGGAGCATGAGTACCAGTTCAGCTACAACCCAGCCAACACAGCACGTTATCTGGAAGACTCAGCATCCTAGATAACAGATTTTTTCATCTTCTGTCTATATAGCTGACTACTATTACATGCAACAGAGGATGCTGACCCCTAAAATTTAATTGTGACTATATTAAATAGGCCACCAAACAGCTCTTAGATGGTAACATGTGAAATAAAGATACTGCACTGCCTGATTCCCAATCTGTAGAAAAGTGTCCAAGCTTTCCTAAGATCCTTATTTTTCACCTTCACTGTAAGCAATAAGCTAATGCAGATCAATTTATTGTTGTCAACATTTACTATTCTTCCATTTTGCAAACAAAAACCTGATTATAGTATACTTTCTTTTTCAATATAAAACTCACTCTTTAAATGTTCATCATAAAAGCCATACATCAGTATATTTTCTGTACTTAATTATTTACTTAAATTTAAAATTCTTTCTGTATTATTGTCAGAAGTCTTGACATTTGCCCATCGAGTTATTATAGGAGATAAATACAATATACTAAATACAATGAACACCACAGGATCACAGAACGGCTGAGGTGGGAAGGGTCCTCTAGAGCCCACCTGGTCCGAGATCACTGCTCAAGCAGGGCCACCCAGAGCAGGCTGCCCAGGACCACGCCCAGGTGGCTTTTGAATTTTTCCAAGGAGAGAGACTCCACAACCTCCCTGGGCAACCTATTCCAGAGCTCCATCACCTGCACACTAAAGAAGTGCTCCCTAATCGTGCTCAATCATCTTTTTCCCACCATGTTTTCATTCCACAAGCACTAATCTAGTCTATTAAACCCATAACTGAGATTGGGAGGGGGAGGAATTATCACTGAAGTTTGATTACTACCTGTAAAAAACAACAATTTCTAGAAAAGTCAAAATTTCTTGCCAGAGGACAGACAAGAAGAAAATTACAACTATACTGCATCTCTTTGCCTCAAAGGCAATGTGTCTTTCTGGGAATGCCTTTTAAATATATTTAATAGTTTATTTTTTATTCCTTAATACCTATCAATATTTCACAATCTCAAATGTAATCAAAATTGTATCTTTGAATTAGATATTAGTGTTCTTTCAAAAAGCATTTCAATTAATTCATAATACTTTGTCAATTTATTTTTTTTCTACCCATCTGGGACATATATAGCTGTGAAATAAGAATTTATGATGCAGCAGAAGAAAAACATACTTCATATGCTTGCCAGTTAAGTACTTCTCTTCTAAATCATCAACACAGCATGTTGCTTTCTGTAAGAATTTAATCCACAATAAAGAGACAACATGCCTTAGTTCACTCTCAAAAGATAACTACAATACTCTACCTCATGTTCTGCCTGGTACAGCTTGACGGTGATGTTCCTCTGGAATCCCACCCCATCAGCCTCATAAAATACCCCAAGACTGGTAATGACAATGGGGTAAAGTACACGAAAGTTCACACTGACAATTCTGTCCTCAGATAGCACAGAAGGTACGTCCTCAGGGAGACTGAATGCTTCAATTTCCTGATTCAAAGCTGTATGAAAAAAAGAAAATATAGAGATAATATGAGAAGATTTCATAGTTCTCGAACTGGACAAACAGAAATCACACTGAATACACACAAAGCATGCTGATTAATTAGCATGGCTGGCAAGTGCACAAGGACAACCAAATACTGGAGGAGAAGAAAAGACAACTGACTGCAGACTGCAGTAAGGAGAAACTCAAAGCAATGCAGCAGTCTGCAGGTTACCAGCAGTTGCAAGGCAATGCCTACATATCCACAGAGAAAAGACTAGGAACACAATAAATCCACAGAGTAAAGACAAAAATGCTATTTGATTGCATGAATATCTGCATATTAATATATTAAAACAACTACGTATCAAAATGGCATACACCTCCACCTTATTTGGCGGCCTGTTTTTTGGCACTATCCCCTCCCGTAAGCCCCGAGGTACCATTTATTCTCAGGAGGTTGGCTAAGCAGTGGCTGTTGCCATTCAAAGACAAAGTAGCGGATGTTTCATGTTACTGTAAATCATGGCTTAAGGGCTAGACAGTCCCTAGCTAACTCTTAATTAAAGAGCAAAAATAAATTGGGAAAAAAGAAGTGACAGGAATAAATTTATAATTTTAGTTCAGGTATTTTCGTAAGGCAGCATTTCGTTTTTTCCCCATTTTACTTTTCCTAATTGATCCCTTTCTACGGCAAGATCTGGAAAATCTGTCGGTCAGACTTGATTAAAACTCACTTCACCAACACAAAAGTTTGCCTGACACTCAAGACCCCTTTCCCAGCCATGATACTCTGTTCATGTATGTTACTGGACTGGGTCATTACAGCTCTCCCCAGATTCTTTTTACACAGGGATAACAGCAAAAACACACACTGCATGGGAGACCGTTCCTTGACACGGGGAGAATGCAAATCCATTAGAATTCAATGGCCTCCCCTTCAGACCCTCAAAGGTCTCTCCTTTTCATGCCCACACTGGGCACTTTCAGGAAGGTTACACAGCTGTCGGGACAGCAAGTTACAGGTGAAAGTTATTGAAGTTCATTTTCAGGCCTAGCTCTCTCAGTTAAGCACCCCAAATTACTCTCAAGAAAGTGATTAGTTGCAGTTCAGACCATGGAATTTTAGAAGTTAACTTCTGTACCTGGGTTACTGATGTTCAGAAGTTTGCAGGAATAGGGGTCTTCTCTGTCCTCCACTGGCACAGCACAACCATGCGCACCTATTATAAACTTCACAAGGACACTAAAATAATTTGGTTTTATTAACACCAGTTCTCTTCCCTCCTCCCTCCACCTGCAATAAACTTATTTCATCACAACAGCCTGTCTTTCACAGGATTAAGATTTTGAACTCCTTAAAATAAGCAGTGAGGGTCTGTCTCTGTGCAGAGCAACCACACGCATCCTGTATGGGGGCTCAATTCCAAACCCACATGGGCCTTTCACACCTTTTACATGAGGGAACTGGAGTATCAGCAACCAGGAATGGGATTAAAGACAGACAATACACTAAGAAGAAAAAGTCCTGTCTTTTCCTGCCTCGCTTTGTTACTTAATTAAAATCTGGTTAATATATATTCTGCATTCAAAAGGCAATAAATGAGGTAAAAAGACACAATAGTACCAAGAGAGGGACAGAGACTCCAGAGTACCTGCTATAATGTCTCAGCTTTGGGTTGTAGTTGAACATTAGTAGTTGAAGGTTGAAATGTAGTTGAAGGTTGCTCCTTACAGCTCCCGTGCTGCAGTCAGGAGACACCTTATGCCTCCACCTTAGTATCTACCTTAGCCTAGTCTTTCAATTAGCAGCCAAATATCCTCCTCAAATTCCATACAGGCTATGAAAGATCACATTTTTAGATGACTGAAGCAGCCATGCTTCACTCCAAACTGCACATTGACACCGAATTTGTGAGCAGTGAATGCCTTTCAGTGCAAGGCAGGTACCGAGAGGTGAGGCCTATTGAGATGACAACATTTATGGGAACGAGCCACAGCAGAACTTCCTCAGCAGAAACAGACTGACTGGCCTGCAGACTGCCAGGTCTACACAAGCAATGAGGAAGGTTTCCTGGTGGTCACTCCCACTGCAGCTATTTGGGGCACCTGGTTCGGTAGGAAATAAGCTGAAACTCTACAGCTGAAGCTGTTGCAAAAGATTTTGTGGTTCTCTCACCAAGTACTACCCTGCTTGCTTTCAGGTATCCTGAATTACTAAGTATTTTGAAGTGTACACTGCAATGCAAAAAAAGGAGTCCTACACATCACTAATGAATAACGGCAATTAATTGCAAGAACAAATAGCAGTGAGCACTTGACCAGTTAGAAGTTTCTGTATACAGTTAACAATTAAAATTACCTCTATAAAAATAGTTCCAGCCCAGAATAAGGAGTATTTTTATTTAGTACTAAGCAGAATTAAAAAAATAAATAAAAAATCAGAGCATAAAATGTTCACAAATTAAGAAAAAAAAATCCTTTCCAAAAAACAGGATTAAAATCAAGATATTCGTGCATTGTATTCTTTTCTCCTCAAAGCCCCCAAAATACAAAACACTGGAGATTACCGTTGGCTCAGTGCAGGATGTCGTTTCAAGTGCTTGAACCAAGTGTCCCTTATAACACTGCGCAGTTCATGGTTGTGTCGGGCTGACAAAACACCTACAACAACATCATAATGTTTCAACTTCCACTGAGGAAAGAAGGCCAGTGGACCTAGAAGTATAAAGTGACAACAGATTTATTACATGCACATATTACAAATCTGAGTTGCAAACAAGAATCAAAATACACATCAGAAGCAAGAATACTGGGTACCTGAAACACTAAGAAATGAGAGGTAAAATTGCAAGAATTGCATTCTTGGTTCAGAATCAGGAAAACATTTTCAACACATCAAAACCTTCCCCAGCCACCTGTGAAAACTCTACTGCAACAAACTAAGCAAGTCACTGCAGGTAAACAAAACCCAGAAAGTGTCATACATAAAGCAGGCAAGAATGTAAGCCTTGGTTTTCACTGACACCGTTCTTAAAGCACTTGCCTGCCTGTTGTCTGAGCAAACTGCCCCGAGAACATGCTTTTGCTCTTTTTCCTACAAGCCATCAGAAACCTTATAGGCAAGACACAAGGTCCTGCTGTCCATTCTGCAAAACTCATAAGAGATTTCAGGCCTTCTGCTTGTTTGTTGATACCTCCTGCAGCACAATTTGTCCTAAAGCCTGGGGGCTTGGCATTGCTGGTACCAGGCCTCCACTATTACAATTCACCATTATTCCACCTAGAAAAAAAATATTTAAATAAAGCCCGTCAGATTCAGAAATACACCAATTTTCCCTCCATTAATTCTTAAAGCTGCTGGGCACCTCTGCTTCCCCATTTCACTCTAATATGCCAAGGCCCATTGCTCCTAGCCTTCCGAAGCTGACCACCACTCTGCCTTCACGCAGGGTATTACATCCCTGCACGGAGGAATGCTCTGGCTTTAGTCGTAGCTGGGTGTCACGGCCAATTCTTGTAATCCGTGATTTAGCCTGTGCTGTTTTAATTTAGAGATCATGAAAGCTGGACTTGCTTTAAAGCAAGACTGTCACTAGACAGAAACCTGAGAAGCTGTGACTTGGAGCAGCAATCAGGCTGGCGAGTAGCTGAAGTGAATCTGTGTAGTTCAATTTGTCAGACACTCTGGAGTTAAGAGGAAGATTTATATTTAGCTCTAGCAAAACACTGCTTTCATCTCATCTCGCTAAACTTATTTTTCATTAGGCTTCAGAGAAAGAAAATAAATGTAAATGCGAAGGTCCTCTAAACTACCACATACAGCATAGATGAGATTTTTTTTCTAATCTAATTTTAAAGAGACCAAAAATATTTCCAAGTCTGTATTGTGTACTCCCACTAGAAAGTGAGTTATTATCCAGATTCCACTTTCCGTGCCAGCTTCCACTTTCTCCACTTTGAAAGGGGGAAGACGGATGGGTCTCGTTACAGGGCCCCACAGCACCATCAGGAGATCCACACCGCGGCTCGTCCGGCCTCGGAGCCTGCCTCCAGCCTGCACTGAAGCCCCAAGAGGCCTTGTGCTGCACTGAATCCACATCAAGAGACCCCCGAGGAACATCTTTTAGCTCTAGGGCTTATTGAGAACGGCTTGCACCCAACTCCCTAGTCCCAAGGCCAAGTAACACAGTGCTCTGCCACCGATTCTCGGGAGGGCACGAGAGCAGGCAAGCAGGGAGTGATGTTTCCAGAGGCAAACCTTCCCCAGTCTATTTCCCACTACGTACTTAGTTCTAAGCATGCAGACACTGATTTTCTGGGGGAAAAAAAAAAAAAAAAAAAAAAAAAGCTTTAAGTTCCACAGTTATTTAAAGGAAACTGTGCTGACAACACGTACAAGCTTACTGATAACTTAAGCTGTAAATTAACCTACTAAGAGAAGCATACATCAGCTTACCCTCAAGAGGAACGAAAACCCAGGCAGTAGGCCACTATTTCCATTCCTCAGTATCAGTTTTCACTGAACTCAATTGTTATCTC
The DNA here is from genome assembly GCF_964035555.1 of Netta rufina. Taxonomy (NCBI): domain Eukaryota; kingdom Metazoa; phylum Chordata; class Aves; order Anseriformes; family Anatidae; genus Netta; species Netta rufina. The sequence continues at coordinate 26,858,955 of NC_140125.1, forward strand.
TCTTATAAAAACAACGGATTGAATTGGTGGCAAGGTTCAGGAATATGATTTGTTTGCTGACATTGCTCTATAAAACATCTGAAGAAACTTGTGAATCAAACACATCACTCAATCCGAACACAATTTAGCCTTTCCATGTGCTGCTAAGTACTGACTATCCAGAGCCTCTGCATGCCTTCAGAGGCCACTATACATCGAAGATCTGCCAGGGCTCCACAGCAGAGGTATATGATACAGCCACACATTCGTAAGACCACAACATTATAACAAATTCTCCTATAGTCTCATAGATCTTTCTCACACATCCTGTTTATTTCCAGGCTTTTCTTCAATCCTTTGATTATTCTTTAAACAGCCTCTGCAGCCTTATCTGCAAGCCCTCCCATATAAACCTCAGGAGGACTAACATGTTTGTAGACTGCATATTAGGCATGGTCTACACAGATTCAGTTTTTAAAATATCACTTATAATTCAAAGCAGAGCAATTTCTAAACTAAAATGTAAGAAAAATGGAACTATGAGCAGAATTCTGTAGGGTGACTTGACTCTGAATACGGTAAGTTGGCTTAAATCATTTTTTTTTAATAAAAAAAAGCTACTTGAATAAAAAAAATGTACTTTCACTCAGTTTGTATTTTAAAATGAGTGAAGCTTTTTCTGAGGAACCATTCATGTGGAAACAGCATTAATGTAACAGATGCTTCAGAATTAATATCCTACTGCTATTAGAACAGACAGCTCTCTCTCTTGTTTTAGGCCATCTTCAGGCTTAGTAAGGTAGCATTACAGCAGTCTATATTCAGAAGATTGTCTTTTCTGTCCCACGGGTTATGCCATTTTACTTTTAATACCCTTGAAAATGGAAAAAAAGAAAAACAGAAAGAAAGCAAGACAGATTACTTTTGCAAAAATCTGATGAATAAGCTCTCCACTCGTTAGCAGAGGTTTCTACTTCTGTCTGAAAAGCAGTACTAACACTTGTTAAACTTTCAGGAAAACAGACTGAACTAACACTATCAAAAAATAGGCAGACAGTTGAAGACAGAGGAATAAAAATATGAGGCTATTATTCATTTATAAAGATAATTCAGATATGTGCATGTACATGATCTGATGCAGCAGAAGTTAAGAGAAAATGCTGACCTCTGAGTCAATAGTAACAAAGTATTTATGTAAGCAATCAATACTTGCCACTGGGGACCAAGGTGAATTCTCACATATTATATTCTCAAGCATTCTTAGGCCAACATTTTCAGCATTAATAATAGGCTGAATGTATAAAATTCATTACTCTTAACCTTGCACGGGTTGTGAAGATTACAAGGGGTAATGACTTTAAACTAAAAGCAGGGAGATTTAGCTTAGACGTTAGTAGGAAATCCTTCCCTCAGAGGGTGGTGAGGCCCTGGCACAGGCTGCCCAGAGAAGCTGTGGATGCCCCATCCCTGGAGGTGCTGAAGGATGAACCTGGTCTGGAGGGTGGCAACCCTGCTCATGGCAGGGGGGCTGGAACTGGATGGTCCTTAAGGTCCCTTCCAACACAAACCACTCTGTGATTCTATGATAAATAAGCCATTAATATTTCCAGTTCCAGTAGCAAAGGAAAACCTGCAAATTTTGTGGTTTGTGAAGATGAGGGAAGCAGTTCACCAGAAGCCTAATCCCAGCTATGCTATTAGCTTTCTGCATGATCCAGCGTATGTCTCTTCCCCCTTGTGTTGTTCACACTTTGCATTTGCTTAACAGACAAAGTACCTTACAGGGATGTGGCCACTGGCTTACTAACTGTGAAAACCTATATAGGAAAAAACAAAACAACAACAAAAATTGGATATCACATTCCTTGAGAAATCTTAGAAGTGTCTTTAACTGAAGGGATGCAGAAGGAGGAGAAACATTTTCCATTAAAAGGCCACGCTACCATTAGTTGCCTTGCTTTTGAAGTCTTACTGTCTTAAAGCTGCATCTCAGATGCATCAAGCAGCCCAAGACCTCTCTGCGGAGCATATGTAGCCAATTGTGCAATGCCTACCCCACACTGGGTGCTGCATCTGGCACAAATAGCTTTCACTTAGCTGTTTGGCTTAAGCTGGTTACCCACAGCAAAGACTACAAAACCAGGAGTGGAGGCAGCCCCCTCTCAGCTGCTGAGATCCACTTACAAATGGATCTCGACAAATTAGAGGGCCGGGCAATCCCCAACCACAAAAGGTTTAACAAGAGCAAGTGCTGGATTCTGCACCTAGGATGGGGCAACCCGGGCTATACGTACAGACTGGGGGACGAGAGGCTGGGGAGCAGCCCCACAGGGAGGGAGATGGGGGTTGTGGTGGACAGCAAGGCAGGGAGGTGGGCAGGGGAGGCCTCATGGCGGCCTGCAGCTCCCTCACGAGGGGAGCGGAGGGGCAGGCGCTGAGCTCTGCTCTCTGGGGACAGCGACAGGACCCGAGGGGACGGCATGGAGCTGGGACAGGGCAGGGTCAGGCGGGGGGTTAGGGAAAGGGTCTGCACCCAGGGGGTGGATGGGCACTGGGACAGGCTGCCCAGGGCAGCGGTCTCGGCACCGAGCCTGAAGGAGCTGAAGTGTTTGGATCATGCTCTCAGACATCTGGCCTGACTTTTGGGTGATCCTTTGGGGACCCAGGAGTTGGACTCAATGACCCTTGTGGATCCCTTCCAGCTTGGGATATTCTCTGCTCCTACAATTTAATTCTGCACAGCAACCATAATGAGCATTTCTGTCAGCACCGGGACTGACAGAAGCCCCATCTGCCAGTCTGGTACCACATGGTTAATCAGCTCTTACTGAAGCTTTTCTTAGGCTGGGGTATTTGTAAGGACACGCTCCCATACAATTCTCGGATGTCTGACCACACATGGATTTCTATCAGTGCAGCTGTTCACCTCAGCATGACCTACCATAAGCTTTCACAGGATTTTCAGTCAACAATTTTCACGAAACCAGGGGAAAATGCCAGTCTTTGGGACCTCCACCTGTCTGTCAAGCTTGACAAAGAGCTACCAACTAATTAAAGTCAGGGAGAGACACAGAAAGGGGTAAATAAATGCGTATGGAAAGCACAAAGCTGTACCCTTGGAAGACAAGACTAAAGACACAGAAGTGTGTCTCCTACGGAGTTGACCACAGTAAGAGGTCCCCGCTGACCCTGGTCAGGTTTTAACCACCTCAGCTGCTGTCAAAGGCTCCAGAAGTTTTTCAAAATCCCAAATATTAGCATGCAGCTCTCCTTCCTGTGAGACTGACTCTCAAGTAAAATGTCAAGTCAAGCTGTTAATTATATTTACTGCCATTAGAAGGAGATGAAAAGATTGAGAGATCATTTAGCCTGATTTTGTCAATAAACAAAGTAAATGTGATCTTGCTGCACATATCTCTATTGATGAGTCCCCTAACAACTACTAAATCTGCCAGGTGTTTTCTGTCAAGTCTGACAAATAGCACAGGCTCCAAAGTGGTTCAGTTCCTACATGTTTCATGGAACCAGACTGGAGAGATAGCAAAGGGACTCCTTGTTGGTGCTTGCACTGCAAGCCCCAGCAGTGTAGGCTTCCTTGCGCTACCAGACACCAGAAAACTGCCACCAGCAACTGCTGGAGTGAGAGAGCTCCACTAAAAGCTGGGCTTTGTATCTTCTGCTAAACACGCAGCTATCCTCTTTTTAGAAGACAATTAATGGAATTAAGTAGGCCAGTCAGAAGTTATTAAGAGTATTCTAAACTAAACCACTTCACAAAATAAGACTAAAAAGGACCCCACACACCAAACCCACATATTCCAGGTGTTATCTCTGCCTATTCTTCTGACTTTGCAACCATATCCCTGTTTTTAAATGCCTTTCTTTTCTGTGCTGCTTTGTAAAAGGTCCAAACAAACACGGAGGAAGGAATTAACTGAATATAAAGAAGGTTTGTATTCACAGAGTGCTGACACATGCAGAAAAAGAACAAACCAAAGAGCAAAGGCAGCTCTCCCCCCAACTCTAATCTTCTTCACTTGAAGTAATCTGCTGTAGCTCATCTGCATTACAGGTCCCTGTGCAAGCAGAGCTACACGACCTCACTGCAGGACCTACTTTAACCACAGCTAAAAATCAACAAGACGTGCACCCCGGTTGCTGCAGGAGCACAGTGCTCCTTGACACAGACAAGCCTTTAGACAAGCTTTTAAGCAAGCTTTACAGAAAACCTCTGTAGGCAGAAGATTTATTTATTTTATTTTTTTTTTTACATCAACAGCATTCCCTTAAGGAAACAGCAGGGTCCTTCAAAGTTGCAAAGCAGCAGGAGTAATACTGGCTGGATGATGGTGCTCTAAACAACGTTAATGATACAGCACTTGCACACTTCCAGGCAGATAGGGGAACAATGTGCCAAGCATCAGAAGTGTAGCCGCAAAAGGAACAAAGCAAATCCTTTTTGCAACACCTAAACTGATGTGTGTTTTTTGGAAGCACGGCACCTTTACCTTTGAAAAGTAAATTAGCAATCTCTGGTGGCACGGAACAAAAGCCTGCTCCCATAGAAAGTTGCTTGCCCCCTTCTGGCTGTTCTAGCCAGTGGGCAATTTAAAAGGGAATGGGTAAAGACAGGCCTTCCTTCAGCCACAAGCCTTGCTGCCCAGCTCTGGCAGAACCTGGACTCTTTGGCCCTTGCTTCAATGCCAAAATGCATTAAAATGTACAGCTCCAATGTTGCTCATCAGTAGTTTGCAATGCATCACGCAGAACAACTGCAAGTTGAAAAAAATCCCAAATCAGTTGCCAAATATTGGATTGTTGTCAATTATTTCAGGCCCATCAAAGGTGATGGGCTTGCTTCTGTTTGGGATGGTCCAGCCCTGCAGAACAATGTTCTAGTAAGATCTTACAGATCCAGGCCAGGGAACAACTTGCATTTTAGGCAGAACTGCACAGCTACTGCCACTGCCAAACGTGACCTGTTGCCAGCAGGTTTCTGTTTCCAAGGCCATCACACTAATTAGTCTTAGCATGCCTACAAAAGATGAAATACCTTAATGACCAAGCAATGTATGAGCTGTATATTGGCAGAGAGGGTCTCAAGAACACCTCTTCTTAAGAAGGTATCACTTTTTGGCAAAAAATTCTTGTGGAGCAAAGCATTATTCATAGCCTCTGGGGTTGTTTCTACATTTTGTTGTCTTAGTACTGAAAAGCCAAAAGCAGGCTAAGCTCTCCCTCCTCTCTCACGTACACAGGTTAGTCTGTGCAGGACACGGCCCTAATTCTGCAAGGTAAATCACTAAATGCCAGTCTGACCAACCCTCACGCGGTTCCATTAGGCCAGTGCTGGAGAAAGTACGTGCTGAGCCACAGGACAACAGATGGCACACAAGCAGTTTCTAGAAAATGGCGTTTCTTAATCTGTTCCACAGTTATTCAGACTGACTCTTAACATAACCAAAAGGGTCAAGTTTTATCTGCCGCACACCCTCAGAAATGTAACAGGAGCTATGTCTGAAAGGGCATCGCCCTCAGCAGAGCAGCAGCACTTTATACTGAGTGTGGGGGGCTTCCGATTAGGTACAGTAACTGAAGCCCTACAATTCATAATTTCCTACTCAGTACGACTCACACCATCAATTAAAACCTACAATTAGCAACGAAGCAATAAATCCACATGGAGTGCGAAAAGCAGGTCTGTCTGTTCTTTCTCAAGTTTCTGAGGTCATTTTATAATTAGCTTTTATCTAAGATTTTTACAAAAATTAACTAAAGCTTCCTACCCACAAACTTCCTTTGGAGAGCACCTGTTTGTAACCAGTTAGACTTCAATTAAACCTAAAAGCATGTTCTTGCACAAGTCTTGCTCGGAAGTGTGAATTACAGCCCCATTAACTGATAAATAAAAGGAGAGCAAAGAGCCACCCAAGTCAGGGCACCAAGGCAACGGTCAGTGCCTTTGGTCTCAGAACAGATCCTATTTATTTTCCCAGTTAATGAGCACGGCGTACACGAAGCATACTGTGACACCAAGGTGAAAGTCATCATGAACACAGAGAAGTCTGAACACCACGCAGTGAGAGATGGATGACTCCAAGGGCCAAAGCATGCAGGCAGACCACAGGCCTCTCAGATGCAGCAGTCAGGAAAAGGGTTTTATTAAAGGAGGCACTTCCAGGAGAAGGAGAAGGAAGGAGCAGAGAATGGAATAGGAATCATTGCCTATAGGTCAGATGACTTTAGATGGAAACAACAGGAATGCACTGCTACAATGACTAGAAATGGAAAGCCTATTTTATCAGTAGAAATGGTAAGTACCTGGCTTGTCCAGCTTACAAAAAAAAAGGCTTAAAACAGATACCTTTGCTCTCTGTGGTTGCATGATAGCCATGTAGTCCAAGGAGGAGAAAGACTCTTGCAGCTGAAAGGCTTACGAACAGAAGGGCATAAACCAATTGCAAGCAAGTTTAGGCCAGAAATGAGGAAACATTTCTAAGAAAGACCATAAGCTTTTGGAACAGCCCTTTCCAAAGAACACAAGAATCCAAGTGAACAAATAAAAAGCAACCTCAACCCTTCATTAAATAAATATAGGCTGCCCAGCTGCCATTTTAAGGCAAAGATCGAGAGCTGCTTATTAGAAAGGGTAAGCTGAATTGACAGTTTTGATGTCTATTCCAATTTTGTGTTAATAAGTTGAACGCGTCGAGGTAAATAATCATTAAACAGGTTGTCAGCTTCTTAATAGCAATTTCCATTCTGTGCGTGTGTGCAATAACTATTGAGAGTGGAATTATACTTCTCAAAAAGAAAAAAAAAAAAAGAAAAAAAAGAAAAGATGTATTGCTTTTGACCTATGCTGGTAGCTGGTTTTGCAACTGTTGAGACACAGGCAAATGACATATGAGGTGTACAGAAATAATGCATTTTTATGCCACAGCTAGCATGAAACACTGTCCTGTGATCAAATTGAATTCTTATTCATACCAGGGACTGCAGGCAGTATGTAATAAAGAACAACTGCAGTAGGAAAAAAAAAGAAAAAGAAAGATCAAGAAAGTCAGTAATGAAACACGCCTGGCTTTATCAGGTAACACCTGATCTTCTTAAATAGTCTCAAATTCAAGAAGTATTTTAATAAATAGGGACATCTCTTACTCTTGTATACTAATTTGTTAATGTTCCTAAAACACTCTGAATAAATAGCACAGAAGACATCAGAGAGAGAAGAGGTCCCTTAGCTCATCCTCCTGTCCTCTGCCAAGCAGCCATACCTGCAGCTTGTACACTTCCCAGTATTTTGTGAGGACTCAGGGCAGACTCTCCCTGAAATTATAATGCGAAGATCGAGCCCATAGAGAGACAGCTCATGTATCACCCTGAGCATTTTCTTATGGATGATGGAAGTGCTATTTTTATATGAAGCATCAGTTTTTCTCCCCTCGGTGTCAATACATTACTCAATAGGCTACAACTCAATAACCTTTGCACAACCAAAATGTATGCTTACTCTTTCTCTATTAAGAATGTACGTTAAAAATAATAATGATAATCTAGTTGTCATTATTGAGTGCAACATAGTTTCACAGAAACGAGCATAAACTCCGCCAACAAGTGCGGGTAACAGCGAATCCCTGAGGAGCGAAGCTTCCTCGCTCCTTCCCCAACTGAGAAACTTCTGGATTTCCTTACAAATCTCAGCAGAAAATGTCACCGTGCGATCTGGTGTTGCCACTTCCAACCCCAGCCCAACACCACGGAGTTGCAAAGGCAGCACCGCGGAGGAAGGCCAACGGGGCAACCCGCACGGGGCAAAGGCACGGGGGGCTCAGCACAGCTCCGGCTCCTTCGCGGTGCCACCGCCACCCCGCTCATTGCTGGAGGGCCACAGCACCGAGCGGCACCTGTGCAGCCCCGCAGCCCTTGGGCTCCCCAAGCCCCCCGGCCTTGCTCCTCTGCTGATGGCCCCTGGAAAGCAGCAGGCAGGCTCCTGGCTCCTCACACCTGGGCTGAACCGTGAAGTGGCCCTGGCGTGGGGCTTTGTTACTGGCGGGGCTCTGCACAGAGCCCTAAGCACACCTCAAAATAAAATAAAATAACTGAGTATCGCCCCACCGGGTCCCAGACGCGCTGTACCACCAGCAGCCGGCTGCTCCCAGCCGGGGGTCTGCCCCATGTTTCTCTCCCAGCCCCTTCCCCGCACTGCAGCCCCGCTGGGGTCGGACCCGGCCCCACAGCCCCGCGCCCCGGGGGTGTCGGAGCCCTGTGGGGCCACAGGCGGCACAAAGCGCGGCCCCGCTCTGGGGCGGAGCGCTGGGGTCCCCCCGCCGCTGCCCCTCGGAGATCAGCCCCGGCCCCCGCCCGGAGCCCGGCACCGGCCGCAGCCCCGTGCCCCCGTCCCCTCCCGCCCCTTCCCTACCTGCCGCCTGCCTCCCGGGGCCGCCGGGGCAGCCGAGCAGCAGCCAGAGGTGCAGCGCGACCCCGAGCGCACAGGGGCACAGCAGCACCAGCCAGTTGCGCATTGGCCGCCGCCGCCTCCTCCTCCTCCTCCTTCCCCTCCGCGCCGGCCTCTCCCGGCGCCGCCGGGGCTCCGGGCAGGCTGTGCCGGGCGCGGCTCCTCCCTGCTCGGCCGGGCCGGGCCGTGCCGGGCGGCGCTGCCCCGCGGCCGCCGGGAGCTGCAGTCCCGCCCCGGCCCCAGCGGGCGGCGGCGGCGCGGGCGGGCGGCGGAGGCCGCCTACAGCCCCCACAATGCCGCGGGGCCGCCCCGGGAGCCCGAGGGGAGCGGGGCCGGGGCCGCTCCGGCGGGGAGGCGCCGGGGGAGGGCCCCGCAGCGCCCCTCAGCGCCCCGCCGCGGCTCGGGGCTGAGCCCGTCCTGTCACCGGCCCCCGCGGCCATCCCAGGGGGACAGCCCGGCTTCTGGGCGGGAGAGAGTTTGGAGGTGGCCACTGGTGGCAGCTGGGTCCCGCCATGAGCAGCCTCGAGGTCCTGCGGGACGGTCAGGGCTCTGGAAAGGTCCTCTGGTCGTGCTTGGAACGTGAGGGGCTCGGCAGAGGCTTAAAGCCCTTCACGGTTTTCGTCCTTGAACTCAGCACAGCCCAGAGAAACTAGGGAAGCAGCCTTCCCCGGTGTTTCTTGTTTGTGCGACACCGTTACCTGCAGCGCGTCCCTCTCAAGAAGTGATGGTGCAGTAACAAACTAGCTTTCCAGAACAATCCTTTAATAATCCAATAAAGGCAGGAGAGTGCTCCACTTTGGCAAAGAACTGCATCGACATTACAGCACTCAAGCACAGCTGTGCTTCTGAGTGGAATATTTTATTCCAGCAAGGAGTATGATAGTTGGCTAAAGTCTCCTGGGAGGTTTTGGACAATCAAAGCGTCATTTCTGCGACAGGCCGATGGCCAAGAAGTGATAGTAACATTCATATTCCTGAGAAAGTGTGTTGGGAGATGGTCACAGCCCAAGCTCAGTCTTGCCTCATACCTTCAACCACCGCTTTCTGCAGTTGGGTAGCTGGGCTGAACAGCCAGGAGGGTACCCGTCTGCAGAACATCACTCTGGTTAAATAGCTTTCAATAATATGAGATGAAGGAGAACACGAGTTTATTGGCGCTTTAAGAAATTATTTGTCTCTCTGGCCCTTTTGAACACAAATAGCAAAGACAAATGTTTCCTTGGCCTTGTGCAGGGTGAATCTACCTGCAAAAGTGATGTGGATAAATAAGCTTCTCAGAAGTCAAAGCATAAACTAGACGTTATTGTATAGGAGCTGAAAGGCTTAAATTAATGCTTGCTGATGGTATTCTATCAGAAACACATAATCTGCTAATAGAACTGTATGAAGTATAATTAAAAGAAAGGATTGAGTTTTTAGGAAAAGAAGACTAATTCTGTTTTTGAAAATCCTCAAGCTGTGGAAGTGATTGGAAAATGCTTAAAGTCCTTTTGCACAGCTTAATTAAAATTCATTCTTCAACTGGAGTGAGATATTGGAAGGAAAATCAATGACTTTAACCTACGTACATTGGGTTTAAACTGAAAAAAAACGTGTTGGAAATACATCAGCTTTATTTTGTTTGCATACATAAGCATATTTAATATGCAATTGAGTGTATATTTGTCAGGAAATAATACTACAAGGAGAAGTATATTACACAAATATGCCATTTGATATTAATCACTATTTACACTTCGCTTGCCTTTCAGCAGGGTCAGCTGCAGAAATAAAAACTGGTGTAACTGCTAATATTCCTATACCTTTGCGTGTTTTCCTTTTACTTAATACATCAGGTTCCCTCACATCAGTTCACTCTGGACCAGGTGAAGTGATGTGGAGCTAATTTATATACCTGTCCAGGAGTGATACTTACCTGCAGACAAAATAGAAGACTCAATTCCTTAGTACCTTGCTTTATATACAAAAACATACCAACAATGTGTCATTTACAATGTGTCATGAAAATATACCATTTTCATTCTGTGCCTCATGGTCAGATTTACCCTTCTAATGTTACAGGCTCAGGTTGTCCCTCTGGCACACAAGGCATAGCGTGTTGGGCACAAGAGCTGGAGAGTGGGCAGAAATTTGCTTCGTGAATCCTGGAGCCAAAGTTATGTACCAGAGTTAGCCAGTCTGTAGCATTCAGTTTTTTAATGTTTGTGGTCCTAATTATTCCCCTGGGCGGGCAATAATTCTCATAACCTAAGCAGATTCACCATGTGTATTGAGGAATTATCAGTCTTTTTCTTTCCTTCCGTAGGATCTCTAAAATAAACATATTTTGTTTATTTTCCAAGATGGAAGAGATATCTCCCTGCCTCCCCTTCCACTTTCTGATCAGGATGAAGTACAGATGCAGGCAAGTCCTTAGACTCCTCTGCTTGTGCTATTACTGCAGTCAGTATCTTTGGGGTCTCCTGAGGACAGACAAAGGAACTCCTGTGACAACCGAGCTCTGGAAAGCAGGCTGTCTTTCTGAAGGGCCTGCCAGCTCATATAATTAGCAGCAGCAAAGAAAAGTCAACAGTATGTGACCAGGCAACTCTAAGTACTGTGATGGACAGGTATGAAGAGCGACATGATTAGAAAGCTTTGTACAGCACACAGTGTGCAACTGATGTGGAATCAGGCCTGTGCTTATTTGTACACTGGATGGAAGCAAGAATCTAACAGAGTTTTGCCCAGGGCTATTTTCCTTAATAGTCTCCTAAGGGAGACTTACTAGACACTTTAAAAAAAAAATCCAGATATGTTTATGACTACTGATTCTACTCTCTGTGCTCCTTTATTAAGAGCTTCAAAGAACTCAAAAGGTTAAAAAATGTCAGGATTTCCTTTAGAGAAACCATATTGACCAGCCTCTTTCCATATTGGTGGTGAAATGCTTCAGGGCCTGGTGGTAATAGAACTAAATCTTGCAATCCCTTCATGCCGGTTGATAATAAAATAGCCTGTAGTTAGGATCTGTAAGAATCACCAGAAGTAGAGCAGTGTGGAGTGTCATGAGTTGCATTGTTTTTGTTTTGTTGTTTTTTAATAAAGGCTGCCCAGGGATTCCCAACTGAAGAATCAACTTTCTTGAAGCTATTCCACACTGTAGCTCTTTGGGTTGAAGGTTGAGGTGACAATGACCTGTTTCACACTGAAGTGTTTGGTAAGTTTCAGCTAAAATAATTTAATAATTTCTAAAAAATTAAGGATGTTACCTAAGAACATTAAAAAAAAAAAAGTACTTGTTTCCTATGAAATTATTTGTCTATTATTTTGCTAGCCCCCCTTTTTAGTGGTTAGCATCCTCGTGTCCATTTATAGCAATCCCTTTAAGCTTTGCTGATTTATATCAGCAAAATAGTGTTGTAACTTGCTCTTCTTTCTTGATGTTTTCTATGCAGCCGTTTTAACCATTTTGGTACATGGATCTGATTTGTGGCAGGAGTCACAGTTTAGACTGACTTCTGTGAGGTCCAAGAATATTCTGTAGGGTCTTCCTTTCACTGGCATTGCGAGAACCTGGCAACCAAAACAGCTCTCACATTATATTCAGAGATATTCCAGCTATCCTCATCTCACTTTACTTTATGGAAAGGTGCAGCTTTATATTTAATTTCCTCTCACTAAGTGGTCTCATGAGCATCCTAGTGGATGACCAAGTAACCATGCCTTATTATAGAGAGGGATAAATTAAAACATCCTTTATCCTTGTCATCTTTTGGAAAGAAGAGGCTGGTCAGTTTGATTTTGTTTATTGGGCCCAGCCTAACCTGCACAACAATTCATAACTACCATACAAAATTGTCTCACAGGACATCACAGTTACCCAAACTTATCAATACAGCAATGATAATTTTCACATTCTTAGTTGATTCCTAGTCGTGATCATGACAATCAAAAATAGAAATGGACTCAAAAATGATATATGATAGCAGTTAAATATCGACAGGCACACCTCAGAGAGCAAAGGGGAATGTCTTGCAGAAATTTGGAACAGCCTGAAATATCCAATAATCAGGCAACAGCCAGCTGGTGGGGTCAGTTACTTCATGTGTAGCTAACAAGCAGCTATTTTTAACAAGTGGTACAAAGGCTTGTGTATACAGATATAAAAGAGAGTAAGGTTTCAGGAAGTCCTGTTGAAACTTATGACAGCAAATACACTTTTAAATCATGTGGCTGGTAGGGAGATAAGCTGTTTGGAGCATTAAAAGGCAGATAGGCCACATACTATTAATCATTTTATTATCCATCATTGGGTTGATAATATGCAGGCTGTATTTCAATAAGAATCAAATCAAATCAAATAATAAAATAAAAATAAAAATAAAAATAAAATAAAATAAAATAAAATAAAATAAAATAAAATAAAATAAAATAAAATAAAATAAATAATTACATGATTGGGTGCTTTTTTCACCTTGTGATTCTTACAGTGCTATAGAATAGATATAATCTGCTGGAAAATGCACAAGATGGCTGATTGATTTGTTGCAGAAGATGCAAGGTGAATGAGGTGGGACCATGAAAGAAATAGTGTTACAAGGCTATAGTATCTTCATTGATGCTCAGGAGAATTAGATTTCATCATTGCCTCTGTGTCATGGGATAAAAATCACAAAACTAAACATTGAACATTCACTCAATTTCTGGGCACTCAGGTTGCAAAAGTCACTCCAGTTTGTAGAGTTGAGGATTCAAGCTGAGGCTTGAACAAATGGGAATATTGTTTTATATGCTGAGAGAGCTAAATACTCTGAAGAGGCAGGTACTTAAAATTTCACCCCTCCTGTTGAGGCCCTTGCCACGGCTTCCCGCTGTAAGATAGGAATAGTTCCACCCTCTCATTCCTCCAGGACACTGTGGAGACACTTTGAGAAGCAATCAGTCATGAGCACCACAGAGAAGCTCATCAAGGACTAGTTCTACACTGAAAGCAGAATTTGTGAGTAAATCAAGCCTGGGGCTACACAATGAATAAAGACACCAAAATAGCATTGAATAACTGCTCATTAACTGAGCATTGCCTATACTGTGCCTTGTGGGAATTCCTGCAATGAAAATGTGTAATAGTAGTGCATACAAATGAGAGAGGCAAATGGAAGGTGCATAAGCAAATTTAACTCTGACATTTCTTAAATGAGTGCATAACTTAGCTACCTTAATGATCTTTTAATGTATTTTTCTGTTTATTCAGATCTGTTTAAATATCCATAAATGTGTTTGCATCTTGTTGCAAGTATTTTTTTTTTAGCTGGTATGGGCAGAACTGTGAAGAAATATAATCATTTGAACAGCCTTTGAATTATTGTTAAATTGATATTTCATAGTTGATCTGTCTAGCTATTTTCCAGAACCTGAAGCAAACATACCAAAACAAAACATACGTGTTTTGTTGGACTCAATGATCCTTATGGGTCCCTTCCAACTCAGGATATTCTATGATTCTATGTGCAGTCTGACAAAGAAGAAAATGCCTCAAAGAGACTATTATCTATGGTAATCCTTATATTCTCAGAATTTTCATTTATGATTTTTTTTTTCATAAGAATCTTACCATCTGAAGTTTTTTTTTTTTTTTTTTCTCTTGATCTTCTATGGATATGACTAACATATTCATACATCAGTACTTCAGATACATATATTGGAAATCTATGCGTTGTGTTCTGATGAATATGATAAAAGATCGTGGTGTGCTCTCCAGGGAAACCTCTCAGATAAGAACCAGTTCAAGAACCATGGAAGTGAGCAGTCTGTGCAACAAGAATGTTAAGAACAATTTTACAGCCAAAAGTCAAGTGAGCCACACTTGCCAGAGAGATGCTGTTATGCTGTAAAGATCATTAAAGTCAATGCAATCTGAAAGGATTTTAAAAAGTCACAATGGTTCTTTTCTATAAATATAAATTTAACAAAAAGTTTGGGTCATTCTTTCCTTTCACTGAAAAAAAAGAAACAACAATAGTGCATCTCTTTAAAGCATGCTGTACAAAGAATAAAGGGCTGCCATACACAGCCTAAAGTTCAAAGACACAACAGGGTATGGTACAGCGAGAGGATATGTAATGAATAGATTTTTACACCATACCTAGTACATTTTCAGTGAAATGGCCTAAGTTCTATTCCGTCTGTATACTTTGTGGTATAAGAGAAAGTATTTGGCCTAGACTTCAGTAACTTGGAAAAAAAACACACAACACCTTTAAATAAATAAATAAACATAAACAAAGCAACAGCAATAACCAAAGCAGTACTCAGGAGCAAAGATTACACGTGAATGAATAACAGAGCAAGCAGTCACAGTTCTGCAAAGAAGAAGGAAAGCAGGATAGATTATTAGTAGCTCACAGTACTGGGGGCCCACTTCAGTCCTAGAGCCAGGACTGACTGCAGTTTGCAGCCATGTCACTTACTAAAGGGAGAAAAGTGACAAAGATACAAGTGGTGGCACAACTGGCCACACTCCGGAAGAGACACCCGGGTAACAGTTCAAACTGGAAAAAGAAATACAGGAAGGGAGTACACAGTAAATCCAACTGGTACACCCAAAGATTGCCACAAGTTTTTAATTGTTTATTTTATGACCTATTTAACCAAATGGTTTATATGACTTCCATCTTTTCCTGAACTGAGAAGTTTGGAACTGAACCGTGAGGTTGAACCACGTCTCAGAAGTAACATGGGACCAGGTGACACCTTACCGAATGCAGACCACAAAAGCTAAAGAGCTTGCTTTCTGTTTCTGACAGTACATGTATTAAAATCCACTTTTAAGGTCATTCAAGCTGAGGCTTGGTATTTGTTTCTGTTTCAGTCGACTTTTATCACTTTATCAG
This sequence comes from Netta rufina, assembly GCF_964035555.1. NCBI lineage: Eukaryota > Metazoa > Chordata > Aves > Anseriformes > Anatidae > Netta > Netta rufina. The sequence continues at coordinate 26,874,264 of NC_140125.1, forward strand.
TAGGTGGCAGTAATAGACGATCCTGTGCAATTTCTGCTTCACAAAAGGAGTCTGGGAAAGCAAATAGCCTATTTTAGGGCAAAGCTGCTCCTTTTGTTTGTTCACAAGTGTGAGTGGTGAAAATGCACTTGACAAACTTATAAGCACATCCTCCTTTAAGACATAAAATTTCTTCTCATACCAGTTCTGGTATTTTTGGATGTGCTTAATATAATCATACTACAAAGTTGAATTAAATTAGATGCAAATATACAATATTTATTTTAAATATAATCCTCTCTAAAGATTAAATGTGCAGATGCCTTTAACGTTTCATATAACATTTATATACTCAATGTAATGACTTAAACTAATTATTAATACTTTTCAATACAAGAAACCTTTATTTCTCAGGAACAAGCCCTTCACCCAAGTTTTCTCTAGTCTTTGTGAAGAAGCAAATCCACATTCTGATGTGACCCCAAAGGTGAGAGATAACCACAGCATTTTCTAGGATAATACGTATACAGATTTTTATCTCTATACAACAAAGAGATAGGAAAAACTATATGCTGTCCTCCCAAAGTGCATCTTTTCTTACTCCTTTGACACAAGAAATTCAACTGGATAAAGAATTGCTGCATTAATGTTCCAGCCTTTTATATGCACCTTTACAAACCACTGTTCTTAAAGTGTTCATTCCTTCTGCTAGGGTTAATCATATTGTAAGTCACTGCAACAAAATGCCATTTTACCATTAGTCCCTGACACATTCTTTGTCATGATGCCCATCTGTACCAGTTAACCAGTTGGTAATACCTCCTGCATTTACCTTGGTGTCACTGACAGCAAAGTTTGTACTTATTTTAATCTGTGTTGTGACCTAGAATAGCTTAACTTAAATTTACCTTCATTTGTTCTTCTTCCTTAATATTTTTGTAGAGCCTGGCTTAGAAATCCTACCTGTTAGCAGTAGCAAAGCAGCCTGCTACTAATTTAGTACATGGTATAGGGAGCAAAGAAGAGGAATTTGATATATAATACAGAAGGAAGTAATTTCAGTATTGAAATTATGACATTCTAAATTCAATATAAACCAAGAAGGTTAAGCTAAGGAATGCAAAACAGCCAGCCCTACAGATGGTATTGATACATTATAATTTACCATTAATCCTCCCTTGGGAAGTCCCATTTCATCAGAGCAGCAAACACACAGATAAAATGAAGAAAGGCTTGCTAACAAAATGCCAAAAAGTTCTTGAATCTGACTTCTGTTCCAACTTTCTCATTCCACAAGATGACGGCCACAACTCTCACCGTTAACAGTGAGCATGTATTATTTTCTGGGCCTGAACTACAAAATGACAAATCTAATGGCATATGAAATAAAACTCAGAGAGATATGAGCACAAAACTAGGCGAGTAACAGGCCTGGTCTTGTTCTCATTCAAGTTGCTGGAAATCAAATCAGAGAGTCTGATGAAAATAAAAACTCATTGCTTCTGCCTATAAAAAACCTTACTGTTGGACAAAGCCATATTTTAGAGGCCTTTTCTTAAAAAAAAAAAAAAAAAAAAAGTGTACTTCATGAAATAATATGAATTTATTTTTAGAAAAGCGTTCAAGAACTTTCAGATATTTCTGTGTAGAGTTTGAGGTAAAATGTCTGAGCATGAAACTCAAATATCAATAGCAGATTTTGTAAACCGTCTCAAATGTCAAAGCAGCAAAAATATAATAATGACAAAGATATTTTATGGTTTGGAAGGGTTGGAAGAAAAGACATTCTTTAAAATGTTGATTTGTGGATCAAGCTGACATAAAAAAAATTATGCCCTTTTCTTCACAGAGTCAATATTTTGATGGTGTTCTAAAATGAAGACATATATTCCTGTGTGATCCAAAGATGGTAACGTTACTTTGAACTGCTAATCTTCCAAGTCCTTTTTTTTCTTTTCTTTTTTTTCATTCAAATTAGCAGTTTCCCAACAGAATATATTAATACGAGGAACTAGTAAATAAAGCATAATGCCACTGGAGAAAGCTGTCCTGTTTTCCAACACAGTGTTATGCTTATACAGTTTAACTTCTTCAGGTATGTTATAGACATCTGTTGTAATAAATATGCAATTTACAGTTCTCCGTGTTTTTTCCTTTTTTAACATCAGAAGCATGAAAACATCTTAATAAATAATTTATTTTTTTTTTAATTTAAACTAAGTTATGAGCTGATGAAAGACACCACAAACATAGGATGCCAGCTATTAAAAGTATAAAAGGTTCAATATGTTCACAACTACTTCAAGAAAAGTTTTGGAGAAAAACCTGAAGTCCAAACCCATCACAGTCACCTCTTCTAACACTGGGTTTTTGGAAATACAGCTCTTAAAATGGGTGATGCTCAAAGCTAGTGTGAAATGTTTCAATCTCAAGACCTCAGATGCTAATTGGAAACAGAAAGCATGCTATTTGCAGCACTGTAATAAGCTGTGGCAATTTTATTTTCGATGGGAATGTTAATGATGAGCCACAAATGCAAGTTCTTACAAAGCCTCTGAGAATAACGCTGTGTGCCCTATATTCCCCTCCCTTGCTGCTCCAGTTAAAACCATACATGCGGAAGGACAAATGAAAATGTTGCCATGGTGATCAGCGCAGCTACCAAATCATTTACCGTGTAGGAAGGATTCCCTAAAGAACCTTATTAAGCATTTTGTTACTCCATTTTAACAAATGTTTTCAGAAAGCCATTTTTATTTCACTGTCAAGGAAATAGCTACTCAGTCAGCTAATGCCTGTTTTCCTACCCTCCAAGACAAAGCCAAGCACGCCATGTGTCGGGAAATATTCTTGTTACAAGTTAGGAATAGGAATCTTAAACTGGGAAGTTTGAAATGGGAATCGGGATACAACCTAAATAAAACAAGACGTAGTCATGACATTTGAATGTTTGTTTTCAGAATAGGCATTGAAGCAGCTCTGTGCCTATTACACTACTGAAAGCTTCAGTTGGCAAATTAAAAGACAAACCTTTACATGAAAGAAATCATGACTCTGTTAGTTACAAGGAATATATTCTTTTACAATAATATTACTCTAATGTGATAAATGTTATTTTTACAATAATATTACATTATATACATTAACATGTCAGTTTTGTGTTAGACAGCTGGTAAATGAGCTAGCCCCAGTCCAAATCCATCTGTCCTGCGTGACCAGAGGGGGAGCAGAATGCAGGCGGTCAGGTCATGCTATCCGAGTTGGTTGGCAAAGAAAACTAAACGTGTCCAATGCAGCCGTCTTGTATTTCTGCTGCACAGAACAGTACAATGAACACTGACAGAAACAGTTAAAAACACATTCAAAGGTAAGAATATGCACTTTGAGCTCATTGCAAAAAGCTTCATTTAACAAGCTGCCATTTTTGGCATCTAAATTCGACATTGAAGTATCCCAAGACCCTCAATTCCTCAGCTAGTCTTTGCCTTGCAGGTTCTTAAGGCACTCAAGGCATCCAAGTTTCTGCACACGAGGTGTGCTACGTTACGGGTGGCTGTTCAGAGCCTCAGATCATTCAGAGTAATGGAATTTTCTGACAAAATTCTCCTCCCTCTTAACTTTTGAGGCTGACTTCACACATCTGTTTTCACAGAGTGAAATTTCCATCGTATTGACATACCATACATATAAAGTAGAGAACTGAGGGACCTCTCCTAATACATCAGACCAGAGAGAAGCTTTCAATTCATTCTTGAAGAACATTAAATAAATAAATAAGTAAATAATGTAACAGTTGTTTCCATCAGATGCCTTGATTGATATTAATTGTACTTAATAAATACTGATCATTCATACTCCATATCTCATTCTTTTCCTGTAGCTACACACCTGTGGTTTTACCCTGCTGGGCTGCTGAACTCCACCACAACCACTCTCTCAGTCCCCCCCTCCGCCCCTTAAAGATAAAAAGGGAGAAAATATGATCAAGTGGCTCAAGAATTGAAATAATGACAGGGCGATCACTCACGAATTATCACCATGAGCAAAACAGACTCAAGGTAGGGAGATTATTACCGATCACTTCTGCTCCAGCACCTGGAGCACCTCCTGCCTTCCTTCTTCACTGATCTTGGTGTCTGCAGAGCTATTTCTCACTCCTCTCTCCCAGCTGCTGTTGCACAGCATCTTTTTTTCCCTTTCTTAAACCTGCTCTCCCAGAGGCCCAACCAACATCGCTCCTGCCTTGGCTCCGGCCAGCGGCAGGTCGCTTTTGGAGCTGGCTCTGCTCTGACATGGGGCAGCTGCTGGGCTCTGCTCACAGAAGCCACCCCTGCTGACCCCTGCTACCAAACCCTTGACACATAAACTCAATGCATCACTTTAGACAAAGCCAGAAGAAAAAACCTCCCTGAACCCTCCAAATTATTTGCTGATAATTTCTCTCATGACAAGTCTGTGGCTGCAGAACAAACAGACTTGGTGGCTGTTGATGGCACTGTCCTTGACGTGTATTCTAGAGCAACCTTCTGTTACCATTGCTCTGCATCCCCATAAAGTCTCGCTCTCATGAGTGAAGGCATGTAGAGTGCTGCTTAGAAACTGTAATCCCCCCTTCCTGGACTGATCAGGGCAGAACTTACACCCTTCACTAAGCCTCTCAGGAAGCTGATATATTACAGTTCAATTTCCTTGCAAAAATAATTTAAATCGCTATCATTCAAAATAAGGTGCAAGCAGCCACGTTTTTCCAGTTTTATTGATGCAGAACTCGTAAGTAACTGTATATTTTCACTTTGCTTGTGCTGACAGTGCTGCTAAGGTTGTTTTTGTAGTCAAGTTTATTACAGTCTTCACAAAACATATTTATAAACATCACTTACTGTATAAGAGTGATCATTCCAAACACTGTAAATCACCAGCATTTTTTCCTAAACAATGCTACTTGCGGAAAGGTCACACTACTCTTTTTGGATACAAATTTGTAAAGGCAAATGAATTAACTCACCTTCCAAAGAAAATAAGAATGTTAAAAATAGCTTCGGAGTCGGTATGACTCATTTAGGTCTCAGAAAAATCTATGACTGGCAAAGATATCTACAATATGATACTGTACTCAATACTTTCATTAAGACCCAAATAATCTTCATGAAAACTGAAATTAAACTTGTGCATTGGTCTGAAAAATAAGGATTACTTTGATATTTTTTTTAGGATTCTTTTACTTATTTATACCAGAAAATGCACTGCCTTCTAAAAATCTTGTAACTCTGGGCTAAGTATTGATATCTGAGGAAAATATGCTAAAACCAATAGCATGCACCACCAATACCAAATTTTAACATAAGATATTTTTAATTGGAAACTGACTCAAAGGATAGTACAAAAGAGTTTCTTCTCCCTGAAGGGATTTTCAGATGCAGGTACTGGAATAATAAGGGGATCTTCTCCAATATGAGCATCACAGTATGCCAATAAATCTGCTGCAGCCTTGGATACCTAGTAGAAGAGAATAAAGAACAATTACAGCATTTAAATCTGAACCAACTGGCATCACATAAATATTCTTCATATAACATACAATAATGGAAACTCATAAAATAGTAAACCAGTTTATTCTTCTTTACATTACAAGTAACCACAGCTCTGCATTTGTGCTGCTAAGATGTATGCCTTGTAATCCTCACACACATTTTACCTAACACAGCGACAAGGGATGGTATTGATTTATATGACTCATATTCTGCTGTTCCTCTCCATCAGAAGCAAGGTCAGGAGCGTATACTCAATGAAATATCTAGCTACTAATAGTTCATAAGCAATATCAATTCTCCTTGAAGCACATCTTTGTAGAGGCCTTCTGCCTCAGCTCTTATTCCCAGGCATTAAAGCAGCAAAGTTGGATGGTTCCCCACAGACTCTTTCTACCCTTTCCTCCTCTAGATGTGGAAAAAAAAAAAGTTTTTTAGGCATGTGACCATGGAATTAAAAAAATAAATCAGGAGCAAGACTTGCAAATCATTTCTCATAGCTCCCATTTAAGCTGAAGTCACCTTTTTCAGTGAAGTCAAATATCTTTTATTTAGTAAGTTATTATAAGTAATGCTTTAGTCATCACATTTAAGCTTGACCTTTACATTAACACTTTTAGGCTTCTAAAATAAACAATTCTAAGGTCTCCAAATTCTGAATTCTGGCTTATGCTTACTGAAAAGTCCTATAGAAATGTAACAGCATGTTGATATTCAAGATATTTTGCAAGAAATGGAAAATGAAAATATTTCAGCTCTAGATGAAATCTCGAAACCTTTGCAAATTTGTGCCTTAAAAATATTGATGATATTAGGCCACTGTGATTTATTTGTGGTTAGTTTTTTTTTCCAAGAACTTAAGATATAGACTTGAATTATTTTTGCTCAGTTGTTTTATTAGCAAGATATTTACAACTACCTGTATCTCTTTGCTTTGTTTAATTATTGTCTTTCCAATATTGTAATGGAGCTGAAAAAAGGAGATAGTCTTTACAAAAACATCTTTTCTCTGAGCACCAGGAGAGATTCTCCTCAGCCAAATACTGATGTGAACAAGTTTGCACAACTACAGTAAAAAGGAAAAATAAATCTGATTTCTGGTATTCTTCTGACAGGTATGTCGCCACTGTTAGCTTTACCTTCCCCACACCCTGCCTGCTTTGGTAGAAGTCCAACCCGTAGTAGGCTTCAGATTAGGCCTATGAAGTCAGTGGGTGTTAGATCATGATTCATGCAAATTTAAATTAGCTTCCCAAAGGAAATAAGTGACTTTCTATCTTTAAAATCCACTAAAACATGCCTTTGTAGGATGCTTAAACCCAGTCGCCTCTTACAGTTGGCATCCCAGTAGACTACCTATCTCCTAGCTGAGGAAGCAGGGCTGTTTATGTTACTTAGAATTAGTTGGCTCATGAATTAGCCTGTGAGACAAAAGGGTGGGCAGAAACACTACAGATGAACAATAGATCGCTGGGCCAATACAAAGCTGAAGACTGAGAACAAAATGAATGAATCAGCTGGCAAAGATATCGAGAAGGGCCACTGCTTCTGAAAAGAGAAGCAGGACAAGCAAAAGCAGTAGAGACAGACTTCAAATACAAAGTTTTAATTATTTTCAGACATTCTTCAATTAGCTACTTGCTAAGCAATGACAAAGGAATGAGATTAAGGGCATGTCTAGACTCAGAGATAGAATTATAATGGCCAAACTGAAAGCTTGGGAATGCTATCATATTCCCAATTTTCATTTAAATTTACTTGTGAATTCTTAAAAAGCAGATTCTCTGGAGAGAGGCATAATGTCACTTACTATGAAATTCGTATCAAGCCCCAAAAGATCAGAAGACAGCAAAGATGCTTTTCTTTGCTAATGACCTACGCTGGCCTCAGGAGAATACAACCTAGCATAGAATGCATCCCCTGAAGGAGAGGTCAGCATGTTTCCCGTAACTGCAGGAGGAATGTGTATTTTCAGGTAACGACGATCACCAGAATATTCATAATTACTCAACATAAGCATTTTCACTTTCCTATTGTCTTTTAAGCTCAGCTGCATCTCTCAAATTAAAGTAGTTCTATGCTTTAATTGATTTCTTTGGTCCTGAACTTTCTTTTACTCAGAGCAAGTTAAATTCAGAGCCACAGTTGCCCACAAAAAAACTCAATGACATTTATAGTGTTACATCATCATCAACTTTACTGCCACAAAACCTAATGGAGACCTACTCTAATTCTCTGGATCCCTGAGAATGGGTTTATTAAAGATGCTCAGCACATTCATCTTCAATTATTAAGGTACTGAATACGTTTTTTTTTGTATTTTATTCATGAAACCAACAATCATTCTAAGCAGGTTGATCCTACACGAGTGGAGAACCAATGCTGGACTTCAGCAGACTGACCTTCCCATAACTATCATGCTTGTTTCACGTACGGATATGCAGCATCAGCCCAGGAACATTCTTTTTGTTCAGTGAAAGAGAAATGCAATTTCAGCCATCAGTCTCAGGAGGGGTAAACCCAGCAATTTCATTTTTTCTCTACGTATCACCGTGCTTTGACATCATACGGCAATGAAAAAGATTTTCACTAGCAAAAATGCAACACATTTTTATATGTAACTTACACTCTACTGAGCAGGTAGGAATGCAAAACATTTTGAAGCACCTTCTTCAACATCAGGGTGTTTAATTCACAAATTAGTTTGCTTTCAGACAAACTATAATACAATTTAGTGGAAAGCAAACCTGAACAACAAACAAGAAACTGAGGAACACAATCACATTTCAGTGCATTGTCACAAACTCAACCTCCCAGCCTGGACTAGGCCACGCATTTTCGTCCTTTAAAAAAGGAGCTGGAGAGGAGAAATCCTCCCATTGGGATTCCAGTGATTGTGAAACTGAATTACGGCATTACTTCACTTCGTCTGGCATAGCTCATGCTCATGCAGTGAAAAAATGTCCACTTACTGTGGAGAGTTAAGTTAGAAGATCACATTGCAGCAGCAATGAAAACACTGCCAATGTTGCTCCCAGCCACAGGAACCAAATTCGGAACTGTGGGCAAAAAGATGCCAAATATAACATTGCCTCCAGTGTGTTTCCTGCTCAGTGTTATTATTCAGAACAACAGTGGCAGAAGACCTCTGCATTATGCACTGCATTAAAGCTGCAGCAGAGACAGACAGCTTTTTTAGCATAGGTCAGCACGCACAGGTTGCCTAATGGCCAATGCTGTGGTTGGTTACCATAGGAAATGATATGCTCCTCGCCCTATTTCTATCACGGAGGGAGTTAAGTGAAGGCCAGTCCCTCACAGCTTCTATTCACCTTTAGGCTTACTTGGAGCTGAATGATGCTGGGCAGTTCCAGAACAGCTTTTACCAAGGCTTAAAGTAAAAGCATCTGATTTGAATATCCAGAGGAAACTAACGCACATTTATCATTTCAGCTCACCTACGCGATACAGCTTGGTCTGCAGACTCAAAGCAATTTATACCTACTGCAGAAGTGGCTGAAAAAAATCAGACTCCAGTTTGATTGATGAGTTCTAACAGGAAGTTAGCATTTCATTTTTAAAAATATTTTAAAATGTGTAGATAGAGGGGGTAGAGTATATCTGTATCCTGTATTACACCGATCTCCCATTTTATACAATTATTTTTATTCTGTGCAATGACAAATACATCGGGTTGTCAAACTACTGAAAGGAAGGAAGAAAAAGAACAACACACGCTCAACCCTGATGCTTTGAAGAATTAGTCTCAGGAGGACAGTGGAATTTTACCATTACATTTCAGAACAACAGAGGTGATAAAAACAGCCGAAGTTAGAACATAATCCCGTTAGCTGCGCTAATAATTACAAGCTTCAATGACAGGGCAAAATGCTGCAATTACGATGTCTGTCTTGTCACGGATTGTGACTAATTACCATCTTTGCTATGACACCCACTCTGCTTATCCTTTACATCTAAAACAAAGATTCACACCCGTTTATTGCCAACCCCACCACTTATCTCCCAACACCATTCAGAAACAGTTGGGGATATTTTCTACCTTCTTAAAGAAAAAAGAAAATGGAATAATAGCTGATACACCACCATGCTTAGTGTCAGAGCACTCCTCCTCGCTTTCCTGCTTGTGAAGGGAAGATTAAGTAGTGCTTTATTCTTGGGACAACTGTGATAAAGCACCAGTATTATCTTTGCTTTCTCAACTTCACTGCTAGTATCTTTGGTAGACGCATTATTCTACCAGTCATGAGGCCATTTTTCATCTGATTTCATTTCACGTTTTCTAGCTTGGAATCCGCACCTCCTGCTTTCTACTTACTTCATTATAATTCCAGCCATTCCTTCTGCAGGGAAGGAAGACAGCTTCAATTTACGATCCTTTGGGGGCTTCTCGTTCTCAAGGTTTGCAAAAACCCACCATGGTAATACTCCTTCCAGCCACCAATCTGGACATGCATAACTTTGTCTTCTCCTTTTAAGTTGTCCTGTTTCTCTCACACCTCAGCAGTGTGAAAAAAAGGTTGTGGAACCTCAAAACATTGCATTGCTTGCTGCTCTGAATGGCTGTAGGATTTTTAAATCAGTTGAAAAAAATCGAGAACACAGTGGGGAATGTGCAAATAGAAATGGACTTCTAATTACAACATTTTAGTTGAGCAGACCCAACTGTAGCTGGTTACAGAAACTACAAAGTGCCTCTGTAGTAGAAAGGTGGAACTTCTAATTTCCCTGGTCAATAATGCAGGTACCTGGAAAATTTCCTTTTTCATGTTAACAATGTGGTCTTGTCTACCACGGGAACAACCACTTCGTTACAGCAACTTGCAAAACAGTGTCTAATGAAGTTATTTGGAAAGAACTGATCTTTCGTTAAATGTCTAACTCGTTTAAGCAGTTGCAAAACAGCTGGGGAAAAAAAAAAAGGAAATTAGTTCCTTTCTCTACCTTTACAGTTATGATCTGAGAACTCAGATCTCCTGATAAAACCATTTGAAGTCTCTTGGCAAAATTCACCTATAGTGAAGCACACACTTGACTATTTCAAAGATTAGAGGGCAAAGCAGATCTTGAGGAAATAAGAAAACCAACCAAGCTCTTTTCACAGTCCCTCATACACTCGTTCAAAGACATTCTAGAAATCAAGACCAAACGTCTGCAAATCATACTTAGTTTGTGTTAGTGTCCCATGTACATTAATTGTACATTATGTTAGTTGTACATTATGTTAACATGTATTCTGGACTAATGAAACACATTAGATTTTTCTTTGGTGCTTTTTGCAGTCCCAAACTGAAATGTAAAACAATTGCACTTTTAAGTTATCTGGTTTTTAGGTCTACTACATATGCTAATAACTGTGTTCTTGTTAATTAAACTAACTGCAAAAATAGCCTATGTCGTTCTTACACATGTAATTAAGAACACCATTATACATCTAACAAATGAAGCTATCTGCAGAACCGAGCTAATGGTTCAGTGTGTGAAAGTTATAATTTGATTACATAAAAGCAAGTTTAAGACAATCTACTGAGTATCAACAATTTCAAATTACAATAACGTGGCCCACATTTTTTTAACCCTCTTCTTGGCCACTCATTCACACCCTTTCCTTCTTGTCAGTTCTGTTGTTCATGCAGCTGCAATGTGGCTTAAATCAGGTGGCCAACTCGTCTGAAAACTAACCTGGAGGGCTGCACTGAAAAGGCAGAGCCATACGTAAGGAAACAAATACCCATCCCTAGGAGCATACTTCTATTATGTAATGGACTTGCCAGGATACTCTACGAGACAGAAACCACAGCTATGCAAATTCAGTGGTCTAGCAAGCCACTGCTAAAAACTGAAACAAAATGCAGCAACTGAGATTTATATTTTCATATAAGCAAGACTGACTACTCATGTCAATTGCACTAATATTTCTGAGTTATAAATACTGTCATTTTAATTTACGAGTTTATGAGCTGATACTGCCTTATAACTCAACACAGAATTTTGATTTCAGCTGATCCAGTCTTTTTGGATTATTAAAGGTAGGCTGTACCACAAAGCAGTGAGTGCATTCAAAATATTGACAAAAAGTCAAAGTTTACCTTCATTCTGTCCATGTATGCTTCCATTTTCAATTGCTCCACAGCTTTCCTAGCTTGAGATATGTTGGTTGTACTGTTCGACATTAACTCCTTCATTTTGTTTTCCCTGGAGGAGACAAAGTTGAGACAATTTAAAAGTACAGCCAGCAAATACACCAATTAGTGATAAGACAGTTACTGAAATCTAACCAGTGCCCCCACATCACCACACTGACACTGCCAGGCTGTTAGGTTATAAATACAGATCAGATACCATTTCTATCTGTTTTCTTGTTCAGTAGCACCTGATTGCATCACAGATTTGCATCGTTGACTGCAGCTATTCATCCTGGATTCTGCAAACAACATGTAAATGCAGATTACACTGCAAGTGTTTCGGTGCAGAACTTGTCACTCTGGTTCAGAAGCTCAGGACACTGTTCCCAAACAGACCCTGCAGTCACCATGCAGTTTGGCTCCATACCCCAATTACACCTACTCACATGAGAACAAGTCCAGAAATGTGCACGATGAAACTGAATGCCACATGGATCTCACCAAGCATCAGAAACAGAGATATTTAAGGTAGGAAAATAAATCAATATTATGACTATAGAAGTACTTTAGCAATGAAGAAGCTGAGATTGAGAAGAAATGATGCCTCAGTTTCCAAATTTTTCTTGCAGATCTCCAACAAAGTAAAAAGACAACTAAAACCATGTACAGCATGGTATGTTACACCAAAATGAATGCACTGTTTTTGAAGAGATCTGCAACTCTTGGGAAACTAACCTGCCGAACTCCAGGTTAAGCAAAGGAGTTGTGCAGAATGACTTTGGTACTTTTTCCCTTGCTTTTTAGCGTTTCCTTTGGCAACGTGCAGATTCAGAGACAACATCCCAAGTCCTGCTGGCACGGGAATTTAATAATTCAGAGTTACTCACTGAGGAATACTTAGGTATCAAGGTTATCGAGTGTTAAAAAAAAAAAACAATAAACAAAAGCAAAGAGATTGCTTTTATAATTGTCAGTCTGGTAGTTTACAAATCTGAGAAAATACTACCATGTTTCTAAACTGAAATGAGCGTGAGGAAAAAGCGCACTGAAGAAGGCACTGCCGGGAGCAAAGTGCAGAAGTGCACTACAGAAAGCACTGCTGGGTGCAGCTGCAGCTGCAGCCCATGAGGCCAAGGCAGATGTCCCACGCCTGGTTCAAGGAGCCACAGCAAGCAGTAAGCAGTGAGATCCACTGGGATTTCAGTTAAGGATTTGGTAGCCGTGCGCACCAATTTTAAGGTCTGGCAGTGGTTTAATCCAAAAGATTTGGGAACCGCTGAGTTAAGACCTATTGAGAAAACCTTGGGCAGAGTGAGGCTGTGATCAGGGAATGGGTGATGTAGAAGGAGCAGAAGAGGAGCGAGTCTCAGTGCTGAAGCCCCTGCAGCTCATGGCTAAGCAGTTCAAGCCATTTCCTCTGCCCTCAGGTGTCCTGAAGCAGCGGCGATTCAGGAGAAGTCTCCTTGGTCCACGGATACTGAGACATAAGAACACAATTACTGCCTGATGTACACATCACGGCATGAGCTGGTCAAAGGGTCACCTAATTAGGGTACGTCAGTGTTTCAGTGGTTTTCTTGCACTGATACTCCCTAAGGAGCCAGTCTTTCGAAACGACTGCTTCCAGCTTATTTTTGGACAAGCAGTGAACATCTATAACTACACAAATTTCCCTTCCTGAAACTCAATAGCTTACCTAATCCAATAACCAGGGGATGAGATATAAACAAGAAATTAAGTATGACACAGCAAATACTCTTGTAAACAAAAATGACACACACGATGTCCTCAGCGTTTTTGCGTCAGTAGAACACAATCCAGAGCACATAGGGAACGGAGAAAGAACTTTTCAACTGGTTTGATCTCAGAAGACACTCACATTCGGAGACAAGGCAATGACAGCTGTTACTTCTCCTTTCTGAAATTGTTAGTCTGTGCTGTAAATATGGAATTTATGGTAAATATGGGTGGAAAAATACAAATATGATGGTTCACCATCTCTGGTTCACCATGCTCAGCACTAATTTGTAGGAACATGACAACCTTTTTCAGTACTTGTACAAGCTTGGGCAGTAGAAATGCTACCCTAAATTATATTGTGAGTCAAAATAAAACGGGAGCTTTAATACACGCAAATACAAAGAACACGTTTTCTCTATGTGTGTGTTCAGCGGAACACACAGTTCTCCCTGAAATGCACCCTAACTAAAATTGTGTTAGACAGCAGGAGCTTTTTTTCCCCCTCTTTGCCTTTGTTTCCAATCTGCTAACTCATTTCCTCACGGGGTACAGGATTAACTACACGTGGAAGAGCTGCCTTTGCATAAAATGCAATGCCCAGTACAAAATCCACAACCAACCAGCCAGCCTCCAAACAATTTTTGGATGTGTTTTGCCTTGCAGTGGAGGAGCAGAGAGGCTCCTAGGCAGTCACAAGAGCGGGAGGTGCAGAATTACAGCTCATCTCTTGTCTTTTTCTTTGATCCCCCCCCAGCTTTTAAGCTATAAAGACAAGAGTAAACACATTCATCTTTGTTTACAAAATGATGCCCCTCCAAGTATAAATCATTTAAATTTTGTTATCATCCCCATGGCTAGACTAGTAATGACCACAGAGATGAAAAATCAAAGCTAAGTGAAGTACAGAGCCATGTCTTCATGTGCACAGCAAAGTCCAGAGGCAAATTAGAAATTTGATTTTGAATAATACAGTTCAATTAAAGTGCACTGAGTAACTGAAACTCCACGAACAGTCTCGAGGATTCCAGATCTCCCTGGCTTTTCTGGTAGTTCACTCAAACCATAGAACTTGCACACATTAGAACCAGAAAATTTGAGCGTTTCTAGTAATTCCAGCTGGTTTTTAAGCACCTGCTGGGTGAGGGATTCAGTGATGACCATGAAGGAATTCTGAACAGTCTGTTAGGCACAAAAATGTTTAAAATAATTCAAACCCTTTTTTCCCAAACAAGGCCACAAACATCAAAATACATCTGTGCCTGTATTCCAATACAACAAAGCTGGGGGGCGAAATATGTAGCTACTTTGGTAAATTATTTCATGGTATTAGAAAATGATCAGATTAAGTAGTTTTATAAAAAAAAAAAAAAATCTAAAAAAGAAAACAATCTGGCCACAGGTGTTTCATCCACTGGAGAAAATTTTCATTTATCCCTCGTTTATTTATACCCTAAGGCACAAACATTTGTTCTGTTCCAAAGCCTGCTCCTACCCTGACCTTTACACACACCTCAGTATTTAACTACCGTAGTTCTGGGAGTGCTTAGCACCCATTTAAGTATCCAAGCTCTTTTTTTTCATGTCATTTCTGGTTCTAGAACTTCATAAGGCAGATTTATCCCGTTTCACATTTCACTTACTAAGCTAAATACATCTCTGACTTCCCTCATGATGCACAAATAGAGTACGCACTGGTGTATTGGTCACGACCCTATCAGATATTAAATGGTGTTGACAATCTGAATTGTTCCCACTCCCAAACCTGACTGTGATGAGCTGGCTGTCTTAGTGGCTAATTCTTCGGCTGAGACGTGCTTCTGCACTCCTTAGGACCTATGATATGCTTTAGTAACCATGGGCTCAATATTCTTTAATGAAATAACATTGTTACTTAGAAATAAAGCTCTGGAGAGAAAAGAAATTTTAGTAACGAGACAATCGTATACCCTTTGTCTGGAGGCTCACTCCCTGGAATCTGAGGAACCTTCTTTGCCAGATGAAGAGCTGTGGGATGTCTGTCCCAGTGCTCCAGCTGAGCCCACAGCTGCTGAACAGCCCCGGCCCTGCTCCAAGCACTGAGGTGTTCTCCGGGACAGCACAGCCAGGTTTGTGACCTGCACGGCAGCAGCCTACACGGTGCCCAAAAGGAATAGCTTCTCCCCATCATTTCAATCACCTACAAAGCCTCGAACCAGAAATTACTCAGCTGGGTTCACGATGTTCACCCCTGCTTGTTTTTCCAGCAGCCCCCTATTAGGTTAGATCGATGCATAGGCACATGGGCTCTGATAATCACCCTAGTTACAGTAACCCTGCTGTGATCAGACTACGTGCAGTCTACCTGTTACTGGTGCATGCCAGCGGTCCTAGATCACACGGGAGCTCATTTATGCAGCATATTAAAAATATGCAGTGCACCGAGCTCACCGGCCTGGTCGCAGTGACTCCTTTCTTTACGGGGAGCACTCATCCCGTTAACGAACGACAGCGGCAGCCCCTGCACGGCCCTTTTTGGCCAAGCAGTTTCTGTAGTATGGCACACTGTGTTGGCCAGCCGTTTCCAAACTTACTGCTCCTGAAAGCTGCGTGGTGACAGCCCCCCGTCCCATCCAGCTGAGGGGGCTTTGTCTGTTTGCTTGACCTTTTTACCTGAGATGAACCCCATGCTTTTTTTTGCTGGATACAGTTAAGTGATTTGTGCCAAAGATTTTAATCTCCGGGGCTCATAAAAACGCTTGTGAAGAGCAACTTTTCTTTGTTTGTTTTCGGAACAGATTGTACCCGACAGCGCTTCAAAGGCCAAGTTATCTCCTGATAACCCAGGAAGTTACATATTTGCAGGAACAATTTGACCTTGCATAGGTAAGAGGTGCAACATACATTTACCAAACATTACTAATGCCCATTAGTGAAATGCAGGGTCTGAAATACTGCGGAACATGTAAGCAAAACGTAGTTTCAAGCTCTTCAGTGTGAATTTCTATGAGGAATGGGATGAGAAGGGATCGGATGAAAAGCTGTGAGGCACATTTTCCCCCTTACACTTCCGAGTAGGGTCGTAAACCACCACACCAAAAGGGTGCACTGTAGAACAAACTCTAAAAAGCCCCACACCCAACTGTTGCGTTCCCCTTTCTCTCAACAACCTTTCAACAAGGTTGCCAACTGCTCTGGTGTGGTCTGCAGCTTCTGGGATTCCCCGCTCTGAAGAGCACCTCCCGCACCAGCTCCGTAGCCCCTGGGCCACGCAGCACGGCAGAAACATTAACCCAAATCACGCAGTCAGTCCCAATGGCATTTGAGGGAATAGTCCCTGAACCAAATACGACAGTGAATCAAATTCTAAATTGCAGAAAGATCCCCAGACGTACCTAGCCACCTGCAAACACACCAGGAATATGAACGGCACCGTCTCCAGCCTTGCTTGATGCCAAACTGACAGGAAGGAGTTTCAGGGGTAACTCCATCCCCTCAGCAGCACCAGCAGAAACCATCCGCCTAGAGGCAGGACCGCTCGTCACGGTCAGACTCGTCGCTCCACACACACCCCAACTTCACGGAGAGCTGCCGACCGCCTAACTGCGGAACAGCCAAACTTCAGCAGCTCGGTTTACACCTAACGCAGTGCCGAGCCCCCATCCCACCGCCAAGCTCCACCGATTCCCGTCGCCGTGCCCGTGTTGTATAAGCCAGCGTCCCCTTGGGCTGCCCCCTCCGCCCCGCTCCCAGCCCCGGCCCCAGCGGCAGAACCTGGCTTGTGCCGCCCGGCGCTCCCCGCGCTGCTCCCGGCGGCGACGAGCCGAGCTGGGTGCCGGCAGGCGAAGCCCCGGGCCGCCGGGCGGGCAGTGCGGCGGAGGCTCGGCCCGATCCCGCTCGGTCCCGCCCGATCCCGCTCGGTCCCGCCCGGTGCCGGGCTCCCGGGGCTGCCCAGGCTCCTCCCGCCCGGCGGCACATGGCGGGGCGGCGCCCTGAGGCGCTGAGGGGCGGCTGCGGGCGGGAAGGCGGCCGTGAGGGGAGGCAGCGCCAGGGCGGCTCAGATAGCGACATGGTACAGAAACGGAGCCCACACGGCGCATTTACTGGGGGATTCGGACATATCTAGAAGTTAAGGGGGGAAGCAGCTGCTTTAAAGCACAGTTTTGTGCCTGGTGCCTGCTAGCCTGCACAACTAGCCTCTAATGACGGTAGTGCAGACATTGTGCAATCGCGTTGGAGATTTAGGATCTTTGAGTTTTTCTTCGAAGGTGGCTTGCAAGCTGGAAATAGGGAGCCAGCTCATGCTTTTGTTTGACTTTCTACCAGGTAGCTCAACGAAGTGGAAGATTGTAATCAGAGCAGTCACATACTTAATCCCCTTTCAGGAGCGACCCACCTGAATTGTGAAACACAGCACAGCCTGTTACAGAAACCCAGATGACAAACCAGTGGCTTTCTGACCTCACCCAGAGCAGCAAGCAGCTCTGCATCTTACTAGCACAGAGGTCATTTGTCAGCAGTTTTAACTGAATATCGTGTCAAAGAAAATGCTGTCAGTACCTCTGCAAGCTCAACTAATGCAGAGTAATATTCTCAAGGCGAGCAGCAGCTTTAAGACATTATTTGTCTTATACTATCATGGTAGAGTAGCAGCATATGTCTTGTGACTTTTTTCCATATGTGAGGAAAAAATCCAATACAGCTTTAAGCAAAAAGCATGGAGAAAGTCAGTCCTATTTGGACTCCTTCCACACACCAAAAAAGGCTAACACTTCCAGTTTTGCATTCTACAGAGCTTCACCTTAATTAACTCTGGAGTTACGCTTTTGTCTGTACTGTTGTGGACTACCCATATTTGAAGGTAAACTGAATTTGCAAAATTTGTTAGTTACAATACCTGGGTGTACTCTCCTCCCCCCTCCCTTCCCTGCTCTCTAGCGGCTTTTTGCCCCTCCCACAAAATGCATAGATCAAATACTAACTCAAGAAATCCTGAGGAGACACTTGCTCAGTATGCAGGAAAAGATTATTTATTTTTCTTTAATTCAGCTGTCTTCAAGAGTAGGGTTTAAATGCAAAGATCTTTAATGTAGGTATTTCAGACTCTAAGTTTAAACTTCTTACATTTTATCTCCTCACAGAATTCCACACCCTTGCCAAAACATTTTATCCCATTTGATTCAGTTTTCAGTTCACTTAGTTTTCTACTGATCTTCTTTCATTCCTTCTATTCATTATAATGGGTTTGGTCTAAGCACTGGATAGATATTGGCTGAACCCAAGGTCCGAGTTCCCTTTCCCAGTAATGGTCTGGAGACTTGCTCTCCTCTCCCCACTACAAGTGAACATCTGGCTACTGCCTGGCTTTCCCCGTCTCACTATACATCTTCAGAGAGATCCCCAGATTCACCACAGAAATCAGATCCTGTGTGCTATCAGATAGGCCTCGCCACATGAATCTGTCCCAGACCTTGGCTTCCAACAGCAGTATCTTTGCACCCTCTGCCAGAACCCTACCAGAAATCCCACTCCTCACTTCCCACCAGCACCTCCTTTCCTCCCCTTAGTGATCTTCATTTGCTCCATGAGTACAGAGAGGAGCTGCTTTTCCACCTTTCCGCAGCTCAACTACGTTTTCAAAGAGAAGTGGATGGTTAGGAAGACAGAAAAAGTGTCTGTTTAGGGACTTCAAATTTTATCGTTACATCCCCGGAGAAGGAGGGACATGTACACACCTGTACAAAGTAATGTACCTTAGGTTTCCCACTTCCACTCTCATAGCCCCCCTCCTTCGGTTTAGCAGTCACATCATGTAGTCCACAAACAGAACTTCCCCGCTTCAAGTATTTTGAAAGATGAAAGACCTGAAAATGAGCAGAAATGAAATTGGAGCAAAGCGAGCGATAGATGCCTGAAAGAGAGGTGAAACTAAGCCAAAAACATGGTTCTACCCATCTCAGTTTGATACAAAGATCTGTTTATTACCCAACAATGTGACAGTGTATACAAAGACAGTGTGGAATGTGACATTTACAGAAGTTTCAGTACATCATGCACATATACTATTGCAATGTTATTTTAATAGTTCCAGAATGTTAAGCTGAATAAATATTCCTTGCTTCCAAAAAATCTTTGTTTTTTACATAAAAATATATAATATTGCACTCTTTACAAGGCCAGCAATTTTGCATATTGATTTGTAACAAGTCGAATTCTACTTTAGAAAAATAAGCCTTTGTGAGCAACACCCCAAATCAAGGAGCACAAGAGAACCCCCAAACCACGACATTTGTATTTTGTCTCTTAAATAAAGCACATCACTTCAACATGAGCCAAGAAGCTTTTCAGTCTGCATTTGGACCTTACATTAACATTTAGACAGTAAAAAACATGACTGAAGCCATCCCAGACAATGCCACGACAATATATGCAGTTTACAACTCAGTTCATACAGCCACTTGCTTAATCGAACTAAACATCAGTCTTTGTTGTCATGGACCAACAAGACTTCAAGACTTTCTGGTTTGGAAAGTTCAAATCAGGAAGTCGCAAGAATTTCTGTAAAGACCATTTGGAATTTTAGAAAGAAGTGTATAGATTTATTGCGTGCATGCTTTCCATAGTGTGACAATTTCATATACAGCATTTGGAAGGCAGGTGAACCTTTAACATAAGACAGCAGTTTGTATGGCAATAGGGGAGTGTGTCAATGAGAAAAGCAAAGCTATTTGGAAGAAAAATGGAACTACATTAGATTTGTGTAGCATCCTCATGTTTTCCCATTCACATGACTAGCAGGCATCATTCATGGTGTCAGTCAGGTTTAAAGTCTCAAAAATCCATCAACTGAACCGTTAGGTTTTGATCTGGCCTAAAAATTCAAATTTGTTAAGCTTTTAACAACTGAGGCTTTTTTTCCTCTCAAAAATAGCACCTAGGAATAAATAGCGCATTTGCACAGTGTATCTGTATAAACTGTTTTGAACTACCTGATGCCTATGGACATTCATTTAAATATTTGGATTCAAACATTTTACAATGTATGGGTTCAATGACACCAAGAATAGGAACACATCTGTGCCTTCTCTAATGCCTTTTTTAGAGCTCTGGAAAATAAGCTGTGTGTGTATAGTGTATATGCAGTCTGCCACAAAATCACATAGCTTGGTGTTACAAATTTAGGGAGTTAACCCCACATGGAAAAAAAACAAAACAAAACACAATGTAACTATTGCTTCATGATGCTATGAGGTGTCTGCCCATCATTAGGACAAATATTTTTTGTCTATTGTAAAGACTATTATGCCATCTGAACAGAAGAGACAGCAAAAGTTACAAAGAAAGATAAATCAAATTTTTCCAACATTACAATACCATAAGATGGTGCAAAAAGCACCTACTAAATTCTTTGCTTCTCAAAAAAGCAATTTTGAATCATCTTGGATTTTTGAGTTTTCGGTCACTTATCCCAGAGCTAACTATACCACCCTTCACTAATCAGATATACATACGCTGACATTTTTATTTATTTATTTTTTTTTTTAAGTATTTACAGAACTTCACACTGCCGATATTTTACAGCATCGGAGGGAAATAAACATTACTGATTCAATTTTTGAAATACTTGTTTCCAAGAAGTGATTTAAAAAAATATTACATTTTACATTGCAGCATTTTGACTTGTAGATTAGAGCATTTGTACACCACTGCTGGTATTGGAGTATACAACCAGAGCCTCCTGGTGACCTTGACAGACTTAAAGTTTGCGCATGCACAGAATTTTACAACCGCCTCAGACTGTTCTTTAAGATCTAGATACATTCCAGAGACATTCAAACTATTTCAAAATCCAGTAAAATAAGATTCTTTAATCTATTTTGGATTTAAAGTGCATCAGAGACACGAGTTAGCAGCAAAAAGTCATCACCCCGCTGCATAGCTGCTAAGGAATGAATAGAACATGGGTAACTTCAGGCGCTGCTGGTCCTTGCGACACCAAGCTATAACGTTTCCATCACTGTTAGCCGTGAACAAGTGATGTCCATCGCAGGAAAATGTAAGGCTGGAAAACAAGAAAACCTATTTTTATATCACGTTTGGCTATTTAAAATGCTAGAAGACAAAAATTAGTTCTCAGCTACAGGAGACCCAGTGCATGCCTTAACACAGCAACCTTTGCGAACAGCTGGCTGCTCAGCTTTGTAACCAAACAGGCTGAACTGCAGCTTCGTCCAGCACTTCAATGTGCCATGCAATTTAGTACTCGTTTATTTGCAGCATCAGAGGAAGTAGGCTGCCCCTTCCATCTCTGAAAGAAAGGCTTTTCAGCACAGAACAATACCCTCTGAACTTACTGGCTGACAAAAGCAAAAACTAAATCACAGTAATGGTCACAACAAAATTCTTCAGAGTGATTTGTACCACACTAACATGAACTTGATCAAGTTCTGGCAGAACCCTACAAGACCTCTGTGCAGGGTACTGTACCTCTAGGGATAAAGATTCCATCCTTTGACTGCGTTCTGAAAGCATGTTGGCATGAGAATAATTCTGCTTATATAAACCCTCCAGGGGACTCTAGTAGGCAAAATTACATAAGCACTCTAAAATGGCAGCTGCCACGCTTCTGAGTCTCCTTTTCTCCTTTCTCTGTTTTCCTCCAGTATCAGAAAATGGTCAGGGGAAAATGCAGTCCTTTCATTTATTTCTGAGGGAAGACAATACTCTTCTATTTGAGTTTGCTGACCTTAAGATATTATCTCCTGATTTTTGAACAGATTCTGTGGAAAAATATTAAACTTAATAAGAAGGGTAGTATTGTTCAGCTCTCAAGGGAATCCTGCTAATTTCTATCTGCTAGCAGCAGAACCTAGTTATTACTGTCATTACAAACACAGTACACTTGTGCTCATTTTGCTTTCATGAATAATTAGTAGGATTGCATGGCTCTTTTTAAACATGGGTGTTTACCTCTTGTCTTTATGTCAAATCCATTTTCAATACTACAGGCTATTTTTCTTGGTTTTGTTTTGAAAGAAAAAAATCCAATTACTGTATACGTAAAATCTTTTTACCTTACAATGGGTTTGGCTGACTTGGAAAACGTTATTTCCCGTACTGGCTTCAAGTCCCATGTACTCCACAGTCTGAAAGAAAAATCAATTTTCCTTCACATTTATACCTGTAATTATTTCAGTGATAAACAAAATGAATTTAGCAACTACCTAATATTATAAACTGGACAACAGCTTGCCCACCTTCTTTAAATATCATACCGATTGTTTGGCTACATGCTATCAAACCATGAACTTAAGTTATAAAGCATTTTACTAACTACAAAAAGCTTCAAATGCTTACCTCACAACTCCATTTTCAAGCCCCCCTGCAATCACATTGACAGATACTCCTTCAGGCTGGTTAGAGAAAGCAACAGAGCAAATACTTTCCCTGCAGTGTACGTGTCCCACAAGATCACCGTTAACTGTCCAAAGTCTCAAATCACTACCCCCTCCAACTGTAAGAGAACACAACACATCAGCATTAAGAGAGAAATCTGTACCAGAGTGAGGTCTATGCAACAGAATATTTGGGTGTTACAGAATTCAACTTTCTGAAGAATCTTTTGAAAAATCAGGTTTGAATGACTTGGAGTGACATGCGCTGCAGTGAACAATTACCTCTTTCCTGCTTTTCTGCTTTTTGTGATGCAAACTGCCAACCCACTGCAAAATGATTCAGAAGACATGACTTCATATCTACGGAATGCTGTACTTTAAAAATGAATTCATATAGTATTTTTGTATGACCAATGTTCACGTATTGAAAGGGAAATCCTATCTTCTTTAAACTGCTTTCTCATACCCTGACTTACATTTAAGCAACGTACTTGAAATACTAAGTGGAAGTAGCTTACCTGGTTATCTTGCATTATTTGAATTTATGAAAGTAATGATAACCCATCTACTGCTTTGTCTTGAAAGGGATTGAAACGCATGTCCCTTACCAATTAAAGAATACAGTATTTTCCAGCAGAAGCTGGCTTAAGAGCTACAGAAATGGATGAATTGTAAATCTGTGTCAGTCTGAAACCTAAACACAATGTTTCTGAAACCCCCAGAATAATTTCCCCTCATTTTTTAATACTATAAACTGTGCTATCTTGCCTTTTTTCCCCTTAATATTTGGAATGGCATTAGTTTTAATTCAGTCTATGGAGACCTACAGTAATGAAAGCTGGCTAAAAGATATGTCATTACGTAAGACATATCTTACTCAAACATAAGAAAGGAAATTGGTTCAAGCAAAATAAGAATTCAGTCAACAACCATCTTCCAACAATATGGATAAACAAAGTTAAGATCTCTTCCTTCATTTTCTGTACTTCTTGGATCGACAGAAGAAAATTGTCATTTCGATTGAACCTGTTACCCAACCCCCACGTCAAGTTAACAGATAAAGTAACACAGGTATTCTTATAGACATCAAAATAGCGTGAGGTCTCTGACTTGGCCCTGCTTGTGTTGTAGCATACAGGCAGCCTGAGTCATTGAGCACCCTGAATTATACTAAAAAAGATCTTAATGTCCTAATCCAGGAACGGCACTATATGGGAAATACAATATAAAAAAAATGCTCTAAAACAAGATTAGGCAGTGAGGCAGGGACAGAATTACTTCCTTCTGTAGGAGCCCTAATACAAATATCTACTCCACCTTTAATACATCTGTTATTCCTCTTTATTATACACTGGTTTAACGCAAAGCCAATCTGGTTGCTTCTAGCAATATGAAATCATTTAAAGTGAGTGATGAACAATAATTTTGTTACTCAGCAATACAGTGTACTCCCCCTAAGATCTGTACATCTGGCAACAAATCCCTGTAAAAATGAAAACCACCAACCTCACAGAATGTAGGTCTCCCAGAAATCTGTTCAAGCCCGTATCAAGAGACCAAGCTGTTTGCTTCCACAACTCTCCATTTCACTCTAACACCTGATTAATCATTTCTGGAGAAATTCATACGCTAATATGTAAAAACCAGAAAAGCACTCTAAAAAGCATCTTCAGATGATTAATACATACTCAACCAATATAAAAACAAGTCTCATGATTTATCTGGTCTGTAAGTTAGAAGCCTTGACTGCCAGATATACCTGAATCACAAACTGTTGCTATATCACCAGTTGTCTCGCTAGCTGAAACTGCCGTCACAGGACTCTTGTGTCCAGACAGACTCTGGACATAGCACAGCCTAAAAAAACAAAAAGAGAGAACAAAAAAACCTGAAGTTCAGATTATACCATTTTTGAAGAACCTTTTCTGCATTTAAGACATTCATTTCAACAAACACTGTGTAATGATATTTTTCGTTTTCATTCTAGAATTCCTGCATATTTCACGTGAAAAAAAAGCAAGTTGGCCTTCACATGAGATATTAATGAAATAAACTCAATTAACATTAAAGTGTAAAGATACCAAAAAGTTGGAAAACAAGTACTCCAGTTGCAAGTTACATATGTACTCGTACCTGTTCAAATCCCATATAATACAGGTTCCATCTTTGCTGACGCTTATCATTATACTGTATGGCTTGCACACAAACAAGCTCGTTATCTCTGCTGTGTGGCCATACAGATGGACTTGTGACTCCATTTCTATTTCTGAAGGCTGAAAAATAGCAAGACAAAATGAAATCATAAGACTAAGATTTTAATGTCTATTTTCTAAAAAAGATAAATGTAGGGGCAAGTTTCATTCCTGGATTTCCAAAGATGATTCCTATTACTTTTAACATTATCACTTTAGTGATAGTATTAATGCTTTATTACCCCAATGTTTTTATGGTATGATGTGCCGTATGCATCCATAACATTCAACTTTTTCTTCCAGTGCTCTGCTCTAAGCAAACATTTTGACGTAGTCCAATAACTTCAAGAGAAACTCTTCTGCTGTCAACTAAACACCTTGAAATCAGCTGGTCTGCTTTGTGCAAGACTGCTGTTTTCCCATGGTAGAGAAATGACAGCCTCAGTATTTGAGTATTGAGAAGCAGTACTTTGAAATATAGACAGAAAACCTAGCTCAGCAGTTATTACTGCTGAACAAAAAATAAAAGCAGCAAGTTGAACACCAAATAAGACAACTTACTCAAATTATGTAACATGAAACAATTCAGATGTCTTGAAAATGGTGTTAGCTGAAGGAGCTGCTTAATCAGAATACTAAGAAAGCCTGCTGTACAGAGATTAGCATAATCTTTGTGCAAGGAAACACAGCAGAGAAACGTCGCTTTTTACAACAGAGCACGCTGTAGGCCTGCTATACTTATCCTGTACCCTCATACAAAAACAGACAAAAAACTTGAAAGTAGTGACAGACAAAAGAAAAATACACTTAATTATTTGTTTTTCTGCACTGAAATGGGACAATTTAAGCTGTAATACTGCAAGAGTCAATACGGTTTAAGGCATTTTTATAATAAAGTATTTTTTTTTAAACCATCTTAAAGACTAGGAAAAAAGCATCTGATAACATGGAGCTATGTTTTGGATTCTGACAACATGGCTCTTCAGATTCCTATACTGACAACAGCAATGACAATGACATGATACCCACATGACGCCTATGCATGAATCAGGGCAAAATATTCATGTTTCAAGCTCTGTGTTATAACAGACTGTTCACTTTATCACTGAACAGCTGACAAGATGCATACAGAACAGATGCTAGGAAGCACATTTGCATTCCCTGCAGCCCTGACTTGGGTAACTGACTCCACAACAGGAGCTACAAAGTTGGCATCAAGGTCAATCTGCCTAAGGCATGTAAAACTGACAATGCTGAGGAATTCAACAAAACCTCAAACAACATCTGTGCAGCTAAACAAAAAAAAAAATCACTTGTTTCTAGAAAATGCAGAGAACTTGATCATAAGCCTATTACTGGAGTTCCTTTTCTGCATGTCAGATGGCAGACAGACTGAATTTTAGTACCTTTTTTTTTCCTTAGAACTGGAATACAAGTCTCAATATAAGTTATTTAGAAGCTCTCTATTGTGGCGAGCAGTTAAGGTGCTTGACTTAAGATCCAACTGATTTAAGCTTGTAGGCTTCAAGTTCTACTTAAACTTTTAAAATCAAAGCTGCTGAGCTTAGGAAACTTGAGTTGCAGATCACCAGAAGTTGAAAGAAAGCCAAGGCAGTAATTGCAGTATGTTCACGTTCTTCCCAGTCTAACCATCTGCTGTTTGCCACTGTTGCAAGTGGCAGCAGACTGGGCAGGCACAGCAGATCATACCAAGCCTCCCCCTAGCCCAGCCTATTGTACTAATTCAAGAGCACCTATAGTACAATAATACAAACGTGTTTGCCAATACCTGTATCAAGCTAAATTTGATAGATCAGTCGGGTTGTTGCTATGGATAATCACACAGGCATACCTAAAAACGTCTGTCAAGAATGTTACAAACTTTGTTAAAACTATGAAAATGTGTAGAAATTACTGCTGGAGAAAATCAGACAAGCTCAAAACTCAGTCTGAATCAAAAGATGAATTCTAAGTTCTGTTTATATATTCATACCATGCTTATCACCACATAGTATCTGGGAGATTTCTACAAGGATCTCAGCACCTTCCACTAACATGTTGAGGAATGTAACTTGTATTACTTCCCTCCACACTGCTTTCCCCCTTGGAATATGCCAAAGTGATGAGGCACAGCAGTTAGTATATACGTTGTGGTGACTCTCTCTGGTGTAAACACCTCCTGCATTTAAAATGTTGTTTACTTTGGGGTAATGCACATTCTAGTTTCATTTAAGGTTTTGAAAGGCTGACTCCTTCACAGGAAAAAATACCCCAAATTTAGAGAGCTTTCTTGTGCCAGAGCACTTCAATTCCAAGCCCTAGCCTGAACTGAGAGCTCTGTGTAAATCAGTTATGCATCCAGATGGTGAGGGCCAACTAGAGGCGAGCAACACATGAAAACAAGAACATAAACTACACAAGTAAATATGCAGAAAAAAAATTTTACAATGTCAAAAGAGGAGTCTTCAAAAATAAATACTAACCAAACACTTGATCTTTTTAGTAAGGGTCCCAAATACAACATTCTCTCACTTTCCCTGTTATAAAGGACTGTAAGAACAAATAGCTAAATCCCTAAATATCAGTTCTACCCAACAGAACGTACCGTATTGCTTGTGAATCTGTTCATGTACGCTGTGATGACACCGGATTTACTACCTGTGAAAAGCTGACAGCTGTCTGGGACCCAAGCACAACTTGTTACCTTGGAAAGAAAAAAAGCCAGAAAAAATTAGAACAGGAACTGCAATTGTCACTACGCCATAGCATTTGGTCCACATGATTTCTATAGGTTATCTTAAGAAAAGCCATATAAATACTTAAGCTGAAGAAGAAATCCAGGAGTTAAAGATGTATCTGCTTTAGGTCATATTTACTATTACTCCAGAAACAAAGTGGAAAATGCTGCATTGCCTGAGTTCACAGCCAAAGGGCACAGTGAATTTCCATAGATTTCTAGATCTACAACCACATCAACCAGAGTATTTTCAGTACAGTCTCAAACACAATTGAAGTGAAACAGAAGTTATACAGAGTTCTTCAACTATCTTTTAGGCATTTTTTTTTTCCAGAGGAATCAAACTATAGTGGAATTCTCCTTCCAATGAGAGGCATCTATTATTTTTCCTTGTTTTCAATTTTTTTCTTGGTCCAAAATTTAGCTTTAATAAATTCACACCAATAATCCACAGGAGAGAAAAGCTACAAAAATCAAATGCATTCAGAATGGATCTTTGTCTAATACATGAACACATCCAGGAACAATGCCACTGGAGCAATGAGGGACACATGCCAATGAAAGAGAATCTAACAGACTAGAATGAAAACATTGGACAACTGTATAAAGTTGTGCTTGGATGCTCATCCCCCCAAAGTAAGAATTCTTGCTTAATATAGGCATTGCAAAAAATTAAAGCAAGGGTAAATACTGCCACATAAAGCCACTGGATAGTTAAACTAGCAATATTCAGGTGAAGACAGACTGATTTTTACCTGATGGAACTGTGAACTCTGGATAAAATTTACTGGAGGTTCACTCTGCTTGCTTTTCAGTCGTAAAATGTTATCAGCATATCCCCAGCTCAGGATAGCTGACCACTGAATATCAGTGCTATGCATACTTCTCACACCTGAAGGAAGGCATATAAAATTCTGTGTCATATACGCAACCAAAGGGTTTATCACTTTGTTAGTCAGTAACAAAAAATAAAGTCTAAGATGCTTTCTGTTAGTACATTGCAAATGAAGACAGCCTATGAATGAATATAGTGTTGTTTTTTTTTTTTTTTCAAGGACTATGTAAACATTCAGCATTCTCCAAAAACACCTATGTTGAACACCTAAGCTGAACAAAGCTTTTGAAGCATCATTCCATCTAGTAGGAACAGAGAAAAAAGGATGTTGACAGCACTTCCCAGACAGAGAAACAATTACAACCTACTACTTCTTTAAAGAGAGTATTATTTATTTTTTCACCTGAAGCCTTCAACAGATAATTTATAAATCTTTCACTAGCACATTACAAAGGAAAAAAATCATGAGAACCTGTTTACACATTATCAATTAGAATCCCTCCAAGCAGATCCTTCACCTCTGCTTTTTACTGCTAACTTTCCTTATTCATTACCTCTAAAACCTATTTTTAATTATCCCTTCCATTGCCACATGTTCTTTTTCCTGTTTTTCAGTTCATTTTGGACTGAATCTGCTGATAAGTTCTAAAGTTAAAGCTTCATGCTTCAGTCGCCTTAATGAAAAATAATTACTGGATGCCTTTTTTTTTTTTTTTTTTTTTGAAAATTACAAGGAAAATCCACCTGCCAGGAAAGATATCAGACATGTGGAAGCTGTTCTTGGATGTAATAAATTGATGTAAATCGATCTTTAACAAAAGACTAAATGTGGGAAATTTAGTGCGAAATAGTAGCATTAGAGTTACAGATATTATGATTCTGTTTTGCATGTAGAGAATAATCACAAATCCATACCTTGCTCCTTGCTATATATCATCAAAAGGCAAAACTTGCGGGACAGACCGCATATAGCTTTAGTTGGTAGAGCCTGCAGAGAGCCAAACCTTTCTCCATGAGGCTGGCTAAAACAGACAACAGGATCTGGAGCACTTGGGGAACCAACATATTCTCCCCACTTCAAGCCTTTTATCCACGGCAATGGACTCTAAAACAAGCACAAAAATATTTAATTAGGAAGATTAGGAAGGGAGAAGAATCATTTGTATCACATTTCCATAAACCACCACGTCTGCCCTACAGGCAATGAAAAGTAGAGGACAAAGAAGCACAGCAAGCATTTACCTACTCTAGGTTTGCATATAGATTCCAGAATGTTGTTGTTGAAGGCATAAAACTAGTACCAATTTTCTATAACCAACTTAAATTCAGGTCTATCTTAATGTTCACTGTTTTATGTCAAAGTATTTTCACGGACTTGTGATATTTATTTTTATGGATTTGTGATATACCCTTTCATTCATTTTCTGCATTATCTTTACAGTGCAAACATGGGTAATAACTTGCAATTTAAGGAAAAGTCACTGAAGTGTTTAGTAATGAGAACAATCTGGTGGGCTACTGATCTTTTTGGTACCGAAGGCCATCAGGTATCCTTGATCAACAGAACAAGAGGATTGCCACATTTAAGTGCAAATGCACGTGCAAGTCTAAATTAAACAAAAAAATCATAGAAAATAAAGAACAAAAAAATGTTATTAAGGATATGATAAAAAAGCATTGATAAATTAAAATATAAGGCCTCGTAAAACCTTAGAGTAGGCAAATTATAGATACTTCAGATAAAGTATTCTTCCATTGACAGTTGTTAGAAGAAGCAGAAGTACCTCTGGAACTTAAGCGTTCAGTGACAGTTACTACTTGAGATAGCTGGATGCTGGGATAAAGGAGGTATAGAAGGAAGAAAGCAAGAACCACATTTATTTTGCTATACTACACAGAGAGACAAAACTCATATACACCGGTCTAGCCCCTCTCTGGTGAGGATGAATGGTATGCTGAGTAGCACCTCTATGAAGTTCAAGCCTTGCCAGCAGTAGTAGGAAGGGATGAGGGAAGGGTTTGGAGGATGAAATGGATGCAATTCCAGTATGTTATTATGAAGGTGAACAAGTATCTATTCTCCATTACTCATCTTTAAATATAAGGGTACAACAATTACAGTATATGAATGTTAATTGAACCATTTTGCAAATAAAGTGACATACTGGATATATTATTTCTTTGGTGTGCTCTCTGGTCTCTCTGAAAGCAAACTGCACTAGTAATCCCATGGCAGCAGGAAGCTCTCCCTCCATGATGAGCCTGGATCCAGGTCTGCTAACATGTGCTGTGTGGAACAGCTGACGAGGCGTTTGCCCATAGGTTTTTATCATTGTTTCAAGAGCTCTTCTCTGAACAGGATCCTCAACAGCAGAAACATCCATCCCAAAATAGGTCTAGAGAGGAGAAAAGAGGGGAGGGGTGAGAAAGAGCTTGTCCAATATTTCTTTGGGAAAGATTTCTAAACACACACGTGCAAATTTAAAAGTTGGACCCATCAGTTCTTCAGCTGGACTGGAATCCATCCCACAATCCTGAATAAGGATTAATAAGGATAAGGCTCTCCTGAATAAGGTGCCCCTGAGAACAGAAACCATTTCACCTCTTTACTGCAGATAACTACCACCTTCAGACTTATTACCTGAGCTTTTCCTACATGTATTCCACAATTAATTTCAGTCAAAGGTTTTCTTAGCAGACTTTTACTAATCTGTGTGAAAGCTGAAGGGTTGCTGATGATAAAAAGAAAGCTTTGTTTACGTCTTTATAATTAATTTATCAAAGCTCTGGTTTGAAATGGGAGGAAGAATCTCTATATTCCAGAGAAATGGGAATTCTTCTCTACTTTTCTTTCTTCATAATTAACCGTGTCTCTAACTGTGTACCACATCCTTTTTATCAGTCGTACTGACAAATGCCTTCACTGCTCACTTGAAAAAAGTTAATGCATTTACACAAATATCATGTTTTAAGTTGCAGATAACTAAATCAGTACTTACGCATGAGAAAGGAAAGGGAAGCAAAGTATTTGGATGGCTACTTAGAAAGTAAAAGCCACCACTACCAAACATGACTGCTATTAGCTCCTCCAACAACTATGGAGCACATAGAAAGTGCACACCCACTTGAAACCAGGATTGCTGGGCTGACCAAGCCTTGTGGTAGTAATGATTGAAGCTTAAAAAATGTATTTCAATCTGAGATGCCAGTGTTATAGTAAGTCAGTAATGGCACTCTGGAAGATTTTACATTAATGAAGACTTATTTGACTCTTCTGAAATTAAGCTTACTGGAAGATAAATGCTTATTAAGCAAAACAAGATTTATATATATATAAATAAAGGGAAGAATACAAATACTGAGCACAGGAGAATATGAATTATTTTAAACTTATCAAAACCTGCAGCAGAGTCTGCCTAAATTGAAGGCTTCTTTTCCATAAGAAGGAATTATACCTTACAAACAGCTACCAACACCAAGCCTGTATACCACTGCAAACAACTAACTATTGAGAAAGTGTAAATTGTAAACCCCATACCTGATCATTCCTTATACCTATCTCTAGGCAAAAAAGAAATTCACACACTAGTCCCTGGGATCTTCTCAGTTCTCCTTAAAACCTTCTCTTATTCTTTAACATTTTGTGAGCAAGGGAACTTGCTCCATGCTGGACGTTCTCCAAGCAAATTAGACTGAACTTTTCCCCCATTAAGTTACTAAGTACAACGAACAAACATGAAGCTTGATAATTAATACTTACTGCAGGATGAAAGACATTAATGGCCTGAACAGAGGCTTTGCCTTTTTGTTTATAACCAAACACCAAGTCAATCCAGTGACAGATTGTCTGGGAAACTTGATCAGACTCCAGAGCCTGACGATGGATCAAGATGAACAGACGAGGGTCATTACGAGCCCAAGGGGGAAGATTAACATGGTTAACTCTGTCACCATTTTGACGTACTCCAAAATCAAAACCTAGAAGCATGGGAGTAAATGTTCCAACATTTTAGTTTACAGTGAGTTCAAAAGCATCTTTATAGGGTTTTTATAAAGGCTAACTATTAAGCACAGTTATTGCTAATCAGCGGAGCAGCATCCTTAACAAATCCCTTCACACACATTCAAATGGAGAATCAGATAAATAGAAAACAGTCCTTTGCAGCTTGGAAAGAGTTTAAAAAATTTCCCTTATGTCTTACACAACAGCTTTTGTAGCCTAACACAAATTAATGCCAGATTTCTCCCACATATCTACTACTTAGCATATTCAATCACATAAAAGTGTTCTCTGTTTCAACTCCAACTCAACCCTCTGGCTGTTTTGGGTATATATTTTTGGTATCCTCATAGTATACCTTCTCTGTTAACTAGAAAGTCTGGAAGGTAGAAAAATTCCGGGATAAGTTCCTTCACATCAGTCATCGATTCATATGAAGAGAGGCGCCACGTTGTGTTGGTAGAATGAAAAGTTCTGTCTGGGATGTCAAAACTTTGATCTATAAGGAAAACCAAACCAAACTTGTAACATCAACGATGGACATAAAAACACCTGCACATCCACAACTTCAAGAAGTTTACCACTTTGTAGATAGCTGAGAACATTTGGAATTTGTCTATCTTGATTACTATGTGTAAAACAAGGACTGGAAGTCAAATATAGTATGTTTACAGTAAAATGCCAAGCTACGGTGTAAACAAATTAAATATACAGCTCTATTGTCTAGCTTGATAATTCCAGAATAGGTCTATTGTGTAAGCACAGTACATTTAATTTTAGTGATCTCAGCTATTTGGAATTGATGCTATGCTAAACAAGAGTTAAATACAGCTTTCCTGGGTTGCTGAGACAAGATTCAGATGCGAAAGGCAAGTGAAAGCAAAAAGTAGTCTTACCTTGATAGGCTAAAAACATCTTAGTAAAAGGCGGCAGCCTCACTAGGAAATGAAGCACAGTTCCACTGTTGGAATAATGAGATCCATAGTGATACGGCTGGACAGGGGGCATTGGATCATCCTCCCGTGCTCCTTTACGGTACTCTTCTTCTAAATACTAGAAAAGTAGTAGGGAAAAATATCAGAAATCTCCTACTTCAACTTCAACACAGACAGCTTGCTTTTATCATCAAGTCTAACTGCTGAGATCACTTAGTATTTCAACACTTCAGCTCCTCGAAAACTTAAGATATGCCCAACACCATCACTTTTTTATAGAAAATTTCCACCGTCAACACCTACTACAGTATACTTTTCTGAAGTTGTATATTCACTCAGTTTTACCACCTACCATTCAAATAGTATTCCAGCAATTGTTCTGAATGCCCATTCAAAATAAGTCGCTGTCTTCTAAAAAAAACTTCTAAATTTTATTCACAGTTCAACTCCATTTTGCAGGTATTTAACTGGACTCTTAACTTATAGAAAAATCAGGCAGTTTGGCACTTTACAAAAGCCATGAAAATGCTGTGCTAACACTAGAAAAATAAGGGACAATCCTATTCCCTGCATTCTAATAAGAAAAGTAAAATCTTGCCTACATTGTTTAGGAAAAACACAAACTTTTAGAGGAACAATACATTTACAAGTGATTTAGAATCAAATAGACTAAGTGTCCAGAGACATGTGACCGCTTCTACAATCCAACTAGGGATCAAAGTCTTGAGTTAGTTTAACTTACCTGCTGTCTTTTATTACTTATGCATTTTTTCCCTTTTATAACACTGCAGAGAAATTGTACAGTCTTTTCAATATTGCAAATACTGCTTTTTTCCATGTAAACAATATCCTAGACCATTTCAACAGAAATAAGCTTTAACGTCCAGTTACAAATGCTTTCCAGCCCCACCAGTTTATTTCCTACACCCTTAAAAAAGGCAGAAGAGCAAAATTCCCTAAAGAGTCCAATAATCATAACAGTCCAAGTTAAAATAGCAGAGTACTTGAGGGAAAACAGCTTTTCAGTTATCTAACAAAAACATTAGCCACAAGTTTAATACAAACCACGTTAGTGAAACAGCAATAATTTATCTTCCTGATCTTTAGAGATCTTTAAATATATATGTACATGTGTAAGACCATACTAATTTAACCTCTGAAGCAGTACCACATGGGAAGAATAAATTGATTTATGACATCAGGTACAGGAACAATCACAGGTTCCAAACAAAAGAATCTGAGAAAAGATAATACACTGGAGATGACAATTCCATAAACAAAATACTGTGTGTCCCCTTATCATTACATATTTTTAAAAGCCTCCATATTTGTACATAGGAAAGACAAAAAGCAGGTATCTTAGTTACCTTGTAAGTATCTACATAACGATCCTCTTTTTCTTTGGACTGCACAGCTATTGGTTTGACCAGATTTCTGTAACAGAAGTAGCACCCATATCTTGTCATTTTATAAATGATCTTTGATTCACACCACTTAATAATGCATCATTAAGAATAAGGAAATAACCACAAAAAGGACAAGCAAAACAGCATTTTTTTTTTAAGAGTTCAAAAAATAAAGCAGACATTCCCAGTTAGTGCTATCAAGGCAAACTTCATAGGCTACCCCATAGCACACTAACAGGCTGGCAAGTGCACTCAAAGTGCTTCCATCAAAGCAGAAGCATTATTTAAAAGCAAAGACTCCGCACATTAATGTCAAAAGCAGCTTAACAGCAATTTATTATGGTGGGACACTTCATGTTGATCTATTTATAGTTAAGGCAATAGTATTTTGTAACTGGCCAATTTTTCTTAATGGTATTATTTTCTTTTGCTTTTTTGCTATTTGGCCTGGTAGTCTTTAGTCACAAATTTAAACATACGACTTTTATTTAAAATCAATAGACTATCACTTTACAACAGTAGGTAAGTCCAATCTATAACATTCTGTGAATATATACTCACACCACTAGGTATGTTACTTCAATATCCTAGGTGAAACAGTCACATGTTGTAAAAAGCTCAAGTTATTGTGTATGAGTCTTATCCTTGAACAGTTGCATTCATGTATGTGCATGATTTAATACGATGAAGTTACATAGCTACACTGAATAGTCAGTTTGAGTATTTGGAAATAACCAGTTCCAAACATTTCATATTACCTATATACTGATGGATCATTTAGGTCCAGTGTTTCATTGGTGTAGTCAGAAAGTATAAAGGGAAATACTGGATATTGCATGAGATCATTGAAGGAGCGTCCCGCATGTTTGTTTAAATGAGTCAGGTACTCAAAGTTAGTAATCTGTCCTGTGCACCACAGGTGGGTCAAAGCAGTAATGTTTCCATACTCCAAAAGATTAGGCAAATTGTTAGTTAAGATGTTGTGGTACACATCATCACGGACCTAGAAGAAAATACCATACATTTAATCATATGGTTTTAAAAGCTTCAAAAAAAAAAAATAAAGCTTAGTAAGTTTCTCACAAATTCCCAGAAATCTGTTGTAACCAAGTAATGTTTAGCATTACTAAAATTTCTTTAACATCTTAATACAAAGATATTTTACATTGTGATTTTGTCTGTCTGTCTAGAAGCCTAGCTGAGCAGAGTTTTTTCCAAAGATATTAAGTAGAATTTATTATTAGGTCATGCAACAGATCTCCTTAAAAAATAATACATGAACATGTTATGAAGACACCGCAAAATCCTTTGATATATTATTATGTATTGGTGCCACGTTACCTTTGTATTATCAAAAGCCAAGAGTAAAGTCCTGCCATTTGTTAGAAATATTTCCACAGCGTTGTCTCTTAGCTGCCACCAGCGCTTATGAACTTCCTTAATTTCCTCATAGGTCCAAGAAAATGAAGCTGGTTCAGTTTCTCCATGAAAACTCTGAGGAAGATACAATTGAAAAGTTAACCTAAAAAGTAGGTTTCCCAAACAAGCAACTTTTCTTCAGTGAGACCAGTTTATAACCATACAGCATATCACAAAGCAAACTTGGATAATTTTGCTGTGATGCTTTAAGATATTTTGTGACTTTTTTCATAGATGTTTCCCATCCTCCCCTCTCCTCAAGGCAATCACATATACTTCTCACAGCCACTTCAGTACCCTATCCAGCACTCCGGACCAAACATACTTTCACTAGCACCTAAACTAAAATATTGGACAAAGTTTTGCCATGCTTGCCATGCCATTTGTCAAACTTTGCCATGAATCCCAATTCTGCCAGTTCTACAAAGGACAAAGCAGTAAAACAGCGAAACAGCTAGTAGCTTCTCAAACCACAGGAGTTGTGTTTAGTGAAGGTAAGGAGGAACTCCCTGAAAATACTGTAGGACTTTCAGTAGCATAACCCCTTGCTCAATAATTTTCTTAAATGTCTGTTGGATATACAAACTTGAATTAAGTAATCAGAGCCTTTGTGTATCAGAAAGAAAGTCAGCTTCAATTTCCTATATAAAACATTTTTTTCTTATATAAGATAAGGGGGAGAGGATTTGAGATTAGAACATCCTATGTAATGAAAAATTCATGTAACAGACGCTGTAAGAATACAGCACAATTCATATATTTGGTAGTTTCTATACATCACAGTGATCCAGCTTCCATTAAGTTATTTCAGGTGCGGCCTAGAGCAAGTTCTGTACATTTAAAGTAATGGACAGAAGTTGCAAAAGACTCCCAATCCACAATTCCCGCCCCAGCCCCAGAAGTTGCTGGATTTCCTCTTCTCTGTTTTCTGCTACTATCACTGACACCACAGGCAGGCACAACAGGAACACTGAACCCAAACTAATCAGTTTCACTGGTCTTGCCCATAGACATCTAATTCTAGCACTCAGCAATCTCGGTGACAGAACAAACAATCAGTGACTAGACAAAAGCTATTTACTGTCACAGTTTGGAAAAGTTAAGTATGGACAGTGTGCTCTAATACTTACGGTATGTTCAATTGTGTCTGAAGCATTGTCCTCAACAAAATACATGCCACATTTCCCTGCAGGAAGAAATAGTTGCAAAAAGGTACCATGGTATTACCATTTGTATACTGCACCTTAATTCATACAAACATTTAGTGTCTAGGTGTTAAGAAAACTAAGAACAGTACCTGGACAAGACAGTACTTGGCTGACATAGAACTTATTCCACAACTTTTGGCAAGTACCATGCAACTTTAAAACTAACTACAATCCAAACACCACTTATGCAAATACCAAAACTAATCTATACAATATATTATATATGACAAGTCAATCGTCAATCAACAGTTTGGTTTCTTAGCAGTAACATTCCTCATAACATATTCAAGAACAAAAATGTTCTTTAAAATTTCAGCCAAGTATCCACACACAGCAGAAATTGTAGACAAGGGTATTTATGAGAACCGGCAGTTCTACTTACCTAGCAACAGTTCACCAGCAGTCTCTCTAGAAGGTGCTACGCTGATGCATCTTCGATTAACTCTGAAAGAATTCCAAGTGTACTATTGCTTACTTTTGGCATGTACCTAAAACTAACAGCCTCAAAGGCTACAACTGAAGGACTACGACCCAAAAGGTTCAAATCCCAAGGAGGTAAAGAAAACGGAACTTCAACTCTCTAGACTTGCACACAACTGTATCTGTATTTAATTTATTGCATTGTATGTTCTCTGTTCTCATTTAAAGTAGGATTAGACCCTGTAATGGGTAGTAAATTAACACAGCTATGGAGTTGTATAACGATCATAAAAGCAAGAAAGAACTACGAGATCTAGTTGCACTGCCTGTCCTGGATATATAAGCAACAAATAAGTAAAGAAATCCCATCAGACTGTCCCACAGAATATCCTTATCCCTTTATAACACAAGATACTATATGCTTTCAGTGATTTTTGACATAATGGAGACTGTGTTTTAAGTGTCAGAAAACCTACATATTGGTAGTTCTGATCCCTTGTGCACGTAGCAAGAAAACACCTTCAATTTGACAATAGTCTCTCAACAAACATTAAGAGAATTCAGTAAGGTGAGATAAAGCGAGGACTTATTTTGGGTAGGAAAAAGTGAAAAAAGGAGGTAAATCTTATCAAGAATTACCTTATATGTTCACTTGCAGCTTTGTCCTTAACAGTTGAAGAGTGAGAAGAATATGTTTTGTCTTCAAATAGGTAAGATAAGGGAGGTTTTATCATGCCTATTAAAAAACCAAAACAACTAATAAGACACTAGTATTCATTATTATTCAAATCTACTTTTGTAAGAGGTTATAATTACCTTCCTGCTTCTGTCTGTCTGGAAGAAGGTATTTATTTGGAATAGTTAAATAGCACCTCTGCAAGCGGCGCCTCTCTCTGTTTGGGCCCTCTGTTGGATCCAGTTGCCAAGAAGTTGGGTAATAGACTGGGTCATACCAGAGTGCTCTGAAAAATCAAGATATATATATATATATGTGGAGCGTAGCAGTAGAGGCAGTATATATTGTTATGCATTCTGTTTTTGTTCAAATGGCAGAGACAGAAGTTCCATGGTAGTAGCACTGGACAGTTTGTCTGCAACAAAATTAAGACTATTTTCATGTAGTTTATGTTCATGTGCTATGCCACTGACTTGCTCATTATGAACTACTACTGTAAGACTGCTCTTAGTTACTAATTCTGATTAAAATAACAATATGATGTGTCCAATGCAATATTATTCTGAAAACTCAGCTATTAGAAACTTTAGTTCAGCAGTGGTAAAAAGCACCGTTGTTTAATTTCTTGTCAAGGCTTAACATCTTGTTCTATGCATATAAGAAAACACTGTAGCTGGATACTAGAGGGAATGACATGAAAAATATTTTGTTTCTCTGTCAGTGTAATGTAAAATATTAAAAACTTCATAACATTCTTCATTCTATTGAACACAGCAAAAATGTAACTGACAAGAAAATAAAACTGTCTCAGTGACAGAAATACTACTTGGCTACCCACCCTAAAAAAAAAAAAACACGAAGAAAAATCAAGAGTATTTTACAGACCTTTAACGAGATGAATAAATTACAATGATTTACTTTTGCTAATGTCATCTACATACCAAGCATTATATCTCTAAGTATTATGAAGTGCACATCAGACAGTAAGCGTCTCCCCCTCTCAGATGAGAGAACAACTTACCGATCATGTGTAAGCTGCTGAACAAGTTCCTGCCAGTGTCTGCTGGCACTGAGCTCTGCCTTATACATCCCCCTGATGTGCTGGATAACTTTCTTCCTTTCCATTCCTTGTGACAGAGAGACAGCTTGTGTGATGTCTCCAGCTATTTTGGAAATGTCTTTAGATTTTGTATCCAGACGTTGAAAAAGACTGAGGGAAAAAGAATCATGTTTTAAAATGTCAAATCACACTGAGAAGGGAAGGCAAGACAGCAAGAAATCCATATAAAATGCAATCTGTTTGGCACTGGATATCTGTAGTTCGTGTTACAGCAGCTAGAGCAACACCACCTATATTCATATTTTCATGAGACATTAATACCTTCTGCTTCTTAGCCTTAACAAAAAGATGATTGCAACCAAAGACAAGAAAAAACAATCAGAAGATCAATTTATGTGCATTAATATTGTGTGCTTTCATTACAATAAAACTCTTAAGAACAGTAATTTACTACTGCTCATATTTCTTAAAAGTTATTTAACATAGTGAAGCCTTGTTGCTTATCTGGACAGACTTATCTAAGTTGACCTTAGCAGATGGCTGCAGTTGCCTTCGTTAAAGCACATTGTGTGCATCTCAGCTGACTTTATGGCATGGCCTGGAATGTAAATTAATGGAAAGAACCTCTTACTCTACTACAAGCTATTTCAATTTGTGTTACATCAAGCACCAGCCTGCAGAGCTCACAAAAATGATTCACAGATACTTGCTGAATGTTATATTGTGTTCACTGAAGATGAGGGTTAGTTGCAAGGAAGTTATGTTTAAAAGATCACAGCAAGAGGCAAGCTGATTGGACAGACACAACGGCTGTAAAACTGGAGGTGAAATTCCAAATATCCAAAAAAGTATGTACTCTCAAGATTATGCAACCTACCCAAATGCATATACCCACAATCAAACTGTTTATATAATAGTAATATAGCTGAAAGCTCCTATCCATGTTAATTTCAAATATCCCACACATTTAACAATTACAGAGGTATCTGCAATGGTGTGCCAAGGAGACAGCATTCTAAGGAAGCTCTTACAGCCCCTTCAAGAAAGCACTTACTTTTGTCGATTATTAGCCATTGTTTTCTCCCAGGCAGCTTTGTTCACACCTTCTTCTATTTCATACTTCTTCTGATCCTGAACAGAAGTTCTATGTTATTTCTCCAAACTCAGAAAAAAGCAAGCAGATGGTGAAGTATATGCCCATTTGAAAAAAGACTGGTAGAAAAATCACTGACCTGATACCTTCCCACCATTTAAAACCAAGTCTTCATTTCAGCTGTCATTTTAACATAAAACTACATCTAAATTATTTTTTTTTTTGCCAAGAATCACAAAAATTCATTTTTCTCCAGGCAAGGGAATACTAGTAGCTTATTGTGAACTCTTGCTTTTGCTTTAAGTAATATACTTAACCAAGTATCATTAAAATGAGCTTGCTGTCAAGTGTAAGCATGTTACAGAAATATTCATAACTCAGAGAATGCCAACAAACAATCCGTGCTCAAAGCAAGCACTGTGTTCATTAAAACTCCACCCATATATAATAGATATATTATCTATCTAACTTAAGCATAACTAGTTTTTAAAGTAAAGTTTTTTTATTCACAAACCTCCTTCAAAGCTTTTATTATATCTGGTTTGGGCCGTGTGCTCAGAGGAATGCATTTATAGCCACAACATTTTAAAGTATTCACAAAGTCTCCCGCTGCTAGTTGTTGTTCTTTGCTCATTTCGTCACTGTGATTGTGCATTAACTCACATAAATATAGCACTAATTTAGGTCCATGCTAAAAGACAAAAATAAAGAAGGGAGGGCAAGAAGAGAGGTATGGTCATTCTTAATTGTAAAATACAACACTGAACTTTTTTCTTCCTTAAACTTTATTCCCTCTTCTATTAAGCCTGGACAGGTTTCTTCTACGTTTTGCTGTAATTTAAAGCTTTGATGTCCAAAGACAAACTTTTATAGGAGTGGAAAGAACATGCTAAATTTAATCCTCCACATTATAGTTTCCCCGCAGCATCTTGTGACTTTTAAAACAGCTTACATGAGAAGTAAGTTGCTTTTTCAAATACTCTTGCAATCTTGTCTATGCTTCAGGAAATATGTGCCAGTGGCCCCTAATTTTACCTTGTTTGATTAGTCAAATTAGAATGGACAAATAATGAAGTTAAGCAGACATAGGCAATAAACACACTCCATGTGACACACCAGAAGCCACTGTTAACATACAAGCTCTTTGTTTACTGGTCAGAGCATTGATTTAATTGAATAATGTTCATATGATAATAAACAAGTAAGTATCATAGATTGATTTAAAAAGTACTTTCTCTCCTTAGCATATAGTGACTCAAACTGTGGCACATCTGATTTCACTTATCTCATGCTTGTAGCTCCTAAAGATCTCAAACTGAAATGCTCCTGTCCAGTTACAACTCCTAAAAAAAAATGCTTTCTCTCAAACTTGCAGTATACAATCTGATAGGGGGTATAATCAAAAATGTTTTTTTCCTGGTAAACCCCAAAACGCAGGGAAAAGCTGTGCAGCTACTTGAGTTACAATAACACAGAGTACATAATTCCACTATAAGAGTAAAAGCTAAAGAAAAATAGTGCTTTGCTTAAAGAACAGTAGTGCTTTGATTGACAACTGACATCCTCTTAAACAATAGTGGCAATCAGTTCTTACAAGTTTCAGGAAGTCTACAGTTAGAGTTCCAAGGCAAGGATAATCCCTCATTAATCTACTTGTTCAGGGCACATCAACTTCAAGCATCTTCAGTCAAATCATTCATGTTAAAACCTTTTGTTCCTGCATTGCACAGGAAATGTGGTATTTGATGTGCTACAGTCAACGTAATCAGAAATAATCACACTTTGCCTCTTACAAAGCTATCTACCCTCAGGACAATATAGTAATTGCAGAGATGAGGGCATTTTATATGATGTGACTGTCATTATTCTATGTGTCAGTAAAATAGCAGTGAACAACTTCAGCCACACAGTTCTAGATAACTGTACAATTTAAACCAGAAATGTGAACCCAAGTTCCACAGGCTTTTCTCAAACACTCTGAAGCTTACTTGCAAAGTTGGGCTAAGACAGTCACGCATAATCTCCTGATGGTTCACTTCATGGAGCAACTCCAAAGCCTGCTTTCTTTCTTGTAGTGGTTTTGCTGGAGACAAGATGTGCACAAGAAGCCTCCCAAGCTGTGTACGGAAAGTGTCCTTACATGACAAGAGGATTCTCTTCCACTGCTGCTTGGGTGCGTTCATTCTGCTAGTACCCTAAATAAAGTGACATTTTTTTTTTTTTAGTCTTCTCAGTGAGATAGGGCTTCTTTTCACCAGATTTCTTTACGTTGCAAAACAAACTTATTGTTAAAATGAGCAAAACTCCATGAAAACAGTGTTTAAACTAATTTACTGATTTATTACATATTAGAAGGCACTCTACTGAAAATAAAAGCATTTCATTTTTCTAGTAAGATAAGCATTTTCCCTCGATCTGCCAATATTAGCAATGCAGCTCCTAGCTAAACTGGATGCTCAGTTAGAAGGACTATACAACAATCTAGAAAATGAACAGAGGGTTTAAAAATCAAAAGGGGTTTTGTTTAATACATAGCTCACATGTTAATCACTAGTTTCAGAATAATGGATTACTTCATATAAGGTTAGAAACCGGACATTTGATTGAGGTGCTGGAGCTCAAAGGAATTAGTAGTCTTTGGAAAATTCTACAAGTAAGGCACGATGAGAAGACCCCACAAACTTCATTTTCCAGAATTAGGGAGAAAAACAGATTGAACTATTTTTTATAAAGATGACTTCAGGAAAATAAAGATGCAAGAAGCAATAAGCTAGATTTTCCAATATAATCATTTCAAATTACTCAAGTGAAACCTAGTCATCTTGGAAAGGCTGACAGGCTAACAATTGTATGGTAGAAAAGAAACTCTGTTCTTTGGCAATAATTTAAAAAAGGTTTGCCCCCCTAGTTACATCACCAATGTTATTTACATTTATAGTATATATAAATCACTCAAATTCTTCTTTTCATGCATCATCTGTAGATATATAGCAGACCTACTTTTATAGCGTCCAGGAACATACCTCAATATTTACGGTGAAAAAGTTGACTACAGAAATCTATCCAACCTTTGCATACTCATTCAAGAATCAGAATTTTGCCAAGTGTTACAGTTAAATCAGGACAGATGCATTTATTATTTCACAACTTCAGAATAACTGGGAAGCTGAACAGTTTTTAACAATGCTTCAGCTGGATTGAGAGAGGCAGCAAGAAAAACATTTTATGCCTAAAGCTTTCTGTCCTTAAAAGTTCCTTGTAAATGAACCTTATGAAATATGCTTTAATGGGGAAAACATCTAATTAGTAACTTAC
This sequence comes from Netta rufina, assembly GCF_964035555.1. Classification (NCBI taxonomy): domain Eukaryota; kingdom Metazoa; phylum Chordata; class Aves; order Anseriformes; family Anatidae; genus Netta; species Netta rufina. The sequence goes on from NC_140125.1 coordinate 26,918,321, forward strand.
GAGGGATAGTTTGATTCCTTCCACCAACATTTTGAACATGTCTTTCAGAAAAGGATTTGTTCTGTTAGGCAGTTCTTGCTGGTTTTCTTCTTCAGGAACTTCCAGCTGGGATGCTGAAAGTCTGCTTTGACTTGTGGTTTCTGTTATACCCAGTAAATCAAGGCACTCTTCAGTAGATGCTTAAATTTTAAGAGGCACAAATAGGTCAGTACCATCTCAACCAAACTAATCCCATGTTCCTTCAAATGGCATTAAATCAAATATCATCTTTACTCCATTGTTTTAAGTATCAACATGTACTCCTTATTTCAATTCCCTTAGGTATCAGTTTATTCAGTATTCACAGTTAATCATGGAGCAGTTCAATTCTTTGTCCCACATGCTAAACTCTTGCTTCTGTGAAATTTTAACTAACCCCCCAAGTCATCATAGACTTGCTAACAAATTTAGCCGTTTCATAGAAACATGCAAACTGATAAATTTTAAAAGAGAAAGCAAGAGCTCCCTTTGTCAAACTTAGGCCTTCAGGTCATAATTCAGGCAGCTTAGATGAACTAATGTAGAACTACAATACCTAGTTCAGTTCATTCAGATATTCTGGTTTGATTGTCAGTTATGTAATACCGACAAATTACTGAGAGTTTGATGTTTTTATAGTTAACTCCATTAAGCCAACATCAACAGCATTACATTTTTGAACACAAACTCTCCAAAAGCAAATATTGATTTTTTATACAGTACTGCACTGGCACTGTCAAAATAGAAATGTACAGAAAACCCTACCTAAATAAATGAGTCTGTTAACAGCTAGGACAGTTAGCCTCTGTAATCTTTGTACAAATTCAGTCTCAGTGGCGTGGATAGGATGTTCTTGACTCATTCTTCGTTGCATCATCATGTTGAACTCCTCACTTGCTACTGAACGCATTTTCATCAGCAGAGCATCAGACTGAGCGAGTGAAAATTTTCTGGAACCTTGAAGCAGAGAAACATTAATAGTACCCTACTATTAATAGCATCCTACTAAAACACACAAACTCACCACTCGGTTACTGCTTTTATCCAAACATTTTGCATCATTTCAGGAAATCAAGCATTTGAAATATGCTAATATTAAAGGGAAAAAGCATCATTTGAGTGTTTGCCTCTTTCTTTTAACATGTTTTATATTTAAAAACATACAAAATTCAAGAAATGGCACCATAAAATGATTTAGTCTCAAGATCAGATTTATTGTGCAACTTATGTATTTTTGTGCAAAGAAGTCACTCAATCCATTTTCACTGTGCAATTATGATAAAGGATGCATTAGTTTTTAATATGGTATTACTCACTTTTAATATCAGAAGCTGACTACCAACACAACTGAGGAGTCACTATATTAACAGTGTATAAACAAATGCATTTTGTACCACATGAGAACTATTTCTATCTTACCAGAACACTCCTTGGAAAAACAATTCTTGAAATGAACTGCTGAGCATTGACTGTACTTCATTCTTTTTGAAGTAACTACAACCACACACACACCCCTGGTGCCTTACTAGATTACCTCACAAATATTTTCACTGTATTTACTGGGCTGATGGAGAGGAGTCTCATAGGCTGACCATATTACGAAAAAGGTTCCCATAGAAAACAAGGAATAAAAGATTTTTTAAAACAAGTGAAATACTTCAGGTTTTTAAATTACATCTTCTACACGCCTTAAATGCAGCTTCATTTAAATGCAACATACAAATTAAAGTTCCAGACAGAAGACTCCAAAAGCTTTGCAGAATGATTCACAAACCATCCAATACAGACACGGTATTATTGTTAAACCTAGAACTGTACAAATGTTTTATGAAATTTTCCATGGTAGAGTCCAGCTCCCCCACATTCCCAGCTGAATTTGCAGTGCCAGATGTTACTTCAGGATAATCACTAATTAAAAGCTGTGCAACAGTGCAATCCCCACATTGTAGCTGCATTCAAGTTAGAAGCACTTTTTTTTTTTTTTGTATTTCAATATTACTACGAAGTTAAGTACTATGAACTACCTTTAAAATGTTTTTACTATGCAACTTTCCAGTTGATATTCTCTTCCAAAGGTGGCAGTATCTGCCTTTAGAGACTAATGAGAAAGTTAACTGAAGTTTCAATTTCATACTCCCATTCTCCCCTTGTAATACAAAACCAAGTTTAAAACGGGTAGGTTACACTGTTCTAAAATATGATTAATATATAAAGCCAATAAATCACGATGTATTTTAGAGCAGTGTAATCTATACCCATTTTGAACTTGTGTTTTCATAGAAAAAGCAAAACAAGTTTTGTAGATATTTCATTAGTAACACAGAGACAAGAGTACAAGTATATTACACTTTTACTACTAACCAGCAATGCCTTTACGCTTTTGAAACATTGCACGATGTGGTGCAGATAGGGACGGGACTGATCCAGCCTGCTCCTGAGCATCTTGGTTTGCTGTAGTTTTTATTAATTCAATAGCTGCTTGAAGAACTCTTAACTGCAGAGCAACTGCCATATCTACGGAAAGAGGCATAATAAAGGCCAAATGGCATGCTTTCTGTACAAGTCTAAGATTTTTTTCCAGATATTTGTTAAAAGTAAAAGAAAACAGTGTAAGAGGTAAAATTCTTGATTCCAAGAAATCATGTTGAAAGTCATCTCATCATTATACAAATGCATATGGTACAGAATTGAGTTCTCAACATAGAAGCCATAGAATTTAATTACTAGAAAATAAGCTCAATGAAACTTTACAGAAGGTTTCTATTTAAACATCCTGATAAAAGTCTTATGGTCATTGTTCATTTATATTAGCAGTACACAATTCTTTACCACAAGACAGGCTTCCAAGGAAGAGTAGTACTTTGAGAACCACTTAAAAGAAGATTCATCACCAAAAAATGCCCCTTCACCCTCAACTGGAAGATCAGTGGGGAATGGATTTACTTCTCCAGTCCTGTGACCCCAAAAAATAAGCAAATAACTTACTTTGCATTCTTGTATTTTTACTATTTTGAAGATGACCCAGCAGCACAATGAGGTCTTCAATAACACGAAAATATTGCGAACCCGAGGAGCTGCAGGCATGAATTGCAACTGCTACCAGCAACTGTTGTATATCGCATGCAAGCAACTTGTAGTCATTCAGGGGAATGCTGCAAAATTGTAATCATCAGAAACGTTACAATTTAGTAGATATAACCTGTATAATGACCTATTACTACTGCTCTTGCTACTTCTGCCAGCCATACCTACTATATTGTATTTAATTTGAAATTAGTACTTCTGAAGATATTACTGTTATAGGCTAGAAAATTGTAATCTAAGACTCTTTTCAGCCTTAACTTTTGCAAATTGAATGCCTGGAAAATCCTTGAGATAGATTAACATTAGGATTGTACAGAAGTTTTACTGGAAAAGTAGTATTTTTTTAAATGAGACTTATAAGATAAAGAACAGTTCTGAATCCTAAATTCCTCACAAGGGTGTCTCAAGAAATTCAGTTCAATCTCTTTCTGTAACCATGCTGAATTAAAACTATTGGATAAAGGAAATCTGGCTACTTCTTCAGCATATGAACTAATGAAGTACAGGCACAAAACCCCCACCTCTCCTTCCTTTACCGTATAGTTTCTTCAGTAAGTACAGAATATTTATAATTAAATCATTTGACCTACTCAGAATCTCAAATATTAAAAACAGGTAGCACAGGAGGGACACTTCTGCAGTTCTGACATTGTCAACAGATATGGTAGAATGCTACCATCTCCTGGGCCCTACCTAAAAATTTAGGGTACTCAAAGGATACTTCACAACCAGTGTGTTCTATTATTTAAACTAAGTATCTAAATATTAACTTTCATTTGGAGGTGTAGTTAAAAGCTGAAGACTTCAAAAGCAGTTTATTTTCTACACGTTCACTAAACATTTCAAAAATTAAATAAGGATACTATATACTTCAGTTTTTGCTTCTCTAAAGGTTGTGTCTGGGTTATTTTATAGCAACAGATAAAGTACTCACTTTGTTTCCAGTCCATTAAGAGCAGCCAGTGTATTACACAATACATACAGCAAACCATTATCAAGCAGCAGGTCTGCAACTTTTGAGCAGGAATTTATAATTTGCAGCAGGAGACAGAAGCAGTTATGCAGCAGAACATTATCGTACAAAGAGTTCTCTATTAGACCCAGGACAGGAATGACACACCATTTTTGAAAAAGTCCAACATTCTTGACATCCTCCAGATCAAATCTGTTGAAATAAATACAAGTCAGTCTAACATCTTTACATAGCAACCTAGTGTATGCAGCTATTATAATTAGTAATATATTATTAATGCTGGAATACCAGTCTATACTAGCACTTTGGCAAAGATGTAGATACCAATTTCTTACATTTCATTGCAGTACCACAGAAAACAAGAGCAAAATAAAACACTTTGTAAGGAAACAAAGTATCTAAAAGCATATGTAGTACTTCACCTTACTACAAATGATCTACAGTATGGATTTTATGCAAGCATGTTTTTTTGATCAGTGTACAAGAATGACTTTCTTTCCAGTAATATTACAACTAGCACAGACATCAAGAAACCAGATACACCTTGGCATCAGTACAATATTGACTTGAGAGCAGGTTTGATGCCTAATATCCATTAGTGGTGAGGTTTAGATTAAAGTCTGGCAATTTCTGGCTTATTTCAACTGTAGAATTTCAAATCAGAGTTTCAGGCCTTGTATTACTTGTGCATTAACAAACTCGATTACTTGAAGGTAGCAAACATCCTATCACATGACTGCTATGTACCATCCTAAACTAACCTGAGCCATAAGAATTAACTTTCCAGCCCCACAATGGGTTCTGAGGAAATAACTAGCCCCAAAGCAGAGAACTGTTAAGGAGCCAAAAGGCTTAAGTCTTGCAATTAAACAGGAACATTTTTGGAGTGAAGACCATGCCAACAGACAGAAGCCATTACAAATCCCGCAAAGAAGGCAACTAGAAAGGAGCTTTTTTGAAGCACTGCTTCAAAATGCACTTTGATGCACAAAATGCTTTGATGCACTGCTTGCTGACTGTACTTGGATGTGTGTCCTCCCTGTACAATCACTAAGTAGTCAAGCTAATTCTAAAATATATAAATTTCTTAGAAAGTTAACTTTCTGTTTGAAGGTAATCTGTTCCTACCAATATGGGGTAGCTCATCAGTTCAAGTAAATAGCACTTCTGTCATATTAGCCCTAGAGAAAAAAGAGATTTATAGCCAGCACCAATCCAAGGAAACAAGTAGCATCAAGCTTTTTCCTTAATCACTTACCAAAGTCCAGTAGCAGCAGCCTAGTGACCACTGCTTAAAATTCCCAAGGATAGAAATCATTGTTTCACATAGGATCAGAGAAGAATAGGATGTGTTAAACTGACTACAGTAAATTCAAAGTGCAAAGGCCTTCGAGGTCCTCTGAAGTACTGAGGGTTTAGAACATCCTGACAGCACCCATGAAATGAAGTTGTTTATCAAAAGCTTAAGGACCATACAATAGCTTTAAGTGGTTTAATGCACTTGAAAAATGTTAAAGCAGTGTTAAAACATGTAAAATATTTGAAGAACTTTGCTTTATGGAAGGAAAAAATAGTACTTAGGAAGCTATTACATCTTTGCCTTCAGCAAGAAAGTGCACTACTTTTAGTTTAAATGTTAAGTTACAGGATACAAAAGCAAAGCATTACTTACTCTTCATCCAAGCCAACGGACCGGCCAAAGAGCATTTCCAAAAAGCACTCTACAACTTCCTGAGTCCCCTGGTGAAGGTAGAGCTGGTTAGCAAGCAAGGAGAAGCCACGATTCTTTAGGAACTTCTCCTTCTGCTCCCTCCTTGCTCTGTTGAAATATGCATCCAACAACTAAAAATAAATACATAATTACAACATAAGATGTACATATTTAACAACTTGCCTAAAAGTTTAGTTCTTGCCTACAATTTAAACAGTTTGAAATCAATGATTTTTAAAATTCCAGATTAAAAACTAATTGTTTTTACATTGCAACTCTGGTCTAAACTGCCTTGCGACACCCATCACAGCTGAATTTATTTATTTTTTAAACTCCAAAGACTATTTTAGGTTCCTAGTCAAGTTCAAGGGAGATCAAGTCACATACGTAACAGGTACAGAACCACAGAATGGCTTGGGTTGAAGCAACATTAAAGATCATCTAGTTCAAACCCCACACACACTCCCCCTACCATAGGCAGGGACACCTCCCACTAGACGAGGTTGCTCAAAGCCTCTTTCAGCCTGACTTTGAACATTCCCAGTTTCTCTGGGCTACCTGTTCTAGTCTCTCACCACCCTTATCATAAAAAGATTTATTCCTCTATATCCAGTCTAAATCTACAGATACATTCAAACTTTGTGTATTAAGCCTTCCATCCTAGTGTGTAAGCTCTCTGGCTTAGATCACAAATTATATTTCTGTTGATAGATTCTTTTGGCTTGCTGGTGTTTTGTTTCAAACCATAGGGGTGGAAACAGATTTTAAAATTCAGAAGTCCACAAAAATGAAGAAATTGTTATTTTTTATTTTACTTTCATGTTTTTGACAAAGTAAGCTCACAACTAGCTGACAACTTCTTAGTTGAACACATTTGATATTGGCTTACTTTAATGACGCCTTGCTGTATGAGAGGAGACGGGTGGTTCACAAGAACTATGAGATAATCAGGTTGGATAAGTTTGTCCATCACATCTTCCAGCATGACATCTGGTAATATTAGGAGAACTCCACGCAAGAGGTCATATAATCCACAACAGACAAGCACAATACAGTCTTCTGTACATCTGAACACAAAGAAATGCATTTTACCTCAGTTTGTTGTCTACAACAGGAAACCTTAAGAAATGCATAACTGTTGGTTACTATTTGGGTGGACAGCATGGGGGGATTTGGCAAATGTTTAACCAATAGTTCTATTACCACTCTTTACTAATACCTATTTTTGACAATAAATAACAGAAGTGTAATGTGACCAGAATGACTACATAGGTTTTTGGGGAGCTACCATAAGTTCACACTCCTACTGTAGGTAGTATAAAAATCCCCAATGTTAAGAATTCTCTATATAAATGTAAAATTCGAAAAGGTACAATTCTGTAGACTACCAAGCTTAATGAATTGGTTTATTACAACCACTGAAAACATACTCTTAATTTTTTAGACTTATTTATGTAGGATAGTAATCAAGAACATTGTGAAATTAAAGCTTTCCCTGATATACTGAGCTACTGTTGATTTATTTTTTTCTTCTTACCTCTCATCAGAGCTTTCATATGTTTTTCGGGTATTCTCATTAGATGAGGAAAAAGCAAGACTCTCCCATTCCTCAGGAAGTACATTCTTGTCAGCAAAGCTTGGCCAGCGAGCAATGGCTGATGATCCTCCATGAACAGAAAACGCTAAGCCCAACCCTGCAAAATTACTCTGACTCCTCTGAAGTGAAGTCAGTCCTCTCAGATTGTCTGGACGACGCAGCAATGGCTCAGCTGCAGCACCACCTTCATTACATTTCAGGTCCACATCTACTTCTTTACTCTCAAATACATTTTCAGATAACTCCTCTTCTTTTGGAATGTCTTCAAATGTTTCAACAGATGTTAATTCTGAGTCACAAACCGTTTTTGCAGACTCACAACTGCTAAGGAAGTCTTCTTGTACTCTCTTTATGGTTTCAGAATGCGTTACAAAACCAGTTTTATCCTGAAGATCAATGTAGTCATGCTTGCCAATATTCTGCAGATCATCAATGCTCCTCAATCTTTCAATTAGTCTTTTTTGATGTACTTGAGGTGACAAAGTAGGAGATGCTGGTAAGCTTTTGCATAGCCTTTTAGGTACTTGATAACTTATCTCCTGCTGTATGGTAGCTTTGGAAGTGTTTTCTAGAGAAATAAGGGTATATTTAGCTTTGTTTTTTGCACTCAGAACAGGCTTTTCACTCACTGTTACATTCCACGTGAAAATACAGCAATGTCTAAACTAGTCTTATGCAGCAAAATTGGTTTAAAAACTGGCGTAGCTCAGATTTGGCCAAGTGATCAAGTAGAGATACTAAGCTATCATGCACCCAAAAAACTGGCAAGATAAAACTGAAAGATGTATGAATTGCAAAATAGTTTTTGCATATAAGTCCAAGTCTCCCAGATTTATATTCTGATCCTCTCAACCAACCCTCAGTAGGGATTTATTCAGAATCACAGAACCACTGAGGGCAGAAAGCACCTCTGGAAACTGTCTAGTCCAACCTCTGTTCAAAGCAAACTCAGAATCACAGAATCACAGAATTTCTAGGTTGGAAGAGACCTCAAGGTCATCGAGTCCAACCTCCAACCTAACGCTAACAGTCCCCACTAAACCATATCCCTAAGCTCTACATCTAAACGTCTTTTGAAGACTTCCAGGGATGGTGACTCCACCACTTCCCTGGGCAGCCTGTTCCAGTGCCTCACAACCCTTTCAGTGAAGAAGTTCTTCCTAACATCTAACCTAAAACTCCCCTGGCTCAACTTAAGCCCATTCCCCCTCGTCCTGTCACCAGGCACGTGGGAGAACAGGCCAACCCCCACCTCGCTACAGCCTCCCTTGAGGTACCTAAAAAGAGCGACAAGGTCACCCCTGAGCCTCCTCTTCTCCAGGCTGAACAAGCCCAGCTCCCTCAGCCGCTCCTCGTAGGACTTGTTCTCCAGGCCCCTCACCAGCTTCGTCGCCCTTCTCTGCACCCGCTCAAGCACCTCGATGTCCTTCTTGTAGCGAGGGGCCCAAAACTGAACACAGTACTCGAGGTGCGGCCTCACCAGAGCCGAGTACAGGGGGACGATCACCTCCCTAGCCCTGCTGGTCACGCTGTTCCTGATACAAGCCAGGATGCCGTTGGCCTTCTTGGCCACCTGAGCACACTGCTGGCTCATATTCAGCCGACTATCCACCATCACTCCCAGGTCCTTCTCTGCCTGGCAGCTTTCCAACCATTCCTCTCCCAGCCTGTAGCTCTGCTTGGGGTTATTGCGCCCCAGGTGCAGGACCCGGCACTTGGCCTTCCTGAACTTCATGCAGTTGACCTCAGCCCATCGGTGCAGCCTATCCAGATCCTCCTGCAGAGCTTTCCTACCCTCAAGCAGATCAACACACGCACCTAACTTGGTGTCATCTGCGAACTTACTGAGGGTGCACTCGATGCCCTCATCCAGATCATCGATGAAGATATTAAAGAGGACCGGCCCCAGCACCGAGCCCTGGGGGACGCCACTAGTGACTGGCCTCCAACTGGACTTGGCTCCATTCACCACGACTCTTTGGGCCCGGCTATCCAGCCAGTTTCTAACCCAACGAAGCGTGCGCCAGTCCAAGCCAGTTTCTCGAGGAGAATGCTGTGGGAGACGGTGTCAAAAGCCTTGCTGAAGTCAAGGTAGACCACATCCACAGCCTTTCCCTCATCCACCCAGCGCGTCAAAGAGTAGGCTGCTCTTTTCTCCGTTGTAAGAGGCCCAATCTACCAACATGTTTCAGTGGATAACAGCAAACTGCTCACCTACTAATTTTAACCTTTTTGCACCAAGCCATTTTGTGTATTTCAGATCTGTAATGAATTACTAAATGTTTTATTTAGCATAGTAGTCTGCTTTTAATGGCACATTTTAGCCTGAAGCAGTCCTACTTCCAGAGCAGATTATAGATGTCACCATAACATTTTCAAGAGGGAAAGCAGTAAGTATGCCAGCCTGGTAGAGGATGCCTTCTGATAGTCTAGGAAAAGGAGACTGAGTTGGAAATGTTTTGAAAACTATGAACTAATTAGTACTAGGGCAATAGTTTTGACTAGTACTGATACAATGACAACGCATCAGAATATTTTTGTGAATTATATGTAACATACAGAGAACATGAATATATACATGTATACACAAATACATTCAACTAGACTGACCTGTCCTGTACATAACAGAAATGATCCACATAGCTGCAGTCTTACAGCCAAGCTTACACAAATTTGCAGATACTATATACAACTGCAAACACACAAGTAAGTAGCAAGTTGTCTAATAAGAATGCCATTTGAAATATTTTACCTAAATTTAAAAATTCAAATTCATAATCACAACGTGAACACCTACTTTCACAAAAATTTATGATGAGCATTCCTCTGGTGCACATGAATAGTCTTCATTCATGTACAAGAGTTTGGTACTATTGATATGAAAAAGTACTCTGTTTAAGAGAGTAAGATTTCATATATCATCTAAATATGGGAGAATGACCAACTCTATACACAACTCTGGTCTGCTCTTTATATCACTGCCTTCAGTAAAGGATTTAAACTAAGTATTTCAATGCACTGTTTGAAAACTATTTGATTTTCTAAGCAAAGGACCAACAAAACACCAATTGTAAAAGTATTAAGTCGGTTATATACAGAGTATAGCTAAGTCATACACAATCTGAAATATAATGCAGTTAAATCTAAGAACAGAGTAATCTTCCATTCCTGTTTTGTATAAACTGACAAACTTGCATTTTTGTTTGGAAAATATTTCTCATTGTTGAAGAGCTTAAATAAAGGCTTAAGCATAAGTTACATGTTTTAGCTTTCATTTCACAGGTGGTTTGTCAATTGTATATGCAAAACAGTGTAAAGTGTGACTAAGAAATTATCCAATAAGGCTGAAAATACTACCCTGGACAACAAGCTAACTGACAAGTTACCACTGTAAACTAGTAAATTCACACTACTTCATAGATTTGGACTACTTCAACATCTGTAGTAGAAAAATTCAAAAGCGATTAAAGCAGTTATTTCCACAGCCCTTGACTTGCTTAGCATGCTATATAATGAGGCTGTTTCAAGAAAGCTATTCACTCTTAATTTATATAAAGCATGTAAAGAACAAGTTATATCTTGGTTCTCATCTTCTCTCATGTAAGGACAGTATATATACCTGCAGTATAATTAAATGCCAATATTTTAATACTACATTTAGATGGAGATTAAGAATTATGCACAACTGAAGTATCAACTTAATACCTTCTGCACAGACAAGATAGCTGCCTATAGCTTACTATTTTAACTATTGCCTAGTTAAGGCATTCTCACATCTCTAGCAAGCCTATACAACAAAAGAATTTGTTTAGCTGGCCCACTTCACTGCCTGAGCCATTAGCATTGCAACTTGTCTCTACCTGAGAAAAAAGAGCAGTTGAGGCAGCCTGTTCTATTCAACTGAATTCTTACTCTGCTGTTCAGACATCAAACTGAACAAAATGAGGGGTGATGGTGGCAGTAGGGGGCTTAGTAAGAAAGACATGGGAAAGTAACACTTTAAGGCACTCTACAAAGAACTGTCTTAATGTCCTTATGTGTTTTTCCAGCATTGTTTTACCTTCCAGTGGTAGAGCTGCAAAACCAGTTGGAGTCGTAACCACAAATGCTGAACTGTCTACTGACTTCCCACCACTGCTGGAATTTCTCAGGTACATAAGGGATTCAACTTTCTCCTGAAAAATTTTGCCATCTAGAAGGAAAAGGGGAAAAGTTACATAAAAGCATAGTAAGTTCACATTCTTGATATATTAAAATTCATATTCAGGTTACATAAAAGTTGATCACTACAGGCTAGTGAGAAATGTTTGACTCATTAGCATCTGAGGAAAAAAATTTGAGACCAACTTTTTTTTGTTTCTTTTGGTAACGTATCTTCAAATTTTACTTCAGAACACTGAAAATATTAAGTTGTTCTAGAGTAACTATCTTTAAAGATGGTCCTCACTTGCATACTGCCAGTAATAAGTAACATGGACTTTTTGCCATGTCAAGACAGATGACTGTTTATGTTCATCTAATAAAACTCTAAGTATAAAAAAAATGAGTTCTACTTTTACTCTGTTTTACATCTATTAATTTTAGAGGATAGATAAGAAAAACAACCATACTGTCTTTGTACACACAACAGTTACTAAAACTGGAGGTACACTGGCACCTGCATCAGAAGAAAAATTTTCTAACTGGTTAAATTTTCAATCTTGGCATAGTTTACAGCTGAAGTCATACAATGCTAATATTAATCTTGTTATTATGTTGCTAAATGCCAAAACATTTAACAAGCAGCAGCGATTACATAAAAGTGGCAGGAAAATGCTTCCTAATTGTAATTTAGATCTGGAAACAGCTTGGTTGCAGTTTTCATTGACTTTAGTTTATAATTTACATAGAAAATCTATGAACGTTATAGGACTCTTGTGGTATTATACTATTTTCTGTTCATTTCCCTAGAGGAACTTTCTGTAAAAAGTTTTATTTACATTGGAATTCCTGATAGATTGATTCTCAGAAATGACCATTTTTTTTAATATATTTTTTTTAAACGAGATAGCCTTTCTTAACAAATTTGCATTGTAGGCCTACTGACAGCTGCGTCAGATCAGCTTCATCTGAGTTCCAGTTTTAAGTGTTTGCATACAGCAGCAATAATTGAAATCCTGTGAGGTACACTAATAAATGGAATTGGGCAACCTTCATTTTTTTTAAACCTGTAGTGCAGAATTACTTTTACTTCACTTGGTATCTGTGATATACAAGCAAATACATACTATGAAACATTCCAGCTAAACTTTTTCACTAGAACCCCAATTGCCTAAATAATGTTGTCTTTCTTGGAAATATACTCAAAATGAGTGCATTATTGGTGTGTTATAGTCCTCTGAGCCTAAGCTTTTGACGCTGCAAAACCATATATATCTAGGATTTACCAAATTTGCATGCATTCACGGGTATCATGTCTCTACAGGAAACTGTTGTGTATTACAGTTAGCAGCAAACTTTCAAGAAAGTTAAAGACAAACACCAGGGCCATTATCTGTAGCTCTAAACAGAAGAAAGCTCTCCTAGTAAACCAAGCCAAGTCTAACTAGAATGTCTTTCAATACAGTGAAATACTTTAAGTCAGTAGTTTTGTAAATAAAGTTACAATATAGCAACCAAAAAAAGATACTCAGAAAGCAATAGTCTATAACAGTGATACATACATTTATATACACACACACACCTCAGTAGAATTTTATCTTAATGTCCATTTCTAGTTAAACACAAAATATCTACCTATGTGCAGTGAAAAGTAGAAGTTGGTAGGATTGTGACAAACATATGTATTAGTGGGAGGGTGAACGGCTAAGAGAAAATTGAAGACCAGTGTCAGCAGTTCCAGGTCTGGGGGAGATCCAAGCACTTCTTCAATTATTTTCACAAATGACCTACAAACCTCCCGAGGCAGGGATGCAAGGTGCCCTTCTTTATGCTCCTAGAAAGAAAGAGCAGTACAACTAAGTTATTTGTATTTTTAATTTGACAGTTTAACTATCATGCTATACCAGGAGAACAAACAGGTATGAAGGCGGTTAGAGAAATACTTTTTTATTTCACATCTAATTGCCTTCAGATTGAGGAAAAAAATCTTAACTCGTTAAGAAGTCTGCAGAGATTTCAGTAAGATTTTGGTCATCACTAATTAGGGACACGCTTCTGAAAATATACTAAGACAGTTCGTGTCACATTTAATTTGTGTGATTTCCAAGAAGTCTATTACTAAACCAGAAAGGTACTAGTTTCTAAGGACAGAGAGGCAGGCGGTAACATTCTCCTATGACCCATATATATTTCTCGGTAATGAAGACTTGATGATGGTAAAACTAGTGAGAGGCATCTTAGGCCTGTACAAAAGGTTCACAGTTTGTTTCAGCTCCTCCTCACACATGGATTCCACAAGTAAGCCTGTGTCTAGGCTTTCGATTAGTAGCATATGGTTAAAACCACTTGTTCCTTCTGTCCATCAGGAAAAACAGCATTGTGCTCTCATTAGGGAACTGTATCAGTTTACAGCAACAGTGCCTGTTGTAGAGGATGAAAGCAGTCTGGAAGCACAGAGGACAGTCTACTGCATTCACTTTTTTCCCCTATAGCATGCAGTTCCGTATTTTTTCATTAAGTAAAACCAAGTACTTGCCAAGCACAAAAGAGGATTTCAAATCGGAATTACCTGCAGAACCTGGCAAGTTAACAGGAAGTGATGTACCACTTGAGCTTTCAACAGCTGTTTAATGTTAAACATCTGTTGGTGGTGGTTAGCTCTGATAAGGATTTCTAGAGCTGCTAACAGAGTTTCCCAAACACCTTGCTGAAAAACAAACAGAACAGGAACATAGCTTACTACCTATTGCTGAATATATCCTGAGAATAAAAACAACTAACAGATAAGAAACAGACAAATTAACTTAATCTTTTTCACAGCAGCAAAACTAAGTGATTGCAAAGAGTCAGGTCAGAACTAGAAACTATCAGAAGAGTTTGCAATTTATCACATTTTAGTGATTAAAGCTAAAAAAAAAAATTACACCTTAAAATAAAGGACAGACAAAATGTGTTTTAGGTAACACCAGATGGTTGTTTCGTTTTTGTTTTTAATTCCAGGGGGAAGCTGAACATTTTCCTCAGTCACACCAAGTTTCTCTTGAAAACTTGTTGGAAAGGATGAAAAACAATCAACTAACAAGTAATTTATATACACTGCATCTATAGATTTTAATACACTAAGGCAGCCTGCAATATTGATACTGGGAGCTAAAAGCTACTACCAGCTACTTAAAGAAAAATAAGGACCATTAATTTTTTATTAATTTTTATTAATTAATTTTAGATGTCACTAATTACTGAAGTTTCCTAAACTGCAGAAATTCATTTCAGAGGTCAGAACACTTGTTAAATTTGGCTTTCAGACAATCTTTCCAAAAAGAAAGTAATTACCTTTGCTTTAGACCATATCTTCCAGTCAAGCAGTAGCTTTTCTAACAATTCAACATCTTGGATAACTGCTGTAGAATCCATGTCAAGCATGAATTGCCCATTCTCATTTATATACAGAATCTCACCACTGCAGCATCCTTCAAGGAGAGTCTTAAAGAAGCGGAGAAGGGAATTTAGATTAACCACAAAACAGAACAGTTGTCCTATCAGATTTATCAAAAACCTTTAAAGACACATCAGCCTCTTGACAGGGAAGACACAAGTCTACCTGGCCAACCTGCAAAATAATTTCAGTTTAGTCACCTCACTGGATTCATTGTAGAGGCCTTATAGCACCAGTACACAAATTCTGAAAAATTTCAGGTGTTTTGAGTGCCAAAATAGGCACTTTTGAAAGACGCTTTTAATAGCCTTGATCAGGACTTTTCAAGTGAAGCTTCATGATTTGAGAATTACAATCACACCTAAGCTCTTAAACTGCAGAAAGCTATACAGCAAAATACCTCTAGGTGTTTTCATGATCCATGTACAACTAGATTACCCATTAAAAACAAGCTTCTAAAAGTTATTGCCAAGATGCTTCAGACAACCAGCAGTTCATTTATCTATTTAAAGATGCACTCACACACTTCTGGCCACTTATCCATCTTACAGCATGATGGTACAAATAGAACAGGGTTCATTCACTGCGCGCACATTTTTCTACCTGGCCACTATAACTAAAAACAAAAATAGAATCCAACTTGCTGTTCATTGCTTAGGAGTTTAAGTTTACTTCAGAGTCTTTGCTCTCAGAGAGAAGTTGCATTTTTTCCCATCCCCTTTGAAATCAGAATCTTTCAACATTTCCTTTTTCTCTGCTCACCCATCAGTAGTTTCTAGTTCAAGACGAAAACAATCCTGAACTGAACCGGCTCCAAAGCACTGTTCTACTTTCGCAAAGACAGCTTCAGATGTAGAATTAAAGTCACAAAGAAGTTCTAAGTTTATGCTAGCATTAACAGAATCAGGTTTAAAGAGTGCTCTACCTTCAGCATGCGAAATCCAACAATGCATTTTGGTTTGATCAACACTCGATGAATCATGGAATAACCATTACAATTTTTCATCTCCTGTATTCTCTGTTGATTGTATTTTGTTAAAGACAGTATAAGTTGCAGTGCTAAAGCTTGAG
Organism: Netta rufina; assembly: GCF_964035555.1. NCBI lineage: Eukaryota > Metazoa > Chordata > Aves > Anseriformes > Anatidae > Netta > Netta rufina. The sequence goes on from NC_140125.1 coordinate 26,934,351, forward strand.
TGTCTTCACAGCTGCTGATCTCTACAACCTGAAAAAACAAGTTTAATAGAACACTTTACACGAGAAATGTTTAGAAAAAAGCCTTAGAAATTATTTGTGGCAGTCTCAAGCCATAACTTCTGGATTAAAGATTGTCAGATGACATATGTTACCATTTCTAAATATATATGCATATTCAGTGAGGAAGCTGCAGGCTGCCAGGAGGCCTCCCCTCTGCTCTGGGCTGAACAAACCAAGGGATCTCAGCTGCTCCTCGTACATCTTGCCCTCTAGACCTTTCACCGTCTTCATAGCCCTCCTCTGGATGCTCTCAGTTTTGCCTTTCATTTATGAATTTGGTTAAACTTTTAATTTAAGGTTCCTGCTGGCATAGACTACACCAACATTTGATTGTAAGTGTCTACATACAAGTTTTATTTTGTCCATAAAAAGCATGCACAAACACGCATTATATAGTACCACAAATAAGAATTTTCTCTTCAGATTTCACTATCAATATTAAAACTTAGCAGGCAGTATTTTCATAACCAGAAGCCGCAACACCTGTCTCTAGTTTAATGTGCACTGATTAATCTCCATATATACTTTTTAGAAAACTGTTTCCACAGATGCACGCAAAACAAGTTTTAGGCCTGCATTAGTATTCTGAGGGAACTAACACTACAGAGACTCCTAGCATGGGTATTTGGCTTTTCACATACAGGCCCTAGTAAAGTAGTAATTAAGCTTCATAGCCTTAGTATTTTGGAAATTAAATTATTGGACAGGTTAAGCCTTGAACATTGCTAAAAGACTTGCTTTCAAAAAAGACCTCAGATTTTATTAGATAAAAAGTTCTGCACGCTAAGTAGTTACACATTTCTTCATACTTGCGTTATGAATATCCTGTGTTTCAAGCATTAGAGATGCAATGCATTCAAGGACTTTTAAAAATATTAATCAATACTTAGATTTAAAAATTAGAAACCAAAAAATACAGCCAGCTCTACAATACTCCTAAAAATAAGTTATTTTGACATTTAGAAGCCCCATCTCTAAATCAGAACACATCTTGTACATACAAGCTATATTATAAAAAGCATTACATAATTCAGTTCAGCTTCCTGTTTAAGACAACCTTATGATGCTTACAACAGATTCCTTCCACAAGTTTTCTTTAAAAATAAAAAATATCACATGCAGACTTGTAATTGACATGAATTAGGTAGCTGGAGTATGTTACTTGCTACCCAAGATCAAAGGAAAGCCTTATACAGGCAATCATATGCATGCACTCCCCCTCCTCCAGCTCCCTTACCCTAGCAAAGAGGAAAACAAATGCACCAGTTCCTCCAATTTCATGTAGGATACCCTGGAGAGTTTTATATTCAACAGGCTGAAGTGTTTTCAAGTGATGAGAATCCAATACATTGCTCTGAACTTCTTTTAAACTGAAGGGTCTCTGAGAAGGAACAGTCTTCACTTGACCTTTCAGTCTAATAACAGGTTCATATATGGTATACTGACCAGGGCAGCACGTGGTATAAACAACAGCAAGACTTTCCTGAAATACGAGAGGTTTATTAGCCAAAAAATTAAGATAGTTGAACTGATTTAATTAAAAGAACACATACAGACACCTAACAGCAAATAACAGCAACCTCAACGATTCATTTCTGCTTTACTATTCGTATGCACTAAGTTTTGTACAGATACGCATGTACTAAAATGCAACAGAACTAAATTTAAGAAATCTTTGTCATGTTTTCTTAACTTCCTTGGCTGTAACTAAAAAACATACACCAAGGATCAGCTTCCTGTTATCACCTGAAAAACAATCACAACTATTTTGCAAAAAAGGTAACAAATTTGAATGAAAATAAACATACTGAAATATCAGAAAGGGAAACAAACTTGCCTAAAAGTGGAAGAATGACCAAGTCCAAAATATAGAGTAACTGCTATTTTTCAAAATATCTCCAAAACATTTAGTTTTAAGTCAGTTCTTCAATCAGCTTCACCATTATAAAATGGGTGTCAATAGAAGATTTATACATAATTTACACATAAGGCTACAGAAGTTGTTTTTACTGATGAAAAGACTAAATCAAAAAAATCAAACCTATCAGAAGTAACCAACTCATTTTCACAGAAAATGAAAACTGGCTGTGTCTATTTATTTCACATAGAGGCTACAATAGAGTAATTACATTTAAGGCATTTGTTCTATGCAGAAGTACAGAGATGGATTTTTCACTTGAACATATAGCTTTATTCTGGTTATTCACTGTAGTACCAGTTAGTTTACTAATTGGTACTAATGTTTACAAGAACTACATCCAGAAAGATCCTTTGCCTAAAGCTACAGAGCTGCTGTAGAACTATACCAGAAAATTCCCTCTAGTGGGAACAATTCATATAACAGGAGTTACCTGTATGAGGACAATTTTCCAAAAGTAATAGAAATCTCCAAGTGTAATATAATTTTTTTTTCCTTTTTCTAACATAACTAATATTTACAACTGTATGCATCAGGGCAGATGTGAAAAACAACAATCCGCTACCTGGAAGATGACCATTCATTCAGTCAAGCTTTCAGCTCTCTCAACACCACAGAAGAAGGATGAAGTTTTTGCTTCCTGTTAAAGCCAGATAAATCCTATCTTCCTGTTTTAATGCTAAGAAGTTAACTAAGCTAAGCTGTCCTTGGCTACCTCTATGCTAATGAAGTGAACAGCTACCCATTAATCCTAGGACAGGTACTTAAAACAACTCTAGAGGTGCCTGCTTCTCAGACAAACAAAATATGCATGAAGATGAACTCTACACAGGGTGTACAGAGCAACTCCCACTGAAATAAATGGAAAGACTTCTGCAGTTATGTTAATGAGAACTGGATTTACTCCTGCCAGCCTTTAGGAAGTAAAGCATTTTAGGAGACAGCAGAAAACAATTTCCCAGCTTCTTAATCAGTTCTAAGAGTTTAGGAACCATTTTTAAGTAGAACCTTACAATTAAAGGTCCAACATCCACTTCCTTTTTTGTCATGAAGAGCTCCTTAATTTGTTCACATTGTAGAATATCTTTACTTATGTACTTTGAGCATTCAGCCAATGTTTTGCCGTATTTACAAGGCATTACAGACGTGAAGTCTGGTCCACAGGTGTATAAGTAAAATGCTTCCTCTGGTCCAATCTTTGCACCTAGAACACAAAAAGGACATTAACTTCTAAGCATACATTAAGGTGAAGTTTATACCTTAAGAAGGAAGATTACTGGCTCTCTTTACAGGACCTGCTGATCTGAAACAACCAGTGAAGTCCAGTGCTAACTACTGTGAAGCACTGACTTCTGCCACATGTCATAGGCCTGATTATTCAGTTCTATTGTCTTAAGTTCAAACAGACAGCTTTCCTGATTTGTTTTCAGTTGCCTTTGGCACTAAATTAATCAATTACTCCTTTTTTTTTAATTGAAAAGTTATCTATCCAAGACTACTCAGTTCTCAAAGCATAGCAAGACTGTAGATAGTAAGAACATGCCACAACACCATGAAGACTTGATCAGGGTGACTCAAGGATCCAATAATAATAGTTCACTACAACCAACAGGGAGAAAAAATAAGTGTAGAAAATAAAAAAGTCAAATGACACTGCCTAGAGAGTGAGGGAAGGTTATCCCTCAATTGACCTGTTTGTGAGAATGTATCTTCAAATGAAGCAACTCTTATCAGTTGCTTCAGAGAGTAGAAGGACTGAAGTCTATGATGTTTGGGTACACAACAGCTGTATATCCATTGTTCTCTGGATACATCAGTTATACCAGCTGTAGTCAACGCAGACCATATTGATTCTCCAGGTGGAGCTTACATTTACAGCAAACATCTCGCTGCCTGCTCAAATATGCAGTCTCCATACACACAACACAGACACACCACACACCCCAGCCAACTGATTTCTAATGTAAGGTAGTTCTTACTAGACCACTGCACATGAAGAAATGCCAGAATTATAATCAGCAGGATTCCAGTCTTTGGGGCTAACCAAACACACAGAAGTCCTGAAAAAAACTTTCAGAAGAAGGAGAAGAATTGTATGTCCAAGAAAACCCTAAAGTAACTTGAGCAGTTTCAGAAACAAGCATGTTTAACACAAGGCATTTAGTGGTTTGGATTTCGTTTGATTTTTAATATGCTTCAAGTATTTTTAAATTACTAATTTAGAAGCAGGTAAATGAAATCTGTTTTCCAGTTGGCAGAGACCGAGTGCTTTAAGATAAAGGAGAACAAGTATTACCATCACTTCCCCCTCTATCCCCTCACCCCCCAGTGTATTATTTGAAGAAATTTTTAAGATCACTGAAGTAACTGGAATTGCCAGCTACAGCACAAAAAAGACAGACAATAGTGGGAGAAGCAGAAAGACACGTTAGGAAGTACTCAATACTGAAATGTTTGCTTACTTCCTCTTTAATATATTGCACTTGTAAATAATGTATTGTTGCTTTTACTGTAATAAGTGGCATTGTTAAGAAATCAAGTTAGGTCTTTGATCGGGAAGGAGGAAATAAAGACTTATGCTAGAAAAACAAAGCATACAGAAGTACCATTAAAAAGAAGCAGATTTCCAAGATCCCATCTGCCTGACAAGCGAAGCAATTCTTCCTGAGATGATGTACAGTGGCCAATCATACAAAATGTTTTATTACTGTCAGATGACAAGCTTGATTTCCTTGGTAGTGCATAATCTAAGTTGATCTCACATTTCCTAAAAATAAAGTGTAAATAAGTGTTCAAAATTGCTACCTCAAGTAGTCAGCTTAGACTTAAAATAAATTTTAATACTTAGTAGATGAGAAGCCATGTAGTTATTGACATTAAATTAATAAAGCCATCTTCACCTTCTATAACTGAGTTTCAAGGTGCCTATAATGGCATGTATATTCAATTACTACCCAGGACAGAAGAAAAGAAATAGCGTTATCAGCTAGCTTTGCCATAATGTCAGGATTTGCTAGATGGGAAATCCTTTCTCCTCCCCTCTAACCTCGGTGAAGAAGCAACCATACACATGCTATACACACACACCTGAATTGTTATAGCGAAATTTTAAAATGGCAGTTTTTCAAGAATTTCTACTTGACATTCCACCCCCTTATCCCCCCCAAAAAAAAACACTACTTCTCAACCATAACTTCAGCCTGCACTGAAGTAGCATAGATGCTTTCTTATCAAATAATTGATAGGTTTTGAAGAAAAAGATATAGATGTAACTAGTGTACATTTTACCTCTGACCAGAAACCCACAACAACAGCTTTCCATGGATATTTTTCTTGCCTTCTGGCAGCTGTAGATATGTTACTGCCAAATGCTGCCACCTGCCCACAAGGAAAACATTCTCTGGAGATTCAGCCTGTGCCAGAAGACCTGCTTTCATCTCATCATTTGGATCCATGCACATACTATGAAAACAGAAAAGGGAAAACAAGTGTTTTCAGGTTTGCATTTTCAGCTCCAACTATGCATTTTATCAGTCACTTTGAGGTTCTATTTCTCATCTTTCACAGATAACTTTTTAGATCACAAAATTATGTATTTAGAATGCTCAGAATAATCTATGCAAGTATGTTGTTTCACCTTAGTTACTTAATCTGCTTGCATGAATCTACTTACATTTTAGATTAGTATAATATCTCTATTTTACAGAGAAGTAATTTGCATTAAAAAATGCAAGTTCTTTGAATCCTATGAAATTAAGTGCTCTAAAATTCAGGCTTTAGATCTGTTTTAAGGATCTAGGAAGTAAAATAATACTAAGAGGTGTTCAGAAGATGAGGATTGTCATAGCTATTAAGAATTTTCACACCTGAGTTATGAAAATCTACAGCTACAAAAGCTTTTGCTGTGTCACTTCATCACTACTTTGTCACTTTGCATTACACTGTGTTTATGTCTCATCTTGCAACAAACTTAGGGCAACTCTTTATATATATTTATATGAAACATATAAGATCTGAGATGTAATAATCCCGTAGGTTATATACAATAAACTTCATTTGATGTTTCCAGCATGTACAATTGCTCTACTATAAAAATTATTTTTTTATTCCACAGCAGTGTTCTCTGCAAGCTGCTGCTAGAAGTTAAATAGGACAACATGTTTACAAACATTTGACTTTTGGACTAATATACCATACCGAAATATGAAAGCTCCAGTGTTCAAGTCTGCCCAGATTTGTATCATCAATGCTTTGGAACCCAATGAAATTATATGAATGCAGCCATCTTCAACAAGTTTGTCTCCCATGCTTAGGTATTCCATTCCCATAGACTTGGTTTCTTCTAGAAATATAAGCATGTTTATAAACAATTACAACACAATTCATTTTTAGCAAGCTAAAAATGTGCATTTTTCTTCAGAGACTTAGGTCTTCTGTGTATTGAAACAGAGGTTAACATTAAGCACTTGGTACAGTTGGTATGTTTTTGTTTGGAATCAGATAAACCCACTAAATGTGTATACATTCTAATTCAACAAACGCCATCTCCTGTGTTGACCAAGTGCACCAAGTCTTTAGACTTGGTTCTTTACAAATCATACTACCCTTTAAACATGATCTTGCATCCAGTATTTTTGTTTGGCTTTATGAAGCACAAGTAGATATCTTTTAACAAAAGTGTTTCTAGTAATTTCCAAGATTCAGCCCCCAAACACATTTTTTTTTAAACTGTATTGAGTAAAAGTACAGTAGACGGCATCCTAAGTATTGTGACTGGGAGGCATTTTGAATACCACAAGGAATATTTCCTCTTATAAACTATAATCCAAGAGATTCAGCTTGAAACAGTTTGGGAGCTAGCAAGCCTTAAAAAATGTAGAGAAGTGTTTTTACAGCTATCGATATTTATAATGGCACACAGGGAAATTTAGAGGATTTACACTGAGTCAGCCTCAGGCTCTTGATGGATTTAAAACATCTTTTAGTTAAGAGTACCAGTATTTAAATCCTAAATCAAAAAGACTTAGTAGCTCTCTATTGAAGAGAAAGAACACAAAAGCTACAACACAAAAGCCATTCATCAACACGAGACCAATTAAATATGACAGTCTTCTCCCATGATCTTTCAGCTTCAGCATTGAATATTTCCTCCAACATAACATGAAGCAGAATAAAGACATTTGACTGAAGTTAAAAATTCAATGAAAACACTACATTTCTAAGGAAGTAGACATAAATCTAACAAAGATAAAACACTTATGGCTTCATTATTAAGTAAACATTCCTAGCTTAGTTCCCAAGTATATCTTACAGCACACAAAGAACAATCAGAAAGGTTATTATCACTTCTGGTTAATATTCATCACAAGGAAAAAAGTGCAACCCTTTGTATCTGACATCAATTAGTAATAAAAAATAAACCAGAATCCCTCGCTGCTACCTACATAGAAAGAAGTAGTACTATATCCTCACCTGTGCTATCAAAGCTGTTCTCTCTTACAGAGAAGAGTCTGCTTCTTTTCTTTTGCTTCTTCCCCTTTTCTGTTGAATTTTCTGTTTCATGAACACCCTCCAGATGAAACCATAGTGAGACACTGAAGCCTTCAGACATGTGTGGCCAACAGTTCTGTCCAACTAAAGGCAAGTGAATTGGGGCTACATGCCAAGAAGAAAGCAGCTGGTGACTCAAATTTTCACCATCTGCCTCTTTCTTGTTCTTTGAAAATTTTGCTCTTTTTACTAGTCCAACAGTTTTGCTGTTGAAAGTGCCAGCAGATTTTTGTGAAGAACTACTACTCAAATTTGTGCCATAAAGTAAAGGGAAAGCAAGGTATTGCAATGGGTTCATATAAATATTAGTTTCTATAATCTTCAATACACCCTTAAGCAGTATCTCCTAGAAGAAATAAACCAAACAAGTAAGTAAGAATCAAACTGTTTAATACCATGTTCTCAAGCATCATCAAGCATCATCTCTTAACTAAACAGAACCCCACTCCTCATTTAAACTTGGATTCATGGTTTTCCCAATATAGGTGGACTTAAATATCCAGACTGAAACACAATTACAACAGTGAGTAGCTAGATCAGTTGTAACTAAATCCCCAACAGTTGTGGGGATTTAGTTACAGCAGATCAATCTTCAAGTTACAATACCTAGGAATTAGCTGAACCACTGTAGGTGGCCATTGTGCAGTCTTATCTCACTTTTCTGACACATTAGAATAGAAGATTAATTTACACCTCAAATAAGACCACACCTTTTACTCCCTGTTTGAGGGAGTGTGAGTGTACACACAGGCCATCCCTTTGTTATTGCATAATCAAGCAGCAAAACTACCTGAGCCCTTAAGCCAATGTTTCCTTAGGTACATAGCTAATTATTGCAAGCTACCTTTGAAAGATTGACTTGTTTCCCAGTTTGGTGCTATTTTATGTTCCACAATAATGCTTAATTTCCTTCCATGCATTTTTTTGTACAGACTCCCACACAAACCAACTGTTAGTTATTTTAGCAGTATATCCCACACAAGGAGTAGATTCCAGCGTTAAACAAACCAACTTAAGTCAGTATTTAAAGTAATTTCTGCTGTTAAAGCAGCACCCATTCCTAAAATACAGATGCTTTATAACTAAGGGAAAGACTTCACATTTTACAGCATTACAATACTCTGTCATCCATAACTGTAATGTCCATCTGCTTAAGACAAGTCCTGTTTTCTTGTGCTAAAGAAAGGAGTTTCTAGTATATTCAACAACAGACTTCAAACTCCTCTCATTTCTCTCCAACTTCCCTATCATGTTTTGAAAGTATGTTGTTTCAACAACCAACATTGCTCTTAAAAAGTCCTTATTTCCCAAAATACTTTGGCACAAAAGGATTCTTTTTTCCTTCTCAATTTTGTAAGATGTTAATGAATACATACCGTACAAGGCGTCTTCTCCAAAAATATCCTTAAGAGAAGAGTGAGCTCTTCTGAACTTATTTGTGAGCTCATCAAAGAAACTAGCAGGTCTACCAGCACTACTTGACATGCTAAAAATAAAGAGAAAATATTCTTGAAGAGTATGTTTGAAAAACTTTATAAATTTATATTTGATACAACTATGAAGAAAAATTAACTTGGAATTCAGTGTTTTGTGAAAAGATTTCAAACTCAGGAAGCAGCAATGATTACAAGATGAATTCTACAGTGATCTACCTACTTCCTGACACTATTAGCATTTAAAGTTCCATTGAACAAATCTAGACCACTACAGCAAGTTGGGCTTCCAGGTTTGCAAAAGTCTGAAAATCTAGGAAACCTAGCATATAGATTGCAAAGGTTCTTCCTACAAAGCCAGGGATTAAGTCCTGGGACGGCTTACAGAATTTCCTGCTGTGGAAAAGCCTCATACTGTGAGCTACCTTAGGATAAGTTTTTACTTTGCTTCCACTTTCTTGGATTAGCTAGGGTATTTTCTGACTAGAAAAACACAATCAAGATAGTACTAAATTTTGGGTTACAAATAAATTTGAAATAAAAGCTTATGTTGTGATGGAGTCAGATTTAATCAGTGAGCTAAGTGCTATTTTTCCCAAGTAGTGTTTGTTAACATTATCATCCTAGGTTTGTGGTTTCAATTATTCTCTTCAGATCTGGCAGAATGTGTATAAATAACAGTTTCTACTAGTTCAGAAATAGCCCTGTATTTACACAAATTAGATATCCCTCACAAGTTAGAGACAGCTGCATCCATTCACACATGCCAATGAATTCACTTTGTAATGTTTTTTTGAATGTGAATTCACAATGTTTTTCATTTCCATTAATGGCTAAAAAATTGGGGCTATATACATTAAGTTATAGAAAGTGTTCAAGTAACCTAGACTCCGTACTCACCATGAAAACTAGATTCCGTTTGTGTCAGTATGTTCATAAATCCTCCCAAAATGTGTTTAACAGCACCCTGTTCCAAAAATACAGGGGAAAATGTCATGTCTCAAGAACACACACAAGCTCAAAGTATTTTTTTCCCAAACAGTTCTTATGCACCGTTGATTTAAGTAAGAATAATTCTAGTTGGTTTACTTTTTTTTAATATATATTTGCTAATGAGTATGCTTTCATGATTACAGTTCAAATGCATATCAGAAAGACTCTCGAATCCAGATGATTCAAGAAAGTATCCTTTACCACTATCCATTCAGCAACTGAGAACTACTCCCTTGTGTTCTCAACCAGAACAGAATTAAAAAAATTTGACAGGTTTTGACAAAGTACAACATGTTGGTATATAGAGATGCAATACTGAACACAAATTTAACCCTTCCCCAACCTTTTTGTGCAAGATTATTTTAAAGAGTAACTAGAAAGTCATTTACTTAAGAGCAACATGCTTCAGAAATGCAATTTTAAATGTCACATAAAAATCTCGTAAGTATATACAAAGTTTCTAAACTGGTTAGTTCAGTAGATATATACTTGCTTTTTTAGAAATACACTAAAAGAAAAAATAGTATTTTTTTTACATGCTAAAGTTCAGAAAAATAAAATATGTACTAGTGATTTAAAGCTAGTAATTCACACAATGACTTGAAGTACCAAAATAAAACATTTTCTTCCCACTTTCAGATTAACCTGTCAAGCACTAACATCACTTCACCAAGTTATTATATAAACAAACACTAAGCTTACTTATATTTTTTATTTCTGCAAAACAAGTTTACTAAAGCTTAGTTATTTGAAAGCAAAACAAGCTAGCCTTCAGAAATTCAAAATTACCACAAAGACATCAACATGTGCTTAGCTGATTAATATTAGAGCTAATATAAATATTATAGTTAATATAAACTTATGAGGAGCAAAAGTGAAATGTTTTTCAGGCATAGCATTGAAAGTTTCTAAAAGTACACTACAAAATATACATGTATCAAATATGTATGTACATATATACTCTTTGCTTTTTTGTTTTCTATATTCAGTAGCTTGATGGTTTCTAAAACCACACACAGAGCTTTCATGATTGAACAGTTTTGATGAAAAACCGTGAAACTCAAAAGCTCTGTAGGTCAACTGTCTTTCTACTAACTGTAGTTAAGTATAGTTTGTTAACTTCTTAATGCAATGCAGCTTCATTGGCAATATCAGTCATTTACACTGTTTCAAGTCTTATAAAATGCCATAACAAGTAATAATGTTTGAGTTCACCTTATTAGCTACACTGTTACTACAGAACTGAATAAAAAGAAAATACTGCATTTCTGAAGTTTTCTGAAGTGTTGCATTTGTTTAATAACATTTTTACCTGTTCTATAAGTACAGTGGCATTTCTCTCCTTCTGGCTGACAATTTCCAAGCAGCTTTGGAATACATGAGCAAGCACATCTAAACTTGCATTACCAGCTGACAGCAAGTTCAATTCTAACATGCAGATTTCAGGATATATTAATTCTCCTTGATTGATGTGTTCGGTTAGGTCATTAAAATAACCTGAAGGATCAGTACACCCTGGTTCTGCCTTTGCATCTGCTCCTGAAAAAAGACAGTCTTATTGAAAATTACTCAGATAAATAGAGTTTGCAAGACTTAAGTAGGACATCCAAGGACATACTTTATCTAATCTCAAAGGTACAAAACAAAAACAGTCGCTAGCATATCAGCAGTTTTTCAGAAATTCATAAAAGTTACAAGCTATTCTGCTTCAGATTTTCTTATTTTCCTGCCAATACATAAGCGCAAGGATGCAGTTTCTCCCATTACATGTTCTTGAACTACATGCCTTCATTTGCTGGGAAATGGACATGCACTGCAATGATGAAATACGCAACTGAAAATACGACAGTAAAACGCAGTGCATCAGAACCTCAGCTTCTATAAATAACTAAGAGCCTGCCAAGAAAGGACATCAATTTAAATGAACCTTTTTTATGTTAAAAGATTGGAGGAAACAGTTCTTTAGTTATTTAACTCAGGAAACATGCATGGCAGAATATCTCTATGACAATCACGAAACAAACATTTAAGCCCCCCTCTCACAACTTGGTGAGACTTTAAAACACATCACTTAAAACTAATACGATTTGGTACAGACATATGCTACTTGAAAGTGCTTCGTAGAAATATTTCAGTTTGAATTTTTAATTCAGAAATGCTTTTAAAATGCTGTATACGCTTCTCTAGATCACTATGGATAAAGCCTTGTCATACAGGTAAACAATAATAGTGAAATGCAGTGCTATTAGCTGCTATTACAGTTCATGATTACCTCATATTATACTAAAATTTAAGTATCTAGGTGTTCAGCACAAAAAAATGCGTTCTAAGTTACACAAAAAAGTGAAATACTTGCATATCAATTGTTGAATGAAAATAGGTTAGACTAGACTACGCGCTTTTTAGCAACTATAAAACTACATAAAATTTTGAACCTTTATTGATAAACTACCTACTGATAAGCATCTCTGGAGAAAACTGCTTCTAGATCACCATAAAACATTTCAACCAAGACAACCCAACACGACTTCAGAGCAAGAATCATATAAACCAGGACAAAAACACTTCTTTTAACACTCAGTGTAAAGACAGACTCTCCAAATGAAACTGGATACTACCAGAACTAGAACCCATTAGCTACCCTATTTTTGTACACCTCAAAAAGCCAAGTAAGGTTGGCTATGTTGTAAAGACTGCTTTGCATATTCAGAAAGTTCAAGTTTACCTTCAACCTTGGTTTCACTGTCATCTGGGTTACTTTCACTATCTGCTTCATATCCTTCCTCTTCAGCAAAAAGTTTAAGGCTACAGCACTGTGATTCTTCAGCTTCGTCAGAAATATCTCCAGGTTGTGACACAGGCTCCTTTTCAGTGTAATGTGTCTGTTTAACACACCAAACAAATTTACCATCTTAGTTCAGAACAGTAAGTAGCTTAGAACCTTCAAGAACCTTTCTCTATGCCCATTGGGGAAAGAAAAAAAAAAAAAAAAAGACAAAAAAACTGAGATTCTTTCTAAGGATACATCATTCTTACATAGAACATGGATTCTGCAAAGATGGATATTTCCTTCTAGCTACCCAAAGTTTTGGGAAACAAGTACCCAATGCATTAAGAAAAATTGTTGCTGCAAAAATCACTGTAAGTTAGGATTTTGACATCCACTCTTCGGTGAAGATAATGTGAGTGAACATCCACCTTCTGATGCTCTCCTCTGAGAGTTTTTCCATTCCCTGCTACAGAATGGAAGAGTGAGGAGAACTTCATGGATTTCTATAAAGTATAATTGGAGCTTTCTCCTTTTGGAGGGGGGGGGGGGCATGACTCATTTCAGAGCAGCACATGAATAACCATCATTCAACATAAACACATTAGAATCAGAGAATTCTTTTTCAACAACCACAAGAACCAAACATTTAAACGTCTTATCTCATTTAAAAGCACAGACCCAAACAACAAAAACTTGATCTAGAAAACCTTGCAGTATTCAGAATTAGACTATGTATTTAATTGGTGTTTCATACCTTTTCTATTTTTTCTTCAGAACGATCCAGATCAGCAGAGAATGTGCCCAACGCAACACGGAGCAGTGAATCAAACAGAGGCTTTGCCAAGGCAGTTTCTAGCACTTTTGACTGAGCAAGCTGTTCTCTTATTTGGAGCAAGATATCATCCACAGAAGCATTCTACAGTTTGGAAGAGACAAACATTTTGATTCATGTTACTCTGTTTTGGCTAACTAAAATAGTCCAGTATCCCAATTAAGAACTTCCTTCCACCTACACTGATTAGATTTCCCAGCTAGAACTACCAGGCTTCACTGAGGTCTCCTGCGGTAACAGAGACTTGTCATGTTTGCCATGACAAGTTTAAGCAATCTGCACATGGAAAAATCCAGGCAACTTTCTGTTTCCTAAAAAATTGAAAGCACTATGGTTCAAAAATAAATGCCTCTGAAACAGCTTTAAGTGCAGAGTGCATTTAGACCACACCACATTACTATTACTAGATAGGTTAACAACATCACGGGTGAAAAGTCCAACTTAAGGAAAACAACAGGTGGCCCAGAAAAAACACCCATTTCTAGCTCTCACCTGCACCTACTTCCTCCTGCTTTTATAGTAAACTGCCAAGTACAATTAAAAATGGCCATTAAAATAATAAAGCACATCAAAGTTGTCTTCCATGAATCAACAGCTTTTGGTGGTATGCTGAATTAATTCACCTCTAAAGCTTAAGCAACTGTTTCTTCGGGTGTCTTCAGTATCCGCGCCCTCTAATACTCCTTTTCTCAAGCACCACGCTCTGCTCAGCATTTTCATCAAAAACATTACACGCAAGGTACTGCATACAATTCATGTCTTCCCTATGCAATAATCCTTCAATCTCATCTCTGTCACACACTATCCAGTGAAGACCCTTTCAGAAAAGAAGTCTCTCTCACCGTTCTCACCCATCAGCTCAGACAGCCTCCATAGAGCATGGACTAGACAAAAGAACTGCACAGAATAAAAAAGTAGAAAGAACAGGCCATACCCAACCAGACAAAGAAATCATCAGCAATTTACAGTAGTCAACATCTACTATTGCATGTATTGGCCAAGGAAACCATCCCTTTCCTCTAGTCAGGACCACCTTAGGCTACAGAAGAAAAAAATTCATCTCCTAGGATCAGCCTTCCCTCGGACTGAAGATGCATTAATCCAGAACAGAGCATGCAATGTTAAGCCCTTGGCCACACTGACCACGATGGCTCAAACTGTAATAGATGAATGAAAAAATAAACTGGAAATACAACTCAAATGCCACAAAGGTAAAAATCTCATCTAGGCTGGATTATTCTGCCATTCTAGAACACTCTCCCTCGGCCTCTGAGAAAGCAGAAACTGGCACAAACACGGATCCAACCAAAAAGAGCAGAAGACAAAGATAATTTTGGAGGACAAACAGGCACAGGGTCCTAACCAGTATTTTACTGGGTACAGAAAAAGGGAAACAAGTTGACGCACGGGGAATGCCTTCCCAGAAACAGCAACTGCCAGTTTGTCCATTTGCTTACTCCCACTCCTTCATGCCTGCTGACCACTGCCACCAACTACAACACCTACAGTTAAACAGTACACTTGAGGCATGACACAAATTATGGTACCAGAGTAAGAACGTAAACCTTTAATCTCCAGAAGAACTTCTGACTGGATTATTATTAAAGTAATACCATACATAACAAATATGAGTGAGGTAAGCTAAGGGAAGTTACGCAGTACCTGGTGAAAAACCTCCCCTTCCATCTTCTGCTGGATGGTGCTTGCACTGTGCAGACAAATTGTCAGCAGAGCTTCCAGAAGCCTGATACCCTGAAGTGCCCATTCAGTCTCTTCTCTTACAGAAGTCTTAATCTCTTCAAGATTTACAACTGATGTAACTGAAGCATGTTCCCCACTCACAGAGATGTCACAAGAGACACACTCAGGCACCAGCTGTTCTGCACCAGCAAGACGGTCAGCATTATTGAGCTCTGATTGTGTCATCTCCCTGCTCTTCAGGAACTGAACAGCATCATCCTTGTTGAGACGAGGACTCCCATGTGAACTTTTGCCGTCACTCAGTACTTTCTCATTTTTTTCTTGTTCCTTCTCGTGTTTTGAAAGTTTCTGAATTATGAGGATGAGTAGTCTGTGGCATGCTTCAAAGCCTCTAAGTCTATGGAACTGTCTCTGGAAAACTGAACTATAGAAATAGATGCAACGACACACCGACCAAATATCTGCAGCACGGTGAATGTGTTCCAGGGAGGGCAAAGTAAGGCTTTCCAGTGACAGAAATGGTAATTTGTGGCCCAACGGCTCACTGGCTGTACTATCATATCCTGATGTATCTTCAGAGTCATTAGCTGAATCCAGATCACCATCTGCTTCTTTACTTACACATAAAAAAGCAACACAGAGGAATAGGTTTATTGTGTTGACATGAGTGTCTTGACTCTCAAACTTTTTCTTTTTGGGGTAAGCCTCTTTCAGGCCAGCATAAAACTTGCTCAGGCTTTGGGGCACTTCTGAAACAATGTGCTGGCTACAAAGAGATGCAGGCAAGTCAGGCGTAGACATCTGATGTTCATTGCTGAGGTCTTCTAGTTCTGGCATTGCTTGTTCTTTCTGCTGATCCCCAAGACAGAGTATCAAAGTCCCTAACACTTTCAAAGAATGGCTTCTTAAAACGTCTAAGTAGTTTAACTCAATCATTTGATTCACTCCATTACAACTAAGAAACAAGTTCCTAATTATCCTGTAAGAGAAAGCATAAGAGTTACCTCATAAGAGGAACAAAAATTCATGTAGCTCCTAAGACCTCGTAAGACCCCGTAAGCTATTCATAAGATGAGATACCCAAAAATAATCCTCTGGTCCACACCTGATTAAAACCAGGGACAGATGGCATTTACAGTAATTGCTCTAAGTGTCCCATCTCAGGAATGTGATGGGAAAACTCAATCTCTTTTTTGTAAGACACAATGTAGGAAATAACATTGGTTAACCACTAAAACACAGAACACAGATGTATGATATTCAAAGCATTAAAAAAGGTGTTTAACTCTATAACATGCATTTAACTTCCACTTCACTTTTTATTAGTTTTTATTAGCAATTGTAGCTAGTCAATATCTTGATGTCTTTCATGGCTATGACCTCACTAGGAAGTTAGGAAGTAGAGAATCTCTCAAACTTGAGATCTTAAATAGACATAGCTAGTAAAATGTATTAACAGTTGCAAAAAAAACTCTTGAATTGTATCTGAAATGCATTTGAAGCACAGCGTTGTACTATTGTTGTGCCAGAAAGTTTAATACTAAAAAATATGGGGGGTATTTCCAAGTATCTTTTTCCATTCTTTCTACTCTCCACATAGTACATTGAACTCAAGCAGTTTGAAAAAAGGATCTGTAAGTTTCTTAATGTACTGTGTTGGCTTGCAGACACCTGCCCTACTCTCCATCTTCCTTTCTGAAGCATCAGCTTTCACTGTAACTGAGATAAGCACTCTAGAAAGAAGTAAGTCATGTACTGACTTGTATATATACAAGTTTTAAGCCAGTGGTAGGTAAGATACCTTAAAGGCTTTTTGTTTGTTTTATAAATCTAAACTAATTCTCTTATCTCTTTGCCACAAAGGGCTTTTCACTACATGCTTCTTCAGAAATTTATAGTTTGACTGTTTAGATTAGGATAAATATTAGAAATGTATTAGGCAAGCCTTCATGAACATTGGAATACTAGTCTATTCTTCATAACCATCTCAGGTAACCCTACGTAACCCTATTAAACTAATTTCAGTTTATCAGGACTCCAGGAGAAATGATCAGAAACTTTAATGGAAAAAATGACACATTCCTATTAATAATCATAAATGGAAATTTATTCAACAGCTACTTGATTGACTCCACAATAAATACGGAATTTACTTCAATCCTTAGAAGAATGTTCTTCTTTTTTAACCATTTTAAATGATTAGTGTTCTGTAAACATTAGAAAAACGGAAACATATTAGAAAATTGAGTGGTTTAATTACCACAGAAAAGTGACATGTTCAGCGTTCCTGACTCACTTCAGCATGAGGAATTAAGAGGCAAAGAGTATGTCAAAGATTGTGTTTCCACATGCTTTCATGCTTTGTTTTGACTTGTTAGAGGCCATGGCCCATCACTGCAGAACCCTCACTTGGTATGGCTTACGAATCTAGGAGTAAATCTTGTTTTGATCTTATATCCCACCTCCCTCCCCCCTCAATATCCAAAGCAAACTACTGTCCAAAAAAGGTTTGTGTTCTACTCAGTAACAAATACATAAAGCTCTGTACTACATAAACAGCATGTTTTCCCATTAATAAGCAGAAAATCAACCAACCTGGATTTAAACAACAGAGGGAGTATCTGCAAATAAATCTGAAGTACTTCATAAGGCAAGCACTGGCTATGGTAACTGCATGTGTGTTTATCAGCTGTAGTTATTCCCAGTTGTTGAGCATGGCAAGCTAGCTCAACTCCTTTCTGAAGCACTGGATTAAAAATACAGTTATATAGTTTCCATTGGACCACTGCATTTCCCTTTTGGATTAAGTGGCAGATATGGCTTGCAATCTGCATGCCACGTAGTTTGTCTTCTTCAAAAACAATGTCCTGATAAGCCTCTAATGCAGCCCATCTCAGTAACATATCTTCAGATCCACTGCTAGGCAGAATTCCCTGAACTCTGCAAGAGGAACTAGATGCAAGACCAGCATCATTAGAGTTGCCTTGCAAGGCATCTTCCAACTGAGAAAGCTGATCACAATCAACAGTACATATATTGCATGACGCCTGTAAAATTTTTGGAGAAACTTCTGCTCCACCCAGCTGATCCAATATAAACTTGTTAAGGATGTTCAGTATGTGCTGTTGAAAGTTTTTTAATATCGGTAACTTGGAAGCATGAAGCAATGGAACAATCACAGATTTTGGGTCCATACAACAGCATATTCCTACATTATGTACACCCGAGAGAATTTGAACACAAGTACTGCTCAGAGAAACTTGCTGCAACAAGTGCAAACACTGGTGTGCACAAACAGCAATGCAACAGCATCTGTCAGGATAATGAATTTCTCCATCAGCTGTCTCAAATGGATTTTTGGAAGCTTGGTTTTTAAAAGCAGACACAGAGAGCCCAGAGAGATCTCTGTGGTGATGCATGAAGTGAGAGTACTCACATCGTCTGTGCCGTTTTCTTGTACACATTGATTGATGGAGCTGCTCTGATTTCACTTTTTTGACAGTGCTGATTATTTTCAAGATGCTGTTGATAAGGGCTTTCAGATGCTCTGAGGCTTCCCCAGTTACTCCTTCATTCTTCATACACAGCCATTCCATTTGAAGTACTGTTATTTCAAACAGCTTAAATCCCTGATGCTGTATGAACTCATGAACCAGATCCATAGCTTGGCTAAAGTAGAACGGATTAGAGGCTGCACTCTGTAGGCAGCAGATCAAGATCTGCAAGACTCCTTCTATAACCTCTGGTAGAAGCAAAGCTCTGTGATGACACTTAGAAAATACAAAGTCATCCTGAACTGGCTGCTGTAGTGTTTTCTTGTACCCTGGAAGGGAAGGATCAGGTTGCTTTTCTAAGCCAATTCTGATTTTTAATGCTGCTTTAAGTAAGTCTGTTAAATTTCTTCGTAAATTGTCAGGCATTGTTTCTGTATTGCTAATATCTAAAGACATAAGATGCAGTACAGTTCGAAAGAGCATCCTTTGAATCAAAGCCACAGGTTCTTCTGTCCACCCTGCAGAAACTACCTCATTTTCAGTGTTACTGACATTGCAACAGTCTCCAAATCCTGACAAGAATTCAGTTAATGTGGGCACCACACTAGCTGAAAGAGCAGAACTGTGATTCAAACTAATATCAAATTTGCACACCTTCTCCAACAGTGACAATAATACATGGCATAAGTCAAAAGGAGAGTTATCCGTGTTGCTCCCAGCAATTCCTGCAACTGGCTCATTCAAAATCTCTGGGTTGAGCTCATGTGCTGGAGTAATTTGGCTGGAGTTTTCTACGTTAGGGGCATCAAGATTAGAATTTGGTACCGTTTCAGCAGGTAAGTAGTCACTTCTACCTACAAGGTAGCTTTCCCTAACTGAATGTGTTAAAAAAGGCTGCAGGAACTGGGAGCGTCTGTGTTTCATCATTACAGTAGTCTTGTCATCAGAATTTCCCTCTGAATCTGAAGTGGACAGCTGAGATCTTCTCGCATCTCGCACAGAGTAACGATGGGTGGTTTTGCGCACATGTCCACTTTTTCGGGATCGAGGATTTAGTTTTACAGAAGCCTGAAGAGATGAACGAGTGCTTCCATCTAATCCTAGTTTTTCCTGAGTAGATTTCACAGAACTTGAATTCTCTTTGGTCAGGCAGATGTCTACTGTAGAGGGTATATTAAAACCTATTGCAACAGAAAAACAAAGGAACATTAAAGAAACATTCAAGAAAATGATGTTAAAAACATAAAAGAAAAATGCTTCAATACTTTTGCTTCAAAAACATGAAAAATACTATTTTAATAGGCCATGTTTTTGCCTATGTCTGACATTTACAACAGACATACACTAAGTCAGTAAAAAATTGACATTTAGGAACAACACTGGCTTACTTTGAAAGCCGAGACAGAGTTAATTTTTCAATTAGGGATAGATAAAAATGTGCTAGTTTCCCAGAACTTATTGTAGGCACATCTATTCCCTTCTCTTAAAATATAAGGTTATATCAAGGAACATGAAAGATCTGTTTGGGGAGCAAGCGGAAGAAAGCTTAGTTTGAAAAAAATCTTTTGCCTGTTACAGATAAGATATGGGGAAACAAAACCATAATCCATTAGTTATACTCAGTTCAAGTTTGGTTATCTTACACTAATACAGCAGTAATAAATTATTAATCAGCAAGATACCAGCTCTGAGATCTTTTATTACTTAGCTGTGGAAGCAGTTTTAGGTAGTAACACTAGTAATATTTATTTTGAGCATACCATTTTGTATGTTCCAAGTCTCACAATAAGCATTGTGAAACAACCCCATCCCACAACAAGGAAAAAAAGCTTTCTTAAAGGGAAGAAAAAAGGTATTCAGTTTGATGACTCACTGTTGCTTTATGCACCTCAGCTGCTATAGGAGCTGAGTGCCTTCACTCATAGCCCTCTTATAAGAGCATACAAAAAACAGTTGAGTATTGGTGGTAACAGGGAAAAAATACCTACTCAGAAATACCGCTTATCTTGAAGTACACAGGCTTCAATCACTTGAGCTTTGTTCCAAACAAAAGCAACAGCCAAAAGTTGTAGACTTACTGCAATAATCAGGGACAAGAAGATGGAAAGGAGTACTGATTAAGGTGTGGAATGTTCCCACGAAAGCCAAGACTGAACACCTTTCAGTTACTCAGTATAAAATGGCAAATATGAAATTTAAGTCTGATTCAATTGGCAAGATGACTTTGAAGAATAAAATACAAGTTTTTCCAGTTCTCTTGTACTGGTAGATTCAGACTGTAATTTGCAAAAGCAGGTGGAAAAAATTGGCTGTGCTCTTGGATAAAGTCCATTCTGAATAATGGCACGATGGTATCTGGATGCCTTGGTGAATAGAATACCTAGCATAAAACAACTGCAAACATTCATCATCCAGTAAGTTCAGTATTTAAAAAAAATGTGATAGTTGAGAGTAACTCCTCACCACCCCAAAAAAAACAAAGCCCCAAAAGCCCACACTACAGATATGACCATTAAACTGGAAAGTGCTTCCATGTGCAAGAATGACTGTTCCTTGCTGTTTCACAGTCATAGTTGCTTAAGGATAATCTGTTTTGGAGGCAGGAATTAAAAGTAATTCACAAAATAATTTTCCTCACAGAACAAAAAAAGTTACCTAATACAGATGGGTCAAGACATTATTTCAGACCAAGGAAACACAGCTGTTGGGGTACAACTGAATACATCATCTTTACTGCATCAGTAATACAAGATGGAAGCTTGTAGTAGGAAAAAATGTGCATTATGCGAAGTGCAAAACCAGTATATCTTATCCTATTAATACACCAGCATTTTAAACTAAACTGGAAGACTCAGTAAGCTATCATGAGACCAAAATGTTTCTTTAATTCAATCCTGCTTCCAGGACCATGGAAGAAAGATGCAAGCAGGGTAGTTAATTACATAAAAGTAACATGAAGCTTGCATTTAAAATACCTTAGGTCTCCAAACATTAACAAACAGACCATTTTTTCATTTGTTTCATCATCTGTTTTACCCTTTAAGAAAGCAAACAAATGTAAACACCCCCCCCCGAAAATAATCTTGGCTGTCTTTTCCTGGTTCACTTCTTGTGAAGGTTTACCTTATATATATACCTTTAACTTCTTTATCATACCTTTTATTTCTTTAATTTGCTTTAAACTGATTCTTCAGCAGCTGAACTCTCGTGGTTTAATTCCTCTATTAGCACATCAGTTTTTCTGACACAGAACATCCAACTAAGAAACGCAACCTGGGTCTGTTCATCATCACATAGTATTATTCTATTTTCAGAGCCTCTCTCCTTACCATTTCATTGCACTTTTATACTATAACTGATATTACACTTTATGCCTATTCTCTTCAATTTCAGTGAAGTCTTCCTTAACTTATCTCTAATCAGTCTACAGCACCAGCATGTATCACACTAAGAACCAGTAAGTTTTTCTTCCTACCTCACCATTAAACATTTCCTCTTCAGTGAAAATATCATACTCTTTCAAATTCCTTGCCTCCATAGTAATATGCAAATACAATGCACCACTTTTTTCCAGGTCCTTAATACCGTAACTCATAAAATTTACCTATTGCTTTTTCCTCTTGGACAGGAATTTTCCACACCAGTGGCAAAAGTGACAGAAGAAGAGTCAGAAGTTCTTCCCGACATGTCAGCTCCTATGTTAGAAACAAAACAGAAATAAGCTTTTGTACTTTTTTTTCCTGAATAGATTAATCTTCAGGTTTATTTTTACAAGCTATAAATGTTCAGTTCCCTAAGCCCTTCTTCTGTTTTGCACACTGGAAAAATGACCTAACCACCAAGAGTGCTACAATCATTACCTGCAGCCAATAAGAAAGCATCTAAGATATTTATTATGCTTCTGCAAAAATCAAACAGGAAAACCAGGAAAGGAAAAGACAAAAGCAAATACTTGCTGATTTAGTCAAAGTCAACATGAAGCTTGGGAAAAGTTTGAAGTTTCTGTAGTTACAGAAATATAAGTTAAGAGAATCATGTGAAGCTTTCTACTTTATCCAGACTGACATTTACACCAATGAAACACTTATCAAGTGATGTTTTTGACTCACAATGAAATGGTAAAAATATAGGAAGAAGAATGATTCTTAATTCAGAAAACAGATTAATTACTAAAATACCTCAATCCTACTTGGATTTTAAGACAGACAGAAACAGTAGAAGATAAAGGACTCTAACAATTAATTTACTCATTGCTGTGCATCACTACCACTGTGGTTTCAGTCCTAAAGATCAAGAAATCCCATCTTTTACCTCTTCAAAGAAGTCTGACTTGACCATTTTGGTAGTTACCACCATTCAGGGATACGCAGTGAAAGGAATATCTTTTCCCAAGTATTCATGGTAGCAATGAGATTAAGATGTATGAAGATAACTTTGAGTAAGCTTGTTAATAAAGTTTTATGACTTCTTACCTATCTGCTTTTAGTTGAAGCCTAGAATTTAAAAGTGACTTGAAATGTTTGCACACACCTTTATTTACAAAGATTTTGGATTCAGAGTCCTTAGAAACACATTTGCAAATGTTAGACAGGACAGAAGTAAAAAAAAAAAAACTTAACATGGTATCTACTTAAATATTTTAATAGATTAATTATTCAGAGTACTTGCTAAAGTTTTAAGAAATTAGGCAGCTAAGCTACTGGAGTCAATAAGTAAAATGAATGACACCTTGCAAAGCAGCATCAGCTACTTTTGCATATGCCTATCTGAATTTCTTCACGCTAGCTTATTCACTTGGTTTGGTTCAAGAAACACCTCACTGGTAAATCACCTGGTATTTCACAGAAAAAATGTTCCTTTGAGTGAAACCAACTGAAATAGTTCAAGCTTGAACATTCCAAAGATTGAATCAGAAACATGTCCATCAATAACCCCTCTACAAATTAGACTGATAATTAAACTTCCATTTTATTAGATCTACTTTTACAAAGTGACTTGTATTTGCTTTCTTGTTCCCCACCCCTTTTCATTCTTGGATGCAAAGTAGAGAACTACAAAACAGTACAACACATAAGATGGGGAAGAACAAAGCAAATACATTTCAATTAAGTTTTCTGAATAGGCAGAGCTTAAGATTTTGGAGCCTTTTCCTGAAATTACACCATCAGTGAAGGATAGTGGTAGTTAGGAAATAAGGATTTAAAGTTTTTTTTTTTTTTAAATCTACAGTGATGGCATATATGGGATTCTGGGATGGACTCTGAACAGGACAACTCAAATATCGATCATCCATTCACATGACAGTCAACAAGAGACCATCCTCAGAATTTTTGTTGAAAGATGCATGACACTCCTCTCCCCACTACCCCCCCCAAAATGAAATATGTATGTTAATTAACATTATTTTATTGCTTTAAACTAGAAGAACCTTCTCAAAGTAATAACTGTCAGTTTCAGCTGTAGGTTCCCCAAACAGACTCATTCTTTTTAAAAATTCTAACCTATTGCCTCTTTCCACCCAGCTGCTGCACTCAAGTTTTACACGACTTAACTAATCAGAAGTTTAATAGCCACCAGTATCATCTGGCAAACAGTTATATTAGCTATTTTTTGTTCTTGGTGAAGGACAGAATGTAATTGCAACTTACCTTTCTAAACTTCTAGTCTAATTTGCGCACACACAAGAAGGGCAAGAAAACCAGCACCATAAACACAAGCCAGACAAACCCCTTCAAAACTCAACACAAAAAGGTTTAAAATGAGGTAAGAAAAACTATTACCTGATCAATACTGGAGTTCAATGTGGTCAGCAAAATAAACCCACGGCCTTGAACTAAGTATTGTCCCAGTGCTGCCATATGAGTTTCTTCCTCTTCATCTTCCTTGGCCTCTGCCCTCTGGACCACCGCATTGCACAGTCTATTGACATCCGTCAAAAATTCCCGTGCCAGTGAGTTACTGGCACTGCTCATGTCTGAGCTGTAATTAGAGGGAAGTACAGAAATTAAATAGTGCAGAAAATGCATTCCTTATAGAAAAGATGGGGGGAGAGAATGGCATCTCTTCACAATCTGCCCACTTCCGAAACATGAAAGATTTGTAGGACAGAGGATTCAATATAACAATATAAGGTAGAAAGGAATAGGAAAGAAACTTTGAGAATTTCAGTGAGACCTTAGCTAACAGCTGATTATTCCAAACACTTGTTCTATAAATCTAATAGGTGAATCCCATGATACACAGCATTCCTTCACATTGTATAAATTAAAGTTAATTACTAAATTTCACTTTAAAAAAAAGCTGGATGTGAGCTTCAATCTTCATCTGCTTCTAAAATACATTTAAGCTGAAAAACACAGGGACAACAGGTAGCTACTAAACAATTTATAGGAAATGCATTCTTAAATGTTTTATTAAAGACATTTTCTACCCTGTTATGTATTCAAGCAATATACACCTTGCTTCAAGGGAAAAAAGAAAAAGTAGTGATTTAAGATGAATGTGGGAGCTTTATAAATATAATGCTTTAGACTTAACCCCAACAGTGTTTCCCCTCAAACAAAATCAACTGAGTGGGTGGCAATCACTACTATGTACACATCGCTGTAGAAAACTGATCAGATCACTGATGAAGGCAAGACAAAAAATCTGTGGTAACTAGAATAACAAGAATATTTAATCCACATAAAACCCATTTAATGAATACCACAGCACATTTAACTCTTCATTTTTATGTAAACAGTTAAAGTAAAATCTTCAAAACTCAAATACTTTCATAACATCCAAGCACAGAACATCCACGAAGGGGGCCAAATGACTTAAGATCATTGAAATGTAGCAGAAAGATTAATACTGCACGATCAGGAAACATTTACATACAAGTAAGAATAAGTTAGGAAAGAAGAAGTTTGTGAGTAATAATAATAATAGAAAGAGCTTCTTTCAGTGGCAAGACTGAATATTTATACATATAACATTCTCAGTAACAGAAAAGATTCTTACCAGAATTACTTCACTAGCTTAATGCATTTATCTTCTCCTTGGAAGGAAAAGTAGATATATTCCAGAAATGCCACCCTTGGTTCACCTGTTTGAAAAGCAAAAAAAGCATGATACTTAATAAGCAATTTCTTTGTTTCTAGAATGCATTTTATGATAGTTATTTGTAGTTCATGAAAATTCCTTGAGTTTTGAGCTTTAAAACTCTTACGTCTACTTTTACCTTATGACTCTGTATAACCAAAATTCTGTTACAGAGAAACAAACTGGTGCATGCAGGGTAAGTTAACATAATAAGGTTCATTAGTTTTGAAAAAGTAAGATGTGCTAGGTATTCAAGTTTAAACATCTTCCTCTAGAAGCAGTTTCTTTTTTTTTTTTTTTTTTTTTTTAAAGTGGTGACTCTCCACATGCATAACACTTTAAGCACTTGCAGCTCTAGATACAAGTGATGGAGAATCTGAATTATGCATTTTCATCAGCACCTGACTGCTCATTAAACCATTTCTTTTTCTTTTGCCTTGACAGATATCCAAATCATTATTACCCTAATCACTGGAAAAGAGGTAGTTAATAGAATTGGAAGAGAACAGTATTGCATATGCTTTACTCCTTGTATCTGTAGAGCCCACTGAAGTAACGTAAGAGTTCTGTCCTCCTTCCCCATGCCTGACCACTCTGAGAAGAAATGCCTCCTTATTTCCAACCTAAGCCTCCCCTGGCACAACTCGAGGCCATTCCCTCTAGTCCTATCACTAGTTACTGTGAGAAGAGGCCGACACCCAGCTCCCCACACCTTCCTTTCAGGCAGTTGTAGAGAGCAATGAGGTCTCCCCGAGCCTCCTCTTCTCCAGACTAAACAACCCCAGTTCCCTCAGCCGCTCCTCACAGGCCTTGTGCTCCAGGCCCCTCACCAGCTTCGTAGCCCTGCTCTGGACACGCTCCAGGTCCTCGATGTCCTTCTTCTACTGAAGGGCCCAAAGCTAAACAGAGCACCCGAGATGCAGCCTCACCAGAGCAGAGTACAGGGGGACGATCACCTCTCTGGCCCGGTTGGCTACACCATTTCTGATACAAGCCAGGATGCCGGTGGCCTTCTTGGCCACCTGGGCACACTGCTGGCTCATGTTCAGGTGAGTGTCAGCCAACACCCCCAGATTCTTTTCCTCTGCACAGCTTTCCAGCCACTCTGCCTCAAGCCTGTAGAATTGCATGGGGTTGTTGTGGCCAAAGTGCAGGACACAGCACTTGGCCTTGTTGAATCTGATCCCATTGACCTCTGCCCATCAATCCAACTTGTCCAGGTCCCAAATTGATGTTTAAACTGAACCCAATTTCTATCAGTCTTGACATTTTCAGAAGCTGCTACCACAGACATACGCAGATGAGCTGTCCAATCACACATTTACTGAAACATTCACAAATTGGGGTGCCAATGCTGAAAGCCAATCTAAACATTAAAACCTCATTCTCTATAAGTGATTAAGAGACAGAAATGCATTTGCCATCAGTGGGAATGTGAAAGCTCAACACCAAGAAAAGACTGAAAAAACATTCAACTATAAAGGTCTCTAGGTGAGTGCTCCAAAACCACTTATAGTCCATATTTCCCACGCCAGCCCCTCAACCCATTCCCCTTAATTCAGGGATAGAAAAGCAAAAAAAAAATAAAAGATTATGGCTGTAGTAATCAGGTGGCAATTAAATGAAAACTTCAGCTTCATCATTATGATTGTGACAGAGTATGCACATTGCACAAAAGACCTCCAGCTTCCCCAGGCAAGCTCATAGTAATTGGCCCACCTTTGAGTGCTTGGAGCAGCACATTTCGACTTAAGCCTCACAGAAAACCATCTTACCCATACAGCCAGTGTTCACAACTCATTGCAACTACAGCAATAATAGCTCAGGCAACTCATGGTTTTTGTGCACCAGACTTTATTAAAAGATGTAAAAAAGACACTGTTCTCCATATTTCAGTGTCCCTCTTTCAGGAACTTCACTCCCCAGGTTTTCTGCATTGCTTGCGCTGTTCCATGGATTTAACAAGTTGAAATAGTCTAACAAAAGGGTGAATTTTCAACATCACTATTAAAATAAAACACTCTTTTGTTAATACTAATAGAAAAAGACATCAAGCATGCCATCTTCATGGAGAATTTCATATACAATTGCTAAGAAAGTAACATGCTGTCATTCTAAAGCACAGAAAAAAACAGGGCTATCATGCAGGACAAAGCACTTCTGTTTGGAAGGACTCGTTTCAACAAGTGCTAGCTGCTTATTTATACCTGTTTCTTTCCCTGCAATTCAGTCCTAAAACAGACTGACACCACGTGTCTTTGGAAATGCAGTTTCAGATCACCTCAATGTTCAGCCTGTCTTGAAGGCAAAAAACAAAGCAAAAACAAGAAATAATAAACAAGTACCCAGAAAAGTTGCATGTACAGAGCCAGCCTTCTTCCCTTTTGTGTTGTTTCCTGACCAGTCATTTAAGCCCTTAAAGCATAGCACTTTTAAAACAGACTCACTGAACAACTTGCTTCACTGATGTTGTAACAAAGCAAATGCTCCACAGAGGGTTTTTTTCTTTCCCCCAAAACCAATAACAAATCCACCCACATCCTAACGTTTCAGCTTGCTTATCACTTTCTATTCCTGTTGCAGATAGTGGTATACTGACACTACATCCTACACAGCATGGCATTTCCTCTTACTCTGAGAAAGTATGCCAACTAACTTGTTCTAAGTAGGAACTACTCTACTACAGTATTTTTGTTTTAAGATGACATCTTTAATTGCTCTGATGCCTGGTAGTATGGAAACAGACACTGTACTAGATACCAATAGTAAGGTAGTGTCTTAGTTTGTCTTTGGACTTCAGAGAGATTGTGTCATCAAAATAAAAAAAATGTACAACACCACAAGAGAACAGCAAGAAACCTACCAAAATCTTGGTTCCCCAGTGCTGTGTACAATCCTAATGGGACAGTTATGGAATATACAGTGTCATGGCTTCACATGGTTAGCTCTGAAAAAAGTCACATTGTTAAATTCCATTCCACCCTCTAGAATATGATCTCATTTTATTTGAGGTGTTCTTTATGAATAGTAACCATGTCTGAAAGGAGAAAAATCCTCAAGCATTAAAGAGAATAAATCACTTAAGCTATGAATGACCTGATATGCACATATAATCTCATCCATCTTTATATCATCCTCAATTCAATTCATACCAGTTCTGCCCTCTAGCCCCTTCCTGTGCCAGCTCTCAGGGAATGCACTTCCTATTTACTGTCGTGGTATAGATCACTCTACCTGCAATTGAAACTTGTAGTTTCTCTGGACTTGATTTCATTTTTATGAAGTTGCTCATCAGTTGAGCATTTTGAAGTATAGGAATGCCTTGTACTTCAGTGGGCTTCATATCTTCAGAAGAAAATATCAAAAGCATTCTTTAAATAATTTAAACCACAACGGAACTTAAAAATAAGACCATTTGTTCAACATTGAATACCAAATCATGAATATACTAACTTAATATCTAATTCATTAGTGCTGTATAATCTCCAACATCACTACAGTGTGAAGGAATGATGAAAACGCAAAAAAGCTCATGGCCAGGGCTAGTATTCTGCTTGAGAGTGAACTTTACCTTTGACTTGGCTGTGCTTTCATCAATATATTGTCCAGAAATATCTGAAAAGTCCAGTAACACAATAAAAAGTACCAATTAGCAAATTACTATAGCAACACTGCAATGAAATACTACAGTAAGTCAAATGAAATCAAAATGTTATAACACTAGTTCACAACTACTTTCTGTAACTGCTGTCCAACAGCTACCACAAGGGTAAGGGACAAGGCAGAAAGTTTGGTGGTGGTCTACAGTTCACACAAGAGCCTAAATCACTGCTCTGATAAACCCACTTCCTCTTAGGTCTTTCAATTTTTATATTAATTTTACAGTACTAGCAAAGAACAACAACAGAAAACTACTTCAGTCTCCTGTCTCTTATGAAGTAGATATCAAAACTTGTGCAAATTGCTTGTTAGTAACTGCCAGTCTAAAAAGAGCATGCTACTGAGTGCTATCCATACAGCTGCATGGCCTGGCTAGAGTGCCTGAGTAAAGCAAAGTTACATGTACCCAAGGTGCACATGGCATGCATAAGCCACTCGTAAGCCTTTATTTCCTGCAGCCCACTGTTATTTTCAATAAAAGCCATCTTGTATAAAGGGTTATATGCTTTTAGCCCTGTTATACATGGCAGTAAAGAAGTGATAGCCTTGTTTGTAAGAAAAAAAATAAACTTACGAGAAATTACTTTATGGGCTATTCAAACACGAGTAGAATGTTTGGCACAGGCAGCTGTTAATTTGTTTACCTTCTCTTGTTTTCTATTCCAGATAAGAGACAAACGTTGACTAAGCTTTACACAAATGCATGGCTGTGAGTCCTTTTGAGAACAGGGTACAATGAAGTTGCATTGTCAGGAGGTATGAAAAATAACACTTGGAAAAATGCTATTTATGTAAGCCATTGTACAATGCAGTTATTTCTGGCCTCAAATTCTAAAACTGGAACTGTTTTACTCACTCTGGAATAAAACATATGGGAATGAGTCACTACTGGCCAATAAAAGCTATGTTTACATTGTACTCATTCCATTCAGTAAATAATTGTCCCAGTCTTCTTGCCTCCACTAAACACTTTCACTTTGTAGAATATGCTTGTGACCTCTTCCATGATTCTCACATTAACGTGATTATATTAAAAACGATTTTCAGGTTTACTTTGGAGTTTAACTTTAAATTTAAGCTCTATTTTTTTTCTTAGCAGGGGACAACAGGTATGATGAAGAGCACCAGCACATCACTGACAGAGACGCTAACAGGCTTGTGCAATTGTAACACACATAGCCTGGTTTATTACAGAAACTGTTTATCTCAATAGCAGCAGACACCAAATTTGACCCCTTGCTGGGGAAATACAAGTAAAGTTTGAAGGTAATGTATTGGAGAAATTAGCATTCTTCTTTTTTCTTTTGATATTTGAAACTTTAAACAGGCTAGAAATGAATACCCAACCAGCACTGTCAAAACAGGCTATGCAGCAGGAGCAATATGCAGTCCCTTAAGAAAACAGCACCTGTAATTCAAGCAGCACATCAACAGAAAACTTGAGAGGCTTCCATTTTCCTGCCTTGTTTTACAAACGCAAGGCAATCAGCCAGAAGTGTAGCTTAAAAACAGGCAGTGAACATTTGCTAACCATCCAACAACACTGATATTCAAAAACAAGAGCAAACAAGTGAAAACAAGACAGCTCAAGTACAGCTCACTCTCAAAACAGACATACCACACAAGGCTCTAGCTCTGCAGAAGACCTCCTGCTTACTCCTTATTTCCAGCCACTTCCTGCTCTAACCTTTGCTCTCACTTATTAGCTATTTGGGGGGGTCACAAAAGCAGACAAACTACTAAAATACATTAAGGCAGCATTGTTCCAGCCATTAAGCTGCACATGAAAAGCAGCTTCGTAATATACAGAAGCTGTCATAAGAAGACTGCAGGTAGATATCAATTTCCTTGGCATGGTTTGATGCCTGGCAGTCCTTTATTTCATTAAGGACTTCACTAACTGGCTTTCAGTCTTCTGAAAAATCTACTAGACCACTAATATTGCCAAAGAAGTCATTCAGACTCTCTCCCCAGGATAAAGAAAAAATGAAAAAATGTTTAGTATACTTGGAACAATACTATACAGTCTTCTTCACTAACCAGGGAAAAGCACGTCAAGTTCATAACACAATAAACAAGCATTACTTCAATAAACACTGTAAGGTATGCTGAGATCTTCAGAGCAATAGCCCTGCTGTACACACAAGTGTGTTTGTGCATGTATAATCTTAGCACTGCTGCTTTCACTTGAAGTCAGATGTGTTTGCAGCTCCCTTCTCACTTACGTGGGATGCTCGCCTTGAAACACCACCACAAGACAAAGCCCTGCTTCTACAAGCACCTTAAGCCTCCTATAAAATGTAGTCTACTTATGTTCTGCTACCTAGATATTAAAATCAAATTTAAGCAGTGAAGCTCAGTGTTTACACAACCAGGGAATTAGATTTCTTCTACTAAGTGGATGTGAAAGCACTTCATCTTACACCAAAAAAAAAAAACTCAGAATTTTAGGGAATTACAATATCTGTGCTCTCTGAAAGAGACAGTCCATAAATAAAAATGTTCCTTTTAATATGGAGTACAGTCAGCTATCCATGTCACAGTGCTTCCTAAATGAGTCATTTCTGTTGTTGAACAGATTTACCAAGGAAAAAGACAATCAAGATCAGACAAATGCTACGCTAAATTCAGCCAAACTAAGGAAATGGGCACTTTCCAAAATACCTACCACATACATATAAACAAGTCAGAAAACCTTTAACCAGCACTGTACCTAAGGCTATAGGTACCTAGAGATATACAAAAAGACATTAGATGTCCAGGCAAGTTGACTTCTCAAGTTTCAGAAATGTCATTCTGATTGGGATCCAGATCTATGGAACACCACACAATGTGAGGAAGTAAAGACAAACAAAAAGCCTTTCCTTATCCCCAAATCATCATTTGCCATATATTTTAATGCCTCAGTGGTTTAGTGGTGGGGTGTTGTTTTTTTTTTGGGGGGGGAGAGTAGAGGGAGAGGTTGGTTGTTTCAACAGTTGGGAAAAAATTATACTCACAGGTAACTTTGGGCACAAAATTTGTTTCAGATTAAACTCCAGCAAATGCAGTTTAAGTTACTTCTGCAAAAATATGCTGGCCAAGTAAGGTATAATCCAGTTTCTTGGATACATTCTGACTTGTAGCACTCTGTCCAACAAGACTATTCCTAGGATCTCAAAAATCTTCAGCACAATTATTTGTAACAGCACCTCTGAATGAATAATAGAAGCACAAATCAAAATGGTGTAACAGATCAATACATACACAATACTCTTGTTTACATAGAAAAAACACTTTCTTCGTGAATTCCCGAAGTACAACTTTACAGTTTGTAGAATGGAAGTAGTGTTGTAATTTACATCCTTAGCATTTTTGCTGCATACATTTTGTTATGTATCAGTCCCCTGAGCAGAAAACCTACTAATGGCCATGAAAAGCATCAGCTTGTTCTATCAGCTCAAAACAACTGGTTTCTAATTAATTAGCTGCCAGTGACTATAAAAGGATTGTAGCTACAAGCTGCACATAGGGGACTGGAAATCAAGCCAAGAAGAACAGTGAGGTATAATAAATCGCTCTAAGGAGGTTGCACAACCAGGGAGAACCAAAAACAAAAGAGAACTTGGCAAGAAAATAGCAGGTGATAAGGGATCTGGGTCCCCAGAAAGGAAGCCAGCTCACATGCAACCTAAATGCAGACTTGTCTACATACAAGCAATGCACCAGAAATATACAAACCGCATGGTCAGACCTCTAAAACATCACACAAATAGAACTCCAAAGGTTAAAAATCATAACCATTAAAATAAAAAATCTGAAATCCGCCATGATGAAACTACTGGGAAACTTCAGATTTCAGCTATTGTCCGAGTCTACTAGTGCCTCCTGTACAAGGGTATGGCAGAGGCCATGCCTGTTATTCAAACCCAGCCCTCATGTTTTCTAAAGCATGCTAACTCACCCCACTTGTCTTAGTTCCTCCAGTGTGTTAGTTGTCTTCTCTGCCACCACATCTGCAAGCTAACACCTCCTGGAGCCCAGGAAACAGCTTCCCATGTCTTCCATGAAATTCCTTGCATAATTCCATATAGTACATTTAGTTAATTGTTCTTTGTCAGGGGAGTCATTTTTATAGACCATCTCATTAAGGCCAATCCAGTGAATTTTGATGCATCACACGCTACTGAAGTGTTCACAGCAGTGAAACACAAACAAACCTCTTTTAAATAAGATTTAACTCAAGCTACAGCATCTTACCCAACTTGACTGAAGCATTCATGTCATAATTTGTTGTTCATTTTCAAGTCTACTTCCAAAAACCTGCATTATCTGTTTAACTCATAACAGAACTTTTACAAGTAGAGTTTATTATGTTGCTTTAACTTCAAGATAGAGTGAATGTTGAACTTCAGACATATGGCACCTGCAAATCTTACACTTAATATTTACTCTTTGGGAAGTACTATAATCTTGGATATTAGGATTAAGTGTCAGCTCTCCATTTGTAGAACATATACAAAACTGATTATATTTACCATCATGTAAGAACAGGGAAAGGAAAATCTGTTGGTAGAAAAGTGACACGCTTTAGTATTTCAGTTTTGTCTTGTCACGAGTTTTCCACCCATGAAATACCTACCTGACATATATGACCCTTACTTGGAAAAAATACTGGATAAGATTAAGCACCCTTAGTGTAAGATTTTTAGAAGCAATTCGTGTAATGAGGAGCTATGTAAGCTGCCATAATGAAACTGAGCAGTGCAATGCTAACTGTGCTAAAAAGAAGGCATCAGAGATTAAGTGATCAGTGCAAGGTAAACTTTTTCTTGCTGAAATTCAGCAGGTTGTGATCAGGTCCTGCCTTGAGCTACAAAGATCTGTATCCTTTTACAAGTTAGAAGATCAGCAACTGTTTCCCCCTTTTGAGTCCAAATGAAATAGTACTGAGACAGTAAACAGCAAAGAATCCCTCAGCTTATCTGCATATCACAAGTGCTTTGAGACAGCTTCTCAACTCAACATGGAATTTTGTTTAGTCATCAACCAATGTGAAACACCTGGGCATGCAATCTTGGTAAGCCTGCAATCAGGTTAGAGAAGATGAGTCATTTGGCAGATAAAAGTACAGCACTGATGAAAGACAGGTTCCCAAACAACTATCTACACGCAAGTCACACATTAACACTGTACGTAGTATATGCCAGACATAAGTTATGCTTAGCTTGTGGTTTTATACTATTCAAAACAGTAACTATAGCCACCTTGTCAGCCACATTATATGCATTCCAGTTCATTTAATTTTACATATTTCAGACCAGCACATACAGGTGCTGAGGATAAACATTCCTTAGAGTAGGCACGGTGAACGCTGTAGGTTTTCAGAGGTAATCACTGCTACATTAACTGTGTTAAAAACAAGCATGCTTGCTGTCACGGAGACTGGCTAAAATGCTCCAACAAAGAATACCACCATGCTGTTACCAATAGCATGAAAATACTTGAGACAAGCTTGGCTATCACAATCAGAGAAGACAAGAACCTGTTCAGGATCTTATCTCAAGTGCCAGAAGACAATGTTTGTAAGAAGCACATGGTACTACAGAAAGGAACTGAAACATACACCAACGCAAGACAGAACTTATTTAGAAAAATAAACTACAAAAGACTACTAAGTTATTTTAAAAGAAAACCAGAGGATGAAGAACTTCAGTAAAACATTCAGAAATGAAAAGGCTGAAGTTGCAAGGCTACCAAGTAACCCATGTCTGGAACACTTAGTATTAGCAAGTTCTTCACCAAATTAAAAGTTAAACAAATATTCCAAAATGTGTCCTTCCAAGCTTTGTATTTGATAAACACCCCCAAAGAGACAAGAGAGCAAGTCTTGACAGCTGTGGTTGCGCAGTGGTGACTAACTTGGAAGATGAAGATTACATTCCACTCTAAACAGCAACAGAAACAGTCTACTACAGAGGTCAAGTCAGAAGTTCAGGACCCCTCCAGCAGAAAGCTCACGGCAATGAGCCCCTGCAAAGCTAACCTGACTTGGAGAAGACCCTCCTGCATTATTTGGCTGTACAGCAGATACTGTGGTCTCCGGTACAAGCAGGGAAAAATGCTACAGTTGTGACCATACCGCAAGTAACAGAACACACTGCATCTACCTGGAGATGATTTTAAACAACAAATGTCATCTTGATACAAATCAAAGCATGATGTGGAAGACCATGCACACTTCTCTGTAACCTGTGAGATTATACATTTTGATTGCACCAAAATACCAGAGATGGAAGAGGCAGAGAGTTGAGCAGTATCTTGAGGCACTCTTGCTGAAGCAATGAGTAAAGGCTGTTCCTGAAACTGAAAGCTTGGTAATCAGAGGATTAGAACAAGAAAGCAAAGCACTGAAAATAAACTTTGACATTGTGTCTAAAGTACTCACCAAGAGCAGTTAAATAAGAGAAGATGGTCAATGATCAGAGTTAAAGAGGTCATTAATGTGCAGAAGACACTCTGCTTCTGGGATTTTAAAGCTGGTCTGTGAAAATACATATTTTGAAAAAATGTATGAAATCCATATTTTCTAGTAGTAACCACATGGGGACAAGACGGAGGGTAGCAATCTGAAGCTAATATAAGAAAACAGCATTTCCCAGAATATTTAGTCTCACACACTTGTTCCAGTTAAGCTCAGTGTGCCAGCTTCTTTGCAAAGCACAAGCAGCATCAGTTGCTTCTGGGGGCCTGACCCTGTACCTCTCCCAGGCTTTAGACCAAAGGGACACGAACTGGCCTGTGAACACCCTTGCCTAACCAGCAAGAGAATCACAGCCAGGAGGAGTCACACATCTCACTTCAGGTAACTTTTCTCCACTGGAAACGCAAGTTGGGAACAAATAGGATTTTTGTTTTATTCTTGACATTTAAAAAGCACTCAAAAATTAGTCAAGCACTGCAACAAAGAAACTATAATCAATGATTACACTTCACTTCATATAATAATGACTACGTGTAAAGTTTCCCAATATACCTACTAGCAAATAGACATATTTAAGAAGACTCTGAAACACTCTAGGAAACCATAAAGCTATTCAAAATACTAAAGACCGTCAAACTTTAACATGTCCCCCAAACTACAGACACCTATTACATGTACACACAAACAAGACTTAACTGTTCTGACAGTTTGGAAAGAGAATGAAGTATGCCAAATGAAAACTAGATGTACAGTGTAGTAGTATTTTTGGCAACCACATGTCACATGCATTTTCTTTTTTTCTGCAAATGTCAGGGATTTAACAGGACCCTTATAATGAAAGTGACTCTGTAACACTAAAGTAATTTAAGCTTTTAAAATAGTTTCCAATAAATTTAGACCACCTTCTGGGGCCAAAAACACTCATGTAGAATCTCACCTAGATATCCAGATGCGTAAGAGTTCTCCTTTGATTTTTCATTATTTGAACTATAAATCGAATATATATCTATATACTATGTAGATACTATATAGATATATACTATATAGTATATATAGAATATATATATATAGTATATATAACTATATACTCTTCTTCTTTAGAACTGAGAGATGCAGCTAATGCAAAAGTACAAATGTACATCAGGTAGCTTACACATTAGGTTTTTATAGTCTGACACTTTTGTTTCATTTTCACTAAAGCAAGCCATAAGAACATTTGCCCTTAATTTGAGATTAGGATTGTTAGCCTCTTTGATCTTCCATTAGAAATAGAATAGGAAATTGATACTTTTTTTTATACATTAAGTCAATTTCTGTGTCAATTACTGACTCAGAAAGCTACACAAAGCAACTCCTGAAATATAACAGAAGTTTGTTGTACTTGTATTGATTCCTGCAATCCTACAAATGCGTGAAAATATTTCCTTAAAACTTAATATTTTCCTTGCTAATTCACTTTTTTCCAGAATTAAGACACCAACTATTCATCCCTTCACAGTGCCATTTCTATCATTCATTCCTCATCTGGTTAGTATAGTAAGACTTAACCTTAGCATTGATTACCAAGGTTAACAGATCTAGTTAAATGTTTTTGCCATTCATCCACCTCAAGAACATAAATCTTCAGGAGATGCATCCACAATACTAGAGAGGAATGCATAAAGCAAGTCCTTTGCTGAAATAGAATTGTACAAAATGAAAAGTTTTAATGCGAGCACTACCTGACAATTCCCTTTGACATTTTACCTTCCCAGTTTTCTCTTAGGAAAGCAGACAGGTTTCTTTCTAAAGCTAGAAGCCCAAAGAACCAGAAGCCCACCCACTCTTAGTGCTTCATGCACACGTACTTTCCCTCAGAGCACGGTGATGCACATAACTGCAGTCAAGAAGCTCACCTGGGGGTGGAGGAAAAGAGGGAAAAGAATAAATAAGTGTGGGGATTAACTGAGATTGTTAGAATGGCTGAGCAACCACCTGACACAGACACAGCCCTGCAGACAACAGCCTTCCAGCACCGCTCACCGCTTTTGCCCCCGCATCTCCACTACCCCACGCTCCAGGTTATCAAAGCGCAGGCCAGTTCTTTCACAGGGCACCAGGAAGTGATTCTTGGAGTGCCTCCACTCCACGTGGCTCAAAGCGCTGTTCAAACAAGAGCTGCAGACTTCTGGGGCTTGCCTCCTGCAGAGAACTACACAAGTTCAAAAGTGCAGAAGACAACGGTTTCAGTGCTTACGTACCACATCGCCTGTGCAAAATCACACCCACAGTAGCAGCAGACAGTAGTGAGCTATGTACAGGGAGGCCGAGGGCCAAGAAGTCTGAGAAGCAGAGCACAGACACAGAAGATGACAGATGAAACACGCAGTGGTGACTTCAAAAGACCAACTGTAACTTCAATATCCAGGAACCAAAATGTAACAGCTGGTTCAACAGGTATCAAGAAATAGTACTATTCCAGGACTCCACTGCATGAACTACAGCATTCAACCCCTTCTTCAACACACAGAAGCTGATTGTGTTAAATTGTTCTGCTTCGCACTCACCCTCAGCAATGGATTTGCGCTGTCTACCTGCAGAGCACAGCACTCTACAAGTCACACTAGCAAGACTTGACTCTACCCTAATAGTTAGTACCAAAGCCTAGCTTCCCAGAAAGATGGGATTTTGATCAGACCCCAGGCTGCAAGCATAAGCCATTAGAGCTGACAGTTATAGCAAGAAAAACCTCTTCCACCAAGACTCCACATGACATGCTTTTCCCTTTTCCCTTCCCCTTCACACATCCAGCATCGTTTCTGCACACTGTTTTATCTGGAGGCAAGACAATCACTAATGAACTGATTTCAACATGTCACTGAAAGGCATGCTGAAATGCAGTGTCTGAATGAGAAGTGAAGGAGAAAAAAAAAAGTCAATCTACTAAACACCACAGTGCTATACTGGTTCCTCCTGAGTTACCTCAGAAGCTGAAGCAGATATCCTGCTCAGTCTGAGGGAGCCCCCACTTCCTGAGGAGCAGCTCCCTGCTAGCGAGGCATGGCTATTCCTGCCCAGCAATCCTTCCTCTCCTCTTCCACCAGCACTGCTGGCCCACTCAGTTTCTTGATGCAATTCATTTCTACAGGTTTGCAGAAAGCTTTTTTTTTTCCCCAGCTGGTTTATTTTTGTGTTGGATCACCACACAAAGGTCAGCCACTGGCAGAAATGGGGAGAAAGTAAGAGGCAGATCCTTCCACAGCAGCAACAAGCTGCTTGATCAGCTCAGGCAAACCAGAACCACAAAAGTGCCCAGAAATCCTTCTCCCTGATCTTGACACAACTTAGAACAGGTTTATCTCCTTCAGAACAGTGGTATCGCAGGAGCTGATAGCTCTCATGATACCCACTCAATTACTTGATCCTATCTCATCTTCATCATACAACAGTGTGCAAGGGTGACTGACACTCGTAACCATCTCCAACTGGAAAAGGTAAAACACAACCACAGACATATACAGAAGCCTCCCTCCCTGCATGCTACAATCCTTTTAAAACAGTAATTTTTATTTTTTTTTTTAAAGGAACACCTTGAAGATGACCCTAATTAACAACATCCAGTAGTGACATCCCAGGCAGCAGCTGGTACAGTTCTCCACTGAGGAAGCCCACAGAGCCTGAAGCCTCCCCATAGAAGAATAAAACAGACCTTGGTGGGGGCTAATGACAGCTGTTTACTCCAATGAACCTTAATTTGTCTGCAGAAGGCAAGTGAGAGCATTTTCAGCAGCAAGTGCTTCCTGGTGCAACAGAATCCTCTTACAACATAATCTTTTCACCCTGTTTTCCCTCAGCTCCCTTCTACCCACAGAAGACAGGAACTATTTTTTGCTTCAGAATTCCTCTATGTGCAATATTACCTTATTTGAAAGGACTGCTATGACAATGGCAAAATTCTTTCAATACACAAGTCCTAAGTCTCCGCACAAGCTACAAAGGCATACGGTTGTACATTAATAAGGATGCACCATGGACTATTAAAGAAACCACTGACAAACTCAGAACTGGTAACTGCCTGAAGCATCTGTTAATATTCATACTGCTTGCGTGTGCTCTTTGAGCTCAACTCCAAAGAAAGCTGAATAAAAGCAGCAACATACTTTTCTTAAGTGTTAAGGATGTACAGTTTCTCTTTCCTAATGTTTACGTATCAAGTGTTTCACTTTCCAACACTGCTACTGTTCAAGGTGCTTACAGTCTCTTCTTACTGTCTAGAACAGCACGACAAACTGATACAGAGGTACCTGGGAAGCCTACACAGGACTGAGAGAAACAAAGAAGCAAAAAGAAGCATTTAAGAATCCTTATTAAATGGTTGCTGAACTAACAGAAAAGTCTTACTACAATTATTCAACGTTTTAAAGATAGAAGGGGTCTCTGGGTAAAGTAACACTGATGGCAGAGGGAAAGCAGGAAGGAGTGACATTAAACACGCTCCTCTGAAGAAATCCGTATGCAGCCTTATGAACTGAGTGACTACTGACTTCCTGAGGTCTCACCTACTTTTAAACTTGGTTTTCAAAGTACAGCATTGATAGCTATTTGCTTCTACCTTGCAAGAATCTCTGCTTAAAACATGAGGAAAACAGAACAGAATTAGAACACCGTATGAAGAGGCTCATTTCTTCTCAGCTGTAACAATATATGAAAGCCTTCTCATTCTTCCTTCTCTTGGTATTTTAGATGTCCAACATAAACTCTCAGAGCCACCGAGCAGCAAATCTCCCACGGTACCTAAAAGGATGCTTTATTCTTTGCACTGTTGGCGATTATCTGTCAGCCCACAGTTAAAGGAAAAAGAACTTGTGCTTTGCTGACCCCTTTCCATGCTACAGTCCCACTATGTTACGGGCTCCTTGCAGACATCATCTCCTGCCCAAGCAAGCAACCTCAACCAGACCACGTCAGCAGACATACCTCTACCGCCGGTATCTCCCCCAGAAAGGGCTCACCGTTCCAGACATCTCTCCCCTGCTGCAGAGCCAGAGACCGCGACGCACCTGACTCAAACAGAGCTCCTCGCTGCTTCTACGCCGAGGGCTACCCCAGCGCCCCGCAGGCAGCGGCAGGAGCCTGCTGCGGACACGGGGCTGCGCCACTGCCCCCGCCTTTCCACAGCCGCTCTCACGGGGGCCGGGGGCCGTTAAACGGCCGCCCCCGGAGCCACCGCGAGGGCGGGGCCGCCGCCGGGCCCCGGGCTGGCCCCGCCCCTCTCGCGCGGCCCGGCCCGGGGCGGCCCCTCCCGGGAGCCCCGCGGCGGGCACTGCAGGGCCCCGCCCGCGCCGCCGCCGCCTCTTCCGCCTCCCGCTGCCCGGGCCCAGCAGCGCCGAGGCACCGGCCGCCGGTGGGGCCCGCCCGGCCCCGAGCGCCGTGGCCTGTGCCCGCCGAGCCCTCCGCACCCCGAGGCGGCGCTGCCCGCTGCCCGCCGCCGCCGCCCTTACCCGCTCGTGGCTCCGGCAGAGCCGCGGCGCCCGCCCGCCCGCGCCGCTCTTATCCCGCCGCCGGCCTCCCGGCAGCCCATGGCGGGAGGGCCCGGCCCGGCCCCGCCGTGCCGCCCGCCCCCGTCGCCATGGCAACGCCCGCCCCGCCCCGCCTCGCCCCGCCCCACCTGACGCCGCCGCTCCCGCTCCGCCGCCACCGGCGCGCGGAAGAGAGAAGGGGAGGGGCGGGGAGGGGAGGGGGGGCGGTGTCACGCGCGCGCGCTGCAGCCAATCGGCGGCGCCGCCTGCGTGACCGGCGGGGAGGGGAGGGGCGAAAACCCGAGGGGCGGGGATTGAGGCATTGGCCACGCCCAGTATCCCTTAGGCCACGCCCATTATCCCTTAGGTCACGCCCACTATCCCTTAGGCCACGCCCCCCGTGGTGCCCCAGTCGGTCGCGTAGTGCTCGGGTCACGGTGCCCACCAGGGTTACCCTGCAGGCACCCGGCCCCACGGCCCGCCTGCCGCAGCGTACATGTACACGATGTACCCGAGGCGACCGCTTCACACAGACAGCCGGGGGGTTGCGCCCAGGGAAGGGCAGCAGCGGCGCAGGGCACAAGGAGGAGGAGGGTGCCCTGCGCTGGGCGCAAACTCCCAAACGTCTGCGTGAAGCCCCTGCGCTTCCTGCGGCCCCGAAGAAAGAGAAGTCTTCGCTACCTCTCCACCAGAGCTTCCTGTTTACCAGAAAGCAGAGAGAGCGCTGCTTTATCTGTCGTGCAGATCCTGCTGAAGTAATAACCATGCCTATGTGTCCCTCCGCCGTGCTGGCAGCAGCTGGTTGCTGCTCTGGCAGAGGCTTCTGCCATGCCACAAAGCTCGTGCCCATCGGTATCTCCAAGGCTCAGGGTTGCTGACCAGCTTTCCCTGTCAGCAGGCACCGCGTAGAGCCAGCAGGACGCTCAGAGTTGCACGTTGTCTTTGGTTTTCTCAGGGAGACCAGAGAAATGAGGCAGCCTGTACATTGCCGTGGAGTATGGCAGAATTTAAGCAGCAGCAATGGAAAGGAAGACTGCCGGATCAGAAGTACAACAATACATCAACACACCCCTGGA
Source organism: Netta rufina (assembly GCF_964035555.1). NCBI lineage: Eukaryota > Metazoa > Chordata > Aves > Anseriformes > Anatidae > Netta > Netta rufina. The sequence goes on from NC_140125.1 coordinate 26,976,882, forward strand.
TATCAGCTTTGGTATTCCAGGAATATAAGCATTTTGGACTGATAACTTAACCTTTACTGAAACTATGAGTTTTCAGATAAGAACTGGTCACCACACTTGAATACATGAGTGATTTTTGCAAGGCATCTGTTGCAGTCTTTGGAAGAGAAGATGGTCATAGCCTATATTGAAATGCCCTGAAACGGCTCTCATGTACATGCTATAAAAAGATTATAAACTATATGGAATAATAATAATAATAATAAAAAAATATGTTGAGAAAGGTAAGTAAATGAAATTAAAGATTTTATCAGAACATTAATGTTCTCTCTAGAATGCTTGAAAGTGCAACCTATCTTTCAGATATGTGGATTTTCTTTAATTACGATAATTAAAGCTCCTGCTGATATGGCAGCATGCCTGCTGTTCAGTTTGAAATCTGTGTTTTACCATAAAATACTATGCATGAGGGAATTGATTCTGAATTCATGTACGTCAATATAAATTTGCAGCAGCTCTATTAAAGTGAGTAACATGACCCCAGTTCATGCTTCAATAACTTTAAATCAAGTCTAGTTCTTTGTATCAACAGTAATTCACTGCTGACTCCCTTTATTTTACAAGCATCATCTGAATCTCTCTTGAATCTGTAAGGTTTTTCAGCAGAATTCTTCCTAAATTGTAGCATTCTGCTATAATTCTCCCTCCTCTGCAAACATGCAGGTGGTACTAACATGGGAACCAAGCAAGATACAAGACAATAAATGGCATTTTCCTCTTATTCTCTTGAACAACAGAGCAAGCCCGCACTGCTGATACCTGCACAGGTAGCATCAGTACCCATATGCTTCAGTATGTGGTGTTAATGTTCACAGGCAGTGGATTAAAATCAGTGGTTCAAAAATTTTAGGGGTCAATGGGCCAATGTCTTATTCCGGAACTTCCTAGGTACCCACTACATTTCGTAAGCCACCGTCTACTCTTGTCATCAAAGTTTCAGCTGAAAACATTACAAAGGCAATGTAAGGCACGGATTTTGTGGGCCATTTCTACAATCATATTCGCTCTTTCTTTTCTAATGCCTATTTACCTGTCTAGGAAAATCTATCTGTGTTTTAATGGTATATAAAAAAAAGTCACTAATAAAAACTGTGGAGTGATACATATAGTATGTGAGATGGCTTGAAACCACCATCTTAAATCAGAGAGGTTTTTGGAAAGGATATCTTAGCTCAGATTTGCAGAGGATGAATATTGGCCTGTTTTCCCAAGGAAGCACCATACTCCACGTTTTCCTATGCTACTGTAAAAAATCTGAAAGAGTGAGAAAAATGGTAAAGTAGTTTTGCACTTGGGAAATCAGTGAATTGTCTGAGAGATTCATTAGGACAACATGCTAGTTTAAATGTGGGTAACATACAGTGTGTTTATCATGAGAAGCAGCCTGTGAGTTGATGCACTTCCAGATGAATGTTGGAGGAGGTAGCTGTAGAGCAAATTCAAGGATACACAAAGCCAGGCTGGTCATGTTTCATGCCTGGGTAATTCATTTTTGACTAGCTGACCCTAGTGGAATAGAAGACCAGAGAGGAGAAAATGAAAACATTATTTAATGGGTAGAGCACAAAGGCAAAAATAAATTAGGTTACATGGTTCCAAAAAGATCTGAAAGCACAAAAGCTCTGGGAAACCTTCTCTTGTTGCTCAGGCTTGCCTGCTGCAAGCAGGGCTGCATTCCCAGTGGTGCCTGACTCGTCACTGCAGTAATTCCTGGCCAGCACAAAGCTGACATCAGGATGTCTTTACTGGTGGTTCTTGTTGCAGTTTGCAGAAGAGATGAGCAGGTAGTGGAGAGCCTGGCTGTAGCACACTGCATGATCCCTACATTTGTGCTATGTGTAGTCTCTATGAATCAGCAAGTCTAGCTTGACGCTTTGCTACTTGGAAGGAATTCCTCCAGTCTAAAGTTTACTTTAAAACACTTGAGGTAAATTGCTAATCACTGAATTAGAAGTGAAATGCCTTTAGTGTGGTGAGTTTGAATGATATAAGAAAATTTGATTGAAATCAATTTCTACAGGAATGATTGAAGTTAGAGTAATTCACACTACAAGGACTGAGAGAAGCCAAATGAGAAGTGCAAATAATATGAGAGGATGAATACATATATACAGCACTTTAATTTGCACTTTCTCATGGCTCCCAAATGTATGAGCCACACCAGATCATCACCTCATTGTCATGTGTCAGTAACAATGTCTACAGCCCAGTCCCCATTCTACAGTAAATAAACAGGCAAAGGATGAGCTCCTGAGCTGAGCCAGCAAAGCTGAGGTGAAATCTGAGGAAAATCAGCAAAGGTAGATGCTCAATGTTTACACAGACAGTTCCCTCTTGGTACTTAACACCACCTTCAGCTTTGGCACAGGAGATGAATTTGGCAAGAGGAATGATGATGCAGGGAAAGCAACAGGGTGCACTAGAGCCAGCATGGACAGCACACAGGGCCTGCTTTGTCTGTCCTGGAACAAACATGGCTCAGGAAGCAGCCCCTGTGACAACGCTCAGCCTTTGTGCCTTTCTGCCTTTCTGTAGGAGGCACTTTCTCCAGATTAGCATTCTCGGACAGATGCTAGCCCTGGAGACACTGCAGGCCACAAAGCTAAATTTCAGATGCTCTCACTTCCCCACGAGCAGCAACCTCTGCAGCAGCCTGGGCTATCCTGACAGGAACGTGCCCATTCCCCTTCACACTTGCCTGTGTTTTCTATTCCTTCTCCAAACGTCTCCAGAATTACTCCAAGTCATTCGTTTGATGCCATGAAGTAGCTTACAGAAAGAGAGCGTGACATTGATTCGAGGCAAGGAATTGAGCCAGTTTTGCAGGTTTACGTAACGCGGCGGAGCTCTGCAGGTATTTAGTTGCATTAAATAATTCAGCAGGGTGGCTGTCTGAAGTGCAACAGTTTCTTTGTTCCACATGAAAGGTGATTCACGCTTGGAAGGCTTCAGACACATATCCAGCAACCAGCACTGACTTTTTTTTGGAAACATACGCATTTATGGAACCAGAGACTAGCTCCCAGCACCCCTCCAGGCCCTCTGCCAAATCTTCTCATTTTCTGATGATAAGGCCAAATCCCGTTCATGGTTTTGTCAGCGTTTACTGCTTTCAGCAGAGTCACCCTGGAGTCATGCTGGTGTAAAAGGGTTTGCTACAATCTTCCGTGTTTCCCCAGCCCCCCCCACACCTCCCCAGACCCTCCCCACCAGTGCTCCCCTCAGTGCTGACCTGACACAGGAGCTGGCACACAACCCCCAGGTACAGACATCACTCCCTGCTTCTGACCTGTCCCAGACAAGCACCACAATACGCGCAGCAGCTGGTACTCACTCACCCTGGGCTCTTTGGTCCTCGTGCCAGATGTGGGGCCTCTCAGGATCCGCACCACTGGGCTGCAAAACTCTCCAGAAAGCACCCATAGCAGTGCCCTCCCACCTCCCCTCAGGCTGGTTTTCCTGCGCCTCGTCCCACAGGACACCCTGGCACAAGACATGAGGGAATGGCCCTCCTTGGACACCTCTCTCTGTCATCGATCTGCCCCTTCTCTATGCAGCTCACCCTTCCCTTGGAAATTAGGCATTACTCCAGGGAACAAAAGCTATTTAAAAACCTGCAGGGCATACCTGGTTTCCTCAGAGAGCTGGAGCTACAAAGCAAGGGGGCAGTGGCACAGTGTTACACGAGTATCCTCCTTCTGGGGACTCCTCTGCTAGCCTTGGATACAGACCCAGTCAGAGTGATGCTGCATCTGCACAGGCTGCTGCAGTGAAGACTTGGAGTTTCTGCGGGATGAAATCACAGCTTCCTTGCTGCTGTGCTCTGGCTCCATTTCAGCTTCACATAAGCAGCCTTTTCTGCAGACGTTTGGAGTTTGGAGATTGCTTTGTTTTGCTTTCGCTTGGGTCAAAATAATAATAATAATAGTAATAAATAAATAAAGCAAAGAAAGATTAAAAGAAACACATCCAGGCTTTTACTATCAGTGGTGCGGGGCAATGAATAAAAAAAATGCAGACAGCTACAAAGATTGTGCTAAGTGGTGCAAGAGGCTAAAAGCTTTCCAATATGCCATTCTATTGTGTTCACCTGAGTACTGCATACAGGCATATCAAAAGGGAACAGTTCAGCCTTAAGGCAAAATTCATGAACTGAGAAGACTGTCTGAAGAACTCAAAACTCTGTCCAGTTTTGCCAAAAAGCTTTCAATGAGCAAACCTGAACTGGTTTTCAAATAAAAGTTTCTCATTTCCAGTTGATGCTATTTCTCTAATTAAAGAAAATAAAAGGGTCATCAAACCATGCAACTCAAAATCTGCAGCTGCATCTCTGAGCCTGTAATTTTAGATACCTTTTTTTGAATTTTCATTTCCATAACATCTGCAAGAATAGGAAGGCCAGGACCCCCTTCTGCTAGTCATAATAAAGAAATTATGTTTGTTCTAAAATACCAGATGAGTGCATACAGTTGCATAGGCACCAACCAACTCTTTTGTGGCTAACACTGGCTTGCTATTTTCAGCTAAAGGGGAAGAGACCCAAAGCCATGACCTCTTGCAGACATTGCTCTGGCTTTGCTCTGTGACCATGATGACAGCTGCCAGGTGCTAAAAGCACCGCTGGAGCACAGAGGTGGGCAGCAGTCCCTTGCTTCCTGTGCGATTTTCCAAGCCCTTAGCTGAGAGGTGCCCATGCAATGTTTGTTTGTCTCACAGAGTCAGTCTTTTAGACTGCTTCCTTGAGCTCCGCTGCCACATATTACCAGGTCAATTTACCCATTGGTCTCGATACGCTGAATTACCTCTTACGATTTCTCCTGTCAGTGCAATATGGTCTTGGGATTTGCCTCTAATATTTGCTGGGTAGGTTCATTTTTCTATGTCCTGCAGTCACACCTACATCTCAGGGTGCTGAGACTGAGTGCTAGGAAGGGAGTGCTGGTTCTCATCTGGTCTTGCATCTGGCTGGATCAGCCCACTGACCCAGCTGAAAAACGATCTGCTGCTTTTCCAGGGCAAGTTTTCAACCAGATCAGCTTGCTGACCTGTTTGATGGCGTAGTCACAAATATTGTGTCAGCACAAGGGAGGGGGGCATGCACCTGCAACATGAAGGGCAGCACCATCCCTTTTGATTTCAGCCTCACAAGCCTAACCATGAAAGCAAACCTTACCGTGTATTCTCTGAATAACCTCCATGCAGGCTATGTGCAGTTGTATGGTGCTGGATTCTGCATCTACAGTCAGCAGGTCCACACCACCTTAGTTTTAGAGGGGTCACTCCAAATATATGGTTGTCTGAGGGGGAACTCACACACTCTCTGTGCCTGTAGCAGTTTGTATAAAGGAAGAGGATACAGCTCACCGTCAGTGCAATGTTGATGGAAACATGTAATCACTATTTAATTTGACTTCTCAATTTTGGAAAGTTCTTGGAAAGTCTCCAGGCATAAATGTACTTCTTGTACTTATACCAACAGAAAGCTTCTTCTCAGTTTCAGGGAGACAAAACCTGGCACAGGAGGCAATGAAATACTATAGCAGAATTTGGAGTCTGACACAGAAACCTAAAATAATCCCTTCATTATTGCTGTAGCTTCTTCCTGTCATAAAATGACTGACAAATCTGTCATAATGCCTAAGAATTTATGAAAAGAATGATGGCTCTTTAGAGTTTTTCTTAGAAATTGGAAATCTGCAGTAATCCCTAGGCATGAGATTTGTCTGATCTAAATTCATTCCCCCGTAAATTAGATGCACAATCTAAAACACCATTCCTATGTGGCCAGTGGGGACAGATAGGAACGAAAAGACAAGTTACTCTGTCCTAAAAGAGGTTTGCAGCATAAATGGGACGAACTGGCCCCTGAAAATGCTCCTCTCCCTCTCTCTCCACTGACTATAGAAAGAGCCTAGGGAGCTGTCCTATACTGACTGAAGTTAGGCTAGATGCAACCCATCCTTGCTTCTTCTAGGCTCAATTTGAACCCACACGTGTGTACATGTTATGGGCAAACTTACACTACACACCAACTGCTTGAGTACATGCTTCCGTCTCCCCCAAAAGAGGCCCTGAAAGCATGCAGGCATGTTCAGAAACTGTCTAGTGATAACCAGCAGAGAGTCCATGCTATGACAACATCCTCAGGATTCTTTTTTTTTTTCTTTTTTTTTTCTGGTGAATGGCAACAGTGCGGTGAAATTGCACACACTCGAGCTGAGTGACGATTGCTTGTACTGCTTTAAATATCTGGAGGCTCTAGCCACAGACAGTGCTCCATCACAGCACACGCTATGCACACAAACACACCCTATTACAGGAATGTGTGGCATATAGATTCCAAGCTATAGTCTTGTTGAGCATTTAAATGATTTTTCACATAAAGTTGATGATCTGTTTACATGTGCCACTTTTCTTCAGCTTTCATAACCCCTAAGCTGTGTGCCCTACCAGAATCCCTACGGTCACAGTGGCCAGCCCTTTAAAAACCTCTTGTTCCCTTTTGTTACAGCCTAAGGGCTATAACTGCAAAGTGACCTTGACAGATTTAAGCAGGAGGAAGTTTAGTATCAATAAAAAGGCATGAGAAAGTCATGCACAAAGGGAGATGATACAGGAGCAGGGGTGCAGAAGGCCAAAGGCAGGGTGGTGTTCAGCTCCTGCTCACTCTGTGTGTGCCCAACAGCCTGGGAGACTGACACAATCACCTGGTGAAGGTTCAGCAGTCCTCAGTACCTTAAGGTCTGGAAATGCTCTTCTGGCAGAATACAAGAGCATCAGGCTTTCAGGTCTTAGTTCGTGCTGTACAAAACCAGTTTGTACTAAATCAGTTTGTCACTTCCTGGCTCATGTTCAGATAAGACATAAGTCCTACCATGATCACGATTTTAAACAAGACACTTGTGCTCAGACCAGATTGCCAGTACATGCAATTTGGGAACAGAAAAGCCTACATGCTGCACACACTCAGCACTGAAGTGACACCATGTACATGGCCTGTATGTGTCACAGCTGATGGCGATGGAGTCGGATTGATGGAAATGGCTTCCTTCAGGCAGAACAGTCTGGTTGCTATGCCATTTCTGAGCCCTCTGCTTACTTCTGTTACTGGAAATGACTTACATTGGTTTCTAAATCTGTCTCTATTGATTAGCACTTAGTGAGTGGCTGCATGGCTGAATATAATGATCATGACTCCCACGCCTTTTGTTATTCCTGATGCACAGAAGATTGTTCTTTCCTTTTTTAGTTGCAGGATGTTCTTGTTATCTCAGCTTAGGGTTGTGCATACCTCATAGCCCATGGTATTTAGGAGTTGCTTTTAAACTATTTTATGCTGGCAACAAATGGGGGGGGGGGGGAAGGAAGAAGTCTGTATTGCTAAATTTGAATGAAGCTATGACTATCTTCCAAAACATTAAGAAGATATAAAACATCACATAGCTCATCAGTTGTTATTGCACTAGGTATTTTACCGGCTATCTTTATTACTGAAAATGCTTGGGTTTCCTACAAGTATATTCATTACACTTACAAATGATTTTGGTTTACACTGCATGTAAGTCTATGCTTTGACTGAAATATAAACTTGATCTTTCATCAGAGGAGTCCATTAATATTTTCCTTTACATGCAGTCATTGCAAATATCACATTATACAGTCACCACTACCTGGCAAGCTGCTGGATCGTCTCTGTAATGATTTCTTGACTGTGGCATTATACTTTTGGTGCTACTATGATTATAGCTCTAAATAACTTTTACTTAGCTCATGCGTTCCAGCTCCTCTTCTGAGGAAAGCTTGATATCAGATGCCAATTAATAGTAAATATAAATTAATTCGGCCATCTTCTTCAGCACAAAAACCAGTCATCCTAGTAAGAGTTAGCTGAAAACACAAGTAAAATTATGCATGATTACACAAGTGGACAAAAGTACTTCATCTCAAAATTTGTTGTATATGTTCAGGAAGACTCTCAGCTAAGACAGTAACAATAACATCAGTGTAGTTCAGTGAAAAGAGAGTACACAGACCATTATGGTATGTAATTTGTCCGGTCATGCGGTATTCATGTCATAGCGTTTTCCACAACAGCCCTGTAACGTCTGCATTACCACGGATCGGTGTCAGTTATGGTTCTCTAGGGTTTGCTGGGGGGGATTAAGCTCATGTTTTAAGCTCCTGTAGAGGTTTCTTGAATTGCTCGTCTATCTGCTCTGGTGTTCCATTCACCTCTGTGTCAATACGTCGCAGAAGTGCCTGGCGCATGTTTCAGGGTGGCCTCACTGCTGTGCTTCTTGTCAAATGGTGGAGCTGTGGTGTGGCACTGCCAAGCTCCTCGTAGGGGCACAGATACACTCATCTCCTCATCCAGCACTTCTGCAGTTGCTATTCTTCATTTTGGGACTAGGGAACAACAGTTTATAATTAGAGTCTGAATCTAAAAGAGGTCACAAAGGCCTGTTTCAAGCATAGCATGGATCCATCCCACTAGACTGCCATTCAAAGGTATCTAACAACAATATGAATTTGGGGAGCCATCTTCAAGTCTCTGGCTCTCCCTACACAGTTCTGCGGTGTCCTGTAACCACCTCAGCTGTCTCTCAACTCTTTGTGACCAGAATGAAAGAGAATGAAAGCTGATCATTCACCTTCATTCTTTGGTAGAGAAAATGACTTAAAACTGTTGCTGGCACTGGGGGACTGAGTGGAGTAGCCCAGCAGATATAACAGTACTCCGTCACCTCACCCTGTACAACAGGGCTCCCATGAGAAAAGAAGAGGCTGCTGCTTCAAGTCGCTGCAGCTGGTGTCCAAGTCACTACAGCTATAAACAGAATGGATGTGAACACTGTGGACACAGAAGAAGGATGCTTGCATCTGAGTGCTTGCTGTGCACAAGTGAGGTCGGTTTTGCTCCCAGTAGTGCTGACCTGACAGGTGAGTTCCTGAATACAGATTTTCACAAGGTAGCATTGGAGACCAGAGGCTCTCTCCTGTGGCATGCACTTTGCATAACAGCTGCTTTAACACATCCGCGTGCTGAACACATGCTTCAGACGTCACAAAAAGTGCCACCTCTGTACCACCAATATTGTCCTGGCCAGTGATGTCAATACTAGGCCTTTTGAGAAAGCTAGATGTCTGTTTGTGTTAAGACAAAATCTCCAAGATATGGATGAGGAAGATTACAAAAAAATAGAAGATAATACCAATGTAGACAGCCGATGCTGATTCAGCTGCAACATACAACAATTTTCAGTCCTTCTTTCAAGAATGCTAATCTTTATCTTGGCAGGCTGATATACAAAACCACAATCACAGGATACACAAATGACTCATCCCGGAGGGCTCTGCTTCTTCAGCGCCAATGCAATACTCTGCCTAAAACACATAAATGCAGAATACCACTGAAGAGTCAGCAAAGGCTAGGACAGGTATCCTCTGCTGTATGCTCTACTGCTCTCACAACAGCCTTCCCTGACCCTGTGTATAGTGTGACAGTTCTTAGTTCTGCTCGTAGGACTGTAAGAGAAAGAGTGCAACTCAGTCACATACGGAGGCTGTCATTTCTCTAAAATGGCCAGAATCAAAGTGTGCACCTTCAGGGAGAGACCCATTCTGAAAGGAGATGCTAAGAGAATTCCATTCCTTATCTTCACCCTGATCTACAACAAACACAAGAAACAACCTGCATCTTTAAACTTAATATTTAATTAATTTACAGTGAAAGAGGTACATTTTTGCTTCATTTCTTTCATTTTTTTTCCTTTTTATTTTTTCTACTTTTATTACTAAAATAGGAGGAAGGATGGTCATGATTGTTGTCACAGGCTGCAATTCAGGAGATCAGTTTTTCAAAGTTTTCCTTGGTAGCTTTAGTCTCTGTTCACCTTAGGAAAGACAGGATGACATTCTTCCTTAGCCTACAGGACTGTAAGAACTTCTAAGATACAAAAAATGGTTTCAAGATCTCTGCCCACAAAGACAAATCTTTAATGTGGCAAGGCCCTTGATTTTACAAGCAAAGTTTTCACAAACAAACCACTTTGGTCTGACAAGAAAGGCCTATAATGCAGAAATAAAAGGCAGAAATGTGCATATTAGTGATTGGAGGGAAAGGGCAAGCCTGTAATTCTTTCACTGTGGACCAGATGTTCCAGGTCTGTGGAACCATCTGTGTGCTTCTACCACAGAAATCAGTGTCAGGGATGATGAAGACAGCCCAGGTTGTGATCAACGCTGGGGAAATGTTGTTTGTACACAGGATCTATCCAGAAAGCTCTTTGGAGACAACGCAGTAAATTATCATTGCCTGTTGTTAATCTGATCAGTCAAACCAAGACCTCCCATGTGTAGGGGGACATGTCTCCATGGAAATGCGTCATGGTGTCCTCTTCCCTACACATTATCCATCCTTCATGCCTAGAAGAAGGCTGAATATAGGTTAGTGATCTAACTTCCCTTTATGCCCTTGCTACAATTTTCCTGAGAGCCATTGCCCTCCAAGGTTTGGCTCACAGACCTGTATTGAAACATACATTACCATGCAGGATTCCCTCCTGGCATCAAGCAGCAGTTGCATGTAAAAGGCGAATCTTGTGAATAAGGCTTAAACACCACCAATATGAAATTTAGGGAATAGATCACTGCACACCCTCCTATACTAAACAAACATTTCAATCACAATTTTTTTTTTTTTAATACTTTCTGTAATATTCCTCTATTGTTGGTTCAATTGTTTCTTGACTAGGTCTTTAAGTTGTTCTTTCAACAGACCTGCAAAATCTCAGAAGCATCTGGGATATAAAAAAAAAATAATCAGATTTCAAATCTCATGATTGGATCACATTTGGGGTATCTAGGTCTAGCTACATTTCCAGCAGAAAATTTGACTAAATGAGTGAACAATATGCATATAAACAAATATCATTTAGTTATAAGTAAATAATATATATAAGTAAATAACTTATCTTGCTTGGGATAAGCATCCAGTGGCATACTGATTGGCACATGGCTCACCTATCAGATGCCATTTTGAGGTCATGGTCATGTAAATACAAAAAAAGATGGTTCCCAAATACATTACAGAAATGAACACGGGAAGCTGAAGCAGAAAGGGCTTCAGTCTGTGACAGCCCTGCTCGTCAGAAAGCACCCAGCCCTGAGAGCGAGTGCTGGCTGCCGCAAGCTGTTGGAAACTTCGGAGAAGGCAGGCTGTGGCAGGAAATAAAAAAGCACATTGAATAAATCACTTGATGCTCTGATTAAGAGGCATGGGACTGTATATCATGTGACAGCTAAAGCTGTAAGCTCCAGCCTCAAATATATTATTTGGTACATGAATGGTTTGAATGGGCAGATGGTATTCATGAGCAGGATTACTATTTCTGGCAAAACAGGTCAAACCAAGTCACTTAGAAACGGAATTAAAATTTAAAGATCATTATCTCTGAAGGTGTGCGATTTTTTTAAACAGAGGTAATGAATTGGGCTCAAGCTCATTATAATCGCACCATTTGCAAAAAGAACTCATCCTGTGTAACAGAGAAATGCTTTGCCTTTGTTCCCTTTCTGTCAGCTAACTACCCACGCATTTTCCAGCATGACATTTGTCTCCAAATAAGAAGGGGTCAGCACTGACCAGAAGCATTCATTTCCCTAAACTACCCATGAAGGCCAGAGGCTGAGTGACATAGTGAAGTGAATAAAAGCAAGTGCTACTAGTAAAGCACGGCTCGCATACGGCAGCGCCTGCCTTTCTGAGCAGCACCAGGCCTGACTCTGCACTGGTGTTTGTGGTAGCCCGCACCCCAATGGCCGTCCGGCCTGCCACCCGAGGCAGGGCCTGCAGCAGGCTGCGTGGGCAGCTCAGGGAGGAGAGGCTGCCCCAGGAGGGTGGGAACCATAACAACCAACCCTATGGCAGAGATGTATGGCTGGCTTAGGGCCCACACTGCATCCCTCATGGCAACAAGGGGAAAAGGTTGCTGCCCCAGTTGTTGGCTGGTTAGGAGCGGAGGTTCCAGTGGCCCCTCAAAAAACCTCATCTCCTGGCACGGAGGGAGGGGAAGTGGCTGAGAGCCAGGCAGCTGCCTACAGGGGAGGGACAACAAGTCTGTGCACTGCCCCTGAGAAGGACTGAAGGATGCTCTGGGAATGGTCTCAGGGAAGGAGGGGTCCTTCTGCCTTTTCTATGTGAGCATCAGCCCTTTGGGACAATTACTCATGGAGACATTCCCAGTGTTTTTCTTTGCCATAAGGCCCCCAAACTCCAGCACATTAGCAAGAATATTGTAACCAGGAAAATTAGGATCCCTCTTTTCTCCTCACTGTACTGCTCAGCACCGGCTCAGTCCTGGGAGAGTCTCCAAATTGCTTCAGTGCTGGATGACACTAGGCTCCCAAGGCAAGCCTGGGGAGTCTCACCTGAGCCTGAGTCTTGCCCCAGAAGGCTGGAGACGTTGCCCCAAAAGCAGTGCTCCAACAGGCTGGGCCAGCCGGGGCTGCTGGAAGAGGCAGGCAGCTCCCTCGCCCCTGGGCTGGGAAGGCAACAGCTTCATAAACCCAAGCAGAAGGAGGCCACCAGTCTGGGACAGCTCTGCTTGCTGGTGAGAAACAGGGTGGCTTGTCCTACTCCTCCCATGCCACTGCTGCATCACCAGACCCAGGAGCATGAGGAGATCGTGCCTGTGGCCATCACCCAGCTTGGGCAAGAGATCCAGGAGATCCTTGCTCCACTGGCTAGCGAGGCATAGGATGGAGAAGTGTGGAGCTGCAGGAGAGCTGCAGTGTGGGAAAAGGAGGGGGAAGACTCAAGGGAGTAGTCACAGAAATGGCTGCTGTGTGAAGAAGGTGCTCATAACCCAACAGCTCTTATATATACACCTGTGAGCTCTGATTTCAGCTGGGCCTTCAGACAACGTCTCCAACAGTCAAAATCACAAATTTATTACCTCCATGTGGGAGGGGGGACACTGCCGTCCACACATAGGGATGTTTAAGCAACACAAAGAGGGTTCAGATTGGAAAGGGACCTTTGTGTGGTGGCAGTGCAGAAACTCCTAACAGCCTTTGCTCCAAGGGCCTTGCACTGCACATATATCCACTGGTAAAAAGAAGGGGGAGCGAGGAGGCAAGAAAACATTACAGTTTTCTTGGGGCAGGAAAGGAAGAGCTGTGGGAAACACAGGCAAACCACAATGGCAAACCACAGGAGAAGAACAAATGGAAGAAGAGACAAGTGAAGCTGGCTGGAAATGAAGGGACAAGGTTGAACGGATAGTAAAGAGTTTGTCTTGCCGGTTGATCTGCAGAGGAGGTGACCAGGGACGCAGATCCCATGCAAGGACGTCAGCTGGCTTCCCTCCAGCTGCTCCAGCTTAAATGCAGTCCCTGCAGCAGCCAGCTCTGCTGCGGGTGCCAGAGAGACAGAGGCTGCTAGGTGCAGAACAGATGTCAATCAGCATGACCCTGAAGAGCAAGATTGTATTAGATCAGTATCACACAAATTACTGTGCCAGAAGGTGCAAGCAACAACATATTTCGACCAATTGTTATATACATATAAAGATATAGCTCAGCTTACAAAGCAGAGATACAATTCATTCTGCGGTGATTTTTTTCTGGGCCTGACCCTTCTGCAACTAATCAAAGTGTGATGCATGTTTTGTCTGCTCGTGCCCACAAACGAATTTAAGACGTGTGATTTTAACACTTGTTACGATTATGAGAAACACCAAACGGAAGCTTTTGGAAAGTAAAGCTGCATGCTTAACCACAAGACACACACAGCATTAAGTGGTGCTTCCATTGTGCCTCATTTGGCCCCACAGATGGCAAGGCCTGGGGGAGGCACTCAGTTCTCCTCTCACCAGCACCCATCTGCACCCACCTTGTCCTCTGTACTGTCTTTCAGCAGCTGTAGCAAAACCTGGCAGCTCTGGTGACATGCAGCATGTTGGATGACCAGTGGCAGCTCTTCACACTTCAGCTAAAGGACATTTATTGATTCTGTGTCTCTTGTGCCTCTTTTTTTTTTTTTTTTTTTTTTTTTTTTTTTTTTTTTTTAATAGGCTGAAGAATGAGATACAGAGAGCAGGAACTGCCAGAGGGAAACTGGTGACATCCCTGTCTGGCTCCTGGGAATCCAGCCTGTAAGCAAATATATAAGGACCTGAATCAAAGTGACCTCATTTGGAGTTGTAAACAGGATTTAAATGCTGCATAAGCCTTGTGACTTCTCTTTTGAGTTCTACCATCCATAATTCATTATTTGTTGCATGTGACTCATCGGTTAAATCATATGCATTTTTCTGTGCTACGCACTTGCCTGCTAGTGAGCTTATCTAAAACCTGTGTATGAAAAAAACCTCCCTGAAATGTGAGTAAAAAGAAACCCTTTTTGCAAATGTGCATAGAAAATGAAAGGAAAACGGAAGTAGACCCAGTGTAAGTGAAGACAGATCTTGAATGGGTAGAAGATTTGAAAATTATTTATTTTGGTTTTTATTCAAGTCAAGCTGAGCCAATTTACCCGGAGAGATATGAGGCACATCAGATACAAAGGCCATGTCAGGTAGGGACAAACTTCTCTTTTATCATGTTATGTGGTCAGTTGCTGAGCTGTAATTTGAACTGTAGATCAAGTAAACATAGCAAAGACACAAAGCGTTAGCTAGGCTCCAGTGAGCGCAGATCCTGAGAGTCAGTTTCCAAACTTTCCTGTTTGTGGTATCAGATATTGTAAGCCTTACATCCATTCTTGTGGAAGGATTCAGTTTTCTAAAGGGAACCTAAGAATGTCAGGGATCATTTACATTATGTAGGTAATAAGGTCTGCTTGCTCTCTTTGCCTCTTTCCCGCTTTAGCAGATTTTATTTGTAAGTTCTTGTTGGTCACTTTTGCCAGTACATTTACCTGACAGCCCCCAGCAAAGGAGCAGTATGTGCTGGTTTGGCCCCAGCCTTTCAGAGGGATTCAGAATAACTCGAGCTGCACAGACGCTACACAGGTGCATCCTCATTCAGACTGAGGTGTCGTCACCAGATATTAACACTGAAGTGGTTCAGAGAGGCCTTAGTATAAAGAAGCACCAGGCTCCATTCAGCAGCGTGGCTGGCATGCAAATGAAAGATAAATAAATGACAACATGTTAGAGCTTCAGCTTGCAGAGAGTCAAGTAACTCTCAGAAAGTACTTGGCACTTTCCGTTTCAGGTAATTTCCACGGAAGCTGAGAGATTTCAGTGCTGCTCCATCACTTTGTAATGGTGAGCTCTGGCCATGCAGCCAGTGGCTTTTCTGTGGCAGATAAATAGAGGTCCTGGGCACTCCAGCCTCTGAAACATTGCTGATTAATTCCAAGGCCTTCTCTGTTTTGTTTGAGGATTAAATTCTCATTTTCAAGAATAAATGTCCTAATGAAAACCTCTTTTTCTCCATCTCCATGGTGCAGCCCTATATGTATATAGGCTAACCCCTATAGGTGTTAGCCTATATGGCTAGCGTATGCTATAGAGATTACTAACAGGGCAAAGGTCATAAATATAGTGGCATCTGCTACACACACACAGGAAAAAGTTCCACTTATCATCCCTATTTTTAATAATATACTGATTTATATTAGCTGGCCAGGTTCATTGAGCAGAGGTGCATTTATCAAAGCTGATGTGTTTATTTAAGTGAATATTTACATACGCACTTCCATAGCAGCTGTGTGCATGAAAGACTCAGTATGATCAGACTAACAGACCAAACAGAGCATAATACGAGGCAAAAATAATTTGTCATGCTGTGCTGTCCTGCCATCACAGGACTCATATCATGTTCTTTAGTCACTTTAATACTCTTCACACACAAGTAGCTTACCAAAAGGTTGGCACTTTTATGTCAGTTGTTCTCAAAGTGCTTATGTCTGTGCACCTCTCTCAGGCTCGGGCTCTCTAAGCAGAACTTGCTGTGGTGCCAGCAGGTCCCTGGGGCCATGCAAAGCCTCCAGCATGTTCTGTGGGATGGTCATCCACCTCCACAGGAGTCACCATCAGGTCTGGGCTCACCTGTGGAAGAAGTGGGCTGGCAGGTCAGCCTCTGGTTAGGACACTCCTTTCCCCTGATCTGTGACAAAGTTGTAGCACTGGCCATGTGCTACGCTTCAGGATGAGTTGCTTGAGATTTCACATCCCCTAAATGCAATTGCATAGATGGGAGAAGCCAGTCACCAAGCAGTAGCACAGCTCAAGGGAGACAGATTTAACAGTGCCCAGTGGAGGTGCCTTATTAAACTGACACAAACTTAATAAACAGAAGAGCTGCTAATTATCTAAAGGAGTTAAGCAATGAAAAGTGGCAGAAAGCCAAGCAATAATACTGAGTCTTCTTAATGCAAAGGGAAGCTATCCAGCAAATCTGCAGTTCATAATATGAGAGAGAAGAGACGGATACCCTTAAAGATGATGATTTGCATGTTATTACTAATCCTTTCATGATTTTTTTATTGAAGCTATTTATATAAATCCAGTATATGGAGGATGGTCACAGAAGTCATGTTGTTTTAAAAATGTACTTGGGAAGTCAAGTGATCCTCCTTCAGAATTAAAAAGAAAAAAAAATAAAAGGCTCTGAAAGTATTTAAAAAATGGAAGTGTGAACTACTTTCCTTTAGCCTGCCACACTCCATGATTACTGTATGAGGAGAACAAGCAAATTGTTCCAGGAAAGGGAGAAGACCCTGTAGGAGATGACCTGCTTGCATCTCTGGCTCCTGGGAGCCCAAAGCACCAGGGTGATCTGGTGCCCGGGCTGGAGATGTGAAGGCCCCTGGGGACCAGGCCATCAGCAGCCCGCAGACTGGCACCGAGACGGGAGCCAGTGCCTGCCCTTCCCCTCCTGCAGAAGAGGGCACACACAGGGGTTCAGTGGTCTCTCTGACCTCAAGCCTGCCAAGATGGGACCCGTATTAGCACAAACACTGCTACCACACACAGACTGACAGGGCCAGCACAAGCACAGCACACACTGTGGCTGGCTCTGAGAAGCTGACTGCCTTACTGCTGCAAAGGCAGGGGACAAAGCGGGTGTTAATATGCAGCCACCAGCACCTACGCAGTGACCATAACCAAAGCAGCCATCTTCTTCAGAGGTGAGGCTGAAATGGAGATAATTACCACACCGTAGGGCCACATCCTAGTGCAAACCAGTTATTTTCTTGGCCTGTTGTCAATAGATTTAGAGTTTGCATAACAGAAGTGTCTGGTCAACACAGCCCCATGCAGACCCAGGTGTCCCAGAGTCCAGGGCTCTCTAGCACATGCTGTCACTTCCACCACAAGTGTGGGCAGGCAAGGAAAAAATCAAACCTGCCACATCCAAAGTGAATTTTGTTCTTATATAACACCATTTTTGGAAGGAGTCACTCCAAGCGATGCTGCCTTGCCTGTGTCACTTGTGTGGTGGGTCAGGAGGCCTCGCACGCTGCTTGTGGCACCCTGCCCGCTCCTGCTTGTGTGCGCATATGGCATCACGCATCACTTTACAAGTTGCTCCAACTGTGCTCTCAGTGAAATATATCATTAACAATTTTCCCAGTCTTGTTACCGACTTGGTTAACCATTAATAGGATCACTCTTTACAAAGTCCTCACAAAGACCATGAAGCACATTTGAGCATAAGAGGTGACATTCTTCCCCTCAGTAAACCAGGCTCTGCGCTTCAAGGATGCAGACTGTGAAAATGCTTTTCCATTTGCACACACAAACTAGAAATACTTAACTTACTGCTTTATGCAAAACTACAAGAGGCCTTGGGCAGCTCTTTTATACCCTGACATAAACTCTGTGAGGAATGAGGAGCTTTGCGTGGTGTTTTTATGAACTATGTTTGTGCTTCTCCAGCTTGCAATGTGCTGCTGGCAAGGGAGAGGCAGCAAAGTATTTAATCACTAGCCTTTACTGAAGAAAATGAACTGTGGGCAAACAGTACATGGGGCAGGTCGGTATGAAATGGCCTGCCAGGAGCTGAATGGGCTCTTTTCCTGAGAGAAAAACACTCTTTTCTGGTGAAGACAACAGAAGGTCCACTAGCTGAGGAGTAATTTCAGAAGTTAAAATTTTGAAAGGACAAAGCATAGGAGGCAAGGATGCTTACCAGGAGGCACACAGAGGGACAGAAAACAGCAGGATGGATCTGGGAAAAGCAAAGCATGCTGCATGGCTGCTCCTGCAGCTTTAGACAATCTGAATTTTGCCCTGGCCCTCTAATCAAAGGGCACTGCCAGCTATGTTCAGGGACATAACAAATGCTGGCTTGTTGTGAAGAGGGAACTGCATCACTACAATTATTTCTGATAGCACTGCTTGCCCAGAAGGTAAGTGCCTTAAAAACAGACTCCTTGGCATGTCCCCAGCAATGAGTAAGAGCTTGACTCACAGACCTGGTCTTGAAGGATCTGTTGGACCTATTCTATAAAGAAGGTACTTTGTCTCTTGCTTTAGGGTTTAATTGGAGAGACTGTAAACAGGCTGGGATCTTGAGAAGAAACTGTAACAACTTCTTCCCTGAGAAGGAGCTCAGCAAAAAAGTCTTCTTCCTCCCTTCCTCCTCCTCTGCCCCTGTGCCACCAAGCCCCTGGGCCTGGGGAAGGTCCTGGGGGCAGGAGGGGTACCAGGGCCGAGGGAGGGATGCGGAGAGGAAGGAAGGCCTCTGGCAGGTGTTGCAACTGCCGAGTCACAACGTGCAACTTCGGGTGCTGAGAAATGTCCAAACACTTGGGTAAATGCACAAACACAGTGTGGGGCACGGGGAAATCACTTCTTCCTCCAGCTGCCGTACACCAAGGTCGTGCAGAACTGGTGTGAGAAAGACTTGACTTTTCAGCTGCGGGCTCCATGCCAAGCCCAAAGCGAGACACCACCATACAACAATTAATAATTCGGAAACTGAAATTATCCCTTCAAGAGAGCTCTCGCCCTGTGTGAGTGGCCTGCCCCCGGCAGGAGGTGTCACCCCCGTTTCCTGCCCTTGCACCACCAGCGGCCTGCGCGCCCGGCACCCTGAGGCCTGGTAGAAAGTGCCAAGCAAGACCCTGTGTGCTTTAAGTATAATGGGTGTTGAAGCTGTATTTACGACTTGCTCTGGAAAAAAAAAAAAAAAAAAAAAAAAAAAAAAGCAACCAACAGTGAGGTTTTACGGGTAGTAAAATGAGCACATGCAATTAAAAATATATACGGAACCTAGAGAGAAAGCTGGCGCCTCATTCATATGGTGTGTCTTCCTAGCCATAACACTGAGCAGGTATTTAGCATTCAGAACAGAAAAGAATAAGTAAGGTTAGAGGCAAAAAAGCCACAAAGATCCATTTTACATCTAGAAGACGCAGGCAATAAAGCCGTGACTCACCCTTAACAAATCCATCTGCTATTTTGTGACTAATGCATTAAATTATATAATTCACTCATGTCCTTCTCTCAGGTTTTCACTAAAGGCCATTTGCTGAATTACAGTTAGAGATAGCAAAATGAAGTGAAAAAGCAGAGCCTTTTAGAGAAAGGGAAGCAATCAGCACTAATGGATTTATTGTGCAAAAGCCTATGTGGTTGAAAAACCACGCACGTACACACACATCTGGCTGCTTCGGCTGTTGGTGGAGTCGTAATATAGCTTGCTGGTGCCAAACAAAAATCCATATTAATACAATTCTTTATTTATCCATTATTATAATGTAGATGTCAAGATATTAACCACAAATGTAGCAATAACAGAAAACAAACAGCTAGGTTTTCCAAGAAAAAGTTTAATTTAAATGTAGGTTAACCAAAGTCCATGCTAAACAACTTGGCTAACAGACTGGCAAGGCTTACCTACTGTGTCACAGAGGAACCATTCCAACATTTGCAATGGCAACAGTGGGGACATCACTTCCAAAAGAAAGGAAAAGCTCTTTCCCTCTCTGATCCAGAACTCTGGCCCCTGCACGCTGGTCAGAAGCACGTGTATCTTTGTTAGTACACGTACTCAGCACTGTCATACCAAGAGCATGCTTCAAGAAAATATAACTTTAGCAGTAGAGCTCAGGATATGTAAGTACCAAATCTTTATCTAAAAGACTAAAAAAAGTTTTGAGGAGAGTAAGTGGATAAAAACTGACAGATAGGCTTGCCTTTTGTAAATAAGCTAAATCTCTGTCCAGCAACACACCTGAGCCAAGCCGATCATGCCTGAAGTGACGCATTTAGGAAAACATTTGCTTAGGGTCTGCAAGAAAGAGGAACCATTAAGCTGAACGCTGGGTGCACTACACAAATGTTGGGATGTGATACCAGTGCTTGGAATTATTTAGCTTCCCTTCACCCTGTCCTTTCCAGTACTTTTCATGCTCGAAAGCTGTCTTCTGAGCCACACTATCACTAATTTCATAATACTGGATTATCTTTCATAAAAGCCCAGCTCTTGCATTCATGTGGTCAATGAAGAAACTCCACTTCCCTTTTGAAAATTACTCATATCCTCAGAGTTGCACATCAAAGCATGGAAAATGAAAGCCCTAAAGTCTCAGAAAACAGAAAGCTAAAAGAGAAATGAATATTAAGTATTTACAGAAACACTGTTTTTAAGCAAATGTCTTTTTTTTTTTTTTTTTAATAGGGAGACTGATTCCTGGTTTGCAGGGCCCTGCTATTTATATAGAGAGAAGCTTTAAGCAGCCTTCCTCCCTCCAGTAAATGGGAGATAAATGATCCTCTGTATTCTGAGGCTTGCTGACATTACACACAATACAGCAGGAATTTTCCACAAGAAAGATAGCTGATGACACATGTCCATTTTCTAAAAGATGAGAATTTACCATAAATATACATTTCCTTAGAAGTTGCAAAGTCTTGAAGATATTAAGTTAATTTACATTTCAAATTGTTAAACATTTGGTTGTGCTTTCAAAATATGCAAGATTTTTTCTCTGAAATTCTTTTTCCTACTCACCAGTACTGGTTGGCAGAGATTATCAGAGAAAAGCTTTGAGAAGATTTCAACCTCTGATTATTGCTTTGTAAATATAACATTATATTTATAACAATGGGTTATATTATTATTATATTTATAACTATTATATTTAAAAATCACATTTTTTTTTTCAAGAGGAAACTCTTGAAAAAAATCACTATTCTTTCAAAGTTAATGTTGAGAAATGATCCCGAGTAATTATTATAAAAAGTAATGTTTTCCAACCAAATTTAAAAATTCCTTACAGATGGCACAGTTATTCCCTGATTACTTGTGACCACACCATGAATAGAATGAGACCCTATGGGAAAAATAAATGAGTAATAGATTGTCAGCTTTAATGGGACGATTGCATTTTCAATGGCTTATTTGCAAGGAAATGGGTTAGAAACCACTTTTGAAAGGATAAGTGAGATCATTTTACACATTTCTTCAAATCAAAGGCGTTGCGTGGAAGCATGTCTTGCAAGCGTGCAGTGTCTGACTCTGACAACAACTCTGGACACCCACAGAATTTGCCTTTTTTAGATCAGCATGGTACATCTAACACAACAAGACACGTAAAATGAGGAGGAAATATTCATTTCAGTGTAAAGTGGGCAAGTTGAGAGGAGTTAAATGAAGCTATGACTCTATGCATGGTATATATTAATTGTGGGCTCTGCCTGGAAAATGAAAGACGAAAAATGTTTACCCAACATTTATATAACATCCTTCCTCATTAAGAGTTCATTAACAGCAACAGTCACTGAAATCACAAGGAGAGGGAATAAAACATGCAAGTCCATTTTAACCTGCTAATTAGTTGGGCAATCTGATTAGACATTCACAACAGCTGTTGCCTTCTTGGGGGAGGTTCAGTGCTCAGCTGTGGAAACAAATGCACACTGCAACATATTACAAGAAAGAAGCAGCACATTTTGGGGGATTAAAAAACAACAGCTCAGAGATGGGAAAGTTTCATGAAGGCACAGCATACATAAACCTGCACGGTTAAAATTGTGCTTGGTTTTCCTGAGGGGCATCTGGAACAGGGAACGTCCCTTGCTGCTATGTGATTTACTTCCCTGACAGAGAGCACTGAGTGCTTTCCTGAATCACAGCCATATCAGGTTTTACTGCATACTGCAATTCTTTGTTTCTTTTATAATTAGCAGATAGGATTTGCAGATTTTGCCTCTGTTGCCCCTGAAGACAAGGGGAGACATAATGTTGATTTCAAGGGGATGCAAACATTGGCAGGTTTTCCATCCACAGTAAATACATGCATGCAAGCACATGCCATCCTATGCTCCAATTACTTAGTTAAGAGTTAAATGTATAGGAAAACAGTACATCTTTAACTACTCCCTTCTTGCTCTCCATGAAAAGATAACCAATAACTACACTGATTTCAATTTCCTGTGTTGTCTTCAGACATCAGCTCCTATGCCACTACTTCTGCAGAGAACCAGGTGCTGTTATAACTCCTGTGCAACTACCTAGAATGAGAGGATTTTTTGGCCAAGAAGGTATCAAATCTGAGATCCTTTGAGCGATTGTGAATTTCACTCATTTTCCCTTGCAAAACGGGTGACCGATTCAATTTCTCTGTTCACTGCTGGTAAGGAAACATGACAATGTGAAGCCCAAAACCAGAAGCCAGCTATAGTGCAAATCACACAATGTTGATAGCATACTGCTTCTAACATCGTTTTAGAAGTGATCTGTTCATGCTGTGATAGCTTTAATGTCTTAGCTGTGCAGGATGTAGATTTCATGCCTGTTCCAGAGGGAGCATGAGTCACCATAACGTGATCCAAGTCTACCTTCCCTCCCCCTAGATGATCACAGTTTCCAGGACATCATTTTCATGCCATCCCTTAGTATTAACTGGAGATCGACCACTGAAAAATTCTGCAGTCCCAGCTCTTCAGGCAAGACCATATAGCTGGTGAGTCACATTTACTCCAAGCATCCCTAATCAATGAGCAAGGTTGGAATCCAGTAAACATCTTCAAATGGCAGATGAGTTCCAAAATCACAGCCCTAACCACTGGCCTTCTGTGACAGCTCTCAGAGAGAAGACATATCCATTCATTCCTCATTGGTCAAACAGAAGACAGAAAGGACAATGCTTTGGCAGTCAAAAGAGCAATGTTTTGTCCCTGGAGCTGGGGACTGTGGCTTTTAAAAACAAGCTTGTGTTGACATTTCTCCAATATTATCAAATTCATTATGTACTGACATCAGAGGCTCAGAGAGTTTGTCAATCTGTTTGTTGGTTTGTTTTTAAAGTTTGGTTGTAAATTACTCATTTGACAGGCTGAAAAATGGTATCGTAGTAGTTTCTGTATAAAAAAAAACAAATCCCAAACTATTTCTGGAATGAGAATATGAGAGCTGAATATTATTTGGTTTCTTTCCAAACAGAGAACAGAAATACCTGTGAGCACTATTGACCTTTCTGTTCCTGGCAGATTTAGCATCCTTGTCTAATAATGCACGTGTGCTAACCACAGCACCTTGCAGTGAACTTTGAACTCAGGTCCCCAGGAGGACAAATAAAGCAGAACTTAGCCAAAGATCCTGCTAAGATACTGAGAAGAAATCTAGGCAATAGAAAAGCCATTTTCTAAAACCAAGCAGTTTGTAGAATATCAAACTGTTTAGATAGTATTCACAGTAGGACAACGCAAGGCAGCTCATCTCCAGAAAGAAGCTCTCAGTAAGAGAGGGAATGGTCCCAAAGACATTTCCACCAGGCAAGATCATGATCTTTCTCAGAGTTATTCCTCTGCTGAAGCTGGCTCTGGAGATGGTGCATCGCAGATCCAGGACATCCCATCTCAGACATGAACAACCGCTTCAGTCACGCCAAGACTTCGTGATTCCAGGCAGAAGGTGTGCTGACGCTGGATTTCTTCATCTTTATCAAAGATGTCTCTAAGCATGCTGTCTCAGTCTCTGCAGGAGAATGCAGCAAACTGAGGCAGTAATGTCTGTCTTTTTCTCCACTGTGGAAGCATGAGGAGATGTGAACCAAAAAGGTCTTGAAACAAAAACAATAAAACATGGGAAGAGAGAGGGCTACATGTCAAGGTAAGTCACCTGAAGCCCCCCTTCTTTGTGTTTGTATCCAGCAAACCAAAAGATGTGTGGCTCTGCTAACCCCATATGTAGGGTGGTCTTTCTGCTGTAAATGATTCACTGGAAATCCAGATTTTACTCTGCTAGTCACAGACAAATGAACAGAGATTTGGGCTCTTGAAGAGCTTCCTCAGTTCCATCCGCACGTCCTGTGCCAAAGCTAGAAGCAGCACTGGGTGTTCATGAGGTGAATGAACACTTTTCTAGCTATCTGATGAAAAAGTTCAGCAGGGCCTTGAAATATACCAAATGACAAACATCTATGAATGAAATGAAAAAGGTCTATGCAGAAACAAAATCAAACCAAACCAGAAAATGCAATATGAATGGGAGACAAAGTTGGGCACAATGAGATCTTCTTTCCCCGTTTGCACAAATAATGTGTTCTTTCTTCTGACAATAAGTGTTTTATCATTTCTGAAATGCAAGATTTTCTATTCATTAACCCTTCACTACATTTAGTACACATTAGTGTACAGAACATTTTAGTATATCCCCTAGAACATTGTAATATGCCACCTGACAAGAAGGAAGGAAAACCAGAGCATTTTAGTAAAAAAGAAAGCACAGAGCAGTTTCCACTGATTGAAGCAACAAATGAACACCTGCCTCAGAGCCGCAAGCCTGCAATGGTGTAATCTTTCCTGGAGACTGCTACATTGTACAGCATAAAGTAAAAAAGACAACATGGGAAAGACTGTGAGCACAAGATTTTATCAGCCAAGATAGGTTGCTGATTAGATAGGAAGACCTTTGACTACAAATTGTTCCTTTCAGCCCCGCATGAGTAATGCACACAATTCTTCCTTTCTGTGTACCAGCTGAACAGGAAGCCACTCACTTTATTTCACTTGGTTGATTCAGATTCTGCAGAGAGCAGAAGTTGGTCAGATGTGAGTCATTCTGTTTGCCTCCTGCTGTCAGCCCCAGGAGGAAAGGCTCTGCTGCTGCACCACCTGAACTTCTGAAGAGCCACAGTTTTTAAAAAAACATTGAACCTGGGAGACCCAAGATCCTGAGGTTTCACACAAGACAGAGGAATAGAGGGGCTAACTCTAGAGGGAGCAGTGAGAAGCAAAGGTACTGATATGCTGGTAGTGGTCTCTCTGCCAGGGCAGAGGCAGACTGAGAGCACAGCGTAGGGAAGTTCATTTTGCGATCGCCCTCCAGCGTGTCCTCACCCAGCCATCAGGCTGTGGTTCCTGCACACCACTCCATCACCAGAAGATCCAGCTGAAGAGGTTCCTACACCCAGATAATCATCCCTTCCTCCACAGCAGCAGGTGAAGCCATGTCACCAGTACAAGTTCTGCCAGGCACAATTTAACGTCCCATCACACAAACAGCTTAATCAGCTGCAGCAGGGAATATATTAAGACAGTATTGGCATCAAGTGTTTGTAATGTGAGAATCCAGTCTTAGCCACTCTGCAGCGTAACTCTGTGCAGCTCCAAAATCTTATTGGGTTGCCACTCACATTTTACAAGCTAACTCAAGAAAAATTTGCTTGGATAGCAGTTTATTTGAATCAGTGCTTCAATGAAAGCAAGCACTCCAGTGCCTATCAATGAGCTTCTACTCTCAAGCATGAAATGCACAGTACAAGTATTTTATTAAAGCTTAATACTACTTCTTTCTCTTCCTTTATTCCATAGAAAGTATTTTCTTTATTCACAGACTTTGGACTCTGATTTTTATTGACAGGGAGTTACTAGTGCTTTGAATTTTATTCATTTCAAAACAGATGATACTATTAAACATGTTAGGCATAACATACTGAGCACTATTAAATCAAATGAAAGAGATCTCAGAAAATAGAATTGGTTAAATTCTCAGAGTAGCTAATGCTATTAAACTATTGGATGTGGACAGATCACTACAAATAGAGTTATGTAACTGCAACATTTAAGAAAGAATAATAACCTCATTCTACTATTTCCTTTATGTGTGAAGTGACTGCAGTTTTGTATTCCTGCTTTATAAAAGAATTTCTTTCAAAGTCGTACTGGAACTAAAATATTATACACACGGCTGCAGAAGAGGAAAGCCTTGTGATGTATGACCTTCAGCACCGTATATAACCTGCCATGCACTAGGAGAACTTGACTCACTTCTAAAATGAATGGCTTCTATGTGTGATTTCAGCATGAACATCACTTAAAGTTATCATGCAGTCTGTCTCGGTATACACCACTGACTTCTAAGCATTGCGATCTGTCTCTTCTCAACCAGACAAATGTCAGGCCGCTAGAAATCCATGTTTCTTTATTCTGGTGGAAGCACACAGAGGCTTTGGCCTCAGGGAGGAGAATGCTTCTTCAACCTCTCTGCCATACATGGAAATGTAGAGAAAAAGAAAAGCTACAAATGCAGTAATAACACAAGCAAATCCTTCAAAATTGTGGAAGGCACTGCTTCCACGTGTGCTACATTTTGCACCCATAACCACAACCCCAGAGCTTTACTTAGCTGGGCTGCTGGGAGAAGGTAGACTCAAACTGGTTCTGAGCAGGTCACAAGGGCTAAACAGGCTGTTATTTGTCAGGTCTTGGATAGGGGTGTTCCCATGGAGAAGTACAGATGTACATGAGATAGTGCTTTGTCCCTGAACCCCTTCGGTTTCAGTAAACAGGTGTTCAAACCCATGAAGCAGAAATGGTAAATCTGTGGGCATGGCCAGGGCACTTCAGGTTCCTACATGGCAAAGGTCCTGCTGTGCAGGTCAGCAGTTCTGCTGGCTGACAGGCAAGGCCGCCTCCAGTTACCTGAAAGACAACCAAGTGTGCAGAAAGCAGGTAGGTTGCAAAGGTGTCAGCTGCACTTCTGACTGTCCTGCAGGAGCTGTATGAACATCACTAAAGAAGTCCAAAAGCACATGGGACAACTAGCTGGTAGGTGGAGCTTCACATGCCTTAATTACTGTATAGATGTTGGATGGAATACATATTTTTCTGCAAGGAAAAAAAGTAATTTTGACAGTTTTCATACAGAGTTTGGCCCAATTGCTTTTTCTGAAGTTGGATACCAAAATCTCTCTTCTACGAATGCAGAGTCAAAAGATGCAAGAGAAGGATGAGCAGAGAAGAGCACAGCAATGGAGGTGCCCTCAAGGCATATCAAGGGGCTGCTCTGTTGGCAAGTGACAAGCCTCCTCTAGCTCAGCAGAGTTGATTGTGCAATTTTCTTCTGGCCATAATGTTTTTGTGGCATGCACATCTGCACATTAACCACTAACTCTTTTTGCGTCATTGAACAACAAGAGAGTGGACAACAACCCTTTTCTTCTTCACTCTTTATCTCTACTACTGGGAATGCAGGGCTGGGCTATCCGTGAGACAACTTGTCTTGAGCCAGAACAGGAAGCAGATGAAAGAGTCTTTCACTCTGAAGCAGGAACAGTGCACATCCTACATAGATGGCCTCTACCACCCACTATTAGTGAACAGTACCTTGAGACAAAAGCATATTTCTGAAGAAATCCCCCATAACCTTTTTTTGAAATGAAGAGCTGTGCATTCACAAAGTGTAACTCTTTTCTTCCTCTTCCTTTTTGCCCTGTTATTGTGTACATCACCACTGACATTTTCTGACTATCTGCAAGCAGACTTGCATGCAAAGCACTTTTCACACTGAGGTTAAAGATGGATATCATAGGAAATGTAATTTTTTTTTTTTTTTTTTAAGATAAGAAGCAGTAAACCAGATTTGAAGTACTGCATGAGAAATCCTAAAGCTTCAGTAACCAGCAAGACACAATACTACTCAAGAAAGATGTTGTCCCATGTGGTATAGAGCCAAATTTGTAATGACATACATAGATAACGAGAAGAAACACGATGCAATTCAGTATGCCATTATCACATACATATAATACAACTGACAGCATACCTGCAAATAGACGTGCTATGTGTTTTGTTCAAAAAATACGTGGTTTTGTGCTCTCTCTTCATTTCCACTAAGGAAAACAAAAATAAAATTGTGATTCTACTTGCAGACTCCTATCCTAAGTAGCTTTGGTTAGTAAAAAATACCCATTAAACCACCCAAGAAACATTAACTGTTTTCCTCCCTAAAAGTAATAAGCAATCTGTTAATATTTGACATAGTACAAGGTAAACATTACCTGATTTCTTTTAAATATTAAAAGTACATCAGGATCTCTGAAGAATTATCTATCTAAACATGATGGTGACTTAAATCCCAAGTTTCTTTATAGCAGCTCACAGTTGATTACAGAATTACTAATACCTTGGAAAAATTGATAAGGTGAAAAGTTGCATAGGCTAAAAAAATTAATTCCTTTATTAGAAACTTGAACTGCTCCTATTGACCCAACAGGGTCAATATTATGTGTTCAAGTTAATAGACAAGAAGATTCTCCTGAGTAGCTACATAAAAAGACTGAGTCACATGGAGCATGCAACTGACTAGTCATTTTATGTATGTATTTCATATCTGATCTTACAGAAGAACCAGACAAACATTTACATGCAGATTTCACATCCTTACCCTGAGCAAAGTTAAAGGAAAATGCAAAAGCAGCCCTGGTACTACAGGACATAGCTACTCACCACACTGGGGAAAAAAACAAAACCAACAAAACCAACAACAGCTTAAGTGCAAACCTGAAACGATCAGGATTTAGTAACGCCCACTGGAAGCTCTCAAACAGAAATTCCTCCAAGGCATGATACTCAGAGTCAACTGGACTAGAGGGAGATAAGCTGCTTCTCTGATGTTTGCAATGGCTCTAGGCAAGGAGCCCGAGGAGGAAAGTAGAAAAGTTACACCCACACAGATCCCTCTTCCCCCATCATCAGTAAGACTGTGTGGTGCACCACCATCAGTCTGCGTTTCTAGCTGCTCAGAGAGCTGCAGGGGAGCTGGCTGCCAGCGGAGATGAAGCTGCTGGCAGTGGCTGACCTGGCCAGATCAGAGGGTAAAGCTTATGAATCATCTTTGTTGATTTGGACATTAGGTTTGCACCATAGAAAAGAAGGATTCTCACCCATTCTATTCTGTAAGAAGAAAATTAAAGTGTGAGCCTGATAAAGGATAAGCAGTAAGAGTTCCTCACGCAGGTGCTCGTTAAAGAAACAATATGAAATTAGTTGATCACAATGAACGTTTTCTTAAACTAGAAATTGTTTTAAGTGCTCATTACCATGGTCAGTTTTAGTTTGATAAATCCATCCAGTTTTAGAAACTTAAGATACTTTTCATTCATGAATGCCGTACCTTGACCAACAACAGCTGCTGGTGTTTTTTTGGACTGAAAGTTCCCGTTTCATTCTCACTGAAAATTACAAGCTCAATAAATTACCTGCAACACCACAGTTTAGAATACAGAACAGAAAAGCTTTCTGATCCTTGTCAGGTATAGGAATAAGGAAGTTCTGGGTTTCTCTGAGAGTTTTCCATCAGGCTGAGCTGGGGGTCAGAGCTTCAAAAGGAATGACCAGGAGACAGAGCAAGAGCAAAGAGGCCCTCAGCTGTCCAGGCTGAGATTTATTACCCTCTTCAGAATTCTTCTGGAGAAGAAGCAAGTAGAAAATGAAAGCAAAAAGGAAATGATCATGGCAAATCTCCTCAAAGAAACAATCAACAGCTGTGTCTGTAGACTGCCTGGAGGTATGGGCCTTTGTAGGATTTACCCTCCCTTCTTGCTTCAAAGGTACAAGAGAGATTGCTGTGCAGTTTATCATCTGACAGCTTTCAGGGTGAGACCTTAATAACATGAACCTTTTTTCTTCTACACAGACAGGAACTATCTGGTGGTATTTCCATAACACTTAAAGGTTTTCCAGTGCCCTGAAGTATATGTTGTTGGCTTCTGCCCTATGCCACAGAATGACTCCAGAAACACTGTGTTGTGGGTGAACAGGATCATGCTGTACTGCCTTTGAAGCTGACATTAATATTCCCATTTTGACTCTGCACAAATGACAGCCAATTTCAACACCTCCAAGGTGATGGTTTTAATACTAAAATGTGAAAAGGTCAAGAAACTCTGTGCTTTAGGGATTAAACCATGCTATAGGGATTAAACTAGCCCCAGTGTTTGATGTTCAAGAGAAAATCATTATAGAAATGAGTTACCCCACACCCACCCATTGCTTCTGGTTCATCTCCAGCCCCCACTGTCAGGAGCAGAACAGCCGAGCAAAGAAGCTGCTGGACTGAACTCAGTACGGCAACTCACAGGAGAGGCTTTGCATGTGTGGGCAGCATTGTTCACTAACAACTGGCGTAAATCAGAGTCAATGACATCATGCAGCCGAAAATGACGTCCATAGGCTGCCCGCCTGCCTGCCGACAGGCCATCTGTTTTAGTCAAGGGCACCCAAGGCTTAAGTCAAAGCCCACTGAAGTTACTGGAAAGATTCCCACGAATTGTTGATTTTGACTCATCTGTAGCTTATACAATGCATGAAACGTCAGGCTCACAAGCTGCACTCTGTAAGCAAGACAGCTAAAGCTCAAAGAAAATACAAAGAAGCAGTCAGTTCTCCCACGCCACTATATGTCGGGATTTGATCTGCTGAAGCTATCGCTGTAAAAGCATGTAAAGCAGGTGCAGGTAAAGTGGACAGAAAATTCAGAGCTGGTACATTCTACTGGGGTGACAAAAAGAGAAAACAAAAGCTTCTCCGAAAATAAAACCAGTTATGTTCTGATATTTCTGGGGGTGCTACCATCAGTAGGGATATGCCTAAAGTATCATTAGGATGATGCACCTAAAGAGAAAACAAGGGCTGTAATGCCTGAGGAAATCAAACACCCCAGGAGAGGTGGGAGGAAAGAGCAGCTGAAATAACATCAAGACCAGGCAGAATTCAATGGGAGAGTGACATAAAAATAGCCAGCTCTATCTGTGGATTCAAGTTGCCTTCTTAAAAACAACAGCTCTTTTCTTTCCCTCTCTTCTATAAAAGGACCCAATTCCCTGCATGAAGCTACCACTGAAGTCAGTGTGAGTCACTCAGACAGACTGCTTGGAAGTACATCCCCAGGAGAGCTAATTATTGCATATATTATAACGAGCTCACAGAAGAGGTTTTATAAACACCTGCCACTGTTTCACCATCTCCAGTTCAGGAAGCAGAACAACTGTCAGTCTAAATGAGACGGTTTGGTACTTTCCACTAACTCTGAACGTGAAGAAATAAAGAGCCTTAATAGCACCTTCACCTTGAAAGATATTTTTGGGTAAAACCTGTATTGTAAAACGCATGCTAATTTAACTTTCAGTGCCTCATAAGAACATGCAGCAGTTAGGACCTCTTCTGTCCCTTTACGCACAAGAACAACAAAATAACTAAAAGGGCCCCAAGGGCTGAATTTCACCCCTGTACCCGCATAAAAAAAAAAAAAAAAAAAAAAACCACTATCAGATATGATGGTTCAGCAGAACTTGAACAGATGAGAAACATAAAATTTGATGTTATAAAACCTCCTTTCCGTTCCACTGTTTTTACAAGGGGGTAATGCTTATGTGCTGTACTCCATAGCTTAAAGCACCTGTTGGCCTGAAAATTGAACATGGCTGGAAAACAAGTTTATAACTACACTATCTGTCCTGACTGCAAAGACTTAATTACATGTGTTATTTAGGGGCCTTTTAAAGCGTGAGTTGGATTACAATTTAGTCAAGAACTGAGTAAACAAGTCCTCATGTGGACATAAGCCTCATACGTGGAGACTGAGCTTTCTGTCCCAGCATCAGCAATGGCAGAGGCTCTGTGACAAACAAGAGCCTTTAATTCTTTACTCAGAGACCTGCAGTAGAGGACACCAACTCTTGCTTTGCAATTTCTACTACTGAGAAGTAGAGACAGAGCAAACAAATAGTAGTAGCTTTTGCTTTCTTATTCCGAGAAAAAGATTTAAGGGTTTTAAGCAAACAAAAGGAAAAGGACTTCAGAGATCAGAGAGGGAAAACGTCCAGCGAAAACCTCAAGTGGAACACCTAATCTCAGAATAAAACTGTGGGATTGGCAGCAGAACTTTTCTGGATTACCAGTTATTTATGTGCCTCATAATCAAGAAATCCCTTCCTAAGTACACCAAAAGGGAAAATGGGAAAAAGGGATCATATGATTTTTTTGCAGGCTGATGTTTCTCAGGGCCCACCAGTTGTTTTGTGCAGTCCCTCCTTTTCTATACTTTTATTGAACTGTATCAGAGGAAGATGCAACTACACACCTGTGTCCAATACAGCTTGCCCTTTAGGCTGTGTGGGCTCACACATGCAAAGCAGAGCTCCTTGAGCAGAGCAAGGCAACAAGACAGAGTGACTGGCTCAATACCCATTAAAAATATTCACACTGTTCTAGTAAATTGTCATGAGCTTTAACTTCTGGACAGTTTTATCTTTTCAACAGTTTTATCTTTACCGGTAGCAAAACAATTCAGAAAGGAAATGCAACAAAAACTGGAACTCAGTACATAAATGGAACAGGAAACACAGTCAAGGACTAGGATTACTGTGGGTGCTACCTTTTGCTGATGGTCACTTTAGGCTTTTTAGGCTTAGCCATGCAAGCTTGAAAAAAAAAAAAAAAAAAAAAAAAAAAAAACTAAATACACTATTTGCGTTCTGTTTTATCCAAACTATTTGGAGTCTTTCCTATATCCACACATTCTGACAGTGTAAATGAGAAACAATTCCAACATTATTACAGTTTATATCTGTTGATTAAACTCAAAAAAGCAGTGGATGTATACATCCCTTAGAGTATTCCCAGCACTGGTCACGAGCTAGAGCTCCACACTTTCCGTCTGGCACCAACTCAAAACCCTGCAAGTACAGAAGAGCATTTTCCCTGTTCCAGGAAATTCCCTGGACAGAGCAGGCTGGGTTACAATTCAGAACTAGTTATTTCCTATAAATAACATTAGTAGACCTGAAGTGTCTCAATTTAAAAAGATTCCTGAACAAAAGTTTACTTCAGCAGTGGATAGCAGGAATCTCAGATGCTTTGCTATATTTATTACTGCTTACCCCATCCATATACCTCAAAGTTACCTGGAAAAGCACTGAGATCAGACATTATCTGGCCAAACTGGAATAACTCTAAGTCCTATCAGAAATATTGCACTGGCCGCACCTAGTATTTTGTGACTATATTTATAGGACAGGGATATAGAAACATTTAATAAGGAAAAAACACCCTCTTATTATGGCTTAACCAATTCAGAAATTACAGTCTATACTCACACTGCTTGAAGGACTGTCTGACGTGGCCTGTCTAAGGGAAGATGGCTGAAGCTGATTTTCCTCTCCGTTAGTCCCAGTAGTTTTAATTCCCCCACACACACACACTTGCTTTTTCAGCAGAAGGGATGCAATGACATAGGACACTCAGCTGAGCTGGGCTGGGCACATCTGGGATGACAGATGATGGGACTATTGCCACACTGCAGCAATCTTGCAGAAAGCCCTGCACAGGAATGCCACTGAGTGAGGCACTGCCTGGATGAGGCTTGTCCAGAACAGGGAAGAGCATCCTGGCACCCCACACTAAAGAAAAATGAATACATGCTGGAATGGATGCAGAGAAGGATGTCAGGAATGTAAGGGTGTCTTACAAGAGGAGACAGACAGCTATTACTATTGTTTGTTTCCTCTAACGTCTGAGAAGGCACATGATCATTTCCTGGACACATACTGGAAAGAAACACAAAGAGGGAGAAAAGAGGGATTTAAGCAATGGGATAACATCGGCACAAGGACATGTGGCTGTGAACCAGCCACATACGAATTTAGACTGGATTTAGATGATTATTTCTACCCGTCAATAAGGTAATTCTCTGGAACAGACTTCCAGGCAGAAACTTTGGCTGCAAAAGCAGCCTAATCAGTTTTAAGATGAAACTTGATAAATCTGTTTAAGGGATAATAAGACAAAGCTGCCTGTAACAGCAGACAACTGGGCTCCGTGTTTTAGGAGACCCCTCCAAGTACCAAGCTACCAGACAAATGTTCAGAACTCCTCTAAATGACCAATCTCTTAAATCAGGAATATAGTACTAATACAGTACCACGGCAGAAATCTGGAACCTCTCCTTGTCAGAGAAACAGAAATGCTGGAATGGGGAAAAAAAAAAAGTTCGTGCAGCTATCTCAGTGCTGTTCAGCTGCTGGCTAAAGGACCAGTGATGATCTTGTAGGAGACTTTTTCAAATGTTTTCTTTTTTGAACTATATTCCCATTCAGTTGGCACAGCTATTTCAACATCCTGTCAATGATCCCTGCCTGATGGAGGAATACAGCCAAAATCTTAGGAGACCTGAAAAGCCGAGGCAGCCTGAAGTGGAACAGAATTCATTGCAACAGCTTCCTATGCTGGGCAGTCACCACAATGCCTCTCCCATGGAAGATCTTAGATTTATTTTATTCTGAACTGGAACAAATGGAGATAGAAGGTTTATCCATGCGAAAAATAACTTTTGCAAGGATTCAGTGCCAGATGAATTACAGAGCTGGACCTTCTCACCCAGGCAGGTCTGATGGCTCCACGGTGCTCTGTGTGACCACAGCTGTAGGGACACTGGTGACCTGGGACACCGAGTGCCTGGCATGGTGGTGGGTCCCAGTCACCCATCAGCCAGATGGTCTGACTGCTGGGTAAGATAGCATGCTAGAGGAAAAAAATCAGCTTGTTGGGTTTTTTGTTGCACATTTTGTTGGAATTAGCATTTTCACAACACGTTGCTTTGCTCTAATTTTGTTTCCAGAGGGAACCCATTCATGAGCTGACCAGCCCTAATGTCACTGCTGGCTGCTGCCAGTACAGATCAGCACTGAGGTTATTTCAGATCTTAGTTTCTCTCCACCTGCAATGTCTGAATCTCTCAAGCTGAACCTGACCATTGGCATTCATCATGCCTTTCTTCAAGGAAGTGACAGCAGTTGGTGCATTTTACTGCTTTTTTACTGCCTTTTTTTTTTTTTTTTTCAGTATATTTTACTGATACAAATTCTCTAACTTAATTTGATTTCATTGCGGCTTTTTCGGGAGATTTGCTGGGAAGCACAGTGCTCCCCTGGGACCCATACACTGAAGATTGCACAGGGCCTAGATGCCTCGATGCAGATACATCTCAGTAATACGTTAGCACCTACAAGCTCTAAGAGAATTTAACCAAAGAATAGCTGCTTCCTTGAAAAGCTGTTCTCTAGTAGCCCAGAAATGTATTTGGCACAATGCCATCCCAAGGGGTACATCTCATCACGTTTGGACAGATCACACCTCATTTCTGTCCGTTTTGCTCTTTTATTGCATGGGAGACACAGGGCCTCACTCCCAGAGCTCGTTGTCCATCCTTTTGTTCCATCTTCTGCTACCACACGACTTTCTGGACCTTTTGTACTTCCTGGTGCTGTCTTTAAAATCCCCAATCACCACAGGTTTTGCTGGGAACTTGCAAAGTGACGTCCCTTCACAGTGTAAGCACCAAGGCACAAGTTCTGCAGTTGCAGGTCCTGCCCCTGCCTCGGGACTCACTCCCAGCCGGGGAAGCAAGCCATGCTGTGTTGATACACTACCACCTAGTGGTAAATTCTGCTCCCAGCCACACCGCCACGGTGTGCTCTGTGACCACGCAAGGCCCTCAGACATCAGATCTTCATCCGAGGGTTTCAAGGTGAAGCCTCGGGAAGTGCCATTGCTTGTGCTGTGTCTGGGCATGGCTCACGCAGGTTTTCTCGCTGATGCTGCTCCTCCACTTAGCCACCAGGAAAAGCAATTTCATTTCTCGATATTGCTTTTTCGCAAATTGGCTGCCCACCCCTTAGAGAGCTCTGCCTTTGCAAACCATCAGTCCTTCCCTTAGAGAGCTGCAGAGGTGGACCTTAAGCAACCACCTGCAAAACCCAAACCAGCAACACCAGCTCAGGAAGCGCCCTGGCTCACGAACTTACCTGCTAACAGTTAATTGGGCTATAATTAGTTCTGCCAGGGAATCTAACAGGTAAAACTAGATAGAACAACTTTGAAAAGCTGCGTTTAGTCATTGTATAGTTATCCTAAAGTACTGGCTGTGCATACACCAGTGGTGGAACAAACAGCTAGGGCATCTTTTTGACTTGTAGCTACCACGGATGTGGCACAGTCTATTTGCCCTGGCTGGTTAATGTGGGGGGCCTTCAACACCCTCATCCTGGCCTGTATCAGTCCACTACCACCTCATCTCATCAGAGGGCCATTTCTTCTTTCCCTTAAACTGGGATAGCAAAGAACAAAAGAAGCAAGACACATTATGACCTTGCACCGATCCCAAATGCTCCAGAAAAGTGTAACACACCCAATCAATACAACTAAAGCCCTGCACAACAGACATATCTGTACGCACACACAGACTTGTGCAGAGTCAGCTTTTAATCTCACATCACTGGATTGCTTTGTCTCTGTTATTATGCCTTCTGCAGTTGCCCTTCCAGTAATCATTAGGGATCTGCAAGATTAGCAGAGATATTGGACACACCTGCATATTAACCAAACGCATCGGAGTTGCTTGCACCAGAAGGTTGTCTGCATAAAAAGTATCACTTTAACATCAAGGCAGTGGTTAAGACACAGAAAACTGCTTATGGCTTTCTGCATGAATTTAAGAACGCGAATCTGATAAATGCAAGAGGTACAAAGTGTGTCCCTTGTGCCCTGCCAGAGCTCAGTACTTACATGGAGCACCAGAACAGTTTCTGGTAACACTGCTTTCAGAGGTCATTTACACGAGGAAGTTTACCATTATACTATGATTACGACAAAATACCTGAGAAAAAAAAATATTTTTAAGAACAGTGATCACTACCCCCCTCTCTTTTTTTCCCCCCACATTTCTTCCCAAATATCCATGGAGCCTGCTAGACTTACACAATGAGATAACGATGCTATTGTTCCTGTAAAGTCAAGCTCTTAATTTTTATTTATTTATTTATTTTTACAGGGAAATTACTCTACCTTTAAATAATTGACCATCTCCTGATGCTTTGCAAAGGAAGAGCACCCAAAATGGAAGAAGTTAACAATCTGCAATAAAGTCCTTGGATATTCTTTTGCCATAACTCAAACTTCACAGAAAGATCATAACCACCAGAGCAAAAACAGACACTAAGAAATATCAACATCTGAAAGAAAGGCTTCTCATGTAACATAGTTCTCTCAAAAGCAGCCCTACTTCTTCGCTTCTTTTTAGGCCTTACTCCAGAAGGCATGGGAAACATACTAAGTAAAAGTCACTGTAACATTTTAACCATTATCAATTTCTGAAGATTTAAGGATGCTATGCCTTATTCTGATGCTATGCAGACGCTGAGAAACCAGAAATTAGGAGGTACATGAGAAATTACCCTTATTTCCGTACCAAAATGCAGACATTAAGACTATTCTGAAAAAAAAAAAAAAAAAAAGTGTCTCACCAATACAAGACATGATATCAGATTCTGCCCCCTTGATTTGTCAGCGTGAATACACACAGTTGCACAGCTCTGCCATTTGCTGCTGATGAGGCAACTGTGTTCTGGCTTTAAGTATTTCCTCTTTGATTAAAATTCACTCTCTCCTTTTTCTTTACTAGATATAAGATTTTAAGACTAGAAACATGAAAGAAATGTTAACTCTCCCACCAGCCAAAATATGTGGTAAAAACATCAAATAGTGCCACGCTCTAACCTCAGCCTTCCTTGGAAGGGAAGAAGTAGAGAATTCTTTGCACAGGTGCTTGACATGTTCTTTCAGCTGATTTCACAACTCTGCCATTTTTCTTCTTTTAATTCCCCTTCTCCAGGGATCACAGCCCACTAGTTGGGGATTGAAGAGAACTACGGGACAAGAATTGTTCAGGAGTTCTTTATGTGAAGTATTTCTGAAGCTGAGACTGCCTTTGCATATGCAGGCTGTGTAAGAATGTTTCCATTTGTGGGATCCAGTTCACAGGAAGGTAAATCCTTTTCAAGTTCCCAGAGATGGGTTGTACAGGAATGAAGAAGAGAAAGCCATTTAACATCTCAAATTCCGTATTGACCTGAATTACAAAGCATCCTAAACACATTAGCAGATAGTTTTCTCTGTCACTTATTCTGGATTATATCAAACTACTTAAGATACTAAATCAAACCTATTACTTATGTCTTTGTTCCATGGCCACTAAATACATGATCTTTTAAGCCTTTTGATCCTCCTATTGTACAACTCTTCCACTAACTTCCTTTAGTGATGCTTATGTGATTTTTACTGCTGCATTCAGGTAATCTCACAGTGCTTAGCCCTGCCTGCTACAACACCTCCACCTCTGCAGACTTTCACAAAGAAAACAAAACACCAGTTGTGGACCTGTGTCCTGCAGGGTCAGGACACAACACCCATCTCTCTTCTGAAGCCTCCCCCGTCGCCCTGCCAACTGCTCCCTCCATCCAGCCATATCATCTCTCAAGGTCATAATTAATTCTGTCAAACTTGTCATCCAAACCTGTTAACTCCATGCTTTGGCACCTCACCTCCTCCTTGCTGATCTAGATGGCCCTTCTGGGTTGCCTGAACTGTCACAGGTACTCCTCTTGATTCTTCCTCTCACTACCCTCAGGTTTAACCCCCTCTTGTTGTCTCTGGTACCAATTTCTTGTCCTTTCTTCCAAAAGAACTTTTACAGGCTAGTTCTGCCCTAGCAAAAGGCCAATTCTTTATTTCTCTTCCAGAGCTTTCACCCACCCTCCCATGTTACCCCAGAAAAACCTTCTTCTCGCAAACCACTAAACCCCCACTGGTGTACTGCTGAGCTCCTCTTCAAAACCAGGTCCTTCCCACATGCATCCTAGTAACTGCAGCCCAATAACAGAGGTAAACTGGGATTCCTGGACATTTTTTTTTTTTTTTAACCAGTTTGTTTACTTTCCCCAGAGCTGTTCCCAGAGGTTGTATTTTCAGGTGCTTTGAGTAAAGATGGGTGTAAGCTATGATATTTAATAAAGATTTCAAGTTTACTCCAGGAGTTACATGGATCCCAACTTTTCATGTGGTTCATCAGAGCTACTGGAAAAGGCAACGACTATCTACTGGGTTTTCTGATGTACGACTTTGGGGGCAAGACCCCTCATCTCTTTACACATTGTGTGTACAGCCTGCCTGTTAAAACACACGTTGAGACAGAGATTCATGCCGAGCTTTCTGTGCATAGCCTAAAGCTAACTATAAGGGTCTTTTCATAAAGGAGAACGAGATCCAGCTGTCAAGTGTTGGATTTCAGCCCCTCTCTGAAGTTAATGCATTGCACTGGAATTCACACTTTTTGAACGCCACTTTCACATTTGGACGATGTACACTAGCAGCTGGTCTGTTTTTTATCAGACAGGTCTTTTTTGTTGTCAGCAGCACTGATATTAGATGCCAGTTTAAGATCGTTGGGCTTTTAAACAGCAACCTTGTCTTGAATGCCAATGTCCTGAAGTGAATGTTTGTCATAAGATGCAGCAAGGAACTGAAATACACTGATAACAGGTGGTGATCTATTGGTGTTGAGAAAACAGCTCCAGGGAGCAAGATGCAAAATCTTGATCACCTTCCTATGTTTGAAAGAAATATGGGTTTTAGAGAAGAGGGTCATGAATTTCAAGTTTTTCACTGTTTAGTTTTACCTTCTTTTGACAATTATTTATTCTTATCTAAAAGTCCTTGCAGACTTCAGGATAAGAAAGGACATAGCACTGCCCTCAGCTTTAGTGTCTACTAACAATATAAAACAACTCCATATAATTAAGCTTGAGGTTTGTTTTTAATTTTTAAATTCACCTTTATTCTACTGGGAAGAGAGGAACACAAGGAAGCCATACTATCAGCCAAGAGCCTCCAACTAGTCATCAGTCAGGCTGTATAGCCAGCACAAAATGAATCTATTAACATCCTGCTTGCAGTGCAGTAACAAGAAGCAAAAAAAAAAAAAAAAAAAAAAAAGTAATACCTTATTAGCAAAAAAGGGGGAAATGGTACTAAATGGCTCAACAACTTTTGTTTGTATAAACAGCCACGAACACAAGCACTGAACTTTTGCCTTCTTAGACAGTGCACTCTCCAGAACAGCTGAATACATCGAGTTCTAAGAAAACATTAGGGGAAACCTGTGTTGCAAATATTAAGACATACTTTCCTTGCCATGTTGTTCTTAAGCACTTAACATCGAAAGAGACCATGCTTTTAGATCAGAGCAGACAAACAGAGCAAACAAAACACAAACTACCCCTCACACACACACACAGAGCTAGGAAATAGCTAATTTCAAATACATTACTGAATTTTACATTTCAGACTACTCCTAAGCAAGATACCAATTGGTGGCATGCATTGGAAAACCATTTCAAATGCTAAACGCACTGGGGGTGGTAGCACACTACTGACAGATGATTTGGCAAGAAGCTGACTTGTAATTTCATTAATTTGTGAATCACTACAAGTAATACATTTTTGTTCTGATCACAAAAGACCCTCAGCAAGACAACTCAACATTTTGCCCACCATAAACACTTGAATAAACTTCAAAGCATGGATCAACATATGGCTGTAATCAGATTATTTTTGACCTTGTGCCACTAGCTGGTGTCCAGTTACATCACCACACCTGCATGAATCAAAAAACATCCAAAACTGCTGAATGCTTGCTCTTACAGCTTTTGCTGATATTTTGCATAAGCCTTTTTCCAGGGAGATTTGGCTTTTCAAGTCTTATTTTTGATCTCCGTATGATCTTCTAAACTGGGAATGATGAAGTCTTTGATGTGGATTCTTGCATAAACAGAAGCAAGAAACTACACAGCCCCTAACTGCGAATAAAAAAAGGCTAGCCAGGACTGAAACAATGCAAAATGTCCCTTTTAAAAGTAAGGGAGAAATGGAAAGGAGAAATCCAGGGAACAAACACCATCACCACTGTTCAACCGAGGACGCAATAAAGATTAAGAAAGCCGGTGTGGAAAATAATGAAACCCTTCCTGTGTGTTAAGCAGCTTTATATGTGGTCTTGTATCTCTCATTTGAGAGCTATAGTAAAGCCATTATTATGTGAGGAAAAATGCACAGCACAGACAGTAAGAGAACACTGAAGAAAAATAGTCGAATAACACTATAAAAAATAAAACTATAAAATTCAATTATTCAAAAATGTAGGATCCAGGCACCAATGTGCACTGGGAAGAAGCATTTTCTCCTGCTTTACTTCTCGTTTACCCATATAATTAAACACGAGGACAAGCATGGAAAACACGCAATGCTTCACTCTGCCCCCAGCTGCTAACACAGCAGGCACCAGGGGGCCTCAGTCGTTCACTACCAAAGCAACAAGGGCACGGTAACTCTGTGAGCTGAATTAAGGCACTTCAAAGTCCTTATTTAGCAAGAATATAAACAATGCCCGCAAGGAAAATGAGGAAGGAGCAATGGAAAAAAGGGCATTACAGCTGATCTATACAGAAATCTGCAGTAAAATGGCTAAAAAAAATGTGACTCCAGCTGAGTTGTGCTACTGGCATGGTAAGTCTCCAGAAGCATGCATGGTACCAACACAAGAAAACAACAACAAATTACTTCAGTGTCACAGCAGGGAAAGGAGTGATTTATAGCGGAACAAAAACAAGAATTAGCTTGAGACCTTTTGATCAGCTCTAGTGATAGATAAGGGCAGGTGATTAGAGCTACCCATGCTGCTTGTAAATGAAGCTCAAGTTGGAGATGAAACCCATGACTTCAGGGCAGCTTGACTGCAATTTAGAAGAGCTCTCTGTCATGTTTTCTCTAAGTGATACCTGCACAGACAAGCAGAAATTAGAGACTTATCCTGTAGGAGCATTACAAACCCGTGTGCCCACCACGAGGGATGTCAGTCAGATTACATGCAGTCCTTCTCCTACGGACCTTGGGTTTAAAACTGTTCACGTACTCTAAAACACCCAACAGCTGTGTTCTGCCTTGCTTGGCAAACAGCGTAATTTGAAGCAGTTCACATTTTCTGCAGAATTACCTTGATTTTACTTGTTTGTTTTGATACAAAAGACTGGAATTAGACCCAAGTGAGTTGTCAGGAGACTACCCAGCAAAGTAACAGGGCTACAGGACCCAGGCAATTACAAAGAACCTAAAAAACCTGCTCCGATGCCCAGTCCTTTTTATCTGAGGCAGCTGCATCTGGATGCATCTTGGAGTTTCAGTCAGCACACCAGTCCCAAGATACAAAGAACAAATGATCTTCTCTTGCTCAACACTGGGAAGCCTCTCAAACTATGAAGATGGACAAGCACTTAAAGAAACCCTACTTGAAGGCTTTTGCTTCAGAATCAGTAACTTTACCTGGCCGACGGACATGCTGAATCAGAAATTACTGTAACTTAATACAAAATTGCCAGGTATCACTTAACAAAATGATACCTAATCCACATACAACACCGTGGCTAA
This sequence comes from Netta rufina, assembly GCF_964035555.1. Lineage (NCBI taxonomy): Eukaryota > Metazoa > Chordata > Aves > Anseriformes > Anatidae > Netta > Netta rufina. The sequence goes on from NC_140125.1 coordinate 27,019,481, forward strand.
CCTGAGGATGATAAATAACCACCTAACTGCAGTTTAACTAATGATATCATAGAGCACTTAAAATTGAAAACATTGTTTGTATTACCCTACTTGATGACATACCTTGACATCAAGGCTTAAATTTGGTGAGTTGCCTGAAGGTGTATTGCATTCAGCTGTAATTTGCTCCTGAATGATATCCTGTAACTGGACTGACTGTCTTAAGCATCTCACCAGCACGTGGGACCAGGAGCAACTCAGAACAACCAATGCACAATCTGAAATCCAGGCAGATACAGAAAATGAGACCCTATCTCTCACATAGCCTTCCACTACACACGACTGTTTATTTCCACATTCAGCATTGTATTTTAGATTGCTATATTAATCATTATGTTTGCGTTATACCTTGTTAAGTCTTCAAAGAGACAGAATCTTTAATTTAAATGTGTTTCACAAGGCTCCCTTTCATGTGTTAGCACCAATCCTAACTTGATTTCAACCTAACGTAGATCTGCTAGATGAAGGTCCTTCTTGGCCTATTAATCTTCTGAGGAAATGCTGGGCTTCAAGACTTCAGCACTGAAATGGGTCAGTACTGAGATGCTGCCCAAAGAGAAGGCAGCACCTTCATATTTAGAAGATTTTGGGAGTCAATCAGACAAGATCATGAGCAATCTGCTCCTGCAGGGAAGGCTTTGAGCAGGGCTTTGGACTTGACACACTGCTGAGGTTCCTTCCAGTTTAAATATACTGAATATAAATTTTTTGGGGAAAATTCTGTGTGTTAAATTTTTTTATTTGACTTCTAGAGTCAAGGTTATTAGGGGTCATGTGCGTAAGATTTGAGGCTTTAGGAGAAAACACTGTTCCTGATAAAATCTTTGAATAAATTTTTAAATGTGTTCCCTAACTGTTGTACATTTGTAGCTCATTAGGCAATGTCTTAAGGAGTTTTTTTATACAAGAACATGCTGCTCTTCCCTCTGCAATTCTTCATTCAAGTAAAAATCAAGCTGAAAATGAAAAGTACAAATTGCGCAACTGTAAGAGCATAGATTTCTCAGAGCACTAAAGAACAAATGAGCCTAAATTTTCTTGCTTCACTAGTAGTAAAATACTGTACCAGGACAAATGTGTAATTTACATAGCTTTTCAGACTCTAATGGCTGCCCCTGAGAGATGACAATCCAGCAGACAAGCTAAGAACTGGTCGGACAAATGTAAGTACTGCCAACTTGCATTCACAGTTTGGATTCCAGGGAACACCCAGTGGGGACTGAGATTTCACAGGGAGCACATCAATCTCTGGCAGCATCTCCCTTGAGAGAAACAATTTCCTCCTCTTTGTCTTAATCTATGGTTAACATTCAAAACATCTTTCCTGGCAAAGTCCAGACTCCTACATCCATATAATCTATGTCAGTAAAATCTATCAGACAGAGGAGTGTAAGTCACGGACAGCTGGAGTGAAGCACGGCCCTCTGACACTGCTGGAAGTTGTTCCTGCCATGGCAGAGCACAGATGTGTCTACCTGGAGAAGATGCATTGCACCAAACGCATTTTAATTAACTGCTACAGAGGCCATACCAGACTTCACCCATATCAGCTGGGTGCCTGGAGATATGCCAGGACTTGGACTGAAACAAAATAAAAAAGTGCTGGTTCTTCAGGTTAAGGTCAGCTAAAAACGTCTATGTGGCATGTCACTGTGAAAAGTGAGTTACAAGGTTTCTAGGTTAACACAGACACCCATTGCAGCACATCACTCTCTCATTGTTTTGAAGAAGTCAGTGACATGGTTGCACTGTCATTTGGAAGCCAAGAACCTAGAAAGCTATTTTGTTTCCAACAACAACAACAAAAAAAAAAAAAAAAAAAAAAAAAGCTGTGTGGTTTGCCAGTTCTCCATAAGTCTTCATGTTTGAAAGGACAACATGCTTCTCAGATACATGATTAAAGTGCAATCACTTAAAAATACATGAGATACATCTACTCAATGCTTAACAACCACTAATCCACCTCTAATACACCACATGAGAAAATCTCATGCTTACAAACACATAATCAGGTTGCAGGCTTACAGGTTGCCTGGAGAAGTGGATGCCCCATCCCTGGAGATGTCCAAGGGAAGGCTGGATGGGGCTTTGGGCAACCTGGTCTAGTGGGAGGTGTCTCTGAAGCTTGGGGACAGACCAGTGATTTGTAGCTTGGGCTCTTTTCTGCCGTCTGCTCAGGTTTCTCCTCTGCATAAAGCAGGGAAGAGAGGCGAGGAGAACAGAACCTTGAGCTCTCGAGTTTCATGTTCAAGCAGAATTGGATGTGGGATCTCAGAGTTTAGCCTGCAGTGGCCAAAGAGAGTGCTGTGGTCAGTGGGAAATTCTGGTACTAGGAGAAGACACTTAAAAGGTTTCTAACATCTGCTGTAACTCAGTGATTCTGTGGCTTCATCTCCCTTGCCCTACCCCCTGCAGTGTACTGACCACAAAGGCATTACAACCTTCATGCTAGTTGCTCCTCCCACCTCCCAAGCTTCCCACACATCACCATCCACTGCCTCAGAATCTGTCTCTCCTTCAGTTGCCTGTCACCACAGTTGTGCTTTCTCCATAACTCTACACTCAGCTCCTGGGAAGATTTCCATTGCCATCCCCAGCACTGCTACACAAGTTCCTGGGTCCAACCCACAGCTGCCACGAGGCACGCCCCACCAACATCTGTACTCTCCTGTTGCAGGCCCTGCGTTACACAACTACCCTGTTTGCCCTGTGTGTGTTCCGGATACCCCACTGTGCAGGAAACACTGCCTGCCCAGAGCAAAGGGACCACAAACTGAATTGGCTTTGGTGCATGCTTAAAACAAAGAAGCCAGAGGCTGAAATACACCGTTTGAGTAATTGTGAGACTAGCAGCTTTCTGCCATTCATCAACTCCAGAATCCTCCCCCCCCAAAAGAGGAGCAGCAAATGTTACTGCAGCTCCTCCTGCTTTGCCACAAAGCAGCAGGAAGCCCACTCACTGCACTGCCAGCTGAACATCTCGTTAGTTAAGCAAAGCTCCAGAGTCCTCAATATTTATATTTGTAGGAAAAAAATATTCACATCTTTCCCCTATTTTAATGACAGACTATCCTAAACTCATTTATCGGATAAAGGACAGATTTCATATGCAGCAGAATTTAAATCAAGGTGACTCAGTCTCTTAATGAACAAACTGCTGCCAGATCCCCAGTTGGGGATTTGGATACTGGACATAATATTCAGTACTTACAGACAGACCAAGCAGGGGGTGTCTCACAACTGTATTCTCTATAACCATGTGTTTCACAACCTGTTTTTTTCTTCAGCAAGATCTCCAAGCAATACACTGGGAAATCCTACACAACAAATACTTTTCCATTTAACCATAGGTTAAACTGATGAATTGTGACACTGTCATCGAGGGGCCCTTATTCCCCACTAATCATCTGTCATTCTTAATTATATGCCCACAAGTTAAAAATGTAATATGTTGTGACAAAATTGTGCAGCTGGAGAACTGCACAGTAAGCAGTTCGCCAGCTTGGAACAATACTGGACAGGATGTTGGGTTTCAGCAAGCCACACTGGACTTTGAACATGAGGAAAGAGTTCTTCAGAAGTTAACAAGTGAGTAACTTCTTTTTACACTCCCTTCAGATGCAAAGGTGGCTGAACCACCCCATCAGTTCATCAGGGAGTCAATACTACTTTCAGCTTGCAACTTTTTACATCATTGCTAAACACTACTAATGGTGTCACCATTTAATATCTTATGTGTGATGGAAGATCTGAACAGAAGCATTTCAAAAAACTTCTCTGCAGAAGTCTGTAGTATTTTGTCTTTCATTCAACCACTGAAGGAGTTGTTCACTTTCCCAGAAAAACTTGTGGATTTCTGTTTTTTTTTTGTAGCCAATGTGAATTGTAATTACATGTAATAATTTCTTCAAACACCACAGCAAGACTGACATGATTACCAATCCCAGCTTTTTATAACAACTTATTTTTAATAATTAAAGAAATCCCATTTTCCAATAACTTTTAAACCCAAAGCACAGTGTAAAATATAACTGAAATATGCTTGTGCCAGAGCAAGACTACAACAGTCAGACACTAATAAACAGCAATCAGGATAGGAACCAGGTAAATGAATTAGATCTGGGTCAGCATGAGAAAGGCCCATGTTATAAAAAAGATGCCATTAACTGTCTATGCTTTGAGAGACAAAACAGAAAAATCACATCTGCTATGTCCCATTCAAAATACTTGTGAGCATTTAACTAAAAAAATATGATAGACACAAGACAGATCCCCTGAAATGGCCAATACCAAATCTCAAAGCTTGAGATTCTTCCCCCGACTGTAACTAAAATGAGGAACTCAATACCACAGAACACTTCAGAGGCCAAAGATTTAGCAAGATTCATTGAGAACGCAAACATTTAAAGGAATAAAGAAATGTCAGTGTCATGACCCAGAGCACACTCCCACCACTAGCAGCTCAGCTGCTTGCACAAGGCCAGCTGGCTGTCAGGATGTATGAAGAAAGCGCAAAGCAACCTCAGCAGAGGCTTGTCCTCAAACAGCTCTGCTGGGAGGCCTCACTGAGGGCAACCTCCTTCCCTTCGAGGCTGCTCTTCAGCTGCTGCTTTTTAGCTGAGGCTCTCACCCTGAGCCTTGCTTGAGCCATGCACGCTATTGATCCAGACCCTGGCCAACAAACCTAATCACCAGCTTGACTGCAGGCCTTCATTATGGACTTGCCTGGCCGTCACTGGTCTTCACCACTGCACCCAGACTTGACCCTGGCGCTGACATACCATAGCAGTAAAAGCGTTAAGAGTTTAAACCTCAGCATCACCACCTCCAGCAGGCCCCATGGCCTGGCTTTCTACTTGCCTTGCAGGCACAGCACACCTGTAGCCACATACATGCAGCCTGCAGCAACAAAGCACCCCCGTCATTCTCAAACTCTGCACACAGGGCATCTCTGAAAAGAAGGATAAATTCTGGCCCTCACTTTCTCTACTCCCTGCCCTGTATTTCCACTAATACAGAAGAGTGACATATGGTGTAACTGAATTGTGTTCAACTTATGTTTACCCAACAAAGATAACAACCAGTAAAACATGTGTGTCATCCAAGTCACAAAACAGAGGAAATTGTATGTTCTTTTATGCAAAACTAATGCGAGAGCACTAAAAGTATCCTACTGGCTTTAAAATACAAAAATTCCCAACAGCACTTTCTCCCCTATACGGTTGCATCATCAACAATCTATAGGAAAAGAGATTTGAGACACCACGTATCATATTCCTTCTGCAGGGAGGACTTTTTTTTTTAAAACAGAAAATTAAAAAACCAAACATTTTTATTGACTGTACTGTAGATAGCTGTACAGAGTGTAAACTTTAATATTTCACCAGATATGTGAACAATTCTGGAGAAAGAATTATCAAGCACCTTCATTTCAACACATTTTTGATATTTACAGTAAGACATTCCTGATTAAGTGTATGAGTAAAATGAATTAAAAGTTATAAAAAGTTATACAAAAAATCTTTAAAATGTTTACATTGCTATTTTATGATAAATATACAATTAAAGAGGAAGATGCCACAGTTAAGACTGTGGCTCTCTAGGAAGCTTAACTGTAGTGTCTGAAGGAGTGAGGAAACAGGGGTGTTAATAGCTTACTGCTCAGATCACAACATTATTGTGAAATGTGTGCTGATAGAAGTAGGCTTGCACATAAGCTTCCTTCCCAACACAAACTGTAGAAGATACGCTTCACTCTTAGCTTTGTACTGCTACTTTGACATTAAGAATATGGATTTTGATTTTGCCTCTCATCTCCAAACTCATTTGTGATGTTGAAAACATGCTACAATTTTCCTTAGACTTTCAACATACCTTTTTGCTGTTACTGAACACTGGCACACAAACGGGACATAGCTTTTTGTCTTTTGAGCACTAAGACACAACTGACCTTTCTGGAAACCAGATTTTTAACTTTCATGTTTCACATCGCCTATGACAAGGCATGATGTGATTTGCTTAAGAAGAAGGATAGCTACGAAGAAGCTCTAAGATCATTCTCAGGCTTATAGACTCAAACATAAAAACATTATTTTTAAACTTCTCAGGAAACATATATGACTTTCTCTCTTTAAGAAAAACAAACACCTCCAAATGAATCAACATCCATTCTTTGATGAACTATCATAAATCAAGATCTATGTCTAAAGTTTGTTTAGTGGATTTTAGGAAACTACTCCAGAATCCACATCAGACAGAATTAAAATAAATCTCTCAAAATCCAGCAAAAACTTCAAATACATCCACTGAGCAGTGCTGACTATCAAGAATCACATGCTGTGGAAAGGGATCATGAGGTTAGTGAGAACTACCCTTGCAGCATGTGGATAAAGTATTTCTGTAACACAAGAATCAAAAATTTAGATTCAAGTTTTGAAAGTGTAAAGACTAGTAGTGGGAATGAATGGAGTTAGGCATTAAATCTGTGCTATTACTGGGTGTTCCCACCCACATCTATTCATCCTTGGGACCCCTGGCTGCTTCTCTGCTAAAGATAGAGCCCAGTCATGTATGTGAAGGGCTAAGCACACCATACCACTGTGCAGATAACCTCTGCATGCTTCAAGGTACAACCCAGTCTCAGAATCACACCACCCTCCATTCTATATTCAGTACTTCAATTTTCTCAAGGCACACTTCCTCCTAGCCCAGCACAGGTGCAACTAGGGCACCCACATTTAAATTTAAAAGCACGAAGGTAGAATTACAGGGAATAAGATTGAGCTGGACCCAAGCTGACTAGCTCTGTCTTGCCTAACTGCTACAAAACAGTCATTGCCTGTGTGTGTCTGCGTACGTACATTGTTGCTTGCTGTCAACAGCATGCAGCATTTATCTTTAGGGCCTGATTGTATTTATAGAACTAAATTTTTTACAGCACATTTCCAAAAAGTGCCTGCCACTAGAAAGCTTGTTTTAATGCTCAGTTTCTTTCTATACAATCCACTCCAACTGTGTTGTCAGGGCAGCGGCAAGTACGGCCTCCTGGGGTAGCCAGGCAGAGGTGAGTACAACCACCATTATTCACTGAGCAGTAATTGTGTCCTGAAAGAGAAGAGACGTAAAATGTTGAAGAACAGCATTAACAAACACACAAAAAATCCAAAACACATGTACAGAGAAAGTGTAGATTTTGTGACTGCACTGGAAAACAAGTCAGAACAAGACAGAGTGAAACAAAACTATGCTTTGGGGAGATGGAATTCATCATATCCCCTGTGTTTGCTTCTGATATTCCCCTCAAATAAAGGTTCAGATATAAGGACAGAGCAGGAGAGGCAACATGAAAAAAATAGCCTGTTTCTGAAACGTACTTCATAAATTGGCTGAGTGATCACAGACATTAGAATGAAGAGAGGATGAGCGAAGAAACAGGGGAAACGCAACACATGAAGACCAAATCTAAAAGGCCACAGGATATCACTCCTGGAGAGCACCCAGTACAAAAACATTGAGGAATGATTTATGAAAACAAAATAATATTGGGGGTATGGGGAGGAATGCATTAATGTTGAGGGTAAAACGAAAGATCTACACGGAGTGGATTTTGAGGACAAAGGTATCAGTCAAAGAAGGAGGAAAAGCACTTGAAATAGACTGATGAGACAGAAGTGATGCCACCAAGGTTACTACCATTATATGCACTTAGTTAGTGCACACAGTGTTATTTTGCTACACAGTGCCTATTACTATGGAACTATTAACTTGTTAATAATTAACCAATAGCTAATAATTAGTCAACCACATAATTAATAGTATTAACTAGTAATAAAATAACTGGTTTCTTAGTTATGATATTCATATGCATTTTTAATGCTCTGAACCATGGATGCAATTAAGTTACATTTTTTTCTATACATGTTGAGTAACTTGAGTAGAAACTATCTCAAGGTTTTTTTTAGGCCTGAAATTAAAATACCACACCTCCTGTAATTCTAGCCACATCATAATAATAAAAGGTAAACTCATCTCCTAACTGTGATTTGATAAGAAGAACATAACTGAACTGTGGTATTGCTTCCCAAAGAACAAATTGTTATTTCAAGGTTATCAACTTCTCTTCTACGCTTCACAAGGGCATTTTCAATAGAGTAGCTGAAAAAACTTAACATTCAACAGTACAGAAAGACCAGTCCCACCCACTCTACCACCTGCTGTTTTCTGAACAGTCTCATTTTAAAATTACCAATCTTCTTAAGGACGAAAGACCATGATATTTCTATAGTTCAAAGTTTATATTCTATAGTTCAAAGTTGTTTTGTTTTGTTAAAGTAAATAAGCTCTAAGTACAAATATAGCATTCAATTTCGATGATGACAAGATAGCAGCTTTTGCCATATCAGATTTTCATTTTGATCATACACCTGTCCTTCCATACAGGAAAGAACAGGCCCCTTCTCTCCCTATTCTGGTTTGATATGGCAACCACAATAACTGCTTCTATAAAAACACATACATATGTGATTTTCAGTAACTCAGAAGACACAAATCTAAGCAATAACTAGATTTAAATAACCATCTATATCAGTTGGAAGCCTTTCCGTGAGAGCTGCTACTAAGCTCGTTTACAGGCTAAGGTGCTGCACAGCTGGAAAAAAAATGTGAATTACCTCCTGGGCACTGAGCAAAGGCTGTGGTGATTCCATAGAGGCGGGAGCGCTTGTGAGGCTGGAAGTTATCATTTTCTGTCGAAACCATGCGATCCACTGCTACAACAGCATCCCTGCCACATACAAGAGAAATGAATGTATAAGTACAGGGAAAAACAAAACAAAAAAGGAAAAATCTGGAAGTGCCTCATTTTGACTAGTAGGAAGTGATGCCAGAATAAAATTCCACCAAGACCTTAACTTTCCATGGACAACTCAAGTATATATATAGCCCTCATGCTAGGCAGCAAAAAGATTTAGCAGCAAGGAGCCAGCTTACTATTATTGGAGGTACTTCCAACACAGGGGCACATCTGCTAGTAGTTTTGACACATTACATATTCTGCCCCTCTGATATCTTCTGTGACATAGACTACATAGATACTACACACAATAATTACGGACAATACTGTGTTTCAGGTGAAGCATTTTATCTGAAAGGAATACAGCCGGTCCTAAGTAATTTCTTTTTTTCCTAGAAACAAAAGTGCACTCAGCTGACAGAACTGCAACACAGTTTCTCATATATCCATATGAGATATCCAGAATACATATATATCCATATATATATATATATATATATATATCCATATATATATATATATATATATATCCATATATCCAGAATAGCATTTGCCAGCTATTAGGTTCCAGCTTGGAAATAATTAAGCACATTAATAGCTCTTTTTGCTGCAATTAACAGACTCAGTTATATAGAAGTTTGCAGTTAAGTCCAAGTAACTATTTACATCAAATGAAAATACTATATATTTCCAGAAAAACATCCAGTACATGTATTTTAAATATATAAACTATAAAATCTCAATCATATTTCAATGTTTTAGTTCACTTGCAACAAAGAGTGTGCCACCAAGACAGTAAAAGTGCCTTCTTATTTCTGGTTGAACAGTCAGATAACATTGAGCATAGAAGACCTTGAGTGAATAATTTCTGCCCTCTACAATGCTGCAAGTACAGCCATAAGGAAAACATGTTAACTCCCACTCCTTTCCCAAAAATGTTCAGTTCTAAAAGCATTTTCTTAGAGGACAAACCAATGTGCTGAAAAAAGAAAACCCAGTTAACTGGCAACATCAATAGGTCAACTCTGCAGATTCACTCCGCCCTGCAACAGCTATTGCCAGGAGGAAAAAAGAAAAATGTGTGAGAGGTCACACGTGAAAAATGCAGTAAATACTTCAGTTCCTATGAGACAGGAGAACAAAATAAAGCATTCCATAATTCCTTTAGTAGATAACATACCTGCGCCAGTCCGTGTAGTATAAATTCTTCCCATAGCTTGTAACACTGAAAGGATACTGAATTCCTTCAACAATCTTTCGTCGACCAAACTGATTAGGGTTCATGCATTCCAGTCTCTTTGTACCTGCATATAGTGAAACAATTTAGTTTATTCAAAAACAAGACCAAGAGAGCTCTCAGAGGGGATAAAGGCTAAGTGTAAGCATGCAAGCACAAACAGAATAAAACTTCCTGGAAGTCTTTCGGTCTGCTGCTTAGTCAAAGCCTTTCCCATGCCAGATCTCCACACGTGCCAAAGACTGGATGGCAAAGTACCCTAGTGTTAATGTAATTAGCACAGCACCTAACTTACTGAAACACAAACATCCAGTGCAGCTACGGCTTTGCTCACATGTTGAAACCCTTGGTACTGAAACCAGCATACTCAGGCTGGGGTAGAAGCTGACAGAAGGTCTCCTCCATTCTGGAGGGATCCTTCAGCCACTAGTCAGGTTCCACCTCCTCTAGAAGGCATTTTTCAAGTACAGTTTGGTAAACATGTTCCCAAAAAGCTTGATGGGTTGGGCCACAAAGAAAGTACTGCAGGAGGAACATCCAACTTATCAATGCAAATAGGGTGTTTTAAGGTCTAGCTCTAAGTCTACTACGCACCTTGGAAACATGGCTAGAGAACTTAATTTTGAAACCCACTACGGGTGTTTAAGAGAAAAGGGGATAAGAGACTAATCTGAAATCAAAAGAAGGAGACAGGAAAAAAGAAATACAGAAAAAGGAGAAACATATGAAGGCTGGAGAAAGTCTCTTACAGTGAAAGAGAGAGCTTGATCTTTTTAATTTATCAGTAACTTGAAAGGTGACTTGAAGTATAAAAGGACATCCATAGGAAGAGATCGCTGGCAGAATCTACTGTGGCAAAGACATCAGGATGGCAAAAAAAGAACAGTTGAAATGAGGATTAGAAGTATGCTTTTTTTTTTTTTGAACAGTTAAGACACTGGCAGGAAACCAGCAATGTGTCAATGACAGAATTTCATCTCTTGATCTCTAAATACAGTATGAATTGCTTTTTCAAGGCTTGCTTCAGTCAAATATAAGCCAGACTTTACCTTACAACAGGTTACAGGGCTTAGAACAATAACGCCAAAATAATGTTCTGTAGATTAGACAGATCAGTGTTCTTTTCTGGTCTTAAACTATTATCTCTGAAACCAAAACTTCCCCAAAGGCCTAAATACTATCTAAACATAAAGCTACATGCAAGGCATACAGATATAAACCTGCTGCATCCCTGGAAAATCTGTTCAGAATTTAAATCTTCCAGCTTACACAGTCTCTAATGTGAACTCAGTGGTCATACGAACAAATAAAGCGAGATTATTAAAGCCAAAAAGCAAGGTATGAAATTTAAGACTTTTCCTAAAGAGCTATAAGCATTAATTGGCTGGGCATCTTTTCAGGATTAGTTATTATACTACTATTACGAAGATAGATTTCAACACCTATTTACCTGCATCTACCCAACACAGCATTGAGGAATAAGGATCAAATGTGAGCCCGTTTGGTAACCCCAGATCATCCTTAACAAGAATTCTTCTGTTTGTGCCATCCATGTATGAGGTTTCAATTTTAGGAGCTTCTCTGTTCCAGTCAGTCCAGTACAAGTTTCTTAAGAGAAAGAAAAAGGCAAAAATTAAGACAGTGACTGATCTCAAAGGATTGTTGTAATCAAGGAAAACAGTAAGAACACTGAAGTAACACCATCATCCCCATTAGTTAAATCCATAGGAAGGACCACACTGCCTTTGGATATAGAAGCAACAGAAGAACAGTGAAGATATATCAAATGTTATACTTCCATTAAAAACAAAGACAGAAACACACACGGCGAAATGTTTTTTCTATATTGTTTACCTAAACAATGTGTGCAATAAAATACATGCAAGATACCAGGCAAAACCACCTCTACTGAAACAGTTCTGTGGACTGGTCAAACTATACATCCCTACCACTGCTGCTCACCAGCCGTCATGCCTGCTCAAGTTAAACAGCAGCAGCATTTGGCACACATCCGTGGAATTCATTCAGAATTACATTTTTCTTGTCAGCACACCAAGCGGTATGCAATGGAAGTGATCATAGCAGACTATGGTCAGGGGAGAACCCCAGAGAAGGTCGTTAAAAAATCGTTAACCACTGATCACTAATAATAAAGTATCAGTGATTTTTTTTTCCTTGAATGTGCTTTCTAAATCTGAAAATTTACAGGGTCCCTCAAGGCAAGCACCTTTGCTTTTTTTTAACCCCTAAACCCACCCACAAAATCTGCTTTGAGACATAAGCCAGATCCCAGAGCCCCATGCTGTCAGGAGGTTTCTGCATGGAACAGGTCCCCCCTCAGTCTCATTATGCTTGTGCCTCTCCTCTTCCTTCACACTATGAAGTGTGTTTCTTTTTCCTTACTCTCTGTCACTTGATGCACATGCACAGATGTTCTCATCCCACAATTATGTGACATATAGGAAATGTTGATTTTAACATGTATTGGACAAATCTCTCAAAGTATCACGGCATTACCTAGTGGGCATTTTAGAAGTTTATTTCAAGCCTACTACACAGGACACAAGCAGGTTGTTCCATTTTTGTTTGTTATTTTAAGAAACTATAGTCCTATTATTGTCTACAGACCACCTAATACATGGACACAGAGCATACACTACTGTTAAATACATAAATGCATAAATCTATTCTATAAAACCAAGCTTTGCATGTATATTTAGAAAAGGCATCCATACCCTCTCACAGGATCCACAACAATTGCTCTGGGGTTCACCAGGCCAGTGTCAAAAAGGATGCGACGCTGGCGCCCATCCAGCCTAGCCACTTCTATTCTGTCCAGTTGAGAGTCAGTCCAGAAGATGTTGCGACCCAGATGATCTACAGCTATCCCCTCAGGACTTCCCAAGTCTGCAAGACAACAGAAAAAAAAATCAAGACTAGACATTATATTTTGTACCAATATACAGCATTGGCCTCATAAGCATTCTCAGCTCCTAACAGAGAAGTTTTCTTTCAGTTTTCTGGCTGTGGTCCAACAAAAGCCACTTCACATCAGTTGGAAGAGGAATATGAATTTTGCCTTATGAAGTTTAAATACACAGAACTTTCATAAACACAGAGCCCTTGGAGATGTGTCTGATGTATAAATAAAAGATCAATCTGTAATCAGAGAAAGACAGCAAATGCAGTGCCAATAAACACAACAAAGATGACTTATGTTACTACTGGACATGGATTTTTAAGAACGTTGCCCTGAACTGCAATTGATCTTCAGTGGCTGGGGCACTGCAGTGCCTCCTTGGTGCAGGCATGGCAAAATAGCATAACAGCTAGGCAGCAGCTTCCCCAGCTCTTCATTTCTTGCACTCTGAGTGTTGATTTACTAGGTTAATACAACAGCTAATGCAGCTAGGTTACACCATGAGAGCTGCACACCCCTCTGATTAGCGCCACGGTGCCCAAGTGCTAGCTAGAAGAAACTGCAGTCTGACATTAACAGTCTTGCCAGTCAGCCTTCTCTTCAGAACAGTAGAGTTTCAACACCCAGTGGTGTTTTACTGGTCAGGTTTAACACCTTAGCCTCCTGTGCAGGGGAACAACAAGCTCTATACCAAGACTTGAGGGCTGTTAGGTGGGCAAGAAAAGAGTATTTGCATTAGTGAGGCCTTATGAAGCAAATGGTTTGACCAAACAAGCAAGACCATTGATAAGCAGTAAACAGAAACATTCTACAACCTAGAGCTCTACACCTTTCACAGTAGATTCCTGCCTTCTCAAATACCTTCCTTCCCACCTCCAGCAAGGTCCCCTTCACTCTCCGAGCGTTGGTGCTTCCTTTCCCATCCTTGCACCTTTGGGCTTTGGCTTTCCCATTACATACGAACAAGTAAAGCAGTTTGACTTGCATTAAAGCAGAGAGAGGGAATTCCCAGCTTGATAGCTTTTCCCCCAAGCCTCCCCTGGCCCATGTTTCCCTTCTTGTGAGCACCTCCTTTATAAAAGCCATGGATTTCAGGCAGGGTTACAGCACAGATAACCTGAATTGTTAAGACTCACTTATGCTTCGTGTCTTACATTACACTGGGCTAGAATACAACTTACTCTACCCTCTCCTTAGCAAGTCAGGATCTGGAATAGATTTTTATAACTTTTAATATTCCCCCTTCTTTGATACTGGCATATGTAGCACTCCTCTGAGAACTAGATTTCATACAAAGTGTAGCCAAAACAATACACAGAGATAACCAAGCTCAAAGGACTAGAGATAATATTAGCTAACTGATGGAATTCAGATCCAGTTCTTTGTTTTTTTTACACAGCAACCCTTTTTGGAACATGTTTCAGAACTGTATGTGCACAGATTTTCTTGGACAGTTAGTTGTTCCAAAAGCAACAGGAAATAACAGATAATGACCTACTCCTTTAGCATTAGTAATTTCTAACCCACTTGAAGGATGGAGAATAAATACATGGCACTTGGAGGTTTAATTCGGCCACTGTTGAAAAGCAGCTTTATACTCTTCAAGGTTCACTGAAAAAGAGTAGGCAGGTTGTACAGGATGTAGTGAAGCCAAAGACAGGTACAAATCAATTTTAGTCCAATTTCAGTTCCAAAAGAAATAAAGAATTGCACATGATCACTCCCCAGAATAGGCAGTGGCCCTTCATACCAGCCATCTGTCAATTTTTTTTTTCAAATGCAGATCCACACATCATTTGAATGTACTGGAATGAGGGTATGTGGCAAGTTAGCCTTCTATTAATGCTCAGGTTTACTTGCTGATAGCCATGAAATAAACAGATCCCAACACAAACTGCCTTACTGGAAAAAAGGCATTTGGTCCAGAACTCCAGACAGAAATGCAACTTTTCTGTGAATTAAGTTACACAGCAGACTAAACAGCCTCTCCTCTCTCACCAGGGTGGATTAAACTTAGTCTGAACACATCATTTTGGATGTATGTTCATTGCTGAAGAGCTGGAAAAGATTAATTAAGATATAGTCTTTCAAGAGGCACAAATATGTTCCTGCACTATTGTCATCAGGCCTGATACAGTCACAGGCTCTACCCCTGGGAAACAGACAGACACATACAGCTGATAAAATTTAGGCAATTACTACAAAGAGGGAAGCTCTATTTCCTGACCTGCCTACACAGCTGCAGAGCTCAGAAAGCCTCCAAAGGCTATACAGCTGCAGGAATAGATGAGAACTGGATGGAGTGTCACAATAAAACATGTTTCTGCAAAGCAACTCCACTTGGATTGCAAGAACTTAAAAAAATAAAAAAAATAAAAGTGCATTCCACAAAAATACACATGAACAGAAGAACGCAGCAAGCAGCTGTAGCTCTCCTGAGGAAAAAGACAAATATCAAAACAAAACAAAAAAATAGTTTATGACAAGACTCATGAGTTTTCTGAGAGAGACGCATTTTTCCCATTTCCTGAAATTTTAAAGTTTGAGTTTTGGATAGCATAGAGATACTGAAATACTGAATATTCAGCCTTATATTGTTCTGATGCAGTTAACATTTCACACAGAAAGTAAAGAGCAGCAGTGTTCAACATCTCTTCAGGAATGCCACACACATCCTATGGGGACAACAGGACAACAGAAATCACGAGATGTCTTTACACACACAATATTATTTGTAGCAGATTTAAAAAAATGAAGTTTCCACATGGCATCATGTTGTAAGCACTTTGAATTACTTAGTAAGATTTTCAACTCAATCTTCGCAAATGTTGCTAAAATATTGTATACACTGCAAGACTTTCAATGCATGCACACACTCTCTCATTAGATAGACCAATTTATATCTATACAAAATCTTAATCAATAGCAATTTCCCTCACTTTTTAAGAGTACAGAATCTGAGGAAATATTTGAACAGTGGAATTTGGAAATCCTTGCCCCACTGAATCTGTATTTATACAAGCACATGCTTGCACTATGGATTAAAATCCCATTTAGATTGAACGTGTTGGGATGAAAAAGAAGTCCTAAAAATACCTCAGCCACCAAGTTATACAGAAATACCATAGTTGCTACTGTGGTTAGGGATAGCTTTAAGCCCTCCTTTATCCCTTCCCAGAGCAATGGGAAGATCCTAGCTGCTCCCCCCTCTCCACTGCCCCTGAGGGCCTGAATGGAGCCCCAGCAAACTGGCTATTCTGAAGCACATACTCCAGATAGAGATACTTAAACAGATAAAGAAAACCAAAGCAAGATTATTGTGAAGCTTTAAAACTGCTTGACCATTTTGCTAAGTCAATTTCCTAAGTTTTAGTGACAACAGGTAAAAAGAATCAAAAGCAAGGGCCACCTCCTCCAGTGACTTGACTTTACAGGTGTTCTACAATTCTGAGGATATGTGCATGCAAATAGTGCTGCTAGCTATTTTTGCTGTTTTTTGTTTTGTTTGGTTTTTTTTTTGGTGTGTGTGTGTATGATTCCCCAAACCTGTCCTTTCCCTTAACCCTTTTCTTTTAAGAAAAGTTTTTGTATTGTAGATGGTCAGGCTTGCATTTCTAATGAAAACAAACAAACTGCATTGAGCAACAGAGACCTGAGGGAAAAATACAATAACAGGACATAAGCTGTAAAAGCACCAACCCCACATTACTCTCTAGTCCAATTCTTAAAGCCCTGAGCAACTCCAAGGGTGAGAACTGAATGAGACTAATTTTACTCATTCTTACTTCACAACTTAACTGGAAGACAAGAAAACTCGCAGCTGAAACAGTTTCTAGCCACCTTTCAGCTGTTCAATCTCCAAGCCCGGGAACAGAGAGCAGGGGTTCTCCTCTTCAGCCTCCCTGCCCACCCATTACTCCCCAGCACAACAGACAGGTGACAGGCAGAGTGAAGGAGAGAAAATTCCTATACAAATTCAAATCTCAGACAGCCAAAATATTACCTACCTTGCTCGCCAGAACGAAATCAGAGTGATACCCACAGATAGTATTCAATGTGAACATACCAAATTATTATGAAATCTTTCTGCAACTCTTTAGTAGGCTTTAGTTTTGATTGCATTCATTCAACAGAAAGCTGACAATCCATCATTCTCCATTTCAAATCACAAATGCATTAAACAACAGGGATTGGCCCCAGCACATGCCCTAGGTTTTAATGATAACTCAATTCCATTGTAAGCACCAGCCATTTACTGCTACCCTTGTTACTGTCTTTTGCTCAGTCAACAAGAAGCTGTCAGTCCAGCAGAGAACCATCCCTCTGTTCTCCGAACAAGCCTATTGGTAGGTCCTTTGCAAAGAACCTCACAAAGCATTTTGAAAATCCAGCTACATTATACTTACTGAATCACCTTTATTTGCACAACCACTGACTGTTGAAAAGCTTTCATGGTTATGTAAGGCATGACTACCCTACGTTAAAACCAGCAAAACCCTAAATCAACTGTTAACATCATGTTTATTTATGCTTTTTCCTTCATGTATTTACATGTTGTAGGCATTGCATCATTGTAAGCATGAATAATGTCTCTATTTACAGCAATCAGAGCTTAGTCTACCCATATGTTCCAGCCTGCTCTTCTGCACTTTTGGGCTTAAACTTAGTTTATATAAGGAGATCAGACTTCTCACTTATCTCAATAGTGAAACGGCAATGAAGTGCTACTGCACAGGAAATGGATTTTATTTATTTATTTTTTTTACATTAGCCAGGCTTTCTGGTTATTGTTTATCAAAATAGCACTCACTTGTGATGCTACAGCTCAGGCAACAACTGCGAATTATAGATTATTAAACTCGTGTCTCTAATACCGTTACTAGGAGGTAGCAAGACAAAGAAGTTAGTCCTGTTACCTGTTTTGATGATGGTTGTTGGCTCCCCACCATGAAGGCTAGCTCTGCTGATTGAAGGGCCACTGATGTCTGTCCAATAAACCATCTTGTCCATGCAATCATAAGCAACTCCAATAATAACTTTGTCCTGTTGGTCAACATGAAAATTAGGTCAGCTTATGCTAAACAAAACAAACAACGACAACAAAAGTATTTGCCAACAGGTCAAAGTCTCAAGCCTAAAAAAAAAAAATTCTTGGAAAGAGGTGAGAGATGGGGAAGACAGGCAAAAAAAAAAAAAAAGGACAGTATGGGTAGTCATCATAGTGTAACTTAGAATAATACTTTTAGTTTCAAGTTCCTTCTAACTAGCAGTCACCATTCACTGTTCTCTTACTCCAATGAAGCACTGTAGATATTAATACTGACCTGTTGGTCTTACTTCAGTAATTTCTTTAAATGGATATGCAGAAGAAAATTCATGATAATATCTTACTTTGTTATTCCTCATCTGCTTTTTTCCCCTCTCATCCTTTCCCTTCAAGGACAGAACAATGACTTTATCAAATCTGACTGCTGTTCTGTATATTCATTAATCCATGCACAATGGCTCCATTTTAGCATTTACTTACAAAGCATTAATTGGTATAAAGTTATAGCAAAGTGAGTTCTTAAAATAAAAAATAGTTGAATGAAAAACTCTATAAATCAATCACTCTGTTAGAATAAATATGCTCAGGGACAAGGAAGCAATTTTCTGGGCAGGAAAAGGTAGGGCTGAAGTTTGAGTTTAGAGTGGAAACTCTTCTCCAAACAAATGAATGGCATTTTCTGGATAACACACTAATTTTGTATGGATTTCTGAGTTGATTTCTTTTTTATTAAAGAAGACTTAAGACTCTCATTCATTGGATGGAAAATGAAAAGGATCAGCAACTTCTTACAAAGATGGTCCAAAAACATGCATTAGAACAGAGATGGACATATTTTTGAGCCTACAATATTACTGTAGGGTACTAAATAGTCTAAATGTCTCCACACTGTCACTTCCCAAATACTGAGATAGCACAAAACAAAGACAATACCGCATGCAGAAATCGAGTGTTTAATTGAAGTTTTAATGAATAGTTACATCTTGTCTTTTGGAAGCTCTTTCCTGATGATGGTTCTAATTACACCATTTAAGCCAGACCAAGTAAGTAACAAGACTAGCTGACAAGGATTCAGAATTGTTTCTCTATATCAGCTTAACTACCCACAGTATTTTCTTTAAAGCATTGCTGCAACAGTGCTGTGGACAAGTGACAAAAGCTTGATTTTGCCGTTACATCACAGCAGAGTTTGTGGTACTGTGTACTTAACTGAATCTGGGTAATTTAGTCAGTATCTCATCTATCAGGCCAGCATGCTACCTGGTGTTGTTATCATTTATAAATACACTAATACTAGAATGAAAATAGAAATCCCAGGCTTCAGGCAAAATAAATTAATGTGATGAAATTGGAAGTGGAAAGAGTTTGTGCATGTCACAGGTGATGGAAAAGATGCATTCTCAACATCAGGGATTCATTTTCAAGGAAAAATGATTCTCAAGACAGTAGTAAGAAGTGTGGGAAAAGGATTTACCACCCACTGGGGCTGCACATGGAAAAGGAAACAAGAAAAAAAAAATTATGTATCTGTAGCCAAGAATGCTGAGAACATGAAGAGATTAAGACTTATGACAAAATTTTGAGGGAGTAAGAGGAAAACTCCATATACTGCTTTTGTAGATCTGCATTTTTATACCACAGCCAGAAATGAATAGAAAGCCAATGAAAGTGTAAGGGTAGGAGTGTTTATATCATGAGCTGTTGGAAACATATAAGATCACAAATATTACATTTTTATCTTATGATCTATTCTTTAAAGGCAAATATTTTTTTCTATAGCTCATTTTTTCTGAGTAGTCAGGTCATGGATTTTCAGTGGCAAAGTGAGACGATACTGTAATTCTAATGAAGAATAAAAACTGAATTTGGAACTTCAATTATCAAATGACATAAAAGACAAACAATCCCTTTGATCTTTGCTGCAGCTCTTCCAAGACACGTGGAATTTTATAGTAGGTTACTTACTGGAATATGCAAGAGTGCTTTTGCACCATTTTTCTTCATGTTGTTTCCCTCTAGTGGAACATGCTCAATTTTCCCACTTTGGGCGAAGAGCAAGTGTGTTCCTGGAGGCAGAGGTATCGTGTCTGGTCGAACAGAGGGCCCAATAACAATAGGGGGAGCAGCTGTGCTCAGACCTTGTTGATAGAGAAAGAAGCAGATGGGAAAAAATGAGCTTGTACAGCATAACAAGGCCTCTTGTTATTTTCAGATACAATTACAGCCAGGCTTCTTAGAAGGAAACAGCCCTATAAGTAGACACTAATAACTATAATCAGATGCAGAGAGCTTCTCATTTTTTTCCTTTGGCTGACAGAGAAGGAGCAATTGACATAAAAGGTCATTTCATGTTCAACTCTGTAATTGCTTGTTCCATCAAATGTTCAAAATCTTATTTTGCAGTTGAAGTGAGGAAGATGTAAGAAAGAACATCTTTCATTTCCTGAAACAACAGCCAGTTACCACACACCCAGAGCTGCCACAGCTCCCTGAGGGTAGAAACTATAGAGAGGCCTCTCACAGTTTCAAGGCACAAAAAAAAGTCAGAAAACCATCTTCTTAATCAGAGGCTCACCACAGTTGTCCAGATGCCCTGGCTGAAGGAAAAGCATATACTGGAGTTGTCAAAGGGCTGGGACAACAGAAGTCTGCAATGCTCCAAGTCAGTGCTATATCTCAGGGGCCCCATATTTGGAGACTGTGCACTTCAGCAGAGAGAGACACAAAAGACAAGTGCTTCAGCCACTTACATGGCGGTTGAACTCCTGGGCCACTCCTGGTGCCATCAATCTCATTTCCATCCCTGTCCACACACCAGCAATATCCAGTGCTGGAATGGCACTGAGTGGGCAGGTAATTGCCATGCTCGTCACACTGAGGAACAAACTGAGCCACTCTCATCTCTCTTTGGAAGTAGGCGCCTCCGCTTGCAAGAGCTACTTCTTGCTCATGCTGACATCTGGTCTTTTCCACTCCTGTGGAGAGAAAACAGACTGGTGAATATTTCTGTTTTAACTAATAACTCTGTTCCACTAACAGTTACTATGCATTGACGGCTTATAACATGAGTATTCTCACCACTGGAGGAACATTATTACAAACTTTAAAGGCATATACCTTCAGTGCACCTTCAGAGAGTCTGTCCTATGTAAATTTAACACATTTGCCTTAACTTCACATCATTTCAGATATCTTTCACTGTGTAATTTAAAACAGAACAAGGAGCTCCCCTGCAGCTTCCTACATTGAAAGGTCACAGACAATGTTCTCCAGCTTCTGTTTTTTTCCTAGCAGCGCATTAGCAAGAACATTCTGTTTGACTTGGGGCCCCCCAAGGTCTACTTGTTTGGCAAACACCCGTGGGCCTTAAAATGTGAGCAATTAGCCAGACCATACAGTGGGTAAAGTTTTTTTTTTTGGTAATGCTAAAAGTTGAGTTTCCCCTCAGAGGCACCAAAGAAAATTAGGACACAAGGCAGATGTTGAGTTCTCTATGGAGCCTAGGAAGCAAGTCAACTCTTTGCTCTGATGCATAATAGGTTTTTAAAGCTGAGGCATCGCGTTTGAGCCCTCATTTGATATTTTAGACCTAAGTGAGGAACTGCAGGAACAGTTTGCCCAGTGCCTGGTAAAGCACGGAAGTGAGGCTATACTGAAAACAGGAATACTATGCATACATACATACATGCATACAGATAAACGTAATATGCAGTGGCCACACCAAATGCTTGTGTATTGCTACAGAGGTTACAGAAGACTACTAACTTTCCAGTTTATCAGGAGATAAAGGGATACATTTCTTTTGTTTTCAAGTTTACTAAGCAGTCTGTACTGAAAAATACATCTCCTTGGTATTATCTGTCATGCAATAGGGAATGTCATCTAGATCAACATATCCTTTCAAATATGAAACAGCATAGTGAAATTAAGAGAATGCCATAAAAATAACATTTTTCCTTCTCTGCACAATGAAATCTGGGTCACTTTTACCTTACACTTGAGACTCATAAAGGAGTCCTGCACAATGGGAAAGACTTGTAATTCTGGGGAGTATCTTCCTGCTGTCAGTGATTTCTACAGACAGCTAGAAATACTTACCACAGTCTGTCTGATGAAGAGGTTGAATATTACACTCTCGTTTTTACATTGCCTGGTGGACAGCCAAAACCTAGCACAGCTGACCTAGAATCTAATCCCATGTGCCTACCGACTATCATGGTGTAACAGTCACACAAATATCAAAAAATAAAGGGGGGGAATATTTTTTAAATTATTATAACCAGTTATGCAAGCAAAAGCTTTGGAGGAGTTTCATGCACCTGGACACAATTAAAGCAATACAAATGTCTGGAGAACAGCTCAGTCCAAGCAAATAAAATATTTGGCCTCAGCTTTAGTGTGGGTGGTGAAGGGCCTTGAGTCAACCTACAAAATCAAACACTGAAAGAAAAACTCCATTATCTCAAATGTTGTTTATAGAACTCAAAATACCATGCAGGTAAAAGAAATGTTGATTCCAGTATGATACTTTTGTCACAACATTATTATTATTATTATTTTTAATCTAATTACATGCACCATTCCTGAGAGAAAGCAGGGGGAATACAGGGTATTGGTAAACTGACCCTCCCTGCTTCTGTTCTGCAACTCATTCGTGCCATCCTTTGAGACACCAGGAGTTCCTCCTCAGTGGGATACAAAAGCTAATGTAGAAGCTGGTCAGTTTTCCTTCCTGTCCCAAACTCCCAGAATTAGAGAAACTCAAACAGATTATTATTTTTTAAAAATTAGCAGACTAGATTAACTTTATGAAAAGGAGCTAACAAATATAAACTATACAAAGGACCATATGTGCTCCCAGCTTGGACCCAACTGTTACACACAAAATATACTGAAGTTATTGGGAACATGAAATACCAATGCCTGCTCAAATTTCAAAACAATGCTCACATTTCAATCTACAGACTTTATGCAGGAATACTGATGGAAGCTTTGAAGCGTGTTCATATTGGAATGATCAAAACCAATCTCACAAATGCCTTGGTTATGCAATTAGCTCCACCAAAGAAAAGAGATTAGTCAACCAAATTAGTTTCCAAAATCAGAACCCTGTTTCTAGAAGGCAGAGTATATTATTTATTCTTTCTAAAAATCCAGACGTGCCAGCTGGTTGGAATAATCTACTCATAATGCTTACTCAGTCATACATTTCAGAGTGCTTAAAAAACAGAAGATGGCTTAATTTTGCAAGCTTTAAGTTGTGTTAATTAACTGTCTGAAATGAGGCTAGCTATATTGCAGTCTGAAAGATGAGAGTCACAGAGTAAATAATGCTTTGTCAACCTAACAACACAAGTCAGACAAAACATACAGCAAGAATTGGCACATATTTTGGTCATACAAGGGGTACTTTGTAAGCCAGCTTTCAGACACAGACAGGGCTAGTAAGTTTCCTTTCCTTCAGTGCACCAGCCTCCATGAGAAGTTTCCTTAGAGCTCCTCCTTTAATATCCATACAGTAATATTTCATCTAGTCAAGACTCTTCAGTGATCCAGAACAACTAACACTAGAAGAGTTCTCTGGTCTCTTGACTCTTACAGGAGGAAGATTTCCTTTAACTTCACTAAGAACTAAGATCAAATAATGCTTAACTGCTGTAAACTGTGCCATTACGTCTACTACCACACCTGTTTGTAGCAGCTGGAAAATGAAGCATGCCTATTTCAAGGTTCTGTGACCTCCTCACTAGGTCAACGGAGCTCAGTAAAATCAACAAGTGGGTTCACAGTCAAATGGAAAGTTACTCTTCTTGGGAGACGCTGCGTACATCATCCTCTAAAGATAGAGAGGCTTGTCTTGGAAAATGACAACCCATGAAAGCTGACAGTAGATAAGCAACTCAGCCTGAACACTGAGCTAAGTCCTGTTGGGGTTGTGATGGGGTATATAAATAAGAATTCAGCATATACACAGGGAACACCATGCAGGTATAGAGAAGCAAAGTTATTACTCTACGTGGGATTAATAAAATGATACAAGGAATAGTGGGTCCAACTCTGGTACCCAGAGTTGGAATGGATAGTGAAAAATTGAAGCAGTGCACAGAAGGGAGCTCTGAGGAGAGAAGCTGTAGTGCAGAACAGAGAAGAAAGGCTGCTGAAGAAGTGATGCTCCATGGACCACAAAAAGTCACACTAGATACATGAAAGGGTGCACATCCTGAATTCAAGGTAAATGAATACCCTTTCTCAGAAAAATAAAACTACAATTAAATGTTTTCAGCATTTTTTTCCAGTTGTTTTTATCAACTGCCACTAGCAACACATAATTTAAAAGTCACTGAAGAATACCATGGAACTAGAAAAAATGAACTGGAAATAGCACAGATACTGAAAGTGGACCATATGAAAAACATGCGACTACACTTTCCCAACGTAAGCCAAAAAAAAAAAAAAAGGTATATGCAAACATTCAAAGTCTCTTTTGGTTATAAAGGAAAGATCTCGTAGCAGCACTGCAGAAGATAACTTATGGACTTTTTCAAAAAAAGATGGAGGCTGAGAAAATAGGATGAGAAACAGGGACATATGGGTCTTCTTCCCTTCCACTCTGTAGGGGGGGGTTGGCAGGGAGTCCGGTATGCTATATTAAATTCAATTAGCATTCAGAAATTTTTCAAGATCTGATATAACTACTCATACAGGTTTTCACTCACAAGCTAAAGGCAGAAAAGTGATTTAAAACTGTGACCAGTATGCAACCAAAGAGTACTTGTTTATTTCTCATGCGGATCACTTTATTCCCCACGTATCACAAAGAGTTATGCTGGCACTATTAACTGCTGTTCTCAGACATTGCCAGAAAAGGAAGAGGAAAAACAAAACACACTTCCCTTTGTCCATTCACTTTGCATTGCAATCCTTCACTTCCAGTGCTGCCCTGTAAGTGCATTTCTCGTGTGAAACAGATGGTGTGCAGAGGACCACTGAATGTCTCTTAATGGTCAGGCCCCCAGTCCAATAATCTAGACTTGTGTCTGTTTAGTAAACAGTGTCTGGGGTCTGCAGGGGTAAAAACACTCAGACATCTGGTTTTTGAAATGGAAAAATGAAGCGTGAGGAAATAATGAAGTGCAGACATTCTTAATAGCTGTGAGCAGCGGGGCATTCCAGCATCATTAACTCTTTCATTAACCTGCTGGTTTACTCCTACCACATCCACTCACATGCAACTCAAATCCATTTTACTTGTTAAGCCTGCTTGCTACAAGAGGTGCTGTTCTCAGTGGTAAGGTTCCACATAATAATAAAGACACCATAAAAGCAAACAATTGTACACGTTGTTCAGAAAAGGACAGGAAAAAGAACCGTATTTGGATGAATGAAACTTTCCATGCTGTTAATCACCAGGAAAGACTTCAGTGACTTGACTGAGGCTAATAAGATCAAAACCTTAGTGGGTAAAAAGGGAAGGAAAGCTCTCTAATAACATCTGAATACAATGGATTCTCTTCCGCAATCTCCATCCTGAAGCAACTTACTTTACAAATTGGGTACTAAAGTAAACTAAGCTGTTTTTTGCTAGGCTTCAGAAAGTATTTTGGTTCTAACTACTGGCAGTGATTAGCATTTGGATATACCCATTTTAAAAGCACTAAAGTTTTAGCAATAAATGACATCCCAAGGGCAGCTATTGTTCTATTAACTTTCAAAGAAGGGAGGAGTAGCTAACTTTGTTACAAACACTGCCATTGCTACCGGCCAGCAAGGCAACACAGATGCTCCGTCCCTTAGTCAGGGTTCAGCAAAAATGAGACTTATCTATAAAATTGGGGGGAGGGTGTTTTTTTTGTTTTGTTTTGCTTGTTTTTGTTTGTTTTGGTTGGTTGTGGGGTTTTTTTTGTTTGTTTGTTTGTTTTTTGTTTTTTACTCCTGCTCAGAGAATTTTGTGAACAGAACTAATTGATCCAAGTGTTTCTAAAGCACGTCTTCTACTGGTAGTACAAAACCACATTAAAAAATAAAAACAATATTAACCAATTAACAAAACCTGGCCGATCCCCACCCACTAGAACAGTAGACACAACTATACTCTCCAAAACATTTTTTTGTTACCATTAAATCCAGGACTTTGAGACATCCCCATTCAAGCTACATTTGTGTTGAGTATGGGAAAAATCAAGAAGCATCCAGGATAAAGAGTAATAACAACAAGTTACTACAAAAATACTAGACTCTACTTAGCAGTTTAGTAGACACACTGTGAAAAGGTGTTTTTCCCGAAACAAATAAACAAAAAAACAACAATACAAGTATGCTATCATGTACACTCAGAAAAAATTAAATATGCCCTGGTAGTAGAGCTAAATGGTTGAATTCAAGTAACAGCCTACCGAATCACAGAATGGTTTGGGTTGGAAGGGACATTAAAGATCATCTAATTCCATCCCCCCTGCCAGGGGCAGGGACACCTCCCACCAGATGAAGTTGCCCAAAGCCCCATGCAGCCTGGCCTTGAGTACTTCAAGGGATGGGGCATCCACAGCTTCTCCGGGCAGCTTGTTCAAGGGCATCACCACCCAAAATTACTGGCCTCAGCTACAAAGGGGAATGTGCCAGACATGAACACAGTATTTCTGCCTCTGCAATTGTTCTTGAAGAACTGGAAGCTCCAAGGTTTGAATTTGCTTCAAGCTACTCACATCAAGTTTCTCCTCTAGGAGTAAAAATCCTGTTTTTTATCAGCAAGTTCGTTGCTAAATGTTTTAACATAGGTCAGAAACAGAGTAGTTCTACGTTGATCTAGCACTACAACAAAAATATGTATGGGCATTCATGCATCAAAAGTACGTTGAAAATAATATTGAAAAGCTCATGTACAGTTGCAAAAGCTTGAGCTTCAGAATTAAACTGTGCAAAACCTCCTACAATTTACCTATGACAGGCAAGTCTACAAACATCGGATAGTTTGACATAACACATTCTGTTGAGTGCACGATGAAGCCATGCAAATATGATCTAAAACCAGGAATCACCTTGTGATTTTTTTTGTCTCTCCTATATAAGTTACCCTTTGCCTTTTTGTTTAGAGGCATTAGCATCATACCATGCAGAAGTGTCAGAACTTCAAATTAGGGAAGACAGTAGCAAAAGGAAAATAAGTTTCAGCAACACATCAGATAGTGATACTGTGTCATGCAGACAAGCACTTTTAAGGCAGCACATCAATCGTTTAAAAAAAAAACAAAAAACACAACAACTTTGAATCAAATACTTTGGACATCATTAAGACACAGTACAGAAGCTGATTTATAAAGACAGATTCTCCTTCCTCAGTCATACTGCTTTTTTTTTTTTTTTTTTCTTTTCCCCCTTTGGCTACGTGCCATTTTTACTCTTGGCTGCACATTTTGAGTTTCAGTCTATGCAGAGGTGCAGGGTGGTCTTTATCCCAACACCAACAATCTCAAAAGCAGGGAAGTGGGTTCAAGTGTACTCAGATGGTAGGCTTTATGTATTTCCTGGATGAAAGCACTCAACATTGTGCAAAAAATGAGTACTGTCACTGAGCTTTGTCATGCTTTTGAATTAAAGCAACTCTCACAATGCTACATTGTGCTTTACAGTTCCTTACTAAATACATACATTCTAGCATGCCTACAAGATCAGGAGTTATGTACTTCAAGACCCAAACCACAATGCAAGAACAGAAGTGTGGAAGGATAAAGAACCTTCTGCTAAATACAGAACTGGCTAAGTACAGAAACATTTAAGAGTTTGAAACTGGAGTTAGTCTTTCTGGACTCTCACTGGCTATACTCTGAATGTAGGCATCTAGATCTCAGTGAATTGCAGATACGTTCATCTCATCCTTCACTTTTCTCCTGTAATGCTGCAAAGAATTTACATTACCAACAGCTCCATGTTTTATGATAGATGACTACTGTGTATGCAAAACAAAGTCAATCTGTTGTCAAACCATCGCATAAGGCAACTTCTAAAGATAGCACCAGCTTTGGGCTGAGAATTGCTTGAGGTAGACAAACAAAACCTGAAACAGGATACTGAGCAAGAAAAGTGATAATAGTCAAGATACAGACTTCAGCACAAACTTGATGCAATTCAGAACCTGAGAGACTTGAGAAACTTGAGAAAGAACAAAGTCCTCGGTGAGACAATTTGTTCTATAGAGAAGTCAAATGATCATATAACCTCCAATTTCCCAATTATATTCCCAGTCCAACTTTCAAGAACTGTAAAATTTTACCTCCTAATACACACTGGAAACCATCCCCACGATAACCTGCCTTACACTGGCAGCTGAAGGACCCAGGAGTGTTGTAGCAGAAAGCATCAGGATGACAGCGGCCCTGTTGACATTCGTCTGTATCTGTAAAATAAAATATCAGTCTTAGATAAACACACCTCATGATGAAAGGTAGCTTACAAGTCAGAGTGAGGAATTAAAGTGCAAATCTGGCTTATTAGTTTCAGGCTTCTATTTTAGGACATACAACTAGAATTACAGACCTTTGGAAGAATACAGAAATGCAAAGAGGAAAAAAAGCATGCATATATTTTAGATTTTGCCTTCCGGGAAATCCCTCTACCATGCTACTCTGATGGGGAATTGGCACTGTTAATTCACACAGTATTAAATATGTTTCTTTCTCCATGTTTCTCAAGGAAAAGACTAAAAAACAAAGCAAAAGAGGTAGGATTTGGCCAGCAAGGTTTCCAATATGTTTTTAGGTAAGGCTGCTCTCCCACTACACTCCAATTGACATGAAGCATGGAATAACATTTTCGCAGACTCTGAATTCTCAGCACTATGTGATTCCCTCTTAGTAACATAAACCAATACAGTTCAAACAACTCCAGCAGATGAGGATCTCATCTCCTAACTGCAGCTGCTGCAAAAATTGCGGCTACCTCATCTCAGACTACCTGCAGTACAAATATTGAAGAGTGAATTCAGAAGTGCAGGGAGAAAAGAAGAAGATCTTTTGGTGCTTGCCTGCAGGACTCAAGCTACAAACTTTCCTATTGTAAATCAGAAGTAACTATAGGAGATTGCAGTGACCAGCCAAGTTGTGCAATGAAGTGCAAGAAAACACAACAAATGGTGCTACCCACCCTCACAGGCACGCCCGTCTCCAGAGAAGCCAGGGAGGCACGTGCAGATGTAGGCAGAGCCACCCGTGTACACACACTGAGCACGCTGAGGAATGTCGCAACCATGCGTGCCTGTCTGACAGTGGTTTACGGCATATTCAACAGCTGCAGGTTAGACGTACAAGAGAGTGAATGTTTGAATTTTCCTCCACAAGGCTGAAGCTTGTAATACATTTGTAGAGAGAGAAGAACAGCTGTGAAAGCACAGAGAATAGAAAGGAGACAAGGAAACTGAGTTTTGCTTTGGGGGCTGTTGTTGTTTTCCCCCCCCAAGACCTTCCCTTTCGCTGATGTTAAACCTTATTAATGTTTCATAAGTGACATAGTGTCTTCTAGCACCTCATAAATGCTTGTTAATGGGCGGCAGGGGAGAAAGGCTACCACAGCCATAGATCCTAAAATCCATGCCAGTTTTGTTTATAAACAGGAGTCCTCGCTGAAGAAATGTAAGGAATCTCACAAAGGCACCTCACATGTTAGCTGAGTAGCCAGTTCACTGCGCTGGGAATTATTAGATATCCTGCAACACTAACCTAGCATTGACCCAGGGCTGTCATCACTTGGCTACGGATAGGAGCCGTGACTCATTTAATGAGAGATAAACACATTTGTCAACTATTAGAGAGATTTTGACCAACTGGGGCAGCTGGGGCCAGTCCTGCAGCTTTCCACAGCTTTCTCAACGTTGGCAGCCGTGACTGTGAATGCACTACAACACTTATCAAAATATACTCCAGGTAAGGCAGAGTTTCAGCAGCTCTCTTATGTCTAAGAAGAGGAAAAGAAACCATGATATTTAAAAAAAAAATAAAGAGGCAAAATACTACAAAAATATTGTATACATTTATATATGTGAAGTACACAAGTTTGCAGCGTGCACATCTAGGAACAGACTTCCAGCTGCTGTAACAGAGTTCACCAAGGCTTTCTTTATGCAATTCTTCCTAGGAACTTACAGGGGACCAACACCACACTCTACAGTGCTCCTTTCATCGCAGAACACATATGGAAACTACCACAGTACTAGCAGGGAAAAAAAAAAAAAAAAAAAAAATATGCCATCATAGCCAGATCTGAAAACAGGCATTTTCTTCATTTCTCTGGAGGAGATGACACCATTGTTAGAATAATTTCTATCTGTTCTACTTGATGAAGTAATTTCTTTAGAATTAAGCATTTTAAATGCTTAAGTTTTAGAGCTAGAATTTCTAGGGAGTCCCTAAGTCCTCCTATTCCTCGGTGGGAAAATAGGACAGGATTCACATACAACTCTCCTTAAGCTTTTCAGTGAGTCACACAGCTGGTATGAAAAAGCTGCTATTCCAGAAAAGCCGAGGCAGAGTGGGTAGCCCAGAGCAAGCCACACAGCTACAAAGAGGGTAGCTGTTGCCTTTTCTGAGGTTCAGGTTGTCCACAGGCTGTAAACCCATAGACAGGGGAACAAGATTACCATGGCATTTATTTTCACTCTGTTGGGAAACAACAGATCATCCTCCCCCCCTCGATCTTATGGGTGCAAAGTTTTTCAATTGAAGGAAGGGATCACACTGAAGTCCTTCAAGCTGGGTAAGGAGCCACTTGGCACTTGTTACAAGCGTGACACATCAGCTTCATGGAAAAGTGGTAGAGTGAAATCAGCAAGGACATGGCTGGAGGTAAGAACATTCAATTTCAGGTTAAGGTGCCTATAGGGTATCAGTGATTATAATGGAAAGAATATAAAGCTGCACTTCTATATCTGACCCCATCCCTTCCTGTGTTGTGGAAAGTTACTTTTTTCCACCTGTTCTGCAGGAAAAGGATAGGCTCCATGTACACTGAGTGGACTGGAATGGTAATTCCCACTGAACAAATAAATAGAGCTTGTGACTGGCTGGATGGCTGCACTCAGAGTTATGGTCAACAGCTCCATGTGCAAGTGGAGATCAGTAATGAGCAGTGTTGTTCCTCAGGGGATTGGTTTGGGGACTTGCATTGTTTAGTTTCTCTGTCAACGACATGGTCAGTGGGACAGAGTGCACCCTCACCAAGTTTGCCAATGACACCAAGCTGTGTGGTGCAGTCAGCATGCTGGAGGGAAGGGACCTGGACAGGCTTGAGAGTGTGCCTGTGAGAACCTCATAAAGTTCAACACAGCCAAGCACAAGGTCCTGCATCTGGACCCAGGCAATCCCAAACACAAATACAGGCTTGGCAGAGAACGGATTGAGAGCAGCCCTGACAAGAAGGACCTGGGGGTGTTGGTTGATGAGAACCTTGACATGAGCCAGCAATGTGTGCTTGCAGCCCTGAAAGCCAACTGTATCCTGGGCTGCATCAAAAGTAGCATGGCCAGCAGGTCAAGGAAAGTGATTCTCCCCCTCTGCTCTGCTCTCGAGACCCCATATGGAGCCCTGCATTCAGCTCTGGGGCTCCCAGCACAAGGAGGACATGGAAGCATTAGAACAAATCCAGAGGAGACCAAGAAGATCAAAGGGCTGGAGCAGCTGAAACAATAAGGATAGGCTGAGGGAGTTGGGGTTTTTCAGCCTGGAGAAGAGAAGGCTCTGGAGAGACCTTACAGCGGCCTTCCAGTACCTAAAGAGGACCTGCAGGAAAACTGGGGAGGAACTCTGTTAGGGAATGTAGTGACAGGACAAGGGGTAATGGTTTTAAACTAAAAAAGGATAGATTTAGATTAGATAATAATAAGAAATTCTCTCCTATGAGGGTCATGAGGCACTGGAACAAGTTGCCTAGAGAAGTTTGGATCAGCACAACCAATGATAAGAGAACATGTAGTTTTTCTTTAAGATGCAATGGTTTGTCCCTTGATATCAGGTATGGAGACCAAAAAAAGACAGAAAATATTATTGACCATTAGCTTTAACAAAGAAACAAAACTTCAAATCCAAAAAAGCAAAAGGTGCAAGACAATAGAAAATAATTTACAGCCATGGTGCAGAAAAAGCAGTACCTCATGTTGAGAGTGAGACACTGAAATAAAGACAAATTAGTAACTGCTCACTTCAATTTGTTCTTTTACAAATTGGAATTTTAGTTCTATGTAAAATCTACAACTAAGTCACAGTACAAAAAAGACAGAAGCATTCCATAAATTTTCCATTTGGAAACATTTTGATTGGGGAATTTTTATGAGATGGAAAGAAAATACTTCAGGCACCTTCTTCAGTTACCTAATGGATTGTAGTTACTAACTGCAGAACAAACCCCTAAATTCAATCCATGTTAGAAGCCAACATGTATCCTACAAGGTGCATTCTGTTTCCGTGAGACAAATCACAGCCTGAAAACCAGTGTTTTAAATCAGTGTTTTTAAGAAATTTGAAACTCACCAACACAAGTCTGCCCATCTGCTGCAAATTGGTATCCGTCTACACACTCACATCGGTACGTTCCTGGCTGGTTATTGCAAACTGCATTGCTGCCACACAGAGCTGGTTGCTCTGAACATTCATCAACATCTAGAATATTGTAAGGATTCACATTATTACAGATACATGTTTAATACTGATACCAAAAGAGATTCTATAGTGGAGTAGTAAGAGGAAGGTCAGAAGATCAGAAACACTGTGAAATAAAACACAGGCTACAAGGTGACCAGTAGCAGTGATAACTACTTGGCGAGCAGAACTTTAGGAAAGACTCCTGTAGTTATCCATATATTGAAACCTAACTCATTAAAAAGAGCTTGCAGGTTATTCTTAAAGACAGAAAATGGCAAATAAAAAATTGATGTGCACTATTAAGTTAAAATATGGAGTAAACTAAAACTGGGGATATAACCTTTACATTTGATCTAAAATATGTGGTTTTGACCTTATATACAGTAACTGGTTTATACGCCAGAAGCTTTCAATTAACTCCAAAAGCTCCCTGTTTACTTATATTAATATATATACACGTAAAAGAGGTAGAGATCACAAGTTCAGAAGCTAAAGTGACCTAAGATTTTATTGAACTGCACAGCCTAAGTCACCAACTGGAGTTTAGTTCAACTTAAGAGCATGTCTGGAAAAAATCAATTTTTTAAAGCAAGCAGGAGGCCTCTCTGAAGTTTCTACTATGACCTGGGGCATGCAAAATAGATTGAAATATGGAAAAGGAAACTTCATACTGCAAAGCAATGTAACTGTCAACCTAACAACATGTTTCATTGACAAGAAGATAATCAAGTAAAGACATGGAGCTTTCAACTTTTTCAGCAGCTCTTACAAAGCATCTCAAAAACCCATCAAATGTTACAAAGAGATCTTAGGCAGCAGAAACGCTACACACAGTAGCGAGAGAAAATCTTCGCTAAAGAGAAAGACAAAGATAATGCATCTTCAAGCATTTCAGCCCTGAATCCTAAAGACTTGGACAGAAGGAATTTTCAAAGCATATCTTAAAAAAGATTATTTCAATGGGCTCCATGCAGCTGTGCTCTGTATGCATGTTACACATGCAATTCCTCATTGCCCTCAAGAACTTCTAACTTAGCTGACTCATTTTAACCAGACTCTGTAGAACAGTACATTTCTCACAGCTAAGTTCCCACAAGTTTTATGAAAAGAGTAACTACATAAGATGCTTTGTAAGCTAACAAAACATACCCAGGTTTGATTCTCCAAAACAGTCAATTAATGCATCATTTAATTACACAAACTTAATTAATCAGATAGATCAGTTACCCCAGCATCCCTCTAACCAATTGCTCCCCAAACCAGCCTCTTAGGTCAGTTCATTCTGACCCCTTAAACCAAGGGTCTATAAGTTCCAAGCTAACCAAATTCTATGTTAGCTGTCATTTTGAAATTAAAATATTCTGTTACCATAACAAACGTTTCCATCTCCACGGAAGCCAATTGAACATTCACAGAAGAAACGATTTCCAGTTCCTGGACGACATATTGCATTGGTGTCACAATTATGGGTACCCGTGTAGCAGGGATTCCGGTTAATATCAGCAGAACCATCTGACAAGAAAGATCACATTCAGTCATAAGAACACTACCCAAATAATAAGACTCACATAAGGCCCAGAAGGAGTTTGCTTTTAGCATACATTAAACAAGAAAAAAGCATGTTTTGCACTAAGAAGGAGACTTGCAGGAGATATGCAGGACATGAAATCTCAAACGACAGTAACACCTGTATTCCTTGTAACTTCTGCAAAGGACTGTTGAGTCTTTTTTTTTTTTTTTTTTTAAATGCTTCTTCCAGCCACTAGCCTAGACCCAAAGTGTGATTAACATATTGTTTTGTTCACTTAAGTTAGTAGAACTTTATTTTTGGAACAAACAAAAGTGAGCATACTCCTTTCTGTACTTATCTGACATGCATTTACAAATATCTCCTTTTTTTTCTCCTGATATTAGCACATAGACACTTGGACTGTTCTAGAAAGTACATTTCATAGGCTTTCTACCTACCTTACAACTAACGTGCCTTGTTTCAAGATAAACTACAGAAATATTTTTTTTTTTTTTAAATGGTAGATATTACTCCCCTCTTTTAACCTTTACTCTGACAATATAAAAATCATTAAGAGAAGAACTACGCATTAGCTAAGGAAAAATGACATCCCATGTATCTAAGCAGCAATAGATTCAAGCTAGTATTTTGAGAGTATTTCAAGGAATTAGATGCACACTCCACTCAATTTCAAAACCAGATAATTACTTAAATAGCATTCCCCAAGTAAAAACACAAACTTTCAACAGTCCCATTTCTATTCTTAGTTGATGGGCCCAGATCTGGTGACTAACGCAAATAATTTAATTCATTAATGCCCAAGTAATGCAGGCTAAAACAACGTAAAAGCATGCTTTTAATTACTCACAATAGAGGGAAAAAAGATTTTTAATTCATACATACCACTGATTGGGCCGATGGAATTACTCATAGCGTATCGCAGAATTTGCTCATCTCTGTTATACAGGACAAATACACTGTCCACTGAGAGCTGCTGAGTAGCAGAAGTAGCATGTAAGGACTCGTCATGAATGCATTCGTCAAAGGAGATGGTCTGTCGCCACTGATAGGCACCTGTGTATGTGGAAGCAACCCCATCCCTTTCTGGCTCTGTCACTGTGTACTCTCTGGTGGATGAGGAAGTGATCACTGCAGAATGGCAACAAGAATACTGATCAGAAATCACAAATGGTCTGCCCAAATAGCATCTGGACATATTCCCGTACAAAGGAATAGGTACTTGATGAGGTTTGTTCTGTTCTCAGTGCAGCATTCAGGGACAAGACATATAATTTGTCTTGACGTAATTAAAAATAGAATTTCATTTTGTGGGCTGCCAGGTAATGAAATGAAAAATTAACTCAGAAAACTCAAAAGTTTCTTTAGATGAACCTGCATAATGGATCTATAAGCCAAGAAGAAGAGCCTCATCACCAGCACCACACTACACCCACTTTAAGTTCATTGACATCCACTGGTCTTAGATTTTGACAGTCCTGAAGATGACATGTCTGAGAGCCCTTGTACACTCCACAGCAGTTTTCCATATTGTGAAAAATTCTGACCATTATTCTTCAAAGCAGATCTAGGCTTGCAGATCATCCCACCTACAGAAAGTTCCTTTGAATTCCACTAGTCTTCAAACAGACAGCACTATATCAATCCATTTACAACAGTTGGCAAAAGCTGGGTTTCTGCTGTTTAAATAATGGTCCATCAGATATGCCATAGGACAGCAGAAGGACAGCTATTTGGTTGCTGGTAAATTAAACCCAGCCTGAAAGATGCCTCCTCCCAGGCAAAGCAGCAAGAGGGGCTCTGCACTGGATACCAATGCCAGGCACCAGCAGACACAGTGCAGCTATGATTTAACTACACCACTTTCAGCTATCTCTAGCAATCAAAGTGTGCAAGTACCATCGGAGCAAAGCGCTGTCTCTCTAATATCCAGATGCACTTGGGAAGCAGTATGTGGTACCTAAAGCCCTTTACTGCTCTTTTGAGTCAGGGTTGTCTGGCTACAACCTCGCTTTATTTTTGCTGGGTTGAGACATCCATAATAAAGAAAGGATTATCCCAATGTAAATGGTGAAATGAATCGATCTCTTACCAAATCTCAGAGTCTTACAGAAGGAAGTAAGAAGTACTGAAGAGACAATGGAGAAAACTGCTAAGGGAATTAAGAGCCTCCTAACTTCCTGGTCAGTTGTTTAAATTCAGCTCAAATAATACTGACCAATGCTTGTTACTAGCAGAAGGCATGGTTATTGAAGTGTAGTTTAACCGATACATACTGGTAAATTACTGGTTTGCATGGTCTCATTAGACAAGAACAAAGCCCATTTAATGACAACATTACTACAAACATCTACTAATAGGTATACCAGTTTGGCTCCTACTGGAGAGCTGTGGACCCTACAAAAAGCTTTGCAATTGGTGTGACTGTCATTGGCAGTATAAAAATAAGAACAATTAAAAAAGGGAACATCAGTGCAAACAACAGTTCAAAGTTAAATTCAGTTTTTTTCCCAATAAAAATATGAAAAATATTTGCATTGTCGCACTCAAAATCCACCTTCTTTTGGGACCCACTCCTAAGAGGTAAAAAGCAACTTTCTGTAAATAAAGGTCATAAGCACACCCTTTAAGAAGGTAATAAAATCATGTTTTCCAGATTGTCTTACTCTCCACAATGAGAAATGTGCACTTACATATCATTTCCTTCTTAGGAAAACTTACCAGAACTAGAAGTGTGATAGAGTTCAGTGTATGGTTCAATATGAACTGATGCACCAGAGGGGATCTCAGGTATTCTGCCCTCCATTTCTGTGCTGATAGTAAGGTGACCATGCTCATCAATTCCACTGAATTTCTGCTTTATAACCAGCTTCTCATTATTGCCAAGAAAAGTAACTTCTGTTTGCCGTGTAAACTCGCCACCTATAGAAACAGTATCAGTCAGGCTACTTTGCACTGGTTTCCAAAGGCTTCTATTTGCCATAACCTCTTGTACCAGATAATAAAAATAACTATTTTCTGCAAGCAAGCTTTTATGTGGCACAATTAATGTTTTGGGTCCCTACAGAAATAACTTCCAGAAGTATATTGATACCTGAAACTTTCACTTCTTAAACACAGAACATGCTAAACTGCAAGTAATCCCAATGAAGCATTAAAAACAAAAAAAAAAAAAAAAACACAGGAGAATGAAAATCAACCAAACCACCAAACACATGTTCAGACAAAGCTAAAAATATTCTGTCTTATCCTATCAGTTAAAGTAGTATATGAGTTGTACATTTTAGAGAATATATCCATTAGGAACACAGTCAGTTAAAAATAAAATCCCACACATCTGTTTCTAAATCAAAACCAAGTAAAATGTATGTTGTAAATTATGGAACAAACTTCAAGTACACAATATCAAAAAAAAATAATCCCCAAATAATAAGTTAAGTTCATGGTGCAGGGCTGTAAAGGATAAAATTTAAAAAAGAAACACATGTTCTTCGAGAACAGACTGGACCTACAGCTTGAATTCATGTGCACAAACAAGTAGATAAGGCCTTGGACACTTATGAAAAGCTGTAATTGTGAGCTGGGGTTTCCTTCAAGTTAGCAAAACCATTTGCCTCTCATGTAGCATTTGCTTCCATTAAGAAATTTAGACCTTCACTAGGTCAGATTTTCATTGTGTTTTGCTTCATTGGCACAATCAAGCAATTAATATTAGACTTCACATACATGTAGGGGCAGGTGTTTTTTTTCCAGCAGCTCGTTACACTTTAGTGCCAAAAATGAGATACTTTTTAATCATCTTTCTTGTACAGGAACTGGCCAATCCATTCTTCTCCAAGAGACTTACATGCTTGTGCACAAGTTGTAAAATGAAATGGCCAATATCTAAACAAGATGTTTATAAAGCAACCAATTTTCAGCTCAGTATAAATAGATTTTTATCCTATATTGCTTCTAGATACACATTTCTTAACTCAAGACAGAGGAATAAATATTTTAAATTAAAAGTTACCAGTAACGCTGAATCCATTTTTATATCCTTGCTGTTCCACAGCAAACATCCATCCTATTATACCTCCAATAGAGGCAAGAGGCAATAAAGAATACCCCAAGGTCTCTGGGATAGTGCTGATAGCAGTGTAGGCACGTCCTTGGTTCATCACAACGTAGGAGTGAAGATCAGTGTTCTCAAACGTAACTGGCACGGGGTTATTTCCTACAAAGATTCTTCCTTTGACTTTCCCATTTACTCTCTGAGGGGAACCTGGCAAATCAATGCAAGACATCAGAACAAAATGACAGTTCTCAAATACTCTGCAAGGAATGAGTTCAGAGCATGTGCTATGTTCAAAGATACTAGCGTCAAAATGAATGGCAAACAAATGCTCACTGAATTCAAATGACAGGAAACTGCACAGAAGCAGTATGTCAGTTTGCTTACAAGTGCATTGTCACTATACAGATTACTAACCAGCCAAAATTGCCTAAAGAGATGCCCTTTACCCTCATTAACAGTTTTTCCTCCAAGGACAACTCCACAAACAGACTCTGCTGTTGCAGTATCTTTGACAGTAAGTGGCACTTCACTTTTTCACTTGAATATCACACTTCATATCAATTTCTAGTGAAAGTAAATTTGCTCTTTCCATGCTATCTAGAAGGCTGACACCCCTAGGTGTTCAGAGTCATCTGACTACTGACTTTCAGATAAAATTTGTTTTGAGACTGTGTCTTAGAGTAGTTACTTTGATTTACCACTTTTATACTATATACAGTATCCTAAATATGCTCAAATTCAAGTTGCATTACCATCAGATGCTTTTTTTTTTCTTCCTTCTGGAAAACTCAGTTTTATGAACTGGAAGCTGAGTAGTAGGTTTTACTTTCTTGCCTTATACAACACAAAGTTTGCAGTCAGCTATTTCAGTTGTTGACATGCATCTATACTCTGAGTCAAGTCACTATGAGGATTACAAGTGTGTACATAAGAAATTCCTTTATGGATCCTACACAGGAACAAAGTTTAAATGGGTATCTAACAAAAATCTGGCAGATTAGCCCCTTAGTAAAGGAGCTTAAGAGTCAGACAAAGAGGAGCCATGCTCTTCACTTTGATGATCAGGGCTCATTTGTTCATCCCCTTTAGACCATCCATTTCTAGAGCGGGGATCAAATCAGGTTATGAAACGCTGGAACTTCGCAGCTACTTCTAGCAGTAACACTGGATGCTGTGCTATCTATTAAATTATGTCAGTTATATAAGAAATTGCTAGAAAGTCATCATAAAATGCATAATTCGTATACTTAACCACCTAAAACAATTTGCTCTGTTTAGAAATGAAAACACCATCTTAGAAAGCATAGCTCACTTAAAATACTTTTTAAAACATCTCTAGTGGTAAGCTTTTCAAGAAACATTTAACCATGTCTTTTTTAACTTTTGAAAATAGGTTACCTCATTCAAGCATGCCACATGCAATTGCCTCATATGCACCCAATTTTCAAAAAAAGTTACCTTCTGCTACACATTGTCTGCCGTTTCCTTTGTAACCAGCAATGCAACTGCAACAAAATCCATTGGGGTAATCTCTGCAAATAGCATGAACAGAGCACTGGTGGCGATTGTTAGCACAGGTCTGTTGGACATCTGTGTGGTAGCGGAACACTGCAGAAAATAAGACCAGACACTCATTCTTTTTGCAATTACTATAGTATTCACATGCCCCTGCTTCGGTTTCAAAGCATCACTACACCATTTAATCAGGGGTTTTCTTCACATTTTGTCTTCGGGGAAAACAATCAATTATAATTCATTTTTTTCCTAATGTTTGAATATGCAAGTAACAGTCCACTGTTTTCCAGAAAACAGTGTTTCAGATGTTTAGTTCTATTGAATTCACTGGATCTACGCAGTTAAGCTGTCTTGGTGAAACTAAACACACAATATTTTACCTGCCATTGCTTCCAAACCACAGGAAAAGCAAACCTTTCCAACCTCAGAACAAAATATCAGTACAATACCTAGGAGCAATGCACCACACACACACTAATCCCAGTTGGTTGAACTCATTATTTCACAGAGAAATGCTCACATCTGCTTCTTGAAACAACATCTGGGTAGTCAGTTACACTGTTTTGAACTTTCTATAAACAACTCCTTAGAAGTTAGAATTGCTAATACTAGCCTTGTAAAACTTGAGCCAATATTTTTAGCCAATGATTTTTACAGCAGTAAAATTCCCAACCTTTATTAAATCACCTGTATTCAAGTAACACATCCAGGAAAGGAAAAAAAAAAACACAACCAGATTTCAATAGAACCCATAAGATCTTTACCAGAAACAGCCGCTTAATGCAGCTAATAAATTCAGCTCATACCTTTAACTATAGTCCTGGCCAAAAGACATGGAGAAATCAGTTCCACAAATTATGTGTCAACCTTAGGAATACCACTAGCCTTACGGAAAGCTCTCCTTAGGAGAAATTCCAGTTTCATAGGCCCTGTAAACTTGCTCTCCTGTGAGCCTGCCTGCAGGATTAGCTCACTAGACTGGCAGGATATGATTCTGAGGTGACATCCAGGGTTAACTGCCTCAACGAGTAATGCAAGCTTCTTTAAAGTGCCCAGATTTTCTGAAGCCTATCCAACAGCCTATCCAACTTAGCAGGAACCAAGCTGTACAGAAGACCTTACCGATACCAGTTTCATCAAATTCTTCCACATCTATGACCTGGGGTTCCTGCGGGGGGAACTGCTGGGCCGGGAACTGGCGAGGTGGAGCTTTTGCTGTTGGGAAATCTTGATGACTATAAAAAGACTCAGTTGAAGGTGTTCCTGTTACATCTTGGTATGAAGTGACAAAGTCTTCTGCAGCTAACTGAGGAACGCTGTAAGTCACATGCTGATCCTCTTCTATACTGTCCATACTGCTGGTGACATACTGTTGTCTTATTTCAGTGGAGCCATAGTCTGACATAAATGGTTTTGATGTCATCTCCTGGTCTTGTTCACTGGACTCTAGGCTCTCCAGAACATTGCTGATCTTGGCAGGCACAATACTGTCAGACGAGCTACCAATCTCAAACACCCAGACTCCTTTCTTCCCAGCATTGCTGCTTCTATCAAAGAGAAGTGTATGCCAAATCAGAATAGTCAAGTGCAAGTTGTGGTATTTTTATGCTACACAAAATGTAATACTTCACTAAGAAATATCAAGACAAACTGTTGAATTACATTATCAAATTGCACTGGCAGTTTGGATAGCATTTTTTTCTCCGCACTCAGAGCTCTCTTCTTGACTCCAAAGAGGTGGAAACAGAAGGACATATTTGAGTCACAAAGGTCTTGCTAACACTTGTTAGAACTTCCTAACCTACTCCCTTTCCTTCTTGTTCACTTTTTTCAATTCCCCCAAAGAGACCGCCCATGAAAGAGTATAAAGAGTTAGTCTTAAGTGGTCCTATCTTCAGAAG
Source organism: Netta rufina (assembly GCF_964035555.1). Lineage (NCBI taxonomy): Eukaryota > Metazoa > Chordata > Aves > Anseriformes > Anatidae > Netta > Netta rufina. The sequence continues at coordinate 27,061,137 of NC_140125.1, forward strand.
AGCTAAGTAAAAAGCAGCCCCTAGCAGTAACAACGGAACTCCATGACCATTTGAAAATTACACCACTGTCCCTATATTCTTCAAGAGAATGAATATTTATCAGTGGCAGACTTTGCAATTTTATAAGCAATGGCTAAATGGAACTTATTTCTCATTGACTCATGCTACAATTAAGAAAAAACGTGGAAATCCTGGAGGTTTTCTTGATAACTTTAAAAAAGCATACTTGTGCAAGTTTCTAATGCTGTCTTCATCATTAGCGATGATATTGTAGGATCCTGCCTTTTCCCAGAAGTAGTAGTTTGTGGAGGCTTGACTAAAGCCAACCATAGCAGGAATCTTCCCATCATCATTCTTGGAGTATGTACTATAGAACTGCAAACTGTCTTCTGGGTAAAGGAAAATAGCATAGGAACTGGAATCGGATGAGGCTAAAACAGCCTGGAATGTGTTTCTCTGTGGGGAAAAAAAAAAAAAAAAAAAAACAACAGACAATAGAATGACTTTTTTTCTTTTTAAATACAAAGTCAAAATCTGAATTTCCATAACACATAATAAATGCATCATGTATTACCAGGAAAAAAATCAATATTATGCAAACTTATATTTTGCTCAGGCAGTTTTACATTTAGCGTGCATAAATATTAAACAGAAAGAGAGAAGTTAAATCATTAAGGAAGTAGCCGTCTCCTTAAAATAAAAGGCAATGGGCTAGACTAAATAAAAAGATGTAGTAAAGTGGCATGAGTATATTTGTAAACAGAGTATTTAAAGAAGAGTTGAACTTGCATGTTGCTGCAGGAACACTCCTACACACTGTAGGAGCCATCCATACAGTACCTCAGACATCAGCTATTCATTAATACACCAGTGCAGAATCATTACTGTGAAAACAATGGCTGTGTCAAGCTAGGTGCAAAAAATTCATCTTTGATAAAAGACGACCTGCTAAGTTGCGGTAATGTTCTCAACTTCATACATCATGAACAGGCTCATCAATTAGGATAATTATAGCGCATGAAGGTACAAACACCAGAAATCTTCATAAGATAGTATCTAATACGACTTAAAAAGCAAAAAGGAAAGGGAAATGGATTGCAAATAATACAAAAAGTAACCTCTAACTGCTTCTTCATTCAACACTTGCTACAAAGTATGGGCTTTTTGTTAATGCAAGGTCAACTCTCCTTGTGGAGAAGTGGATTCACAGTTTGAAGTTCTTATTAGTCCTTATCAGATTTTAGATAGTTTGATATCAAACTGACTTAACAGTCTGTTGAACAATTCAAGCCAAATGGATTGTATTCCACAGGTGGAGGGCAGGACATACGCAACTATTTCAGTTATCGCATCACGCTTAGCATTTGGTATGGGAACATCAGGGAATGCAAAGAAATCAGCTATTAAGATTCAACCATTTTCCTCTGAATGAATAAAATACTATAAAAAAAAGAAAAAAAACAGGAAAAAAATGTGGAAACTCCTATTTTGCTACAGCCTTTTCAACAAAGAAATACAAGGAATTTGAGCCTTCAAAACAACAGGTTATGGTGTTACACATCAACTGAACATGTGTTCAACTTGGCTCAAAGCTCTGATAAACATTCACCTTTTCTTCCAAAGAAGGATCTTCTCCAGGTCCCTGATAAGGAGCCACGAGCTTCCAGGTAACAATAACAACACTGCTGGGTTCGAAAGTGGTCTCAGGAAACCCCCTTTTGATGTAGTCTGATGCAAGTTTCAAGACCTCTGAGGATGAATCTTCTCTGTAATACACATTTCCACGTCCATCTGTTGTATCCAGATCCGCCATAAACGGAGCAATAGCTCCAAAACTGACAGGGAATTGACCAAGATATTTTTCCTCATTTGAAGGTTCATTCACTGCTATAATCCCATTAGTGGCAACCTAATAAAAAGTAGAAATTTTAAGATGAATACTGTTCATATGCCTGTCTCCCACACTTATGTGCTCTAGATCACAATATTTTCATTCCATTTCTAAAAGAAATGGTCAGAAGGCAGCCTTGTATTTGTAAAGCAATTAAATTTTGCAAGCTTCCTTTTTAAAAAACAAGTCTACTTTACAGATTGACCAACCTTTTCTCTCTAGAAAAAAAGATTTTGGCCATTTACATTTCAGATCCTTATTGCCTCTTCTAACACAGACATCCACATCCACCACATTTCACAAGTTCCCAAGTCTTTCTCAGACCAAAACCCAGTGCAACACCACCATGAGCCTGTTGTGCATTGCGTGCAGACCCTCGCTGATGACCAAAAGCTCATCTCCTTTTTAGCTGTCATTCTCACAGAACAGTTTTACAATAGCATTACCAGGCATGGTAAAGATGAAGCCAACTGTTACTTTTTTGGTTAAGCAGTGAACTAGATTCTTACCTGGATGCATATCTACTAGCTCAGCGAGATGTAGCTAGTCAGTGAGGTGATGACTTGCAGGCAACCACCTCTGCCTCTGGCCCTGCTTCCAGACCTGTATGGCCCTGTATCAATCAGCCACGCATTTCCAAGTGCTCGACTCCCCAGCAAGAGGGCACACCAGACTGCCTGCAGGCAGCCAGACACTTCTGACCCCATGGCTGCTACCTCACATGCTGATGGCTCACAAATAGGCAGAGGTCCCAAAATTGGCACCACAAGCCTTGAAACTACACCAGCTGCCTCTCGCAGCTTTATCTCACTTGCAAGGATTCCTTCATGTCCAAGAAGAAGAAGCCACCACTGGATCTTCTCACATGGTCAAGACATCCACAGTGTTACACAATCTTTATGAAGACTTGGAAGAATGTGCAGATGGCCACAGTGACCCAGATCTCAGGGGCCATCTAGCCCAGCAGGCTGTGCCCCCCGCTGTACCTGCATTACAACACCTTTGGGTTCAGCAGAACACAAAGCCCACTGTTCTCCAGCCAGCCTCCATCCACGTGCAGCTCAAGGGATTCCCTGTTCCCTGTGGTTTGACTGTTTACTCATCCTCAGTGGATCTCCTTCAAGTGTTTGTTAAGTCTTCCCTACGACATCACTAAACTTTAAGCATACGCAAAATCCTTTAAAAAGCAATCCCTGACCCATACCCCAAGGTCTCTCCTGTTTTTGTTTGTTTTCAGTCTGGCTCCCCACTTCATTTTATGCTCCCAGTTTTTGTACTGGGACATAGGGCCAAATCCTACCCAGTCTCTCCCCTAGTTTAATTTCTCCTCCAGAATGAAACCCCCCAGTCTAATCTGCTTGCTAAGACATTTTTGCATCTTTGAAGTACGAATTTAGCATCAAGTCAAAGTATTTCTTTTCCTTCTTGCTTATGGCTTTTGCACACAAGTGTTCCTACTCCCACTCTAAATCATCCTGTGAGAGATGACTTGCATTCAAAATATTTCAAACAAATTCCACACTCTCAGTCAGATTTGGTGTGTGCAGACTTTAAGCCTGCATGGTCCCCCATGTATGGCAAAGATTAAAATACCAATGTGAGAAAACACGATCAGGACTAGGTAATATTACAGAACAAAGTAGCGGCTAAAAGAAATGACCTAACATTTGGTCTCTCTCTTTTCATCCATTAGGGATGTGCATCTGACTACTCATTTTATATCTTGCTAAGACTTTAATGCGACAAGTAATTTAATTAAGGGGATGCAGAAATGCCAGCCATTTTCATTCTATGTTTGTAGTTTATGAGACGGTTTGGTTATAAATGTTAAGGAACTGTTTGTTTGCTAGTACTCTATCACCAAGAAAACATTTGCAAGCTATTAAGTGAAAATAAGTACACCAACTGAGCACTTTGTGAAGAGATTTTAGTATAGAGAAAGAATATGCATCGTTACTAAAAATGCTTTTCGTTTTCAGATTTAAGAATACATTTATATGTATACAGATAGCAAGTATCATGATTTAACTTTACCCTGTTCCTTTTAATCTCACACTGGCAGCTTAAAGCATGAACCCCAAAATACAGAGAAGTAATTGAGAGTAAACTGGGTTTCATTAATGCATCGTTCCTGTCAAATGGAAAAGGAAAAGGAGAAAAGCATCAGGTGGGTGTTGTCTAAAGACCAACTGTACTGTACATCTTTCCTTTTAGGGTATAATTCTATTTAAATTGACAGGAACTAACACGGATGTATTTTTAGCATGTCCAACTTCTGGATTACACACATAGTTAACATACATTCATAGTCTGTCACAGAACAAGTCACACACACTCTGTTATGGTCCTATCTTGAAAAACTAAGTGAGGAGAAGGAGCTAAAAAGTAACTAAGTGCTTCTACTGACAGAAAAAAAAAGGATAATACAAGTCAAACTTACAGGCAAATGAAGTATTTTTTCCCCCTGGCCAGTTGCTAGGCATTTTAAGGACGTGAATATTTCTGAAGAAAAGAAGAGTTTAACAACTGAATTTATTTGTGTAAGTGCCTGTTGACCTATAACGGCACAGTTTTCTAATATAAAGATGAAAGATTATTAAATCAGTATGCTAATAGTTACCAGTTAAATTGGACCTATCCTGAGTTAACAGACTCTGATCCTTCCCCCAAATGAAGATGTCTCCACTCCTCTAACTTTTCCACATCAGCAAGCTCTAGTGTAAACCAAAAAAGTCTTCATAGCAGGGTCACTAAAACAAATAGATCAGTATGGGCTACTGATAGGTTCCAGCGTTATAAACCTGGCATAGGAAAACACCTTATTTTCCTTGAAATGTCTTCAGAAGGTTATTGTATGTGACAGTCTAATGTTTGAATTTGTATTAAATGAGAGTTCTCTCTCCTGGCTATGAAAAGACAAAGTTATGTTGCTAGGGATTTTATGACAAGTTGATGATAAAGAATCATTCCTCAAGAGTCCTTGCCTTCTCTTTCATAAGTAGACCTAATTCAAACAACTCAGCTTCCCAACTACTGGAAAAAGAGAGAAAAACCCACATGATTTTTCAACTGACTGATGAAACTTGCAAAAATCATGTGCTCAAAAATTAGAATAAGCTTGTTCCATACTCCTGATGAACCTTATGGAAATACATATTTCATCACAACAACTCAAAATCTGATGCAGAAATTATTTTATGTACGGCATATACGTAATATATTTTGATATCATGTGTTAATTTAAAAGCTTGGTAATATTTACTATCCACTATATATCTGAGTAAATTTTGCTTACCAAATAACATCATAGAGCTTGTACTGACTCCCTGCCAACATACAATAAATGGGTACCTTGTGAAGGTGCATTTAAGACTGCTCAGTACATTCCTTTAATGCATATACTTTGTTCCCATACACTTTGTGCCATGCTTCTGTTTCACAATCCTTGTGACAGATTAAATGCAACACAAAAACCTCTTGGTATTAGGTAGACTGATATCAAACACCATTTATTACCAGACTTGGCCAATCTGAGAATTGTCTTTGCTCACTAACCAGGCTTGAAGAAGCCCGAGGATTGATTCTGGAAGTGCCTCTACATTGTCCCAGACCAGCACTAGCCTCAAATCACTGTAGTTTTATGGCACGGGCCAGTAACAAGAGCATTAAGCTTGAGAAACCTCGTGGTGCTACCCAACCTACTGTTCCCCTCTGTCCCTTATCGGGCACGTTACTCGCTATCTCGCCCCTCAGTGACAGGACACACAGCCCGCTATCTGGCAAGGCTCTGTCTGTGCCTCTAAAAGGGCATTTCTGACTTGGGCTGGCTAATCAGTGACCAGGCACAAGACAAGACAATGACCGAAAGGCTCAAACCGACGGCTGGGTTCCTCTTCCTACCGGTTACCTCTGCCTGCCTCTTCACACGTAGACATCCCTCAGCGTTTTGGCTTTCTGCTGGGATTTCGGGACTTAAATAGGTAGGGACAGTGCGGACAAGGAGCAGGAGCACGGCTTCGGCGCTCCCCAGCACGGGGGAGCCACACTGCACACCTGCAGCCGCAGCGCGAAAGGCACTGCAAGGTGCGAAGCTTCCCAAGCAGCTCCGCGAAGATGCGCCCCAGCAGCCACCCCTCCAGCGCGTCAATTCCTCTGCCCAGCGGGCTGGGCTGCAACCTAAAACCCCACACCCCGCCGCCGGGCTCCCCCCGCACCCCGCACTCACGTGTAGGGCGCGCACGGCCGCCCCGTAGAAGCGCAGCGCCCGGCTCAGCTCCAGCGCCGCCGAGCGCGAATCGTCGCCGTGCTGCAGCGCCGCGTCGCCGTGCCCCGGGCCGTGGGGCAGCAGCAGCAGCGGCTCGGCACGGGGCTGGGGCTGCGGGGCCGGGGCGAGAAGGAGCGGGGCGGGCAGCGCCATGGCCGCGGCCAGGGCCAGCAGCGCGCAGGGCGGGCAGGGCGGTGCGGGACCCATAGCTGGCGGCTGCCGGGGAGGCGGCAGCGGCGCGGCCCCGCCGCTATAAGCGCGGGCAGCGGGCGGGGCGGGCAGCGGGGGGCGGGCTGAGGGCTGAGGCGGGGAGAAGTGGTGTGAGGGGGGACGGAGGCAGCGCTGTGTGGGGGCCTCTCGACGCCGGGGGGTTATCGGCAGGGGAAATAATGATGATAACCCAAAAATACGCCCAAAGGTCTTTCGTGAAGTCATCCTGTCAACGCCAGAGCGTCACCGGCTGTCAAGTAAACCCCACGGACCAGCCTGGAAAAGGAACTTCGCTGAGGATGAGGTGCATAGGTATCTACATGCAGAGCAGCAAACAGCCCCTGACTACACACACCTTCCTACTTCTCTGCCTGCAGTCTCTTCCTACTTTCCTGCCAGCAGGAAACACCCAGAATCAGCTGAAGAATGGATAAATTTCATATTTTTTCCTAAAGGTTCCAAGCAAAGACATTTATAGAAAACACCAGTGTTTTAAATCTTTAATTACATCTTTAAATCTTCAAATTAAAACTTTAATCATTAATTCAAATTAAATAATTTGAATTGAATTGTTAATAATTAATTCAAATTAAATCTTTAAATCATTAAATCTTGTCCAGAGAAGCGTATGCTGTGCAATTTCCACGGAATATCTATAGTAGAGAATCGCCTGAGGGGAGGCAGCTGAAACCCTACTCACATGCCTTTTACATGACTTCTTACTTGTCTCTAAACACCTGCTCCTTCCAGTTCTCTCCTTTTCCCCAGTCAGTCTCATCCGATTTCACCCGTTTTCCCAGAATCTCACTGATAAAGCTTTTTGGTAAGAAACTACCATTCACATTTGGTGAGTTACAAGATCACAAGACACTCGGGGAAGTGCTATAACCATGCCTTCCTAAAAGGTAGAAATACATTTGGGTGTGTAACGAACATTATTATCATTAGCAACCCTGTCCACCTGATTTCTATATTTCAGCAAAAGCAGCCACTGAGACACACGTAGCCTGGAGGTCTGGGAAGAGAAGCCCTCCCTCCACACAACCCAGCTCACTTTGTACTTTCACCTGCACCTTCTCCCCGTATTTTCACAGCCCATTAAACAGTAACCAGTAACAGCAACAGCTCCTTGCCCACGTTAAGTGTGCACACTCAAATACAATTGAATGCCTTCACCAAAAATCACCCTTTCTTTCTAACCTCCTCTATTCAGCATAAGGCTACTTCCAAACCTACAGAAGGTAAGGACAAGATGTGTTTGTGGAACACAGCTCCACAACAAAGAGAAAACCTAGATCAAACCCTAAAACACCCCCATATATACACTCACAACATAAAAATGTCATTTCTGTTAAGCTTGAAGTTTTCCATAGCCACATTCTTTGACACAAAAGTCAACCTGAGCCAGAGAAAGATAAAAGCATATACATGTATATGAAAAAAAATCTGAGGATAACATTTTCCTGCCAGATCTCTATGATTTCCTAGTACTACGTCCAGAATTTGGAAGATGAGGATCACTGGGAAGCCAGAAACTTCTTGTAGTAAATCTGAAATTGATTTGAAGGCTGGAGAGTTAAACGTATACATCTGGATATTTAAAACAGAGTAATAGCAATGTTATGGTAAATCCTCTGTCCATGAGTCAGGACATTGTGATTGTTTAGTCTGTTTTGGGGTTAAGAGGATTGCAGTGTTTCTGTTGAATAAGTTTACCCTGTTTACAACGTTGCTCCCACAGTGGTGAGTAATGAGAACTGTTAGTTCTCAGCCAAAAAAATTATTTAAGCTGTCTTTCCTAGCATCTTCAATAATGACCTGAAAAAGGGGTAGAGTAGCATGTTTACGTATGTTGTAATTACTTGGGAGATGCTAATTTCTAATGCCAAGCAGAACATAGAATGCAAAATACTTTTATAAGATTTTAAATGGGAAGAAATATATTCAGAGGCAAACTGTCATAATACCAGCTATCTCCAGGATATTACCATGCAAAATCTTCCAAATATTAAATGCCAAGAATATTGCCTTTTCAATGGGTAACAAACCAGACATGGCAACAGTTTACAAAGCAATGTGGCCCCCAGAGATCAAGTACAAGACAGGAGCAGGTTTTACTGAGTTACTGGGATGTAAGTGACCTTTTCTACAGGGAGGTGATGACACTGCTTTTCCAGAGACTGCTTGCGAGATCAGAGATCTCACGAGAAGTGCACTACGGGAGAGAACTCTGAGTGAGACATTTAAAAAGATCAGAGGACCAGAGGGAGCAGCATACAAAGAATTATTAAAGAGCTGAACTTTGCATATGCCTAAATGATTACGGGGAGGAGATTTGATTTCCATCTGCCATCAAAGATATGAAGCATCTTCCATTCAAGTATCTGAAGGGTGCTACCAAACAGAGGGAGGAATTGGATCAGTGTGTTTAAGGAATACAGACAACCAAGGATTAAAATGACCAAAAGACACCACAAAACCAAATAGCAGAAAAAGTTTCCTTACCATGGGGTCCAGTTTTGGAAAAATCAGAGATTACACATAGTGGAAGCAGAATTACAGAAAGCTTTAAGTAGTCTTATTCCAGATTGATTGGATTACTGTAAGGAATAATTCTGTATTTGATCCTGGGACAAGATAGCCTCTCAGATTTTTTCCTTGAGTTTTTGTGTTGATATGGTACTGAAATAGCTCACAGGTATTCACGCGTGTATATTTGAAAATTTCCACTGCCTACACTAGAGGAGATGTAGAAAACAGGACTACAGACATGGTTTTTGTGTGATCCTCCTGACAATCCCAACCTTCTCCCCACTTTCTTGAATAGAAAAGGGGAGCTGGAGGGTACCCCTTGCTGGCGTGGTTGGAAGAAGGAAAGTGGTGACCTGGGCTGCTCATGATGACCCTCAGCTGTCCAAAGATGAGGAAGCATTCCAGCAGATGGATCACCAAAAGAGAGAGTAACCATGTGGTAATAAGCTGGGAAGAACTGAGCATTTGGGATAATGACAGGAAAGGAGAGGACCGAGGTCTGCTGAGAAGAAACATTTTTTGAGAGAGAAGGTCATGGGAATCAGAAGGTCACAAGCAAAGGCAAAGCTTGCAGGAAGATCGTGGAGTGAGCATCATGAATTTAAATCACTCCATCCTGGCATTTAATGTTTGTTGTTCAGTAGAGTGGAACATTAAGAGTTTCCCTCTAAATGAGCCTGTATCATTATGGAGGTCACATGATTTAGGAACAATTTCCAAATAGGATATTTTGCAGCAGAACTCTCTACAGAAGGAGACTGGTTTTGAAGCAGTGTTAGATGATCTTGAGAAGAACTGCCCTGTTTCTCTCACGTGGTAATCTTTCAGGGCAAGAAAAGGACAACTTCCTTGGGAATTCATATCCTGTGCTGGAGAACAGCTGGGCAGCAATGGGGATGTGCAACAGTGACCTGGTCATTACAGAAGAGAGAGATTGCTGGGATGTAATGGTGGGCAGCAGTAACACTGGGCACTGCCTGCAGCAGGGGCAAAGCAAGGGAGAAGAAATATCTCCCAGCTATTTCCTGAGTCCACTGTTTGGGGAGACTGCTTACATTTCTAGGGTTACCTCCTTCCACTTGTATGTCTTATTAGTCTTAGAACTGATAGCTGTATCAAAAAGGGACAGAAACAAATTACCATGGAGGAGGTTACACAGAGATGTTATGCTTACGCAGTTGCAGGAACACTTCCCTTCATCCCTGTCTACAGCCTAGGAAAAACAAGATGGAAAATGGAACAGAAAAATACCAGTGTCACAGAAATTAGCTATGTAAAAATAACAGCCTCACAATTCTCCCATCTGTCACGTACCACATGAAAAATATGACACTCTTTATCATTTTGGTTTTGGTATTTTATCAAAAAATTCTTTTTACAGCCTATAGCCTCAAGACTTTCAAGAATGGAGTTTCTCATCCAGGAAAAATACTACAACTTCTTTGTAGTAATAGAGTTGGAATGGGGAAAGCAGGTACATAGCTGGTCTTCTGTATAAATTTTGAGCACAGCACTAACTATTCCAAGTCTTACTATTTCGTTGCTATCTAAAAGTTTTAGCTTTGTGCAACAAAAGTCTCCAGACAGACACTAAGAACTGACTTCAAACTTTTAAAACCACATAGGAGGTGGGAAGACAAAAGGTATGACCCATTCCTCATATATGTGAAATAAATAAATAGATAAATGATTACAATATAAAGGAACATTGTTTTTAAACAATGGGAATAGAATATGGAAAAGCAATTTGACTGGGACAGGAAGACAGATATGGAAAAGGTATCCTTTATCTCCTGTCTACTCTGAGACTTAAGACATAGCTCCTCTGCCTCACTTACATCTTATTGTGTCAGACTTCAGAGCAGAGAGAGCAAACATGGGGAAAATACATCCTGTAGCCTGGTGATGAGGTTGTATTTAATGCATTTCTTGCTAAACCACCACTTAAGATTAAACACACACCCAAACCAATTTAGCATTGCTAAATTTTGCTTTGCGTTTTCCTGGGGCATCCAGAATTTCACTGCAGTGAATGCGAATTTCGGTTGTACGTGGGATACAAAAAAGGTGTTGCACTGAGTCCCTGCAGCAAAGCCTCTAGATGACTATCGAGAAGGAAAGAGAGGGCTAGTGGTAGCTAGAAATTCAATTACAAATGATTAGTATAGAAGCTCAGCCTTAACTTTTCCATGAACACTGAAAAGGGCTAATAAAGTCTGAAACTCTGGCACAGAGTTCCCCGTGACAGCCAAACTATTATCTCACACCCTGCTCATTGTGTCTGTAGAGCATCCAGCCTCATGGAGCCTGGCCATGCCTAGACCCTCTGCCTCTGAGAAAACACAATTTATAACAATTACAATTAGAAAAAAAAAAAAAAAAGAAAAAAAAAAAAGAAAAAAAAATAGACATGATTTCTCAGGTGAGTCTAAACAGCCATGGCAGGTTAACGAGGACACTTAATAAATTTTTCCCTAGCATGATCAGATGATATCTTGTAGAAGGAAAAGGACTTATTTTGGAAACTGATTTTTTGAAGTGGAATCCATTACATAAGCAAGTGAAACTCACCAAGGAGAGCATATTACCTTGAGTAGCTGTGAATAAAACAGAGAAACCAACTTTCACAACGGGTAAATGACGCTGTGGGGCAGCAGAGGCCAATCGTTTTCATCACTGTTTTTTACAACAGGACTGGAAAAGGGAAAAAAAAATAAAGTTAGCACCTATTCTTATTAATTAAGATTAGATTGTGGTTCATCTTTACATGTAGAACAGTTGTGAAAGCCCTGCACAGATGAAGAACAACAGTTCCCTAATTAAACCCATGCTTGGCCAGACTGAACACTAGGGATTAACATTTCTTCAAATGAGGTTGCTTGTAAATTCAAGAATTTACTACGCATTTTTAACCTAAAAGCCTAGTTTTTATGCTTGTAGATAAAATGTTTAAAATCAGTTGGACATTATACCTGGAGTAGGCTGTAGTATGCCGCACATCTGTAATGCTGAAAGAGTGTTTGTCTCTCTCTCTCTCTTTTTTTTTTTTTTTTTTTTTTTTTTTTAACTGCATAAAGCCTGTGAATTATCCTCTGGCCTGAAACAGTCCAGATCCAAAAACCAGGAGTAATTCCATGAATTGCAGCTGACCTAAGAACTTACATTGCTGTTCGCTTGGAATCTGCAGACTAATATAAACAGTGGCCCACTCATTTCTTCCCAAACAAAGTTGAGTGTTCAGCCTAGGATGTACCACTAGCTTTGTCACAGAGCAACAATAAAACATGAGGATCTGCGCTAAAGCAGCTCTGCACAGAAACAATCATGTTGTCCCTGGGAAAAGAGGCAGTATGTGCAAGCGCTAGGGTTGATGCAATAACTTATTCATCGGAGGAGTGACGGGATAGGAGCAAAAGCGGGAGCTCTTTTTTTTTTTTTTTTTCTCTGCAAGAGGCTGCTGAGAACAGCCCCTGTGTGTAGTCTATGCTCCCAATTAAAAGAAAGACAGGGTGTGATCCCTAAGGCCACATAGCAAGGGCTGGATTGTGTCCAGACTGCTAACCCTGAGATCTCAGTGGCCATGTCCACACTGCTTAGCATTTGGCCTGTGAGCTCTGCTGAGTTACTGTAGTCCTAGGAAACAACAAATATTTTTTGGATTTTTTTTTTTTTCCAGTACATGCTGTCAAAGATAAAGAGAACGATTATACACAAGTGGTTTAGTTACAGCACGAAACTGAGGGTATGCCACATGAGGGGATGTGCAGGTATTTGAAACTGCAAAGCTTTGGAAGATTGCTTAGGGCCAAGAACAAAGCCTGGTCTTGGCTTGTGTGTGACTGCCTTTTGAGGCTGGTCCTTGGAGCAAACTGTCTGCAGGCTGCTCCTGTGCTTTGTCTGGGAAAGAGCCACTGGGAGCAGGCAGGAAATCAGCTAACATTCAAGCAGTTCGGATACTCACAGACCCAGTGCTAAGAGAGATCCTGGTCCCCTCTCATTTAGCACTATAGACGTACCTGTGTATCTGGAGCCTCCTTCTCAGAGGCATATTTTAAATTTTTCTAGGGGCAGCAATACTCTTACAATAGGGGAGAAAAGAAAAAAAAAAAAAAAAGAAAAGTTTACCAAGACATTTTTCAAGTAATTAATTGGTTTTGTTGCTCAGGACTGGACTTCTATCTAAGCAATTTCTGTCTTGTCTTCTCTCCTTTTTAACACCCTGTGAGCTGTCTGAACCTACCGTAACATCCTCCTCCTTCACCTACTCTCCACAAGAGCCTTCAACTCTGTACTGGTATGTTCTTCTTAGTTTCCTTCCTCGTCTTTTTCCAGAACAGGCTTTTATTAACCTTTTGGGATCTTAGGGCTGACCCGCTTTATGGCTCATTGACCAGTTCTCATTCCTCGAGTTCTTTCTCGGAGAAACTCATGCCTGTTTCCCTTTAATTGCAAAATCTTTTACGATTCTCTCAAACTTCCTGCATGAAAAATATTTGAATGTTTTCCAGCGTCACAGATCTTTCAAACCCCACTTTTGCCAGCATGGGTAGTTTTTAGTTACAAGTGAAATCACTAAACTAAAGGAAGTGACTTTGGACGGAAAAAGTATTACCTAAAATAAAATGATCTATATCTGGTTCTTAATTCTCTAGTAACTCATTAAATACAACGATTGTTGTAAATGCATCAAATGTGTTTAATGCACTTGTCTCTTAAAATGATGAACCAGTCCATCAATCCCACCCATCTCTAGAGCCATTAAATACAACACAAGACTGCCATTGAGAGAGCTGTGTGGACAGAGGTTAAACATAGTGAAAATATTTGGAAACACAATTATTGGAAACAAACAACGTGGAAGAAATGTGTATTACCATAGACATAGATTTTAATAAAATAACTGATTTCTGTGGATGTACTGATTTTTACATTTTCATCATCTGAGCAGGGATTCTAAGTTGTGCAGAATGAGCCACAGCCTTTGAACAAACAAGCGCATTGTGTTCTTCCTGAGGGAAATCTGCTGCCCTCTGCTTCTTCCATGTTAGTGAATACAATTCAGTCATTTACGTACGCAGCACAGGACTTTGCCCCATCCAAAATGTAAGTATTTTCTGCAGCTTATTCCCTGCAGCAGCACTAAAGTACAAAGCAGGTTTTCATCCAGCAATCACGGTCCCGACAGCACCCCTCATTACTACGTACTACTGTGTCAAGTCTCAAAACCTCTCCTGCTGACTTAAGAAACATTATTATTCCACTTCATAGACAGAAAAATGAAAGCACCAAGGGAATTTGTCCACCTGGCAAATCAGACGACAGGCAGGAAACTCAGCAGAGATTTCCTGACAACCAGAAGCAGCTTTCTGAAGCGGAGCAGATTGTGTTTCTTCTCAAGGCAAATGCCAATTTTAACTAATAATGGTCTCTGTGGGTATCCAGAGAGTGGAACTCTGTCATTATTCTTAATGCTCAGGAGCTTCTGGAAAGCTCACCAACTTCAGATATTCAAGGTGCTACCACATGGCAGAAATGGACAAAAAAATAAATATCACAAGTAAAATTTAGAGTCAGTTTTTTTAAGTTGAATATGTAATGAAGAATTGGGTTGCTGGCTGACATGTTCAGCCTTACTAGAGGGGTATATGGCTGATAAATTATAGCTCAGCAAGCACAGAAAGACATGAAGTTTTTGCAATAGTTTCCATGTTATGTAGTGGAGGAATTAAAAGGTTGGTCTTAAATACCTACAAGCTGTTTCTGATCTCCATAAATTGTGACCTAACTTTGAAAACAGGAAATATGCTTCAGAGTAACGTAAAACAAATAGGCTGATTTAACACAACAGCAGCAGCAAATCACCCCTGACAGCGCAGTATTTTTCAAATACCCATCTGTCCAAAGACAGCAAAGTACAAAGATGCAGCATTAGACTAAAGACAAACTTCTGCTAGGAACAATTCTCTCCTGAATAACACCTCACCTTTAAAGCCCCCATGACATCACACCCATTTTAAATGGCAAACTATGACAAAAATTAACCTTGTTGTCTTCTTTGCTAACGCTCATTTTCACATACTTGCCAGCATGCCCTACACACTTCATACATCTAAGTGTTCTCAAAAACTTGGAAGAATTCCTGCTTGAGCATTTGCAAACTTGGGGCTTATATTTAGCATCGTATGTATTACACATATAGGATAATTTAGGTACATTACCCTTATTATTTCACTGCCACTTACTCTGATAACTTTTTCTGGTTACTAAGAGTTTTGAACATTTCCTACAGCATGCTATTCAGTTTTCTCAGTTCCTGACCTAAACTGAAATCCCACCAATTTTTTCAGCCTCATCTAAGGACAGGACGTTTGCCATTTCCAAATAGCCCATTTTTACAGAACGTGTTTTTCCCCTCTGGTACCAGATATAACCAGCTGTCGCATGCATTGCTTCAGCAGAGTAGCTGAGCTGTTACTCCCAGTATGTGAACCAGCTGCTTTCAGCTGCTGCTAGTTGTGCTGGAGCCAGACCCGGAGCTGAGAAGAAGCCTGCTGGACTTCCACTGGCCTCAGCAACCTCACTCCTTACTTTGAGGAGGATGTCTGTTTTCAATTGAGAAGCAACAAACCAGGGTAGGGACAGAATGGATTTTGAAGAGGAGTCAAATGAGGATGGAGTAGGAAGGTGGGAAAGAGAAAGAGAACCTGAGCCTTTTGAGTCAGAGGATACAAAGATAAAACCTGATATCGCCAGGGTTTGTGCATGCATATTATGTCATTCACTTTAAGAAGGCTGATTCCATACTAACAGCAAGCAGAAATAAAAAGCATGGGCTATCCAATCCTGCAGACAAACAAGCAAGAAGTGGAGTGCTCCTAAACAATGCATATGCTCCCAGTCCTACAAAATGAAACCCAAGGTTTGCTGGTCCTGCTGGTCTTCACACCCTGCACAAAAATAAATAAATAAATAAATAAATAAATCTCTCCTTTGACTGAAGGTCTCACTTATCTCCAGTAAAGCTCAGCTAAGAAGAATGAATTCTCAAAATGAGTGTTGCTGAGCATGAAGGAAGAAATGCTGCTACTCAGTAGTAAGCACGGATGTTTGAAAAAGGAGAACAGGCATCCTTGGCTCCCCCTAGGCACAAGACAGGCACTGGTGCTGGTCCAAAGAGCAAATCATATAATTTCATTTCATTTCCTTCTGTCTTCAGACACCATTCTGTGAGTGTTAAATGGTTCCTGGCATTGCAGGGTTTTTCTTTAGGATATCTGGCAAACTGAAGACAGTGAAGCAGATGCTGAGGGCTCAGAAGGTTTTTCCCTGACAGAGGTCCAACATCTGTGAAGTCATCCAAGAAATGCTCCAAGCATATGCTATTCAATACACACAGGCTACCCATATATGATACTTTTAACACTGTATGCCTTGCACCCTCCAAAAGGTGGCTTTTCAAAGTTAGCACTGGGATTGCTTGAAAGCAGTCAAGCAGCTACAGCTACCACGAGGGAAGCAAAAGCTCCCCACAAAAGATGCATCTATGCAGCCAACGCTTATGCTAAAGGAGGTAACCCCCTGTTGTGCAGCTCTACAGACATGCTTCAAAACAGAAACAGGGCTCAGACAAATGCAAACTGCTAGCATGACAGACTGAGTCCAGTGGTCAATGAAAACCTCTCTGCTGTAGTTTCAAGCCAGACTTTGAAAATGAGACAAACAACTGACTCCTACCACGCAGCTTTTTGATACTGCAAATTCTTTCTCAATGGCCCCATGTACCAGACACAGATGCTCAGCTTGTTGGGATAAGCTTATCCAAATCTGTACAGGGCGCAGGCTTGGTGCTTGAGAGCACAGCCCCCATCTTGTCATGGTATTTGTTGTGCATAGCAGCTGCATCCTGGCCCCTGTCCTCCATAAAGACCTCCAGGACTGCCTGAACTTCCTCGTACATTATACGAGATACCTTTTATGCTACCTCGGCAAGCCCTGCAGCAGGTGGCTGACTCACTTATCTTCCCATTGTCATTTTGCAGAATCTTTTGGTGGCACTTAGCACCCCCTGTCTGAGCCCACGGCCTCACTTTCTGTCACCAGGCCAGCATTGAGGCTACCCCGCAGCAAGGAGCTAACAAGAGAGCTGGCAACACACTACTGCAGCAGGACCATGGTTACTTAGCTCAGCTCCACACTCACAACCAAGAGAGATGTTCCCTTCCTGCTCCATGGCACCACAGCTATTAGAGCCTGTGTTTCAGGCTGGAGATGGTGCTCACTGCCACCAGTTAGTTACTTGGCAGGCTGTCGACGCTGTGAGGGGTAGGAGTTTGCAAGGATATGGTGGAAGGAGAAAGGCAAAACTACACCAGCACACCTTTTGTCCCAGCACAGCGCTGCTCTCAGCTCCTTTTCAGCACGCTGCAGGACAGAGAAGTAGCAGCAGCACCCTCAGCTGGTCCCTGCCATAAAGGCACCTGCAGTAAACAGGATGCTGGGAGCTGCTGCTAGACCTCTTATGTTAAATCTAGAGATGTTAAATCTAGATGTGCTTTTGTTAAATCTAGATGTGCTTTTTATTAAACACAGCAATCATTCATTTCCTTTGTAAGCGGCTGCAGCTGCCTCCAGTCACTATACGCATACATCATTTAAAGGCAGGAGCAGCGATGTGAAAGCTCAAGCACAGAATGAGCACGTAATTACAGTACAGATTCTGCTTCCATATATGAAAAGGTAAATTTCCCAAACAGGTGAATGTTAACTAGAGCTTTAATTACAGTATCAACTTTATTTGGGAGATTGTAATGAAAAGTTAAATTACAGGTATTATCATCATGTTTTTTTTTCCTTTTTCCAAGTTTTTTGACCAATAGATATGTGTAAAATTCAAACAATACCAGAACAATCTAAGCAACTTCTCTCCTCACTGCACACAAAGAAGACAGGGTGTACGACAGTTTGCATAATTTTCCTTTAATTTTATCCAGAAGTAATTAGTGACTCTCGATGATTAAGCACATTATAATTTGTTTCTTCTGTGCTGATCTCACTGAATTACTGATCTAAAAACTTGATTTTGTGTAGCAATATATATTGAACTTGTACTTTAATGTACTTTATTATAGTACACTATAATAAAGACACATGCAGATATGGAAAAAAAAAACAAGTCAGGAAACCTTTATGCTTTGTGTATCAGGAGAGCTATGTAATAGTAAATGCCTACCCAAGCCTATATATACTGCCAAGTTTGGAAAAAATGTAGTAGCAAGGATGTGAAAAGATGTCGCTAGGTTCTTCTTTGATACATATCATTCCATGCTCTGAGCATCTTTTAGGTGTAAAGGTGTTTGTCTTCCAAAGAGGATACTAGTCAGAAGATAAACAAAAGGTCCATTTCAAAAATAATCATCTACCTAAACTAGTTCCTGATCTGACTACGTATTTAATATGTATTTTCTTCTCAAAAAATCAATACTTAGCATGACATATGTAATGCACACCTGATGTCAGCAACCTGTGGAACAACTGCAGACAAGCAGTCCAATATGACTATCCCAGCAAGCTGTATCAGTTAGCTAAAGTCACTTTTGATTCTAGCTTTGTCAACTATCCCACTGATAAAGGACTCTTTAATGCATTTCTCTCATTTAAATTAGTGAACAAGGGGATGCATATCTCAAAATGTTTCATACAGATTCATCAGAATTTGGCTGCTCAGTTTCTTTCATTAAGGTATTTATATATTTTTTTTTTAAATATATTTTTCTATTTATCATATGGCCGTACTACATTTGCCTGAGATTTAGTCCTTTTCTTTTTTTAATCTGAGCCATCAAAACATGAAAAATAAAACAAAAAATAGAAGTTGTGATGAAACATCCTCTGCATGGCATAGTTAAGAGGAAACACAGCTGCATACAGGAACACATCTCTTAAAATGTTTTAACAGCAAAAATGATTGATGCCTTCTTACTGCATGCTGTCCATTCTATAAGAGGATTGGAAATCTGCCCTTTTATTATACTGGATTTTGCTCCAAAATAAACTACAACCGGCACAGCTGGAGGTGACAGAAGTACGTCCAGGGTAAATACCTACTCCCTGCCCTCCATCCCAGCTGTTCAATCATTCTGTCCTTTCTCCTTTCACAGCATGTATGTAGCAC
Organism: Netta rufina; assembly: GCF_964035555.1. Taxonomy (NCBI): domain Eukaryota; kingdom Metazoa; phylum Chordata; class Aves; order Anseriformes; family Anatidae; genus Netta; species Netta rufina. The sequence continues at coordinate 27,080,205 of NC_140125.1, forward strand.
TGGACAGCTTCTACCCTCTCTCTGCAAAGCTCACCAGCTCTCTTCATCCTGTGCTTACTAAAATCCTCTTGATGATGCTCAAGCCAAAAATCCCAAACAGCCTGTAGTTACAAAGACCTGATGTGCCCTTATGCGAACCCTTGTTTCACCAAACCCCAATTCTCATGTATCTTACACCCTACAAACAGCCACATCACTTTGAAACAACCCAGAACACTTATTACACTCTCCACTCTGTCCTCTGAAGGAAGTGAGGAGCCTGGGGGAATGAGTTGCTAAAAAAAAAAAAAAAAAAAAAAAAAAAAACACTGAAAAAACACTTGCAAAGGGGTTCAAATTAAGTTTGCAGTGACACCTTAATTACAATCTTTCCTAAATTTTGAAGTTACCTTATTATTGTTCTGTAAAGATGCTTATTTAATATAATAAACTTATGCGGACACAGGCTTATTAAAAGAAGTGTAAAAGACAAAGTTGTTACTGTGTTGGTATCTTCAAGCAACTTGCTTATGAGAGTTTTTGGGGAAACTACAGAATCACAGAATTGAAGGGGTTGGAAGGGACCTCGAAAGATCATCGAGTCCAACCCCCTGCCAAAGCAGGTTCCTTAGAGCAGGCTGCCATGGTAGGCGTCCAGACAGGCCTTGAATATCTCCAGAGAAGGAGACTCCACAACCTCCCTGGGCAGCTTGTCCCAGTGCTCTGTCACCCTCACCGTGAAAAAGTTCTTTCGCATGTTGGTGCAGAACTTCCTGGGCTCTCTCTTGTGGCCATTACCCCTTGTCCTGTCCTCACAAACCACTGAAAAGAGGTTGGCTAAATCCCTCTGTCTCCCACAGCTTGGGTATTTATACACATTGATGAGATCCCCTCTTAGTCTTATTTTCTCCAGGCTGAACAGACCCAGGTCTCTCAGCCTTTCTTCATAGCGAAGATGCTCCAGGCCCCGTATCATCTTTTTGGCCCTCCGCTGGACTCTTTCCAGGAGATCCCTGTCTTTCTTGTACCAGGGAGCCCAGAACTGGACACGGTACTCCAGGTGAGGCCTGACCAGGGCAGAGTAGAGGGGGAGGATCACCTCCCTTGACCTGCTGGCCACACTCCTTTTAATGCATGCCAGGATCCCATTGGCCCTCTTGGCCACGAGGGCACAGTGCTGGCTCATGGTCAAAAGCTCCCCAAAGTTAAGGGATCTGCATAGTACTTTCTTCAAGCAGAGTTTTTCTTTGATGTAGTTCCTGCAGTAACATCTGCAGCTCTATTTGTTCAAAGTCTCCTTTTATCTTTCTTTCACTATTCTCTCTTTCCACACTTCTACAGTCCTCTGCTCTGTTCCATCCACTAAGCCAAATTTTCCAGCTGGGGCATTTGAAGTTTAATGCATTCAAAGCTCTGTCGCAGTATAAACAAACATAAACAGTCTGCACAATCGTTAAACTCATGAAGTGATCCTCTTTTCTTTTTACTGTGTTAAAAGCAGAAGTAGTTCCATTTAGAAACATATGATATATTCTTGACCTTTTCCCCAAACAAAAGCAACATTTTGTTAAATAAGCTACTGGTGACTATTTTTCACATATTTTAATGATGTTAAAGAGGATGAGATACAGCTCAATTTCTGCCCCTGAGTCACGGTTTATGAACACATAAATTCCTTTAGAAGTAAAAAGAACAAAAAAGGGGGTTATTTTGATCACTGCTTTGCAACAAAAAGTAAATCTGGAAAAGCTGCTGGTCTAACAGGAAGCTGCCCGTCTGAACGCAGCGAGCTTAAGGACATGAAGCTGTGTAACGTCCTCTGTCTCCTCCAGGAGAATTTTATGCAGAAAACAGACATCTTCACAGGCAATACGAAATAATAATAAAAAGAACAGATGTTCTCGAGACACGCAAAGCCAGAGGAAAGAAGAGAACTGTGATCTCTTTCTGGTCAGCCCGGCTGCTGAGGGGGGTGAGGAGAGCCCACGGGGCTCGGGCTCTGCCGTCATTTTTCAGCCCGAGCTGTGACGCTTGCCACGCAGTGCCTGAGCACAGATAAAAAAATAAAATAAATAAGCACGAGAGGAATTTAAAGCCATCGATTCGCTGCTGCTGTTCCTCGTTTTCCTCTCACGGAGCGCTGCCCAGCCTCGAGCAGAGCCCGCAGCCCGGCCACGCCGCCCTGTCTCGCTGGGAGGCGCCATGGTGCCGCGGCGGTGCCCGGGCGGCGCCGCCATTTTGGTGGCGGTAGCAAAGAGGAGTCCGCTGGCTGTGTGCTCACTGCTCCCCTTCAGCCCCTTCATGTCTCCAGCTTCCCCACACACGGCCCTGCACCTGAGGCTTCTCCCTGAGCGGGTGGGCAGGGGGAGGCAGTGGCAAATGGAAGCTCAGCTGGTGGCCCAAGCTCCCTGCATTGTGGCAAATGGAAGCTCAGCTCGTGGCCCAAGCTGAGGGGTCCCAGGATGCCTTCACCTCCCCGCTGATGGAGAGGGTGAGGGCACAGCTTGGCCGGGGGGCTGTAGGAGCCCTCCTCACATCACCCTAGCTCTCCTCCATTCCTCTGCATTGAACCCCCTGAGGAGCAAATGGCCAGTGGCCTGGGCAAGCCAGCTTGTGGCAGGACGGCAATAGCACGAATGCCTACCTACAAACACGCAATACAGCACACAAAACATACATGCATATGGAGCAAGGAGGGGTGCTGTTGGCCAAGTCCTCTGTGTTAGATATTGAATGCGCATTTGTTGTGAAGGTCTGTTTAGTCTTTGGTCTTAGCTTTGAAGTTACATTGGTCTCTCAGGTTCTTGCAGATGTCTTAAGAACAGATTCACTGGTAATCACAGAAACCTCATCCTTCAGGAATCCATCCCTGCGTGGTAGGCTTGACCTGTAGTTCAGGAGTTTGCTACAGAGCTACATCACCTTGAAACCCCAGACACGATCCTTGCTTCCAGACAGACTGGTTGCCCCTTCCTGCCCTATACATGTATAAAAAAATATATATTTTTATATCCCAGAAAGGCCAGACTGGAGTTCTGCAGGCCTCCCATCAACAAGAAAGTCTTCATCACTATTCCAACACCAGTGCTACAGCTGAACAGTTTCTCCTGCACACATTCAGCAAGATTCAGTACCTTTTCTTCCACAGCTGGACTTAAGCTGTTTGAACTACGAGATAATCAGGGCTGAAGCAGGTGATCTCTAACATGTGGGTCTTTATTAGCTGTGAGACAGATGCTTCATATTGTCGGAGTATTAGAAGCCAAGGAAAGAAAATAAATTAATTTCCTTTACTGGTTGTGGCTAAAACCATCCCTGTTTAAATGGGCTTTCCTTCTCAAGGTTCCTATGAAGAGAAGAAACATTCCCTGCCAGGATGCGTGGTAGATGATACAAAATGGCAGACACTGGAGCAAGTGATCCTTAGCACTCAATCCACCTCCCTCTTTTTTCAGTGTACATACAGTCCCTTTTCCAGTCAGCTCATACCCAGCTGACTGAAATATCTAAGGGGATTCCCACCGAAGAGATACTCAGCTGCTTTAGTTCCTCTTATAAGGGTTTTTTCCTGTGGGGGTGGGAAAGGGTGCACAGAATGGGATAAACCCTAAGGTAGAGGAAGCAGTGAAGGCCAGCAGAGAGGAGGGTATATACTACTTGAGCTAACGTTGATTTAAAGTATCTGTCTGAGTTATCGAGGCATCCAGGAAGCTGAAGACCATAAAGACCTATTTAAACAGTGAAAAGCAAGAAATTATTTTCAGTGATTTATAATCTCAGATCTGCAGATTGCTGAGTCTCCTTTTAAGCTCCGAGGAACGTGCAACATGGACAGAAATTTCAGGGTTTTCAAGACTTCTTTCAAGTCTGGAATGCAGACCGCATCTTCAAGCTTGGATCTGCTTTTATTGCACATTGTGCAATGGGGAAGTCTGCAGAAGAGCCTGAAATCAGTTTATAACTATCTAATAGAGCCAAAACTTCAAAATGAAACAGACTCAGAAGCTCAGAAGTTCTCATATTTCTGGTTCACAGAATCTGTCTGCTTCCGTCTTCCACTGAGTAACATTTAATTCTAGAAAATTTTCTTCTGGTCAAGTATTGACTGAAGTTATCAAACCATTTTTTTCTTTTGAGCTACTTTTATTACTCTGTTTAGTGTGTGAGGCTGAAGTCCTACCTTTGGTAATGCATAGGCTTTACTTTATTTGAAGCCAGTGGATGCTTTGGCTGCCTTAAGGATTATAGGTTAGGGCCCTACATTTGTACTGTTGTACGCCACTATATGACCTAAATGAGATTAGAATAATAAATCCTGATTTATTATGAGGGCTTTATTTAGCCATGTTTTGAATATGAGGTCTGTGTCAGGATTAATAACGATATCTAGCATGCCCCAGCATGGAGAAAGCTCAACAATGAAAGGACATTTTTTCCCTTGAGAGCACCGGTTCCCAGCCCTCTATTTGCTTTTTGTCAGAGTTGCTAAATGTTGAATGGCACAGAGATGCTGGATCCCAAAGGCGGTGACGTAGGCCATGACTTGGAGATAAGCCCACAATGAGCGAAGGACGGAAGTATCCCATCGGCAGCATTTTCCAAACCTAAGTAATCATGCTCTGCAATGCAGTAGCATTCAAAAAAGCTTCCAATGCCAGGTTTTTGGAATCCAGGGACAAATGATAAATTACATTTTCAGGATTTCCTGGTTAATTCATCCATTGTGTTGAGCAGGCTCCAGCTGAGGTACCTACCCTGGAGTTAAATCAGATTCCTGAACCTGTTACAAAGGAATGTTCATTCTTTTCAGCATCCTGGCCACCTTCTCTCAGCAGGAAAGCTGGTGTCTTGTCATGATGTGCACCAAATTGCAGTGACCTTAGTATTAGACACAGAAGGTGTGTGCTTATGCAAAATAGTTAAATTTGCCCAGCCTAATAGCCACACTACTAAAGGCTTCAGAGGAATTTGCCTTTCCAAGTAGTTATTTAGCCAGAACTAGGGAAAAAATGAAGTCGGTGAACTGCAAAGATGTGGGCTGGTATTCCTGTGGGACACAGAATAAGAAAGAGGACTTTTAAGTGTTGTGGCAAATTCAGGTGAATGAAATCAACATGAAATCCGCAGGATCTTTACCTTTTCTCTAAGCCCTAATACTCCCACTGTTCATCAGCTGGTTGACTGATCTTGTTCGACAGCAGGTTTCTGTCCCACTTGTTCATGGAGTAGATTCTTTACTCAGTGCTCAAGATTCAAACCACAAGAACCAGCTATTGTAAGAAACAGAATCCAAGAAATCAGGAAACCCTGAAAGGATGAAAAGCCTCTCAGTATAACTGAGGACAAACTCTCTGAACTGGTATGCTAGAGAATCAAATATGAAAACAGTTCAGGATCTAACAAAATGTAAAATTACAATTTTTATTTTTTATTTTTTGATTTCCTAGAAGTGCTCCTTTCTAAAACACTTTTAAAAGTATACACTAGATAGTGAGAGTCTTTGGGTGCAGAGCAGCACACACTGATTCATTTACAGTCTTGCCAGCAAATTCTTTAAGTTCAAGTGACATGAAAGATGAAAACCCTAGACCTCTCTGTTCAGGAGCAGGGCAGCACTTCAGCTTGAGATACTTTACGTTATCTTCTTTTGATCATTTCAGGTCAAATAGCAGTGTGACAGCCTAGCTAAGCAACTTTTGGAGCCCTCAAGTTCCACTCAAGTTTATTCCCTTGGACACTGACCCTTCGAAAGAAAACAGTAACACAAATCCTCTGGAGTTTCCCAACATCCCTAGACAGCAGGAGCATGATGAAGACCAAGCAGTAGCTGAGCTGGAGATCTGCGCGGGAAGTTTGGTCTGTTCAGTTTCTCATAACACTGCGATGCAGTTTCCCAGCCAACCTTTGCAGACTTACTGGCCAGGCCACAAATCTGTGATGCCGTCTGTGCAACCACTGTTCTTTGCAGTCCCTCTGAACACCCGACCAAGGGAGCAGCAGCTCTCTTTGCTTACAGCATGCTGGCCATGAGTCGTGAGCTGGCAATCATACCCACAGGGGGACTAAAGGAAAACTGTGTTGGGTGGAAATGGGCGTCTGCTTCTCTGCACATTTTATAGGATATTTTGGGCACGTGGCAATTAGCAAATCCTTGTGGTTTTGCTGATGTCACATCATGGAAGCCTTCACCCTCATTTAGCAGGTTAAAGTCTTATAGCACAAGCTTGAACTGTTTTTATAAGTCACTGATAAAAAGCTATAGCGGGCTCATGGCCGACACAGGTTAATGTTAGCCACAAGCATAATCAGAAAGTTTGTGCTGAGAGCAGAGAGGTGGTGTGTAACCCACTGCGTTTATTATCACTGTACTCTGGCCTCTAGATAGTGTGTGTGCACTGGGGTTGTGGAGAGCAAGGAATGTATACGGCAGGCCTATTAGTGGGACTGGGAAAGGCTTGGAAGAGGTTTTCCTTGTCCTCTAGAAGGAAGCATGTATCCATCTAGGGGAGACGTTTTCCTGGTCTGGGAGACAGAGCCTTCTGTAGTATGTATTGAAATAGTTTTTATTGTACTTATTCTGTTTGCTGTACCTATTGTCTAAACTCCTGTCCAGGCCATTTATCTTACCCATCTTTGCCTAATGAATGTGATAGTCCGAGTACAGACAGCTTCGCTAACAAACTTCTTTCAGTAACTGCTCAGTTTTCTGTGTTCTACCCTGCTATTGAGTCAGGTTTATTTTTCAGTTTTTCCTGGGAAATATGCAGGATCTAGGAACAGGTGCTAATTTAAAACAAAGTCTAAGTTATTTATGTTAAAGTCATAAAATTCTTCTTCCCTGCAAGCTATAACATATCTCTGTATATGTGTATGATTCTTAGTGTTTTGACATTTCTTATCCTCACTCCTCTTTCCCATCCCTCACTGCGTGTCTGTGTGTTTCTGTATTTAGTTCATCCGACAGAGCCACCCGGGGCTGTGCACCACCCTGCTCCCGTGGGCTGCTCATCCAGCATTCCCAGAGCTGCCTGCTCCCGGTAAGCTTCTTAATGTCATGTCCAGGCACCTTAGGAGACGTGGCCTGAGTTACAGAAGCAGTGCGAACCCACAGATCTCCTCCCAGTCAATGGGAGCTGAGTTTGCTTGGCACCTTTAAAATCAAACCACTTATACATGTATTTCAGTACCCAAGCATGGATTTTGGGGCATAGTTTTAAGTGGCCGGTATGGGTATTTTTAGGGCAGGATGGGCTTCACTTAAAAAGGCATTATCCAAATTTATATACACTGTATTTATATTAATAAGCACAATTATAATAATTGCCTTTTTCAACAAAATACTAGTTTTCAATCCCTGTTATGGAGAGGCATGAATAATTTAAATAATTGCCTTAGTTAGTACTCTGTGCCAGTATCAGCGTCGCCCTACCCTGCCCCGAACATGGTGTTAGCCTTTTCTGCGTGGACTCTTTCACTGAAGAAATCTTTCTTTAACCGGGGTTCTCCCTGGGGATTGTTCCAGGTAACAAAGCAGTTCTTGCAGTCAACTTACTATAAATGCTAGCACAGGACAGATCATGGCAGTGCTCCTGCTGCCGTGTGGTTATCTCTCATGAAAACTTGTTATTCACTTGTCTATGACGCTATACATGACCTAGAGATACGTTAAGCATTTCCACCATGCTGCAAAGATCTAAACCACTAAGTTTCAGTTCTCGCTTCTCACCCCATGAGTCAAACCCAGCAGGCTGCAATAGCACCTATTAATTTATAGACTTAATCCCAGGGGCACATCTGCATGCTTGGGAGAAGGCGTGTCTGGTCAGCTGTTGCCACAGCGATGGCACAAATAGGCAACAACCAAGAAGAAAAGAACCTGTAGCTGCATGTATGCTTTGGTGAATTTGGGTATTTAGGGGGTTTTATTTGTTCCCGTACACAGCATATTTGGAAGCCTTATGTGCTTTTTTTCCCCGTTCTAATTAAAAGTCTTTTGTTAGAAGAAAAATAAGATATTAGATGTGTTAGATAAGCCGTGCAAATTTTGCATTTTGCTATAAACACCAAGGTTTCTGCAATGCAGAGCTGAACTGTTAGAGGTTATTACAGTAGTTTGAATCTCATGAGGAGGTTAAGGTGCTTAAAATTATTCCTAATAAAATGCAGCTAAATAAAGTACTCGTTAAATGTGAAACAAGGCAAAAAATCCTACAAAGACAGCATGTGGCTGTCACTGGGAAAATGCTCAGTACCTGCTTCTTGCAGAAAATAGAACATTACTTAAATAATTTAAAATCCAGATTATTTTCTGTAGAAAAATAATCATCAGTAAACCACTTAAGGGCTGGTGCATTTCTTTCTTTCCTAAGGATGGTAGAGATTCATGCACAGACATCAGCAAAGGGCAGCTTTCTGAGCTGTTCCCTGCCAATTGCTGACAAAGGCAGTCCTAATGAATCATTCTGAATTGTGATCATGTGCTACCAGCCCACAGTGAGCTGCCAAAGAGGAAGTGCAGCTTGTTTTCTTTCATTTTCTTGATTCCTATGCTGTAGGAAGATGAAAGGAGCAGGAGGAGGAGGCAGCAGCGGCAGCCAAACTTAATAAATAATTCTGACGATTCCAGATATCAAATGGAGGCCCCTGAGTGGGACCCACTGAAAAATGACACCCTTCCGCCGACCCTGACGCCAGCTGTCCCTCCGTATGTGAAGTTGGGCCTGACCATTGTATATACTGTTTTTTATTCACTTCTTTTTGTGTTCATCTACGTTCAGCTCTGGCTGGTCCTGCACTACAGGCACAAGAGGTTCAGTTACCAGACTGTCTTTCTGTTTCTGTGCTTGTTTTGGGCCTCTCTTAGGACTGTGCTCTTTTCATTTTACTTCAAAGACTTTGTCACAGCAAATTCTCTCAGCCCCTTCATCTTCTGGCTCCTCTATTGCTTCCCAGTCTGCCTCCAGTTTTTTACCCTGACCCTGATGAATCTTTACTTCACACAGGTAAGCAACAGATATTTGGTTGATTAAATATGACAGAATGATAAAGCATTGTTTTGTAAGATTTGTGCGAAAGATGTAATTTCCTAATGTGCTTTGGCAAGGCAAAAAGCAAATTTCAAGTTATTTAGCTGGGAATTTTAACTTTTGATCTCTGTGCAAGTGATCAGTTTACAGTGAGACGGGAGCCTAAAGTGATCATTTCAGGAATGGCAAATAATATATCTACTGTCCATTAAATAGGTGTCATTTGATATAAAGGTAGGAAAAAAACGTACAGGAGAGCTGGAGGGCTTGAAGGCTGGATAACCAAAATGCCGTTCTGTTATTATTCTTTATTATTGTTCTTAGTGCTGTTATTAAACCTCATAAGCCTCCTGGCTTAGCAGACCTTGATATCCGTGTGCTACCAGAATTGTAATTTGTAATTTTGCAGGCAGCCCCCCCCCCCCTCATTTTTTTCATAAGTTGATTAAAATGTTTCTCAGTGAGATTTCTGTGCTGTGTATCAACAACTGAAAGTGTAGATCGAGCCCTGCTGCCGGCTCCCATGCTTACAATGATCTGTATTACAAATAGCAGTGAGTCTGGGCCCCGGTAAGTGCTGGCTGCTGTACAGAGGTACATACACCCTCTGTTTCAAGGACACCGTGATGTAAAGGTGAATTAGCCATGTAGGGGGGTGAAGGGAACAGTCTCCCTGTATCATTAGGTTGCCTTGAGAATATGTCTGCTACAGACAGCTAGGAAGCCAGGTAAATTAGGGTGCACAGAGCTCCGTGTTGCTGCAGTTAGATTTGCTTGGAAGTATTTATGGTGAGCTTGGGTATCTGGTCACTGGGCTGCAGGACGGGATGTTGGCATGCTGAGGCACAGAAAGGCTGCTGGGCTCGCCTGAGATCTCACAAGAAGCTCGCAGGAGAGCAGGGGTTGGGATCAGTATCTCCTCAATCCCACTACCGTGCCAGGAGCAGAAAGCCCAGCCTGCCCTCAGCTGACCCTTGTCAGAGGCAGCTTTTCCAGGGCACAGGTGGCTTGGCCAGGGGAGCACCAGCCAGCCCTGGAGCACCCCCAGGCAGCGCTCAGGATGTTCTGCATGTTGCTGTGTGCCCCTCGTGGGACCAGCTCAGTGCCCGGGTTTGGATGCTTCTGTAGTGCCTGCAGTGCTTACCGGGGCTCTGTAGTGATACAGGCCTGTGAGTCCTGAACAGCCAGGCTGTCGAGATCGGGCTGCTTGTGAGAGCTGCTCTCCCAGAGCTGAAAATGGGGGGATTGGAAGCGTGAAAGCTGTAAGAGGATCACTTGAGTCGCAGTGGGTATTACATACTTAGAACCACGTACACAGTTGTGCACTTAAGTTTGCTTTTCTGGATTCAGGGGCTGAAATGCCTGTAACTCGCCTGCTCGCTCCCCAGGACTTGAGATGCATTAAAGGATTACAGGAACCTTTCATCTGCATGCTGCCCAAATCTGGCTCAGGCATGTAACGACCTATGCTTTATCCCACGGCATTTGAGAGCGGTGCAGCTCCCCAGGGGCAAACGTCCATCATCACGCAGCCCGACACCATCACAGGACTAAACCATAGCCCTGAGTGAGGTTCTTCCCTCAGACACGCAGGTAGGGCTGCGGTGGAGGTCTGGAGGCAGACTGCAGCATCTTGGCTCTCACCCAAGAGCAGCCAAAGCTGAGGGGAGCCCAGAGCACGCACGGCGGCTGCGCTCCGTGCATAGGGTGCCAGCTCTGAGTGGCTGATTGCAGTGAGCAACCGATTCCTCTTGTCGATGGAAGAAGTGAAAAGGGAGCACACGGAACGCACGGATATGTGCCTTTAACTAATTTTTGTCAATGCTGCCTGATATTACTAAGGAGGTATGAGGCACTAGTTGGAAACACACGAAATGCTAAGGCTGTTGGTTCTGCCTTTGACACGATTTCTGCTTTGTCACCGTGAGTCCTCACAATCTTCCTCTGAGCCCCCGTATAAAAAAAAAACAGCTAATAGTTACCTGTCTTGAAGTGCTGTTGTGAAGCTTTGGAAACATTATTTGCTTTGCCGTTCGGAGTTGGTGCTATGTGTCATAATCTTTAAAGACTGTGAGCCACTGTAGACTGGCACATTATGAGCAGCGTTGTTTGCTTTAGAGCTGGTTGCTCCCATTGAAATCTTATCTCAAATATCTCCCTAGCCAAAACAAAGCCTTAAGAAATCTAAGCACAGCCACTGTAGAGATATAATGTAGGGCACAGAATCAGTGCACATATTTTTAATTCACTGTTATTAATTCTCTATTTCTAAACATTAAAAGGTGGTTTGGCTTGAAATTCAGCATCTTCTTAAGACTGTATGTTTAATGTGCATCTAGCTTTCCACAGTAGGCAAGCAAGAACTAGTGTGAAAGGGGTGGGGAGAGAGAATTTTGTTTTCAGTAATACCTTATAACTTCACAGACCTGTTCAGAAGCAACATTTACCCTTTTTTCTCTAGAAGGAAGGAAAGAAAAGTCTGCAGCTGTGTCTTGTTGCATGAAAACCGTGCTATTTAACTGATGCTTAGCTTCAAGAAAAAGAAGTGTTCTACGTGTGGTATGGGGACAGGGGACAGGGAGAGACCTCATGGGTCTCAGGACTTTGCAGGTGTTTACCTGCTGCCCAGCAGCCAGCATTTCTAAATGTGGCATTGCAGAGAAAACCTGGAGACGCAGAGGCGAGAAGAAAAAGTGATTCCAAAAAGATTGCAAATGCTCCTGGCCCAACAGAGAAACTCATTTGGCAAGTGCCCGAGGGCATTTTTTAGAATAATGAGCACCTTTGAACTTGACAGAAAGTTAGCCACAACTATTCTCTTTTTAATAGGTATCCCAAAGCAACGAGGACACACATTTGGACTGCTTCTTATGCCTAGGAAGACAAATAAGCCAAGATGGCGTCAGCACAGCGGGGGTTATTCCCAGCCTTGGGCAGCACCATCAGCAGATACAGGGGAAGCCAATGCGCTGGGCAGGTTGCTAAACCAGGGGACCTGTAGCCAAAAGACAAGCTACAATCAAAGTAGTTTTGATTCAGAACAACTCCTGAGAAAATGAGAGCTATTCTTTGGGTTGAGAGCCAAGTTCAGGGTCCTTCGCCATGGTCTTGATGGCAGAATAAAAACGGTGCTGTAGAAAAGGCTTGTGTAATATTACCTGCGCTCAGAAATCACACACTGCAGCAAATACATGTGACTTTCTAATGAGAAACACAAATTTCTTAGAATTTATTAGCTTATAATGTCTGTATTCATCCTCCTGTCTTCTAAAGGAGAGAAATACTGCTAACTACCCTCTCAGGATAACCCTCTGTCTCCTTAGAAATGATTGAAGTAAATCTCCTGTGGAGCTGAGATCCATCCCCGACCCATCAGATAGAGCTGAAGAGTGCATTTTCACCTGCAGAGACCGAAAAGCCCACGGATACATTTGCCTCACACCTGCACCTCCCACGGGTGTATTTTGGCTGCTTAATAAAGCAAAGGCTGCACATGGGCAAATACTGTATTTTCCACTTCAGCTGAATTCAGCCAGCGAGGATCCCAGGACTCGAGCACTCTTATTTACGTCCTGCCTGGCCAAAGCTCCCATTCTTCCCTGCCCCTGACAGGAGGCTGAGATGAGTCCTCAGGCTTTACGCTCAGTGCCCTGGGCAGAAGTTTAAGGAGGCTGTGGGAAATAAAATAACAAGTTGTCTTTTTTGGTATGGAGGTGGGCAGAGAAGGGCTCGCTTCACTTTGTTCTGTTTCTTCTTTACATTTTCCTGGGGAGCAGGATACAAACGAAGGAGGCAGGCTAGCATGGAGGGTTACAGGCTCAAAACACAAGGTCAAGGCCAAAGGCTGTGAGCCATCGGTGATGCTGGAAATCCCAGTCCTCCCCTGTGGCCAGGCACACTGAGCCACTTGGTGGGCTGCAGGTTTAACCATTAGGTTGGGAACTTCTCCAGGACCTAGAGCTAGCAGGTGGTGCTGAGCTGAAGAGCTGTGGGGCTGTGCAGCTGGAGGAGGGCTGGTAGCTGGATTTTCCTCTCCTTCCTCCTCCGTAACCATCTTCCCTTTTCTCTGGCACTCAGATGGAGGAGCTTACCCTGCCTCCCAGGCAGGGCTGATAACATCAGGGACTTTCAAATGAGGAGAAATTGTGCAGAGTAAGGCAGTTCGGAGAGGAGCAAGCCATGCTGGAAGTGCCTGGCAGGGTGGGGTAAAACCTGCATGAGGCTGTCGGAGAGGCTGCCCGTATCTGTGGAACTGGGGCACGAGTTATCTGTGAGGGAAATGAAGGGGGCTTCTTATGCTCTAATTCCTCTGGACAGGACTTTGACAGTGATACCACCGGTGAGAGAACAGAGAGGGCTTTTTATTTAGGAGGAACATTTATTGTTTGATAAATATGAATACACCGTATGTTATAAAGCTTGCTATTTGCAGCATGCTTCAGATGTACACAGAGCTACAAGAGTCCAACTCGAGATGGTGAAGCGTCAGCAAATACGTTTGGCTTAAAACATTACCCTTTGGATCCGTAGGAGACAAACTGGAACTGCAGACTGGCTGGCTCTCAGCATCTGACATGGAGAACGGCGTCGTTTGGTTTGGATGGTAATTGGATAGGAAAGTGCAGAGAGCTTGCTGTGGCTGCCAGCCCCACGATGGTGCCCGTCCCTTGTTTCTGCCAGCTCACCTCAGGCTGACTGGCAGGGGTCTTGTTGCTGGTATCAGGAGGCTTTACAAAGCAGGTAGGGTTTAGGGAGTAGAGGGAGAACTTGGCATGTTTGGGGGGAGCTGATCCAAATGCAGGAACATTTAACATGAAAGAATGAATAAGGAGAGAAAAAGCAAGGTGGGACTGCAAAATACACGGCAGAGGAAGGGTGTACGCATTGGCGGTGAGGGGCTCTGGGCCTGCATGAGGCTGTGGCCTATTTTCAGGGTGCAAAGAAGTTTGCACAGTGACAGAGGGAGAGAGGGGCAGTGGTGAAAAGGACTGGGAGGGGAAAGAACACGCTGTGCTCCACGTATAGTTCTTTGAAACGAGGACTGGTAAATAAAGCTGAACTTCATTCCTCTGCGGAGGGCCGGCTTGAGACATATGCAAGCACTTAGCACATACCTGAGGCTTTGTGGTGAGCTGAGGCTCCTGGAAAAGTGAACTGATCAGCCAGACCTGGAGGTATGCGGGAGGTTTGTGCCAGTGTTCCCATCAGCTCAGCTAAATCAGCGCGAACTGAGAATTGCTCCAGTGAGATTTTATTTTAGTGCTTCTTTTGTTCTGGGAGCGTGTAACTTGGCTTTGACACCTGCTTCATTGATATTTACAGGCCCAGAGCGGTTCCTGACGTTGCTTCCATTACCCATAGCTGGAACCCCCTGAAGCCTCAGCAGCCTTGCCCTGCCTGCCTGCCCAGCAGCTCCACAGAGCTCCCTGCAGCCAAGCTGCTGAGGGACTCCTGTGCCATCCCCGGCTCTGCTGCTGGGGGCTGGTAGAATGCCTTTAAGGTCAGCTGTTTACATCACTTGTTGCAACAGAGGAATTTTCCCTGGCTGTATTAAGGGCTTTTTTGGAGTCCTTTTGTACTGCTGCCCTTTTATATGCCAGACATACACCTCAGGGGAGTAGAGGAGGGAGTGTGAGAATCTCATTTGAGGTTTCCAATCCTTCAGAAAAAAAAGAAGGAGTCAAAACAAGGTATTTCTCCTTAAAAAAAAAAAAAATAAATAAAATAAAAAGTGAAAGGGGAAAAAATAAGAAGGAAAAGTAGCCCTTTGGACATTGGAAAATCAGCAAGGAATTGCACTGAGTTTTCCTGGTTCCTATTTATCCTGGGGATCTCTGAAAGGCCTCTTTTTAAAAGTCTGCCTTCTGCTTACTGCTTAGTCTGTTCATAGGAAAAGCCTGGTTTGCTCTGGTTTGCTGGAAGACTTGCTGAGATGACTCAGATACTGACTGGAAGCTTTCTCAACACTGTTGCGGGGAGGGGCCATTGAGCAACCAGTCTTTTCTTCCAGCGTGCTCTTGAGTGAAATGAGTGCTAAATGCAAAGAGCTGCACCCACACATCTGAGGTATATGCAGATCAGCTTCAGACATCCCTACTGCCACTGAACAGCCCTTTATTCACTGACAGTCATACCACTTCCAGTAAAGTTCCTCATGAAATAAAGCACCATCAGGATAAGCCAAGGTGGCAGAACGTGGCCGCCTGTGTTCCTGTTTAGCAGTGACTTTGTACGAATGCCGGTTCTTGTACTAAAGCTTTCATTCTATGTAGCATCCATTTTATGCTTAGTATCAATCTTCTTTCTTAATGGTCATTTTGCTCTGAAAGAATCCAGAAGCATTTGCCTGCTGGGACAGCTCCACCAAATGCGGGATCACAACGACACGGCTGCTCCAGCAGCCTCACACCTGGAGATGTTGCCGTGCATTTTATCGGCAGCAGGAACGCCACGCTTGGCTTTTGATAAGTTAGCCATGGAGCCTTTGCTGAGCAGGACAGCCCTGGGCTGCTTGATGTGAAAGTAGCACTTGGTGATATTGTAGGGGTGGATGGATCCTTTCTGGGGAAGCACAGGAGATGGCATTCAGGAACTTGTGAACCTCCCAATGCTTTGTGGACCCAGCACGACTCATTGCCCACCGGGAATTGTCTCGTGCAGTTCTTTGCACAGGCTCTGAACACCTCTGTTCAGTGCTCCTCCTGTCCAAATTAACGGTACAGCATGGGTGAGTAAGTGCTGCTCAGCACAGCTGAGGACTGTGGAATGGCCCTAGAGACAAGTTTTTCTTGTTTAATTTCAGTGAGCTCAGGAATCTGCTCCCTCCCCACTTGCCCACGGTGTTTTCCAGAATAAGCAGGGGAGGTAACATACCTAGTACAGAACACATACAGAAAGGATTTTGAACCCCAACTATTCTCTAAAAGACTGACAGCTCCTCTCTGTGCGCCACAGGAACACAGAAATCTCACAAGCCTGTCATACCTCTCCGCTAGGTAGCAAATAGGTAAAACAACATAAAACATGTTCCTGAATTCCTGTGAGAATTGATGATCTAGGAATTTAGAGAATGAATCCCCCAAATCTTCTATAAGGGATACTGCCAGAGATGTTAACTACTTGAAAACAGTGCCAATGGTCGCAGAATATTTTTAGAGGTTTCCCTCCCCCGGCGTTTCAATTTTATTCTCAGCTGTTATTTTTCTAAGGCCTACTGAAAGGCTCAGTCCTCTCTGCTGGTTCAGCTAGTCCCAAGCAGACCAATGTGTCATAAAAATAATTTCCAAGTCAAGGCAGCTGCTTGTGGTGAATAGCAGTTAAATGACAAGTTGTTCCAGGAGCACTGGAACAAGCAAAGCCTGATTTTCTCCAGATCTGTGTTTCATGCTTGACTTTGAGCTGTGACCGGGGCTGCTTCTATAACTGGGGCACTTCTTGTGGTGCTTTGCTATGTGCAGCCTCTCGTACCGTGTGATGTGGGGTCATTAGGCAGGATTCTCCTCACATCAGATGCACTTAGAGTGTCCCTGACTTCTGTTGGGTCATTGATTTTCGGGAGGGTGATAGAAGGATCATGTCTTTGACACTTGTTTTGCAGTCAGCTCTCTGACCAGAGTATTTTGAGATTAGTGGGGGGACAGATAAACAGCTTGACAGGCCAGACACATGCCTGGACACACACAGTGATCATGTCATTCCTGTTTCCTGGGGGAAGCATGATAATCACAGCAAATATTATGCAAGCTACACTACAGGGCATGCAAAACCAAATTAAATGGATAAGGCAGGGTGACTTGAGAAGGAATCAATTAGGCAGCAGCCCACAGAAAGTCATGCAGCATGATTTTTGGTAATTTCAGCAACCAGTGGGCTTCAGTGTTGGTTGCTGAGCTTAAATGAACCTTTATAAATTTTTATAAACTGAGTGTGTTTAGTAACTGTGATAGCTTACGAAAACGCAGTGGTACTTACCTAGATTTGCTTTTAATAAACAAGATACAAAATATGCTAATATATTCTTGTATAATTCCTGATGGTGGTTAAACACCTGTGACTGATACCACCTACCTACATTGTGGAAAATGTGTCAGTATTTTGTCTCTCCTGTTTCAGCAAGGTAATTGATTTGCCTGAGCTCTCTCTGTAAAAATACGTACTGCTCTGTCAGTGAGTCAGTAGAAGCCAAGTAAACCTCAGAGTAAACCAATTCCTTTGGGTCTTGATGGCATCCTTTTGTCAACGCAACGTAGATACACAACCTTACATATCTGATTTCAGGCCAGGGCACTACGGTGAGCTTTTGATATGAACAGAGCATCTGACCCCAAAAGCCAGCATGAGCTGGTGCGTGTGAGAGACGTACTGATAGGACGTGTAAGAGCCTAATAATTACTTACCTCTTTGATTATACTGGCTCTTGTATAAAAGCTGGTATAAAACCTTATTCACAAACCAGAATAAGTAAAAATAATGGTGGATACAATTTGTGTACAAGTGCATCATAATCTCTTGCTGAGTGGTTTTAATACTTTGTTTATAGCTTGCCTGCCTCAGATAAGCCATAAATGCAAATCTATTGTGTGAAGAAACCTAGCATTACATTTCACGTGACATGTGAGGCAGGATTCCTGTGGATCACAGTGTTTTTCTTTACTCATGTGTATTCTAGGTCTGATGCAATATTTTTCTGCTTTGCAGGTGATTTTCAAGGCTAAATCAAAATATTCCCCAGAGCTACTGAAATACAGGTAAGAACTGTGCAAATATTTGTTATGGTAAAGAAAAGTAGCCATGTACTTTGAGAAACGCTACATCTCTGATCATTTGTGGTGCTCATATCTCTGCTACTCATATTTAAATCCCAGTGTTTACGATGATGGTTCTGAGGCCATCTTCTTCCTCTGACTTTTCAAAGTCTGTGTCATTTCCCAACACAAGCAACGTTTTCAGCCATTCACATATTTCAAAGGCAACTATTTCAAATAGAAGCAGAATACATTGACCCTGGTGATTTGTCTACAAAATTTGTTTCGCCTATGTGTTCTTAAATAAAAGCTTTGTATGTTAGGTGAATCCAGATCCAGCACTTTGGTAAAGGTAGCAGGGTGGTGTATTCATTTTGACAGGAAAGAGTGAGACTGGTTATTTCTCAGCCCAGAAATGAGGTCAGTGGTAATAAAAGACTCCAGAGTTTCGGGAAGCTGAGACAAGTGTTATGAAGGGAAGGAGCTAGAGAGAACAGATTCAATGTGATGATGTGTTTGGGAGCTCACAGATAGCTTTCCACAACTCCATAATGTTGAGGCTATGGTAGCTCTGCATTTAGGTGGTGAGATCCGTTTGGGGTCTTGTTTGAGCAGGAGGGATTGTCAGGAGCTCCCTGAAAGCATCCTGAATGGCATAAATGACCAGAAAGCTGAGGAAGAGCTCAGAAAATTAATGTTCACTGTGGCAATTCGTAAAACCTTCAATCAGGGGCAATGTTGTTTAGTTAGGGTGAGAGAGCAAGAGAGGTTGTCTCCTTTCTAAACAAAGGTTTACAGTTTGAAGTCAGGATGGGAAAGCAGAGTAATTTGCCATTGAAATCTGACCCCTTATTTGCTGACTGATCAGGAGAACGTGGAACTGTATCAACAGGTCAGACATTAATACTGTCCTTGCTCTGGACAGTGCGTTATCTGGCTGGGTTTTGACACAGCTGGAGCAGTGATCACCCAGTGCAAGTGCATGAGAGACAGAGATGTGCAAGACATGTTTGGCAGAATGGCAGGACAACGAGAGCAGACTTGGGGTGAGCGGTGCATGGACTGGTGAGCAGTGAGGTATGAGACAGGCAAGGTGTGGATGCTGACTGAGGGATGGGGACTCCATGCTGAGGAGCAGCTGATGCAGGAACAGTGAGGGTGAGAACAGAGAAGGCTGCGTCTGTTTTGGTGGCCCCAGGAACGCTTCCAAGCTAGTGGGTCTGTGTGCATACCTTGGCTGCCTCCCAAACCTCAAGGGGCAAGAGCCAGATGCTCCCTGGTGAACGCTGCGGCATACAAATACCTACATCCCCCTTTGGGCTCTGGTTTCTGTGGGAAGGAAATCCAGGAGTATGGGCTGGCAGGCAAGCACAGCACACACCAGCCAGCCCCCAGCAAGTGACAGAGCCTGGAGGAGTAAGGAGGAAGGCTTTGCACAACACCTGAGCTGTAGGTTCTGCTGGTATAGGGAAACTGTGAACATGTTCCTGGCTGGCTTTAAAGGTGAGAGAGAGACTTTGAACCTTGTCTGTTACTAGTGTTTGTGGCAAGGCTTAATTCATGACAAAAAGCACAAAAAGTTATTTCTTCAAGCAAAGGGAGCTTCTGAACTTGTGTTATTTGTTCAGTGTCCATGAAGTGACCGCATTATTGTGGGCAGTGTTTCTCATGTACAGACTGCTCTGCTCTCAACAGATCAACGCCTGCCCCGACTCTTGCCCTCTGCATTTCTAACACAGGTCACTCTTGGATCTGGTCTAGCCTTTTGCCTCTTATTCAGCCCTCTTGTTAAAGGACCACAGTAGTATCTTGTTTTAATATCTAGAGCGATTAGCATGAATGTGGTTAGCCTGTGTAAAAGAGCCAAATAAATGAAGCCGACCTCATTTCCTTTCTTATAGAGGGCAGCTGAAGTGGTGTAAATACACGCACACCTGCAGCAGAGGTCCTCTATCTTAATCATAACAGGCTAGTGAAAGACGGATGATTTGGGCCTTCATACAGGGGTGGAGTCAACAGTTACTGAATTTGATTTATTTTATTTTATTTTATTTTTGACTTTTTCACATTTTTTTTAATAAGTGACAGACCATATTGCCTGATGTCATTTCTGCAGCACGGCAGGAATGGATAAGGGCAACATGTGAAAGTCAGCAGAGAGGTGGGGATGCAGTCTGTATATTGACAAAGGTCTCAGAAATCAGAATCATTTCAGATAAGGGAAAAATTGATGAAATCCTATCAGAGAGCTGTAATCTTAAGTAAATTTTACTCAGCATAGCCTTCATGATATTAGTCACTGTGGCAAAAGATCTCACGGCCAAGCCTGTACTAGCCCAGCTTCGTATTTAAACAGCCTCCTTCTGCATCTCCCTGGGCTTGGAGAGTTCTTACAGTCCCTGGGTTTGAATGAGGCTTGCTGTGCTGTGTGTGCATGTGTTGTACACACAAACCTCAGACACTGTATGGTTTCTGAGGAAACCACATACAGAATGTAGTAGTTTCACCCAGATTTTCACATTAAACAAGGCAGAATTCACGGCATTCAGCTGAAATTTGGTGTTAAGCTTAAAGAAAAACTTCAGAGGTGCATCCAGCCTGACACAGAAAAAAGAGAACAACCTGACATGTGCCTTCCCTGGCCAAGCCAGATTACACACAGCTCCGCTTTAGGGACTGGCCTCAGCATGGGGATTATGCACAACAGGCTGTTTGAACAGTTGCTGGTGTAATGTGGAAGCACCTCTCCTGTCCAGCTTTCTCTTTTCTGAAAAAAAATAAAATGCTTATTCTTTCCTTCTAGGTGCCCATGTAGTTGAAATGTAGGGGCGCATTCTGCCTTTAAGTGAGGCTGTAATGTTTTCTGCAGCTGCAGAGACCCTAAAACTGCCCAGAGAGACACAGCCTCCATCTCCATCAGTGCTTATTCAGAGGTTCAGCAACAATGCTTCCTTTGTCAGAACAGGCAGCCGCTTCCCCAGCCACATCATGTTAATAAGGGGGATGGAAGCTCATTATGTGAAGAGCTGCACAACTGACGGGCCATGACAGCTCACACTGGTACATATGGCAGTGTGTGGGCATGAGAGCATGACAGTGCTTTGCTGGTGGTGTTTTTTTGGCTAAAATCTGTCAAGGAGGAGCACGGTCTGGAAGCTTCTCAGCCTTGCTGTTTGTGAGCCAGCATCTGGGGCATGCAGGCTGAAGCAGAAGGTCCCTCTGACTAAGCAGAGCACAAAGACTGCACGTACTTACTGTCCCACACATAGGCAGTGTGTAAGTGCATATCTTTCCTCCTCAGCCCCAAACCCACAGATGTATCTTACTTGCACTGCAATGGGGGAACCGTACGGGTGGTGGGGGGAGCAAATAGGCTGTGGGAGGGCAAGGAAAGGAAGACACCTGACCATAACATAAAGACTTTTGGAATATTAATAAAATCTGTAAAGGTTCCACCACTTCAACCAGGAGCTGCGTTCTCCAAAGGAAGCCGTGTGAGAGAGGAGAAGCTTCAGGACTGTGAGGTTTACAGGAGCTGCCCTTGTGTATCCTAAGAGCAGAGCCCTGCCCTGGAAGATTATGAATGAGCACAATCTTCCCCCCCAGAGGGAATTTCCATGACTGGCAAGGAAAAGACAGCAGACTAGCTCACTGCCAGATATAGCTGGGAAGAAGGGCATTGATTCATAAACACAAGCAGAGAATTACAGGCTTTCAGTTCTCCCTGTTACACATCTAAAAGGTCTCAAAGGTGTACCCTTTCCTTTCCTGCCCTCTGAAAAGAAGCCAGCTACGCTTGTGTTTTATGGCTGGGTTGGTGCCATCCCAAAACAATATGAACATGTGAAAGAGAATTATCATCACTGGGCAAAAGTACTTTTGAACAATACAAATTTGATTCTTCAGAGACAATCTGTATGTTTGCTATCAGCCAAATTCAAGATTCTCAGCAGGCATGAAGGGCTGTGACCAAAACCTTATGTTCTGTGACTGTAGATTATAAACCTTATCAGAAATTGCCTCGGTCAACAATGATAATGAAGTAAGCAAACACTTAAAATGGAAACATGCTTCTTTTTATTCCTTTTTTTTTTTTTTTCTTTAAATGAAAAACTCTGCAGCTGTGTGTAGGAGTAAAGAGAAGCAGCCTTCCTTGACTATATGGTATACTTACACTGCAGGTATCACTGCTGGGTAGGTAGGAAAAAATACAAATGGGGAAAACCAGTCCAACTGCTAGGCTCCTGCCACATTCCTGTTCCAGCTCTGCTCCCGTGGTTGTGCAAACAAACCCTTTGCCTGGCATAGATGGCAAAATGTCAACCCATAATCGATGTGCATATTTAAATTTCTCTCAAGAGGCTTCCCATAACCAAGATATTTAGGAAAAGGGACAGAAAAAGATGCTGGGGAACCAATAACTCAGAGATTTCCTACAGTTAGACATTTCCCTAATTTAATGTGAAATCTGTCTACAAAGACTGGCAGTGATGTTTTTCACGGCAGTGATGATGTAGTAAAACCAGGATCAACACCAGCCCATTCCAACCAACTTGACCTTTTGTGAGGTTTCTCCTGTCAGCAAATAGTCAGAGGGTTTGTGCTGTATGTGAAGTGCATGCCTTAAGACGTGTATTTAAATGATTTGTAAGAACTGTGCCACTATTTCTGCTGCAAACACTTTTCCAAGTTTTGTTGCCTGACATTAGTTTCTTTACCTACTGCTTGTTCTATAACTTCAAAAAAAAAAAAAGGTTTGAAATAAGCTGTGTTCATCTCTCCAGTGGTCTAGAGTACTTTGATTTTGCCTTGGGTGGCTGCTCACTCCGTCAGCCTGGCAGCCCAAGTGTGGCTTTCAGTGCTCAGAGTGCAACTTCCATCTCATGACTGACACTTGCTGAACAATGTCGCTAAAACTGTTTTCTCCTCACTCTCCCAGGTTGCCCCTCTACCTGGCTTCTCTTTTCATAAGTCTCCTCTTCCTCTTGGTGAATTTAACATGTGCAGTATTGGTGAGGACACAGAACTCAGAGAGAAAAGTCATTGTCTCTGTCCGGGTGGCAATTAATGACACGTTGTTTGTGCTGTGCGCTGTTTCACTCTCCATCTGCCTGTATAAGATTTCCAAGATGTCTTTAGCCAACATTTACTTGGAGTCCAAGGTAAGGTACATTTTCAGTTCCTTTTAAAGTACCTTCTGAGAGATGTGGGCAGTGCGAAGTGAAGGCACAAAACTCTGTTGATCCCCCAAGAACTAGAGGCCTTAGACTTCATAGCTTACACTTGTCCATCCTGCTCAATAAATTAATTAAATACTAAGCAAGGGTGCTTTTGGCTAACAGCAGAAACCACAAAATACCTGTCTTTAGGACAGAGTTTATAGATCTACTGGCTGGAGTTTCTCAGATGTTCTTCAGATGGATACTGCTTTCTCCAGAACCATGTCTGACGACCACTTCATTTCTGTACTGGTACATAGAGGTACTTTAGGATCCTTCAGCTTGTCAAATTATTGATTGATTATTTTAAACGTTTAAGGTAGCAGCTTGCTCATTGTAAGTCAGAAATAGGAATATGAATCTCCCTTTATAACTTTGCATACTGTCCTACAGATAGTAAGAATGTGTTTTAGAAGACTTAATGCATTAGAAATTCATCCAGGTGGGGAGAAGGAGGAAAAATGTCCTATCACTCTGCAAAATGTTCTTTCAAGAATTTTCATTAGGTTCACAGCTTTGGTCAAAGGGCTGGTTTCATAGGTGACATCATGTGATAAAAGCTAGCAGTGTTTGTCATAAAATCAGTGATGATGTTTTGTACCTATACATAATGACACTTGTATTCACAGTACATGGTTACATCTTAAAGTAAATTAGTTTAACCACTAGAGCATTACCACAACAAACCTTCCAAAAACGTAAGTTTCAGCTGCTAGTTAGAAAATCTTACAATAAAATCCATCTCTCCATTTAGTTAATCAGATGAAAGGAACACTTTTCCTCTTTAATCAAATCTGGCGATACTGCACAACAACTGAGAGTTCATGGCTGAACAAAAGATTCAAAAACACGGCTTAGTTTGTTTTGTTTCTTTCGAGTCTGTCATTTGCTGACCAAAGGGCATGGGCAATGGATTATTTTTACTAGGAAGAAAAGTTTTTCTACTGCTGCAAATCACAGAAGCGTAAATCTCTGTAACAAAGCCGTGTTAACCTACAAGAGGCTTTGGTAGATTACTTTGTTCCGTTTCCTCCTTCTGCTGGGAACCCGATCTTCTTTCCTTTAAGCTATTTCACAAAAAAACAAACAAACTGCAGCACTGCTGCAAAGAGGAAAAGACAGGACACTGAGCCATCAAAGTCTGAATGTTGAAATGAGAATTAAAGAGCTTTGCTCTTTTCTGCTGACCTGAGGTGGGAGTCCCTCTGGGGACCTCCAGTAGGATTTCACTGCACATACTGCAGGATACAGAAGGCTGGAGCCAGCGGTGAAAAAACATCCTGGTTTAATCTGCTACTGCTGTGCTGAAAAAACTAGCTAAAGAAGAAAAAATTGTTCTTCATGGTGACACGATAGAAGTATCATCAGAGATAATGTCTGGGTCGTGTGTAGATAGGGATTGCTACCAGCAGCCTTTTATTTGTATCTCCCTTCTGCCTTCCGATCAGGGGTGAAATTGCTGGTGGAGATGCTGCATCCACCTTCCTGATGTGGCATGGGGACGGACCTGGCTCTCCGGCCACAGGTCGGGCAGCACCAGGGAGGTGCGCGGCCCCGCCGTGAGGTGTGAGGGGCTGACTCGGGACGGTTCTGTGCTGGCCAGAGGCTTCCTGTGCTGGGGCACTGTCAGCCTGGGGCTGCCCCCTCTTCTACAGAGACGCCTTCTGGCTCTGCTCCTATCTCTGCAATCTCCCTTCCCCAAGCCACCACACGTGACTGGCAGGGAGAACAAGACAATTTTATCCCCTTCTTTGCACTTGGTGGCAGAGTTTGCTAAAGCTGCAGCACATTCAGCTCTTAAAGAAAGCAAAGTTATTTAAGAACGACAGCCCTGTGGGGAAACTGGTACAGGGAAATGCCGACCCCATTCTGCTCTTCACTTCTGTTTTTGAACGCTGCCACCGAAGGGGCTGAGGTACTGAGGTACGTGCCCCTCGGCTCGCTCACCCTCGGTTTCCATGGCAGCGCCGCTGCTCGTGCAGGAGGAGAACAGAGAAGTGCCCAGCAAACGTTTCCTCTTTCTGGCATTTCCTGCTCGCTCGTCTCGCCACAGCTTTCACCGCCTTGTGCCGGGTGCCCGGGTCCCGTTCCCACACAGAGCAGGCTCCCGGCTCGCCCCCAACATGGCTGCAGGTTGTGGCCTGGTCGGCAGCGTTTGGAGCGGGAAGTCAGTCAGAGAGACTGGCCGCGCTGGGGATTTTGTAACACCCCTGAGCTTGACTGGTCTCTGAATCGGTGTTTTTTGCTGGGAAAACACACAAGCTCGTTTCCTGCAGGCTTTTCTGACAAGTCCCTGAGCTCCTTTTAATTGACTCTCCTCAGGGATGACCCAGGCCAAGGAGCTTGGCTGGCAGAGCCGCAGGACAGCAGCTGCCAGCACAGCACAGAGGGGCCCTGAAGCTCAGGGATTCAGGACGTGGTGACTCGGTGACTTCCCTGATGCTCCAGCAGCTGGTTGTGTTATCTCTGTGCTCTCCGGTGCTCTGCTCCTGGGCTGCAGGTGTGGAAGCAGAGTTTGGGTGGAGGGGACAGGGTGCAGGCCCGCCTGTCCCTGCACTGCCGCGAGGGGTCCTGTGATGGGAGGAGCAGCTTCCCTCTTGGCTCATCTGTCCTGGATGGATTAGAGGAACCCATCTGCATGGTGTGGGTCTCTGCCAGGAGAGGGAGGGCAGGGCTAGTGAAGCAAATGGCTGCAAGGTGTTTTGCTCCCCTGCAGCATGGTTCTCTATAGCATTCCTCTTTCGGCTGTGAAAAGCAGTATTGCAGAGCAGACTGCACAGAATTTACATCGAGTTTCTTCCTTCAGAGGCAGTCCCCTTTTGGTACATCTGCTGCCTCCACACTCAGTCTCACACTGCTCCCTGTAGCCATGGCTCCTTGATTCCTTCCTTTGGAAGTTGGTGCTGCTGCAGCAACTCCTGTGCTGCTCCCTCAGCCCCCTGCATCAAGTGGCCGGGATGTCATGTCACACTTTTTCCTCACACTGGATGAGGCTCTGGCCCCTTCTCCAACCATTTCCTTCTCTAGGACTCAGGAGCTATCTCAAATCCACACTTGCAGTCTCATTGCTTCCCTTGTGCCAGTGTCCCACTCCCAGCTTGCCCTGCCATGTTCACTCTGCCCGTAGGCTGTGCTTCCTCGTTGTCTCCTCCATGTTGACTTTAGGTAAGGCAGGATGTTCTGTTCCTCTGTGGGCTGTATTTTACTGCTGACTCCTATGATCTGCTCAGTACTTGGAAGGGGAAATAGGTGCACAGCAAGCAGTTATAAAAAGATGTAAGGTTGCATCATACTAGTAGTCAGCACCTGATATAGGATGCTCAATAGCTAGTGCACAGCTGGAAGCTGAATTCTCCTGCTCCATCTGATATCAAGTGTTGTTCTCATGTACTGTCATTGCTGTGAAAATAGTACTTGTACAACAGTCACAGGAGTTAGTCACAGCCCATCTTGGCAGGGGCTGGAATTGCTACCATTCCCTGGAAACCACCATGCTGGTAAAATATAGGAATACACATCGTATAGGATGTGCTGATGAAAGAAGGAAGGTCAATCTCCTTAGGCAAAGTAGTGTGACAACCCCCTGAAGTCCATGCAAAGCGATGTTCTTGTCAACTTCCCATACAAATAATAACCTATGTTTAATTCTCTTCCAGGGCTCATCTGTGTGTCAGGTGACAAGTATAGGAGTGACTGTTATACTACTTTATACCTCACGAGCCTGTTACAATTTGTTCATCTTATCATTTTCCCAAACCAAGAAAGTCAATTCTTTTGATTATGATTGGTACAACGTATCAGATCAGGCAAGTATGAAAATATTTGCTAATGAGAAAAACTCATTCTGCATGTGACGGCTGATTTCCTAAATGATATGGCAAGAGGCAATAATATATTAAAATTCTATTGCTTTTTTTTTTCGTTTATTTGATGCACTAGAATTGTTTTGCTCTAGGAATATGAAGAAAGGAGGGAAAAAAACAGCACTGAAAGAAAAACTTAATTAAATTATCCTTTTATATCGTGTATTTTATTTACTTTGATTTTATTAAAAAAAATCATTTTATTAAAAAAAACACAGGTGTTTTGTTCATTAGAAAGAAAGTACTGTGGTTACAGGAGAAAAATAGTGCTTGATTCCACTGAAATGCCAAGTTCTAAAGTAATTGTCAATTCTCCCATTGCCTTCTAGTGCTGTGGAGTTATTTACCGTAATTCTGTCAGTAGCGTGATACCGTCTGTAGTTTTAGGTTCAGACTATGATTCCTTTCAACTTTTAATTAAGACAACGATTAAATGACAATTCAGGTTGAAAACTAGGAGTGGTAAAAACACTGAAGGAAATAAGCAGGTGATTCTTTGAATTTTGTGAAATGTGGGCATCCAATTCCTTTCTCTACTCTGAAGCATGTAGGTAGGTCCCAGTAGTTTTCCAGCTCTGTCAAGGCTCAGCAAAATGGAAGGCCTGGGTCTGGACCATGACTAAATATTTTTTGGCCCCAAAATCCCAGACACATGACGCTGCCCCACCACCCCAGCAAGCACTTGCTGAGCAGAAGCCGTGTTCCCAGACATGCAAGCACCTCATAGTACCAGGCTAGACTAGCAAACCTGGAGCCATTATCATTTTTTTGTTGAGTAGTAGATAAAATTGTAAATAAGATGTAGGTAAACAGCAGGGGAAGATTGCCCAGAGGTTCTCATTAAGAGTTATTTGAGCAGGGTTTGTCAGGGGATCACTAATCTCCCCTGCTGCTGTGTGGTTAAGAGGAGAGCAGCTAGGTGGTACCACTCTGTGTAATTAGAAGACACAAGTTTCAGATGGAAGGGCACTAGGCTGTGATTCACCTCCTGAATCCAACTTTTACTCCCCTGTCACTGGGGCCTGCAGCAGATGCTGCTGACCCCTTGCAAGGACGGGAAATCTATGGCCAGAGTATTGGGTCCAGTTTCCCACCTGGAGGCCGTGGTTGGTGCTAGGGAGCTGAGTGAAATGCTTTAGGGTTGTGGCACTGCCTCAGCTCACCTGTCATAAACATTACCCTTATTTCTTCTGTAGAAAACACACAAAAAGACAAGATTTGCCCTCTGCAGCTGTGGTGAACAGTGGAATTAAATCTAGAGAGGAGTTCAAAGTTAATGCTAGAGTAACTGCACGGTTATTCAAGCTAAAAACATGCACCAATTTGAGGGGATCCAAGCATGAATTTTAAAGGTCACATTGCCAGCAATGCCCTTGAAGACCTGGGCATTGAGTGTTCCTTCATGTGTTATTCTCAGCTGGGAAAGGACTAGTTTCTCATTATGTCAGTTTTATCCCTTTCTTCCCAGTCTAAGAGCCTAGCCTGGCAAGCGGCCACTGAACTTTGATTTTCCTGAAGCAAAGATAGAGGCATGAGAAAGAGAGAGGAGAGGAGGTAGAAGGAAAGGGAAATCATGTACCCGGCAACATAGAATATTGATTTTTTTTTTCTTTTTAATATGCCTTTAATAATTAACCAGGTTAATCCAGCTTTACTGGATATAGTTTCTGGCCATGTTGTTCAGCCACTTAAGTATAGGTCTTCATAAGAAGACATGTTGCCTCTTGTACCTTCTAAGCAAGCCGCAGTTTTTGTTTGTGAACATTGTTCTCTTTGACTTTTCAACAGGCAGATCTGAAATGTCAGCTGGGAGATGCAGGTTACATAGTGTTTGGAGTGATCCTTTTCATCTGGGAGCTCTTGCCTACTTCCTTGGTGGTGTATTTCTTCCGTGTCCGAAACCCTACAAAAGATCTAGTGAGTGAAATCTGTTAATACATTTGATAGCATGATGTCCTGGCAGGTGTGGAGGGCTCAGTTTCTGAAGGAACTTTTGCTTCTTTATGTTTTGACTTATCTTTTTCAAGGTGTCCTCAGCAGAATAAAAGCAACTCAAGCTTACCACTTTGTTATGCTAAAGTTTCATGAGAAAATCTCATCATATTTACCAAGAAGAAAGGATATTTCTTGGGCAATTTACCTTAAGAAACAGTAATCTTAAATTTAGGGACATGTTCCTTTTGGGTTGATATGGCACCATACTAGAGTCAGTGAAAAAGAAGTCGGCTTGTTATTCAAACCTGGTATCTTTCATTACACAGCAAAAATCATTCTCTGCTAACTGTTCAATGGCATATATGAAATATATTGAACTCTTCAAGCTTTGTGCCTGCTGAATTGTTTCCATGTCAAAAGCCAATAGCCACAGTAAGCGCTACTACCATTTTTGTTTGCTATTTCAGCAGAGCAGGGAATAAGGTGTGAGTTGTAAGGGTAACCCCCTCTAAGTACTCTTAATGTCTAGGCAATTAATAGATGGACTATCATTTAATAGCTGTAGGCAGCATTCCCAGGTTAGTGTAGGATATGCTGGCTGACAGGTACATGGGGAATATCAGCCTTGGACTAGGATCACTAAGGTAATGTTTCTATAGGGCCAATCCAGTCAGCTACCCCAAGGAAGACATAAATGGTAAATTCACATATAAGAGAAGCAATTCATATGTTTTTGTTTGTTTGTTTGTTTTTGTGTTGTTTTTTTTTTTAGAGGACACCATGATTTTTATCCTCACACACAGATTTCAGAGATAATAATAATGCCAAACTGAGTGAGGAAGTAACGAACCTCCACTTAAATAAAACTCTTCTTACTGTTCACCTGCAATACTGATTTCCTGCTAGAAACCTACCAGTTAGCCAGTGCGTACATCACAAAAAAAAAAAAGGAAAAAAAAAAAAAAGGAAAAGATCGGATCAACTCCTGCTTAGGAGTCAGCCAGGATAACTGCAAAGAAAATAAAATAAATGTTTTAGTTTTGCTGTTGCTCTTCTACAAAGTGAATAGAGAAAGAACTACAAATGATGTTAGAAAGAAAAACCAAAGAGGCTGTGTAGCAAGACTGAACTTCAATGCAAATATGCCACAAGAGGGAGACCAAGGGCCACAGGACTTTAGTCTAACGTGGTCAGTAGACTATTAGAGCAATAAAGTATTAGAAAATGGTCCTTGGCAGAAAATACTTGCCCAGAAAGCATGGGATTGGAATTAAAACAAACCCTCTTTTTTTTTTTTTTTTAATTTTAAAAGCATAAATCTTAACAACTTCGATTTATCAGAAATCCAAAATGTACTTTATTTGTGATAAGGAAACTTGCCAATGAACGGTTGTGCTTTGTTTTTTACGCTTCATTCAGGACTTCAGAAACAAAAAGCATGAGTGGAGGCAGCCTGCCTTCATCATTGCTCAAATGTAAAGCTCTGTGTGACTGATCCAGCCTGGATCACGCAAGTTGCCTGCGTGCTTTGGTGCTGCCATGGGGTAACTGCAGTGCTTGGTCCTCTGCCTTGCTGTAGCTTCAGCAAGACCAATGTTGGAAATGGAGAAATGACAGAAATTGACCTATTTTTAGTTCATTTATATTGAAATTATTTAAAATCTAAAATACACTGGGAGGTTAAACTGCTCTCCTATTGAAGGCCAAGGAGAAGACATCATCCTGGCTTATCCATGGGTGCAAGGAGTCCTGTTCCCTGGAGATACAAGCAGTGGATGAGTCAAAGAGGCTCAGCTGGGTCCTAGATGTCCCTACGCACTGGCTTCAGAATCATATGGACCTTTCGAATCTCGTGCACTTTCCATTTTGATTCATAGGGAAATAAAGGCAAAGTGTTTTGTAAATGAGGGTGTTACAGGTACACCCCATTCCCTATTTTAGCAAGGGACATTTCCTTGGGCTTTGGTCCTCACAGCACTGTGTAGATACCGACATTGCTGAGGACAGCCCCAGGGAGCCTTTCAGCTGTGGTTTCGTGAAGCAGGGTGTCAAGGTTCAGCATGATCAGTTCCTGAGGCAAGGGAGGGAACTGCAGGAGGAGGGTTACAAACAGGGACAGGGGCTACAACCAAATCTCTTCAGATTCTTTAACGTCCTGCGGTTCCTCAGCTGCCTTCCTACTGCTCACTTCAAGCCAACTGGCTAAAAGCATAAAGCATCCAGGACAGAAAATTCAGCTGACAGGCTGAACACATCCTGAAGGGTAGTTTCAGAAATGGGTCATATCTGTTAGCTGCAAGGCAGTAAGAGGAAAAACTGTTAAGATCACAAGACTATCACTATGGTAGTAGAGAAAAATACAGAAAATATGAAAATATTTCTATTGTCTACAGCAAATTGAAAATTACCTATTTTATCTTGGAAGCCAGGAGGTAAATTTCCAGTGGCAACTTCTAGAAGAGAGGCAGCAAGCAGTTTATGTGTTGTACTGACTGAGGTTTGTTTCCCTTCCTTCAGGCCAATGCAGGAATGGTCCCAAGCCACGGCTTCAATCCCAGATCTTATTTCTTTGACAACCCTCGCAGATATGACAGCGATGATGATCTGGCATGGAATATTGCACCACAGGGAGCCCAGGGCAGGTAAGATACAACAGGTAGTAGCTGGATTCCCATAGCAGAAACAGCTGGAGGAGAAGGAAGCCACACACTGCAGAATAATGTAGATTGTCAAGCTCCAATTGTTGCTTAAATGATAAGGGGCAGGGAGGAAGCAAAGGGGAAAGCTGATGTGGCAGCACTGAATGACTGTAGGGATCCGAGGGCCCCACAGAGACTACAAGGACGCAAGAGGTGTGTCCTTGTGTAAGTGTGTCCAAGTGCAAGGCGCTGCACCTGGGTTGGGGCAACCCCAGACAGGAGCACAGACTGGGAGAACTCATTGAGAGCAGTCCTGCAGACTTGCAGGTTCTGGTGGATGAAAAGCTTGACATCAGCCAGCAGCGTGTGCCTGTAGCCCAGAAGGCCAACTGTGTCCTGGGCTGCATCAAAAGCAGGGTGGCCAGCAGGGCGCGGGAGGTGATTGTCCTCTTCTGCTCTGCCCTCATGAGGCCCCACCTGGAGCACTGTGTGCAGCTCTGGGATGCCCAGCGCAGGAAGGACAGTGATATGTTAGAGAAAGTCCAGAGGAGGCCACAAGGCTGGAGCGCCTCTCTGATGAAGAAAGGCTGAGAGTTGGGGTTGTTTAGCCTCACGCTACTCATGGGAGTAAAGCCAGTACGCCAGAGCTGCTGCCCAAATCCAGGCCCCTTGTGCACAGACACAGGAGGTTTAGCTCTGTCACTGACAGTCCATAGCAGCAATAGGACTCGGCCTGGAGTAGAAGCACTAACAGCACAGCACTAAGATTGTCAACCATGTTCTGGATTAGCAAAGCAGAAAAGGTAGAGTCTTCAGTGAACTAGAAGAATCAAGAAACAGGTAATGAGTCAAGAATGCTTGGGCTGAAACATTTGCCAGATAAGAAACAAACTGCAGCCTGAAGTCACAGCCTAAATGGCTGTGGTTTTATTTTGCACTTCAGTGTGAGAAGTGCACCCGTGGAACTGCATTTTGCACAAAGTAACTAGCCAGGCATTTACACAACCACCCTGCCAGTCACTAATTCCTGTTTTCTTTTTTAAGCTTCTCTCCAGACTACTACGACTGGGGCCATCAGAACAACAGCTTCATGGCTTACATCGGATCCCTCCAGCAAGAGGCAGCATTGGACACAGAGCGGCCAAGTCCCATATAACTTCAGTCACCTACAGCATTCCAGGACATTCCAATATTAAAACAGATGTTCTGAAAAACAAAGCTTAGCAATTCTTCGTCACGCTTTGGTTTTTAGAAGTGTTCTATGCACAGATAAATGAAGAACTTGTCTTTGCCACAAGCTTTTCACAGGTTAAGGAAAAGTGTAAGCTAATGATTTAGACTTTGAAGACTGTTTAATTAATGCCTTGTTCTAAGCCATGATATTTTTGGCTTTGAATAGAGTTGTTAGGGTATAATTTAATCATTTTATGCTCATTTTAAAGGAGCAAATTTCATGAAGGTAAACGGCAATTATTTTCTAAGTATTTTTATTTTTACACTGTATTAGGTTAGAAATATGTGATTATGATGAATATACTGTAAACACATGAAAAGGTTGCTCAAACGCATGACAGTAGGGATTCTTACATGCACGTAACAGCCTGTAAGGGAAAAATGTCAACTCCATTAAATATTGTCTTTTCAAGTTATTACTACATTCTTGGAGCACAATTTACTCTGCATCATCACTGCTTACTCAATGTGGCAAGATAGTTGGAGGCTAATAATATTTATGCACTAGTTACGATCTCAAAACACGGTATTCCTCTAAAAATAGAGAAATTGTATCTTAGCAGCCATAGAAACAGTCTTAGAATGGAAGAGAGAGTCATCTGCTCTGGTTTGGGCATTTTGAACTGTGAAACAGGTTGAACACCTTTAAGTCTGAAAAATTAAAGCTATGTGATCATTTTTGTCAATCCTTTCTAGGTACTTTATGTAGAAAAGTGATTCAAATGCCTAGTCAATGAGCAGAGAGATGGATACATGTAGTATTCCTTATTTTAATATGGTAAGTCTAGTCCTCCTCCTGTCTTCTAGATAGGAAGAGTTATCACTGGTTTGATAAAACATGTTATTTATAAGGCATCGATCTGAACTCTGTGGTATTGTTAGATACGATTTTTGTTCCGTTGGAGAAGGGAGCACTGCAAGGTGCACTGACATCCTGAAGCTCATGGCCCTGTTAGAAAGCAGCTTGAGAGACTACCTGAAAATCTGGAACAAAGCTGCCAGTAGCAGCAGCTAGGGGAAGGAGAAATTAACCACAAACATAGCAAACCTATAGCACAAGTCTTACCCACAAAGGGGAGATAATAGAAATTTTAGGGAAAACCAGAAGGCACAATATAATCAGCTGCAGTACCAACGTTGAACAGCTGTTTTATAAACTTTAAATGAGGTAATGCTAGTCTTTAGCGCATTTCCTGACTGAAAATGTTCATAAAGATTAAATGCTAATTTTTTAATACTCTGAACAAAGAATTTTACACAGAAGTGTAAGATTCTGCTCCCAAGATGACTGGGAAAGGGAAAAAATCCTTCCAAAGAAATCCAGGCTTGAGTTGAAGCCTCTGAATTCAAAGCCAGGAAGTTTCTATCAAGCACCCTTTGCTTCAACACAGTGCTCAGCCCCACAGGGCACCTCCCCTCCTGTGAGGGCACTCTGCCTCACCTGCCCCAGCATCTGCAGGGACATTGACCTGAAGTCATGTCCCAAACCAAAAACACAACCACCACCTCTGTGCTACAGTTGCTGTCAATGAATTAATCCTGCATTGGTTTATTAAAGGACAAAACAGCTGTTCTTAAAGCATATATGGTGCCTGCCTTCTCTCTGAGACAAACAGTAAACTGCTCTGCTGGTGGACAAGCAGGTACCACTTCCCACTGCAGTATCTCTTCCAGGTTGGTGTGAGCACATTCTTACTGTCTTACTGTTTTCACCTGGGAATCATAAGCACTCCTGGTTACATTAAAAATTTAAATTTCTCCAAAGGTGGTTATGTCAGATTGGAATGGGAACCCTGTGGAGTTCTATCATGTTGGAACAAAACTACTTGAAAGTCTTTCTAAGTGTGAAGAAAATCTGCAGGATTTGCATTTTCTTCACAGCAGATACAGCTGCTCTGCAAAAATTTAATTAGGAGAATTCTGCCCTTAAAACAAGCTTAATCCCTATGTGGCTGTATGTATAAAACGTGGAATTACAAGTTACTATAGCCACAGTAACAAATGAAATACTCTCAAATACAACAGATTTAGATGAAAATTTCAGAGGTCAGTAACTAAGTCACTGAATTATCATTGGTATAACAGGTACTTACCCAGGTCAACCAAAGACAAAATGGGTATATATATCAATAACCAAATAGGTAGTAAGGTAATTTGTTAAATACATGCATGGAATGAAATGAAGCTGAGGAAGCCTTCTAGGGGTAATAATTTCATGTGAAGAGCCCCACTGTGTTAACAGCCATAAAAAAAGTAATTATAGAAGTTTTTACAAGCTATGTTGAGAAAGGGACAGGACAGACTGAACTTCCTTTCAAAATAAGCTTTTTGCCTCTTAATACAGTGGGACTTAGCCAGTGGCTAAATTTAGCCATATTCATACAGAGACATTTTAATTCTGCCACACGGATTTCTGATGCACTGGTGTATGGCAGTGCACTGTCAATAGCACCAGATATGCAACAGCCTTCCTATGAAAATCCAGAAGTTACATTTAACTTTTAAACTGAATTAGTGATAATGGAATCTTGCTCATCATCTTATGCTTAAATGACTGACACAAACAATTTACACTGCATGATTTCTAAAGTGTAGTTGAAAAAATTGCATTCACAAAAAATATAGCAGAAAATACTTTAATTTGTATTTTATAGATTCAAACATAGCAAAGATTCAGAAGTGTTTAGGTCTCAGTAAGCAGTTCCAACATGGATTTTGATTTTAATAAATATTACATTTTAATAGGCTAGATATAGGAAGGAATTGTAAAGTGATGAATTGCCAGATTGCTAGTTTATAAACGTAAGCATCTAGATTATTTACAACATATTACAGGTAATTTCCCAGGAAAGCACAAAGCAAGGTCATATAAAGGTGACCCAATCATCAAAATACAACTCTAGAAAGTGTGGCACAGTTTTTCATGCATATACAATGACATATAGCACAAATCACCAGCTGAAGTAGGAACACACTTACTATTCCAGCTCACATAATCTGTATACTTCACTGTTTTAAAACTGCATTCTCATCTTCCTTCTCTGGCACTTAGGAGCAAGTTGTTCAGCAACAGTGCCCTACGTGTTGCCTATGCAGTTTGGACCAAGTCTTTTAACGTTTCACTCAAGTCCTCATGACTTCAGAACGATGAAACATTCGTCTTTGTCATCTTGCTACCTCTGTGATTACAATCATTGTGTCATTTGTACAAGGAAGCGTAATTTAACTCTGAAATGAATGGCAGACAATGTTGACAAGCTGATCTCCAATAGGCTGGAATTTAAAATAGTTTACAGCTCAGGGACAGTGTAACTAACCTTATTCTTTAGTATAAAAACAGATCTGTAATTTTCTGAAACTTAATTTAACATATAAAGACCTATGTCATCCAACTCACGTGGCAAAACCTCATAGGCAGCATAGTCACAGAATGTACATCAAATACTGTAAAAAAAAAGATAGGTGACAGGAAACTTGTTTCAACTAGATTTGTAACAGGAAAAGATCTTGTATTTCTACAACAGTGAAGTGAAATGCCTTCCGTATTTGATCACCAAGCGCAATGTACCTTCGAATGCAACAGAACCTCTCTGTACACAGAACTACCTGGTTCAGTTGCACTCCTGTTTTTATCACGACAAAAAGGAAGAGAAGAAAAACTTCCCATCTCTTAGTCCTCACCCAATGGTAAGAACCTTGCTGGATTATGCCAATGAAATCTTTACAGAGCAGATGGGCAGGATCTGTATGTGTGAATCTCTCACCTGTCCCATAAACAAGTGCATGACACTAGCATGTGATGCTGCTTCAGTGTCCATGGATTTTAGCCAGGCACAGGTGGAAGAAAAGAAACTGCATCCCCAGAAGGTTGGAAGCAATTCACTTTCCCCAAAAAGCAAGGTGAAGGGGAAAGGAAAAACTGTTCTAGACTCATGTCCTTCCTGGTGTGTTGTAGACTTTTTTTAGCTAGAAAATCCTGCCTAAAGCTTTAGGCACTATGATATATATTACAGTTAAACTTAGCTGTAAAGGATTCTTCACACGAGTGAGCCTACAGGTTCTAGCCCTTGCAGGTCAACCCGAAATGGAAGAAATAAATGGCCAGCTGAAAAAAAAATACATTCCTTCAATATATATATATAACTCAGAAGACTTCGATACTCAGGGCATACATAACTCGTTTGACCAAACATGGCTGTTCACATTAAAGCAAAGACCTAGATTTTCATTTCAGTTGAATAAAGAAAAGAAACTCCAGGGTGCAAATTATGGTATCCTAGAGTATACAGATACTACAGATACCAACCTTAGAAAAGGTCAGGCAAATCCACCTGGAAATCAGCTGCTCTCCTCCTCTAACCAGAAAGGCAGCCCATGGTGACTTGCTCAGACATGGGTGCCCACAAAAGCACGAGAGGCTGCTGGGTCAGAACATAACGTCCCCAGGCTGGCGTTACCTTTCTCTAACACCACATTGATTTTATCTACTGGCTTATATAGGAACTACAGACTGGGCAGTTGCCAATTTGTGCAACTACCAATTTTTTTTCTTTCATTTAGCTTACTCCAGTTTGACTCAAGAGGGTTTACTTTCTCAGGAAACGGTACTCTTATAATAAGTGCCAGCAAAATAGTCTCTCATTTCCAGCCTGGTAGAAATTTGAGGCTTGTCTAGAAATGAAGGACAGAGTATATTCCATCTTCCAGGAAAATCTCTGCTGTAAAGGACCACATTATGGAAGCCAGTATTGTTACAATAAATTATATAAACAGGTCACTGAAGATCTGGTAGAGTGAAAAATGTTTAAGAGCACTTAATTTGCTGATTTTTTTTTTTTTAAATAACAAAAAAGGTATCTACACTGTACCAGCACTTCCTACATTCGTAACTCCTAACTATACTTTGAAATACGCTGGCTTTAAAAAAACAAAATTACTTCATTTTAAATTTAAACCAACATTTGGTTACTACTAATCAGTAGTACTGCTTCTGAATTATGTCTTGGTCAATGATAAATTATCATTGACATTT
This sequence comes from Netta rufina, assembly GCF_964035555.1. Classification (NCBI taxonomy): domain Eukaryota; kingdom Metazoa; phylum Chordata; class Aves; order Anseriformes; family Anatidae; genus Netta; species Netta rufina. The sequence continues at coordinate 27,117,875 of NC_140125.1, forward strand.
GTGGACTGCGATTACACAAGTAATTTCATATTTTATGAAAGTTACATTATTAACATACCCGTTTTATTATGCTGAATATCCTTTTTAAGAAGGTACAGTTAGGGATTGCATAGATAGAGTATGTGATATTAAATGTCAGTATGATTATGAATTTTAAAAAGCCTTTTTTTTTTTTTTTTTAAAGTGACTATAAAAAAGTTTCTTCTTTTTGCACTGACCTTTTAATACACCACTAAAACATAAACCATTACAAGCAAATCTAATTCCACTGCTCAAAGAGCAAGATGTGCTATTTTTAATAACTTAGACATTAAAAGGACAATTTCTGGAGACTGAATTTGTGATTACCATCCAGAAGATAAAATGGACTAGATGCAAACCTGACTGACAGACTAGCAACGCTCCACTAGCCATCTCTCCATGCCCTTCCCTCTCACCCCTGAAGTGCATGTAGGTAGCAAAGGGGCTGAAGAAGAATCACTTACAACTGTGCTGTATCAGAGAGAAGGTGGTCATTTAAAAAAAAAAAAAAAAAAAAAAAAGAATTTATGAAAAGCAGCATGTAAAGAAAAAAAACATTGATATCAGTATATTGCAAAGGAGCTTGGTACAAAGTAAAATTTTCTGTTCAGTAAATTACCTATTTTTAAAAGTTTCATAATTACAGTAAAACAACAGAACTCAACAAGAGCCCTATTTCCTTTTCTGGTTTTACTTTTAGACAGCCAGAATCAGCATACTCAGTCCTCAGAACTTACTGAAGCTCAGTACTGGGGAGAGGTGAGGGGTGAACCACCTCACTTAGGACAGGCCAAGTCAGGATCGAGGTACCTGTGTTTTCATATAAAACAACTGTCTCAAAGACAAGAAAATAAAGAAAATTTATGATGTGTCAGTACAATAGAACTGTGAGCAGAGAACTTAAAAAAATTAAACAGGTTGGCATAATTTACACATTTAAAAACTATATACTTCATTCATAAATATCTTTTCTAATCAACAACCATTCCTAGTTTAAACATAAATATTCAAGTTGGTATTTGATTTTACTTTTCATCAGTTCATACGAGTCCTGTAAGGATCAGTTCCTTCTGCTCAATGCAGTCCTGTAAATGGTCTTCACTAATGGTTTGTGCAAAGGCCTTCATTACCTAGTTCGTTGCAATAAAACTTTAAAATTCTGCAACTCTTTTATACTTGTGGAAAGCCTGCAAAACAAAACAAAAAAAACCACCAAGTGTTAGTAGGTCAACTGTGACGAGAAGTGCAAACCACTGTCTTCCGTGGGAGCTTTTTTTTCCAATAGAAAAAGCACCACACAATTCTGTTCCAGATGTTAACACTTACGATACTACTTTCCCCTCGAGAGATCTACTATTAGTCTCTCCATTACATTTAACATGTTACAGGGATTAAAGTTTGGACATATTTTAAATAGTCCTGATTTTATTCAAGATCTAACCAGAGGTAATATAAAGTGAATTCTTTTAAACAGGAATAATTATGTTCAAGATCAGATGAATTAGCATGATGCACATGACAAATTCTACAAGTCTTTTAAAGCTGTTAAGTTTTACTTCACCATTTGAAGAGGTAAAGTTTTTGTTGTTCCCTCCAAAATAAATCAAAATTAAGTTTTAACAAAAACAATTACATCACACCCCAAAATCCCAAAGCATAAGGGCTAAATGATAGCATTGAAAAAAAAAAGAAACCCTCAAATATTTATACCTGAAAAGGAGGAAAAATATTTAAAACAGAAATATAAAGTATACTTCTAGAAGAGCTGTAGTTATTGTTCAAGAAGCAGGAGACAGTCTAATGCTTAAGATTGTTTAAGAGCCTTATGGAATTCATGAGATTTGAGATACAGGCTGAGTTGGGTCCCAAAACAAAATAACAACCAAGGTTAATAATCAGTACCCCACACTCTGTTTGATGGTACTGAGTTTATCAGTATCACTCACTGAGAATAATTCAACCTTTAAGAGCTACATCTACATGCCTTTTCTACAGACCTTGAGTGTTGACACTGAAATTTTACTTAAAAAAATAAAAAATACACAAATTACAAAACCTTACCTTCCAAAGGCATTTACAAGAGCAACTATTTCTTGACGCGTGAGTTGAAAACCTTTTGACGGGCTATTCTCAGGAAGGTTCTGTATTTCTTTCTCAGAAAATAAAATCTTCAGAGCAGTTCCTAAGCCTTGAGTCTACAAGAAAATCCAAATGTTTTAATGCCAATAAGGTCACTCTTCTCAACTTAGAAAACCATTAAAATGTTAACTACCGTTGCACCCAAAACGTAGTACTAATTCTTTTATACTGACACTGTCTCAACACAAATAGCTATATACAATCCAGGACACCAATGCAAACACATACCATCAACTGCACACCAAGTTCATTCACTTATTTAAGAATATTTGTTTCCTCAGGTATACTAACTCTAACTCCTTATGGTTTTAACCTCTTCCTTTCCCATCTCTTTTCTTCCTAGCCACACCAGAGGCATATGAAACCATGACTGTCACAACACCTCCATCCCTTCCCCACTGTATTAGATACCTCACTGTTGTGGGATCTGTCAGATCAGGCTTCCCCTTTCCTTCTCTTCCCCCCTCTTCCAGGTCAAGCTAGGTTTTTGTAATGAGGTGTCACAATTTTTTTTTTTTTTTTTTTTTTTTTTTTTTTTACTTCCTCCATCTCCAGTCCCAGTGGCAGACATTCTATGTGTTGGGTGTTTTTTTTGTTTGTTTGTTTTTTTTTTTGATATAAAATTGGGTCTGAAACTATATCAGAAGCAGCTAATCTTGTTCCCCCTTTTAATCAGGTTGAGGAAATGACTGGATTTTGACAGTGGTTGAGATTGGCTACAAGGAAAAGGAAATCCATCCCTCTTTCATTTTGCACGAGAAGAAAAAGTGGTAATAGATCAGAAGCATCAACTGGTACAGAATAGGCAGAACTCCAGAAATTTAGCAGAGACCACCACATTTTCTGTGTTAGGAAATTATATGAGAACTGAACCCTAATATACTTAATGCTATACAACATTACCATATAGTAGGCACCCGGAATTACCAACTGTTCTCAGACTACAGTTAATATTACCCTTAAGGGTTAAAAACTTGTTCTCAATAAAATAAAGACATGTCTCCAGAAACAGACTGGTTTTCAGTTGTCAGCTTTACTGTGCATCTTGCAGTATTTTATAGTGGTGAAAATCTGAATTACTTGTTTTTCTTATGCCTCAATTTATGGAGTTAAAGCTCATTAAGCAAGTGGAGTATTTCCATTAAGGCTTCCCACAGGTGATTCTACAAGATTTGCATTGAATTATCTGCTCTAAACCAAAAAGTAATGTTTGAGAATACAGACAGCTGTTGACTAAAATTAAATGATATTCAACAAAAACATCAAAAACAACGTATGTTTATTTTTTAATATAGAGGTAAGGATATCAAGGACCTAAACTGTACCTGCAGTTTGCCCCACAGCCTGCATTTATCACATCCAACACAATCCATTATGCGGGATATGTTCTTGAAATGCAATCTGAACTCTTCCTAGCAGTTAAAAACAAAGTTTAAAAAGGTTAATTTAAAGTATCTCTTAGCTTTACAAAGAGTCATTTATTACCACTAGAATATCAATCCTCTGCTACTAAAATTGAACAAACTCACTACCATACAGGGTCAGGTTATAATAAACGTCCACATATACCCAGAGTTTTGTTTCCAAGCATTTGCTAATAGTTGATGCCTTGAAAAACAAAAACATAGGACATGCAGAATAGCGCTGGAAACAGTGTACAGAACATAATCAACTTGCTCAAAAGTTTCTGAGCTGTAAGTATTGTGTGTGTCAATGTCCAATTTTAATTCCATTAAGTTATTCAAACCCTTTTTGAACCAACCTACATTTTGGACAACAAGGCAAAAAAATGACAATTCACAAAAGGCATTTCCTACTCAAAACTACAGGCAGATTGTTGCTTTGCAGCTTCAGTCAGGGTGGAAGCAATTACAGTACAGAACTAATTAATGTTACCTAATGGTACCTAGTGTTACCTTTTCTGACATTTAAGGTCAGAAAAACACTAGCAGGGCTGATAAACTACTGGTACCACCTTTCAAAAAAGCATTCTTCCCAATACTGATCATAAAAAAAAAAAATCCAATGCTACTACTGAAATAAGTATTTGAATACTTACTAATATTTTTTAACAGACCTTTATTGCTATTAGCCACACTCCAGTTGTGGAGTTCCAGCACATAATCTGAATAACACTGATATTTTCTAGATAGTAACAGCATTTGCATTAGGATCTTGTGTCAGAGAACTATACTTTTGTAATGTTAAGTTCATATTCTAATTCACCAAAATGTGCATAGATTACCCACCTGTTTTTTTTTGTTTTGTTTTGTTTTTTACCTAACATCACTTTATTATTGGAGGGAATGCCTTTGTGAAGCTGACACTCTATTTAAATAACTATTTGCTTGCGTTACTAATACCATATCAACTCATTTACCTCACAGCACAGTCCCATTTCATCTGCTTGACTTGGAATAACACCTTGAATTCATTTATTGTAAAGGAGATTAAGAAGCCTCAGTTACAATTCTGTAAGATGTCATCCCTGTCTTCTCTAGTCTACCTGCCATAAGCATGCTGCTGAGAGAGGTTTTTCTAAAATAACGCAACATAATTCCAAAATGGATATTTTGGATGTTTATTAGAGAAGCAGCTTCACCTTTAATGACTTGGCTCCTTTTTTATCTCCAGCAAACATGGACTTTTCATCAAAGTGCATATGGAAGGACCTAATAAAGACAAAATACAAAGAACTCAACAACCCCAGTGTGAAATACAGTATACCGTCAATACAGCGTAACGTACGTTACAGTGTAAAATGCTTTCCCGAGTTCCTACTTGTTCCATTTCAAAGATATCCTTCAAATTTCAAATGGTTGCTATTCAAAAATTTACTAAACGGTATTGACTTTACCATTCAATCACTATAGCCTGAAAACTGTTCCAATTTTCTGGAGAATGTTCTTGATCTCCATTGATCAGGACTTCTTTCTAATACAAATTGAGATTGTCTTACTATTTGCCTTTCAGTTGATCAGTTGTCTGACCACATCTCAAATACCTAACATGACTATGACTGTGACTAGAGGCAACAGATGAAGCCATGCAGCACACAACTGACCACAAAAAATAGTGAGAAGATAAGCAAAGGAATTGGACTAGAGAGCCTTACAGGACCACCAGAAGGAAGAAGGATAAGCATATGAAAAACACGGGATTAGTCACTAAAACATTAAAAGAATATATGTAGCATTTTCCTTTTCAAAACAGATCATGCATCTTACACTGAAGAATCAGAAAAAAGCCACAAATGGGGAGTAGCTAAGGGTAGTGATTTTCTCCACTCTATTTTAAAGATTCACATATTCAAGCCTCAAAAAACATTTCTCTTATCCTGTCAAATACACAAATTCCTCTTCTCCCCCACTATTTTATTTCCTCATGTCACACTCTTCCTTGTTCTATCCTGTGAAGAAGTCATCTATTCTCAGTGGAGAGCATAACTAAGAATTTCAAGGTACTGATAAAAAACCTCATGCCTTACTTTGTATCCCTGAAGATTTCTAGTAAGAGAGCTTTAGATTCAGCATCCTCATGGCCGTTCCCAGTGTAAAGGTCAACAACTGAACGCTCAAAGTACGGTGCAACCTTTGATAAAGCACGTAGCTCTATCAAATACAAGAAATATAAATTTTTAAGCCTTCTTGGTCCTTCTCCTTTTGTTTCAATAGGGTCAAAGCGGCGAGTGAACTCTTTCACATTCGGTCCCCAGCTAGGCTTCCCCCACATTTCTACATAGAAGAAAAAAGGAGGGATGGAGCTTAAGGTCATATTTGGAAAATAGAACAAAACAGACAAGAACCAAGTATACACAAAATTATTTCAGAAAGAAAATAAATACAGGATACAGACGTAGTATTCCATTCATCAACTTTACCCAGTCTTAAAATTACCTTCAAGAAGATAATTGGCACACAGATGCAAGTTGATGCTAGCATGAAGCCCAGAAATGAGTTTATAGAACACTCTTTTCTCAAGGCAAAGACCTGTTGAGGAAAAAGAGAAAAGCAAATCCCAAACTAAGTACTGGAAATGATGTATTAATATTAACGTATCTTGACATGCCTCAGTGACATGCCTTCACCATTTAACTTTAAAGAGTTACAGTCACAGCACTTTATCATTATTTCTATCAGTACATCTAGTAAGTACTTATATCCATCATAGGGAAAGTACACCTCTTATTTTTGTACATAAAGTACCACCAAGAATGACATTTAACATTTATTTGATGTTTGTGTTCTAATAAATGCAGTCAAATAACCATCTGGTCAATTAGCACAGATAAATTGGCACGCAGAAGTAAGATACTTATATTGTTTGAACAATAGATTTGAAATAGTCTTTAATTTTGACAGTCTGGAAACCAGACCTATACTGTGACCCATCCTAGACAGAATTAAATCTATCATTGAATCAGAGATGTGTTCTTTCAGGAAGAAATCAAAACCACAACGCTTCATGGCACTGGGAAACAGTTACACTATGAACAAGATTTGGAGAGTAAAAATTCTAATGCTTTATTTCTAGTGAATTTAAATTATATTAACCCCATCCCACGAGGATTACCTTCTAGCCATGTGTAGAAAGATTCTCCTGTAAATAGATAATATATAGTTAAATTAAGAGTATTATTTTTTATCATTACAGTACCTTTACATTACTATGTGTACTAATATTAGCTATCATCTGGACATAAAGCTAAATAATTTAACTATTAAAGTGAGAATAAGCACCAAAATGGCTAAACTTTGAGGTTAGTTTAAATCTGTTGGGGTCAGAATAAGAGAAATACAAGAATAAGTGTAACTAAGGTACTAGTGAGGGCATTCAACAGCAAGTATAAGCACAATTATATGCACTAGTGGTTGAAGATATGATGAAAGCGTATAATTGAGCAAATAAGAGTATCTGTGGAAAGGCATCTAGTTTACATTCCCTGCATCCATCTATGATTGTGTATTTTAAAGTCACTAAGAACATTTCCAAGAGCAAAGAAACTACTAAATCTTGGTTTCCAACAGACACCAGCCTAGATTCCCTGGGTTTAGCAGAATGGGTAAGGGTCCTAAGTCAAATACCACACTACCAAACTTACTGTTGGTTATACCAGTTCTTTACTGGACATACTCTTAGACTAAACCTACAAAGACATTATGCTACTACTGAGTTTCAGTAGATGCAGCTTCATGTCAGTAACAGTACCCTTTATGCACTACTTTTCTGCTTTGGACTTGGTTAATGACAACCAAAGGCAATCAATCCCTGTGCTCATATTCAAGCAGAGAAACACTTAAGACAAAGATATGGAATTCTGTCATCTCACAAGACATCTAATCAATCTGTCAAACTTTGTACAAATAGTAACACAAGCTCTAAAGCCTTGCATTTTAAGAAAAAAGATCTGCTGAGCAAAACCAGCTGAAAAATTTAAATTAGTGCAAAAAGCAACTGTATACTAATTGATTATAAGCATTACCATCAAGGTAGTGCTTTAAAGCACTATAAGCCTTTTAACACTTAATAGAAACAGTGAACATTACTCATTCCATCAGACAGAAGTAAAACATTCATTACTACCTCTAAACAATGATTCTCTGGAAAGTCACTATCAAAAGCAGAAGAAAACCCTGTAGTGATTTCACAATGACTTCCTACAATTCCTTCTCTGTTATGCGCAATAAGTAATTAATTCATGTCTTTGAAACATAAGGTGGGGGAAAATATCCTACCTACTTCTTTAATCCTAACCCATAAAGCATCTTCTCTATAAGCATTACTTGTATGGATACAAAAGAGAGCTTCTTTGGCTCAATAGGTCACAGGAAATCACTAGTAATTGGCATATAAACAAAAGACACCAGAACACTTTTCTGCTTTTATATTATTGCCTCTATTAACTAGCTTTCTTTTTAACTAGCTTTTTTTTTTTTTTTTTTTTTTTTTAAACTAGCACTTCCATCTTTCCTCCGCATCATAACTGATAACCTTTACCTTAACTGCTACTGCCTGAAGGTTTCCAGTAGGATTAGAGCTTTTTACCTGAGAGATCTGAGTAACCAAAAAGAGTATCTCACTGTAAACAGACCAAGTGCTTTATCGCCTCAGCTTCTCCCCATCTTCCTGGCAAAAAAGCAAATGAACTCCTGTCCATCTTCTTTTAGGGGATCTGACATCAATATCAATAGGGCTCTTCTGGAGGAGACCCAAGAATCCTTTATACATCTCCACTTATCTTGCGAACAGTATTATCACAACAACCGTTAGAAAGATAAGAACCAATAACACAACTCGATTTTGTTCCTATTCACCCATTCCCCTCCTTGACCTGAAGGAATTGTCCCAATAAAAACATTTTCTGAATAACTGATTCTCTTCATAAAAACAAAATGTCCTTGGCCTCTAATACTACAGCAGTAATGCAAATAAATCAAAAGTTCACAACTGTACAATGCTTGCTTAATTGTTGCAAGTCAAGCAAAATAAGATGACTTACCATCATCTCCTCCTGGAGGGGTAGAGGTGGAAGAAATAAAAATCCATGAGCATTAAAAACATCATTTCCACAGCAAAGCAGTAATGAAACACAGGCTTTACTATAAAAACTGAAAAAGTGCAAGAAACTTATTTAATCTCCCAGAAAGCATCATCTACTTTCCATCCTCTTCTTCCTCCTCAAGACAATCTGAGACTAGACACTTTATAATAAAGAGAGTCACTAAATTTAAACACTTAGTACCAGTTGATTTATGCGTTCCTGAAGGCCATTTTTAAGCTTCAGACAGACAGTAGTCTTGTCCTTCAGTTCACATTATTCAAGGATCTGACCACTGCTCTTCTACCAAAAATTCTAATCTATGAGTTATGCTACTCTTTCAATCTTTCAATTCTTTTTAGTTGTATATACCACTAATGTATTACCTCACTATTTGTGATTACCAAAATCCCTTTTGAGCTCCTAATATCTGGTAGGGGGACAGGGGAAAGCCGATTCACTTAGAACATACTGTTATAGTTCTCAGTTTTAATTTGAAAATATAAAACTCAAGTATTTGGCATATTTTTAAAAAACCAAATACCTGAGCCTTCCTAAGTATCCACTCTTTCTTAAGACAATGCAATCATTTGCACACTTTTAATAGACTTGGTTTATGGAAAACATACAGCTACATTATACTAGGATGACTATGAGTTAAAGGGATTAAATTAAATACTCTAGGAAAAAAAGACAAGGAAAAAAAAGTCGTGGTGAAAGTTGTGTTGAATTCAAAGTCCTTCCCACCTACACTAGAAAGTCACTACTGTGACTTCTCTATTGAATAGCTTTAGATATACTTGAATTGTCAAGTCTGCTCCCCTGACGATAAGCCTGTTGCTTAATAAGCCCTATGCTATTGGCTGTGCTTTCACATGCTTCAAAGTAAGTGCATATATAATCAAGTATCACAAACCTAAGTCTAGATATTCAAAGTTGACAACTGCCTCTACACAGGAAATTTAAAAATCAGAAAGCACACTTAAAGACTGAAGACTATTATTTTTTATCACTTACACTGCAGTCACTATGTTAAAAAATCACATTAAAAAATAAAATAGAAAAAACCCACCCCTACTAGGTGCCAGTGGATTTAAAGGGCGATAGACAGATCGAGGCCTAGAAAATAAATTAGAAAGTGCAAAATCAGTTTTAAGCTAAATTGAAGCACAGGTATAAGAATAGGCTTCTCCCTCCTGATTACTTGAAGCAGTTTTCTTCATAGATGCTGTTCCACACTCTCCAAGCAGAGGGCCCTTTGTAGCCAGTGTAACGTTCTGGGTTCAGCAGCAAATCCACGTACTGTGCATCTGGAGACCTCTCATCTAAATAAGAATATGTAACAAAAGGTTTCCAACTGATCATTTTAAAAATACTTAAATAAAAAGCCACAGGACTACATATAAATAAGAGGTCTACTATTATTTCTCCAGCTGGATTCTAAATGCTATGTACACAGAAATATAGCAATATACTCACTAAGCAGAAAACCCCAAAGAACAGAATCTATTCCACAGTCTCTTATGCCACCAAAATTTCCACAATGTCTGAATACTTCTAAGTAGCTTCTTCAACTCTGCCATAAACACTTCTCCTGCAGTGTGTTCTCCTGACATATACTTGGACATAAACAGTGTTTTGTTTTAAACAGGCTTCAAACTCAGGATTTAATCATTCAGCAGTATTCAGTGCAAAGAAGGGGAGAGAAGAGTTGCTTTTTCGAAATGGGTATGCTGCTAAGGGAGCTCCTTAATACCTGGAAGATTTATTTATTAGCTAAATCATTTATTCCTCACATAAGCTTGTATGCTGACGCAAAGTACGAATCCTAGTGCTTAATTGAACAAACTCAGCATACCCCAGGACACAGAGTTGGTTACAACACAAAATAGTATTTAAACAGCATTTCAACAAGTTGCATTCTCATCTCTCATCTCGCTTCAAATTCTGGCAACACACCCAAAGTAAATAGCTAAACAACACTCTTTCTGCTTGAAAACTCTATATAGTGTAAGAATAATAAACTGGACTAAGTTTTCCAATTACACTCAGTAAAAAGCAGGAAGCGCTCCCTCCCCTTCTCTTTGAAATTCCAGGTCAATAACAAATCATGCTTAAGACCTGCATACAATGCAAGGCAGAAGTCCGTAGACTTATTTATGGGAGTAGCCCAAGCAGTGCAACTGAGCATTTCCTCAGATGTTGAAAAAAAAGACAAAGAAAGAATGGAAACTGCTCTGAAGAGATGATTCCACACGAGCAGTTAAGCATCACTTCAGCAGTAGCAGCAAAAACAAAGAAAAGAGACAGACAAGACAAGAACACAGTGAGTGCCAGATGGAATAACGTCAAATTACAACTTGATTTCTTTGACAACATGGCTAACCCAAGCAGTTCCTACACTTCCTGGTCACTTCAGCTCTCTGCTTTGTTCTCATTATCCACATACAACTGAGTCTGTGGGACAGCACAACAGAAAGATAGAAAACTGACCTAGATTAAGCATTTTTTTTCCAGCTAGATCACCTCCCTTATCTACTCGATCATTAAACCCAACAAAACATTAGTAAGAAGTAAAACTGAAGATACAGCTTTGTGCTACAGCTGAGTGAATTAAGGGCTCTGACATCACCAGGAAGAGAGGTAATGAAGAAAAAAACAGTTTCTCCCTCCTCCCTGTCACTCCCAGTGCAGTTTTCCTCTCTCTCACCTCTCCCTGCACCAGCTCAGGGACTCGCCTAACAAGCCAGTTCACCCCAGCAGTCTGGGAGATGGAAGGGAGATGTCAGCTTTCCTGGTATTCAACTAAATTGCAATCAGCTTACCATGCAGTGAGAAGCATGCCACAGCCACTGCAAAAAAGGCACTGGAAGCACGCAGTTGAGGGTAGCACATCATCTTTCAGAAGGACACAAAGTAGGGAGATGGTACCAGAACTACTTAAGCTAATATTACTTCTAAAAGAAATGCTCCTTAACTATATCTTTCCCAACTGAGTCCTCTTAAAAATATGAGTGTGCAGCCTGAAGACAGTAGGGACTGCACAGCTTATTGCTTAAGCAGCAGCATATTGCACAGAACAGCTCAGATCTACAGTAACGCTCACCAAGTATTACAGAAACAGAAAATTTTCATACAGAAAATTGCACATACAAGATGCAGTACAAGTGCTCAAAGAACCGCAACTGTTAAGTCCACTACAGCTACTTTCTCAGGTAACACCAGGTTTTAATCTAAAGGTAGATTAAAATGTCTTGCACAATACCTTGCGTCTTAACAACATAGAAAACTTACTAAGGTATTTAATAAAAATGCTTTTAGCAGCCTTCCTTGAACATGACAATTTATCTGTTTATGTGTTTATCTGAAAAATACTCCTTTAAGCTTTGAACATTACATGCAAATAAAAGGACTCACATGTGGAGCAGAGGGAAGACAATTTAGAATCCTAATGTGTTAACAAAGTCTTTACAAATAAGGGTGAATTTAGTGCAGAAATTGTTTGAAACAGCAAGGCTAGAAGGACATTATCAGCCCAAGCATAGATGACAGAACAGTAGCAAAAATAATATGGCAGTAAGAAGCTGAATCAAGTGCAAGTATTTGTCTTAGATTTGTGCCAGATACTTCTCCTGTATAAGCTTTTTTTTTTTTTTTTTTAAATGGGAGGGATTTTGCCTTTTTATAAGTTGTTTATTTCTGTAAAAGTCTCCTGTCCATTTAGTAGCAGGAGGTAACAATAAATGTAGACTACTAAGTGCTCCTTGTACAAACTGCATTCTGTGTGTAAGGTGATATGAACTGTCACATGCCTGCTTACCACAAAATTAAAACCTTTAAAAAATGGTTATTGGTAGAGCAGCTATAATATTCTGTGTTGTTAAGAGACAGTAAATAAAACAAACACTCTGAAAAAGCTTAAATATTTTACCATCAAGTTCACAAAAATGATCCTGTGAATCATCGTATCTTGCCCAGTCAATGAAAGCCTCCTTACTTTGGTTACTGAGGGGAAGAAAATACATTTGGTTTTAAACTTTTAAATAAACAAGGACAACAAGAGCTACTCAAAGACACAATCAACACAGTAATTAACTTGGAATTGAAATCCAAATTACTTTATCTGGCACACTAGAATACACGGCATTACCATTAGCTGCACAGAAGAATCAACTTTTAAAAGTCAATTTCATGTCAGATACTAAGACAGATTTCACCATCATTATTTGAACAAACTACACAGGCAGTGATTTTGCTCCCTTCAGTAAAAACTTGGTAAAATAATTCCATACCACATTTTTAACACTTTCAAGTACTTCAACAGCTGTCAGTTCAGGAAAAAAAGATGATCTTATTTTTTTAACCCGTACTTCCAAAGCGATCTACAATACTTAACCTTGCTTCTGAGTAGGAGGCTGGACTTCTAAAGGCCTGTTCCAGGCTAAACTACTTTAAGAATGATGTAAGTCTTTTAAACAACATTACTCAGCTCACCCTAGCAATTTGAAGTACTTTGAAGTTCTCTCACTATGAAACACAAACAGTGCCACAAGCTGAATGTTTCCTTCTACACATATGTGCAGCACAGGACTACCAATGCCACACTACTGACAGTGTAATGTAAGCAACATTAAAACGGGAACCCTGCTCCAGTAAAGTCCCTGGAAATACTGAAAACAACCTATTTCATTTGGCCAGATTAGTACTAGCTCAACTCTACAGCTGCAAAGCTTTAACAAGATACATGTTTAACCTTCTGCCAACTCAAAACTTAAAACCCGATGTCCTTCTCCAGTAACTATGGGCACACAAGATTTGATAGCCACAGGAAACACAGTTTATAAAGGAAAATAACCCTCAACCACGAGCATTTTGCACTTCTAGGTATAGAATTGGGAGGTTTGCCTACAAAACAAAAACTCTTCCTTCACTTGGAGGATCCTTTATCTGACCTCTGCCAGCTTTAGTCAACTGCCCTAATCTGATACAAGGCCTTCTCTTTAGCTTTCTGTACACGTACTCATCCTCATTCTTTCATCCTACAGAAGTGGAAGAGTGTTAATGGCTTATTTCCCCCAAAACACCTGGACAAATGCTCTACCCAGTTTGGTTTAAGATACTACATATCAAGCAGCAGCATTTGCCTCCCCCCTCTTCAAATTGCAGTCCCATTTTGTTTCTAGGCAGGGAAGTCTCTACATTTTCATCAGGTAGAACTGCTGAAATCTATGGCCAAAGGTGCCACACCTTTCCAACAACAGTGAAAAACTGATTTTTCTATTGCTACTTCTTAAATGTGAGGCATCTAATCAACTGCAAGTTTTTCTAAGTGCGGTTCTCCTCTTTCTTACGTAGGGGCAACACTGTCCTGCAGAGTTCTTCCCACCCAAGCATGACTGTGTCATGCAATAAGCAAGATCAGGGAATTGATGGAAGCTAAAAATAACTTTGCCAACAGAAATAACTCACAAGCTCCCTGATCTGGTTCACTGAATGATCACAAACAGGCATGTCAGTGTAACAGAGGGACAGAGCAGGACAGAACTCCTTAATTCATCACAGTCATCAAGAACAAAGACGGTTGATACTTGTAAAATGCAGAAAAAATACATTCATTTGCAAACTTTCTTCATCTTTTGATGCTGCAAGATTTCAAATAAAATCATAGTATACTTTAAAAAAAAAAAAAAAAGTAACGAGCCTACTCAACACTTTTACCTTCAGATGTTCTTGCATCATTTCACATTTACTTTTTAATGGGCTATGGAAGAATGAAGAACAAAAACAAGACAGACAAAAAGGAACACCCCTTTGTTACTATTTTTATACTACTGTTGTAAATCACAGCATACCTTAAGGTACTGTTAACTGCTCCCAGTTTGTTAGCTTGCTCACAGTCTTCCAATTCTTTGGAATGATTTGCTGCTTTTGAGTACTGTAAGAAAGGTTACATTCAACATATAAGTGAACTAAAATTTATTGAAAGCAGGTGATGTGAGAAGTATTTCTAAGCTTAGCATTGAATCTGACAGTATCAGGGAAAAATCCTTATATTCTGGAAGTGGCAAGTAACTGTGGAACACTTTTTCTCCTCCCCCCCCCCCCCCAACTTATTTTTGTCAGCCTATTTTCACCCTGTACTTTCAACTGCCACAGAAAATTCAGGTAAATGTGTCGGATTTTTTTTTTCTAAATAGAGTTCTGAAATATTTCTGATACTTGTTTACATTCTTGCAAACTGACTTTGGAATACAAGCAATGGGATAGCTGTAAACTTAACTTGGGGTATGATTATGCTTGCTAAACACAAGGTTTGTCCATCATTCCTGTGGGAAAGTTTATCAGTTTTGGCCGCTTTCCCCATCATGTTTTATTTAATCTTATTCACTAGAATGATTTAGATAACACATAGGTCTGGAAGCGAGGTCTTTTGATCTGGACTCAAACTGGTTGTTTCAAAGCTAAGACTGAAGTCTTTAAGCTGAATGCCAATTCTAAGCTGCCGTTTTTTTTTTTTTTTTTTTTTTTAACATAATCCAGTGAAATAGGAGCTGTTTTCCTTATCGTTCTGCTGATAGAAGAATTAAATTAAATTCCCTTATTCTACAGTAATATATAGATGTCACCAGGAAATCTGTTAGCTTCTCAGCTTATAGCTCAAAAAACCCTTCTAACTGTTTTACAACATAATACAGTATCAGCACCCTCCTAAAAGATAAACAAACCCAATTTCCTCTTTTGTTTGTTTTGCAGACTGAGCCTTTGGTTTACACAGATTTTTACCTTATCACAGCCTTTAAGAAATATGGAAAGTGATTTGATGTTAGGCAACTGTTATCTTTTTGTAAAGCTGAACTGCTGGCTTCTCTTACTCTGGGGCATATACTTACTGGCAGGAAGGATTACTATCCAAAATAAAACCAGAAATTAAAGACTTCAGTCAACCCTTCAGAAACAGCAAACAATAATTGTAATAACAGAAGTTTTAAAGAAAGAGGATAGCTTCTTTTTTTTTTTTTTTTGAGAATGGATTTGTGGTCAAGATGTCATACTCCAGTTATTTCCCACGCATATTTAGAAAAGCTGCAGGATTTTTTTTATTTTTTATTTTTATTTATTTATTTATTTTACCTGCAATGAGTATATCATGCTATTTCTCAAAAAACAAAAATTAAAATTGTTTAGACAAATAGGCAGGACAACTTTAAAATTATACTTGCTACCCCTAGAAACCGTCACTACCCCTAAAAATGCTAATCACAGAAATATAACACTGGCAAGGTCTTCACACTACATTTTGTACTTACTGATAAAAGGATTTATTCAACTCTAAATGATAGTTAACATTTTACGAAACTTAAACTAAAATATTTAATAGGCTATACACAATAGAAAAGTCTTTTACTATGCTGTTTTTCTTCTTAAGATGGTCATAGTTTTTATCTTTGAATACAGTGGTAATTCTGCCCAACGCAACTGGAATGCTGTTACTGAAGAGAAGCCTGAAAGAGTTGTTTAAGTGCCCTTTTTCCTTGAGGGCTCTGTACATGGATAACATAAATGCCCATCTTCCAGGTTCAAGGCTTGTGTCATCTGAAGGAAGAGTTAACTCCTCCCTTCCAAAAAGGGAGTATTTGTCAAAGACAAAGGCACATGGGAATAAACAGGTAGCCTCCTCCAAAAAGGCTGAGCTATCTGTGATCCACGTTCCAGATTTGGCAAGGCACACCTGCATAACCTTGCCTCAAACTTTTGAGTAAATGGTGAAGTTTGTGAGAAAGCCATAAGTAAATGTGTAGACTGGAGCCAAGCAACATGAAAGTAAGACTGCCAACAGAGGTAAGATCCTTGAGATGTGGATATGCAGCAGCTCATGGATTTAAGAGCAAAAGCTCTTGAATCACTTGAAAAGGTATGAAATCATTATTGAAAACATCAGAATATTGCAGCTGAGCACCCCACACCAAGAAGTAAGGGAGGTTAGCACCTCCCCACCTGACAGCTACCAGGCAAGCAGAACTTATTAGATACCTCATCACACCAATATTAATGCTTAGCCTAAAAGCTTGCTAGTCCAAGCTAGCTATTGTGCACATTAGCCAGTTACTTTCACGTCTATACAGCTTGCAGTCCCTCTGCACACTCCAGAAGTTGTCTACAACAACCACCGAAAGAAGGATTATAAAAAACCTTGCATGTGATGCCCTGTGTTATCCACTAAGGACAGAAGGCTTACTTTGAGGAACGAGATGAACGGTGCTGGGGCCGGTCCTCTTTAATATCTTCATCGATGATCTGGACGAGGGCATCGAGTGCACCCTCAGTAAGTTCGCAGATGACACCAAGTTAGGTGCGTGTGTCGATCTGCTCGAGGGTAGGAAAGCTCTGCAGGAGGATCTGGATAGGCTGCACCGATGGGCTGAGGTCAACTGCATGAAGTTCAACAAGGCCAAGTGCCGGGTCCTGCACCTGGGGCGCAATAACCCCAAGCAGAGCTACAGACTGGGAGAGGAATGGTTGGAGAGCTGCCAGGCAGAGAAGGACCTGGGAGTGATGGTGGATAGTCGGCTGAATATGAGCCAGCAGTGTGCTCAGGTGGCCAAGAAGGCCAACGGCATCCTGGCTTGTATCAGGAACAGCGTGACCAGCAGGGCTAGGGAGGTGATCGTCCCCCTGTACTCAGCTCTGGTGAGGCCACACCTCGAGTACTGTGTTCAGTTTTGGGCCCCTCGCTACAAGAAGGACATGGAGGTGCTTGAGCGGGTGCAGAGAAGGGCAACGAAGCTGGTGAGGGGCCTGGAGAACAAGTCCTACGAGGAGCGGCTGAGGGAGCTGGGCTTGTTCAGCCTGGAGAAGAGGAGGCTCAGGGGTGACCTTATCGCTCTTTTTAGGTACCTCAAGGGAGGCTGTAGCGAGGTGGGGGTTGGCCTGTTCTCCCACGTGCCTGGTGACAGGGCGAGGGGGAATGGGCTTAAGTTGAGCCAGGGGAGTTTTAGGTTAGATGTTAGGAAGAACTTCTTCACTGAAAGGGTTGTTAGACATTGGAACAGGCTGCCCAGGGAAGTGGTGGAGTCACCATCCCTGGAAGTCTTCAAAAGACGTTTAGATGTAGAGCTTAGGGATATGGTTTAGTGGAGGGCTGTTAGCGTTAGGTTGGAGGTTGGACTCGATGACCTTGAGGTCTCTTCCAACCTAGAAATTCTGTGATTCTGTGATACCGACAACATTCATTTTACAGAGTGTTTTTACAGGTTTCATATTAGCTCTCACATCAATCAACCATGTGGTCCAACAGAGCAAAACAAACCTATACTTTTGTTGTAGGACAGATGACTAACAGGCCCTTCCACTCACTTGTACACATGGAAGAGGAGTCCAAGTACACACACAAAAATGAATGATGTTATGAAAATCTGTTGCAATGAAATTCAGAGGAATGCAGTGGGTTGACACTGGCCAGCAACTAAGCATCCACTGGTCACTTGCTCACTGCCCCTCTCCCTTCCCCTGCCAAGATGGGGAAGAAAGAGTTGGATGAGCAAAGATGTGGACTAGTGGCTTGAGATAAAGGCAGATTACAGAGGGATAGAGCAGAAAACAAATAAATACAATGTCATGCAAAGGCAGTTTACTTGCCAACTCCAAGAAACAGACCGAAGCCCAGTCAGAAACAGGTCTTTTGGACAGTCTGCCTGCGTACCCGAACTATGTCATGCTGAGCATGTTGTTTATCTCTTTGGTTAGTTCAGGTCAGCCATCCCAGCTGCATCCCCTCCCAGCCTCTTGGCCACCCCTAACCTGTTCTCCTGGGGGACAGACAGAAAAGCAAAGCGATAAACAGGGAAGATCTCAATGGCCTGCAAGCACTGATCAGCAATAGCTAAAAAACTGTTTTGTTATCCACACAGCTTTAGTCATGAATCCAAAATAGAGCACCATATGTACTGCTATGAAATAAGTTACAAACCGCAAAACCTACTGAATACCAAAGTAGTGAAGGAGACTAAGAAGTCATTTAGACATTGTTAGGGAACTTGCCCACATGTATTTATACTAGACAGAGTTTCTTGCTCAATTTTCTTGAGTTTGCTAGGTGTGAGGCTCATTCTTTCACATCAACGGTTGTTAAATGGAAAAATGTTAACAGAGAATACACCTGACCTAGAATGAACGAAACAGATACTGCTGATGAAATAACACTGAGATGAACATTCAAGTCTGAAGCGTTTCCAGGCTTCACAATTCTCCAGTGCTTAACAACAACAGATATGCAACCTCCTTTGCTCTTAGACCAAAGACCCACCGCTGGCCAGAGCTGAGCTAGTGAGTGACACTGGTTGGGCCTCTCTGAATGCAGATTTAAGGGGAAAAACAACCGCTTTGCAACAGCAGCTGGGAGAGTGAAGAGTGAGAAGCAGCCCTGCAGACCCCCAGGTCAGTGCAGAAGTAGGGCAGGAGGTGCTGCAGGCAGGCAGCAGCAGTTCCCCTGCGGCCTGTGGAGAGGCCCCTGGTGGAGCCGGCTGTCCCCCTGCAGCAAAAGGGTCCCACATGGAGCAGATCTCCACGCTGCACCCCCCCTGTGGAGGAGCCCCCGGTGGAGCAGGTGGATGTGGCCTGGAGGAGGCTGCGGCCCATGGAGAGCACCCGCAGGAGCAGGCCCTGGGCCAGAGCTGCAGCCCGTGGAGAGGAGCCTGTGGCAGAGCAGTTCATGCCTGAAGGACTGCACCCTGTGGTACGGACTCATGCTACAGTGGTTTCTGAAGAACTGCAGCTAACAGGAAGCCCACATACGATCAGTTCAGGAAGGAGGGCATCCCGTAGAAGGGATCCCATACTGGAGTGGGGGCAGAGAGTGAGGAGGAAGGAGCAGCAACAACCAAGTGTTATGGATTGTCTGCAACCCTCACTCCCCCGTGCAGCTCAGACAGAGGAACAAAACATCTTTAGTTTACGTTTAGTTCTCACTCATCTGTTATCAATTGGCAATAAACTGATCTTCCCAAAGTTGAGCCTGTCTTGCCCAAAATGGTAGTTCTCCTGGGATTTCCCTACCCTTATCAAGAAAAAATAAAGAGACTGGTTGAGATAGTTTCTTGCCCTGTCCTCTGAAGAACAAGAACACAACAGCGGTACGCTGGTGCTTAGCTACCTACCGGTGTTATGCCACCAGCCTACTACCCAAAAAATGTTTTCACTATTCAACTGAAGTAAAACTATAGAAAGTGAAACTACTTTGTGACTTTCCAGCACCATCTGAAGCTTACATTGGTGCCAATAATTTAAGAAGAGATTCTCTGTTGCTAACTGGACTTCTGTGAAGATGCTGTACAAGCGTAACGCTGGTCTTTGTGCCTAGCTGATCTTCCAAATGCAGAACTGTTCTCCCCGAAGTAATTAAGAAACCACAAAATAAAAACAGAAGAACAAAAAACCCCGGACTAACCACCAACAAAAAACCCTTGGCAAAAAAAACTTCTGCCTAGAACAAGGCAAAAAGCCACAGAAGTGTGAGATACAGATACAAGTTTAGCAGCTCCTCTACGTTAGGAGAAATGCACAATAGGAAACTGTGCAGAAGCCCAGCACTGAAGTCACAGAAGAATTCTCCACAGAATTCTACCCTGGGTTTATCTATCCAAGAGTATAACTTGCATTATTTAAAGATGTCTTCAGATGGTTTCACCTTTCTAAGGCACATCAGGACAAAAGAGAGGAATTGGACAAGTATGTCCCCCGAGGAAAACCACTTTCTTTTAAATAGTGTTTTAAGGATAATCTACAAGACACAGGACTTTCTCAAATGGACCAAGCCAGTATTTGTATAGTCCTTGAAAAAAGTTATCCATACCAAGATGAGTTTGATGTTTCCTTAAAAGGGATATTAAAGGAGATTGTACAGGAGATTCCCAATTTTTAATTGGCTTGAGGAAGGAATTTTAACTTAACCAAAAGATGTATGAAAATGCCATAAGATTTCTGCCAGTCCTGGTGTCATCTTTCCTGCAGACAAGTAGCAGATGTAAACCCCTTGGTTCTACTACTGATTAAAGTGGCAGAATTGCCATACTTCCAGTACTGTAGCTGCTTGTAAGGCAATTCAGATGAAACAACTGTAGCACATATACCAGCAAATGATAGCTCCCTGAAGAAGTTTTCACTCTTCCTTTATTGTAGGGAAAAAAGTGGCTGATATTTCCTTAAGTCCAACTCAACATCATTATGTGAAGTAGTATCTTAAGACCACCATTACTCTTTAGTTACTAATTAACATCTTAATTATGGCTCTCAGGATTAATCAGAAGGCTCAAACATGTACTTAAAGAATCTTTAAAGACTAAGTTCTAGAAGAGATGAAGTTAAAATGCCCGTAAGAGTCATTACGGTATTTCAGTAGTCAGTTTCTTTACTTCAAGAAAAGAAACTTTGCTTTCTTACATTTGGAAAAGATCAGAGTCAATGAAAAGACTTGCCAGCTAAAACTCCAGGTCTTCTATCCAGAGAAAGTACTAAAGTTTTCCCAGTACAACTACTGCATATGCTGAAACACATTCAGTCATGTCAAAGAGCCGGGAGTTTTTCTCTGGCCACCGGAAGCCTTTAAGAGAATGGGCACACTTCAGAGCGAGCTTGCCACTAGATACATGTAAACAGGAAATGAGACTTCCTCTTGAGCTAAAGCTTGGACAGACTTGTTACACTGATCAAGACACAAATTACTCCATGATAGCTCTCAGCTACCTTTGGTGATCTTTTGTGGAATACAGTTTAAACCTAATACCAACCGCCATTTATGATATAGTAAGTTACACTGAGGTGAAATACACAGTAACTATGGCTGGCTGTCCAGTGAGGTGAAAAGTGCTGGGAAGGATGGAGACGGAGTTAAGCAAGAATAAGTATGAACCTACAACAGAGCCATGGCACTATCCTGGTTTTGGATGGAATAGAGTTAGTTTTCCTCCTAGTAGCTGGCACAGTGCTATGCTTTGGATTTAGGGTAAGAATAATGCTGATAACACAGTGAAGTTTTAGTTGTTGCAGAGCAGTGATTACAGTAAGGCAAGGACTTTTCAGCTTCTCACTGCCCTGCCAGCAAGGAGGCTGTGGGTGCATGAGGAGCTGGGAGGAGACAGAACCAGGACAGCTGACCCAACCCAGACAAAGGGATATCCCATAGCATGGTGTCATGCTGAGCAATTAATATGGGGTGGCAAGGACTGCTGCTTGGGAACAGGCTGGGCATCAGTCAGCAGGTGGCAAGCAATCACATTGGGCATTACTTGCTTTGTACATTATCATCATCAGCATCCTCCTCCTCTTCCTTTTCTGTCCTATTAGTGTCTCATCTCAACCCTTGAGGTTTTACTTTTTTTCCTCTCCTGATTCTCTCCCCATCCCATCAGAGGTGAGTGGGGTGAGGCAACAGCTGTGTGGTGCTTAGCTGCCAGCAGGGTTAAACCACACCAGGCACTCAACAGTAAGATCTCTTATTTGGGCCTCATAGATACTCTTATCCAATCAACTGCTAAAACCTTTTTTCTTGACACTGTGTTTGGGATTTGGGAATGGGAGATTTGTCTTTCTGCTCTGACCTCTCTTCTAGGTGTATATACCTCTTTCACTTTCTTGGCTGTGCTAAGATCACTTGAAGATCTATGAAGGTTGGCTTGGACAAAAAAGTAAAAACCAACAGCACAGACTGACTACTTAAGCTGGCACAGATGACTTAAGCCTACATCAACATAAGGCTCATGAGCTGTTCAAGATTAGATGCATCAAAACTACATATAAATGTTCACCTTTTTTAAAATATTACAGGTAGTGTTTAGATATGATTCTTACAAAAAGACTGCATTGCTATTCATCTCAGCTTATAGCTTCACAGAGGGTGGCCTATACTCAGGAAGGAGCACAGAATTTTGTATCAGGCATTTGGTGGCCATGCGTCGCTGTCCCTGGTCATTCACTGATTCTGTCTGTACCGAGTCTCAAGCTGTTAAAGACTCAGAATGGCGCAATGGTACCAGCAACATCAGGAACACTGTTACTCGTACAACAGAAAATGCAAAGCTGCACACAGGAACTGTTATGTTAACAGTTGCATCATGACGCCAAGACTGAAGATTTGCAATAAAAAGCCAAACATCTACTGTAATGTTAATATTACAACAAATGAGATGAAATTTAGAAAAATAAATGACTACTTACCTTATTAGAGCTCCCAGCTTTAATTCCAACAGGTATTTTACTCTAAAAACAAAGATAATTCAGTTTTTATACTGCTCCTAGAAACAATCATGCTTGATATAGAAATATTTAATTCCTAGACTTACAGGAGGCCAAACCATACTTGTTTTACATAATTAGCTTGTTCCTTTCCTTCCTTGGATTTATTCAAAACAGTACTACATCTTTGACAGAGTTATTTATGTTAGTGGTAAAATGATTAAGACCTTAGACTACTTTGATTGTATTTATTCTTTCAAAATAGTTTTGTCACCCTTTTACTTAAATTTAACTAGATTTGTTAGTAAAAATTCTGAACTAATACGAATTTTGTTAGCTGATGACTGATTATAAGTATAGATCAGCCTTATAAATGAGCCTTGGTATAGTTAAAGAATCAGTATATACTTCAGAATAGTTAAAAGTCTGACTTGTGAGAAATGTCAAATTGTTTTTGGCAAGGACAGACTACCTTTTGACTGAAGATGCATGATTTCCAAACAGGCTAAGAACCAACCCTTGTCTCTTATGCCTTCTGAAAACGCAAGGCGTACATTATATACCTGCCCCAATCAAAAATTTGGGTGACAGAGTGCCTACTACTGTAGGCTCTAGTCTCAGACGTGAAATGTCATAAAAGTGACATTAAACATTAGAAGTGACTTGCAGTTTATGAAATCATGCAGTTCTACCACTTACTGCTTTGCATCACTGCTCACTGAATGCATGTTGTAAGTCACTGCATAGAAGACATGGTAAATCCAAGGAAACAAAGACCTCAATACTACAAATATATTGTTGGGACTTGGTATACATAAGAACCTTAATCATACCTACCCCCAGTTTCTAAATATTAGAAAATGAGATGACTACCTCTAGGAATCATTTTCTCTTCCCCCAGGTAAGTTACCTATTTCACAGCTGTGTTGATTTTGAAAGAATTAATGTATCAGTGACAGATTTTGTCTAAGATACTCTTGATTTTATCAGAGAGCTGAATCAAGCTACACATGGATGGGAATACATCGCTGTAATTGCTGACATACTAATAATTATTATAGCACTTCACTTACATTCAGTGCTACCATTTCCTCGAGGACATTATACAGCCTGGCTGGAAAATAGATTTATTCTAAATGAGAGGAAATAATAGAACCATATCTACTTACCATTAGAACTATAAAGTATGTTATTACAAAGATCTTAAGTTTACTATAGTGGAAAAGTAGAGCATACAGCATTACTCACTGAAAATAAGGAAACTGCTTAGTCAAATGACCCTTTCCTATTTTATGTTATTTGATCCATACCTCAGGACAAGGCTCTACATGACAATCTTTGATAGAACAATGGCCATCGTCAGCCCAGAATGGGCACGGTCTCTTCAGATTGACCTAAACACACAAAAACAAAAGGTTACAATCAGTATTATTTAAAGCAAATTTTAAAACAGAGAACTCCCACTATCAAGTCCTTTCAAATTAAAAAAGATAAAAAGAAAATGGTTAAATTTAGTACTGACATATAAAAACATACGTTGAACTACTCTCCCTCAGAGCTGAAGCTTGGTGCATTGGAGTTGTCAATAATGGTACCAAGTGGACACAAACACAGAATAGTAAAGCCCGAATTCAATCTGTCAGTTAATGTAACTTAAAAAAGCAGTAAACGAAATGCTAAAAAGAAGGCAAACCAGACACATACAGCTATAAAATGGCTGTACTTAGTTGTATTTGTACTAAACTGATCAAGGAAATATATTTCATGGAAGACAGGAACTAGTACAGAAGTTTATGGTTTAAATTAAATGCTTGGAGGATTTCAGATTCCAAGCAGTAAAAAATGGACAAATCACTACTACACTTCATTGCTCTAGTCAAGGAATAATGGGTATCAAAATATTAATGGACTTAAAGAGCTGATGTTGTACAAGTATAAATAACTAAGAGAAACCACTTCAGAAACATTACCAGCAAATCCAGTCATGTTTTCTTGTCAATGCTCCTATTTGTTATTAAATGGCAGAATAACACACATACTAGAATCTACTACATAGCAAGAGACTCAAACACTTTGCGATTACATTTCATGCTGATTGCCAATATGAAAGTCAGTTCAAAAAAAAGTTTTATTTTGCATTAGCCATATACACATAGTAACACACACTTGGACCTCATTGTTCCTACACTGAAGACTACATACTTAAAGTTTTCTTGCATGATCAACCAGAAACACTGTGGAAATACACCATCTTTGAAATCTAAAATTACAAGTGAAATACAACACAATTATCCTCAGAAGCTATCAACATTTTTGGATAAAAATGAAGACACACTTTTACAACTCTCAAAGTAAAACTATTGTTTCTCAGTTTTCCTTTAGCAAAGTCTGTACTAGTTTCCTTCAGTTTATAAGTATTATTCAAAGGCATTAAACTGAAGTCACTACTTATATCAAATAACCTGCTTAAATGATTGGAGGTTATTACTTTATATTTGAAACTTTTGAGTCCACAGTTGGACACAGCAAGAGTTCTAATAAAATGCACTGTAAAATTAAGCCTAATACTCCAAGGACAGCATCAAGTCCTTGAACAATTTCAACACAAACTTAAGATTTAAAAACATGCTCACAATTATTATTTAGGTCTATACATCTTAAGCCAGAAAACTAATCCATATGCTAGCTCACAAGAAAAGACTTATACAAGATGTACATCAAATGGAGTCATATACTGTAACAGCATTCCTGTTGTATCTCATCACTACCACTGCAGTAAGAGCTGGTACACAAAACATGCCCTCACACCAATTTCTACCAAAAAAGCACACCCAAACCAGCTAATACTGTTAGGATACAACCTTCTTCAAAGTAAACCCTAACACACTTAAGCAGCCACAAGGGCCGGTGTGCAGTCCACCCATTGCTACACAATATTTACTAATTCTAGAGAAGAATTTGTCAGAAAATCAAGCTGAATAAATTGGAAAGTTTTTTATCCGTTTCCTTCTGAATAAGCAGCAGGTTTTTTGTCCCTGCACAGAATCAAGGAAGTGCTATGGAGTCGGTGCATAATCGGTATTGATTAAAGTACAAAGACTGTACAACCTCAGTTGGGCTCACAAGTGTGCTTTGTGTGTGAGCATAGATACTGCTTAGTTACTTGGACCTTGCATCTTCCTGTTAGCAATATCAGCAATGCAAAAAAAACTTCAACTCCTGACTATCCCCCAGCTCTATATGTTAACACACTGCATTTTGCTGTCTCAGTTCTCTACCCACTGGAAGAATATACCTATCCACTGAGGGTGAATCAATAATACAGATTCCAAAATAATTTGTATTGGTTTGGTGCCTGTCATGCAGGAAAATTGTAAGCATTAACTACTGTTTGTACACTCAAGCATACAGTCATTTGGATGAAATCAAAACTGTATGAAAGATGAGGTAGGATTATAACAAACTGTGATCCGCAGACTGCTATTAAAATTAAGATAAAACCTCAATTTGCAGGATGAAATTACTGTTGTATAGTTTGTACAAAACCTTGTATACATGCTAGCCCTCTCTTTGAGTTCAATCTTCCTGTTGCCTCTAGAGAAACTAATGAACAGAACCAAGTGATATTCTCCCTCAGGTCGCACATACCTTGCTTCTCCTGAAAACTCAAGTTAGAACTGCGTCATGTAGCAGGAGGAAATTCAAGATGAAGTTACATACTATTGCTTGCTCAGACTACACAGGGAAGACTCTAGTGCTTTTCCTGTCTCACATTTATAACCCCACCTTACATTAACTTAAATATTTGTCTGATACCAGACCAAGTAAATAACTTACTGCATCCTGAAAACCAAAAAAAAAAAAAAATCCTGAAAAATTGACCAGGTTAAAGGGAAGCACTGGTATAACACACAGTCAGACAAGGCCAAGATATAAAAGCAAAGGAACAGAGATGGCCTGCTCTGAAGAGGAATCTTTTTTTTTTTTTTTCCTCTCCAGTGGCAGGTAACCATCTGATAAGCTCACACAAAATGTAACCTCATTTTCAAGCTAAACACATCTGAAAATAAGAGTCTTATTTCACTCATCAGAGTCTAACAGAGAGAAAACAATTGTTGAAGGACGTGAGTGGTATCACAGACCATTTGAAAAGTATTTGTTCCTCTTTTTCAAAGAAATAAAAGCTCTCTAGATAGCAAACACTGACATCAGAACTAAGCTGGTAAGAAAAAGAAATAATTGTAATATTTTAATTTCCAATTATACAAGTTACTTTGAAGACAAGTGCTGCATGCTGTCAAAAAGCTACTAATATACAACCCTTTCCCAGATGTAGCCGTCCAAAGACATTGCCTTGAAAATTACCACTTACACGCTGAATGAAAGCAGTAGATTTGCTGTCACGGACTCCAGGATTAACAGAGCAAACACAGGACCTCCTACCAGTATAACTTCCAGGGGCTGAAAGCCTGCTATAACCAAATGAAAGAACTCTACATTTCTAAAAGACAACTTAATGCAGCCAAGTTGGTTTGCTCAGTAATCTTCCCTGTATTTTATGGATTTCATTTAAATTATTCAGGAAAAAAGTCACTAATTGTACCTTGTAATATCTGAAGTAATCACGTTCTTGCAGTTTCTGTATTTTGGGGAAGATCTTGAACGTATTGAAGTCATCGATGCTTTCTATATCACATAAGCAATCATCTAGGACTCCTGTGAGCTATAAAAAAAACAAACATTGGATTGTTTTTTAATCAAGAAATGCAGCATTAACTGTGGAAAAATCCTCTAAAAAAGATAACAGTCAAAAGAAATAGCAGCAAAATGAAATTCCATACCAAAAAAATGTATTTCTCATTATGTAACATACTTTACACACCCAAAATTGGAAAATAACAGACCTTTGCACTTTTTAGCTTAAGTCCACCTTCAAACACAACTCTGAATCAATGTTAGACTACCATTTCCAGCCCTGAAATTTGTTTTTACAGATTCAATGTATAGAACGTTCTGCAGAACAAACAGCAAGATTTTCCAAACTACAAATACACATTATCTTAGCACAGAATTGCAAACCAAGTATTCAACTAATGAGCATGCAATAGAAGAATTCCCCAAAAAACACAACTATGCACTGTTATCCTATTTTTTTCATTTCTTCTTAAAAGTACAAAAAATTCTAGATAGTTTCTTTAGCAGTATGGGAGAAAGAGGCATCAGTACTTTTCCGCCTAAGAAGTTAGTAACTTCACAGTTAAATTCTACAAACAAATGCAGGTGTCTGCACTTGTTTTTCCTAATATTACAAGGCTGTAAACCTATTGTGAAATTAAGCCTGAACTTCCCAGGCTCCATCCCTCCTGTGCCAGGACCACAAGCTTGCTGGCACTGAACTAGCCCAAGACTGTCCCTGCAAGAAAGCGCGCACAAGTGCCGAGGCAGCCCAAGCGCTGCCAGCACAGGAGAGGAAGTAGCAGTGCACAAGTAGCCAAGAGAGGCCCCAACAACTGAGCAGACAAAGCTATGGCAACAGTTTTGCTAAGACCCTGACAGCACCTTAATGAGAGATGAGAACAGTGAAAACGTGATTCTGTGAACATTTGTGACATAAATTGAATGAAATCTCAACTACTCCTCAGCTTCTTCACCAAATAGAAGCACCCTTGAAAGGCCTTTCAAGCTTACGTTTGAAGGCTTTAGTCCATATCTAAATGAATGGAATCAAGCACTGCTGCTAACTACTATTATTCTTCAGCCAGATGTGAAATTCGTCAGCATAACTGATGGCCTAGAAAGCAAATAAAATAGGAAAGCTCGCATATTTTGTATCTTGTGTAGGCTTAGAACTTCTCAGTACTAAAAGGCTGCATGCGAAAGGAGAAGAAAAACATTGTGTTTTTTTCTCCATAGATTTCACAGCTAGATGAGATGAGGTTATGAAATCGCCTAATATGTTTTATGCATGATAAATCACTCCACTACTTTACAGCAAAGATACCGTTATATAACCAAGCTTGATATAAAAAAAAAGTCACCAGAAATCACACTGTAGGCTTCCGCTCTTATGAAGAAGAAAGGAAGCCCAGGAAGTGGACTCCTCACCACCCAAGAGAATACAGCGAGGTTATGGCAATAAAGCATTTTAGTAGGAAATTCCCCTTACATAGATCTTACTTTCCCTGACACACTAAATAGGCTGTCGCAATTCTGCAGGGTAGTTATGGTAATGAAGTAAAACACATTTAAGGGAAGCAACTTCACCCTAAAGTCTTCCATGCTGTTACACTTGCTTTTGTTAATGTTATTTAACTTCAAACCTGGGCAAACAGCTCTGGAAGACTGTATTCATTAACAGGCTTTTAAAAAGCCTAAAGACCTCACAACCCACATGACTGCCAAGTTCTAAGCAAGAATACAGAAGTTATTATCAACATTTACAGAAGTAAAACATCCATGCACTTTAAATTTATGATTTCATTGCAAAACTCAAGTTTTTGTATCAATCACACATGGAGAAAGTAACTTGGCCATCTTTACAAGTAACACCTTACCACTAACAAACAGTTCGCACATTCTGCTAAAATACAAAAAGGCAGAAAGGTAACTCAACATTTTGCTCAAATATTATTCAACTATATAACAGAGTAGCTACGTAAAGAACAGTAACGTATTAAGATGAAAGCAGAGTGAGGAGGAGCTGAGAAATTTTCTTTGGACTTAAAGATGAAGAGTAGGAAATAATTCTGATGCTTGCCTCCCACTGCTTATAAAAATATTTAGACCATCTTTGCAAAACCAAAAATGCCGCTCTGGGGGAAAGTGATCCAAATCAACAAGCTGTACTTACAAGCAGTATCAAATACCCACAGAAAATAAAGCTGCAGTCCTTTATTTAACCAAGATAACAAACTAATTGAAGTTACACCTTTGCCAGATGTCTCTGATAACACTTTCATTCTAAGAACACCTTTCACAATGTAGTGCATTTTACTCAGAAAAATAAGCAGTGCCAAAAATAATCCACCCCCCAAACTAGAAGAGGGCTCAAATTTTTTAAGAGAAAAACTAATATAGAGTAGCAAGAGCAAGCAAGCAAAACTCTCAATTTCATTCTCATAAGCTTTACAAAACTGAAGCAGTTGGCTCCCTGAATACATAAAACTGGAAAAAAAAAAAAAAAAAAAAAAAAGATGTTTCCTTGGAAGGCACGTTCTAAAATTAAACGATGCTGTATCTGTACCAAAACACAATTTATGAAGTCCTTTGACAGCCCATATGAAAAGCCAATACTGCACAGGAGCAGCGTCAGTTCATGGCATGCTAACTCCAGCCGCCCTTGTCATTAGTGCCGGTAAAGTCTTCAGCGCTTAATGACAGACCGCTAAGAAAATGCATGAAACTGCTCTGTTTGTCAGCACCCGGATCCCCCAGTGAATTTTCCATGTGAAGATATGAAAATAAGGGCAACATATTTCACAGTTAACACTACCTATTGCATGACCTACTTTGCTATTCACGCCACTCATTTTTTGCCTTTTTGAGCTGAGCTGCACTAGTTAAATTAAACCACAAATACACAGCCAAACTCTACTAGAAGTTAGCACAACTTCTGAACTGTACTAGAAGTTACCACCAGCAAGTATCAGGCTTCCTTTTCATTTATCCATTTGTTCATTTACTTTGAACTTTACGATAAACTCTAGGAGCATTAGTCTAACATTAGTGTGATCAAAGTCAGACACAGACTAGTTTCTATTCCTTATTCCCAATATGCTTATCAAAGCATTCCCATGTATCATTAAACTTAGTTTAGTTTTTGTACAAGTATCAGCTGCGTTGGACATGTCAAACTGCTCCAAGATAAACTGAGCTTTCACACAAAAAGGTCGGCGTTTAACCTGCATCAACTTCTCCTTATGAAAGGCCGGCAAAGAAGTGTACTCAGCACTTCAACGTTATCAGCAACCCGAACAAGCGCATATACTAACAAGCAGCATATTTACACCAACCACCTTATTAGTGCTATCAGGTTGCTGCACTTTAATTGCTCCAACAATTAGAAGACCACCAGGGACACCGCTTTGCTCCTCAACGTTTCACTCCGCCAGGGCTGCAGAACAAGAGAAGAACTGCAGGTAACACAACCCCAAGGGCTAATGGGCAGCTTATCTTTCCTCGGGGCAAGTCGAGCCGTGGCTGTTTAAGCTCTCAGCCCAGGGTAATAACAGTCCTACAAACAGCCACCCCTCTGCCAAGGGCTGCGAGAAAGCCACGACAGCCTAACACCTGCGTTAGGAGCTCCAGTTCAGCCAGCGTCTCGTTATGCTGGGATAACTGTTAGGCAAGGGGTTTTTTTGAAGCCTCGGACAGCTTCAGGTTATAACCCCAAACCGTGGGGTTCCTGAGCTCGGTTACTCCCCGCCTCGGGCCGTCAGCCTCCACCCCGCACATCAACTTCAGAAGACGCAATAAAAACAACACCCGGCGGCCCCTCCGCTCCACGTGCTCACCGCGACGCCCGGGGCCGAGCCACAGCCCCCCCTCCCCTCCCCTCCCTCCCCGACACGGGGCTGCCCTTCCCCGCCGGCTGCCCGAGGACGGCGCTGCCCGGAGGCCGCGGGCCGTGCCCGAGCCCCCGCCGCCGATCGCCCCCCCCCCCCGCCCCCGGCCGCCCCGCTCCTCCCGCCGCGGCTCCCACCTGGGCCTCCGCCGCGAGGACGCAGCCGAGCGCCGCCAGCAGCCGCAGCGCCGCCCCGCTCCGCCCGGCCCCGCCGCCGCTGCTCATGCTGCTCCCGCCGCTCCGCCCGGCCGCACGAAGCGGGCGAGGCTCGGCGAAGCGGCGGCGTCTCCGTCTCCTCCTCCTCCTCCTCCTCCTCCCTGCCCGGAGCCGTCGGGCGGGGGCGCCGCGCTCGCCTCAGCCCGAGCGCGCGCCGTCCCCTCGCGCAGCACCCGCCGCCCGCGCGGCCGCCCGGCTGCCAGCCCGCCGCGCCGCATGCCGGGACATGTAGTCTGCGCGCGCGCGGCGCCCTCCCGCTGGTACTCCTCCTCCTCCTCCTCCTCCTGCTGCTCCTACTGGTGCTGCTGCTGCCCCTCCTCCCGTCGCCGTCCAATGGGAGCGGACCACGCGCGCCTCCAAAACAAGCGGCGGGCGGGCGGGCGCCGGCTGCTGCTGCTGCCGCTCCTACTGCGTGGGTGTGAGGGGGGCGCAGGCGGCGGTTGGCGGCCGTTAGCGGCTCCCTAGCCCCAGCCCCAGCCGCTGTGTGGCAGGAGGTGGCGGCCCGGCCAGGGGCAGCCCGCTCGCCTGGCGCCTCGCAGGTGAACGGGGGCGAGTGATCAGGAGCGGGGCTTTATTTATTTATTTATTTATTTATTTATTTATTTTTCCTCAGGTTAAGCCGTTTCTCTGAGCGGAGCTTCTGCATAAGAAGCCGTTTGTATTACGAAGTAGGGAATATTTATATTCCCTCCTGGAAGTCGGGAAATAAGAGTTTATTTACCTTACCTCGTCTCATTTTCTTATCTGTAGCTAATGAAAAAGCTTTGCGGTAGTCATTCACTGGCTTCAATGTCTTTTTAATTTCAGTTGTAGACAAAAATAGAAGCGTAGGCACAGGCTCCTGTGTAGGAAGTGGAAGCCCACAGGACCTTCCAGGTGCAGGTTCACCTCACAGCTGGGCTAAGGAAATCCTGAGTGGCCTCAAGAGGCAGTCCTCCAACTCCCTCTCTTCCTTGTTCCCCATCCCATAGCAATCCTGAAGCTGCATGGTAAATCAATTCACAAGGTACTTGAACTGTTTTATTTATTTATTTTTCAGGGATAGTTTTCTACCAGAGCAGCCCGCTGAGCTGACACGCGTTATGGCTGCTCCATCACTCAGTCTGATCAGGGGAAGAGGACAGGTCATGCATCCAGAGAGGAAGAGAGGGTAGGACCATCCCTTCCAGTGTCTGCTTACTGATAGATCTGATAGATCAGCTAATTCTATTTTATTATTTATTAAGTATTTACTGGTTCCTTGGGGCATAGTGGTTGGCAGCTGAGAGGTTGAAAGCTATTATATTGCATCAGTTGAATTTGTGAAGCTTTGCTTTGCCAATAGGTATGGGAACTGATCTAAAACTTACTGCTGCTTCTTTTCAGTTCCTTTTAAGTGCTTTTTTGAAAAAAAAAAAAAAAAAAAGCTCAGAAACAATCAACCTTTGGTTCCCAACAGTTATCTGCATGGCTGTAGTTCACTTGCAAGCTTGCAAAAGTTTGTATTTTTGTGGAGAAACATGAGTATTCCCCTGATTTCATGTGCAAGGTTGCTGGAACTAGGATTCTATTTTTCATCCATCCATTAACCCAGGTTTGTCTCATATTCGCTCTATTAAAGGATAATATTCCTTTACTGGAGTATGGAGACAAGCACTAAGGTCAGGGAAACTATTTTTGTGAGCAAGTTTTTAAATTGGCTGTGGTTATTTACGTTTAATTACAAATTCAAAATAGTTTTCCATTATCTTTATCATTAAGTACCAGTATGTCACGGTTTTTTGCATTGCTGAAAATGGGTTGAAAAGGTGAAGGTCTGATAGTTACGAATTCCAGAGAACGTGAAATTAAGTAGGCAGTAGTTTTATAGTTTGGTCACTGAGACAAGATGTAACATACAATTTGGAAAGGATAAAATTATAATCTCTGCCTACTTTCAGCAACAGTGACCAATATATTTGCTAGATATTTGAGAAAAAATGGCGGAAGAGCTAATGCTGATATTTACATGGCCACACCTGGCTCACACTGTTGCTATTCCATGACTTATTGCAAGTAGTTTGTATTTCTCGCAAAGGTACAGTTTCTGTTTGGTAGATCCAGGTGAATTTACTGTATAGGCTTTCATTTTATAGGTTTTATAGGCACAATTTTAATAAGTAATAAAACAGAAAAAAAAAACACCTTAGAAGTACAAAGTGCTTGCAACTGCCACACACCTGCACTATATATAGGACTATGCAAATTAGATGTAAACTCCTGTATTTTCCAAGTTCACTCAGTTGTTAATTCAGAACATTTTATGTGAGTTACTGAAAATACTTCATTTCTTCACCTCCAACAGTCTAACCCTGCTTGCGTTGAAAGTTGGTAACAGTTTAGTTTTTGACTGCAGTATCAGCAGTATAAAGCGTTGGCCGTAGAAGTGTACAAAGAGTAATTGTAAGACAAAACCAAAATGAATTCCTTACAGAGTAATTTTAAGACAAAAAAAAAACTTATTTGCATATGTATTTACTGTATCAGCTGAATTTTGCTTACTACTATTTTCTAAACTCTAGCGTATATTCTTTTGTTTTTGTGTCGATTTCAACCTTTGAATGTTATTTTGGTAGAGTAATGAAGCATGGAAAAAAAAATCATAACAGAATTTTTTTGTGAAATCAGTTTCAGGAAACATCTGCAGGAGAAATGGTATTATGATTGCAAACAATGTTACAAAACTGGGCATATGTGCTAAGCTCCTTTCCTTTAAAGAAACTTGCCATGATGTTACAGTATTTTAGCAGGGGCTGAGAACAGGCCTTGCTGGGGAGACGGTTAATCATGCCTTCTATCCAAATAGTTTATAGTATGCTGGGTTCATGAAGAGAGTCTGGACTATATATTTAATTTTTCAAGGCACATGTGTGTTGCTTAGCATAAGAACAAGCATCTTCTGTGATTTCGCAACATGCATTGCTGGTAAAAATGTTTTCTTTGCAAGCTCTACTATTTTCTTTCTGTCTGCGAAAAATACAGGAACTGAAAACGTTACTCTGTAGTAGTAAATAAGAGTTAAATAACATACATCAGTTACCTTTTCTCCGTCACAACATAGTTCTCTAGAGCGGACAGAGATCTGGGTACACAGAGAGAGAGTAACAGGAAGCCTTATAATGGATGCAACAGATCTGCAATTACACGGCCTCCCTGGCCAAGCTTGCTTATGGTTTTCAGGGAGGGCGCAGTGGGAACTGATACTGATGAAGTTCTGCCACTTTTTTTCTGCTAGTTCACTTGGTCCCTTTTGGTCAGATTTTATTTGCCTGAATTGAGCTCATGCACTCCGGTTGTACACAGAATTTGTGTGTGGTCATCTGCCATGTAAAAGCATATCTTAGAAATTATTAGACTTAAGTGAGCGAACAGGCACATTTCACCTTATGAGAAGCTGGGTAAATCACAGCTGCTTTGCCAAGTACGTGAACTAGATTTCAGTAACCTGACACATGGCTTTCTGGAATTTTTTTGCCCTTGAAACTTTTGCCTTTACTTATTTATTTTTCCAAATTAACATTTGAATGACTCATTTCTAAAATTAGCAAAAGTAAACCAGAGGAATCAATACGTCACAAATTCCTGTTCAAGTCTGGCAAACACCAGCAGTGAGAGCGCAGTGTCTGTTGGGCAATGGAGTATCTTACAGTAGGCTAACTATGAAGATCTGAGGATACAGTAAGGCAACAACTTCTGGTAAAACATCTGATGTAAGTACAAAAAGCAGACAAGATGTGGGGCATGTGAGTTCTGTGGTCCATTAGGACCACTACAGCTGTACACCTGAAAACCTGTTTTTTTTCCAGCTGTGTCATTAGGCCTACTACAAGTTTTTATATCTCTTTGCAGAGAAGATGCAGATTCCCCATCCCTGGAGGTGTTCAAGGCCAGGCTGGATGGGGCTTTGGGTAACCTGGTCTGGTGGGAGGTGTCCCTTCCCATGACAGGGGCTGGAACCAGGTGGTCTTTAAGGTCCCTTCCAACCCAAACCATTCTGTGATTCTGTATCCTGTTCACACCTACTGGTGTCTGTTGTTGCAAATAATTTTTCAAAGTACCCATGGATGTCTAAATAAACAAGAGAAATGACTACAGCCTGTAAATGGATGAAACAGTGTAGGTCCAATGTAATAAAGTGATAAAAAGGGAAATTCCTAATATAAAAATAGCATACAGCAGTATCTTCACAATAAGTATAAGAAAAAGGGAAAAAAATAATTAAATAAAAATAAAAAATAGCAAAGTATAAAAGGGAGCATGCTTAAAAAAAGGTTTTTGTAGGTGATGGAAAAATTAACTACACATCTTAGCTATGCACCTGTACCTTGATTCCTATGCTTCCTATGAATGTATTACTGCTGAATGCTTACAAAGTGCTTTTTGTCATGTATGACAGCATCACCTCAGTCAAAATTGTAGATGTAAAGTAGTCTCTGGTGGCTTACTGTCATTCCTGTAGCACCTGTCATTTCTGAAGAAGGAGTATTAAAGAGATGACTCTGTTGACTATGTCAAACTTTTGAATATAGCAGGTGCAGATGAACGTAAGTAATCTGGTTTCCAAAAACACCCCAAGATTTATGTACTTTGTGTCCCTGCTTATCTGTCAACAAACCTGATGGTGAGGCATGGGTGTCAACTCAATTATTGTATGTTCCATAAAAACGGAGCAGCCAGGCAGGAAGCTCATGCCCCTTCAGAGGGGGTAAACTGCAGCCTAAGCCAGTCATATTACACTCACTTTCAATATTTTCATCCAGAGAAAGCAAAGTTTGACTGTTTCTGTGGCTCGTGTTTGACTTGGATGCAGCACAGCCTCCGGAGTGGTGGGAACATTCCCGTATCGTGCAGGCCTGTAAGGCAAACAGATTATCTGTAGGCTTACATAAGGTGGTCTAGGTACGTCATTCCTTATCTTCTCTCCATATACTGCTGTTGCTGTCAAATAAATGTCTAAACTGTAACATTCCTGTGCAACTGTAAAAGAACAGACCAATATAATCACTGGCAAAGGAAGTAATTTTAACTTTTTAGCTGCTGGTTAATTATTCCTACTCCAAAACAGCCTGAGAATTTTAACAACCTGGTCTAGCAACGTATTGAAGCTGCTGACAATTGAAAGCTATAGAGGGATACCTGGGAAAGAAAATGCCAGGATACGTTTCCTAACTCTACTGAAATATGCTAGAGCTGACGAATTTATGTTGAAACAGAAGTATGCTACTTAATAAAAACTCCCTTAAAGATTATTGACATGTACAAAGCAAATGAAGAAGAGTAAAGAAGGTTGCCTCACAGTACTGGCAGGCCCACAGCTAACATCATTAGCAATTATTAGCAATATACTAATTATTAGCAATCCCTCTCAGTGAGGGGAAGATTATCATTTCATTATGTTAGTGATGTGGCAAAGCAAAACAAAACAAAACAAAAAAAACATTGAGGATCAGTTAGAATTTTTTTTTAACATTTTTGGGGGGGAGGAGTTCGCAGTAATATTTTACTGGACAGGGATATATTCTCCATGGGTGGAAAAAAAAATTCATTGCAATCTTGTGCTCAGAAGACAAGAAACCCCTTTGTGAATGTGAGTTGTTATTTCAAACACTAAGCGAACTGGCAATCTGTTAGATTACCAGATGATTTGAAGACCTTTGGGAAAAGTTTTGTCCTCATCAAAGTTTTGTTTGCTTTAGGGCTGGGGAAGGGATGAGAAGCATGTGTAGCCTTGGTTTGTAAAAACAATTTAGTAATATTCATTTCATATTTGAGTGTAAATTTACAAAACCCTGAACTCTTTACGTTATCGTTAATTGCACTGAATTTAGCAGCTTACAGGGTTGCAGCAAGATAAGATATAGGTTGTCCTTAATAAAAAAAAAAAATGGTTAGAGAGCTAATTCGCTGTTTTAGAGAATGCTATTGCTTATAGTTATCTTACTGTTTTTTTTTTTGTTTTTTTTTTTTTGTGTGTGTGATATGGCTGTATTTGTTTTTTAAAAATAGTTTCTGTTTTTCTTGACTGGTCATTTAGTTAAGTAGCAAAGATCTTTGTGTATCTCATTAAAGTATGATACAAGAACAGGCATGTAACAGCCAAATGAATCTGTACTGTTGACAGTGCATTAGAGATATTTACTTGTAATTGCAGAATCTTCCTTAAGTACTAAGTAAAAAATGTTAAATTATGATTAGGTTTTGAGGCAGTAATGTTGTCTAGAATATTGGCCTCTATTACCATATTCCATTATTTTCAAGAGTGCTTTACAAATAACTTTAAAAAAAATCTAATTGAAAAGCTAATCTGATTTACGGATACACTTAAAAAATCAAACAACAACAAACACATGATTTTTAACAGCATTAGACAGTTTTGACTGCTTGTACAGGTGTTTTTCTTATAGAATTATTGTTATTGTTTAATAAAATCATTCCTGAATACTAATGTGGGAAGATTTCAGGGTGTAAGTTATAACTATATGTGCCACGTTGTTGGTAAAACCTGGCTTAGCACCTCACACCAATCATTAACACGTTTCCCTAGTTTACAGCTGCCTATGTAACAACACTACCCTAGGGATATTTTGAAGGATGTTAATGGGTACATTTTTATATAGTTTATACACACATTCCTGGATTGTGTTAGTAGTCACAGAGCATATCTGCTTCTGGGGTTAAGACCAGAGGTCTTCAAACAGCACACAGCGACAATATATATATATGCAGGTCATCAGGGCAGATATGGCACTCATTTTGTTGAGGCCTAAGCTTGACAAGTTTAAAACCCAGAGAATTCTTAGCTCTGCTGTGGATTTGTCATTGCTTACAATTTCAGGAGTGGCTCCAATTGTTACTCCAGCATTTCTGCAGATCTCTGTTGGTAGGCACACTTTTTCTGCTCAGTGTCAAACTAATTATCCATCACCAAAAACACTGCCTCTCTAAGGAAATCCAGGGCGACATACAGAATCAGCAATTTTATTTCTAATTAGGCTCAGGGGTACTCTTTCAACATAAGAAATGCCTCCCTTTGGGAATGAGTTTCAATATTAACATAGCAGTCAGTCAATCCGTACAGTGAACAGCCAAACTTAAATGCTAGACCTAAAACAAAAGTTTCTCTGGTGTCTTTTTTACCTATTATGAATGACAGAATCGTTAGTGATCTGTTAGCTCTACTTTGCAAATTAGGGTATCTATATGCAGAGAAAGATTTGTATGTGTTTGCATATGTGTAAGACTCAAAGGCAAAAACTCCATTTATGTCAGGCCATAAAAGTTATCCTCACAAAAACTTCTTTCCTGAGAATTCACGATTTCACAATTAACAGAATTATTGAAAACAAAAATTCCAGGTATTAGCAAAAATCCAGAGAGCAGAATGAGCTGCTGTTTTAATTTATATTCTGAATATAAGAGCAACTTAATCATTATCACTTTTTTTTTTTTT
This sequence comes from Netta rufina, assembly GCF_964035555.1. Taxonomy (NCBI): domain Eukaryota; kingdom Metazoa; phylum Chordata; class Aves; order Anseriformes; family Anatidae; genus Netta; species Netta rufina. Next base: position 27,157,046 of record NC_140125.1, read on the forward strand.
TTTTTTTTTTTTTTTTTAGAGTTGTAAAATGCATGAGATAGAAAATGAACTGTGCAGGAACACTCAATTTGCAATGCTTTCCCGACCAAGGCTACTTGTAGTTCCTCCAGCATGAGCTGGTTGCCAGAGGTGAAATTCTGCTCTATTGACGCTGCACCTTGAGTACTGTGTTCAGTTTTGGCCCCTCACTACATGAAGAACATTGAGGCCCTGGAGAATGTCCAGAAAAGAGCAACAAAACTGGTGAAGGGCCTGGAGCACAAGTCCTGTGAGGAGCGGCTGAGGGAATGGGGGGGTGTTTAGTCTGGAGAAGAGAAGGCTCAGGGCAGACCTCATTGCTCTCTGCAGGTACCTGAAAGGAAGGTGTGAGGAGCTGGGGGCAGGTCTCCTCTCACAGGTAACTAGTGATAGGACTAGAGGGAATGGCCTCAAGTTGCGCCAGGGGAGGTTCAGGTTGGCAATGAGGAGACTTTTCTCCTCAGAAAGAGCAGTCAGGCACTGGGACAGGTTGCCCGGGGAGGTGGTGGAGTCACCGTGCCTGGGGGTGTTCAAGGAAAGGCTGGACATGGTGCTTGGGGACATGGTTAGTGGGGTGGTATTGGTGGTGGGGTGATGGTTGGACCAGGTGAGCTTGGAGGGCTTTTCCAACCCTGATGGTTCTGTGATTCACCTGTGAAGTGACCTCACTGATGACAGAAAGGTAGCTAAGATGCACATGTAGCCTGCATAATGACATGCTGACCGATTTGGTCAGATTTGCTGGTTTATTTTGTGTGTATTGTACAGTATTGAACTACCTGATCTTTCTTACTTAGAACCTAATTTTATGCATGGGCCCCACTTAAGCAATTTGTATTACTGTAAGCGTAGGGAAGCCCTAAGCGAGAGAATGTGGCAGCGGTGGCGGTGGGGACCTAAAGCGCTGCCATCAAAGCACTGGGCATCAGCCGGGTGTCGGAGGCGCCCGTGGTGCAAGAGGCCGGCCTCCGGCTGCCCGCCACACCCGGCGCGCTCTGCGCCGGGGCTCCTCGGCCCCGTCCCGGCGAGCCGGGGTCTCCCCGCTCCTCCTCCGAGCGCCTCCCGGGCCGCCCGGCGCCTACCTGCGGCAGGAAGGGGGCGGCGCGGCGCGGGGCGGCGGTTCCGGGCACGTCGGCGGGCGCCGCTCGCTCCTCGTGCTGCGCCCCCATGGCCGCGCCGCGGGACCCGCTGCCCCCGGGTGAGCAGCGACGGCGCGGACGGGACGGGAGCGGGGCGGGAGCGGGGCGGGCTGGGGCGGGCGGCGGCGGCCCCCCCGCGGCCGCTCCCTGCCCCTGCGGCCGCTCGGGGTCGCCGCGGGCGCTGCGGGCCGCGGAGCGAGGCTCGGGCCGTGCCGTGCCGTGCCGTGCCCCGAGCCGGGCACCGCCGCGCTCCGCAGCCCCGAGGGGAGCCCGGCCCGGCGGGGATTGAAAAAGCAAAAAGTCGAGGGGCTGTCGGCTGCTCCCTTCCCCCCACGCACGCTCATTAAGCTCGGGAATAATTTCTCATGGGCCGCGCTGGTGTGATTTAGTGCAACTTGTCTTGTCAAGCCTGCGCCGGCGTTTAGGGTGTTAGTTGGGCTTGCTAGCAGCGCCTTAAAAAGCCTTTCTTTATCTTTCTCTCTCTTTTTTTTTTTTTTTTTTGAGATCCCAAAGTGGGTGGTTAGCAAGGCAACACTTCTTAACTTGCATGGCTAATGGCACTTGCAACTTCGGAGTGCCTTCTCTCAGGTGTCTCATGCCTTTTCTCAGGCCTGCCCGTTTTAACTTACCTGTCCGCTCATGCAGCAACAGAGTTTTGAGTAGTTACGGGTAAACAAAAACGCTCAAGCTTACAAGCTTGCTGTGCACGCTTTAGATTTTTTTCAGAGAACTGAATATTCTAATACGACTTGCTGTCTTTCCTCTTCTTACTCAAATCTGAAATTAACGTGCTTGCTGTCAAAACGCGGTTGTTGATTTGTGTTTAATCAAAGGGCTCATCTCAAGCTGGGGTGATCGCTTTGTTTGAGTTGTTCTTCGGATGTGTATGTCCTGTGTTGGTGTGGAAGAAATCTTCCATGGGTATGGTTGGCTTACAGAACGAAGGTAGGCCTTAAGTTCTTCGCTCGCTGCTGGTGGTGTCCAGGTTATGTTGCAGGGAAAAAAACGTAGCGGGGAAATGTTGTATCCACTATGTGGTGCTTTGTGAGCCTCCTTCTGCTTAAAGGTCAGAATTCTAGGGTCTCAGAAACTTGCCTTCAGGCTTCCTTCCCACGTGCAGACAAAGAGCAGACATAGGGTTGGAAATTTGCAGGTGTGTGAATAAAACTGACACACTGTTCACACCACTCTCAGTGCACAGCACTGCGTCCCTGTTAGGGTAGCAGTACTGAACAAACCGTGCTGACGGGCACAAGCTGGCTGCTCCCGTTGTAGGCTGCTTGTGCTGGACAGGCTCGGGCAGAAGAGCCCTAACAGCTGCTGGGCAGCTGGCATCAGGTGCTGGGAGCAACCGCTGAATCTGACCCGTGTTCATCTGGGTTGATTTACGTGTGAGTTGTGGGGAGGTAAATGCACACCAGTGGCTGAATGCTGTCAGCGGGGAGAATGGTGATAGTGATTTTTTTGAAGGATCCCAGAAAATGACGTTAAGTTGTCAAGGTAACTGAAATCAGGTGGCCTGCTGATATAGTCAGCTGATATCTTTATTTCTTGTCAGCCTTTCAACATGCAAAACCATGGATGTTTTACATTCGAGATAAGCAGAGAACTTTCCTCCCTGCTGTTCTGTGCACCTGCATCTAGCTGTATGAAATGAGTTGCAGGCTACCGTTGGAGATAAGTGTGGGAAGGAGAGAGGGGACACGGCATTTTAATTGCCTTATTCACAATTAAACATTAAGTCTGTGGTTCTCTCATTATCCACCAACTACCAGTGGTCAACAAGACTGTGGTGACTCACCTGCAGCCAGCATACAGAGCATTTATTCGTAGGTACAAATCCTCATATGTGTTCATGCCACCTGTAGAAAATGTTGGAAACTGGTAGCGCTCTGCAACCTAAAAAAAAAACAGGGAACTTGGAGTTCTTCATAAAGAGCTAGAAAAACAAGAGAGAAGGAATTGGGTCATAGGGAAAACAATACAGTTTTTAAAATATTTTCCAAGATGGATAAGCAAGAAAGGTGCAAGTCAGTTTTGCACTTGGTGTGTTTCTGAGTGAGCCCTAGGAAGCAGGAGTCAGTTAAAGGCACCACCCAGCACCTTATCACCTCTTGTAGGGTCACCCTGGGGTCTGCCAGGGCCTCATTCCAAATCCCTGTATTCTCAGACCTTCACCCATTTGCTCGGTGCTTCCCTCTGAATCGTGGAAAGTAATATTTAGTGGTGTTGCAGTCTACCTTGGCTGTATCTCAGAGGTGCAATGGCAGATAGGGAAGGAAGCTTTCTGTAGTTACAGGAGCCACTGAGGTTCACCAGGGCATTGACCTTTCGGGGAGTCTGCTTCCATCTACATTAAGGTTCCCCTTAAATTATGAGGGCAAAAGAAAGTGTTTTTTGATTGTAGGCTTTTTTTTTTTTTTTCTTTTTAATTTCATCCAAAAACTTGTAAGGAATAGCTAGCTGTGAGGCCTCCAGAGTAAACTGATGATAAGGGACTTGTTGGGTCTTCACAGACAGTAGAAGGAACAGTGAGACTTTGGATGTCTTTGGCTTTGCTTGGCTCTCCATGCCCCCATGCCTTTTTCCATTCTCCTTTTCAGGGTGGGTCTCTCAGCTGTTCTCTTTTCCTCAGCTTCCTCCGCAGCTCCCAAGCACACAGTTCCTACCTGAATCCTCTGCTTTTGGCCCAACTCCAGCAGCACCTTACTCCAGCTTATTGTCAGACTCCTGTCCCAGTCTGACTCTCACCCTTCCTACATTCAACGTGGGAAGCTTACGGCTGTTTGTGCTGGCCCCTGCCATCAGGGCAGGCTTCATACAGAATGAAGTGTTAATGCCATGCTGCTGGAGCAGGGACTTAATCCCTAACAGGGCATGTGTGACAGCAGTATGGCATTTTGGGTTGGTTTGGTTTCCTCTTCTGCATGTGTTTTGCATGCTAAACTTTGTGCTGCAGCGGGCTCATAGGAGATTTAATAGATGCCTTTTAAAAATGTTTAACACACGTGTGTACAGAGGATGTGCTCCAGACTTGTAGAACTGCTAAATTTGAGTTAAAATAGGGTCTGTGTAACTTCAGTGCTATTTGGGGGCTCAGTGTTTATACTGTGCATTTTAATTTCTGTGTTTGTGAGCTGAAAAAGATAATCACTGAATGTTGATCTAAAACACATCTTTCTGGTTGAGGCTGAAAGCATCGTGGTGAGTATAGGAGTGAGAGTGACAAAAATGGAGTGACAATCCTATTACATCACTTAAAATGCTCTTCATAGTTTTTGAAAACATGATACTTAGCAACAGAACAGATCTTCTGTGAGGGAAGGAGATGAAGGTGCTAAATGAAGGAGTGCTATTGTGAATCCTGGCTTGTATATGAGATTTGTTTCAGGTTCTCTCTGATTTTGGTCACTATTTCACTATTATTTGTCAATTTAGACATCAGCGTAGAGGGGTTGACAGTTAATGATTCACCTGCAAGTGCTTTGAAGATTTATATGCTTTTGATGTTAATATAATTGAAGTTTATGATTCAATTGTATAAAAATAATTGATGTTTACCTCAAATGGGGCAGTGGATATGTTTACTCTTTGAATTATCCCTTTAAGGAAAAAAAATGGAGTGCTGCCACTTGGAGAATGAAACTTACCTTTTAGCATATTTGTTGGGTTTAACTCTTTACTGCTGAATTGCCTTGTGAATTATTTATTTATTTTTACTAAAAATAATTTGGAATTTTCATTTCAGTCTATCTTTTGTTAGCTTTGAGTTGGATTTCCCTGTTGCACGTAGTTTCTCATCCCTGTGCTAGTATGTGTGATGTTTTCTACCTTGTCATGTTTTCTTGTGTAAATGAAGCTTGACATAATGCATGTAATGGCAGTGTAGCTATGCTTTGCCTTGGTCAGACAAATAAGCAAAATATGAATTTCCAGACAGAAATATTTTGAGGATTATGCATTGATAAATCTTACTTATTTCCAGCAGATCACGGAGCAAAAGAGCCAGTAGAGGATACAGATCCAAGCACTCTTTCCATAACAATGGTATGTGTTTCTGCTCTAACAAAGTTAAAATCATTATAGTTCTCTACAGTTTCGCAATACAGAAATTAGTAAAATATTTAAGAAACTCTAACCATGTGTGTAAATATATATAGGGTTTTGCTTACCTGTATAATTGTGTTAACTTACTAACCCTGTACATTTAAAATGTGAATTAAAAAAATGGGAATAGGTGTATGAGCTGAGTTTGGTGGTATGAGCTGAGCTGTCCATTGGTTAGCCTTTGGAGAGGCTATGACTACCATTTTTTTCATTTAATAAAAGAAGAGAAAGATTGGTGCTGACCTTCTTCTGTCTATATGGATTGGAAGAAAACCCAGCTAAGGCTTAAAATGTAAATTGTATTAAGCTATTATTCCTTCCTGTACCTATTTTGTCTGATGAGTTCAGGTGATGGAAAGATTAAACCAAAAGCTGGTGCCTTAGAGCAGACATGGGTAAATCTGGGGAGAGACCAAACAGTGCTCTCTAGTGCTTGCTCGCAGAGTAACACCATTTATGACAAACCTTTGTCGTATTATAAGCTGTCGTTCCAGCAATATTATGCTGGAACAAGGACTACATCAGGTAAAGGGAATATGAAATTCTGAAAAGTTTTGTAAGAGGAGTTCTTTCTGAAGTTGCTATGGATTACTTCCTCTGAGTAACAGTGCTGTGTACCCAAGAGAAGGCTGTTCTCTAATGGAATTATATAAACAGATTCAAATGTTCCGGTTTATTTTATGGATGATGACTGAACAAGCTATTGCTTTCCCTTGGTGCTTTCTTCTCATTTTGAAGCTTTTCGGCGGGGAATCAGCAAGAAACTTCGAAAATTTCACTGGTGCTTTAAATGCTGGTCCTTCCCTGGGATCCATTATTGCAGTCTGTGTGCATGGATGTGTATTAGCAGGCTTTTGCAAAATATACAGGCTTTTGTGACCGGTTTTGTGGGTTGACTAAGTTAGAAGCTGTTATTTTATTTTATTTTATTTTATTTTATTTTATTTTATTTTATTTTATTTTATTTTATTTTATTTTATTTTATTTTATTTTATTTTATTTTATTTTATTTTATTTTATTTTATTTTATTTTATTTTATTTTATTTTATTTTATTTTATTTTATTTTATTTTATTTTATTTTTGTTAAGGGGAATATTTAAAAGATGGGGAAAAGTTTGAAAACAGATGAAAGTCGGTTTATCCCTACCCCCTTAAATTAACATGTCTTTAATCTGAATGCTTGGTTATCAACTTCTATGAAACGTTTCACCTATTTTTATGTAAAGATAGGGGTCACAGGGAAGGAGGTGGATTTTAGGCTTAGTAGCAAGTTATAACAGATGCCTGGAAATCAGTAGCTATCTCCTTAGACTCAGAAACAATAGTTTTCTTTTGCGTCTTAATCATCTTTTTAATTTTAGAGCAGAAGGGAATGAGATTCTTTTTCCTTCAGTGCAGTAACATTTTAATAGAGGTTTATGTCTGTTAAAGAGCTTTTGAAATAGTCTCTGTTACTCCTCATTTGCATTTTCTTTTCTAGATTGCTATCTTGCTGCTTAAATGCAAAATTCCTTTTCCAATCTCTGCTTCTTCACTGAACTGTAATACCTTTAAAAATACTGTAGCGAACCTGAAAGCTATTACTTTTGCATGCAGTAATCAGTAGCAGTGGTAGTATCTCAATTTCTGCATAAGAAGCACATTACTCTATCTGACTGTAGATAGATCAGCTAGTAGCAATTTTAGAGATACAACTATAATTATGCAGTTTTTATACGCTGTTACTCCAGCAGAATTACATTCAGGATAACAAACACTTATGTCTCTTGCCTTTTTGTGACAGACTGAAAAGTATCCCGTCCAAGACACAGGAGTACCTAAAGGTAAGCAGTGTGAATTTTGTCTTTTAGGTTATGTGTCGTAGATCTGTTATACACACTAACATCATCAGTGTTATCCAGAGGATTGAAATACTCGTATTTTTTCCTAGACGTTTATATTCTAAATGTAATGTGTCATCTTCTATATTTTAAGATTAGCGGGGTATATATTACAGGTTCTGAATTTTTCTGCCCCAGTTTGGTTGTGATCTAAAAGTCACAACTATGTTAAGAAGATCGGGACTCAACATGCAAGGAAAATATAGTGGTGCCACCAAAAACACGGTGTTCAGAGAACAGAGGGTAGAGATACAACAATGTTAAAACATGGCTTTGAAGAGATTACCAGTGCTTTCAGATTATTGGAAATGTAATCCAGAAATACCTTGCAGTTCTCTTGCTTCCAATTGCATCCCCAGCCCTATAACCAGTTAACTCTTTATGCCACTTTTTATCTTGAGCAGCAGGTATGAATACCATCCAGTCTGGAACCTTCACGTCCTGTGCAGGTTCTGTATTGCACTCAAGTCAAATACTTTAGACTGTGTCAATATCCCTTTTATAGATTCCTTGACATGTGTTGTTTTTTGTTATCCCTGTCTTTGCCATTGGCTGGATTGCATTTAATCACTGTGCAGCTGAAGTGTTCTGCACACTGCATTGCACAGCACGTCTGTGCTGGGGCAGACACAAGAAACAAGGCAGAAGCTAGTCACAATGGAAACTGCTGAGAAGCGTGGGCAATATACCACTGGGGTTAAAGAAAGGTTAGAAGGTTATTTTGGGGGCTTAAGGGAGCCAGCCAGAGAAAATGAGCATCTTCTCAAAGTGCTCAGTGGAGAAGTAGAATGTGGGATGAAAACTAATTTGAAATTATAAACTACTTCCTGTTTAATTACAGTTAGCTGGTTTGTTCCTTCAAAACGGTTCACTAACATTAAAGAAATTTCTCTGTAATCTTCTTTTCCATGACATATTCTTAATTCCACCATGACATTAGGTCCCCCTGAGAATTAATTAAATTCCTAAATTTCTAATATTGCCATACTTGTTTAAAATCCAACATTGTGTGTTGTGAATGCATCTAATTTAAAAAGGAAAGCTGAAAGGGAGTGGAGACTTCAGTGCTTTTTGTAGGAAGGAGGTGGACTTGGTGTATTTATAGTTTTTTAATTTACACTCTTGCCAAGTGTAAAGAGATGTAAATACTAACATAGCTTAAATAGATGTGAGTACTAATATAGCTTGATATTTCCTCTTTAGAGTAGGAAGTGTTAAAAATATCTCTTAATACTGTTCATTTCCAGAATCTATTTTTTCTTAATTATTTTTTTTCTTGACTTTATTTTTCAAAGTATGTCTTCTTTACCATGAATTTTGAAACTTGTATGACAGTGCTATATAGTAGTATAAGTGATACCTTCTCAGTTTGCTCTATGAGAAAGTATTTTCATAACTATTTCTATAAAAATAAAGACTGAGAAATATGAGCCTGTGTGCTAAAAAATATCACAGATGTGCAGGCTTGATTCTGTGTAACACAAAATTCTGTTTGCTTCAGATTTAATGGTTGAATAAACAGTACGTTGGCCTTGAGGAGTGGGGGGGACAGTTTTGTTCCTTTTTTACTCAGTCAAGGGACCATTTGGGGACCAAACTTACCCAAGGTCTTAGCACCCTCTACTGATGATGAATTAAAGGTGAGTTGAGTGGCCTTCTCATCTTGCAGAATTAGGCTTAATGTTTATGTTATGCTTTGACTATAATTCTTCTTCCACTCAAATCCTTAACAAATTCGGCACGTAGTGTTTCCACACAAACAAAGTGGAATTTTGATGCCAATAGTTAGCTTTTTCAACCAGACTTTTGGGGAATTTTGTTCCTTGTCTCTAGACCTATGGTTGTGAAGAAAAAAGGTGGTGCTTATTAAACATTTACCCTGCTGGCAGTGGAATGCTATTTGGCTTTTAATTTCAACAGTCTTATAAAAGAAAAAAAAAAAAAAGAGGAGAACCAGTGCTTCTTTTTTTTTTTTTTTTTTTTTTTTTTCCCCTCACAAGTGTAAGGTTGACTTCTTTGATTCAGATGAATTTCTTGAGTGAGATAAGGAAATGCGTCTTCTTTCTGTTACCTGACAATTCATAAAAGTAATAGCAGTACTTCCATGAGATCATACCTCTTAAACAGCAAGAAGAAATGTACTACAGATGCAGTCTCCACCATGGAGTGTTCAGATATGTGTAGAATATAACCTCTTTCAAGCTCCTGTTAGTGGTTAGTCAGCACCTGACCCATGGGATTTGTGCGGATGGTTTGATAACGAGGCCCTTATTAATCACGCAGAGTGAAAGTATATGTTTTCATGAGGTTCACAGAAGGTTTATGCATCCCTTGTATCCCATTTTGAGGGCTGAAGTGAAACTTGAAAGGTAATCAGTTTGTGTAGTATTGAGGAATTTTCAATGTTTTTCAATGGACTACCAAGGCAGGCGATAAATGCACTTTGAAACAGATTATTTTAGTGTTTCAGGAAACTCCTGTGTAGTAGGGATAAGTAGGATGAGCCTAATTCACAAAGGGGCAGAAGAAAAAATACACATTTATGTAGTACATATTTCAACAGTGATCATTACACTGGTGATGAGAAAAGCAAAGCAAAAAGGATTATACTGACTTGGAAGTCTTCTTAAGTCTGCTATGATGTATCGGCTCAGTTAATATTCTCTTGGTACTATTCCTGGTCAGCTTTCTGAAAGAATATAACTCTTGCCTCAAAAACAGTATGGCGATTGTTTTTTAAGCACTAATACACTAATGTTTGATCTCTGCAAGGGTTGTTTTTCTTCACACAGTCATGGACTGCGTGACTCTTGTGGTCACTGCCATTTTACTGGTTTGGGCTTTTTGATCCTGCATCTCCTAGTGACTGATCATGATGTGGAATTAAATTTTGTACGCTGGACACCTACAATGGATGTTTGATAGTCTTACTATTTAAGTTTGTATTTGGTTGGAAGACCAGTTTTTCACAATCTTTGTCTTAGATGAGGAATACCTCACAGATCAAGTGACACTGGAAATCGCATCCGTGAACATCAGGAGTCTTACATCAGATACTGGCCTAGTCCAACAGGTAAGAAAAAATGATATATGTATGTAAACTAAGTTATTGCTGTTAATTAAATGTTAACAAATGAATATGTTTTCAGACTGTATGTGGAGCGCATGGAATTACTCAGTAAAATTGACCAGAAATAGGCTTCTTTTTCCGGAGTTCAATGAAATGAGCTTTTGAGGAGAAAAGTAAAAGAAAGGCTAAATAATTATTAATGTTTGCTTTGTAGTTTAACTAGGCTTTCATTAGCATATAGATGCTCTGAAGAAGAGCCAATGCAGAGTCAAGGCTTTGTCTTGCATGCTCTCCCTCTTCCCTGCTGAAAATAGAGCCAGAGCAGAGAATAAGTAAAGGAAGATGAATCCTGGGTTTTGGACTCCTTGTGTCTTGTCCTAGGGAGGCATTTGATTGTTCTGCTCTGACTTTGGGACACTGCTCTATCCGTAGTGGAAATAACCTCCATCGAGTGTAAAGTCTTACGTTGCCATAGGGTAGGCAGTGCTGAGTGACCCCCATGGTTACCGTGATGCTCCATGGTTACCATCTTTCAGGTGAATGTTATTTGCTGAATTTCAAATTGATTCTCTTTGGGTTGAGCAGAAAACTTGGAGAAGAGAAATGAATGAGCAATGCCCAGCGAGAAGAAGAATTAAAAGGAGTTCCTTATGCCAGAGTCCCAGCTGACTTTCATCAAACAAACATGGGTTTGGTATGCATTTCACAGATGATGGAGGTAACTGTTTCATTCCCATCATCAAGAAGAGAGCATTTGTTGCCCACTTAGAGTTACTATAAAGATAATTCAGCATACTAGGCTATTAGTAGTTCTACAGAGCTGGAAAAAATTCTGCTTACCTTCAGACTGTACATAGGCTTATAGCTTTGATTAAACCTGTAGAAGTTGATTGAGTTTTAATTGTAGGCAAAAAATACTCTTGCCTAATACTTTCATTTTATGGACAGTGACAATACATTGTCGTATTGCAATTATATTACAAGATAATAATCATGAGTAAACCTGAGTGCATTTGGCTTGACAAAAGTGGATAGTAACTGATCAGTACAAATACCAATTTTGGAAACATAAGAATGGCACAGGTAAGTATCCAAAGTATTTCTTTGTACTTGCTGCAGTACTAGCCACTCCTGTTATTTTTGTCATGAGACATGAGTATAATGGCATCTCCAAGAGGCATTTAGGTATTAGCTTTCACCATGAACTTGGAACCTGCATGAATTCATAGTCTGGAAAAAGTTATTGAAGCTCAGAACAGCAACTGAGCTATTGTAAACTAAGTGAAAAATACCTACCACTTTTCCTTTTTTTTTTTTTTTTTTTTTTTTCCCCCTTTGTTTTTGTTTGTTCCTCTTTAAACAGAGAGCTGAGAAGGCTGATCTGTGATGGGCAACTGCTTGTTCTCCCAGTAACTTACCTTTATGGGGATTTGCTCCTCAAGACTCAATACTGTTCTACTTTTAAAGAATTAGAGGAAATGGAGACGATGGCTATAATTAGGATTTTCGTATCAAATTTTTCTTGAACTTTGGGTGCTCACGTGGCAAAAAGGCCAAGATCATGAATTTAAAAACCTCTGTCCATGGAAAGCTTATGTGGTGTCACTGGAAAAGCAGACTTCTAGAAGATAATGGCAAGGATGATGCTGTTGCAAGCGACATGTGCAACCTCAGATCTCTTCTAAGCAGAAATCAGTCATTGTGGGCTGATTTGATGTTGCACGCATGTCCTTGCAGTTTCCAGGGAAGAGAAATGCTGAAAACAACATGCACATTTTTCCTTTCCTGACAAAGTCTTTAAATATTTTGGGGATAACGTGCCTTCTTGATCATTGGATTCTGTATATATGTATGTTTCTCTACATCAGCTGAAATGACCTATATTCTTAGTGGATTTCTTAGTACAGAAGATTTAGTAGGTAGGAATAGACTGGTGTTACACAGTGGTCTTGTGTTTGCATGCACAGCTTGCAAAACGCTAAGAAGCTTGCTGTGATAGTTTTGAAAGAATGATGCAATACAAAAATCAAAATGCTTTATTGCAGTTATCTAAGGGGAAAATCCCCTTCTGCTTTCATCTTTAAATCCTCAATAGAAGAAAGCTATTTCATCTGGTTCCACACCCGCATAGTTTAAGTACGGGCAGCTGCAGTTTCCTACAGTCCTAGGATCAAGGTGCTGGCCTTCCAGTTTTTAGATGTTGGTTTCTGTATAGAAGAATTTAAGTGTTAAAACATGTGTTGCAGTCTCAAGCTGCTGAGTATTTTTGCTGTGTTTAATTTGTGGACAAAAAGCCCCTGAGGGAATGTTTGCTTCAAACAAGAGGACGGTTAGATGTGAGCCAGCAGAAATGTTCAAGCCCACCTGCTGTCCAGAAAAAATTTCTATATATGTAAAGAAGTTTGTTAAAGAGCTTCTCCACTTATACTAGATCAATGAAGCATTCCCTTACTGTTGCATGTTACAGGCAAAGGTCTCAGGTTTCTTGTTATAAAACTTTTAAATCTTTTTAATCAAACTACATGAATTATTGAACAGCTTTGTACGTATGTCAGCAAAAAAAAAAAAAAAAAAGCTATTTTTCAAGTGTACAGTATTAGTAGTATTTCATGACTGTGTGCAGCGAGGTCACCTTGTAAGAATTGGTAAGTGCCCAGACCTATAATTTTTCAAACAGCAAGGGCTGTAATTGGTGTTGAGTTAACAACAGTCAAATAAGGAAAACTAAACAAAAGTGAAAAATGTGGACAGGAGGAAAGAGGGAGTAGGAGCATATTGTTCAAAAGATGTAACCCCATAGCATATGATTAATAAGGATGACATTCTTCAGTAGATAAAACAATCCAGGCTGTTTTGTGAGACAAAATCATAAAAATGCTGCCTGAAAAGTCTGCAGATTGTCTGTAATTTCTCATACCAGATATGTTCCCTGTCTGACAGGTAGCTTGGGATTCTTCTAAGTAATCTCCTGCCACTTATAAATTAGCCAAATAGTTATCCTGATGTTCAAATATGTTGTTTTGATTTATATTTATTCTCTGCTTTGTAGCCAGAAAACAAAGACACGCAAAACCATACTGATGAATCACTTTCAGGTAATATATCAGCTTTACTTTTCTACATATTTTATTCCTATATTTTCTTTGAGAGGACTTTATTAAAAACTGCTATTCATCATAACCTAGAACTTCCTGGATAATCAATGCTTGTGCTCATTTCATTACCAGTGTCATTTACAGCTACCTCTGTTTTAAAGGTGGTGGTGATCAATAATGCAAACCATACAAAATACGTAAGTTAGGCTGTCCAGCTGCATCTAGCACATCCACTTTGGAAAGAAATCTGTAAACAGCTATTTGGAGAGAGCAGAAGCTGGCTGTGGGGGCTTATCCCACAGGGGTTTCAGCTTAGCTGGAGGCAGACTGAGGGGTGGTGGCCAATACACGCCCCAGTTGATTTAACAGCGAAGAACTGTAAATCAACATTTGGTTAAGAAGGTTCTCGTGTCATGTAACATTAAGATAATGCAGTTAGGTAGGTAGGTCATCATTTTAACCAAATGCAAAGCATTTTAGAAAACCGGGATTCTGTATAGCCCTATTGATAATCTAGTACAGCAAGTACCAGAAGCAGGTATCTACAAGAAGCAGGTTGGTTTAATTTTGTTTACCTATAGTTGAGCCCTTTGCTTTCTTTACCCTTTCTTCCTTTCTTCTGTTGGAGGATAAAACATACTCTGGCATCCTTGCAAAGCAAAATAAAATGAAATTAGACAGGGCGTTCTCCTGCCCTTTGAGCTCAGCCAGAACTTTGGATTACATTCATTTTGCCTCGTTGGTGTAAGTAAATCCTGCTATGAGTGAAGCGAGCAAGTTTTGTCTCACTTCAGCAAGAGTTTAGAGTGCACAAGAAGAGCAGAATGCCTAATATATACATTTCTTAGAGGACAGCTGTGAGGCCTGTGAACAAAGATGTTACCAGAACACGCTTCCCTTTAAAAGGGAATCTAAGCGTTTGTATGAAGTTATTTGTCTGCAGCAGTGTTGTTGCGGCATGTCCTAACTTGTTGAAAACTTAAGAAGTTTTCTTTGGCCTACTTCAGAAAGCAAGCTGATGAGCAGCATTACAAAAATAACAGTAGCCTGTTCTTCCCTTAGAAACAAACAAACAAAGTGCACGCAGAAGCTACATTCAGCTCAGTTGCTTTCATCAGCACCAGTATTCAGCATAAAAAGTCACTTTCTGAAGGTCTTTCTGGAATTTACACACAGTCTTACAATAATTACTGCAAATGGAAAAAAAAAAAAAAAGATTATAACATATGCTGTTATCTGTAAGAGTAGGAAGCACTGACTGCCAGATTTGCCCTTTCCTAGGGATACAGTTCAGGTCCCTTGAACTGGCACTGATCCAGCACTTCTACATCAGAGTCACTGATTTATTTATTCATAGTCATTTGACACCAAAACACTCTGATTGTTTCTAACCAATCTTTTCATTTATATCAGTTTTATTGTTGGAGCTTTCCTTTTTCAGAGAGTTTCATCCTAAGTAAGATTATACTTACTTCCCTATTTCATGCTCTACAATGAGGCCAGAGGGCAAAAGTTTTAGGAAGTGCTTCTAGGCTGCATCCATTATCCATTACTCTTTGGACAAATCAAATTCTCCCTGCCTTCAAAAAGTGCTGTTTAGTGTCATATCTGCAGCCGAAATGCTGAAACAACGCCCTAGACTTACTGCAGTGCTAAAGGTGTTAGTATTTAACTGGAACCATAGCTAGAACTGTTTTCTATATGCTTTTACAGGTTATTAATACATAATACATAGTACAGTCTGACGGTACGGCATTGTTCTTGGCACTGGGCAGATACTGTGTGGAGGAAACCTCTAAATGGCAGTTTTTGATATTTCATGTAGAGTTTGGAACATATCACCACCTACTTCCAGCAACTCGATAATCTTATTTTTCTACATGTGGAGGAGTATGCTCTTTACTTCCTTCTATAATGTACATTTAAAATAGGCTTGCTTGATATAACAGGGGCAACTTTTATTCTAAGAGCCCTTGCAAAACAAAAGAAAACAAAATACTTCTACTTTGTAGTCATGTAAAGTTTCTCCTGGTGTACATATTTCATATTGTTATGAAAGCAGCAGCTCAGAAATGCAAAACCTTTGCCTTGATCCTGCAACATATCTATACAAGATGTAATGTGCACATGCTCCTTTTGGTGATGTATGTAGGGGTTATGGCAGATTGAAGGATGCAAGGTAGTTCCCAAAAAAGAAAAATGGAATATCCCAGCTTACACTAGAAGGAACTGCACATCTTTTCTGTAAGAGGATAAATATGATGCTTCCAAAAATAATGTCCTTTTGATTATAGCCCATGAACATAGCCAAGAGAAGTTTTAGAAAGTTAATTTCATAAGGAAGGGCATTAATATGCCACTATTCTGACTTTTTCAGAAATGATTCTGTGAAACGTAATGCTCTTCAAACATTTGTGCTTTTACATTTGTTCTTGGTAAAACCACAGCAACAAATCCTAACTTCTTTTCATGTAATGGTTTTAACTGCAGATCTCAAGAAAAGCTGCAAAGAAAATGGCACCTGCTCCTTGTGCTTATTTCGTGCACCAACCATCAGCGACATGCTCAATGATGAGGACTTGTTGTACACAGTGAGGCTAAAGCTGGATCCCTGCCATCCAACTGTGAAAAACTGGAGAAACTTAGCAAGCAAGTGGGGGATGACTTATGATGAATTGTGTTTCCTTGAACAGAAGCCCCAGAGTCCTACCCTGGAGTTCTTGCTACGGAATAGCGACAGGACTGTGGAGCAGCTGATTGAGCTCTGTAAATTTTATAAGAGAATTGATGTTGTGAAAGTGCTGCTGAAATGGGTGGAGGAGGAATGGCCCAAGCGAGGAAACAGAAGTTACCAGAATGACCTGTAGGTCAAAGAAGGTTTAGTCACTGCTTGTGAAATGTTGGGACTAGCTGCCACCAGTAGATGGGAAGCTTCCCTTGTGAGAGAGAGGCAGAAACTGCATGGACAGTTTATATACCGTGTAAGCTTTATGTACTGTATACACATATGTATGGTCTGTGCCCTCAGGGCTGCAAAGATAACCTTTCAGAAGTGGATGGAATAATGCAGGTTGTGTTCTTGAGTCTGCAAATGCTTCCTAAGGAACAGAAGAATGAAAAACCTAGACCACCGGTTTTACTGCAGCAGTTGCAAACCATGTCAGTTGTGTGTTGTTGCTACTGGGGAAGCCCCAATTAGAAGGCAAGTCTGCCTTTCTGGCAGCCCTTCCACAACTTTTGTGTGTTTTACCTGTTAGAAGATGAGAGGGTGTGTTTTTTTTTTTTTTTTTTTTCTGTTGTTCTTTTTTTTTGTTCTTTTTTGTTGTTGTTCTTTTCTTCTTTTTTTTTTTTCCCTCTTTTTTTAAGCCTTATGACACTGTTTTTGGCACAGGAACACCTTAGTGTTCCAAGTAGCAGTTTGGATTTGCATATTTGAATTAATTCAATGTTTGAACATCACATTCAGGTGGTAAAATTAAGTTTTGGATCTCTTTTACGAACAAGACTAGACATTGAAGTAAATGTATACTCATACATTATAGGGCGTATATTTGCTATGAAGAAATGCGATTCAGAGAGACTTTCCAGACCATAAATTTAGGGATTAAAAAACACAAACAACAACCACAGAAGAAGAAGAAAACAAAACATAATTAAAATATTTGACATTTAAAATTAGTTTTCATAGTTTTGAAGAAACTTCGAGTATTCTTGTCTGTTTGTCTCAGATGTCTCTCCTTTTGCAGTGTGAGGTGACAGCAAATGCCTCACCAACAGCATATCCTTAGTTTTGAATATAACTTTACTGTTTTTGAACTGTGGTTTCTTCAGAGTCCTCCTGTGGGCTGACCTACTTTCTGTCCTATAACAAAGTAGTTGCACACTTGCATGAAACTAGCACAAGTTTATGTACTGATTAAAGCCACTCTAGTGGGAAATTGACAGGTGGATTCACCTACAGCCTATGTGGATGGTTATTAAAGCACTCTATGGGTTTAGACTGATGTATCTCAAGGGATTTTGATACTCTGAATTACACTGTTTACATTCAAAATATTTTTAGAAACTGTTTGTCTTCCTACTGTTCTTCTGTTTTCTAATGTCTTTTTTAAAAAAAAAAAAAAAAAAACTCCTGAAAAAGCAGTTATATCATAGGTTGTATAAAGTAGACAATACTAATATTTTCATAGGTGTAGATACCAAAGCAATGGTGAACAGTGTTTCAAGATGTTGGGCAAAACTAGAATGAGGTACAGGTTGATGCACTGCTTACTTCTCTCAAGTAGAAATGACCAATTCAGAATTGGTAGCAAAGCCGAGGGAAGTCTAAGTAAGGTTGCATTCTGAGTTTCTATAAGAGAGTGAAAAGGGACCTCTGCTAATATTATACTGTAGATACTGAGGGATGTGGTTACAGCAGAGCTAAATGTAAAGACTAACATTTTCAATTTCAGGCGCTAGTGCTGGGGATGATACAAATTAGCTTTACTGCAATGAGTTCAAGAAACTGAAGGTGTAGTTTCAAAGTGAAATAAGTGCCCTAAATTTGAGATTTGATTATTTATTATTATTTTTTAAACCTTGTAGAAGACTGTAGTTTTATCAACTTTTTAAAATCTTCCCTCAGAAAAGCTGCAGCTCTTCAGAACAGTAAGTTTTCTAGTCATATTTTAAGGCGGAAGTTGTATTGCTCATTCACGTAGGAGCTGCAGTTCAAATGTCTCACATTCCTCTTCTGTGAACAGAGGTTTCCTGATAGAGGTCTGTGAACTCAAACTTTTGTATCTCGTTTTCTATCTTTAGTTAGGGGCTTTGGAATCAGCTTTGAGGGGTACTGCTGTGGCTGGGCTCTCTGCTATTTTCAGCTCATATAGCGGCATCCACTGTGTACGTGCAAATAGCTCATGTGCAGCTTGTCCAGCATAATCCCCATAGCTTGGGCCTACCACATGGATGATTGAGGATCATGTGTCTGTGTGTTAAGTTGTTCTTCTGAGTGATGAGTGCTGGTATGTGTGCCAACAGCTTTTCTCTACTGTAACACACCATAGCTGTACGTGTGTGGTGGTGCACTATGTTTTGCTGTGGTAAATCCAGTCCAGCAAGAAGCCTGGCTGGAGCCCTCACATGACGACTCACAATGGGAACACAAAACGATGCAGTGGCATTTCTGAATCAAAAAGTCCTGCTGAAATACCCCTTTTCCTGTTTTCTGGCTAAGATTTTTAAGGTTTTGAAGAAACACTGTTGTTTAATGGAAAAGAATTCTTATCCCCTGAAGCTCTTGAAAAATCAGTATCAGTTCCAATGATTCATCATAAAAACAAAGCTGCTTTTGAGAGTTCATATGTGGTTTCCATGTAAATTCAGCACTGAAGGTTGAAAATGTTAGCCTTCATCTTCATTATACACTGGATTACTAATTTGTATACTTGAAATATTTTTTTCCTATTTGTATGGCATGAGTTGAGGTGTACACTTTTTTTTTTTTTTTTTTTTTTTTAGTTTTGTATCTATTTACAAGATACCGGGTTCTGAGTGTTCAATTTAAGTATTCTTATATCTTCTGATTTAATGTACACTATATTTAGAAGAAATATAGATTATCCATTTTCAATTTTATTGTATTTGTTTTTATTCCTTGCAGCTAGGAAAACAGCTGTTTTCCTTCTCACCAGCCACCTTGGAACTACTTAGAACAACTACCTTAACTAACTATCTACTACTTAGAACAACTAATTGTCAATTAGTTGTGCTGTATAAGAATATCTCATATGCAAGATCCATAGCTTCTTACAGCACCAATGATTGCAGCAGATAGTGCTGTTGAAGAAAGGAAGATGCACTTATTTTTCATATGGGAAAAAGAAGAATATATTGTGATAAGACGATGAACAAGGCCATTTATCTAGAAAACTCGTAATAGAGTTACAAACTACAGAGAGGTGTAGAACCTACACTGGGTGGACTCTTCCTGAGTTAATAATTAATCTGATAACAAAGGTTAGAGAATCACGTGGACATTGTAAAAGCTCTGCTAGACTATCAGTTTTGTTCCATTATATTTCTTCTATTCCCACGTTAGACCTGCTGTTCTTTCAGGGATTGCCATTTTTTGGCTGCCGTCTCTGTGCCTGCAGGATAATCAGTGGACTTTTCCACCAATTTTAGCTTCATGAAGATGTCCAAACTATACTATAGTCCTTAGTTTCTGCAGCTTTATCTAAGAGATAGCTTACTGACTGTTCTTCAGCAGCATTGCAGGAGCATTTAGTTTTGCTGTGAGGCCAACTATATATGGGGCATCCCTGAAAAATCGGACTGACAGTATCCAGCTGCCTTTTATGGGTTTGGGGCTGTCCTTTGGAAGTCTACTATAAAGGGCAGGGTAGTCAGTGTGGCCCAGGGCGCTTGCATGGAAGTATTTGTACAGAAACTCAAAACTCGCTTATTCCTGAAGCGCTACTGAGCAGCAGAGCTGCAGCTCAGGCTGGGAACTGAGTGCCAGAGACCTTTTCCCTGTCTGGGGCTGACTGCCTCCCACAGATGCAAGTCAAGCTGTAAGCAAGTGGAAAAAATGTAAATTGGGCCTTATGGTAGTGTACCTGAGGGTAACACTATTGACGTGTGGTCAGACAGAGTTGAAAGTTAACAGCAGAGTTGTGTAAGGAAGGTCAAAGCAAATTCATGGCGTTTATACTAATTTAGAGATCAGCCTACTACTGTATTTTTTTTACAGCATATCATGGCCTTCCGCCCTTGAAGGAGAAGTGAATAGTTATTCACAACATTTCAGATATCTTGTAAGTCGTCAGTTCAGGACAGTAATAACAGCAGGCTTTTTGCTAGCTATTACAGCTGCTAGTTCTCGGTCTTTTCTCGGAGCCCCGTGTGACTGAAAGGCACCTTTCCCCAAGCCATCTTTTACGCGAGCCCTTTATGAACGAGTCCTTCATATCTTGACAGCCCGGTGTGCCCTCCCAGCAGGTGGCTGTGCTGCGGCACGGCTGTCGTGCCCGAGCACCCTCCTCACCGCCGCCCTCAGGGCCGCCCCCGCCCCGCCGCGGCCGGGCGCTGGGAGCGGGCGGAAGGCGTTGAAGCCGTTGGGCCGGGCCGCGGGGCGGTGACGCCGGGGGGCGGGCGCGAAATGGCGGCGGCGGCCGGTGGCAGCGCGGCGGAGTCAGCTCGCTGCTAGGCGCCGGGTGAGTCGGGAGCCAGGGGTGGGCTGAGGGCTGGGGGTGCCCACACGTCTGTCAGTCTGTCCGTCTGTTTGTCCGTCTGTCCGGCCGTGGTGGGGGGGACGGGGCTCGCCGGGGCGCCCCGAGGCGGTAGCGGCCGGGGTTTGGGGTTGGGGTGCCGGGGAGGCGGCTGCCGGTCGCCCCGCGGCTCCGGGGGCTGCAGCCCGGGGACGGCGGCGCGGCTGGGCTGGGGTTCGCTGCCTGCAGGCAGCCGGCGGTGCCCTGCTCGCTTCTTTGCCCCCTCCCCGCCGGAAGCCATGTCTGCCGTAGGACGGGATCCAGCCCCAGTTACCAAGTCCCCACGGACTTCTCTAGAGGAAGGCGTTTTCTGTGGGTCATAGAGCGATAGTGTAATAGCTGCCGCCCTCGCTGTTTCCTTTTTTTTTTTTTTTTCTTTTTTTTTTTCCTTTTCCTGAACTGTGCAGTGTGAGATATCAGGGCAGTAATACATAGCTGTTTCGATTCTGAACGCGTAGTTGAGGAACCATATCTTAGTGTTGCAGACTTAAAATTTGGCATCATAGAATTATAGAATACCCGAGTGGGAAGGGACCCACAAGGATCATCGAGTCCAACTCCTGGATCCCCAAAGGACAGCCCAAAAAATCAGACCCCCTGACGTTCGCTGACAGCGGTTCTGCGACAGAAAGTTACAGCAGAGCCCTGTGCTTCCTTTCCCAAAACCTGCGTGGCCAAACACAGCCTGACTCGCAGCTTCCCCTCATTACTGCGACCCTTTCCATAAAACATACAAACAAATCGCTTTGCCACAGTGCCCCTGGTCTGCCAGGAGCAACAAGGGTGGGCAGAAGAGCTCAGGCGTGTGCTGCTAGATCCTAGATATGGTCCTGTCCCATACCCTCGTTTGGTAAGGTGCCAATCGCAGTCACGCACCAGGGGAAGCTTGGTAAGCAGGCTGCAGGGCGCAGGACTGTAGGTCTGGGTTTTGTTTGTTTGGTCTGCTACTAGACTTGTCAATGCTGTAGTCAGAATTCTTGCTTATTGTGATCTTGAGTTCCTAATTTTAAAAATGAAAGTACTGGAAGTTGCCTGCTTTGGCACGTTCCTGTTGTGAATTGACAATGGTATCCCATGGGGCACATCAAAAGGTGCAAAACATTTGCATGGTGTACGCTGGGCATATAACACCTTGTGTTTTCCTAAATGCACTCTAGACCCTCATCATAAGGAGAATTACTGGCCCACGTCACCCACAGGACTAGCCAGATGTTGCAGTGGTCTGCGCTGCTGAATCATTGCAGAAGGTTCATCCCAGGTCTCTGTGGAATAGAGCACAGACTTTTTATTTACTTTTTATGTGGCTAGCAATTTTCACACAATGACAATACTAAAAACATCTCCTTTGTCTTTTTTTTTTTTGCCTGCCACTTTTCACCACCCAGTTGGCTTGCTACCATAAGGTATTTCTCCAGAATATGCAAGAAATAATTGCCTAGCAGTTTTGGAATTGGCCCATGAATTTTGGTCACTTCGTTAGAAGACTTGATGAAGAAATTACAGTGTAGCTGGATATACTCATAAAATGTTTTTTTTTTTTTTTTCCTTTTCTTTTTTTTTCCTTATTAGTTCTGTGCATTTAATGCAGGTTTTGTAGACTTCTGTAGTTATTTGTGGAGTTCAGGGATTGTGTGTGTTGGAGGAAGAAGCAGAAAACACTCTGTGCTTCCCTGCTGTGTCTTTGGCTGGTATCTCTTATCTGTATGTAAGATAAAACTGGAAAAAGCAAGTTCAGCCACTAGGGCTGGTTGCCCTTGAGCAACCTGGGAATAGCACAGGAATTGGTAAAAGAAAGAGAAATGGCTGTTTACTTCAGGAAAATGTGTTTGTGCTTTGTGTCTTTTCGCAGTCTACAGGCAGGTGTCAGCTGCAAACGGACAGTTGACGGTCACCGAGTTATCAGTGTTGCCCTGTGCAATAATGGTATTTACGTGGGATTCTGCCTCAATATACATGATCAGGAAGCATCTGATAAAAACGTGTATTTATGTGCACTTTCCCTTCCTAGGGTAGCATGTTTTGTCTTTAACCAAGCTTCTAACTTTGATATTTGGAAACTCCATCAAATTTCTTGGAAATACAGTTGCATTTTTTCCTATAGATTTTAACATTATACCTTGGAGGGTTTTACTTCCTGTAGTGTCACTTTGTTTCTTTCTAATTAAAAGTTTTGGCTTTTCAAAGGGATTCCTGCTTTGGTGCAGCCTGATCAGCGGACCTCTAAATACGCTCTGACAGTGATCGCCACAGGACTGACAGACTTAAACTGGAGGAGGGAAGATGATGTCCTTGGATGGGCCACAGAAGACAATCATTAACCCGGTAACTCTGCAACTATGTCAACAACTTCTCCCTCAGGAAATAGGATTTTGCTGTTTTATGCCAGTAGTTAGCAAACACTCCTGCTCTTTTGTACAGTGAGGTGTGTTACTGAGAGCTGTTGGTGTTGCTCAGGTATTTGAGGAAGAACCTCAGGGACGGCTCTGATATTCTCTCGTATTTCTCTAGTATCCTCATGCTCTGGGACAGTGGCATCAAGCCAGCATACTTTTCACTGTGTCTTTAAAAATGCAGTTCTTTTGAGTCTACAGGAGATAGCATTTTAACGTTCTGTCAGAAATACCAAAGTCTGCAAAGAATCTCTGTGGAGAGTACTGTACCACACACCTGCACAGAACTTCCATGTCTGTTATAGCTTGTCATTGATACAGTCCAGTGCCCTCAGAGTGTCTGATTGTTCGGTCCTGCTGCTTGCTTGTTGCTTGCAAAGTGGACAGACTTAACGGATGATGGGGGAGTAGATTCAGCCTTCCTTACAAGAATCACACGATCATTTATGTTGTAAAAGGTCATCATCAAGTCCAGCGGTAATCCAGTTTGGAGAGGAAGGAAGGCTGTGTGGAGATGAACTAGAAGCTGGAAGGACTGAATTGCAAAAGCAAGGGGAGGATGGAAGTTACAGATGGGGATTTTGGTGGAGGTGGAAAGGAGGTGTGAAGAGGAGGTTTAGAAGGTGTATAGGTGAAATTCTCAGTGTAAGGAAAAGAGGAAGACTTCATCAGAACTGGATGCCTGCAAGGGGACTGATGAGTGTGGTGGGTAACAAGACCAGGCTGGAGAATTCAGAGGGATAAAACTAGGGCTTAGTGGTCAAGAGCCTTGGATGGAAATAAGAGTGATCATTTTGGATTGGAATGTGGAGACAGAGGTGGGACAGATTGTGCAGATGATTTCCGGACAGCCTTTGGACAAGGTCCTGAGCAGCCCTCTCTAGCTGACCTTGCTTTGAGGAAGGCGTTGAGCTAGAGACACCAAGGTGTCTCCTAACCTCCTCTGCTTCTTCTGAACAAGCTGAAGGGAAAGAAGTGGGAAGGGGTTTGTAGTGCAAGCGGGGAGATCAACAAAATGGACTGTGCCCGTGACAGCAAACTTGAAACAGGACCTAATTGTCTGTTCTTCATATATGGGTCATACTACTTTGCTGTTTGTACAAAGTCTCTTTAACTGGCTGGTTCTGTCACTGATGGACTGTGTGAGCTGTTGCATGTGTGATGCTCACTGAGCTCTAGCTTCAGACGTGCCGTTTGGCTGAATGTGTACCTGTGTGAAGCCACCAGATGCGCTTACTAGCGCTGTGACTATTTCACTGTTTGAACAAATCGTTCCTTAAGTTGCAAAACTGAAGAGCTTTTTTAATGAATTCTTATCTTAGGCGTATTTCTTCACTAATGGACTGTTTTGAATCATCCAGAAAATCCTGCTTTCCCCTTTATGCCTTTTACTCAACCCTGTTGCAATAACAGGTAAAGAAGTTTGACAGGACCTAAACCCCTTCACATTCCAGCTTGCACTCAGGTATCAGAGGGGCTGGGGATGGCTGGGCTTAGATTCTGAGTGATGCCCAATTCAGCACTATAAGCCTGGTGACATTCAGTATGCTGAATTACCATGATCATGGATGCCAAAATAGCACGATACACCTTCAGTCTGGTAGATTAATGACTGGTGGCATTTATTGAAGCAACAGAAGTACAGGTTCTTTAGGATTGCAGGTGATAAATACACAGTTTGCAAAGCACATGCAAATACCAAGGATGTGAGTAACGCAACCAACTACATATAAGGTAACTTGTGAAACAACTCCATAGGGAGTGTTGGGTTATCTGGGGAAGCACTGGGTATAACCGAGGGTATTACCAACTAGGCATCCGTGCGGGGTAGGGAAGAGAGGTTCAGCCCATCAACTGATCCCAGAGGTCAGCGATGTCCTCCTGACTTGTCTGTGATGCTGTCTTCCCTAACATTGTTCCTCTCAAGCCATTTTTATGCCATTTTCTTACTTGTAGGTGGAGCTTGAGTGACTCCAGTCACGTGTCTACATTGTGATTGCTATAAAATTTTCTCTTTTGCTTTAATGTTATAGTCTTAGGGAAATTCAGAGCATATACTTAGCGAGAGGTGGTTGCACCTTGGAGGCAGGTAACCTTTGGGATGGAGGTGTGTTTTGGCACTATAATGGGATTATAATGAGCAAAGGTCACCCAGAGGACATGAATTGGTTATCAGTTTGACTGGGGGTTGGACATGTAACCTATTAGTTTCATCGTACCATCCAGTTCCCCCTCCCTGTGGTGATAGCAGAGAGCCTGGCCGTGGTGTCTTTCTTCACTCTGCTCTAGCCTCCATGCTGTTTCTCTCAGAGTCAGCACGCCAAGCTCCCCTGGCATTGCCAATACCTAAGGTTGCAGGCTGTGTTGCCAGGGGGAGCATCATGGAACAGATTCCTTGCATATCTGCTGCACCCCACCCTGGAATTTTCCTCAGTGCTGAACCTTCTCTTAGGATGTGGACACACAGTCTCAACAAGTCACCTCCAGCAATTATTCCACAAATCCATCTGGCAAGAAATGTGATGCCCTGTGTGATGGGACAGCTGTCAGCTACCCAGCGAGGTGGATGAAAGTTGTGTTATCTGTAATCTGTTGTTTCGTTTATGAAAACTGGCAGATTTTGGAAGCAACTTGATCTTTGAGACATCCCCAACTGTGTTGATGTTGTCCAGTTGGCTTCAAAGGAAACTTCGGGAGGTTTGTAAGAACGCTGGGGTGATGATAGATCCTTTGGTATTGCAGGCATTGCTCTTAACAGGTGAGGAAAAATTGGCAAGAATCTTGAGACATGAAGAAATGACAGGCATGTCCTATGATGACAGAACCTCGTTAAGCCTGTAGTATTACACCCAGGAACTGCTCTATTATGGCCATGCAGATTCCATGTCTGAGCTTCTCAAGAATGGGTGGTCAACATTCTTTTCTATTAAATGCATCCTTTTGGATGGAAAGAATGCAGTCTTAGAGCTTTCCTCTCAGAAAAGTTTCCTGTCATCTTCCACGGTTTTCTGTTATGGTGCTCCCTTTCCTCCCATAAATTCTGGGTGCTCCAGCTGGTGGTCAAGGTAGGGCTCCCGTCAGCATGTCTAAACCTTCGCTGTGGAGCCATTTTGGGGTGTTTGAGGCTTTTATTTTAGCTGACGTGTCCCCATAACTGGTTTAACAACTACTACCATGTTGCCATTTCAGTTCAGCATAATGTACATGTGTGACCTTCCCAAGCTATTGATAAGGATGAGGAAATAGGGTAGGCTTTGAGATAGATTGTGTGCTGCTGGTATCCTAAAGACTATGACCCCTGAGCAGAGTTAGTTCAGTGCACCTTGCTGTTCCCAGCTCATTAGGATATTTTGTAGTGTATGTTGTGCTGTTCGTATTCAGATGCAACTCTGCTCTCTGCCATAGTTGCCTTTTTTTTTTTTTTTTTTTTTTTTCCCATCGCTGTTTTTCACAAGGGAGTAAGAATGAGCGAAAAGACAGCTGCTCTAGTCTGGTATTAAAATCTAGTGGAAGGTTCCTCCAGCTACCAGCAAAGGGCTGACTGTTGTCATTCCCTTGGCAATGACCTGGTTTGAAGTGAATCTCCTTTTATTAAAAGTGAGGCAATAAAATATTGTCATTATTCTTTTTAGAGCTAGAATGAAGGCTATAACTATTTATTTTATTTTTATCTGAGAAGCTTGGTCTGCAATGATGAAAATCTGTTTTTTATGTTTCTGTTGTGGCAGGTATGTAATGCATTTCCAGCGTTTCTTTTAAATGAGGTGCTGGTTGTCTTTCTTTTAATATGCTAGTGCACCACTTAATTGAGTATTAGAATATGATTTTAAAAGCTATATATTTTGCCTCCATCACAAAATGTTATTTCTATCTTTTTTTTCCTTCTTCCAGGTCATTCCGTATGTTGGGACAATTCTTGGTGGCCTCGTACCTGGAGAGCTGATTGTGATACATGGGAGCGTTCCTGATGATGCAGACAGGTAGTGACTACAGTATCACTTCTTGAAATGTCACCAGGTGAACAAGCATGTAATGAACAAACTGTTTCTAGGGAACCTATTTGGGATAGTAAACAAAGGCTTCACTTAAATCCTTGTGATTGTGTCACAGTGAATACAGCGAATTAAGTGATTAATGAAAGTTCTGCGATGAACACTGGAGGATAAACTGATTTTTGCTTTCTGCTGATCCTCTTTCCTCTGTTTTTGCTTTGCCTGCTTTGGCATTTTTTCCCTGTCATAGCATATATCTGTTTATCTGAGGAGGTTACCTGAGACTAACAAAAGTGGTAACTAAATGTCTCCCTTGAAGGAATTAGCTTACACCTGGGGTGAGGAGGTGTGAACTAGTGCTCACACCAAGTATGTAGGTTCTGTTCCCTGACTTCCTGATGTGGCCCAAGGTGCATTCAGTTATTCTGCTGAAGAAGATGGGAGGGAAGGTGGTGAAGGTAGTAGGTGAGGAGCTCAGGTGATATGACTGATAAGCATTGAGTAAATGCTTAAATACTGTAATTCATTGCAAATTGTGAAAACTTTTCATAAATACACAGAAGTTGGATGAATATATTTTTTTCCTTATCCAATAGCTCATTCCATCTGCATGTTCTGGGGTTCAGCAGTAAAACACAAGTGTATTGAACTTGTAGGTCATTTCTTGACAGACTAAGCTGAGTGTGGTTTGTCTTATTTTTTATGTTTAGGTTCCAGGTGGATTTACAGTGTGGCAGTAGTATAAAGCCTCGAGCTGATGTGGCCTTTCATTTCAACCCTCGCTTCAAAAGGTCTGGCTGCATTGTTTGCAACACACTGGAGAGGGAAAAATGGGGCTGGGAAGAGATCACCTATGAGATGCCTTTTGAAAAAGGGAAGTCATTTGAGGTTGCCATCATGATTTTAAAGGATAAATTCCAGGTGAGTTTGCATTGTTCAACTCAAGGGGCCTTATTGGCCAGTTGTCAGACCAATAAATGTGAGGCATTTTGCATACATACAGTATAATTGGAAGTCGTGGTTTCTGTTTTGTAGGTACGGTCTGATTACACAAAAGATTACAAGCTTTTTTTAAATAGGTGATAAGCAGATCAGACCTCTCATTTTGCATGGTTCCCTTCAAAGCCGCATGAGTAGACAAGTAACTGTCTGGCACAGCTAATGGCTATTCCACCTTCCCATACTTACCTGCAAGGGCTGACCATAACAGTAAACCTGTTTTGTGAGTAGTGTAGGACAGTATTTCCTCCCTCTTGGAGGAAACAAGTGCGATGTAGTTCTCTTGCTCTGTTAGACTGCAATAACAGATTCTGTTAGGTTGGTAAAACCACATTCATAAGCGGTCAGAGAATAAAAACAAAGGGTGTGAAAGGTAAATAAATCAAATAAATCTCCCTCACAGTAATGGAAAGAAGCTGATTCATACATGTAGATGATCTGAACTTAGTTGCTCTGAAGTTTCCAGGACATTCCCAGCTCCTGTAACAAAGCACCGTAAACCAGCTGCATGCATACAGTTTGATACATGGATGGTGTTTAATGTCATTTTCCTATTTTTTTCCCTGTCCCTTTAGGTGACTGTAAACAAGAAGCACTTGCTGCTCTACAATCACAGAATTAGCCTTCAAAGAATAGATACTCTGGGAATATATGGCAAAGTGCACATCAAAAGTATAGAGTTTGTTTCTAATGTAAGTTTTATAGACAGCTGACTGTCAAGATTCCATTTCTTTGTCTTACTAAACTACAATTAAAAAAAAAAAAGGCATCTACACAGTCTAAGTTCGGTAACAAGGCACTTCCTCCCCGCTCCTTCCTCTCAGCTCCTAACTCTGCTGGAGAAAGTAAACCAATAGAGAGGAATTGAACAGTTTGTTTTCTCCCCATGCAGAGGGTGAGAGCCTTCTGATGTGAAAGGGTGAGAGAGCAGAAACAGAAGGTGGTAAATAACCAGGGAGGTACAGAACGTAAATGACTTGTCCCTTCTCTTGTCCCTTGACTCCTCTTCCTTCCTGCCAGTCACTGAGGCAGCCTACCTGCTTCTGTGCAATATTCTGTCTCCCCTGCTCAGTCATCACTACGCTGTGGGCAAAGCTCAGGTCTCTTGCTGCTAAATATCAGGTTTGACTCAGAGCAGCAGACTAATAAACTGTTTTGAAGGAAGGTGGAGATCTGGGCCTGGACTAAATAGGGTCCAAGCTTTAAAGATGTGTCTACTCGCTGATTGTTTGTAAAGCATGTGTACAGACTTTTTTTATGGGCCCTGTCACTTGGCCTTGGATATGTTGCTGCAGGAATGGTGCTTCAAAGCTATCTGAGTCCTGTTGTGGAGGACTGACTTCAGGAATTGCTTGGGGGCAAGGAGGTGCCATAGGTTGATTTCTGTCCCAAGCACAAAACAAAGGAGACTTGCTTTAGTCTCTGGTTGCAGATGCTGAATCCTCTGGGGAAGAAAGGAGGGGAGTAGGGTGGTTGTTTCTTTTTTGTCTTTACTTCCAGTGTGTACTCTTCTGAGGAGGAAGAGGGAGGTTATATTGAAATAAACAAGATGAAGATACAGTCTGCCAGAGCGAGGCAGGAATTTTATCTGCGCATGGCCATGTTGTTCATACGATACACAGCAGGAAGGGAGAGGGATGCAGGCGGCTGCCTAGAATCCTAAGGCCCCCCCCTCTGCCCCATCTCTGGGTGACCTGCCATGCTGATGCTCTTACCCTGGTGAGGAAAGCTGAGTGGATATCCTCAGATGCTAAGGGTTAAGAGTGCTCCAACTGTAAGATAAAGATTCAAACTGTAATGAGGTAGTGTTTGGAAAACTCAATTTGTCTTTCAGCAATTGATTTTCAGGACTTTTCCTTGGTTTGTAGGGGTTTGGCTGTCTTTTTCTTCACCATAGCCCTAGGTTTCCATGTTAACAATTTACACTTCAAAGCAGCACAGATCTGTTACATTTCTAACACACCTTTATGTTCTGTGGTGCTAGCAATGACATCTAAATATCTCTTTATATCTCTAAATATCTCTTTTTCTGCAGTCTGTACAAGGCTCACAGCCATCATCTCTAGGAATAACAAAGATAAACACAGAAAATGTACGTATGTTTGTAGAAGACTGAGTCTCCTGGTTGTCTGAAAAACTAGTTAATTAGGTTTGTTTTCTTTTCTAGGGGGAGATGCCAGATGGTTCACAATTTGTAAGTATCTCGAGTAGACTTACAGCAAATGTGGAAAAAAAAAAGAAATAAAAACTTCTCAGTTATTGAGGAAAAAATATGCACAGTACATAGGACTTGAGAATCTACTGGGAAATGATCAGCAGTGAGGTTTTATAGAGATCAATCCTCTTTCTTGCTGCTAGTAAACATGAGGCTATTTGTTAAGGGATACAGAAAACCCAAAGAGATAAACACGGCATCCACAGCCATGAACAGAGGAATAAAAAGTGGGGTACCTGAAGCTTTAAAGGACCAAATCACATCATAATAAGATGTGATGCTTATTTGTTCAAATAAGCATGCTTAGTTTTCATGACTTTACCTGCAAAACAAGCTTGTGTTAAAAGCATTCTGCAGTTGTATTAAGCCAGGTGGCCTTACGTTAATGGGTGTATCTTAGAACTTGTCTGGCTATATCTTCCTCATGGTGATGGAGCCATGCTTACACTGCGTGTACTTCATCTAGTGTGAGTCTTATTTTTTAAAGCATAACAAGCTATCGGAGAGGAGAGATCAGTATGTCTGTACCTGAACGACTGTGTGATGCAAATTTAAATCAGTGCAGAGTTTCATGCTGCTTATAATACATTTACTCAAACCAGTTGGCAACTCTCAAATGCATTAAGTTGTACAGTGGAGTGTCTGGTGCCAGATCAAGCTTAGGTTTCCTCAAGACACTTTTTTGGTGCTTACAAGTGGCATGACTCTGGATTAAGGCATGTATAGTGGCAGAAATAGCAGTAAATAATGCTTATTTTGAACCCAAATTTCTAGTTAAAAAAAAAAATTAAAAAATGACATTGATACGTTCATCTCCATATAACTTTTTCACTACAGTTTCAGTATCCCAGATTGTATTAGTAGAAAAAAGCTGAGCTGTGAGTGCAAACTGGAAACTGTAGGCCAAATTTCTTCTTGCCATAGTAAAGCTCAGCTTGTATGTTGAAAAAAGTAAGTCACAGTCAAGTTTTTCACTGCTGATGAACTTCCAGGGTGTTCCTTACATTGGGAAACTTGATTCTGCACTTCGTCCGGGATGCACCATTGCTATTAAAGGAGAAATTAATAAAAACCCAAAGAGGTAAGTGTTAGTGATTTTTTATTATTTTGTTTTGTTTTATTTTGCTATTAACTGAGCTGCTTTTGAGAATTTGTAGGCTTTTCCATTGCCTCAGTGTATCCTTACTCGCAACTTTGCATCTGGAATCATCTGAAGCTAGTGTGGTTTTCTTAGGAACCCGCAGGATGTTGTTTTAGAAAGGGCTGTTCTTTTGAACAGCTCCACTGAGAAAAATCAAGGTAAAACCTGATTGTCTTTCCTGCTTAATCTGCATCCTTCACAAGGTTGCATGTCTGTTCTGGATTTCCATTGTGCATGGCATGCAAGCACAATTGGCTAAAGTCTTGGTAAATAGCACGGAATACTTGATCATGTTTATAAACTGTTGGTGTAGTAAAGTTTTAAAAAATATCTTCCAGCTTTGCAATAAATCTGAAATCAAGTGAGTCAAAGGACATAGCACTGCATCTGAATCCCCGAATGAAGAATAAAGTTTTTGTGAGAAACTCTTACCTTCGTGACAGCTGGGGAGAAGAAGAAAGGGAAGTTACCAATTTCCCTTTCAGTCCAGGGATGTACTTTGAGGTAAGATGAACTGAAACACAGCATCAGACTTAGAATTCTGCCAAAATAAGAGTTTGTGTTAGCGCTTAAATGTTATGCTGCTAATACTGTTTAAGTAAGAGTGCTGTTCTTGCATTTCCACGTTTTGAGAATGTTAGGGTTAAATAGGACCATAGGAAGCAAAGATCTGACTTGGTTTTAATGACAGCCGTCTATTCCTGTTTTCTTATAAGTAGTTGCAAGATTTCAGCGTAGGACGAAGTTCCACATTTTTTTAAAACGCTCCTTTTGCACGAAGGACTTTTTGTAACAGAAGCAGGGCTCACCCAAGTTCAAGCTAGGAACTTAACTGTTCCTCTTCTCTTTTTTCAGCTGATCATATTCTGTGATGCCCACCAGTTCAAAGTTGCTGTTAATGGTGTTCACATTCTGGAATACAAGCATCGTTTTAAACAACTGGAAAAGATCGACCTGCTGGAAGTCACAGGAGATGTTCAATTGTTAGATGTGAGGAGCTGGTAGTTCTAATTAGTACTAAAAGGATTAAATATATTCCAGTGACAGCTTTTCTGTCAAGTACAAACTGGTGCTGACTCATGCTGAGCCTGCCTTTATCTATGTGGGCTTCTGTATCAGCCTCTCTTGAGTTGGGTGAGTTCCAGAGCTGCTGTGAGAATAACTAACTTCTCCAATAGTTTACAGTATCCTGGCAAGTTAAATCAGTGTGCTCAGATAAATCACGTGTATTACTGAACTTAGCAATATGAAAATACTGCATCATACTGTCTTAACAGTTGTGCTCAGTATGATTAACTACTACTAGTCATTCCTTAATAACATACATTCAGTAAAGTAGAAACTAGAGTTTAGTAGGATATGAAGATATGATTATCCACCCCTAAAGGGATATTGATCAGTCATAGAAAATAGAATTATGAAGTACTCTGTTCTGCTTCTTAATTTATATTAGTGATAACAACCTTTTTAACAGGGCTGGATTAAGCAGACAGTTGAGCCATCAGTTCTCATGAAAGGCAAGGAGGAAATTGATTAGGCTGCTGCTGCAGTCATACCTTCTGTGACACTCACAGTTATGTCAACTCCTGCTTATAGATGGCTTAAATCAAACATTTGGCAGCATTTCTAGCTTTTAGTTCTCCAAAGTAAAACAAATGGAAGTGATTTAGCTAGTTCTGATTGGGAGAACTTTTGAAAGTTTATTTGATCTGAACTGGCTCCCAGCTGTGATGAGATTGCTCAGGGACTGAAGCAGATGTATCTGGCTTTCGTTTTAAAACATGTGAACCCAGGTATTCCAGGCATGGTTTCAGCTGAGCTGAGACTTGGCTTCTGGTCAGTAGAATAGTGAATGAGTTGTTTTTTGGTCTTGTATTCAAATGCTATTTGAAAAAAGTTGTTTCTATTCCATCAGTTTTCTTTACAACTGTCAGTCTTAATTTTTATGTACTTTTTTAAAAAATAAGTTGCTACTGGCTGTTACTACATGCCCAAGGGCTGTTCCTATTTACCTTAACAGCTGCTAAAAGAGCAAAGCAGTTTCAAGGATAAGATGTACCCTAAAAGCCTGTTTAACTACCATGTTAAACGTATAAAAAGCATAAATAAACATGTTTATGAACCATGCTTTTCTCTAAGTGTAGCTAAGTTGCTTTTTTTTGGCCTATTTTGTTTCATCGTACTTGCAGGATAGTAAGTATCTCCAAGCTGAACCTGATTAGAGGACCATTTCCCCATTAAGGAGTTAGCGAACTGCAGTTAAGCCAGGTAGGCCTAGGCCTTGCCGGTGCCACACGTACAGCACAGCCTTCAGGCCGCTGTTGTGCTGTGCATATCCCCTAGCGATAAATGCAGTTGGCTGATTCTTTTTAACAGAGGAGCCTGGAGGCAGCTCCTACTTCGTTATGGCAATTTCACCACCTGGGCATCCTTGCCTTTACCTAAAAGCTGAGCAAGGTGTTCTCATGTGGACATTGTTATTGTTTGACCTGAATATAGTTGTCTTCTTTCTAGACTATCTTGTAGCTACTTCCTCTTCAGAATCTTTAATGACTTCATTTCTCACGTGCATAAAAATAACAGAAAAGCACATTCTCAGGATTGCTGTGCATGCGTCCAGTAAGTATCACGTTTATGTTGTAGCAGCACATCCTCTATACTAAGACAGGAACTGCAGAAACCCAGCACAGCGGGGTTTGTGGGCAGTCTTTCATGTTGTCACTCTGCTCAGCTATCAGAACTTGAATTTAGCTCGCTTCATTTGTAATGTTCAGAGAAAAGCAAGTTAAGGAAAGTTTTATGCCATCAAGTGATGGCATAAAATGAACCCCAGTTTCCAGCCGATCCAGAAATGATAAAGCCAGATTTATACAATATTTTTAATAAAAAAAAAATTAAGATCTTAAATCTGATAAAAATTAGTATGACAATTTGCCTGTAATGCATGGCATGGATGTAGTTAAAACAATTCAGACAACATGTGAGAACAAAGGGGATAAACTTAGAAGTAGCTTTGGAGTGGTTCTCCCAAAATGACTTCCAGTTGCTGAATTGTTTTCTGACACTGTTGTTCAACTTCTTCACATTCATCTAGAAAAAGAAACAAAGCAGGAAGTAAATAAATAGTTATTACAAAGATATCCTCAAGGCTGGAACTGTCTTCAAATGCCAGGTATGAAATTACTGTTCAAAAATCCTTTGTCATCAACTAAGGACTTACGCAAGTTATTTATACTGTACCACTGATCTAAAATACGCAGCCTGGGAGGGTGCGCATAGGATGGAACAATGAAGAAGCTACCGTCATTTAGGTGAACATTAGGAGGGTTTTGGATACAACCCATTTCAGTTTCTATCCTGCACAGCTGAAGCTATCATATATGAATTCTTATTATTTATAGCAATTATATTGTCTGAATCTTTGAATTATGTGGCCTTTGTTCTTTTAGCTTATAGGCATTTGTCTGCCTTCACTAAGACCATTTTAAGAATATTACCTTCCATAAGCTCAGCTAAGAATGGAATAGATTCTGGTAGCAGGACCAGGTAGTTCTCCTTGAGTTTCTCTGCAACTTCTAGCAAAGCAAGCAGAGCTGCAAAGCGGACCTAAAACAAAAGAGTCTGTGTAAGGAAACAGTCAAATGTCCCAAACTTCTTTCTATCTCCTAAAACACATGTAACTTTTAAACTAGCTTTCCTTACTGAAGCAAAGTGTTCAGGGGGAGGTTTTTTTTTGTTTTGTTTTGTTTTTTTTTTTTTGTTTTTTTACTTGTACTGGGTTAAGTCCTGCTGAAACAGTGGAACAGAGTGGCATTGGAAAGGGAATTTAAAGACTGTTCTATCAGCTAACTGCTAGCAATATAACCTGCTTCTTGCAACTAACTTTTTATTTTACTCTATCTTAATCCAGATATTAAGTTACTTTAAAAATATACTCCCCCTGAATATTTGTAACCAGTCAAATAGATCATGACAAAGCTCTATATATTAAACAGGTCTGAAAGTTGATAAGTAACTATCTTACACTTTCTAAAGCACCCTTTTCTTTACGTACAAACAGGTTAGCTCTTATTCAAACAAATACCAAATCTAAAACAAACAAACAAATGAAAAAATAAAATCAACAGTATGGAAGACATCTACTTGTAGAAAATTAATGGCTTAGAGGAAAAACAGACGGATGCATTGCATGCATCTCGGGAACTTGGTGGTAGAGTAGTAAAACATCAGTGGTCTAGTAGCCTAACTTTAGAAGCTAGTATTTTAACAGTGAGTTAGCTAATCCACTTCTATTTTTGGGACACAACATTTTCTAATGCAACAAAGAAAAAACAGTTCAGATTGTATTAACTCCCAACCTTAGAAGAGGTATGCCTCATTTTCAGCAGGATGTGGTAATTCAGTGGTTTCCAAAGAGAATCATCTGCCATTGCCACTGAAAACTGCGCTAGGCAGGGTACCAGGTGTGCTGTCACTCTTTCCTGGAACTTCTCATCTCCTCCAAGCATATTTTCTAGCTGTGGAAACAAAATGCTTGTCAGACAGATCCAGGATCAGATAAACCCAGCCAAAAATGCTGCTTCTAGCATAGGCTTTCAGGTACTCAGGAGATGGGTCAAAGAGCATTAGTGGGAGGGCAGTGGTCTGCACGAGTTGAGTAATGTGCATGAACCTTGTGGAGTAAAGAAGTTTAGAAAGATGATAAAAGAATTAGTAAACTAAAGCATCAGGTGAAGCAGTTAATACTGTCTGTAGCTGAAAGAATGAATTAATTCTCCCCTTTCTGTGAAAGGAGAGGATTGATAGTTTTAAAAGAAATCCTCATATGGAAAAAATATTTGATATGAATTGCTTTTCTATGTTTGTCAATACCTGATCAACCAGAGGCATCATCAAGGTTTCTGCTCTTTCCTTACTCAGGAACTTCTGGGTGTCATACAGGAAGAGCTTATGCAGACAGTCCATGGTAAACTGCAACAGTAAGCAGCTCTTTTCGGTGCTGTTCTCAGAATCAAAGAAAGCTTCATCTATATATCAATACAGGAGGGAAAACACGAAGTTTACAAAAATGGGAAATACTCCACTTCTCTACAAGCTAGAAATGCTGTTAGTTGTGAATACAGCTGAGGGATGTACTGCACATCAATTATGTAGTTATCAGTCAGAGTAATAAAGTAGATGCTGTATGTTATCTGACTTTTAGCTAATGCCCTAGCCGGTCTGCTGCTGCAATTCACAATCAGCTGGGGATAGAAGTGAATAGTCACAGGCTATCAGAAAGTTCATGGCTATCCCTGTGGCTATGAAGAATTTGTGCAGCTCACTACAAATACAATAGGGAAGTAGTTCCCATACAAAAGAAATAGTATCTGTTTTTGCCAAGAAAGCAGAGTCTGAATGCATCAGGTAGTAGTAGGTTGGCACATCAGGTAAGTCAGTGAATGGAAAAAATATGTAAGGACAGGCAACTGCCAGAAGCAAGTCACCTTCTTTCCACACAATTTCAGTCTCATGGAACTCACAAGGACTGACACTGGAAGTTTTCATGTGGTCTCAGCTTTGTACTGGCAGTCCAGAGCCTATGGATGGAAATTATCCCTTGGTTCCATCAGAATAAGAAAGATGTCTTATTTATGAGAGAAAGAAGAGAGAGAGCAGTGAGGGGTATGTGCTGTGAAATACATTGCTGTAAGATGAAACTTTCAGCAGTTGTAATTAGCCTGTCAACGTTTCTCTGTAGTTAGTAACTTAAAACTTACCAGTTTTTGAAACGTTGAGCTGGTTCAGTGTTTCAGCAAACGGCTTCACTAAGTGACCAGCAAACAGGGTGAAGAGCCCCTTGAGCTTGTCTGCAATGCAATCTGCTAACCGATGGAATGTCAGGAGCCTATCTTTTAGGGTACTCTCTGTTTTGGACCAATCAAAGAGCTGAAAGTGAAATGCAAATTAGCTCATTCCTGTGTGTCCGCACTGGAGAATACGAAGATGCTGGTGCAGATGAATTACCGTTAAATTCCTTACCTTGAAGAAGAGGGGTCTGAAGGAAGCCTCAGAAAGTTTCATAACCATACTTATTAGACAGTCAATAATGTATGTCTCTGTCTTACCAACTTCCTCCAAATCATCCTGTAAAAATTAAAAAACATGATTCTAAATTTGAAATGTAAGAATCTGAGCTTCCAAAGCAAGTTTTAGTTCTCTCTGTTTCAGGCTAAGTACCTAACCATAATATTTTCTACCCCCTTGAACAATTTCAGAACAGAATATTTGATACCCAAAAAATAACTGATAGAATTAGCATGAGAAATTGAGCTGCCTGTTTGTTCCCCTAAACACGCTACCTGGGCATGCTCTGTGCGGAAGTCCAGGGCTGTCATGAAAAATGCTGTCAGCTCAGACTGATGGGAGATGAGGTGATCCTTCTCCATAACGACAATGTGCTCCTTCAGGATGTTCATCAGGGGACCCACACAGTTCTGCCAGAACAAAAGCAAAGCAAGACAAAGACAACTGTGACACTGACAGTAACTGAGAAACTTGACAAGGGAACCTGATTTTGCACTTCTTACATTTACTCGTGAAAATACTAGAGAATAACTGAACTTTTTTGCTGTACGTTTTCCTGACTCACTTTTGCAGTATAAAAGAAAACAGAGATAATTTAAGATTGTACTGGTCATGGCTGGGATGGAGTTAATGGACAGCAGTCCATATGATGCTGTGTTTTAGATTTGTGATCAAAAAAGTGTTGATAATGCACCAGTGTTTTAGCTGTTGCTAAACAGTGACTGTACAGTGTCAAGATGTTCTCTGTTTCTCACTCCGCTGCCCTAGTAAATAGGGTGGAGGTGGGCAAGAGGCTGGGAGGGGACACAGCTGGGTCAGTTGACCCAAACTGACCAAAACAGTATTTCGTACCATGTAACATCACGCTCAGCAATAAAATGAGGGGAGAGTTTCTCCAAGGCAGCCATTTCTTGGAGACTGACCAGACATCTGTCTGCTGGGGGCAAGTGACTGTTTCTGTACTACTTTTTTTTTCTTCCTTCTCTATTAACCTCCTTTATTTTTTTATTTTTAACCCCCCTTTTTTTTTTTTCTTCTCACTTTCAATTTTTTCCCCCATCCCACAACAGGAAGGTGAGCAAGTGACTGGTTGGGGGCTTACCTGCCAGACAGGGTCAACCCACCACAAAAGAAAAGCGTATTTGTAGTTACAATGCAAATGAATGAAAGAATTCTCACCTTTCGGTTATTTGCCACTTCACTGTAGCACTTAGTAACTGCAGGCACGAGTATTCTGGGAGCAAGCTTTGTAGCTAGGATACTTTTCAATGATGTTACACGTACACTTATCTGGGAAGAAGGACCAAATTCAACCACAATCCTCTCCAGGCGGACAACCTATCAGGAAATCCAGAAAAAAATGAAGTTCTTTAAGTTGTTTTAGTTGCCTAACTCAAGAATTATTATTATTATAAATTTTATAATAGTTGTCTGTTACAAATGTCAGACTGGAATTTTGCTGTATGTACCACTTGGGACACATTACAGTAGGATGTCTGTGTGCAGAGCTTCACTGTCTTCAGAAGACCAAACCCTGAAAAAACGCCCACATCAGTGGCAGAAGGTCAGAATTGCCCTACTAGGGCTGTTGCACTGGGCAGATTCTGTAGGAGTCCTTCATATCTGCAGGAGTCAGATGGCTCACCTGCAGCAAACAATCCATGAGATAAGGACTAAGGAAGTGTGGTAATGTTTCTGCAACCTTCAGCAGAGCAGTCACGGCACTTAACAAGTAAATCTCATTGGAGATGAGCTCCTTCTTATTTTTTAAAGTCTTCAATAGTGCTGGCATCAGCCTGTGAATAAGCAAGCAAAAATACGGAGAGGTGAAACCACTGATTATTTGGAGGAACATTTCGAGTCACATAAAATCCTGCCTTTAGGCCTGCAGG
Source organism: Netta rufina (assembly GCF_964035555.1). Taxonomy (NCBI): domain Eukaryota; kingdom Metazoa; phylum Chordata; class Aves; order Anseriformes; family Anatidae; genus Netta; species Netta rufina. The sequence goes on from NC_140125.1 coordinate 27,196,308, forward strand.
GACTATTTTCACATGAATTTTTACATGTGTACTTGGGAAAACTCAGTATTCTGGGCTTTTCTGCTGTATTTTTTTTCCAGGGATAATGAAGAACAGATTTAGATGAAAGATTTAATGACGATAAGAAATTTATATTTGTAATTAGATAAAACAGTCTTAAAAGCAACAGGTTAGATACATGAATTCTTCCTGAATAGGCAGAATAAAAGAATGCAACACGCAGTGTTTCCAACTGCACTGGTTCTCATGTTTTTAACTACAATCTACTCTACAGTAAAAAGAAAAAAAGTCTGACTTTCTATAGCCATAAGGACTGCATCTCCCTTCAGGGCAGCACACAGTTCCATAATGACCTGTACCAATTATAAAAGTCTCCTGCAATTTGCCGACTAGCTTCTCAGTTCTATAGCACTTGAAGCACTACAAACACCTCGATTCTTGTCTACACACAAAAAAAAATGGTCAGACTGTCCACTTAGCCTTCATCAGCATTCCTTCTTTCAGTAATGCCTTTCATTATAATTACTTTCTCCTGCTGCTGATTCTATCAAAAAGAATCCAACGATACCTTGGGAGCTGAGGGATTGTTTGGGCCTTCAGCGTACAGGTGACCTCAGCTATGCAGAGGAAAGCACTTCCCATCACATTCTTTTCCTCCTTCTCTGAAGAAATCAGATCAATGGCAGTTTTCAAAACGGGTATAAATGGCATGGGATTTTCTGTGCCAAAACCTTTGCAGAGTAGTTTGAGGCTGAACAAAGCAGTTTGCCTGTTGATGGCTTGCTCCTCCTCCTCTTCCTTTCTTTTGCACTGCACAATTGCGATGAGCTCAGGAACTAGCTCCAAGAGCTGCCGGATCTGGGAGGACAAAAGAACAAACGCTTGAAGGACACAATTAGAAACCCAGACTCTGCAAGGTAACTGGGCAGGCAGCGTACATCTAACCACCCCTCTCAAAAGCTGCCTGACAGAGGACACTGATACTTGACATTCCTACACAGAGCAAACCACTTCTACATCACTCTCTCTCTTTATTTCTGCTAAAGAACGGAGTCTAATGACTTAGCCTCACCTGGCTCTTCTGCCACCTTGTGCGCTGCTGTACCTTATTGTTCAAAAGGTCCATTGCCTTACGTCTCACAGATGGCAGCTGATTTGTCATGAGTCCCCTAATTACAGGGATGAAGGTTTCTGTTGGCAGTAAGGCGTTGACCTGCAAGAGATCACAAATAAAACAACACCATAAAGGCTTAACACCACCATAAAACACAGCATTAACAACACCATAAAGACAGGCAGAATTCGTCTCAGCTTTCCCCACGGGTTTCAGGATCAAAGAAGAGAGGATAGGCCAGCCATGCTGTATCTGAGGCAGGCAAAAAAATCCAAAGGAGGTTCCAGTTATAGTACTTAATGTATGTTTGCTGGCTGCTAACCAACCAATACCCACTAGTTTCAATATTTTCTCAGCAATTTCATTTTTCTCATGCCTACACTGGTTAGTTATCCTTCCTTCCCTTAAAATACTTATAATGGTGCCTTGTGCAAAAACAACATGAAAACTGGAATGTGCTTCACAGGCAAAAGAAATAATACCACCTGTTCATACAGAGACTGAAAAGACTTATGATTCACAGCACCACTGATGTTACTAGACAGTCAATCCAATTCCACAAGTACACTTCTGATCAGAAAAAGATCAGAAAGAAAATCATAACGATTTTTCTCCATCTAAATTCCACATAGAAATACATAGCAGCTCCATAAGCATTAGTGAACTCATAAAATGATTTAACATGGAGTAATGCTGCCAAAAGCCACTGTTCTCCACCACATGGTTACTGAAACAACTGCTTCCAGCCAGTAGAACACACACTAGAGGAAAAAAGCATTCCAGACTTTTTTTTTCTGCTTGTTCTGTCTAAGCTGTTAGATGTAGTTGTTGAAAGTGCTAGAAGAACTCAAACAATGAGGCAGCAGGTAAAGAATAATTAATAAAGATTAATTAATCAATAAAGATTAATTCAGAAAAAAAAATAAATCCTACATTGGTTATTAATTGCATTAATAAATAAAGCAGGAATGTCCCACTGTTAACAAGAGTGCCAATGAGACGAGACCTACTTTATCCATCATTTCATAGGACTTGCCAAGAAGAACCCTCCAAAATTTGGCTGTTGGCTTGTCTGCATTTCCTTCCACTGAGGATGCCACAGTGTTTATATAGTGAAGAACATCTTCTAGTAGCCTAGACAGGAAGCAAGAATATTTTAGTAAGTAACAATGACACTAAAGTAGTCAACTTGGTTCCTACAATGCATAGCATTTCACAAACAAAACGGCAACAAAAAAGGAAAATGAAACACCTACTAGAGAGACTATATATATACATATATATATGTACACACACACTTATATATATATTTCCCTACGATTGAAGCAATATATTTTGCTAAAAAATCTAGAATAATTTTAAAGATTTCATCATAACAGCAACATATTTATGACCAAGTAAAAAAAGTAACTTGTGTATAATAAATACTGCTCATTGCTGAGGATATTAAAAGTATCCTTGGAAAACATTTGGGAAAAAAAATACTCTGATGGGACTACACTTACCAAAAAAACATTCCCCGTTTACAATAAAGGCTAGAAATAGGAGTGGAGCAGATATAAAGCATACCTCTGTTCCAACTTCTGTAGCTCTTCTGTTTCTTCACATTCAACTATCTGGTTTAGAAAGAGAATAAAAATGCTAACTGTGAAAATTTTCAGTTCCTCACATTTGCAATTTAGCATTGTTATAGAAGAATATCTGAGACCCTTATGCAGTACAGTCACAGTAGCAAACAAACATTTCATGTTGGTAGATGATGTTCAGTCAAAATACTGGAAACCACTTCCAGCTAGATCCACAGCCAGATTTTTAACATTAATATTTTTTTTTTTTTGGAGTTAATAGTATGAGTCTCACTCCAAACTTGGATTATACAAACTGAGTGAAATCCCAGACTCCATAAAGCCAGTGGGAATTCACTGGGGCCTGAATTTCTCTTTTTAACCTAATCATCGATTGCACAAACTGAGTCTATCTGGAAAGGCACTATTATAAAATAATGAACATTACTGGAAGGTTTCAAAGCTGTGTAAATAAAGGTGTCAGCAAGATACACTGGATGGCACATTCTTTCATCCTCTTTGAGTATAAAATCATACTAAAAAGCAAATTAAACCTCATCTATTACATACGGCACAGTTACTTAATCGGATCAGTTTAAGTGTAATTACCTTTTTCACCAAACTCTGAGAAGTTAAAAGTTGTGACATGAAGGAGACTGACAAGAACTTGAAATGTCGAAGTTGTTTGCCTGAGTGAGACTCCACATTAAAAAGCTGCCCATCCTGATTTTTCAGCTTTGTCTTGCACGTTCTTGATTTTTTTGGGCCAGGATCATCTGTTGAAAAACATTCCCAAAACAAATTTGCAGACATGAAAAAAAGACATTTGATTTCTGATTACAGAAAAAGTGTAATTACAGTCAAGTGGCTATCGAGGACAATCATTCTGCTGTATCCAAAATAATGTCAAAGTTCCAAAAAAACAACCAAAAAAACCACAAAGATAATTTTTCTGTTTCAACAGCCTCAAAAACAGCAGTGCCATTTCACTGCCCTTGCTTCTGATCAGTTTTTATGTTAAGGATCTTCATGAAGCTAAAGCTATAGCACACTGGCTACAAACATGAAAGACTTGAGAGGAAGGACCACAGACACTGTGTGACATATTTGGAAAAAGTGCTTTCACTGTCACTACCAGGCCCTTCCTGGCTAAGAAAATTTATTTGAACACCAAATCCACCTAGTCCTTTCTTGAAAAGAAACAACCAGCCACACCCTCCCTTTCAATGCTCTTTGAAATAACAGACTGGAAAAGTATTAAAACATATTAATTAGTTAATGCTTCACTACATTGTAGAAGAAAAAAAAAAGAAACCTTAAAAAACAAAAGCAAACAAAGTACAAACAACTCCCCCAACAGATAGTCCCTGTCATCTCATCTGCTATGAGTAACAGCTATTTATTTCAATTAAATGATTCAATGGACCTTCTAAATGAGGAGTGCTGTTTGATTCTAAGCACTCCAATCTATAATTAATGTACATCAAAAAAGAAGTAATCACATATCTTAACCATTTTATAAAAGGCAGGGAGGAATAAATCATTAGGGCAATTCTGTATCCCCTAGTTTCTATCTAGAGGAGTAAAGGGAGGTTCATGTACTTTTGCTGTTCTGTTTTGCAGTTACCTTCTTTGTTCTCTGGCAGCTCTGTCAAGTAGTGGATTATTTTCATCATGCTCTGGAACTGTGAATGTATATTAAATTCGCAACAGATGGAAATCCAAAATTCTGTGTCTGCTTCCAGCACAGCATCCTGTTTATAGTTTAAAAGGAGAGAAACGTTTATTTCAAGAATTAAAATAAGACCTCAAACTCCTCAGTCAGTTTGTGAACATGCCATGGGGAGCTGCATACTGCCAGGGTTAGCACTGGGGCAACAGCAGCAAGCCTCAGAGAGAATCTAAGAGTTCCTGAGGGTGGGGAGAGAAAATATCATCTCACTCCATCTACTAAACAGCATCAGGAATAACCTCACCTTCTGGCATAGGCTATTTGCCCTAAACCTCAGCTAGTGAGGTAATGGTGAAATAATCCATATTTCATTAGGGGTGTCTCTAGCCATTTCATACCCTGATGAAAAGAATAACTCAAGATATCCTACAGGACAGCCAGGACTGGCACACCTGAGTAGTATCCCATACTAAGTTGGTCAAATAAGACATAAGTAAGAGTGCTCAGAAATACTTATCCGTATCATGAAATTAGCTCTTTCCCACATTTTTAGCAGCTTTCATACATTTAACATAAAAAATGTCCTCTAATCAATCAGAAAAGCAGTAATTTGTGAAGAGTTTGGGGGGTTATCTTTCCATACATAGAATCATTCAAGTTGGAAAAGACCTCTAAGATCATCTAGTCCAACCTTTAACCTAGTACTGACAAGTCCACCAGTAAGCCATGCTACTAAGTTCTACATCTACGCGTTCCTTGAAGACTTCTGGGGATGGTGGCTCAACCAATTCCCTAGGCAGCCTGTTCCAATGCTGCACAACCCTTTCAGTAAAGAAATTTTTCCTAATATCCAACCTAAACCTCCCCTGGTGCAACTTGAGGCCATTGCCCCTCATCTTATCAAGTGGTGAAAATGATATATACCACCTAAACTTTAAATCACATCCAAACTTTAGACAGACATACAAAAGTAAAATGGATCCAAAGACAAAGGGCTTCCAGCAGAAACATCAGAGAACTGCCTGGCAGCTAACTTAGAAGACTGGAGCCACCTAGAAACAGCGTAGCATTTGGGGCTCAACCTCACAAAACGGCATTACATGTCAATTCTGATTGTAATGAGAAATCATTATATACAGGAATACTCACAAAGAAAGGCCATGAATGATTTTAGACTTGACTGAAAGGCTGTAACTAGAAAATGAAGCCCAATGAAGAAGCAAGGCGCCTCAGCTGCTAGGAGGCTGCTCCAGGCTCCTGGCCAGGGTGAAACCCGTCTGTTACTCACTGCTGCAAGGAGGCTGCATGGGACATGCTTGCCTTCTGGCCCAGAACTGTGCCCCCATGACTGCTGTTTGCCAAGAGGGCTGAACCTAAACTGCTGCTTTCCTCGGATCTGCTCTGGTGCTTGTCCAAAGGCACAGCCCTAAACCAACCAAAGCCTCCAGCTCACCATGCTGACTCAGTTGACCACAGGGCTCCTAGTGCTTTACAAGGCAGGCATAGAAACACTGATTTCTGCACCTCGAGCAAGAGATTATAGCAAAGACCATATCTTCTCACCTGTGTTCTTTTAGTAATCCCTTTTGTTTTACCTATAAGCAATGTTTTCACCTAATGCCAGGGCCTGCCAACACTAAAGCAGCAACAGCTTCTACGTATTTCGGGCATAAGAGAATTCTTACCTTGATAGTTGGAAGACCAAAATTATGTTTCAACACAGTTAAATGTTTTTTAAAGAACTACATTATTTGACTATCAGCTTTTCAAGTCAAGTACTGCTGTACAATATGATCTGACAGTATGTCCAGGCTCAAGGACAAAAATATTTCGTATCTGCCATGCAAAATGTAGTCAACATCACCATCAGGTTCTGCTAAAGTACAAGCTCAGAGCTCACTATTTCTTTTAGAGTAAAATAAGGCCTTATCTTGCACCTTCTTAAAGGAATGACTATGAACAGAAAGGAGGAGATCAGTCTTTGAGGAAAAGGTCAACCCCACTAGTCTAACCTTGTCTGTGCTTGATGTTGCAGTCACAGTTTTGGTGACGTACTGCTCAAATAGCAGCACCAGGAGAACCCAGAGGAACCTGTCTCCTCCCACTGTAGTTATCAGCTGGGTCAGGATGGGCAGGCGGCGGTGCTCCGGCACATGGGGCAAGGCATCCACAAACACACGAATGATTTTTATCACCACCTCTTCCACACTTCCTGAGGACTCTGACAAGTCGCTGTCTTCAGCCTATTTAAGTACAGGTACAGCAGTTCAAACAGATTATCACAAACAAGTTCTTTCCTGTAAATCCAGCAGGTGAGAGAAAGTGCTGTTTGTCTGATACCAGTATTGCCACAAGTATAAACTGAAAGAAATTTTGTTATAGTATTGAACTTGCCTGCTGTCTCTATGGTAAAAAACTAGAACACAAAGTATGTTTTAGATCCTCTTCAGGTACAACTGTGGTACTATTTTCCTAAACCTTTTACGAAGTGCAGTTGCTTGTACGATTAAAAAAAGCAATAGCTTTGATAAATTCAGTTGATTGGATGAGTAGTTTGTTAACATTTATTACATATTATTTATAATCTAGCTACTTAAAAGTAATCTTAGAATTGGATACAAACATATTCTATTACCAATATTCCAAACCATTTATTCTACTGCTTTTCATTGTATAGACAAATTTACCTGTATAAGAGCAGGAATAACCATCTGCACTGTCTTATTTATTACTTGAAATGTGTAAGTATCATCCAGACGCAAGACGTTTGCTCCCATGAATGTAAAAATGGGCATAATGTTATGGAGAACTTTATCCTGGAATAAAAAGACAGATGAGATTAGTTTGTTTTTTTAACAGAGTTGCACAGTACATTGTACCTTAAGGCATCTCTCACTACCACAAACATCACTAGATTCCTATATAAGAAAATGAGAATCATTGCTATGTTCCCAAAATTGCCACTAAACTTATTTTTAACATATCAAGTAGTCTTAAGGGACACTATATGTTATTGTTACAGTTCTAAATACTACTTAGAGAACGAGATTGACTTCCAAGCAAATAACTGAAGAGTGGAAACTGACAGTTGAGTTTCATCATATGCTCTGCACTCTTCAACTCAGTGCTACAGTTGTATGACAAGCAAAACCAGCCTTCAGGAGATTTCCAGCTCTTACACAGCCCCCCTCCTTTGTATTTCTGAAACATGAACAGTGATACAATAGAAAGCAGCAGTGCTGATATTAACATTTCGGCCTTTTTTGGCTAGATTGTAATCACAATATTACTTTGAGAGTGCTGAATTAGTGGTGTCACTTAGCTCAAGAATTAGATTCCTAGATTTTGTCCCAGATATGGCTACGTTTGTCATTTAGGTTTAGTGACCTAAAGCAGCGTTATAGATATAAAGAGAAAGATAAGACTTTTACCAAATATTTGTCTTCATACTGAAATTGAAAACCCTGTCACAGTGAATATTAATGTGTAATAAAAGCTTAGCTCTACAGTAGGTGATAGTAGTAAGATGGTGACAAAGAAAAATAATCACCAAAATAAAAAAAAAACGAACTCAAACCCTCCAAAAGTTTGTCAAGAACATCTCTTTTGACTCTGGGGGAAAAAGTAGCACTCCAAATGTGTGGAGAAAGCACTCAGGTAAAGATAAAGATGCAAATTGAGTTTGATACATTTGTGTACATTTTGCTGCTTTCACAATTCCAGAGCAAAAGAATTGTACTTCAAAGAGTACTGTCAAATTTCAATCCATAGAAGAGAAGACCTGCTTATGGTCAATTAAAATCAGAGCAAACCTGATTGCATCATCAACTACATTTCTCATTGTATGAGATACAAACTTGTAAGAATACATATATTACTGGGTTGGATGCTCTCTCCTTCATAGAAAAGGAAGAGAAAGAAGAAACAATGTACCAGAACAGAGAATTTAAAGGTGAGGCAGAGCTGTTGTTAGAAAGCTCTTTCCATTTCTAACCCTCTTCATTGCAAATCATAAATGATACATGACCAAACTATCAATACAGAGGTTTGTTTTAAAACAAAGTAGAAGACCCTAAAACATCAGAGAACTTGTAAATTTTGCCTCTTGCTCCTTTTAGGAAAGTTCTTCCAATAGAAAAGCTCTGTATCTTCAGGTACTACTTACAGGAAACATGCCAGCAACGGCACCAAGGAGAAGCAGTGCATGATGATGTGTCTGGGGCATTTTAGATACCCTGATGCACTGAACTATCAGTTCCACATTGAATTTTTCTTTATCAAGGACATCTGCAAGCAAAAAAAAGTTAATTAATATATACCCTAATGGTAAATTATGCAGGAATAAACTTGAGTACACTCAAGCAATGGCTTCAATTTGCAGACCATACCTAAAGGATCTAACAAAAAAAAAACAAAACACACAAACAACAACAAAATCCCACAATTAGTAGGACGAGCTTGTATACATTACAGGGTAAGCTATCTCTCTTCAACACAATGCAGACTCAAAAAAGAAAAAAGCTAGAGACTGTACTGGTGAGAGTACCAAGAAATAAGTCTGCAATTTTTACCTGCTGGTACTTTGCTACCATCTGAAGACAATTTCTGACAGACGTTTAGCAGGCAGCTGAGGATCAACTGCTTTGTATATTCCATATTTTCTTCTTCCGATGCCTGAGGTTCCAGACACCTATACATTCAGGAAGAAATTGAAGAGAGATTGAAAAAGAAGGTAAGTGCTTTCATTTATAAGTCTCTCTTCTTTTTTGGTTTCAAACACATCAGCTTGTCTAATAAAAGACATTTATTAAAGTGCTATAAGGAGTATCAGATGATAGCCTGACATACGATTGCCAGTCTACACAAAGACATAAGCAAAAACAAACAAACAAACAACACACAAAACAACCTTTAGTAACTGCCTGAATATAGGGTTGACATGAAGAGCAATACTTCTCTCAGGTTCCACTGGTTGAAGGCAGTTCTACAATGTTTTGGGAGGAACTTTAAAGCTCAAGGTATTTTATAATAGTTCTGCAAAAGGTAAGTCCTGTCATTTGTGTCAGTTTTACCACAGGTGTCATCCTTCTTAACACTCCCAAGAACCTGAGAAACAAAGTCTTCACATAAAAAGCTAGATAACAGATAACCATCTCAAGGAGCTCACCACATTGTTTTACCTCCCATTCCCTTTCTATTTATATCAGATTTATATAAATCTATTTATATCAGATTTATAAACCTGATATAAATAGATATATATATATCTGATATATATCTGATTTACCTAAAAGAAGTAGAAGTAGAGGAAAAAAAAAAAAAAACACAAAAAAAAACAAGCTACAGAACCTGGAAATGAAGCAGAGAAAAAGCAGCCCACATTTTAATGCTTTACAATATCTGATGCAGAAGAGCATGCTCAAAGACTCATGTTTTAGAGAGGCAAAATTACCGGCTCAGCAGGTTAAAAAGTGCAGGCACAAGTGCCTGTGGACGTTTCAGTTTCTTCTTATGCTGCAGTAATTCCAGAATGAGCATAACCCTCTGCCAGCTGAAGTGGCTCATTTCAGGTGCCAATTCTGCATCTTGTGGCTTTCTAGAAAGGTAAGACAGGACATATAATCAGGATATACAATTGCAAATAAAATACTACAGTAAATATTACAGTGTTTCAGGGAACAGATATGTAAGTAAAAAAGAAAAGTATACTTTCAAATAATATCCTTTACTGCTTCTCCTGGGAGGTGGCAATATGTGGACTTTTGATTGAAACAGCAAAACATTTTAAACAATTAAATTAAAACCAGACTGAACTCGAAAAAATAAGCAAGCATAGCACAACTTCTGTGTATACGAAGTCTACATGATGAAGCAGACTGCTGTGAGGAAAAAAATAAATGACTATTATTAAATAATTGCCAAAATTCTGATCTGCTTGTCATTCAGGAAACTTGCACCTTCTGAACTACTATTTGTCTAACCACTGAGTATGAGTGCAATGGACACGTATCTATGTACATGTGTACATAAACTCTGATGGATCAATCTAATGAGTCAAGATCATTAAAAAATGTCAAGTGAACTAAAGCAAGTTCTTATGTATGTTCTTACATAAGAACTGTTATTCTAGGTCATGCCAAGAAAACCAACCCAAAATCCTGTTTCAACAGTGTCCAACAGCTGATGATTAAAAAAAAAAAAAAAAAGTACAGTGTACGGAACAGCTTCTTCCTTATGAGAACAGGAAGAAGAAACAAGATGAAGACTTGAAAATTTGGTTGTATTTCCATTTTAACTAAAAGAAAATACCTTATTTCAGCTGACTAACAGCAACACTTGGAAGTACATCGTTAGGTTAGCCATGTGTACAGTAAGCTGTCCATACGATTTTTTTTTTTTTTTTTTTTTTACCAATAAAGTTTAATACCTACAAAACCAAAAGCAAATGCCAACATCAGAAGTTCTACAAGAGGATTTTTTTTTTTTTTAATTAGGACTAATCTGTTCTAAAACAGCAACATGGGTTGGTTTTCTGCTGCTGAAAATAGCTCAGAGTTATTTTAACACACAGAAAATTAAGAAAAAGATAGTCGTGCTTTCAATACCAATTATGAAATGTACTAAATAAAAGGTGTTTTCAAACTGTACAGAAAATATTTTTATATTTCTAGTTATTTTACTTCTGTTGCTGCATTTTCTGCCTTCTAGTTTGCTGAACGGTGGTCAGATTTCTGGTTTTCTCAGGTGGCTCGAGTTCTGTGACAATCTGCTCAGCACACACCGAAATCTGAAACAAAAAACAATACTTCAATTACACATGAACAATGTGTCACGCCACACATCTATGACCCCTCCAGCTGTTTGGTTTTTTTTGAACACATCCCTTTCATGCACATATGGGTGTACAATCCATCTATTTAAGTCTTATCAGCTTAATTTCTGAATGCCTGTCCTAAATGTAGTTCTTGCAGCAAATAAAATGAGGAAGTGATTTCAAGTGCAAGTAAAATAATAAATTGCTATATGACAGCTACAATGAATGTATTTCAGGAAAAGTCTTCTAATAACAGTTTAAAAAACAAAACAAAACCAGTTTTTACCCAGAAAATTGAAACCAATGTAGCAGAAAGAAGTGACTTTTACTGAATTCATTAACAGAATAACAAATAACTGATGCATGGCTTCTACAGAAACACCTTCTTTTAGAAGGTGCAGCCATTTAACTTTTTATGCCACTAATGCAACTATATGACAAATAGTTTCTAATTCCTTACATACAAACAATGAACATAAATAATCAGTGTAGCAGCATGCTACCACTGCAAAACATTTGAACATATTTCTGTGTTCTGGAGTTTGCCACTTACCCCTTTAAACACACTGCTAATTGTCTGAGCACAAAGTGGGTTCTTACAGTTTAGCAGTAAGTCAAACAATACTTTTAATAGCTTCTGTTGCACCATCCCGTCTGACACAGCTGCAAAGAATGGTTTAGTAATCTACAAAGGGGAAAAAGAAAGGAGAGAGATGTTTAATCTAAGAAAGTAACAAAATCACAAGAAATTGACATTGGGTATATGTCAGATTATGTATGACACACCCAGACAAACATACAAATGTATATGAACATACATAGTAAAAATGTACATACTAACTAGCTATTTGGATACAGCTAAAATCCTTAGATATAAAGCACATACTTCTGAAATAGCCATCAGACATATTGGTTCCTAAAATTTTTCTAAATGCCTTGCCTGATGGTGAGAACATACCTCCTGTTGCTAGACTTCTATTTATTTATTCATTTTTAAAGTATTGGACTATTAGAAAGCATGAATTTGTAGCCTCCTTCAAATAAGACTATTTGTCACCTACTGTATTTTCTTAACATATTTTCCTCAGAAGAAAAGCAGAAAGTAAAGATCCTGAACAACTAACAAAGAAAAGAACAGTGGAATAGTAGTACCTGAAGGCAATCACACAGGTATCTACCTGCATGCAAATACAATGATAAGAAGCAAGCAGTGACTTCTCCTTCTGGGAAGTTTAAGAAGTTTAAGAGAGCTTTGCAGCCTGTTTAGCTGTTTCAAAGATTCTGTGGAGACCTTGAAAAATTGTAATGAAAGAAAAGGCAAAAACTACGGACTCCTTGCATACACAATTCTACACACTGCTATTTGCTGTAAGCACAAAAGCAAATTAAAAATCTTTTAGAAAACCATACCTGCCCAAGTGCTGTAATTTGGAAAGGTGGAATTTCTTCATAGATTTTCTTGGCAGCATGTAGACTTTTAATAAATAAATCCAAACTCTGCTGATTCTTGCACAAGAGGGTTGCTGAATGTTCATTAAACTTCCCAAGTATGAGATGCAGGAAAACAGCTTCATCTTTTAACATTGTCTCAGGTTCCTTCGAGACCTTCTCAAGCAACCGGTCTAGTGCAGGCAAGAGGTGAGAAAGAATCATCTGCAAACAGAGAAAATTTGTAAGAACAGTTTGCTTTTTATTCATTCTTGTTTTAACAAGCTTCCAGTAGTGCAGCTTCATTTTACTGCAACATCTGTTCCCTCTCTAGTACCACATTTCCTACTGTACTTTATGCAACAGCTATTAAAGAAGAAAAATACAAGACTTACTGTCATGTTACCACAAGTACCTCCTCATCAGCTACTGTTCTATTTCTCCTTTGATGGGTAGGTAGTATTTCATGTTTTTAAAGTAAGGAAGGCTTTTTTTTTTTTTTTTTTTTTTTTTAATTATTTATGACTACTGTCTCCTACAAAACCTGAGCACGGGGCAAGAACACTCATCCTCTATACAACGAACAATCCTTTCAAGAAACATACAACTGAAAAAAAAACACAAAAACTCGTAACTTCATTCATTTTTTGAACAATAAACTCTTGTATTTTCCATCACTCAGAGAATAGGAATTCTGAGTATACTAGGATAAAATGAGGTTAGTATGTACACATAAAACTACTTAAATAAATAGTACTTCCTATTATGTTACAATTCTGTACAGAAAACTCTATTCACAGATACCTAGCCAAGACAATCAATTTCTTCTGGAAGAACCTTCTTCTGAAGCTTTTCAGTAACCTTAAGGAGTTTCCTTAACAACTCCAGCACAGTATCCCATACATTCCTGGATGGAGTATGAAAATATTTTGTGTTTCATTAAATCATATTTTGCAGCATGACTGCTTACTATCGAAGTGTCAACTTAATGCTTAACAATCTATAAATTATGAAGTTACTTAACAGCATTACTATTAAATGACATGATTTCTGCTTTTCATTTAAGTGCAATACTGACAGAACAAGTGTAAAACTATAATGGCTGGACTCACCTCACCATGGACTTCGTGAAGAATTTTCATTAAGCTTCTTGCGACATACGATGGGCAAAGAGGGTTTTGTACACAATCGAGTATGCTTTCCAAAGCTTCTGACATTTTTTTCTTCTGGGATTTCTGTTTTGGTTGTGTCTCAAGCTCCTCAAATAGGGTTACCATGATCTAGTTCAGTAACAAAGTGAAAATAAAGTTCTTTCCCTACAGTAAAAGTGCCTTAAAACAACATTTATTCACTGCTTTTGTAATAATGCAATCCAGATATAAACTGAATTGTTTACCTGCAAATAAACCATGAGTTGGTATCTCAATTTGCTGTGGGTACACTCTGTCCCATCATCCAGATCATTAATGATGGCACTGAACAGTACTGGCCCCAGTATTGACAGCTGGGGAATCCTGCTAGGGACCTGCCTCCCAGGGCACATTGTGCCACAGATCACAACATCCCATGCTGGCTGTTCAGCCATTTTTCAGTGTACCTCCCTTGTCTATGAGAATGTTACGTGGGACAGTGTCAAAAGCCTTTCTAAAGTCAAGGTAAACATCCACTGTTTTCCCTTTGTCTACAAAGCTCTTCTCTTTATCATAAAAGGCTATCAGGTTGGTCAAACACGACTTCCCCCTTCATAAATCAATGCTTGCTGCTCCCCATCACCTTCCTAGGGACTGATGGGAGGCTGACCATTCTGTAGTTTTCTGCCTCATCCTTCTCACACTTCCTGAAGATAGAAGTGATATTTGCTTGCTTTCAGGTTTGGGGAACATCTCCCAATTGCTGTGACCTTTTTTTTTTCTTCTTATGATAATTAAGAATGGCCTTGCAGTGCCATGAGCCAGCTCCCTCAGCATTGTGGGTCAACCCATCTGGCCCCATGGACATAAGCATGTCCGGTTTATTTAAGTACTCCCTAACCCAATTACCTTACATCACAGCTCACAGCAGCTAACAGAACTTGTATCAAAGCACACCTTAACAGCACAAATACCTGTGTTATGTATGTAGGGTCAGATATGATCTCTTCTGTCTTTTGCACCAGATGCTGAAAAATAGGGTGAAATAAAGACTCCTTCACCCTGCTCAAGGAGTGGAAGCAATTGAGAGCAGCCCTTCGAACTTCGCTCACAGGACTACCCAAATTAACGAGCAGAGATATCACCACTGTAAAAAGAGTGAGGGAAAAGAGGAAAAGACAACAGAATTCCATGGTCAGAATTTCACTGTATCTGTCCTGAGGAGGCATCAAAATTAATTTAGAATTTAAAAGTCATCTCTTTTCACTATAAACATCTAGACTACACAAAGACAACATGAACCTCACATATTCGTGGCTCTGAATTCCTTCACTGTTGCCCTTCCACATGTTTATAATGCACAGAAAGAAAGATGCTATAACTGACTTATTCAGCATAGGACCTTGGTTTTTAAAACCTTTAAGATTTAAAAAAAATAAAAAAAAGTACAACAATAAAAGCTGTTTCAACTGCTTCCAAAATTGGGCTACCAACTGCAGCAGTGAATCAGCAAGAAGATCTATCTCAGCCTAGTACAGCTAAACATAAATTATTAGAGATAACCCTCCACGGTATGAAACAGAGAAAAATGATATGAAATTAAAACATACTGTCATTAAGCCTCAAGTTAAGAGATGAATAGATTCTATTTCACCTGGAGATGGTGGTGATAGTAGCTGTTTCTTCTTTTGGTATGTCTGAGATACAAGCACTGCATAGCCAATATATAAAGCTCGAGTCTGCAGCATTGCATTGACTTCATAATTCAGATGATTTGAAAGGTTAAAGCTGTAAGTCCATAAAATTGAAAAGAATTTGAAGAGAACTTCTGAATCCTTTACATGTACCTTACATGTAAATAAAAGAGAAAAAGAAAAAAAGAACAGTTGGTCAGGACAGCCTTGATTTGGCAAACCACTACTCACATCAGATAAACCACCCAAACCGAAGAAGCACACAGGAGAAAACTAGAGTCAGAAACAGTGTTCTTTTGGGAAGAAAACGTTACCGAGCTTATTCTGATGACAATACTTGCATACATAAAGTCCATGTGTTTCTCGACAAACTGCTTATTTAGTTGAACAGACAACACATAATCTATAGGTACACAAATAAAGTATATGTTTCCTTCATTGCAGACCAAATCCACATCCGTATGAACATTTTTATAATGTGTTAACTGAGCATGAAAATGGTTATATGCAAAATACAGCAAAATTAAGAACTTTCATCTTCTCTTTTGAGTGGCAGTCATGTTTATATTACAGAATCACAGAATTTCTAGGTTGGAAGAGACCTCAAGATCATCGAGTCCAACCTCTGACCTAACACTAACAGTCCCCACTAAACCATATCCCTAAGCTCTCCATCTAAACGTCTTTTGAAGACTTCCAGGGATGGTGACTCCACCACTTCCCTGGGCAGCCTGTTCCAATGCCTCACAACCCTTTCAGTAAAGAAGTTCTTCCTAACATCTAACCTAAAACTCCCCTGGCTCAACTTAAGCCCATTCCCCCTCGTCCTGTCACCAGGCACGTGGGAGAACAGGCCAACCCCCACCTCGCTACAGCCTCCCTTGAGGTACCCATAGAGAGCGATAAGGTCGCCCCTGAGCCTCCTCTTCTCCAGGCTGAACAAGCCCAGCTCCCTCAGCCGCTCCTCGTAGGACTTGTTCTCCAGGCCCCTCACCAGCTTTGTCGCCCTTCTCTGCACCCGCTCAAGCACCTCCATGTCCTTCTTGTAGCGAGGGGCCCAAAACTGAACACAGTACTCGAGGTGCGGCCTCACCAGAGCTGAGTACAGGGGGACGATCACCTCTCTAGCCCTGCTGGTCACACTGTTCCTGATACAAGCCAGGATGCCGTTGGCCTTCTTGGCCACCTGAGCACACTGCTGGCTCATATTCAGCCGACTATCCACCATCACTCCCAGGTCCTTCTCTGCCTGGCAGCTCTCCAACCATTCCTCTCCCAGTCTGTAGCTCTGCTTGGGGTTATTGCGCCCCAGGTGCAGGACCCGGCACTTGGCCTTGTTGAACTTCATGCAGTTGACCTCAGCCCATTGGTGCAGCCTATCCAGATCCTCCTGCAGAGCTTTCCTACCCTCAAGCAGATCGACACACGCACCTAACTTGGTGTCATCTGCGAACTTACTGAGGGTGCACTCGATGCCCTCGTCCAGATCATCGATGAAGATATTAAAGAGGACCGGCCCCAGCACTGAGCCCTGGGGGACGCCACTAGTGACTGGCCTCCAACTGGACTTGGCTCCATTCACCACGACTCTTTGGGCCCGGCTATCCAGCCAGTTTCTAACCCAACGAAGCGTGTGCCAGTCCAAGCCAAGAGCAGCCAGTTTCTTGAGGAGAATGCTGTGGGAGACGGTGTCAAAAGCCTTGCTGAAGTCAAGGTAGACCACATCCACAGCCTTTCCCTCGTCTTAGAAGTGCTCTAAGGAAGTAATGCCTGTTTTTTTCATCACTTGTATAAACTGAAAGATTTTTCAGAATTCTATCAGCTACTGTCTTAGGACTGAGCATTTAACTTCACTGTGTGGCACAGCTTTCTGTGTTGAATATTCACACTAAATGTTATTTTTAGAATTTGTCCTGGATTTGATGTATAGACATTACAATAATAGAGCACAAACCAAAATAAACAAACCCTGAATCATACACGGATCACTGACCATCTCAGATACAGGCCAGATAATCTCCCCACTCCTGTCTCCATCCCCCTACCTCTTCAACAAGTAGTTGCTCCACAAGATTCAATTCAGTTTTTCACACATCTACATCCAATTATCTCAGCCTTGCTCCTGTCTGAAGTTCAACGAGGATAATTTCTAATATTGAAGCAGTTACATTATCTTCTAATAGTCTCCCAAATCAATTAACAATCACTTATTTACCATACACTCTGGCAATAGGTAGCACTTTTTCTGTCTGTAAAATGCTCTTTGGAATCCTAAGAGATCTCTATTCATCAAACAGGAGTGCCCACTCAGCATCCTGAAGACTGAACATAGCTTGCAGGAACAAATGATAGAGCTTATGATATACTCTAGCCTACTCTCTTTTCTAGGATTCCACCAAGATCTAGCTTCTAGTTATATTAACTACTCTGGAGCAGGCAAAAATAATTAATAATTCTTATCTTTTTCAAACTATCCACCCTCAAAATCAGAGGTAAGCAGTACTTCAGAAGTGAAAGAAGCAAATTATTACTAAAAGTACTAAAGACATCACTAACCTCATCCCACAAACTTTCTGTAGTCTCTCCTACCATCTTTTCATTCATCTCCCTTCTAAACATGCACTGTGTTGCAGAAGTTCTTTAATTTTTTAATCTTAAAAGCTAACAAATTTCAGAGTAACCATTTGCTTTGCTCTCAGGTAGTACCAGAAGCTCTAGCTTTGCCTCAACTTTTATTGATTTGCCTCAACATTTATTGAGTTTTACTCTAGTTTCCTACCACATTCAGTTAAGGTCAACTAACCAGTTGAAGCTTAAACTCATGTTTGCTCATAGCACTAGCAGAGGCACAAGCAGTATTCCATGATCAATACTCAGTTTTTCTCACCTTTCTCTAAAATTTTGTATTTCTGCATAACATTTGATGAATAGTAACTCAGAACAATAATTAAGAAAATAAGTATGAAAATAATACCTTAAGTAAGAGATTCATCAATGCTCTGTACTGAACAACATTGCCTCCCTCACTAGCTCCACAGACAAGAAGGTCAAATAGCCCCAAAAGGAGGTGCAGGTAGTTTTGGCTATCTTGATTCAAAGATTCAGGATTCCACCAAGTTTGTTCTAAGAAAAAAAAAGTTATAAATCAGTCACAGTGGATACATATGAAAAACTTCAGGAACAAAAAGAAAATAAACACCTTTATTTGAAGTAAGACAATACATTTTACTGATTTCATGGTCACAAGACATCTTTACAGATCTCCACACAATATCAACAGTGGAAGAAGATTAGGACAGCAAGGTTTGCTTGTTTCCAAAAACCTCTAAAGCATGCAAACCAACACACAAAAACTCCCCGCTTTCCTTAACTTCAAATTGTTGTATAATAGATTAAACTCAAAACATTAACACCCACCTTTTGGAAAGGATGGAGGAGGTTTTAGGTGATGAATAAAACTTTTCAATAAAAACACAAACATAGCAGACTCCTCTGCATCAACAGTCTGGTCATTATCGAGCTTTTCTATATATGCAGTTAACAAGTCCATTGGCACCAAACTTCCCTGTGTTGTTTCAATAGACCAATTTGAGGGAGTTTCCTGTGAACAAAAATTTATTGAAACATACAGTGTCATAATCTCATCCAACTGAAGACAGAATCTAGCACTAAAGTTCAGCGATTTTACATTCCTAACCTCAAAACAGGTATCATTATGAAGTGAATTACAATTCTCATTTTACATTTAAACTTGCATCTGCAGTTTAAAAAATTATAATTGCTCTTAAAGCCATGATTAAGAGTATACATAAGCAAAGTAACAAAAGGGTACAATAAAATTCCACCTAAAATATTTCTTCAAAGAGATGAAGAGTTAGAGCATTCTGTGGACGTTCAGTTTCATCCTTTCATCTAGCTCTGTTTGGGAAACATAATCCATATCTTTCAGATACTTTTATAAATAAAAACCCTTTGATGGAATCATCTGAGGTAAGAATAGCCAATTACCATGTATTGCTACAGATGTATGCAAGGAAGTGCACACAAGTAAATACAGCCCTGCTCACCTAGGTTTCTTACACAAGAAAAAAAACGAACTCTTAACATTGTTAAATAAATAAACAACAATAAGAACAACAAACCTATATGGGAAATATGCTTAAAAATAAAGCAAAACAATAAAAGCAGAAAGATGCAGAAATACTCTTCTGAACATCATTCCTGCCTGATGGCTCCTCCTTGTACCTGTGTCATCTCCCAACAAATGTCAATACAACTGCTTATGGAGCTGTGCAATATACCAAGGAGCAACACTTTCAATATTGTTCCAAAGACTTGCATGAAGCTGAAATTAATATAAGCTCTTTTTTATACTCAGCTGTATGTCCTTCTTTCCCATATTGAACAAGTCACCAAACTTTTTACTCAACAACTGAAAAATTTGGCATTCCTAAGCTCAACAATAACACATGATGCCACAAGGTAGCTGGCAAAAATGCCCCAAACTTGGTGCCAAGCTCAAAGTACTGACACACTGAATTACTTGGTGGGGTGTTAGGCTAAAGCACTGCAGTTCTTAATTTTTTTTAACATGGACTCACCAAAGCGGTAAAATAAAAGAGAAATTCTTAGCGGCAACTTTGATTACTGTTGCCAACTACGCAGCTTTGAAAAGAAACAAAGGTAAGATTTTCAGTCCTCCTCAAGGCTTGTAAGCTGCCTGTTCCTCTGATGGAAGACATTTCTCCATTACAAAGAAATTGCCCTCTCCTAACTGTTTACATCTCACCTCTGCAGGATGACAAGATTTGAGATTTCGTATTTTTTCATCCAAGAATCGGAAGACTCTGATAGCCACTGAAAAATAACATTCCTTCATCTGTGAACCGCAGCAGCACTGAACAAGCACGGAACCAATTATATGAGCAGTTACTTTCTGTTTCACGTTGTCAGATTCTGTTTCAGCAACAAGTATCAGATCATCAACCTTGGAAATGGAAGGGCATGAAAAACAACAAAAAGTCTGTGAGATAGTGAGACTTAGCTATGACTATATAGCGTTTCATTTGCATGTCTAATTAAATCCTTATTACCTGCTATCATTGGTAACACATTACTGTCTGCTATAATGGTACCCTTTGGAACCTAGGAACACACACGCATCTGTGTCTATGAACTATCCATAGGTACTTTTATTTATTTTATTTTTTTTTGTTCCAGGAAACCTAAAATTCCTGCAATTTGGTTACACCAATAATTTCTACAAATAGGTAATGGCTTCACTTCTTCTTTTCCTTATATTAAAACAGAAATGTCTTTTATCTCTCTTGTACTGTTTTTTTTTTCTTAGATGCAATATGCATACTTTCCGTAGCAGCTTGGTAATGACATAGTAATACTATGAACAACACATATGAAGTTCAACATCTTTTCTACTAATTACCACTTGGAAATTAAGGTTAGAGAAACGTGGTGCACATACTGTTTGCAATAATAGGGAAGGGTCCCCTGAAGTCATGTTTTTAGAAAACAACAGAATCATTTCCTTGTTGATTGCTCCAATCAGTTCTGCAGGCTTGCTAGATTTAATTGCTGCTTGAAGAGCTATTCCAATGGAAAAAAAAAAAAAAAAAAAAAAAAGAGTAAATCAGAGAACACAGGTATACAAATCTCACTGGCTGCTCAGTAATATTTATAAACAGTCGGTAAAATACTATACAACTTTATTCTTTCAAAGAGCTTTTTAAACAATTTTATTTGCGCTCTTAGTATAATAGCTTATTAATGACAGCCACTCTCTTAATTACTGTTAAGGTTCAGTAAGCATGAAGTGCTACATTGTCATAACTTATTGTCATCAAATTAGGTACAATTAATACATTACCTTCTGGCCAGCCTTTCAGTAAAGGGTGTAAGGAGCAGAGATCAGATTCTGACAGACAAATGGCCATTTTCCATTCTGAAGATTTTGAATTGGCATTAGTGATTACCATAAACGGTAACAACTGCATTACCACTTCATCCAGTAGTTCCTTTTTCTCTTTCAAAATCTCCTCTTTGACTAAAATCTCTACTGCTCGCTCCAGAACCTTGTACCTAAAAAAGAAAAAAAGTGATCTTGATAAATCATTGCTCTAGCATGTCTGCTACATGTCTTTGTTTTTTTCTCCATTTTCCATGGTTTACTTTTTCCCCTCCAGAATTCAAGTAGCATTGAGAACAAATAGGGAACTCACTGGAAATGGTACACAAATAATGAAAATTTCTCCTATAACTCAGCATATATATACAACCTAAGAAAAAGTATTTAAAGTGAAAAAATAGTTTTTAAAATATTATTGGGAGTTACTTTTGAATTTCATTTATGCAGAGAAAAAGTAGTCTGAAAAAAAAGACAGAAACATACCACTTTCCATCCTTTGAAAGATCAGCTCTCTGGAAAATATTCAAAAGACTTGATACCACCACTTCTGGATTGACTTGTTTCCTGAAAATCTGGAAAGTAATCAAGAGAGAGAAATGTAAGTATAATAAGATAAAAAAAATAAATTACTCTTCACAGTGGAAAATGTATTTATTATATCAAGAAGAAACATGGATCAAACAACACTAATTGAACTCTTAATAATAACTAAATAATCATCATTTTGTTGATGATTACACAATAAAAATATCATTGGGGTAAACAAATGTTATAAGACTGCCCAGCGTGCTCCCTTGAAATCTAATGTACAAAGAATTTATTGAATGCAGAAATACTTTGTAAAATTGATAAACACACAAAAAGCAAAACACTTGGTAATTGAGTAACAATTGCTTTCACTTTATGCAGCATCTGTATTACAAAAATAAAAGGCACATCAACAAAAGACACTGAAGTTTAAAGATAATCACTCAAATGCTTCGATTGCTATCTTTTAGTGATTGAGAATGAATGAACACACAAGACCAATTATATTACTGCTAATAATATTCTCCACTACTACTAGTAGAAGCAATGAAGACAGACTGTTACCCTAGTTGGAAACAATCAGTACAATGCATACCAGAGTCCCATCCAATAAACCCGAGCTGGCGTTTAGAACTTGGCTACTATGAACTGATCAAATGACTCCCATATGGAAAAACTCAGCTGAGCACTTCTCACTAGTGTAATGACTTGTCATTGCACCATTTTCCACACAAAAGGCAGATGACATGGCTATCATTTTTACAGAGATATATACAGGATAATCAGAAGGCACACTTTATAATCAAAGCTTAAAATATGCTTTAGTATCTACTAAAAAACATATAAATAAAATCAGGCTAACTACAGACACTTTGGGAAAGATGAGGAAACAGAAAGTTGCAGTAGAGGGGTACCTGTGACAGGTAAACAATAGCCTCCTAATTTGTGCTACTTCATCCTGTTAAAGGACAAAAGCCAACAAAACCATACAACAAAGAGAGGAGTACAAGAAGAACAATAAAGGACAAAAGCTATATACCAAAGAGATAAATAGAAAAGCAATTAAAAAGAATACATTCCAGACACATATTCAGAACCAGATAAAAACCTCACCTGACTTATCAAAAGAAATACACCTACCTCCAAAGCACTGAAAGCAGACATCACAACATCCCTGTTGTCATCCTTGAGGCGCTCAAAAATTGATTCTTCTATGAAAGACTGATCAAAGCCTTCCTGAAGAAAATCAGAGAAAAAAGAAACGAAACGGGGAAAAAAAAAAAAAAAAAAAAAAAAAGGTTTTTAGCACAATTTATAGGCTATAATGAAATATTTGAATCCTAGTACAAGTGGTAACATTATTGAAATTGAACCACAATAATAACAGTCTAACTTTCAACAATAAAAGTAAAAATAAAAATAACTATTAACCTAGATTTGGTTTTAGTCTACAAGCAGCTTAGTAAAAAAGAACTACATCCAGACTCCAGAACAAGGGACAATGCTGCAATGCTGACAGGAACCTCCTGAAATCACCATGAAAAACTGTCAGAATGACATTTCTGAATAGTTTTACGTATCATCATTTATCTTCAACTGATATTTCTGTCAAACAGCTTTTAGAAGATTTCATACGCTAAGTACATTCTGTAAGTGAGAGATTCAGGACACAAACCTTTGATGTTTTGATAACATCTTTCAAATGCTGAAGAGCCAGGACTCGCACAGCTGGCTGAGGATGATTCAAACTAAGCAGAAGGGAGGTATCAGAGTCTTCCAGAAACTGAAATACAGATTTCAGAGTCACTCACCACATGTTAAAAATACTTTAAGTATATGTCAGGGTACTGGAAGAGATTCTTTCAGCATTTTTTCAGATGAGAAACCTTGACCAAAAAAGTGTCAACAGCAGGACAAAGATGTTGTATAACAGTTTCAAATTTGTTCTTCCTCACTTTGGCAGACAGTTTTTGGAACACAACTTGAGAAGTACAGTAAAGCACAGATACCTTTCTGTCCTAGAAAAACGTTACACTTATCTAAGGATTCTGAGAAAGCTCTGGTGACAATGTCAATGTGACAGACCATAGATAGAAACTGTTAAAAAGGTACCCCTGCCAGTACAATTGCCTGCACTTATCTTTTGAACGTTAAAGGCTAGAAGAAAGTCACATGGCTTCATTCTGCATGCCTTTTTTCTGTTTCTCTCTTAACCCACTTGCTACTCAGTCACAGAATCCATGCCTTCAGGAAATCAGTACGAAAATTCACAAAGTTCTTCATTATATAGGTTACCATCTTTTCCTAAGTGATTTCAGTCTCTCTCACAATACTAACCACCTCTTAGTGATATAAAATAACTCAAAAAATCCTTAAACTAATTTGTTGCAGTAGTGCTTATTCTGTTTCTCTGAGTTTGACTTACTCTTCAGAAACTGCACAGAACTCTGAACGCTATATTCTTCCACCTTACTGACTGTAAGCATTCATAAAAACAACACAACAACCTTCTCTTAACTCTGTTAATGTTTGTCAGCTTACCCCAAACAGACTTGCATGGCACTGACAAGCTCTTTAAGTAAGATCAGACCTTGATGGGCAGCACCACATTGTTATCAAACAGTACACTCTGTGCACTGGCCATGTTCATAAGGAAAAAAGTTACCATAAGAGCAATCAGGTGCAGGTGGAAGTGCGTAAATTTTAATGATGAGAAAAACTCACACCCGTGACTGCTCATAATAAACATGAACTTAAAAGATCTGATAGCTTCTGGTTTTATCACATTTTTGATCAACTCATCATTGCACTTAAGTGTTTTTTTTTTTTGCTTTTTTTTTTTTTTTTGGGGGGGGGGGGGGGGAGGAGGGGGTGGGCAGATGGAGGAGGTAGAGGGAGAGGAAGGAACAGAGAGCAGACCTTTGGCACATCAACTTTCTGTTAGTATAACCAGGTAAGAACTAGGATCAGGAATTAAGCTTCCACCTACCTTGTATTTGCCACAGCTTTGTGACAGAGAAATAAATTGATGAAAAAGATTTTGGTCAGCCTGATCTGTAGCACCTTCCAGATGCTCCTCCAACACAGCATCTAATGCTTTAGGATACCTGCCAACAGACAAAACTCCAACATTTTCCACAGAGCATTATAGAAGAGCAAGTATTTTCGAGAGAAATACAAGGAAATACAAGGAAGCTGAATGCACTTTTCTGAACCAGCTATTTTAAGAAGCTTTGCAAAGGCAATCAGTCTTTATGTCTTAACTCAGATGACATGCAGCCCACTAGGGTAAATAATGAGCAGAAAAGGTAACGTCAAACAGCAAGAAGCCATGCAAAGCCAGTAGGCCTGTGCCCAGGTATGACAGTGTTGACAAAACAAAGTTAGATCAGCAAAATAAAATTTAGACAAAAATTAAGAGTCAGTTACTTCTACTGTATTTTTTCAGCAAGATTATTGTGGTTATGACACGCAATAAACCAAGATCATAGCTGACCTTATCAGCCTACAGGCTGTATATATGTCATAGGAAAATGGAACTTACTTTCTCTCAAGAAGTCTGATAAGAGGAAGCAGCTTTTGACTGATTGCATCCATTTTGGTGGGATTAGATTCAATCTCTGAACCATAGGAGATAAACCCTTCAAGAAATTTGCTAAAATTACAAATAAAAGAAAAAGCCACCATTTTTAGGTCAAACCAGTTTTCATAAATGTTATAAAACATACTGCTGAACAGGATAGAATTAATATGCATTACTTATTGCAGATTTGCTCCTGGCCTTATGTTTCACTCTGTCCCATAAATATTCCCACAAGTGCTAAAATCATGACTCTTTCGGATTAGTGAACATTTCAGTTTCAATACCTAAGTTTGGAGTTAATTTGTAAACCCAAATAAACATGACACTAAAAGGGATGCTCATATAATGGTAACAGCATTGTCAGGATTGTCAGCAATTCATTGTTATTAAACCAGAAATGACTGAAGTACTGCAGAAAAAACAAAAACAGATCTATGTTAACTCACGAAGCCAATAGGTGATCTAAATCTTTTTCCAGTGGTATACTCTGAAGAATAGCTTCAAGATGTCTGATGTAAATATGATCATCTCTCTCCTCAGATTCTTCTTGTTCCTCTAAGAAGAATGAGTAATAATAGCAGATGAACAATAGCTTGAACATAACCTCCCCATCCTGACTAAAACTAGTAGCTGGTACAGGCAGCATCATCTGATGAGCCAAGCACACAACTTGAAGACAACAATGTTCACTGATAACTCACATACACTCTCAGTGTGCTTCTAGCAATGCATTACACCAACGTCACTGAAGTGCCAAAGGCTGCATTGCTGTCAATAAACTCAAGTATGCTATGGAGTGTTCCAGATCTGCTACCACAACCTATGCCAGCAACTTGCTAGAGCACTCCTTGGTGTCAATCTCGACGCTTTCAACTAAAGAGCTTTCCCAACCATGATTTGGCAGTTAAAACAGTCCACAGCACAAGCAGACTTGATGGTACAGACACAGACCGCTGCATACCAGTCAGCCTTGTTATCCACGAACATTTCCAGGCACATTTAATTTACTGGGTAAACACAGATCTCTACCACTTAAACTACATATGCATTACATGTAATCTACCTAAAATTGATTTATGTATGGACTCAAATCATGGACTTTGCAATATTACAGTACTTCTCTAAGAGTAAGAAATGTAGTATATCAAAATTAAGTTACTGCTGCATATTGAAAATCAACATCTAAATCAAAGTGACATAGGTATAACAATGCCTAAAATAGCATCCTCCATAGAACATTGAAAAACAAAAAGCACACTGAAGCTCAACCACATCTTCATGTGTATTGGTACAGTTTTAAGAGCAGAAACAAAATGAAAACAGCACAGCTAAGACATTTAGCATAGCTCTCTGTCTATAAGACTCAAAGTTTTAAATATATGTGCCAACTTACCTGCATCATATTTCATGATACTGCAAACAAGGTGAGGCAACAAGTAACGCAGAAGAGGAGAGATATCATAGCCTTCTGAAAGGCCTTGCAAAAGCGTTACCAGTTCTGGGTTGTCGCACAGATAATTAAACGGCCTGCACAACAGGACAGGGAAAAAAAAAGGAACAAAAAAAACAAACGTAAGCTCATCTGGGTTACCAATACTTGCGAAATATCCTAAGGATTCAATTTTCAGTACTGGGTAACAGCCTCAATATAAGTAAATGCTGCAAAGACTGAAAGGATACCACTTTCTTGTTGCCAGTTTTACTGGCGCATTTAACGCCCAAGAAGAAAACAGAGCTGCCAGTCACACTGAGCACAGCTGCTGCAAAGGCACAGTGAATATCTTCATGCTTTTGAGAAGTTGGTTGTATGAGATAAAGTAATTGTATGGATTGCACGAAGAGAGATCCTCGCATTGCATACAGTGAAAAGAAGGGAAGAGAAGTACAAGCTTAATGACAGGAGATCCTCAGAGAGAAGTAAATTGCTTCCTACTAATAAGTTCCTCTCATCTTGTCTCCCTTTATATCCACCTGCCTGGATGCAGCATGATACAAGAAGCATGCCTGTTCTTAGCTTCCTGCACCTTTGTTTTTAACCTGTTTTCCTCTTCAAAGACTGCTTCCAAATATCTGGAAGGTAATTGCTGTGTTTATCCCAGCAGAGACTTATTCTACTGGAATACCCATGTTAATTTTTCTACCAGCAACCAAACTCCTTGTAGCATGCAGGATTCCAATCACCATGTTCAGCTGCATGCAACAGCACTAACTGTTGCAGGGCAAACAAGACTGAAAGAAATGAAATACCACATGGACATCCAGAAGAATACAAGACTTCTAGGACCAAAGCAGTAGTGCTATAGAGGCACTTCAGCCGTAAAATGATATGAACTTAAAAGTTCTTCCATGGAAGGGGCAAAACTACTTTTTTTCCAAGCTCTTTAAATAACCCCAAATTTGCACTACAATTATTATGCTAATTTCTTTTCCAAGACTCCCACCTTCAAGGAAGTCTCTTTCTGACAGGCTTCAGTTTTGCACATGGACAGCAATCCCTTACTGAGGGAAGTGGCAGGAGGGGGACCAAATGACAAACTCGTACGACTGAGACTCCTCAGCTGTAGCGGCCACAAAAATTTTCAAAGCAAGCCAAATAAACCTCTGAACCCTTTGACACACTATCAACAATTCTGATAGGGAGGTTTCCTTTTAATGAGAAGGATGAAAACATTCATACTATCAAAGTGCAGCTTGAGCTTTTAAAAGGAGGAAACTCAGTTCATGTAGACTTACTTTTTCCCAAGATTGTCTCCTTCCTGAGTTTGTAGAAGTAGGTTCAAACATGCTACCCCTTCCCTGGCTAATGAGGGCACTTTAGATAACGTTTTGCTTATCTGCAACATCAAGGAATGCACCAAGGAGATCTCCACTGTCACTTTCACTGTCATCTGGCAGATTATCATGTATGTTGCAGCTCTGTAGTCCTGTATAGAGGATTTCAAGCCCTAGTAAAAGAGAAAAAGTTGTAATTTTGACATATGCAAATTAAAAAAAAAAAAAAAAGGTAAATTAACATACATATCATTTTCATCTTGACATCCATGCAATTACACTAGCTTTTTCTCGAGGTGTTAAGTTCTCTGCTTTTTAACAGAGCAGCGATCCCACATGCTGGCGCAAATAGGTAATATTAAAGCAGGTTGATTACTCTAACTCCATTTCCTCATTGTTTAGCACACTAACTTTCTAAACCAAAGAGGCTCAGTCAAATTGTGTATCTATTTCTCACAGTTTCATTCTTCATGCAGAGCAGGAAATAAAGTTCTTAAAAGTGCTCTTTAAAGGCATGAGAAAGCATTATTAGTCATGGACCTTCATGTGCCTAACGCTTCAAACCCTCCCAACAGTTAGCTGCAGAAAGCATGATGGCAGAACACAGTACAGTTCATCACACAAGTAGGAAAATAAAACTTCAGGTACCTTTTGGATGTAAGGGAGCAGCATGGAGACTATGCTGTCTGTTATATTCTCTGCGGCTCCAAGAGCTGATACAATGGTGGAAGCATAAAATGCAAGAAGAACTCTCAATTGAGCAGAGTTGCCAGGTAACTCGGAGAAGACCTGGATAAGAGAAGATGAAGTTGTTGAGATATCAGAAAAAGTGGAAACACTCATATCGTTTCCCAAAAAAGAGTATGATCTCAGAAATCCAGCATGCAAGTTCCACTAACTCCTGTTGATGCAACCAAAGGCATCACCTCCCCCAGCAGAAAACTTTGCCAGTTTACTGTCCCCTTCCCCTTTTAAATTCTCATTAATATTTAAAATCATACATTTAAAACATCCATGACAATCCCCAAAAGAGATATCAAAATTCAAAGTTACAAACCAGTAGGACAAATGAGTTTATAAAAGCAATTAAGACAATGAAGTACTTTTAAACAGCACAGTATCTTTAAGTAATACAGTAGTGCCAAACTGTTTTGTCCTGGCTTAGTGGTTCTCTGCTACTTCTCACCTGAATTTTTACAAATTGAAATCTATGTAAATAATAAGACATGTTCATATGGCTTGCCAGTAAATGAGTCCTTTTACTATATGATATATGAATCAAAATATTAGTAAATGGCATAATACTGTACATAAACAAAGATGGGAACAAACAAGTGACAACACACTAACGTTCTAGAATGAAAAAAACAACCTTCACTGATTTTGCCACCAGTCTACAGATGAAATCCATGAAATCCAGGTCTTTGTAGCAGTGTGTAATGAGAGTACCCCTTGCCAGCGGGACGCCAGGTTTCTTTCCATGATAAAGAGAGTAAAATTAGCACACTCTAGGGTAAAGCAAAGCTCCCAAAGTAAATATTAGCATTTACCTCTTTAAATTAAGCCTACCAATTGGTTAACACCATTGAAATTGAAAATAAGTAATAGAAACCCATACACCTCTCTGGAATTTTTACATTAAGACAGATGCTGAATAGCATTACGTATAATGTATATTCAAATAAACAAATATTTTAGTAATTGACATACTTCCTAGCAGTTGCAAATACTTAGACCTTAAAAGCACACACTAACTTCGTCAAAACAAAAGTAATTATGATTGAAGCTTTTTATCGTTGTATTTAAAGAAAGACAGCAGAAACAACAGGTGGGAGTTCAAGCTCCATTCTTGCAATTAGATATTTCTGTACAATCCTACAAGCAACCACACGAACAGGTGGACCATATTCAGAGATCTACTAACAGAGTCAGGATATTATTAATAAAGTTCCTCATGTTGCTCCCAACTTGCATCTTTTAAGTACTTTACCCTTATTGGATCCAGCCAGTGCCATTTATGAGTTGGGCTTTTTATATTTAAAAGCTGAATAACTCTCACAAATAGTTTAGTCTCATGATATGGCAGAACACAACCAATCAAACTATCTTGATTGTAGAGGTGGATGTGAAATCTAAATAGAAACAAATAAATACATACAGTTAAAAATTTACTTGAAGGTCAAAACAAAGACTCAGCCATGTTCTTCTCAGAACACCTGGTTTGCTTCCTTTTAAGCAAGACCAGAGAAGACTATCACACTGAGGCAGACATATGGTCCGCTTCCCATCCAGAATCCAAAAAAAGGCCACTAGCCATATGTAGGAAGACAGGAAAGAAACAATTTTTTACCTCTCTCTCAATGATTTTAGGTCCCTAGTTGACATAAACTAGAACTTTAGTTTCTTTTGTACAGACTGTTAATATGAAATCAAAATCTACAATAATGTAGTACAAATTTCTGTACAATATATTAAAAAGAAATCACGATTAAAATGTATCAACAGCAACTGCCCACTCACTGTTTCATGATATGAAACATTACACTTTCTGTATCTGGATAGGTCAATTTATATAAGGACGAGAGCACTTATTGAAAATACTTGGTTCATTTTTTCTTCACACCTTCTTACATTACCTTGTAATAAGGCTACTTAGCTCTTGATATAAAACAAAGGCATGTTTTACAGTTCACAGTTTATATTGACAGTTTGCTATTTTACACAGCACATTATCTCAAAACATATTACAGAAAAGCCTCTCTAGGTCCTCTGTAAGATGGTTAGAGCTGTACAAATTTAGTGAAATCCTGGTAAACAAATATTTATACAGATCATCATGGTATACTGAAAATTTTCAGGGAAATTTCTCAAAAGACCAAAATCTAATTGGCACATATAATGCACAGCCCCATAAAATCTAAGCCCAAATTGATATCTTTATAAATATAAATATATAATTTTAACCTTTCAACCTTTGTTCCAGAAAGATGTGGTATAATTATAAAAATTATTCTTATAAGGAAAGAAATTTCTTGCATTTCTAGAAACCTTATCTATACATGTATGATATTCAGTGGATTACCTGTGAATAAGCCATTCAAGGCACTTCTGTGCTGGCTTAAGCATAAAGTAGGGGGACAGGTGAATGAGGAACAATGAAATATTCTGATTCAGCTGCTGATTTACTGCTTTACTCTGAACACTGCGTTCCAGGCCTTTGGACATGGGACTAAACAAGCTGGATTGGAACACTTCAAAAGAAGGGTCAATCCCCATCAACTCTTCTAATCCAGTGCATCCTGCGGGGAAAAAAAAATGCTTTAAATGCAACAGCTGTAATTACCAGTCCTATCCAGCTACGTCCTCACTGGCACTGGGTACAATTTTGAGCTCTTCACTTAAAGGAAAACATTGATGTACAAATGTGAATCCAGCAGAGGACCGTGACGATGGTCTGGGGACTAAAAAATGACATACAAAGTAAAGGCTGAGAACTGGGTTGAAATGAGATGAGATCACCAAAAGGAAATCTTACTGCTGTCAGCTTCTACTTAATGGCATAGCATAGGTTATCAAGGAGATGGAGCCAGACTCTGAGATGCACAATGGAAGGACAGAATAGGATGACAGTTATTCCAATTGGAAGGGACCTACGAAGATCATCGAGGTCAGTAGTCTGACTACTTTGAGGATAACTAAGAATTAAAACTTTTCATTAGGACTGCTATCCTCTTAAATAAGGAAAGGTATCAACCACCTCGTTAGAGTCTGTTCCAGTGTCTAACTACTCACTTGAAAGAAATTCAGATTGGAGGGAACAGATGCATGCTGGAACACAGGAAATTCCATGTCAATATACAGATTTTTTTTTTTTTAACACAGTGATGGTCAAACACAGATCAGAGGTCCAACACTGGATCAGAGTCCACAGTACCTCTATCCTCAAACTCAGTCAAACACAAGCCTGAGCAACCTGAGCTAATTGACCCTCTGATCAGTCAGACTAGTAGCAGATGACGTTCAGGGGTCCCTTCCAGGCAAAATTAGTCTATGATTTTTATATATCTGAAGTAAGCAAAGGTACTTCTTTGAATAAATTAAAATACAATATTCCATACAGAATGATAAGAATTGTTTCATTATTTTACACGAGTTTATACAGATTGAAGGCTATGCAAAAAGCACATTCTTGGGTAAATATATATTCAAAAATGGGAACTGATGCGCATAAGGGGCCTGACATGTGCCAACACAGAAAAGGCTTTTTCTATTTTCCATTATTTGTGGTCATAATGTTACCAAAGAGTAGGGTGTCAGTACATTTTCATGAAATCCTAGATTAATTCAGGTTGCAAGGGACCTTGGGAGATCTCTAGTCTAAGGCCCTGCTCAAAGCAATACTAGCTCCCATATCAGTCCAGGTAGCCCATGGAATTATCCAGTTGTGATTTTCAGAAGGATGGATGGCAGTCTCCTGTTAAATTGCTTGATGTGATGAAAAGGCTTTTCGATACGCCCACGCTGAATCTCTGCTGTTTTAACTTACACTTACTGTCTCCTGTTCTCCTGCCATGCATTTCTCTGAAGAACATGACCCATCTTATTAACATCTCCTCATAGGTATTTGCAGGCTGCTAGCAGACCCATGAAAGTCTTCTCTTCTCTACAATTAAGCCAGATTATCCTTCCTCCCCTTTTCAGGCAAGTTCTCCAGCCCTTTAGTACCTTGTGTCCTCTGCAATGAACTCACCCCAGTTTGACGAACATCTTATGCTGGGGATGGAGGCAAAACTGGACAGTCTTCTAGAAGTCACCTAACAAGCACTGAGTGAAGAGGGATATCATGCCCCTCAAGCCACCAGGTGTACCTGTGACAGCACAGCTTGGAATGCTGCTGGCCATCTTTTCCAGCAGGACACAGCTTGCTGCCCCCCAGCACTCCCCTGGGTCCTGCTGCAGGATACAGCCCCTGAGCCGGATCACCCAACCAGTTTTTCACCCATGTAGCTGCCTCCTGTACAGACTGGAATGTCTGAAACTAGTCACAGAAATGTTGTGGGAGACAGCGTGAAAAGCCTTGCTAAGGCTAGATAAATGGCGAGCACCGCTCACTCCTTGCTGTACCAGGCAGGCGTGACTGATCTGCGGTAACGCCACGCTGACTGTCCCCAGTCACCTCACGGGCCCTGAGATGTGCTCCAGCGTGACCCATCCCGCAATTCTGCTGCTAACCGGAGGATCACAGAACCATTACGGTTGGAAAAGCCCCTCAAGACCACCTGGTTCAAGCATCCCCCTACGCTGCCTACCTGAGCTACACCCTGAGTGACTCCTTTGGCCCCTCCGTGGCTAAGGACACGCCCTCCCCGCCCGTCCGGATAACCGATTTTTAACGCGCCAGCCGCGCGAAGCCCCCAGCTCACCGATGGCGAAGAAGGTGTCCCTGTCGACGGCAGCCGCCTCCTTGCAGTCGAACAGCAGCGACGCCGCCTCGGCGCGGCTCAGGAGGCTGGGGTCGCTCTGCGGCAGGGCGAGCCGCCGCAGCTGCTCGGCCAGGGACGTCATGGCTCGGCCGCTCCCCTCCGCGGACACCTAACGGGAAGCAACGGCGGCAGGCCGCGGCTCACACCGGCCCCGTAACGGCCTCGTAACGGCCTCGTAACGGCCCCGTAACGGCCGCCGGGCCGCGGTTACCATGGAGACGCCGCCCCCCTCCCCCCCCCAGCCCAGTCCCGCCGCCCCGCGCCCACCTGGCCGCGCGCCGCCCGGCACCGGGCCCCCACGTGCGCAGCACCGCGCGCCGCTAACCCGGAAACAGCGGCGGAAGAGGAAGCCCCGCCTCCCGCCGGCCGGGCCACGCCCCTGCCCGTCTGCCCGCCCGCGGGAGGGGTGGAGTGACCCCGCCCCCTGCGCGTGCCGGGAGCTGCCGTTGGCGGCCGTTGGAGGCGCGTGCGCGTGACTAACGGCAGCGTGCGGTGGCTGTGGGGAGTAGAGGGGGTCCTGCTGGCCAGTGGGGGTGTGAAGCTCTTTGGGCAGGGCTGGTATGCCCTCGCTGTAACGGTGCGCAGAGCTGGGGTTGTTCTACATCCAGGTTCTAAGCCTGAGCTTTTAAAAGGTGCTGAAAGCTCCTTTGGTGCGTGTGGGTGAGGTCCCAGAGCAGAACCCCAGGGTAACGTAGGCTGGAGGGGCTCTCTGAAAATCACCTGGTCTAGCCCCAGAGCAGGGCCAGCTCAAGGCAAGCTGGAATGGAGCAAGTTGGCATTGGAATGGGTTGCCCAGGGAGGTGGTGGAGTCACCATCCTGGGGGTGTTCAAGGAAAGGTTGGACCTGGCACTGAGGGACATGGTTTATTTAGTGAGTGACATTGGTGGTAGGGTGATGTCCGGACCAGATGACCTTGGAGGTCTTTTCCAACAGTAATGATTCTGTGATTCCATCAGTTGCTCAGAGGTTTGTCTGGCCAGATTTGGTGCATCTGTGAGGGTGGAAGTTCCATACGTTTGGCTGCCTTCAGGTTACAAACAAATTCCTAAGATTAAAGAGTATGGTGTCACCCACCTGTTTGCATTTAGGGCCATGGTGTTTTGCACCTTGAAGCAAGTGAACGAAGCCAGAAAGAGAATGTAGGTTTTGGCGATCCAGGAGCAACCTGGAAAAAAGCAGAAATAAAACTAATTTCAGTTAATATGAGCTGATGGGCAAGATGTCAAATATAACAATTCCACCACCAGATATGTACAATTATTCCATATATTGTCAAGAAGCTTTATAGCTACAACAGAAATAACAAATTTGTTTCCAGTAAAACCGCCTTGTTTGGCAGTGATTTAGCGTGCAGTAGAAATACAAAATAAAATGGATGTAGATTTAGTTTTGCAGAGAATTATTTATGTGCTTAAATTTATCCATTACAAGTGTCTACTGATTTCAGCAAGACAGTATGCTTTTATTAAATTAAATGTATGCACACCTTTGTAGGAGCGGGAGCAGGGAGAGGAAACAAAGTGGGATATCTGGTTTTGTGCCTGGTTATATTTACTGGTGCTTTGTCAGTGAGAGTGTATTAACTACTTATTTTTGTGTTACTTCTGACAGTATTTGGTTGTAAAGATAATTGCTTAGCTGTTAAAGGTTGATACCGCTGCAATTAAAATAGCGTTAAGGTATTTGGAGGATTTTACTGATTTAGAGGATTACTACTATTTTTCTGATTGTTCTAATGCCTAGATTCTGACCATCTGGCAAATGAGCTTGCTACGGGTGAAGCAAACCAAGATGCCAATTTATTGCACTTGTTCAAATTCCCCATGACTTTTGTGCATCTTTTTCCTTCATGAAGCCTTTTGCAACCTTATTTTTAGTATAGTTCAAACTGCTATAAATATTCATGTTTCTATATCTAAAAATATCAAATGTTATTAAAATATGTAGACTTTCCAAAGGCCAGAAACCAGTTTCTAAAAAAAGTACTATATTATAGTTACCTAATTAAAATCAGTCGTTATATAGCAAAATAATTGCTAATAACTCTCTAGCCAGAGAGATAAACTGGAAGTTGAAAATACTGAACTGTGTTCAGGTTTCCAGAATTCCTATCCCACTGTATTCTTCTTGTAGAGAGCTGCAAGAAGTATCTTTCTAGAGAAGGAAAAATACTTGGTTTTGATTTAATTTCAAAAACCTGTTCTATAGGAAAAATACAAGAACAGAATGCCTGTTAAGAGCTATGCTTAGCTAGCACTGTAATTCCTCAGTGGTGAAGCTGACTATCTCAGAGACTTGTTCCAATTTCTATTTATGTGCATTAAGCTCTGGAGATGTACACTGAACTGCAAAGTGATGCTTTTCTGAACTTAAAATCAAGCCTATTTCATCCAGTCCCTTCAGATTCCCAGTGCCTGCATTGTCACATTGCTACTCTGTGTAGGTGGAATTCTTGTGGCCATATTGCAGCTAGGGTTGTCTCTGTTGATGGTTGCTTTTAAGCCGAGTTTGACATACATTGGATTGTCTGCTGAAGATTTTTGAGTCTTAGAACGTAAATTTTCACATACTAATTTATATTTGGAAAAAAATGATGCAGAGAGAGCTATATCTACCTCAGTAAGTAATGCAGCCCAGTAGGAAGAAATTTGTGGAAAGAAGTAGTGCTGAGGAACCTCTGTCCACACTATATACATTTCAGAGGTTTTACACCGACTGGATCTTGTTCTGCCCTGTAGGCTAACTTCCTGCTAGGTGCGCTCCTAGAATGCATCGGCTGGTTTGGTTTCTTATGTAGGCCACAGACAGGGAGGAGTTTGAGCTAAAGTGGAGAAGAGAATCACTTCTGATACAAAACAAGAACTGTTCAGTAGAATACAATAGTAACGTATCAAAATGAAGGTCAGGAATTGAGTATCACCTGTACAGTTGACATGCAAAGTTATGGGCTTGGCCAGTGTTTGTATTATTCTCAAGAGTTTATTAATACATTTCCTAAGATGATTCTTTTTCCTTCTTACACCACCTCCTGTAATCTGATGATCCACCATGATTTTGGATCATTTATTAAAACAGTTTTGAAGGAGTTGGAAGAGAGCCACTGTTCATCCACTTTGCTATTGCTTGCTAATAGTCTTGGTAAGTTTACTGACATTTCCCCATGCCATTGGTAATAGGGAATGTGAAAATACTTGACATCCAAAATACAATCTGATTACAACATGATGAAGTAATATTAAAACTTTTCTAGAGTAGTCACAGGAGTCTTTAATGTCCTTACAGTAAGTATCAAGTTCTCCAGCTTTTGAAGCAGAAGTAGGTGTTAACAAATGTGTGTGGTTAGTGGGGGTATATGTATGCAGAGCTGTAAATGAATCCATATTCTAGAAGTGGATTGGACATTTTCTAAGCCAATGTAAGCTTGTTGTCTGGAGATGCCTTTTGTTTTGCTGTGGGTTTCAGGAGGTGTGCTAACGTTCTGTGGTTTTGGAGGCTGTGCAGTTAAATTTTCTACTCTGAGCCAATGTACATCTTTGTTCTTAATTCATATACATATCTGCTCCTTTTTGGAGATTATCATTTATAGGCAGGTATCTGTGGTCTCTGATTTTATGGAGTTCCTGTAATTGTCAGGAAGAAGGGAAGAACAGTGCTTTATTGTATACTTTAGGGCTCTAGTAATTTATTTTTCTCTATTTTAATTTCTTTCTGCTCTCTGTAAAAATGCAGCAGTCACCCTTTGCATCTGGACTTTGTTATGCAATGATCAGACAGTGCCTTTCTGCAGCGTATACCTTGATAGGCCTTGAGTCCATTATTCTCTTGGCTTGGCTTTTGTTAGAAACAGAGATTGGAGTTACTGTACCATCTAGGAATGCAAATACATAAAACTAGAAAGTTGAGATTTATCTTCCCTATCTTCTACTCCTCAGCAACAGACTTACCTTTTATGCTTACTTTAGGGAAACTCAGGAGTAACTCATGAGGACAGTGGAGTTCTACAGGAATGCAGCTGGTGGAACTGGAGGCAGAAACAAGCATAATTCAATGGTGCTTGAAGTTCCAGAAAATGGCAGTACTAATAGGTGAAACAGGACTGAAAGGAAAATAATTTTTCAGTTGAACTGAATGGCTGGGAGAAACTTGCTTGCTAGGCACTATATCAAGCACATCATCGACTTACTGACCACTGTGGCAGTCAGTATCATGTTTCCCTGGCTTTTCTTGGAAAATCTATTGCAGCTTCCCCCAGCCATAAATTCTCATGTGTAGCTGCATTCCAGATCTAAAAATAAATAGAAACCCTCTGGATGGGGTGGAGAAGGGGCTATTTTGGGGACTTTACTGTATTAAAGGTTTTATGACATGGTACTACAAACTCCGTGCTTCTAATCAAAAATTATTGTAAAGGAAGCTTTTAAATATTTATTTTAGAGAAGAAGAAATAAACCATAAATAAATAATAATAATAAAAAAAAGGTGCTTCGGCTAGGCATATGCAGAGAAAGCATTGGCTTGAAAACAGTAGGCAAGGGCTGTCTTCATAACTCTGTATTCCTACATGGTGGGCCTAGTTTATTCCTAAAACATCAGGGATAGTAGAGATCACAAAAAAAAAAAAAAAAAAAAAAGGAAAAAACAATTCTTCTATTGCTGAACTACAGGTGGATTATTATATTTTTGATATTTGTGTATTGTAAAAAAATCAGTTAGAAAGTTGGATTTCAATGAACGCTCAATTGTTGCAGTGAAAAATAGGCAACTGCCTCTCATGATTGCTGTGACTATGATAGTTCTTTGTGATGATTTGATATTTATTAGGCTGAGAAAAGGTATTTGTGTATACATTAGCTGCTTACTGTTATGAAAAGATGCCTTTGCTAGACAATCTATGGAGAGAGTAGGTGCCATGGAGCTACTCTCTGGTACTTGTGAGTTGTGGTGTTTAATGTGTCAGGAAAACTTGGTAATGGGAGTGTGTTTTTTGGGGACTTGGATGTAATAGGCAATAAGGGGACTGCTGTGTACTAGACATGCCTCATCTTTCATAGCAGGGCTATAAATGATGAAAGAGAAACTTAACTGAAGGTTGGAAGAAGGAAAATGTGATCGATAAGAAGCATGCTTCTTAATGCAGTGTGCTTTTCTTACTGCAGTATGCTGTCTTGCTACCTCCTCTCTCTGTTGCCTCTGTTATTCAAGCAAAAGGCAAGTGTAGGAATAACAGCAGATCTCATATGGTGCAGCTACTCATTCCTGACCTGCAGCTGTTCAAATTGCTATTTACTTGGCAGGCCAGCCAGTTGCTGTTCTTTTGGTTGTGTGGTTTTATTTTTTTTTTTAAATGCTGAGATGAATCACATCTTTCTCCCTGAAGGAGAAATAGTGTTGTTCCTGTCCAGACACACTAAATACCTTTAAGCCTGTTCTCAGGCTGGCCCTTGAAGCTAGTGCCACTTTCATTTCTTCATTTACCTCACTCACTGCCAGTCATGCCTTTTTCATACCTGGTGGAATATGTGGTTTAAACTAGAATGAGCTTGCGATTTTAGATGATAATGTCAAAAGCCAATATGATTCACATTCAATGGCAGAAGGTGGAAGATGCATCTGCTGATTTTGCTGTGTGCTTATATTCAATTACATGTTTTTTTATTTATTTTCTAAAATTTATTTTACATGTCTTTACATAGGAATGAATTACGTGTTCATGTAATGCCTAGCTCAGTGGCATTATGAACACTGGGAACAACTGAACAACTTCCTTTAAACATATGCATGCATATATATATTAGAGAGATTAATACTATAATATCTAAAGAATATTAAAAAGTGTGTTCTTGTGATACTGCATTATACAAAGTATATCACAATCACAAAAAAAAGAAAAACTAAAATTTCATTGTGTTTCAGTACAGTTTTAAAAGATGTTTGGGTTTTATATTTGCTTTCATTGTGCCTTGGAAACTGTTGATGCTATTATGTGCTTTGGGGATCCCTGGTGGAGAGAAAATTAACTGTTCTTTGAAGAAATAGTGCATTTGATTTAGGTGGCAAGGGCATGCAACTGAGTTTTACTGATAAGCCTAGATTTCTAAATCTGGGAACTTGCTAGAGATGCCATGTTGTCAAAAAAAAAAATAGTGGCCTTGCTGTCTTGAGATGATGTAAAGCCTTGGTGCTCCCTTCCACAAAATAGACTTGACAAATGGAAATGTTCTTGATAACGGCTAGTAACTGTTACTGGTGGAAGGTTATGTCAGTGTTTTCTCCAGTGCGTTTCTTGCTCTCTAGCATTCTGCATGTATTGTGTATTCCACTGAAGAGAGCTCTTTGCAGAGGAACTATTTGAGAGAGACTTGGAGATCCAGTGACATCAGAGGTGATTCCTTGGACACACTGAGAGGAGGGTACTATTTCTGCAGAAAGCTTGAGAGGCACTTAGGGGGTAGGAAGACAGCCTGG
Source organism: Netta rufina (assembly GCF_964035555.1). NCBI lineage: Eukaryota > Metazoa > Chordata > Aves > Anseriformes > Anatidae > Netta > Netta rufina. Next base: position 27,236,480 of record NC_140125.1, read on the forward strand.
CATTGAACATCTAGTGAAGGGGAGTGTGTGGCTCTGAGAATTGGGTGATTCTGACACTGTTGCTGATACACCTCTTTGAATTAAGCCTGGCAACCAGAGACAAAGCAGTTCCTGCTGTGATGCTCTCAAATACTGTATAGAAGAGGTTCCACTTCAGAATCTTACCTTCATACTTTACCTCTGATAGGACCCTTTTGGTTTGTAATACCTACTAATTGCAACAGTTCGGTGATGTATGTGCCTTGCTTCAGTCTATAGAGGGGGAGCAAAGCATTTTAAACCATTTATGACTAATTTCAACTTCCAAATGTGTCTATTCTGTCTGTGTCAATGTAAAAGATTTCAAGACTGTTGTGTGTGAATCCACAACAGACAGGTCTAAGATGCAAAGAAACAGAACAACTCTTGTTGTTGGCCTGTTGTAGTAAATCTGGATTAACTTCCCCTGCCTTTGGGGAATGTAAACAGAAAGCTTTTACCTTTTAGTGTGTGGAACATAAAGTTTCTTGAGCAGAAGCTGTAATGGTTTTATTATTGTTAAGGTGCACTGGAAACCTTTATTACTTTTGTTAACATTTTGTATGAGCTGTCTTCCAATTCAGAATTTATTTTTAATTTCTTAATTTATAAAGTATTTATAATCAGTTATAGAACAGATGTCTTAAAACAAACTAACAAAAATAAATAAGATTACAAGTCAATTAATTGTGGGCTATGGCAGAATTGAAGTTTTCTAAGCAATCTTAATTCATCCACTTTGTAAGTTTCACAATGCAAGCTTTAATTGCATAGTCACAAACTCCTTTTCTCCAGAAATACTGCTTTGTTTACTGTGTTGCATAAGCAGAGTTCCACAGCATTATGATTTCTCTTTTTTTTATTCAGTAGAGGTCTGTTGCATGCAGTTGAAGCATGTTTCCCAAATATAAAATAAATTATTTTCATCTCTGGTTATCACTGTATTTCTACTTTGAGTATTCCAAATCCATAGGGTATTCAATTTTCATATGTATCCTTACACTTTATTGTTATCATTGTTGGTCTACAGAAGGAAAAGTGAGGTACATGCTCCCAGTTGTAGAGTCCTACATTTGCCTGATATTTTCATTATGCATTGTTTTAAACATTTTCTCCTGCAATTGAAAGTGCATTCTATGACTCCTGACTTCCACTACTTACCAGTACAAAATCAGCCCCTGGGTTTACAGGGCTTGTTTTGTCCCACCAGTCTCATTTTCCGTAGATCATCTGTGTAGCAGGGTGACCTATGAAGGAGGTGTAAGGGGGGTTGCTGAGCCATGAGGAATGAATGAGAAAGTTTCTTGGTGTTCTAGAAGCTCATTCACGACTCAGTGGTTTCCCCTAGAGAAGCCTGAGGTATATTTGAATACATCCATTTCATGGATGAACTTTGATCCATGCAGTTCAATCCATCCATGAACTGCAAAATCAGCTTTTTGCTGAATGCTTTCATTAGGGGTAAAGAGGCCAGAGGAAGATGTGTTCAGCTTTTCTCAACTAAAACAATGTATTTCAGAGTTCGTACTACAAATACATGTGGAGACTTACAGCCTATAGGGCTCATCTTTGTTCTAGTTTCTGACTCTGCCTGTATTAACTATTATCATATGAACTGGGAAAATATCCAGAACAGCATCTGAGTTGGGAAAAAAAGCAGTTTCAGTTCAGTTAAGAAATTCAGGAAGTTAACAGCTATTTTAGATCTAACTACAGGGCACAACAGAGATCTAGATCACATATTACCACAACTCTGCTACATTTATCCTATAAATGAACTGTCTTCAAAGTGAAGAAGCATGCAAATACTTTTTCTTTACAAACGGTGGCCTGAACTTTCACAGGGAGAGAGATGAGCCAATGAAGAAACAAGTGACTCATCCTCATCCAGACATTGAGAATAGACAAGAGTCATCAGCATGAGTGGATTGCTGCTGGTAGATTTCAAGAACAACCAGTCTTGTACTGGAAAGTATGTTGTCCAAAACTGATACCCATTGCTCCTGAGATGAGAATATGGCCAAAGTTAGTGAGAGAGATCATAGCTGGAAAAATAACAATTGTCTTCGGAACAGGAATTGGAAAACACAGGCCTTGCTTTAACGTCAGGCACAGCAGGAACACTGCTCATTTTCTCCGTGCTGATTCTTAATATACCTTAAGCGTCAGAGAAAAGCTTTGTTGGACAGGATGCCAGGACAAGAGTTCTGGAAAAGAAAAACTTGCACAATGTGTGTTGCAAAAAGACTGTGTTGTCTCTGTTTGACAATAATTCAGGTTAAGCCCAATGTTGCCTTATACAGGGCTGAATTTGCCCCTTTTACTGATCTTTGTGTCACTCCTGTAGAATGAACAATAAGTAGTTAGTACTAATTTTTACAGACTAGCAATTTGTTCAAACAAGTTGTCTTCTTGAGTGTATTATTTTAATTTCATAGATGTTAATAAAATTATGTCGGTGTATCTGGAAGGAGAAATGAGGGCACAGAGAATGCAACTTCTCTAAGGTCATTCAGTGAATCTGTACAAATGCTGAGATTAGAACACAGCAATGTCTGATATCTAGTGCCCATATCCTGTGCCCATAATCTCTACCTCATACCTCAGTGATTTAGAACCTGCCAGATCTTCTCTGTGCCCCCTAGATAACTGTTGTCTGGAAACTCTGACTTAGTTAACAGCCTTTGTTTTTAGATAAATAAAGGCATGTTGTCTCTGTATTCCTTATCTCATGCATACATCTGTGTTCTCCTTTCTTACTGTGACCAAAACTATTGCTGAATAATGTTACATTTACAAAAAAGATAAAAAAAAATGTCTGAAGTAAATCAGTCATGGGTCACACAGGCTGACTAATGTGTTTTGTTTTTTTTTTTTTTTTTTTTTTTTGAGCTGGTTCTATTCATGAAGTACAAACTGTGTAGCCAGTTGCAGGCTTTAGCATTGCCTTAGGCCCCCAGTTTCTTCCTTGCTTTGTATCTTTGTGTGATAAGGCTAAGCCAACATAAAACAGGAGCACAGCCAGGGTTCTCAGAACACATGACGGCTCTTCTGAAGGTTTGTAATAGGCCATGCTATACTCACAGTCCTGCTCCTTACACTCTCATCACTGAACCATTTTTAAAATCCTGGCTCTGTCTCACCATTTTTTCCAATCCTATGCCAGCACTATTTGTAGTTTCCCCACCTGTTACCGTGTGTATTACGTTGTAACTGCATATTGCTCTACAACTTCAGTCTGCTAACAGGCTGACTGCAGTGTGCTTATAAATTGCTATATACATTTCCCAGTTTTTCATATGATGTTACATTTTTTAATCTTTGCAAACAGTCTGTCAAAACTTCTGATTTTGTTTAGCTCACGATTTATTCTGTTTCTGTGAGTTGCACCTATTCAGACAAGAACCATTAAACAACAGAGGTGTCCTCAAGAAGCAAGCTGAAATGATTAGGAAGTTGAGGTATCATGTTGTTTTCTGAAGTATTTAATAGAGATATGTGGGAATTTAAGGGCTGAGGGCTCTTATTCTCAAAAGGTGTGATCTTGAGTAAGTGCAGTGTGGCAGCAGCCATTGCTAGAGGGTTTGCCCACTGCCCTGCTGTATCTTTCTGTGCTCACATCTGAGTTTATGACTGCTATTATGTAGCACATATTACTACATACTAGTGCAGTGATACTGTGGCAGAGACCAGATTTTAAATGTTTCCTGCTTACCTAGTGTTTCCTGAGAACCAGGACCACCTGCTCTGCAGACTACAAGGCTGCTGGCATGGCTCTAGGAATGATAGGGACATCCCCTCCAGAGTATGAGGGACCCTGAATGCCTGAGCAAGCCTGGCGTACTAGTGTACCACCAGGCATGTTTGCAGGCTACACACAGACCTGTGAGACAGAGATGGAGCTGGAGTAGGTAAAGCACGCTGTAATTTTAATTGTTCTGTGGGCTGATCAGGGCTTTTAGAGATAGAAGGCCTCTGCTCCAAACAATCTCTGTTCTAGGTGGACATTGAAAACCAAAGGAAACTTTGACTATGTTTTAGAGATGGAAGGGTGCAGCACAATAAGCTTGTTTCTCTTTATATCACTGAGAACAGTCTAATGGGTCAACACCCAGCTTTTTAGGAAAAATTTACTTGAAGTGACTTGCTGAAGGTTACATAGGGCATCTTCAGTTGGTGTGGATCACCCAGTGTCTCAGCCCCGTGATTTTCCTTCTGCACAAAGGGTTGGCAACAGCCAGTGATCTCAGTGTAGTCAGCATTTTCTCCATAGTCCTGAAGCCCAAGCTATGCTTTGGTAGTATTTGTCTGTCCTATAAATGCTTCTTGCTACACTTCATCCACGGCTGAATTTCAGGGGCAGAGTAAGTTGTTTCTATATATAGTTGATGAAGCACGTTGAGATCTTTTGACGATGGCAGTTGTTTCTATGAAGTCAGCAATGCATTTTTTTTCTCTTTCTCCATTTGTGTTTCCAAACCGGTCACTTGAAGGAGCATACTTTTAAAATACATATATATGGTACATACTTACTGTTTGTATAGTTAATATTGGATTTTTTCAGAGTCAAAGCCTGTGTCTCTTGGTGCAAGATGTGGGAGAGCTGTGCTCACAGTGCTGCTTTGCCTTAACTCAGGCAGAATCAGATTTTTGGTTCCTGTATGTATGTTTCTTTGCTCTCTTCCCTCCCTTCCTTCTGTATGTGTTCATTCCATGAATAGGAAGTGAATTTAAATATGTAAAGACACATGAATGAACAGTAACTTTTTTTTTTTTTTTTTTTTTTTCTGAAATGAAAGAGGCTTGTGTTTATTGCAATGGAGAAAAAAAGTCTTGTTTCTCCCAAACTCCCATAAATAAACACATCTTATAACACTTGTCCTTTTCTGTTTAGATTTATTTGGGAAATTCATACATCATTTTTAACAGAATCCAATATTTTGGCCCAATCTTGATGGTCTGTAGTTCATTTTCTGGTTAAGCTTTAAAGTAGTGGATACCTGCTGCAAGCAAAGTGATGTTCTGAGAGAGTTATGGCATGCTTTGAAAATAAAAGGGCTTTTTGATCCCTCTTAAGCTTCTGTTAGCAGTTTAAGTAAGTGAACAGTCACTTTGAATTTTTTGGTTTCATTGACTTCTTCCCTGAAAAATCATCCTACTGTTCTTTTTCACAGATAAACAAGCTGTGCATATGGAAAGGTGATTGCTTAAAGTCTTCTGATTTATGGAGCTCTCATAAGGTCCTTTATTTTCCTGTGGCCTTTCTGAGACAATTTTGGCAGATGGTGGTCTGTTGTGTTCCTATACAGAAATGTTAAAAGTGAAGACTAATGGTGATCACTTCCACATCAGCTGATTATTTCACAGATGATTATTTAAGTAGAGAAATCTGGCTTATTTCTTATTCTAAATCTCCAAGTTCAAATAGAAGAATAATCTGGAAAAACATCACTGAAATTTTCAGCATTTTTGAAGTTCTATTAAAAAGTTGGATTTTCTGAGAGTTTAAGAGGGAAGAATAAGAAATAGGTCAAAGGAATTGGAAGTCTGATGAACAGTGAAGATATGGAGGGGTGATTTCTTGGAAGAATGGTGTGACAGGTTTTTGGGGAGCAAATGGATGTTAAAAATAAACCCTGAGATAATTTCCATTTAATTAAAAAAGGTGATAAAGGGTGACACAGAAGTGAGAACAGTGCTAACTAAAGGTAGTTAGAAAAGCCCTGTGTTTCTCAAGGAGCTTAAAGCAATATGTGCCAGGAGGCTTTTGCTTAGATTATATTAGTTTCAAAGATCCTTGGTAAGCTGGAACTGTGATAAGAAATACTGAATGAGTTCACTCACAGACCTGCTGCTCCTATTTGTAAAGTTCTGGCTTTCTTGGTGCTCCTCTTATGTGGAAAGTGCAAATCATATCTTGTGGTCATGGTATTGTTTGGGGGGTAAGCATTCTCCTGGGTAAGCCTTTACTGGCATTTAAGTTAGCATGAACTACAATTGCATACCTCTTGTCAAATAAAAGATAAAAAGTTGACTATTCTGCACTATTTCTTTTGATCTTCCAGAACCACATTATTTCTTTTAATATGTTTGGAAAATGTGAATATTCTTTTTGTCTTGCAGGGCAAGCAGGCGATCAGGCCCAGTCAGCATGGCTTTATGAAAGGCAGGTCATGCCTGACGAACCTGATCTCCTTCTATGACAGAGTGACGCGCTGGGTGGATGAGGGAAAGGCTGTGGATGTGGTCTACCTTGACTTCAGCAAGGCTTTTGACACCGTCTCCCACAGCATTCTCCTCAAGAAACTGGCTACTCTTGGCTTGGACTGGCGCACGCTTCGTTGGGTTAGAAACTGGCTGGATAGCCGGGCCCAAAGAGTCGTGGTGAATGGAGCCAAGTCCAGTTGGAGGCCAGTCACTAGTGGCGTCCCCCAGGGCTCGGTGCTGGGGCCAGTCCTCTTTAATATCTTCATCGATGATCTGGACGAGGGCATCGAGTGCACCCTCAGTAAGTTCGCAGATGACACCAAGTTAGGTGCGTGTGTCGATCTGCTTGAGGGTAGGAAAGCTCTGCAGGAGGATCTGGATAGGCTGCACCGATGGGCTGAGGTCAACTGCATGAAGTTCAACAAGGCCAAGTGCCGGGTCCTGCACCTGGGGCGCAATAACCCCAAGCAGAGCTACAGGCTGGGAGAGGAATGGTTGGAGAGCTGCCAGGCAGAGAAGGACCTGGGAGTGATGGTGGATAGTCGGCTGAATATGAGCCAGCAGTGTGCTCAGGTGGCCAAGAAGGCCAACGGCATCCTGGCTTGTATCAGGAACAGTGTGACCAGCAGGGCTAGGGAGGTGATCGTCCCCCTGTACTCAGCTCTGGTGAGGCCGCACCTCGAGTACTGTGTTCAGTTTTGGGCCCCTCGCTACAAGAAGGACATCGAGGTGCTTGAGCGGGTGCAGAGAAGGGTGACGAAGCTGGTGAGGGGCCTGGAGAACAAGTCCTACGAGGAGCGGCTGAGGGAGCTGGGCTTGTTCAGCCTGGAGAAGAGGAGGCTCAGGGGTGACCTTATCGCTCTTTTTAGGTACCTCAAGGGAGGCTGTAGCGAGGTGGGGGTTGGTCTGTTCTCCCACGTGCCTGGTGACAGGACGAGGGGGAATGGGCTTAAGTTGCGCCAGGGGAGTTTTAGGTTAGATGTTAGGAAGAACTTCTTCACTGAAAGGGTTGTGAGGCACTGGAACAGGCTGCCCAGGGAAGTGGTGGAGTCACCATCCCTGGAAGTCTTCAAAAGACGTTTAGATGTAGAGCTTAGGGATATGGTTTAGTGGAGGGCTGTTAGCGTTAGGTTGGAGGTTGGACTCGATGACCTTGAGGTCTCTTCCAACCTAGAAAATTCTGTGATTCTGTGATTCTGTGATTAACATATTGTAAATAGTCAGTGTTATTTCTTGCTCAAATACACCTGTGTGATCTCAAGTGCCACATCAGCTTAAAGTTTTATATGTATGTGGGTCACATTGTTTCTTCCTCTTTCTCTTCTTAGGACTTCTGCTCAGCTTGTATATTTCTGTTTTCGTTTTATTTCCTCTCTTCTTAAGGACACAGTTTCTAGCTGTGCTACTCTGCCAGCTTTAGTGGGGTTAGTCTTAACCTACCTCTGATGTGGGAATAAGCTGATTGAGCACACTGCTGCCCCTCCATGTCTGCTTGACTCATGCTGCTCTGCTGGGCTCAGCTTTCCTTTTCTCTAGGTGATCTGGAAGAGTCAGCTCTCTTTGCACTTCAGATTTGTCGTCACAATTCCATTTTGGCTCTCTTTCCACTATAGCCCTCCATTCATATGCTTCTCATTACCATCTGCACAGTTCGTTTATAAAATTAAATTAAAGTAGTAAACAAAATACCAGATACTCCTCCTAATGCTTCATCTATAAATATCTTCCCTGCCTACTCATGCTGTCTGATTAAGGGTCAGTAAGCAGTTATTTAGAGAACCTAAAACAGGTCAGATACTATCAAAATAGACAGTTCTTTTAAAATCAGGATGGTAGCTTCCTGTTTAACAGTTAAAAAGCTAATCTCTATCAAAATGCACATTGGTAAGGTTGAAGCCCATTATTTTGACATTTTCAATATGAAAAAATGTTAACTTCTTTCATTCTGAAATATTTTTTCATCTAAATTGAACTAACATAACATAAAAAGTGGATTTTGAAATATTTGCCCCTCACATAAAAATTTGAGTTTATTCCTGTTTGGAATCAACTTGAGTTTTTTTTTTTTTTTTTTTTTTTTTTTTTTTTTTTTTTTTTTTTTTTCCCTCTTAGAATATCATAGAGATTCTGTGGTTCTATGTGTTAGTTCCTTGGAACAATGATGACATTTTGGTCAGCTTTGTTATTAAAGTGCTAAGTTTACCTAATTACATGAAACACGAAAAAATGGACATAATGTTTCAGCAGTGACCAGCTATGTTTTGAGCAAATTCAGTTATAATTTAAGAAAAAAAAAATACATCCTTCTTTCAAAATCTTAGAAAATGAGGGTAGATTTTCCTTTGATTTACAGAAATCTAGACATGGATCTGATTCCAGCATTAATCTGCAGTGTCATCAGATATTGTCATCACAGTGCCTCAGTTTTTATTTCATGACCCAGGCACTCTGGAGCGTGTTATATGACGAGGGCCAGCAAATGAATAAAACACACAAATTACATCAGCATAGGCATAATGTGTTCCTACATACACTTTTTTTTTTTATGTAATCACTATTTTAGACATGGGCTGAGAGTTTCCTAAGAAAGTGTTCATCTGTGCTCAGTATTCATCACTGTTTGTATCATTTTAAATGGAAATACTATAGCAACCCTGGGAATATTTGTATTGAGCAGGTGAAAAGCGTGTGTTTCTGATTTTGCTTCTTAGACCTGGATTTTTATTTTTAGACTATTTATCTTGTGGTAGGTCGATCACATTTAGGAAGTTAAGCTTGATTTGACTGCATGAAACATTTGTGCTAGAAACCTCTTCTGAATTCAAATTTTCCATCCTCGTGTTACATTTATGATTTTTTTTTTGAACTGATGGGTAGATATGAACAGTTTGTATGTATGGTCATCTATATTTCATGGGCTTGCAGGATAGAAGGCAACTTGGCAGAAAGCAGAGCTTTAATTAGTAGAATTGAGTGTAGGACATAGGCTCTCTAGCTGTTACTTATCCTGATTATTCATTCACATTGGTTTAGGCACCTGTAGTTGCCTTTACTGAACACAGTTCTCTCTTGTGTCTGGCTTTGGCATGACTTCTGAAAGCTCAGCTTTGGTGACCGTTTTTTCTTTGTAAGGTTGAAATTGTATCCAGTATGGACACCCGTAGGGAGGATGACCTTGGCCGATGGGTGCAGGCATTACTGACAACCTAGCTGAACACAATAAACTTGCCAGTTCCTCGGGAAACATTGTCACTAGGACAACTGACATAAAATGACACAGGAGATAGGGAATATGGTTGCCAATATGCCTGATCCCAGTGCTATCTTGTCAGATTTCACTTTGTGCAAAGCACAGGTGTGTGGTTGCTGTCACACGTTTTAAAGTCACTGGTTCTGCAGACCTTGCTGTGCCCTTATACGTGTCTGCTTTTGAGGTGCACCAGGCATGTCCTGGACAAAAAAAAAAAAAAGAAGCCACGTTGCTTTTCTCAGTTGTGATGCATACTTTCTCCTTGAACTCCAGACCTGATCTCCAATGCCATTGTCTCATCTCCCGGGTGTCCTTTTCTGCGTTGGCTCTGGTGCCCATAATCTGAAGAGGACAGTGACAAGTGACTGAAGGGTCGCCACGGACGGATGACAAACCACGTTGTGCTACATTAACAAACCATACGCGAGCCTGGAGAAATACAAGTAAGTAGATTTTAAAAAACTCTCCTCAGGCAGGCGGGCGGGCGGTATCTTTTTGGTCAGAGCGGTTGCGCTGGCGAGCTCCCCGGCCCGCCCTCCCCTCTCGCTGCCCCCTCGGCGCCTGTGGGAGGGAGGGGGGCAGCCGGCGGGGCCACGTGACAGCCCCGCGGCGATAATAACCCGCGGCCATGGGCAGCGCCGGGCTTCTCCGGGGGGTCAGCCGCAGGGAGCTGCAGCAGCACAGAGAGCGAGCGAGGGAGGGAAGGGAAGGAAGGGAAGAAGGAGAGGGAGACAGAGGGAAGGAAGAAGGGGCACCACCGGTCAGTGCCTACCTGGCAGTTTCAGCCTCTGCTCTCGGCAAGACTCATCGCTATTCACACCCTGTCTCCTTGGAAAAGAAAAAGAAAAAAAAAAAAATTCAACACTGCTACCTACAACCCATCAGCGACTAAACTAAACTTTAATATATCTGTATTTGACTGTAGTAGAAGCCACAGCAGTTGAAGCTGATCCCTGGGTAGAATGAACAGCATGAACCAGATAGAAACAAACATGCAGTATACCTACAACTATGAAGAAGATGAGTACATGACCCAAGAAGAAGAATGGGACAGGGACCTGCTCCTGGACCCAGCATGGGAGAAACAGCAAAGGAAGGTCTGGAAATAAAGTCATGTGTGTCTGTATATGTGCATCTCTGTGGAATTATGGCCTCTCATGTAGCCATGCTACATTTGGAATTGCAGGGTTGTGCAGTAAGGGCTTCTTATTTTAGAAGAGAGTGTGTATTTTCCATTGTATAAAGCATATATGTTATATATTATATCATATTTTGAGGAAAAAGCACACCATTTTTGGATTCTGAATTGAAATGTGTAAGATGACACTGATTAACAAGAGTCAGATGTG